>NC_133136.1:76081492-77331492 GCF_048418815.1 Hemitrygon akajei
TAAAACTTCTGCTAAAACAAAAATAATATATATTTAAAAAGCGAGGTCGTGTTCATGAGTTCAATGTCCGTTTAGGAACCGGATGGCAGAGGGGAAGAAGCTGTTCCTGAATGGCAGAATGTGTGTCTTCAGGCTTCTGTACCTGCTACCTAATGGTAACAGTGAGAAAAGGGCATGCTCTGGCTGCTGATGGTCCTTAATAATTGACACTGCCTTTCTGAGACACGGCTCCTTGAAGATGTCTTGGGTACTTTCCAGGTTAGTACCCAAGATGGAGCTCACTAAATTTATGACTCTCTGCAGCTTCTTTTGGTCCTGTGTTGTAGCCCCCACCCCATACTAGACATTGATGCAGCCTGTCAGAATGTTCTGCACAGTACATCTGTAGAAGTTTTTGAGTGTTTTTCTTAGCATACCAGATCTCTTCAAACTCCTAATGAAGTGTAGTCACTGTCTTGCCTTCTTCATAGCTGCATCGATATGTTGGGACCAGGTTAGGTCCTCAGAGATCTTGACACCCAGGAACTTGAAACTGCTCACTCTCTCCACTTATGATCCTTCTATGAAGATTGGTATGTGTTCCTTTGTTTTACCCTTCCTGAAGTCCACAATTTGCTCTTTCATCTTACTGACCTAGAGTGCAGGGTTTTTGCTGTGACACCATTCAACTAGTTGGTATATCTCGCTCCTGTACTCTGTCTTGTGTTCATCTGAGATTCTACCAACAATGGTTGTATCATCAGCAAAGTTATAGATGGTACTTGAGCTATGCCTAGCCACACAGTCATAGGTATAAAGAGACTAGAGCAGTGGGCTAAGTACACAGCCCTGAGGTGCGCCTTCATTAATCGTCAGTGAGGAGGAGATATCACCAATCTGCACAGACTGTGGACTTCCGGTGAGGAAGTTGAGGATTTATACTTAAATGTCCAGGACAGGGGTACAATAATAAGTACTTTCTGTTGGGAAGGTTGCTTCCCAACAGAAAGCAACCTTTAGTGGATGTAATAAATGATTGAAACTTGCTCCTGTTTTCTTCAGTTAGAAAGATGGTAGTCCGGTTGGGTCCAGATTGGTTAAATGAGTTGTTCTAGAAATGGAGAGGACTTAGTGAAGGGCCTTGCCACAATCTTACAATGTACATCGGAGTACTTTTGGTTTAAAGTGGCACAACTGAAGTTGGTGACAGCTTACTGGTAGTTCAAAAAGCAAGAAATATGACAAATATTATTACTAACACTTTATTTGAGGTAAATTGCAGTAAACTATCACTGCAAACATTGTAAAGGTGAGTGAAGGCAAAGCTGTCTTGAGGGGTGAGCTGTGCTGGTGCAACACAAAGTCGGCATGTAAAATGTTCGAGATGGAGTCGGAGTTGTTATGAATGTACCACAGCTCTGAGGGGCCGAAGGGTGCGGGACCAGCCCCCTCCTTCCTGAGAATTGCAAGATCGTTATTAATTCGGGTCTTGGACCCAGGAAATGAGAGACAATGCAACGGATTTGACCATTGTTCTTAGAGACACACGTGTGAATTGTGACTCTTTACTACGTGCCAGCTATCAGGGACATGGACACCCTCGGGCAATGTGGGGTGGGGATTGTATCACTCTACCTTGATTGACATCTACAAATCTGCCAGTCACGATAAAAGGGGACTACAGGTGGCAGTACCCCAGTGACGCACCAGAAGAAGACACTATCGCTCATCGCTCCCGGGAGGACGGGAAGCTGTCCGGGAGCCACGTGTGATTCGGTTCCCCCAGCTTGGTGAACGAGTGGCTGATAACCCCGAAAAGGACTTCGAACTGACAACGGGGAACCCACATTCCCGATTCAATGAGTTGAGTCCAAAAGGCTGGCAAGTTTATTTTCTCTCTCCAACACGTGAGACCCCAGCGGTCCCCGAAAGGCTAAAAGCCTGTAGGAATTTAAGAGACTTTGATATTTCCATCGGACAGTAGTTTTACCCCTAGACAAACGATAGAGCTACTTCTTATTGTTGATTATTACTATACCCGCACTTTAGATTGAGTATTGACAACGTATATTATCTGAATGTTTGTATTAACCTTACTTTTGTGCCCCTTTATAAATAAAAACGTTTAAAAATAGTACCATCAGATTTCAGCGGACCTCTCTATCTTTGCTGGTAAGTGACCCAGTTACGGGGTTCGTAACAGAGTCAAAGATGGAGTTAGAGCCAGGCGTCAAGGCAGAGGTTTTTCTGTGCCCGTCCACCTAAACCAGCAGCAAGGTTGGATCAATCTAAGGATCGATCTAGTTCGGAAAGGTTAAGAATAGCTTTGTGCTGGGCAGCAACGTCTAGGCCTTTAGTGTATCATTGCAGCGGGGCCCAGGTCCTGGTGCGCGGTACGACCCAGTGTTCGGACAATTTATACACCAGCAGATAGACTGAAAAGCCAGAGTGCCAGGAGTGGAGGTGAGGGTTGGGCTGATTCCACTTGCTCTTCTTCAATGTTCACTCCTCCCTCCACGATGCTAAGGCCACGGGACTGCTTGGGCTGTTATGTGCTTCGTGTCTGTGAGCTTCATGGTGATTTTCCCCGCTATATGATGAACTGAGACCGAGGCTATGGGCTTACTCCAGCTGCTTCGGGATTCGGGTCTATGGACTCAATTTGGTTCGGAGTGCTGTTGCTTGCTTTTATTGTTTGCATGATTTGTGTTTTTTTCTCCTCTTTCTCAGCACATAGGGTGTTAGTCTTTTCTTTAATTGGGTTCTTTCAGGTTTTATGCTTTTTGGCTGCCTGTAAGCAGACAAATCTCAAGGTTGTATAATTTATACACACTTTGTTACTAAGGGAGCACTGTAGCATAGTGGTTAGCACAATGCTTTACAGTAGAGGCGACCTAGGTTCAATTCCTGCCGTTGCCTGTAAGGAGTTTGTACATTCTGCCCGTGCCTGCATGGGTTTCCTCTGGGTGCTCCGGTTTCCTCCTACAGTCCAAAAACATACCTGTTGGTAGGTTAATTGGTCGTTGTATGTTGTCCTGTAATTTAGGCTAGGACTGAATTGGGGGATTGCTGGGATGCGTGGCTCAAAGGGCCAGAAGGCCTCACTCTGTGCAGTATCTCAATCAATCAATCAATCAATCAATAAAATGTATTTTGAATCTTTTGAGTCTATAGGAGACGGAGCCAAAGGCTTGGAAAGTGGAAAGCATGTTAAATTTTATTAATAACGATATTCCTGGTAAAAACATCACTGGCAGATGAGGTTTCAGAAACAATAATCAAGAAAATTTAATTGGCACTTGGAAAATGTTTAAGTTAGTTAATGAAAGGCAGCATGAATTTGTGAGAGTCAGATTGAGCTTGACTAATATAATAGTGTTTTTTTAATTAAGTTAATAGTTGATGAAGGAAATAGAGGTTGTCAAAATGGACTTTTTTTCTAAGAAAGGACCCCATAGAATACAGTACTTGTTCACAAAAGCACGTGAAGATTCTTGTGATGATGCAAAGAAGTCACACCATAATAGTTCTAGTAGTGACAAATTAGAGAAGCTGGTTGTGATCTGATGAAGACCAGAAGCTAATCCCAATTAAGTTTCTTGGCCCAAAACATTGACTGTTTATTCCCCAGCAAAGATGCTGCCTGATCCGCTGAATTTCTCTAGCATTTTGTATGTTGTTCTAGAGAAGCTGGTGCTGGTTTCCTTGAAAGGAAGGTTAGAGAAGAAAAGTGATAGAGCTGTACAACATTATGGAAGGTTTAGATAAGGTAGACAAATAAAAGCAGTTTCCATTTGGTGATGGTACAAGGATCAAGGGATATAACTTATGGTTTTGTGCAAAACACTGAGAGGATATGAGAAATATACTTTTTATGCAAGGAATGGTTATCAGCCGAAACTCTGCCTAAAAAGGTGGCAGAAATATGGTTGATCAATAATTACAAAGAGAAATTGGATAGGTACAAAGGAAATAAACTTGTGAAATATTGAGCAAGCAGAATAATACTCATTGAATTACTCTTTAGAAAAATGGTGTGGACTTCATGGCTGCATGCCCTTTTGTGTTGTAATGATGGCAGTCTAGCTCTTGGGGTCTAGAAAATCTGACTTTTTGTCCTGTGTTTGAAATTTATTGTACATATGTTATCAAAGCATGTACACTGTATACAACCCTGAGATTTGTCCTTCTGCAGGCAGCCATGAAAACAAAGAAACACCATGAAACCTATTCAATGAAAACAACAAATATCCAACATGCAAAAAAAAAGAACATTTCGCTCAAACTGCGAAAGTGGGCAAATAAACCTGTTCTTTTCCTGTTTCGGGAGCATAAAGAAAGTGAATGAAGTTATAAGCTGTTGCTTCTGAAATTTTAAATTAAGGTCATACCTTTCTTTTCAAGTGGATGGTAGGGACCTCATAGTACTATTTTAAGAGAAGCTGAAGGTTGCATCTCAGTGTCTTTCCTTGAATCCTTTCAATGTACATTTGGAACCCTAAGAGAACATTACTGAAACGTATTAGCTAACCAAAAGTTCATTGCTATTTGTTAGAGCTTGCTGTGTGCAATTTGGCTGTGGCATTTCCTACATCAAAGGGACTTTAGAAATGTCATCCTC
Organism: Hemitrygon akajei; assembly: GCF_048418815.1. Classification (NCBI taxonomy): domain Eukaryota; kingdom Metazoa; phylum Chordata; class Chondrichthyes; order Myliobatiformes; family Dasyatidae; genus Hemitrygon; species Hemitrygon akajei. Next base: position 76,086,093 of record NC_133136.1, read on the forward strand.
CTGCACTTTCTAACTGCAAAGGACCATGGTTTTTTTTTGCATAAACAATGTCAGCAAGGTTATTCTGAATAATTTTTAGAGCACATGATTAATAAAATAGTTATATTTGTAGCTAATTTTTAAGTGAAACATGTTTTATAATTACTTTAGTCTTTATGCAGATATCTAGAAAAATGATCAATTCTCTATAGATAAAATGGGTAAAAATTGATAGATTTTCTGTAGGCAGCACAGTCTGTTTGCACTCAGAGTCTAACATGTCCCTGTTCAAAGATTGCTTTGCAATGAACAATTTAATTAAATTCTCTGAAATGCAAACCATACTTACAGCAAATTACATTACCAGACATTTGTAACAGCATCATTGACTAGGACCATTTTCTGTCCTTAGGCGGCATATAAAGTAAGTGACATTTGAAAGATAATATAACTGTGAAGTTTGCATTCTAGTCACTTTATTCATTTCCCACTGCATAGTTATCTAGAAGCAGTGAGGTTTGGGGAATCACCCTAATGAATTGCCCAATGTCAATTATCAGTACTAGCTTGGTAGAGAATATTTTCTAACTAGATAGTCACCTGGGATTCAAATAAACCTGATAGTAAAGTAGATCTGTTATGACACAGGTTTAATGGAGTAGTTTAGGCTTTTTATTCTCCAGCAAACTTTTCTGTTATTTAGAGTGGGTATAGAGCTAGCTACAAGTGGTAATAGAAAGTTTTTGAACCCTGTAGAATTTTCTCAATTTCTGGATAAATATGACCTAAATGGTGATCACATCTTCATGTAAATCCTAGAACTAGATAAAGAGAACCCAATTAAACAAATGTTCACAAGAACATTTTACTTGTTCATTTATTTATTGAGAAAAATGATCCAATATGTATTTGTTGGAAAAAGTATGTGAATTTTTGCTTTCAGTAACTGGTTTGACCCCCTTGTTAACAAATGTTTTTGGTAACTTTTGATCAATCCTTCACATTGGCTTGGAGGAATTTTAGGCCATTCCTCCTTACAAAACTGTTTCAACTCTGGGATGTTGGTGGGCTTCCTTGCTTCAGGTCCTTCCACATCATTTCTATAAGATTAAGGTCAGGACTTTGACTTAGGCATTCCAAAACACAAATTTTCTTCTTTTTAAACCATTCTGTTATTGGTTTACTCATCTTTGGGATCATTGTCTTGTTGTATTATCCAACTTCTATTAATCTTCAGGTGATGGACTGCTACCCTGACATTCTCCAATAAAATGTTTTGTTGCAATTTTGAATTCATTGTTCCTTCAATGATTGCAAGCTGTCCAGGCCCTGAGGCATCAAAGCAGCCGGAAACCATGATACTCCTTAGACCATGCTTCACAGTTGGGATGAGGTTTTGGTGTTGGGTGTGCAGTGCCATTTTCCTCCAAGCATAGCAATGTGCATTTCTGCCAAAAAGTTCAACTTTTGTCTCATCTGTCCACAGAGCATTGTCCCAGAAGCGTTGAGGAACATCCAGGTGATCTTTTGCAAACTTTAGATGTGCAGCAATTTTTTTTTGGAGAGCAGTGGTTTCTTCCGTGGTGTCATTCCATGAATACTATTCTCGTTCAGTGTTTTTCTTATAGTGGACAGATGAACAGAGACTTCAGGAAGTTCTAGAGATTTCTGCAGATCTTTTACTGTTATCCTTGGGTTCTTTTTCACTTCCTTCAGCATTGCACATTGTGTTCTTGGTCTGATCTTTGCAGGATGCCTACTCCAAGAGAGAGTAGCAACAATACTGAGTTTCCTCCATTTGTAAATGATTTCTCTTACTGTGGACAGATGAACACTCAAGTCTTTAGAAATGCTTTTGTTGCTTTTTCCAGCTTCATGAATCTCTACAATTCTTTTTCTAAGGTCCTCTGAAAGTTGTTTTGATTGAGGCATGGTGCACATAAACAGATCTTACTTGAGAAGAGCAGGCCCTGTCAGTAACCTGACTTCGTGTGTGTTTTTTTATAGGGCAAGGCACCTCGACATCCCACACCTCCAATCTCATCTCATTGATTGGAACATCTGACTCTAAGTAACATTTGTAGAAGGCATTACCCCAGAGGTTCACATAGCTTTTCTAACAAATACATGTAATATTGGATTTTTCTCAATAAATAATGAACAAATATAATGTTTTTTTTGTGTTGCTTATTTAATTGGGTTCTCCTTACCTAGTCTTAGGACTTACTTGAAGATCTGATCACATTTTAGGTCATATTTATGCAGACATAGTGAAAATTGTACAGGGTTCACAAACTTTCTAGTATTACTGTATATACTCTTTGCAAACTGATATACATGACACACGGCATCCTAGAAAACCTGACAGTTGGCTCAAACTGTGGACAACAGCTGCCTTGCAAAATGAAGATGATTCTTCAGAATGCTACATTTGTATTAAGTGCCAGATTGGAAGGGGAGAAGACACTATAAGACATTTGACAGGCATGAAGTAGTTGCAGAGTCGATGCAACTGCTTAAAGAATCTGACTATTCTGTCTTTGAAAGAAACCTATATTGATTTGCTGCCCCATTGAAAATAGACATTAATTGTTTGGCTCACCTCCACAACTAACAGAAAGTCTTCAAGCTCTTTGTATCATATATGATAAAATCAAATGCCTTCTCTTCAATATCATCTGCCTATGTCCCATGCTAAACATTTTGAGCAACAAGCATTCTTCATTGGTAAAGAATTCTGATTAATATAGCTTACAAGTACATATTCTTTAAACAGATAAATGAGAAAAGATTAATTTTGCCTTTAACAATTATTTTAAATAGCCTATATTAAAACAAGGTAAATAAGAAAGGAGAATGTTAAAAGTAATTTCCAACAGGAACAACTCCACTTTCATTATAACAAGCCTTACTAACCTACCCTGAATTGAGATCATTAAATAAAATGTTACAGTAGTAATGAAGTAATAACAATGTAAATAATAATAGGAAATAGTAGCTTATACAAGTATGCAACAAAAGTGATTAACATGTTTGTGTGCCACAAGATGCTTTTCAGTTAAGTAACAAGCCAATGAAAGAATAATAAGACGTTTGTGCAATTTAAACTTTGATGAGGAAAGACTATTCTTATAAAGAGCAGCACGGCCTGGTTGGGCTGAATGGCCTGTACCTGTGCCTCATAGCTATGCAGTAGAGAAGATCAAAGATAGAAATACATTTTTAGAGAGAGTTTGAAGCTAAAAAATGGCAAGAAAGTTAGAGAGTTCAAATTTCAAGGAAATGTATATTATTGTCGTATTGAGAGAATCCATACTGCACAATCTTTTCAATGGCTGGAATTGAGTGGAATGCTGGTTTCTGGTGGACAGTGGCTGTTTGCTACATCCTACATCTTCAGCTGTTGCAACCAGTAGGCTCTCTAATGACAGCATCTATGCACAGGTATAATGAGTGCCATTGAAAGACTGCAGTGGAAAATTGCACAGATCTCTTAATATTGAGATATTTTCCATGCATTGGTCCAGTGGTCTCTAGTAGTACATGCAAAACAAATGTGGAGACTTCATTATTGCTGCATAAGTTGTCAATCTAAGATTTTACAGCCTACTGAGTGGTTGAAGCGGGCATTGGCTGCTTAGAATATAAAAGGAATCCCTCATAGTCAGATGATTTTCTTAAGGATCCTGCAAAGCTAAATTCCCCCATGCAAACTAAAGCTTCTGAAGTAGAACCCTTAACACCAACATTTTACAGCAGTGAACAGTGGTGTGCAGATAATCCTGATATATTTTGTAGGATTAAAGCATTTTTTTTCAACATTGACCCTTTCTTGGGGTATCTCACTCCTGCTGTAGACTATTGCTGTCATTTTGGCCAGGTTCTTGATGCGGTTCTGGGGGGCCTTTAGGCTTTGCTAATGTATATCTTCCTCCTCCTGACACGTATTTCATTGGTCAGAACTTGCACAGTCCTTTGAGTGAACATCCTTTTCCTTGAAGACTTGGTCATTCCCAGGGCAGCCAAAGTGCATGCTGTTGCTGAAAGGCTGCAATGAAGAGTTTGTTTTTAAGGACTGACATTCTTGTCCAGTTTTTGTATGGAAAAGTATTTGGAGAGGCAAAATCATGTGTGATTTGTGTATATAGCATTTATCTTCTTTTTTTGGGAGTAAGCATCTCTAAATCTGTCTTAAACAGATTTTTGGGAAATTTTATGATTTTTTTCTTTGCATTGAATTCAATTGCATGTTAATTCTGTTTTTGCATACTGAAAATAGTTGGAATCCAATTTCTAGGTATCCATCTCTGCTTTGCCATCCGTTTACTAATTGCTGTTGAAAATTTTCACTTCTGTGTTCACAGCCATTTTATTTCATATTTTCTTTTTATCAGCTTTATTTTCTTTTCATTTCTCCTCTCAGCTTATTGCATTTAGCCTAATTTGTACAAAGAATTCACCTGACGTGCATCATTTATTTTGTTTCCCCTTTATTCCCCTTTCACTTTAAAGGAAAAGTCTCTCCTCCTTTAAGATCATCCATTGTTCTATTTCTCTTCCTCGTGCCATAAACAAATGAAAAGCTTAGAATTGTTTTTCTACAAACCAAAAAAAAAAAATTTGGACAATATAAGAGTCTTGATATCTTTGCAGTAAAAATAATGACTGTGAAAACTTCAGGGTAGAGGTTTGACTTAAAAGCAACCTTGAAATAGAATCAAAAATTTAGTCAGCTCAAAGTCAATTTATAGTGTACAAATGATGTCTGTTTGGAATTTGTGCTTGTAGTAATGATTAGTAATCACATTGTTGAACCCATGGTACTCATTTATACTTTCAGTACCTCAGATACAGGATTAGAAGCTATTCATTAAATCCCAATAACACTGCAAAAAGTTATTATTTGTAATTATAGAATTGTCTGAGGCATAGCTTCCTTCGGTTGGGAATGGGGATTAAATTTGCTGCAGCTCCCACCACTCCACTTGAGTACTCGGAGTTGGGATATGAATACACTTTTCTAAACTGGTTGATCATGTAATTGGACACATTATTTTAAACTGGTTTGATAATTTATAGTAAGGTTGTAAACCTTGTGAGCTCAAAAACATTTATTACATGCGTTCACTTATAACCTTATTTAATACTGCCACTAATTTAATGTAAATATTAATAAGATCCACAACTTAAGTGCTCCTCTCTGATTAGTTTTCTTTATTTCAGTAAATCAATTTTTTTATATTATGGTGTTTACATGACAACATTCTATTAAAATACATACTTTGAAGGAGTCCCAAATTATATCTTGCTTTTATTCCTAAATTGGAGTATGTTCTTCGATATAAAGCAGGAACATGACAGCAAAATTTCTGCAGAGTTACTTTTCTTTTATTAGTGTTTGTGCTGTCAAGTGCTATATAGCTCTCCAAAAATATGTTGTCACAAGACCAGCTTATTGCTTTGTTTCTTTACTTCACATATCCTTTTCTTTAGTGCCTACACTGACGCTAACTATAAATATTATGTCACAAAAATATAGCAATTGATTTTAAAAATAAATTCTATTGCTATCTAAGTTGTACCCTTTGAATGTAGATTTGATTTTTTAATATATTCTTTCAGCAGTGGCATTAGGCACTCCCAGTATGTTATCCTGTTATGGAAATTGATTCTGTATGTAACTATTTGCACTATAACAGGGCTTGGTGTGGAACAATGGAATTCCATTGTGACTTGACTAAATTGCCACATCTTAAACATGCACTTATGCATTTTTTGTCAATCTGAATGAACACACACACACACACACACACACACACACACACACACACACACACACACACACACACACACACACACACACACACACACACACACACACGTATATATAAAGAAACAAAGAAACTTGGAAAGAAAGATTAAACAACTTTATTTTTCATCACATGAATAGAATAATAATGATCCCATTTCTTTATTGCAATTATTTAAACTTGGTTTTGCATAATACAGTACATTAAAGCAAAGACCTGTTGCACTGCACCACTTAGGGGTTATACGTATCTAATTGAAATGAAGTTCTTAATTTTTATCTGTCTTAGAGTCTTTGGCAATCTGACTTTTTAAAGTTCTCACTCAGATAATTTTGTCTTTATAAAATTGTTCTTAAGCCATGAGTTTTGAAAAGCTTACTTTGCACTGGGTTGTGCAGGGTGTAAATAAGTTACATTGTCACAGGAACAAATGAGTGTGAAAGGTTGCTGGAATGGCAAATTATATTTTATTTTTAACGGTAAGCTTATAAAGATGACCCATCTAAAATCTCATTGACACTTGCCAGCTGTGCTGTCCTGTGAATTTAACCCCCTGAGAGTTGTTTAGCTCAGTAGTAATGCTATTAATAAATATTACAACAAGGTCTACTTGTGATAGCATGGTATGAAATTGGAAGTATGATATTTTTAGATAGAATAGATAGTCCAAATAACTTTCTTTTACAATACTGCGTATAGGCTAGAGGAGTAGAACTGAAAAATCAGCAGCAGCAATAAAAGAACATCTAATCAATATGACGGACTTAATAATCTAAAGGGGTAAACAGAATATGTAATTATTACTTTCTAACATAGTAGAAATATTGGTTTAAATCTGCAAATTTAAAAAAGTAAGGTATTATTAATTAGATTTGATCTCAAAAGACATGTTGAAATATTGCAATGTACAACTGGTAGCAGGATGGTCCCACCAGTGGGACACTATTAACACCTGACTTGAGCTTTGTAATTGGAGAAGTTAATATTCATTCCACAGGGTGAATGTGAACAGTGTAAGCAGCTCCCTTTCTTCTTCTTAAGCTGTCCATATAAAAAGGTTATTCATCTCCTACATCAGTTAGTGCCTGCTGTTTACTTCAAAGTTAATTTTATATTTAAAAAAAATAAGTATCATAATTTCTCCCAAGTTACAAAATATAGCTGGATATGCTTAGTATGTTACTTAGACCTGGGTGGAGAACATACAATTATTTCAAGCTCCTGGGTGTCAGTATCTCTGAGGATCTGTCCTGGACCCAGCATATCGATGAAGCTACAAAGAAGGCACAACAGTGACTATATTTCATTAGGAGTTGGAACACACTTGGTTTGCCATCAAAGACACTCGCAAATTTCTACAAATGTACCGTGGAGAACATTCTTACTGGCTGCATTACCATCTGATACAGTGGGGTGGCTACTGCACAGAATTGAAATAAACTGCAGAGAGTTGTAAACTTTTTCAGCTCCATCATGGGCTCTGGACTCTGTAGTATCCAAGACAATTTCAAAGACTGATGCCTCAAAAAGGCGGCATCCATCATTAAGGACACCCATTGCCCAGGTCATACCTTATTCTCATTGCTATCTTTTCAAGTATTGACGACAGCTCTGCAGCCTCAGGATACCAATGTGTCTGGAATCTTAAATAGGTTGACTGACAGTCATTTTATGCCTTCTAAAATGTCACTTATTCACACAAATCCTTTTCCTTGTAGTAGTTGAGGGTTACTGAGAAGAATAATGGAGCTAGGGAAAATGGAAGTGGTAACTATTCCCTTTTCTCAGCTATTGCTCTCCCAACTAGTACTTAATATATTGTCTGTGCTTAAGACCGTAAGGTATAAAGCAAATCTTTTATCCATGCTAGTATCTTTCCTGCAAGACCATGAGCTCTTATCTTGTTTAGCAGCCTCATGTGTGGCATCTTGTCAAAGACTTATGAAAATCCAAGTACACAACATCCACTGGCTCTCCTTTGACTATCCTGGCTGTTTCTTCAAAGAATTCCAACAGATTTGACAGGCAAAATATCCCCTAAAAGAAACCATGCTGACTTTGACTTACTTTATCACGTGCCTCCAAGTACCCTGAAACCTCATCCTTAATAATGAACTCCAAGATCATCCCAACCGCTAAAGTCAGGTTAACCGGCCTATAATTTCTTTTCTTTTGCCTCACTCCCTTCCTAAAGAGTGGAGTGACATTTTCTCTTCTGATTGTTAAGATTGGTTCTGCACAGGTTTAGAATGAACAGACTTTGAAAGTACATAAAGAGTCTTCAGCCTCAGAAGACATTGGGCAAAAGTGCCCAAATTTCAGAGAAGAGGACGGAATTGACTTCCTCTGATCTTTTAACTCACAGTGGTTTCATGACAACAGAGTGGTAGGAAAGCCTTTGTACTTAAACAAGGGCATTCCAACAAGTATATCTACAAATACTAAGTTTGGTGTTTGTTTGGATCACATTAAATTTATTACATAATGGTACTAGTGGCATTATGACTTAGTTCTGGATTATTAATCCATAGGTTTGGGCATGAACAACATTCTCTCTAATTGTTTTTACAGTTGTACAGACCAGCCATTGCACTGAGCAGGAAATTTTTATATGGCCTGAAAACTGTGGCACTTTAAATGTTTTTTTATAATATGCATTTTATGAATATTTAGAATGAAAAATAAAATCTAAATTATGTGATTCTTCAGTTATCAATTGAAGAGTATAAAATACAGTAGAACAGAGAAAATCTTTTATGTTTTCTAACTTATTCTCGTCTGTCTTTATTATAAATCCGTTGTCTATAAATACTGTCCAGATTAATTTTGCATCCAGATGAAAGTTATGTCTTAATCCTCATTACACCATCCAACTGTTCCACTTCTAGTCTGTTTCGGGATTTACATTTGATTGATTTCATAAGATTGAATTGACATTCGCAGTCAGCACTAGAAGCTTGGTGTTTCAACAATGTCAACAAGAATTGACAGTTCTTCAGATTTTTCATTTCTAAGCATGTAGTTCAACATATCAGTGCTCATCTTAATTGAACCAGTCTAACTTTCTCAGATATGGCAAATTTGAAATTGCAGTATTGTTATGATATTTTGGGGCAACACTTTTGTTGTAGCTCGCAATAGTAGTTGAGGTTTTTTGTCAGTCATACAACATTGCCGTTAATTCCATTCTGTGTTTATTGTTACAATTTTGTAACAATGTTGTAACTTGAAACACTGGCAATGTAAATATGTTGAATCTCTAAAATGTTTCAAAGTAAAGTTGTGGTATGCTTATTATTTAGAAAATGTATGGATTTCATTCATTTACACACAATTAATTACAGGGTACTTCACGATTATATTAACATAGATTTCAAAATTATATTGACATTATATAAAAGAAAATTCCAGCTGTGCAGCAACAAAGGCTACGTACGCAGAGCCTTTCAGTTTCTCATCTACTACATGGCCGTGCACTGGCGCAGCTTAAATAGAACAATGGGCATGAATTTGAATTATATAAAAGGTGTTAGGACATTTAATTCAGTTAAATAAATTCTGGTTTGAAACATTTGTTCCAACAGCAAAGATTTTGCTCCCTGAATATGTTGGGTTGTATTGGATTTTGGACTGCTGGTTATGAAAATCACCCTGAAATTTCTCTACTGCGCATTTTTTTAATTGCCTATATTTGTTATTAAAATTCACAATTCAAGTCAATCAAAATGTTGCCTCAATGTGAGCTGAAAAGTTTCTATCTTATCCGGCAAAGCCTGGGCAGGCTTTGGTTCACCAGCATGACCCAAAGCAATGGCGTCTTTTTATTGATTCTTCAGTGTTAAACCTGAAAGCTGGTGATGCACCATCAATAACTCTCTCTGAGACGTGAAGTCGAGATATTGGCTTTTATTGACTGGAAGAAAGAACAAGCAGTAGTTAACCACCATACTACATCCTGGAGAATGAGGCCGGGCTCAGGCCTCAATCGCCTTTATACCTGGGGTCTGTGGGAGGAGCCACAGGAGCAGTCAGCAGGGGGCGTGTCCAGACAGGTATATGTAGTTCACCACATTCACCCCCCCTTTGTTTTAAAAGAGAGTCCCTATGGGGCGAAGTTTCTTACAAGTATATTTACAGGTTAAGTCTATCAGGTGGTCGAATCTGTCACTGCGATCTACGTAGCACCGGCTGTGATTGCACAGGTGCCGGTGGTGATTGCACCGGAGACGGAGGTTGTGCTGGTTCCGGCCTAACTGGAGGTGTCAGCCCACTAGGCATCAGTGATCCCTCATGCGTGTGCGAGGCGCCTGGTATATGCGCGTACGAGACGCCCGGGATAGGAGTGTCGTGAGGAGTCTGTGTAGGGCTCGGTGTGTGCGGTGTCACCTCGGGTACAGGGTTCATAGTTACCGTGGAGTGTTCGGGGTAGTGGTCTGCTGCTCCTGCGGGCGCCAGGTCGCAGACGGAGACCGTGTCCTCCCGCCCATCAGGTAAGACCACGTAGGCATACTGGGGGTTCGCATGTAGAAGGTGAACCCTCTCGACCAGCGGGGAGTATTTATTGCTCCTCACATGTTTCCGGAGCAGCACTGGCCCTGGGGACGTCAGCCAAACCAGTAGGGTGGTCCCAGTGGCAGACTTCCTGGGAAAAGAGAATAGGCGCTCGTGAGGGGTGGCATTGGTGGACATACATAACAGGGAGCGGATAGAGTGGAGTGCCTCAGGGAGGACTTCCTGCCATCAAGAGACCGGCAACCCTTTTGACTTAAGGGCTAAAAGTGTGGCCTTCCACACTGTGGCATTCTCCCTCTCCACCTGTCCATTTCCCCGGGGATTATAACTCGTGGTCCGACTAGTAGCAATGCCCCTACCCAGCAGGTACTGGTGCAGCTCGTCACTCATAAAGGAGGACCCTCTATCACTGTGGATATAGCAGGGATATCCGAACAGAGTGAAGAGCTGGCGCAGGGCTTTTATGACGGACGTGGTAGTGGTGTCGGGGCAGGGGATGGCAAAGGGGAACCGCGAGTACTCGTCGATAATATTGAGGAAGTAGACATTACGGTCGGTGGAGGGAAGGGGGCCCTTAAAGTCAACACTCAGTCGCTCAAAGGGGCGGGTGGCCTTGATAAGTTGCGTCTTTTCAGGATGGTAGAAGTGCGGTTTGCACTCAGTGCAGACTTTGCAGTCCCTGGTCATCGTCCTGATGTCCTCAAGGGAATACGGCAGGTTCCGGGCTTTCACAAAATGGTAAAATCGGGTGACCCCCGGATGGCAAAGATCTGCATGGAGGGCGTATAGCCGGTCGAGCTGTGCGCTGGCGCACGCTCCCCGGGATAGGGCATCAGGGGGCTCATTGAGCCTTCCAGTCCAGAACAGGATATCATAGTTGTAGGTGGAGAGTTCTATTCTCCACCGCAAAATTTTATCATTTTTGATTTTGCCCCGCTGTTTGTTGCTGAACATGAACGCAGCTGAGTGCTGGTCGGTCAGCAAGGTGAACCTTTCGCCGGTGAGATAGTGCCTCCAGTGCCTAATAGCTTCCACTATGGCCTGGGCTTCTTTCTCCACCACGGAGTGCCAAATTTCAGAGCCTTGAAGGGTACGAGAGAAGAATGCTACTGGCCTTCCTGCCTGGTTGAGGGTAGCAGCAAGCGCAAAATCGGAGGCGTCACTCTCTACTTGGAAGGGAATGGTCTCGTCCACCGCATGCATCGTTGCTTTGGCAATGTCCCCTTTAATGCAGCTGAAGGCCGCGCAGGCCTCGGCAGAGAGGGGAAAAGTGGTAGACTTGACCAGGGGGCGGGCCTTGTCTGCGTAATGAGGGACCCATTGTGCGTAATAGGAAAAGAAGCCCAGGCACCATCTGAGGGCTTTGAGAGTGGTGGGAAGAGAGAGCTCTAACAGGGGGCACATACGGTCGGGATCAGGGCCAATGACCCCGTTTTCCACGACATACCCAAGGATAGCGAGTCGGGTGGTTCCGAACACACACTTGTCCCTATTATAAGTAAGGTTCAGGGCTTTGGCCACTTGGAAAAATTGTTGGAGGTTGGCGTTGTGATCCGGCCAGTCATGACCACAGATGGTGATGTTATCCAGATAGGGAAATGTGGCCTTCAGTTGACACTGATCCACCATCCGGTCCATTTCCCTCTGGAAGACCGAGACACCATTTGTGACACCGAATGGGACGGACAGGTAGTGATAGAGCCTGCCGCCCACCTCGAAGGCGGTGTAGGGGCGGTCCTCTGGGTGGATGGGGAGCTGGTGAAAAGCGGATTTCAGATCTATTGTCGAGTACACCTCGTACTGAGCTATCTGGTTGACCATATCTGCGATGCGGGGTAGGGGGTACGAGTCAAGCTGCGTGAACCTATTGATGGTCTGGCTATAGTCCACAACCATCCTATTTTTCTGCCCAGTCTGAACAACAACCACCTGGGCCCTCCAAGGACTTGTGCTTGGCGCAATGATCCCCTCCCTGAGCAGCCACTGCACCTCCGACTTAATGAAGGCCCTGTCCCCCGTGCTGTACTTCCTGCTTTTAGTTGCCACAGGTTTACAGTCAGGGGTCAGATTGGCGAACAGCGATGGGGGAGGGATCTTGAGGGTGGAGAGGCTGCAAGTGGTGTCTGTAGCGCAGCTGTCGGCATGGTGCTGGGTGGGATGTGCGGGTCGGTGTGTGTGTGTGGTCAGTAGTGGGGTATATGGCAAAGTCCCACAAAATTGAGGATTCCTGACAGTGAGTGGTGGGAGGGGCCCGTCATACGCCATAGTCACACTTTCGAGGTGGCTCTGGAAGTCCAGCCCTAATAGCACAGGTGTGCACAGTTGAGGCATGACCAGTAGCGCAAAGTTCCGATATTCTGTGCCCTGCACCACCAATGTCGCTACACAACCCACCCGGATGTCTGTGGAATACGACCCAGAAGCCAAGGTGACCCTCTGGCTTACCGGCCGTGTCACGAGTCCGCAGCGTTGCACTGTGTCCGGGTCAATAAAACTCTCAGTGCTGCCCATGTCAAACAGGCAGCTAGTCCTGTGCCCCTCCACCAGGATGTCCATCATTGACCTTGCAAGCTGGTGTGGGGCGCTTTGGTCGAGGGTTACGGTGGCCAGAGTTGAACCGCCGTCTTGGTGCCCGGTAAGCACCGGTGGGTAGGGGGCAGGGCATGTTGACACCGACAAAGATGGCCACCCACATCCGGGCATGCAAGATGGCGGCCCCCATGCCTCGCGCGAGGTGGGCAGGCAAGATGGCGGCCCCCATGCCTCACACGTAGCGCTGCCCGACCACGCTCATGGTTTAGACTTACAGACCTTGGCGAAATGGCCCTTCTTCCCGCAGCTGGAGCAGGTCGCTTCTTGGGCTGGGCAGCGTTTTTGGGGGTGCTTTTCGAGTCTGCAGAAGTAACACTGCACGGGCTTGCGACTGGCAGCAGCTGTGGTCGGGTTTGGGGAGTTCGTGGAATCGCGACTGGCAGCGGCGTTGGCGAATTTGCTCGCAGGAACCGGCGGCGGCGGGGTCTGAGGTGTCCACGGAACTGGCGGGGGATCGCGCGGCTGGACAGCGTCAGCATTGTGCAGAGCAGTCTCCAGCGTGTCGGCTGTCTCGATCGCCGAGCGTAAGGTAAGATCGGCATTTTCCAGCAGCCGCTGGCGCACATACACTGACCTAATTCCTGTAACAAAGGTGTCTTGTACTAGCAGCTCCGCATGCTGTTCCGCCATGAGAGTTTTGCAGTCACAAGTTCGCACAAGTGTCTGTAGGGCTCAGAGAAACTGGGTGCTCGACTCTGCAGGCCGCTGTCGTTGCGTAGCTAAGCGATGTCTTGCGTAGACGGTGTTCACCGGCTGCAGGAACTGTCTTTTGAGGGCATCCAGTGCCCCTTTGTAGGTCAACAGGCCTCTGATAAGTGAGTAAACTTTCGGGGTGACCCTCGAGAGGAGAATTCGGTGCATAACAGCGGGTTCAGTTGCACTAACCTCCTCCAAGTATGATTGGAAGCATGCAAGCCAGAGTTCAAAGGCAAGAGCTGCTTCAGGGTCTTGGGGGTCCAAATCCAATCTTTCTGGACGTAAAACGCTTTCCATGTTTTAAAACTTCCAGTCAATAAAATTGATGCACCATCAATAACTCTCTCTGAGACGTGAAGTCGAGATATTGGCTTTTATTGACTGGAAGAAAGAACAAGCAGTAGTTAACCACCATACTACATCCTGGAAAATGAGGGCCGGGCTCAGGCCTCAATCGCCTTTATACCGGGGTCTGTGGGAGGAGCCACGGTCTGTGGGAGGGGCCACAGGAGCAGTCAGCAGGGGGCGTGTCCAGTCAGGTATATGTAGTTCACCACAGCTGGCTGACACACAATGGCAATGTGCACCCTTCAATGCCAGTCAGCTACACTGTACATATGAAAGAAAACTACTGCTATTTGGAAGACTTATTGAACCACATACAGCACAGCAACTACGGCTAGAACGCTGTTACTAAGAATGCAGCTCGGATACACCAGGTGCTGTTATTTCATTTACAAATGTGACAGCCATGCTAAAGGATCTCATTACATTAAAAAGAATTAGCCACTCTGTAAACGGTTGGTTCCAGGACAGTAAAGTATGACACATGAGCCTCTTGTAGACCCAACAAAGATATTTTTGCCTTTTTCATATAAAGTGGAGCTTCTGTTGTGGACATTGTCGTGTAGCAGCACAGTTTTCAGGATTAACATTGAAAAATTTTGTGAAACTGATGAACAAGGAAGGTGAAGGATTTCAATATTTGAGACAGATGTTTCCCAGAATAACTGATTCCAAGATTAAGGGAGGCATTTTTGTTGGTCCATAAATCAAACAGGCCGTCAATGACAGGCAATTCAAAGAACTTTTAGACTGGAGAAAGTCACATGGAAGGCATTCAAGGATGTTGTTGAAACTTTTCTTGGCAACTACAGAGCATCAAACTACGTGCAGTTGGTTGGCAACATGCTTCAAACATACAAAACCATGAAGTGCAACATGTCACTGAAGATTAATTTTCTGCATTCCTATTTAGATTTGTTCCCTGCAAATCCTAATGCTGTCAGTGACAAGCTTGGTGAAAGTTTTCACCAGGACATTGCAGTTCCAGAGAAACAGTATCTATCAGTTCTGGCTGAATATTGTCGGAGACTTAAGCGAGAAGTCTCAGATAATGAATACAAACAAAAATCATCAACAAAACATTTTTAGCTTAGTTAAGCTATTGCATAGTGTCAGCACTGTTATGCAATTACATTCGACACATTATATACAATGTATTAATTTCATGTTTCTTCAAATTCCTATGTGATCTCTGAAATTATATATGTATTTAGCTTCAAGCGGTCTAGTATAGCCATACAAAATTTCTGAGGAAGCAACAGTTTAAAAAAAAAAATTGCTGTTCAATGTAATCATGACCATAAAAGCACTGGATTGTTGGGAAAATATAACTCCTTCACTAAGATCTTTACCTGCTTGGACTTCGGATAATTCCAGATCCACAATTCTAGTAAAACATTCTTTTCAAGGGCAATTCAGAAGGGTAATTAAATGTTGACCTTGTTAGGAGCAATCCGTTTGTCTGAGTGAAATAAAAATAAAAACATTTGTTCCACTTTCTTGTGTTACCTGGTTTAGTTGCTGTGATGGAAATCTTCCTTTCCTGTTGCATGCGGATGTACGGGAGGTTAGGCATAACTGTGGAAACGGATAAATACAGAGCTACTTTGTGTCAGTGGTTTTGGAGTGTACCTTCAATTGATGTAGCATTCTTCCTTCAGTTGACCCCATGGCCTGGCAGTTGAATACAGTATTATAAGAGTGATCTTCATGAACCAGTGTGGAAAGGACTGGCAGATAGTTTAAATAGTAGCCAAGGCTTTCATTCTATATCTGTAACACATTCCTACACAATATCATTTTAACTTGGGAGAAAACTAGACTGTAAGGACCCACATCCAGGTCGTTGGTAGAAGAGAATAGTGTCACTGTACAATGTGAATTGAACAAACAAAGGATGAAGGTGTTTGACATGAGAAAGTAAGGTTTTACAGTGCAGATAGGTACTTTTGAGAAGGCAGTTTATAATGGTGGTGAGGGAGGAAGGGGAGGGTATAGCAGTTTGCTATTGAGAGAGCTAAAGAAAGGAAGATCTGTAGACAGATTTGTACATTAACCAATGTTTTCAGGGTACTTTTGGAAAAATTGACTCCTTTCATCAGACCTACTTCACCCTGCCTTTGGAGACACAATTGCAACTTGAAGAGAAAAGCGTAAAATGTGCAGTGCTAGCTTAGTGAATCTCATCACCCCACTTGCGCCGAAGTGTTTTTCCACTATTCCCAGCACTCTGAAAGCAAATCAAAATAAGGAATGCAATTTAAAAGAACAATCAAAAGGAATATACTGGGCAGCAGTGGGCTAAGCTGTCACTTTTCCAGGCAATGCACAATATTCTAACAAGGCCAGGGTGCTAAAGTAATACAAACCTCATGTCCCTTTGCCTGTGGAAGTTTCAGGGTATAATGACACAAAGTTTTCACACTTCTTTGCAACTTCTTTTATTCCGTAATATGTCGACAAATCATCAGGCAAAGCTTTGATTCCACTGGCAGTCATTTATTTTCATGATTTCTTCAGTCCAATTAAATAATCGGAACTTGGCCATTTTCCAGTCAGTGGTGTTTGAGGTATTACCTACCTGCAGTAGTACAATCACTCAGATCGTGCATGATGCTCTCCTAAGGGGTTGCTTGTTGATGGCTTTTCAGGGGGCTGTAGAGGGTGAATCCCGGTCTCACATATTTTGGTGCAGTGTGGGCAAGCGCAGTTGATGGCTGGGGTTTGGGCTGTTCAGTCCATCCTTTCATAGCTGCCACCTATTCTCTGTGGCACAACACAGATCAAATACCAACTTATATTTGCAATCAATTGCCACAAACCTGTTTGCTGTATTGCCTTTAATACCGTGATTATTACTGCCCCAATAACTAGCTGGTGGTATTGATGGTACAGAGCAGAAAACCAGGCATAATTGACCCTGTAGTAGCAACAATAAGGATATCATGTGTTTGAATGATATATGTATTGGTTGGTATTCGCTTTAATCTATTAATTTATTTGGTAATTTTGAAAACTGCATGATTCATGGAAGCAGGACATCCTTTTGTAAATACTGCAGCCCTAATATATCCACCATATATGCCCTATGATCCTCATAGAGTTTTCATCTATGTAGTAAAACATTATTGTTGTATCAAAATAAAAGATCTTCATATTTAAATTCCATCCCTTAATCTTTAAAATATTTTGAAATACACTATGGTTTAAAACACATGATCTTGTCATCCATGAAAACGTAAAAACTTTGTAATAAGTATCTTTTGTCCAGGGTGCAGGTAAATAGGGCCCAACACATTTGAGTGACAGATATGCTTTGGGGATTTTGTGATTTGAGTATCATTTATGAAGTACTCCTCATTACTCCTGCAGTAATTAGGAGTAATGAGAGTGTAGACTAGTCTGAAAGATTTTTGTGGAATACTAGACTGGTTGAAAGCTGGCATTGAATATGTTTGCATTGTAATTTGAAGATGCCTTTTATTATCCAGTTCAGACTGAACCCAGTGCTGCTCAAAACTACTTAAAATTAGTTCTGCACCAGCTCTGTTATTAGCAAACAAACTTGAGTCCCTTTCATGTATGAATTGTCATTCTGGTTGTTTTTGTTACAAGCCAGTCTATAACTGGCTGCGTTCAAAGCAATTCACCAGATGAACTGATCAAGCCGTAAAAGTGTATTGATGAAGCTAAGCCATACAGAACTGAACAGCCAGTTGCAGTAAATCACCGTAGTACATCTATTTCCTCTGGTAAGAAATAGATGTACAACTTTAGATTTGCCCTGTCATGAAAAAAACCCCACAGTGACCTGGTGTAAGAGGCCTATCTGTGCATATACCTGTTTCCATTTGGCAGAAATAGTTAAAATCATGTCATTGTTACACCTCGGAGTAGTGAAGTTCTTTATATTAGAAGAAAAACTTTATTTTCTATAAATTGCCATTAATATTTTGTGCAACTGAGTTTGAATAATGAATTGGCACAGTGTGCTATGCAGTAGGTTGGGAATGATGTCTGCCATTCCATGTAGTGATTCCATTTTTTTTCTTGTGCTGTAAGAGAGATAACAAAATGAATGCTTAGCATGTTGCCACAGGGGAAAAAATAGATTGAAGGACAAATTATCAGCACCGCTGCCATCTACTTTCTAGTGACAGCTCAAGTGAACTCATTGGCTTAAGTGTGCAAGAAACACGTCTGCCCTTGTGGCGCTGAATAGTACATGCGATTTGTTGAATCATAAAAAAGGAATGAAAATTAAGAATAGGATGTGAATCCTAGCATGCCCTCTTTTTTCCATGATACTAAAATAATGTAACATTCCTGATTTAAAAAAAAATAAAGACGCTGAATCAAATGTTGCAAATGGAATCTCATACTTTCTTGACTGTGACTGCCTTGTTCAAAGAATTAAGCATTTTTGTGGAAAAGCACCATAGCCACTTACTGAAAGTTAACTGTAAAATATACAGAGGAATGTATACAAAGTGATATTTCACACAGCATGGTTTCAAATACTTGTGTTTAGATTTGCCTTTGACAACCAGTTTCTTTTTAATGCTGGATATTCTTTGTTTACTTAAGATATGCATTTCAGTCTAAAATAACCAGAGTTGAAACAAAATTATACAATTCTACATAGTACTAAAATATAACATTCTGCCCTTGACTTTTTTAATCTTCGCTAAAGAAATGTACTTTAATAATTAACAAACGGACTACCGAGGCACTGAATAATCCTAAATACTTGCAGTAGGTATAGCCCTAGTTCTTGCAGTTGTCCTGTGAGGCAGACTGGAATGTAAGGCTTTGGGTGGTCGATCCTGAGACATGCTGGAGTACCTGATGGCCTTTTGACGGCTCACTGATCAGACATACTAAAAAAATAAGTTCAAACTGATTTACATTATAGAAATTATTCAAAAGCAAACAAAAACTTAAGACAACCAAGCACTAATAATTAATTAAAAACAAAGAAAGTACCAAGATCAAGCCACTTGCCTGCGTTTTCTGTAATCAAGGTAGGAAATATTATTTTAGTGAAGTACCTCCGGGTCTGCTATTTGATACATCTGTGTCTCAGTGAAGAGGCCAACAGTGGAGTAGCAGGTCAAATGTGTTGGCACCTGAGCTCCAGCTCATCTCTGACTTCCTTATTTCAAAGGGCAGTAGCAGAGGGTACAGGCAAGCTGACCTAAAAGGATGGCATTACCTGACACTAAAGTTTCAGCCCAACGTATCCTACTGGTTTTCAGGGGATAATAATGGAGCAGAGTGAGATTGCTGGCATTGGAACTTCACATGGAGATGCAGAATACAATGATGCATCACAGTAAGTTACAGGGTATGAAAATACATTGCAGGATGTTACACTAGCAGTAAGGCATGACAATATGTCAGATCTTTTTTGCTTGTGACCACCATCTGCAAATGCACCCCATAGGAAGCTTAACAGTCCTTCTAAGTGAGAAGGTGATTGACCTGTGAGTCTTCTGAGTCCTTTATTGCATCTGGTGCTCCTAGTTCTGCCTCCTTTACAGTCAGGGAGACCCGATGCAGACTGGGGAACCACTTTGTCAAGCACCTTCGTTTCATCTGCTGCGACAACCAGAATCTCCTGGTGGCCACCTATTTCAAAACCACTTCCCATTTCCAAACCAACATGTCTGTTTATGGCCTCCTCTACTGTCAGGATGAAGCCTTATGCAGGTTGGGGGATCAATACCCTACAGTCCATCTTGGTAGTCTCCAACTTGATGGCATCAACATTGAATGATCTAACTTCTGGTAACTACTCCCCTTTGTTTTCTCTACACTCCATTTTATTTTCCCTTATTCCAGTGGTCCTCTTTCCCTTTCTCTTCTCTTTCTCCAACCTTATGATCTGCCCATCACTTACTGCTGGTTCTCCTCTTCCTTCCCTTTATTCCATGGTCTACTGTCCTCTCCTATTAGATTCCTTCTTCTTCAGCTCTTTACCTCTTCCACTTATCATTTCTGGCATTTCACGTCACATCATACATGCCCCTCCCACTATCTTTTCACTGTGGCTTCTGCCCATTCTTGTTCCAGTCCTGCTGAATGGTCTCAGTCTGGAACGCTGACTGTTAATTTCCCTCCATAGATGCTGCTTGACCTGCTGAGTTTCTCCAGCATTCTGCGTGTTGATCAAGATTTCCAGCATCTGCAGAATCTCTTGTGTCTCTGTTTTGCTGTTCAAGTCAAGTCAAATCAACTTTTATTGTCATTTCGACCATAACTGCTGGTACAGTGCATAGTAAAAATGAGACAATGTTTTGCAGGACTATGGTGTTACATGACACAGAACAAAAAACTAGACTGAACTACGTAATAAAAAAAGACACAGAAAGCTACACTAGACTACAGACCTACACTGGACTGCATAAAGTGCACAAAAACAGTGCAGTGCACAGTAAAGTGTTCCATATGCAGCTCATGCTTGTACTTACATCCTGAGGCCTATCTTCCTGGATCCAAGCCAGCAAGATCTATGATGCCTGATTACTGCAGGAATACTCCACAATGCATTTTCATGTACTACAATGCACTGCGATGCATTGTTGTGTTCAGCAGCCCAATGTGATGTGCCATTGCCAGTAGTTTCACTCTGCTCCCTTATTGCTGTGTGCCATGCGATAAACAGTAGCAGGGTTTCTACGAGGACAGTGAGGAGGTGCAACGTCCAAAGATAGCTCCAGTAACTAAGGTAATCAGTTTGTAAGTTTGCTATTTTGGGCGATTTTGAATCAGGGCAGCCTGCAGATAATGAATGCTAGCTGAACTGCACACACCTGGACTCTCTTGATTTTGTGCTTTATATTCTGTTTTTGGCTTTTTTAAATGCCATTTGCATGATTTTTTTTGCATGTGTGTGTGTGGTGGTGGGGGGGGGGGGGGGGAGGTTTAATGGATATTCTTTGAATGGGTTCCGTGGTTTTCCTTTTTTATGCCAGTCTGTGGGAAGGCAAATCTCAGGGTTGTATATTGCATACATACTTTGATAATAAATTATCTTGCATCTTTGAATCTTTTTTGAAGCCCTGATTTCAGTTTTACTGGCTGAAACATAACTGATGAACTTAGAATAGTTTCTAATAATGTGAGACTCAGCAATTCAGATTTGTACAAGAAGTCCGCATATGGCCTCTATAAGTCAATTGTCAGCACAAAGATGCAATTTCAGACTAAACTGGTAACACAGATAGATGTCCAATTGTCGTGGCAAGCCTTGCACTGCATTACTTCCTGTGAGATGAGACAGTGGCTACAACCCATTGAGTCCTGGGTGAGCTCAGTGCCTCATATGAACAATCTCATAGTGAGAACTCCTCCCACACGCCCCACATCCCTGGGTGACCTATTGATCACGGTCTCTGAGATTGATGTCTGGGCATCCTCCAGGAAGGTGAACCTGCAAAAGGCATCTGGCCCAAAGGTGTACCTGGATGAGTACTAAAGACCTACACAGACCAACTGGCTGGAGTGTTTACAGACATATTCCAGCTCTCACTTCTGCAGTCTAAGGTTCCGACCTGCTTCTAAAAGGCGTCTTTTGTACCTGTAACCAAGAAGTATATGGTGACCTTCCTCAGTGTGTACAAGCCAGTAGCACATACATCATAAATAATAAAGTGCTTCAAGAGGTTGGTTATGGAACAAATCAACTCTTGCCTCAGAGATGTCCTGGATCAGCTTCAATTTGACTACCACCACAGCAGGAAATGTGATTTCCCTGGCTCTTCACTGTTCTGGGCCATCTGGACACCAGGAGCTGCTGTTGATTGACCACAGCTTGGCATTCAATACAACCATCATTCAAATTTGTCATCAAGTTTCTAGAGCTGACCTCTGATCTACCTCTTATTGGCAGACCTCATTCAGTGACAATATCACCTTCACCATCATTTTGGGAGATTTTAACCAGGCCAGTCTGAAAAAATCACTAAGCAACTACCATCAACAGGTCACTTGCAATACAAGAGGAAACAACACACTGGACCATTGATACACCACCATCAAGAATGCCTACCGTGCTATTCCATGCCCTCACTCAGGAGGTCTGATCACCTGGCTGTACTTCTACTCCCTGAGTATAGGCAGAGACTGAAGACTGCAGCACCAGCAGTGAGGATCAAGAAGGTATGGACAAGGGAAGCACAGGAGCACCTACAGGACTGCTTTGAATCAGTGGACTGGACTGTATTCAGGGATTCATCTTTGAATCTGGATGAGTATGCTGCAGTTGTTACCAACTTCATTAAAACCTGTTTGCATGAATATGTGCCTACAAAGACTTACTGTACATTCCCAAACCAAAAGCTGTGGATGAACCAGGAGGTACGTCGTCTGCTGAAGGCTAGATCTGTGGCAATCAAGTCTGGCAACCCGAACCTGTACCAGGAAACCAGGTATGATTTGTGGAGGACTCTTTCAAAGGCAAAGAGACAATTTCGAATGAGGTTGGAGGCGACATCAGAGGCAAGGCAACTCTGGTAGGGTCTGCAAGACAATACTTCCTACAAAGTGAAACACAATAGTATGAATGGCAGTGATGCTTCACTACCAGATGAACTCAACACCTTCTATGCATGGTTTGAACAGGAGAACACAACTACAGCTGTGAAGTTCCCTGCTGCACCTGATGACCCTGTGATCTCCTTCTCAGAGACTGACGTTAAGCTGTCTTTAAAGAGAGTAAACCCTTGCAAGACAGAAGGTCCTGGTGAAGTACCTGGTGAGGCTCTGAAAACCTGTGCCAACCAACTATCGGGAATATTGGACATTTTCAATCTCTCACTGCTATGGGCAGAAGTTCCCACTTGCTTTAAAAAGGCAACAATTATACTAGTGCCAAAAAGAATAATGTGGGCTGCCTTAATGATTGTCACCTGGCAGCACTGATGTTGACAGTGATGAAATGCTCTGAGAGGTTGGTCATGACTGGACTGAATTCCTGCCTCAGCAAGGACCCAGATCCATTGCAATTTGCCTATCGCCACAATAGGTCAGCAGCAGATGCAATTTCAGTGACGCAATTCCAACCCACAATCTGTGCGGATTGGAGATAGCATTTCCTCCTCGCTGACAATCAACATTGGCGCACCTCGGGTGTGTACTTAGCCCAGTGTTCTACTGTCTATATATACATTACTGTGTGGCTAGGCACAGCTCTAATACCATCTATAAATTTGCTGATGATACAAGCATTGTTTGTAGAATCTCAGGTGGTGACAAAAGAGTATACAGGAGTGAGGTATGCCAACTAGTGGAATGCCGCCACAGCAACAACCTGGCACTCAACATCAGTAAGGTGAAAAAGCTGATTGTGGACTTCAGGAAGGGTAAGATGAAGGAACACATACCAATCCTCATAGAGGGATCAGAAGTGGAGAGAGTGAGCAGCTTCAAGTTCTTGGGTGTCAAGATCTCTGAGGATCTAACCTGGTTGACGTAGTTATAAAGAAGGCAAGACTGCGGCTATACTTTATTAGGAGTTTGAAGAGATTTGGCATGTCAACAAATACACTCAAAAACTTCTATAGTTGTATTGTGGAGAGCATTCTGACAGGTTGCATCACTGTCTGGTATGGAGGGGCTACTGCACAGGACTGAAAGAAGCTGCAGAAGGTTGTAGATCTAGTCACTGGCCTACAAAGAACCCAGGACATATTTAGGGAGCGGTGTCTCAGAAAGGCAGTGTCCAATGTTAAGGACCTCCAGCATCCAGGGCATGCCCTTTTCTCACTGTTACCATCAGGTAGGAGGTACAGAAGCCTGAAGGCACACACTCAGTGATTCAGGAACAGCTTCTTCCCCTCTGCCATCCGATTCCTAAATGGACATTAAAGCTTTGGACACTACCTCATTTTTTTAATATACAATATTTCTGTTTTTGTACATTAAAAAAAATCTATTTAATATACATAATTGATTTACTTGTTTATTTGCTACTATTATGTTTTGTTTTATATAATTTTTTTTCTCTGCTAGATTATGTATTGCATTGAACTGCTGCTGCTAAGTTAAGAAATTTCAAATTTCATGTCACATGCCGGTAATAATAAACCTGATTCTGATTCTTGAAGACTATCAATACAGGAGCACCTCAAGGTTACATGCTTATCCCCCTGATCTACTCTCTATTACATGATTGGTTAAGCACAGCTCTAATGCCATATACAAGTATGCTAATAACATTCTGCAATTGGATGAATCACTGGTAGTGATGAGTCATCTTATCAGAGCGAGGTGCGTCATTTGGTTGAGTAGTGCTGGAAAAGAACCTCTCACTCAATGTCAGTACAAATAAAGAGCTGATTGTTGACTTTAGGAAGGAAAAGGAGGGTGAACAAATCCCCACAGCCCAAATCACTAAAGTTTACCAACTTTCTGACCACTGATCACTCCACTAATTTTTTTTTCATTGTTTCGTAATTGTGTACTCTTATAAAAATTCTGCATAATTTGTGTTTTTGTTTCTCTTGTGAGTGCCACTATATCATGCCTTATGTTTGTGATGTTGCTGTTAGTTTTTCATTGCATATATAAAGAGATGTACGTAACAATAAACTCAAGTTTGATTTTGACTTAAAGACATTTACAAACTATGTAAAGTGTAATAGGTAATTAAAAAAATCAAACTTAAAAATAAATTAGCCAAATCACTTAACCTATTAAATACTTTATTTAATTTCGAAAATTGTATACACTTTCCCCTTAAGTTCTTCGCTGGAGACTCAGAGTTATCATTAAAATTAGTGGGGTCTCATATCTTGTGCCAAATCTAAGTTGACATAAGATCTGGTAGCTGATTCTTTAGTATAGGTGTTAATCTTGATAAGATTATGCTTCTCCACTTGACCTTGTGTGATTTCCACCAGCAGATTTGGTGTTCTGAATCTGTCTGTAAATTTGGGGCTTTTGTGTGTTTCTAGGCAAATGTGAGAGCCCCTGCCTTGCTTCCTGTTGAATGAATAAATTCCAGTTGTTCCATTTGATGGAATCTTTGACACTTAACAGGAAAATACAGGCCTTTAGGTTGCAGAGAGTGATACTGAAAGATAGTAAGTTAGTGTGAATGATAATCCATGATTAGTTACATAAATGAAAATACATCACTGAATCATAATCAACAATAATACATCACAATCAGTTCCAGTCTGTGGCAATATGTCACAATGTTTTACATGGAGAAATCATATATTTTGGTGACACAGAGTCAGTCAGAATATTTCACATGTAAGAGTGAACAACAATGCTTTACAGTGAGTTACAGGGATGATATAATATCACAGTAAGCTACCGTCAGTGATAATACAACACCATGAGTTCTAGGGACTGATAATACATCATGTTAAGTGGTTATACATCATACTGGTATATCACAATGAGAGTTTGGTCTCATGTTGAAGGAAAATAATGCTTACCTGCGAGATACATGAGTGAGAATGCATCAGTGAGTTAGTCAGTTAATACACAATACCGTTGACGGTAATGATGATGTTTCATCGTAGAGGATAAGATATTACAATGAGTTACAGTCAACAATTATATCACAGTGAATTTAGTCAGCAAC
This sequence comes from Hemitrygon akajei, assembly GCF_048418815.1. NCBI lineage: Eukaryota > Metazoa > Chordata > Chondrichthyes > Myliobatiformes > Dasyatidae > Hemitrygon > Hemitrygon akajei. The sequence continues at coordinate 76,111,626 of NC_133136.1, forward strand.
AGTCCATCACAGTAAATTTCATTTGATGTTAATAAATAGTGAGTTGCCATTGGCAAAAGTCGAACACAGTGTTACATTTAGCAATTATACTGTACTCGGTGAAGTTATTTAATAATTTATCAATAATAATATATCAAATAGATTGTCAGAGAATGGACTAAAATATGGTGCTTGGCAAACAGTACCAATACAACGTGCTAGAGGAACTCAGCAGGAGAGGCAGCTGAGGCATGTGGGGAAATGGACAATTGAATTTTTGTGTCGAGACCTTTTATTAGCTTTTTGTTTGGTTTTGTCTCTTGAAACTATATTATTGTACATCTGCAGTTATTTAAAAATGTCTTGTATTGAAATTATTTCCATCAATTGCGTATAAGTAAAACTTCCATCTTTGCCTTCCCTGCACAGGAATACTGAGTGCTGATGCTAGTCTGTATTGTGAAGTGAGTTATTCACATTAAGCTAAAATGCGCCCAATTAAATTTTTTTGCTCTTGTTTTGACTAAGTAAAATTTAACCTGCATGCATATTGTTAGTAATTGAATTCTATTTCAATGTCTGAAATTCTTTGGGACATGTGAATTATAAGTTATAGGATCATTCAATGTGCAATTATATTTACACAGCCAGATTGCATGGCATCTAATTGGGACAATGCCTATATTTGTATTTCCCTTTGGCAATTTGAACAGTCCTTGCCCATCCCGAATTCACAGGCAGAAATTCTTGGAGTTTTCACAAATAAAATTCTCAATCTGCTGTTAATGAACAATTTCAGTTTGCACCAGCTACAACTGATTAAAAAAAAGTTGGTTTCACAACTTAATCTTTGCTTTGCTTAGCACATTTTACAGCAAGCTTTTGTACATTTAATTAACAGCTGCTTAGATGAGGGGTTCTTTATTGGAAGGAAGATGATGGTGGACCAGAAGTTAGAAATGCTGTAGCAAGCAGAAACTATAGAAAATCGAACAGAGAATATGTACAGAGAGAAAAAATAACGAGAGAGAGAGAAAATAAATAAAAGAAGAAATAGAATCTCCATTCTGTTTCTATGTCTTCTGAGAAACAGAAGAGAGAGTGTGTTAAGAGGAAGAATATAGGAAAAGACTAATAGAAAGGAGAAATGGATAAAGGGAAAAAAGCGATATAACCTGAATATTTATTTGTTTTACTTTCTATTCAGCATGGGGAATGTTTCCTTTTATTCATGTATGTGATGTGTGTTCAGTAGCAAGGGTGGCATTTTAGGCCCTAATGTCCTTGAGAAGTGGTGGAGAGCTGCCACTTTGGGTTGCTGCAACCTTTGGTGAAGGAACCTCCACTGTGTTCTAGTTGAGGGTACCAAACTTTGTACTGAGCAGCAATAAAGCAAAGACAATTTATTTCAGGGTCAATATGGTATGTTATTTATAGCTGATGGGATTCCTATGCATCTAGTGCCCTTAGGCTGTCGGTGGTAAGGATCATATCAGTACTTTCTGATCAGCTCAGGCACATAATAAGAATGCATTTTGCATATGGTATACAATACAATCACAGTGCTTACGTTGGTCAGCGTACCAATTAAGTGAATTTGGAGCTGTGCTTATCCAGGCAAGTGAAGACTATTCACACTCCTGACTTGTAGCTTATCAAAGATAAAGAAGATCTGGGGTGTTACGAAGTGAGTTTCTTACTGCACGATACCCCTCCTATTTTTGTTGTTACTGATTTTTCTTTTTGCCAGTTATGTTTTTAGACGATGACATCTCATCAAGATGTTGATGGTGGGGTTGGGTGGAGGTTGTGGAAGGAGGGGTTGGCTCTGTTAATGCCATTGAATGCCATGGGTAAATGATTAAACTTTCTTAATAGGAGATGGCTCCTGCCTGGCACTAGTGTGCCACAATGTTACCAAATGCTGCTTACCAATTCCTGCTTAAATGTTCTTTAAGCCTTGCTGTATGCTTCATTTGCTGAGGAATTACAAATGTCATTGAGCATCACACAGTCCCCCACCATTTCGGACTCCATGATGGAGGAAAGGTTATTGACTCTATCTGAAGGAGCTCCTGCTGCAATGCCCAGAACTGGGATAATTGAAAAGGACAACATCATCCTTTTGTGAAAGGGATGATTACCAATATGGGACTGTCTTTCCCTGCTGCCCATTGACAAGCTTTACTAGGGCTCTTTGACCTCATTTTCAGTGAAATACCAAATTGATATGCCAAGGGCAGACGCACAAACCTCACCCATGGGAATCATCTTTTTAATTATATCAAAGATCTAAAACAACTGGCTTTAACCCAAAACAAGTTTTTTTTAATCTCACCACCCTGTCACTGATCATTACCACTGTCAGCAGCCATCACTTTCAGGACTCTGCAAACTTAGCAATGGTGCTAGTGAGCAGCTCACGATGATAGACATTAAATTCTTCGAGCAAAGCACATCATGTACCGTTTTCACTCGCAGTGATGTCCTTCAACAGAAAGTGACCCTAGGCCTAGGATAATCAAGTCAAGTCACTTTTTATTGTCATTTCGACCATAACTGCTGGTATAGTACACAGTAAAAATGTGACAATGTTTTTCAGGACCATGGTGCTACATGAAACTGTACAAAAATTACACTGAACTACGTAAAAACAACACAGAAAAAACTACACTAGACTACAGACTTACCCAGGTCTGCATAAAGTGCACAAAACAGTGCAGGCATTACAATAAATAATAAACAAGACAATAGGCACAGTAGAGGACAGTAAGTTGGTGTTAGTCAAGGCTCTGGGTATTGAGGAGTCTGACGGCTTGGGGGAAGAAACTGTTACATAGTCTGGTCCTGAGAGCTCGAATGCTTTGGTGCCTTTTCCCAGATGGCAGGAGGGAAAAGAGTTTGTATGAGGGGTGCGTGGGGTCCTTCATAATGCTGTTTGCTTTGCAGATGTAGATTGTAGTGTAACTGTCTGTAATGGCGGTAAGAGAGACCCCGATGATCTTCTCAGTTGACCTCACTATCTGCTGCAGGGTTTTGCGATCCGAGATGGTGCAATTTCCGAACCAGGCAGTGATGCAGCTGCTCAGGATGCTCTCAATACAACCCCTGTAGAATGTGATGAGGATGGGGTGGGGGGGGGGCGTGGGAGATGGACTTTACTCAGCCTTCGCCTAAAGTAGAGATGCTGCTGGGCTTTCTTTGCTATGGAGCTGGTGTTGAGGGACCAGGTGAGATTCTCTGCCAGGTGAACACCAAGAAATTTGGTGCTCTTAACGATTTCTACCAAGGAGCCGTCGATGTTCAGCGGAGAGTGGTCGCTCCGTGCCCTCCTAAAATCAGAAGGACTTCTCCTCCCCTGAGTTGGTCCTGATTCCAAGAGACTATACAGGAATTAAAATCAATGTGAGGTCTCTCAGGTTTTATTAGTTCCCTACTGTGCCACCACCTGTGTAGTTCTGTCCACTAGTGAGTTTTGATGGAGTATTGTGGTACATTGGCTGTTAGCTTTATTCGTGTGAGAACAAGCTTGTCTGGCACAGTTCTCCCATGTTAGACAAGAAGTGGATTAACTTGGTTAAGTACAGCTTTTCCAGATTTGGTGCCAATGCTGATGCCAGGGAGGCTGCCCAGTTTCATCCTTATTGTGTTCGACACAAGAATTTATAGAACTGATTGACTTGCTGGAAAGTTAGAAATTAACAAGATTGCTGTGCATCTTCAGTCACACTTAGAGCAAACTGGATAAGTCAGTAAAAAGTAAGTGATAGCATAGATATATGTAACAATCAACTTGTTATGTTATTGCCATTAATGAAACTACTTTAAAAAAAATTCCAGTTTATTTAAATACCTGAATTTGAATCCCCACCTGACTGTGGTATTTGAGCTCAGGATTGCTAGTCTAGACTCTGGATTATGAGTCAGCAAATTTAACCAGTGTGTCATTACTGTTAAACAGGGGATTGGTCACTTGCCTAGCTTCTTGTGCCACCTATTTCCATTCCTCATTTACTAAGGTAATCTTTAATTCAGTTAATGAACCACAAAAATGGGAGTTGGATGAGCTTGCCCATTTAAGTGGTATTTTCAGGATACTCCTCCATGGTTGACATCTTTGCTGTTCCAAAAGTCAGATGGCCAAAATGACAAAGAGCAAGAACACATGCCAACTCATGCCCTGTATATGGATTGTTCCCAGCAGCTGGAATTTAGGGAATTGCGAAGGATAACAGCGAGAAGTTTACAAATTGTTTTTTTTTCTTTGGGACATTCATTGAAGTTTGCTTTTAAAAAAAAACACTTCTCCCTTAACCCTGGGATTAAACAGTGGTAGAAAGTTCCTGCATTTGTGTTCAGCTCTCTCAGTGTTTTCGCCTAGTGCACATCACTTTGCTGCATATAATTAAACATTAAAACAAGTAAGGCCTTAATTTAACTTAATATTTAAGGAAATGCAGTCTATCATTTATCACTTTCATGTCATAATAGATGAGGTTATTGAATTTAATGCAAAGGATTATCCCAAACAGAATGTGAAAGATGTAACAAGACACGTATATTTTTGGCACCTTATGCAACCTCAGGAAAACCCAAGATATTTTATATTAATTAAGCTTTTTTTTGAGAATTAGCCTCTGTTTATCTAGAGAACGAGGCAGCAATGCTGCACATAACAAATAACCTTATAGCAATGTGGTAATGACCAGCGAACTGCTTTTAAACATATTGATAATATTGATCAGGACACCATGGGAAACCACTTTTGAAGTAATTTCAAGAAACTCTTTACATCCAAATGAGGAAGGAGACATGGCTTCCAATACATTTCATCTAAATGGTGGAAACATTGACTGCATTTCTCTGTCATTGTGACTCAGTAGTATCATCTTTAATATTTTAATGTTTAAGTCTTTCAAGCGGTGCTTGAACACACACGCAACCCTTTGGCACAGAGGTAAGCATGTAACTAACTAAGTAATGGCTAACATTTCAATGCCCCGATGTTATACCTTTCACGCCATAAAATGCCTCATGACAAAACTGTGTATCCTCCAACTTATTTTGAGAAGTGCCACGGGAGATTGTTGTGTGAACTCAGGTTTGCAGGTTCGTGAGAGGGGACAGAAGAGACTCACTACTAGTAAGTAGGTTAACTATTTGATTACAAGACAAGATAGACACTAAACATTCAGTAAACTCTTCAGGCTAAACTCCATTATAAATACATATCTATACTGAGCACCCAAAATGTCGGGACAAAACAGATGCTAAATATATACACAGTGGCAAATACTTACCTAAAAGATGTTCCTGGGTCCCCTTTACTACAATGTACCCCCACTGTCTACAGTTTCCATAGCACCCTCTACTACCTGGTCCACGGTGACCTAGAGATACGAAAAAAGGCCACATGGTTATTGCATGCCAGATTTAAACTCTACCGTCTCCATGATGTCATCAGCTAAATGGAAGTAGTGGGAGAAGCTGCAAAACTCCTTACGTAGCCAATCCCCACCTCCCATGGTGGAGTAGCTTTTGATGAGCAGGTAAGTTAAACACTTAGTACAACATTGGAGATCTGCTAGGACACTGACTATTAACCTCAAGTTCAAGTTTATTGTCATTCAACCATATGCACATATGCTGCTACAAATGAAACAGCGTTCTTCCAGACCAAGATGCTCAATACTGTACATATAACTCACACACAACACAGAAAGTAATATTACCACAAAAAATAACAAATAATAAATAATATTCCACATATATTTGACATTTAGCATATGCTACATTTTACAACACAAGGCGTTGTAAGTTACGAGACCTGGGTGGTGGCATGAGTTTAGTAGTCTCACAGACAGAGAAAGAAGCTGAGCTGTTCCCCATCCTAACAGTCTTAGTCTTAATGCCATGGTACCTCCTCCCAAGTGGTAGGGGGTCAAAGGGATTGTGGAATGTTTGGGAGAGATCTTTGTCAATGCTAAGAGCCCTGCATATGCAACACTCCTGATAAATATCTCAGATGAGTAGAAGAGAGACTCCAGTGATCTGATCAGTTCTCACAATCCTTTGTGGGGTATGCCTTCCAACTCCTGTACCAGACAGTGATGCAACTGGTCAGGACACTCTCTATGGTGCTGCTGTAAAAATTGGTTAGAATGGAGGTGGGGTAGAGGGGGAAGAGCCTCGCGTGCCTTAATCTCCTCAGGAGCTAGAGACACTGAAGAGGTGGTATTGCGGGACCAAGTAAGATTGTCCATTATTTGCACTCCCAGAAACTTGGTGCTCCTAACTCTTTCCATGGATGAGCCAAGAGAAGTGAGAAGTGATCAGCTTGCACCTTCCTAAAGTCCACAATCATCTCTTTGGTCTTATTCCTCAAACTGAAGGCAGCATCTGAATCTCTCAGCAGTGCCGTATCTCTTCTGTCAACTATGGCTTCTGATTTGTCCTCATAGAGATATGTCTAATATCAGTGACTCTTTGAATGCATTTCTCCGTAGAATCAGTCATAGATCAGTTCATCAATGTTAAAGTGATGGTTGTAGGTAGCCGCTGCCCTGAGCATGTTCCAGTTTGTGTTTTCAGAACAGTCCTGTAACACTAAGGTTGCTTCTTCTGGCTAGGTCTTTGTCTCCCTTTCATCTGGTTTCACTCATTTAATCAGTGGCCTGTATGCAGGAATTAGCATAATAGATAAGTAGTCAGTACTACAGTTGTTTGTATAAACCAGGTCTAATGTGATCTCACCTCTGATAATAAAGACCAAAATGCTGATAGAATTTAGGAAGTTTTTAAGTTAACATGGTTAAAGTTGCCAGCAACAATAAAGAAACCATTGGGCGTGTAGCTTGGAAGCCACTGATGGTGCTGTAGAGATCACACAGCACTTCCCTAATGTTAGCACAGGGTGGGGAGGGGGGAATATATACAATCACAATGGGAGTGAGTTCCCTTGGTAAATAAATAAATTATCTCTATGAAATGAAGATAATTATTTCATGTAACATTAGGTAATGCAGCACATCCCAACTAACATGTAAAGGCAAGGTGCCATAAAATGCAGACATATGGTAGATATTGTTTAGAAAATCTAATTAGACCAGATATAATGAAAAACATGAACCTCAACAATTCTGCTTGTGAACATTTTGGTAAATCATTTGTCATTATCTTGGCTGTCTTCTTGCACTTTGACAAAGCTTTCCTGGTTGTATTTGGAAACAAGTTACTGCCATTATGGCCTTCAACTGAAGCTTGTTTTTTCTACAATCTTTTAGAGTCATAGAAAAATACAGTACAGAAACAGCCCATTCAGTCCATGCCAAGTCATTTAAACTGCCTACTCCCATCAACCTGCACTGGGATCATAGTCCTCCATACCCCTATCATCCATGTACCTACCCAAATTTATCTTAAACATTGAAATTGAGCTCACATGCCTTACTTGTGCTGGCAGCTTGTTTCACACCTTCACTACCCTCTGAATGAAGAAGTTAACCCTCATGTTCCCCTTAAACTTTTCACCTTTCACTCTTAAACTGTGACCTCTATTTGTAGACCCACCAAGCCTCAGTGGATGAAGCCTGTTTGCATTTATCCTATCTATACCACTCATAATATTGTATACCTCTATGAACTCTCCTCTGAATTTTTTTATGTTCCACATTCCCAGATCCCTTTGTTCCACCACACTCGTCAGTGTCTTACTGTTCATTGTGTAAGACCTCCATCGTTGGTCCTCCATCTCACACTTGTCTGCTTTAAATGCCATCTGCCATTTTTCAGCCCATTTTTCTAGCTGATGCAGATCCCTCTGCAAGCTCTGATAGTCTTCCTCGCTTTTCACTACACCCCCAGTCTTGGTGTCATCCACAAATTATCATCCAGTTCATTGATATAGATGACAGACAACAAAGGACCCATCCCCAATCCCTCTGGCACTCCACTAGTCACAGGCCTCCAGTCAGAGAGGCAACCATCCACTACCACTCGTTGGCTTCTCCCACAGAGCCAATGTCTAATCCAATTTACTACTTCATCTTGAATGCCTAGCGACTGAAATACCTTGACCTACCTCCCACGCAGGACCTTAACAAACGTCTTGCTAAGTCCATGTAGACAACATCCACTTTTCTGGTAACTTACTCGAAAAACTCTATAAGATTGGCTAGACACAATCTACCAGTCACGAAATTATGCTGACTATCCTTAATCAGTCCCTGTCTATCCAAATACTCATATATCCAACCCCTTTTATTTTTCTTCATATTTATTTGATGTGCATATAGTTGTTGTTGCTGCCCCAAGTTGTGATTTCCCTTTCTCAAGCTTTCTTTGGTTTCTGTTCAATGTCAAACTCTCTTACACTTTCATATTATTTATTCCTGCTCCTTGTGTATCTACATTACCTTTATAATGTAACCTGGGGAAAAATACATGCGCAGGACAACAAATACTTTTTTGGGTCTTTAATTCCTTTATCTGTTTTAGATACTATAATGCAGAAAGAGGGTATCGAAATAAAAACGACAAAATGAATAGAAAAAAATCACAGTTCCTGCTGTTACAATCTCAACTTAATTTCCGAACACACCCTTGTTACGTATGCAGTATGAAAACAACTAAAACAAAATATACAAAACCAATACATTAGTGGCAATTTTTGGCACACACTTGCTTTAATTCCAAGCACATACTGTATAGGCTAAACCTTGAAATGAGTTCTCCTCACTTATGCTATTAGGCCAATAGGAAAATTTGCACAACCATGCTATTCCAGCATCGATCAACTTACTCGTGAATTTCCTCATCAAACCCGGGAAAATCACTGGAATGTCGTTCTCTCTAAACATGACAACTCTCTGTTCTATTCCACCTGTGAAAAATGATGGCACTGTTTTCTCTTAAAGGCACAGGCAGTTATTTTAGCATTACCAGCATGAATACATAAATACACTTTAATAATAAAATATATTCAACAGTCACCTGGTTACAATAATTTTGTGAACATCATAGCTCACACACTGCTGAAAGAGGGACCAATGGTTTTTTTTAAACACAATATCATCCTCACTTTATATAAAACCACTAACCCAGTAGCATGTTAGAAATTGCTTCAAGGGATCATCCTCAAATTTAAAAAAACACATCAGGTCACATGGGAGATTTTAAAAGCTTGGTCAAAGAAGTTAGGCTTTAATGAGTTATTTGTAAAGATAGGTAGAGGGGTTAAAAGTTTAAATCAGGAGCTTGGAGCCTTGGTAGCTAAAGGCACAGCTGTGAATAAGTGAAGTGATTAAATATGATGATAATCAAGAGTATAGATATCACAGAGAATTAAATGGCTGACTGTTGTTACAAAGATGCAGGGAGTTGTGTGGTGGGACAAATCAAGGAGGGAATATTGGTGAGAATTTTTAAACTGATATGCTGTTTAAACAGGCAACATTGTCAACTTGTAACCAAGGTTAACTGGTGTATTCCACAGGGTGTGTTTCAGGACACGAGAGCAGAGGTATAGATGGCTTCACATTTACAAGATGTGAGAGTGAGGAATACTATCTGGTGATAAATTATAATAGACAAACTAGAAGTACCAAATATGTGGACATAGGTTTCAGCAACATCAGATCAGTGTCAGGTAAAACTATACAGGGAGAACTAAGGGGTCCTGTGACATGAAGGTTACAAATTGATTCGGCTTCACAAATTACTTTGGAGAGGGATAGAATTAATGCCAAGAAACTGTAACTATGTCTACATCTTTAATAGTACATTTGTGTTGTTGCTCAGTGTACCAATTGAAGCTTTGGTCATGAGCCCTCCGTATCAAAATGCAGATATGCTTAGGGTCTAAGACCTTTACTACTCATGCAGCCTGGGGATGGGAAGGGGTGATGTGAGAGGGGCATGGGAGAGGGAAAACTGGCATTTAGTGGCCTAATTGAAGCTGGAAAGGATATGGAGGAGCCTCAGAGACTGAGACAGAGGGATTAGGATTAAGTTGTGTGGAATTGGGGCCCAAAGGGTGAAAGGAATAGAGCTGAAGGGCAGAACAATTTTTTTTCTCAGCAGCATATGGAATCACTTCAGGAAGCAAGAAGGTTGCTCAGAATCCAAAATAATTCATTATTAGACTTGCCGGGCCTTTATTTTGGAGTGGCAACAGAATTTCTTTTAAGAAATCCAGTTGAGGCTTCTCACTGCTTTGTGTAAACCTTATGAATTAGCCCTGAAAATTGTGTAGGAATTTAGTTTTTTTACCTTTTCGGTCAGCCTGTCGATTGGAAGGCTTCCTTGAATATTCCATCAAATAAGTCACTGACATGAAAAGAGGCAGAGGACACTTCATCCCTACTTGCTACTGTTGGCAAAACTTATTTGACTATAGTATGTTCTGCTCCACTTTATAAAAAGTGCAGTAGTCATATGTTTTACAGCTATCTTTGTCTATTACCAAAGATGTTAATATACCTACATGTGTGTTAAAAGATAAAGATCTTAGACAATTATAACCACTAGCCTGGTGTAGTGTTCCATTTTTCATTGTGGCTAAGTTATCATGTTGTCAGAGGAAAATGCAGGTTCAGCAAGATTTTTTAAGCAGAACCAGAGATCACTGAGAGAGTTACTGTCTGAGAGGATCAAGTGCATCACTGATTAAGTGAGTGGGAAAATGTGGGGAAGTGCATGGTCATATAAAACAGTCCAGAAAAAGAGCTCAGCTTTTTATCTAACTTGTGAAATGCTGGAAAATTTAGAGAAATAGATATATTCTATACTTCTAATGACACAGAAGGAAACTGTTCACACCATTGAGTTTATGCTGGCACACTGGGGAAAATCCCATTAGTCTCATTTCTCTCTCACACAAGAGAAAATCTGCAAATGCTGGAAATCCAAGCAACACACACTAAATGCTGGAGGATCTCAGCAGGCCAGGCAGCAACTATGGAAAAGCGTACAGTCTACATTTCGGGCTGAGACCCTTCAGCAGTCTTGTTGCTCTTCTCCATTAATTCCCTCTACCCCTGCAGCATACTCTGTCATATTCCATCAACCCCGCTGTGATTCTTTCAGCTATTAACATACGCTAAGGGGTTATTTCCAATCACTAATTTACTTCTTGTATGTGTTGAGGATGTGGGTAGAAGCTGGAGCACCCAGAAGAAACCCAAGTGATCACAGAGAGAATGCGCACACTGCCACAGGCAGCACCTAAGGTCAGGATTGAACCCAGGCACTTGGAGCTGGAAGGCAGCAGACTATAGGATTCTGAGAACAGAAGTCGCTAGAAAATAGTTAGGCAAGTAGAAGGTATAACTTCATGGACCAGACTGTTGATTCAGAGAGGGCAAAAGGTGGGCCTTTGTGTTTATTGATAAACTATTTGTGGTGCTTGGACACAGTGCCAAGCCTTCGCACTCTTATTCCACTGACCTGGAACATCTGATGATTAAGTTCTGACTGTGCTACTTACCAAAAGGTTTCTTCTCTGTGATCCTGACCACAGTTTTCATACTGCCAAAGGCGGTTGCTAAAAAAAGCACTCGATGTATTGAATGCCATAATTAGCAAACAAGAAACTGTCTGCCCCAAAGCCTTTCAAATTATGGTTGAGGACTTCAATCTTGTTTGTCGAAATCTCTGCCCAGCTACCATCAGCACATCAGCTGCAGTACCAGGGGTCCCAACACACTTGACCCCTGTCACACTATGGTTAGGAATGCCTACTGTTCTGTGCCTGGACCACATTTTGAGAAGTCTGATGACTTCGCTGTTTTTCTCCTACCGGCATTTAGGCAGAAGCTAAAGAGCAAGACTACAGAGATAAGGACAACAAAGAGGTGGTCTTGGGAATCCAAGGAGTGCCTATGAGGTTGCTTGGAGTCAGTAGACTGGGCTGTGTACGAGGGCTCATCAAAGAATGTGAATGAGTACACCATGGTTGCCACGGACTTTATAAAAATAGTTGTAGATGAGTTTATTCCACAAAATCATTCCGAGTCTTCCCTAAAGAGGAGCCCTGGATGAACCCTGAGATCCACAGCCTGCTGAATGGCAGATCAATGCCAATCAGATTTGGCGACCATTTTACTGTCAAGAGGTCCAAGTACAACCTCTGAAAAGCATCTCACATTTGTAATGCCAATTCCGGACCAAACTTGAAGCACTGAAGGATGCTCAATAGATGTGGCAGAACTTGAATGCTATCACCTCCTACAAAGTGAAACCAAGCGACAATAAGGCTTCACTCGCAGATGAGCTCAATGCCTTTTATGTTCACTTTCACCATGAAAACACAGAGGCACATTATTTTCTTTTTCAATCTTTTTTATTGTTTAAAGGAATTAAGATAAATACAAATCAGAGGAGAGGTTACCTCAAATACATATTTCAATAAAAGTACAAAGAAAGGAAAATACATTGTCAAAATCATTTAAGTATGAAGCTAATATAAAGAAAAAAAGAACCACATCTCCTCTTAATAGTTCATAGAAAAAAAGACTCAATATTTCTGTTATTGAGAAAAAAACCCCGCTAAACTAACCTAGAACAAAAAAAAGGGGGGACTGGGCAGTCCATTTGTGGATACAGTTAAAAAAAATACCCTTCTGGTCAAATCTAAAACTTTACGGAGAAGAAAAAAAATTAACTGAAAAAATAAAAAGAATTAGATCATATGAAAATATTGAGTAAAAGGTTGCCAAGTTTGCTCAACTTTAAAAGATGTATCAAACGTCCGACTCCTAATTTTCTCCAAATTTAAACACAACATAATGGAGGAGAGCCAAAAAAAAAAACAGTAGGTGGATTGGGATCCTTCCAATACAATAGAATAGCTCTCCTAGCCAGTAAAGTTGGGAAAGCTATCATGAGTTGAGCGGAAGCAGGAACATTTCCTGTTTCCGTTGGAATAATCCCAAAGATTGCCGTAAATGAATTAGGTTGTAGGTCCAAACCTATGACTTTTGATAACGTTCTAAAAACATCTCTCCAAAAATTATTTAACTTTATGCAAGACCAAAACATATGAGTTAAGGTCGCCACCTCAGTGTTGCATCTATCACAGGTAGGATTTATATTAGAAAAAAGAGGCACGTTCATGGATGCGCTCAGCTCCCGATGACCCTGTGATTTTAGTCTCCTAGGCTGATGTGAGAGCATCCTTCATACGGATGAATCTACAGAAGACATCCAACTCAGTGGGGTACATGGCCAAGTATTAAAGACCTGTGCTGATTTACTGCTGGAGCGTTCAATGATATCTTTAACCTCTCGCTTCGACAATCTGAGGTACCCAACTGCTTCAAGCAGGCTTCAGTTCTACTGGTACCAATGAAGAATATGGTAATGTGCCTCAATGGCTATCATCTAGTAGCACTTAAATCCACAGTGACAAAGTGTTTTGAGAGGCTGGTGATGAAACATACGAACTCCTGCCTGAGAAGTGACAGGGATCTACTCCAATTTGCCTACTGTCACAATAGGTCAACAGCAGATGTAAATTCATTGGCTCTTCAGTCAATACTGCAATATCTGGACAGAGAAGATGCATACATCGGGATGCTCTTCATTGACTACAGCTCGGCTATCCCCTCAAAACTAATCAATAAGCTTCAAGACTTTGACCTAATAACCTCCATGTGCATTTGGATCCTCGATTTCCTCACTTACAGACTCCAGTCAGTTCAGATTGGCAACAGCATTTCCCACAGACAGGTGCATCAGAAGGCTGTGTGCTTAACACCCCCCATTTTACTCGCTTTATACTTATGACTGTGAGGCTAAGCACAACTCCAATGCCATATTTAAGTCTGGTGATGACCCCACTGTCATTGGCCTAATCAATGGTGGTGACAATCAGCGTATAGAAGGAAGATTGACAGAGTAATAGCCTCTCAGTGCCAGCAAGACCAAGGAACTGATTATTGACTTCAACAGGAGGAACCAGTAGTCCATAAGCCAGTCCTCGTCAGGGGATCAGAGATGGAGAAGGTCAGCAACTTTAAATTCCTCGGTGTTATCATTTCAGAGGATCTTTTCTGTATTCAGAATGTAAATGCCACTATGAAGAAAGCATGGCAGCATCTCTACTTTCTTAGAAGTTTCACAGATACAGCATGTCATCTAAACTTTGACAAACTTCTCAGGATGTGTAGTAGAGAGTATATTGACTGTTTGCGTCACAGCCTGGTAAGGAAACACCAATCCCCTTGTACAGAAGAGCGTACAGAAAGTATTGAATATAGCCCAGTTCATCACGGGCAAAGCCCTCCCCACCATTGAGCATATCTCTGCAGAGTGCTTTCACAGGAAAGCAGCATCCATCATCAAGGACTCCCACCACCCATGCCATAATCTCTTCTCACTGCTGCCATCACAAAGAAGGTACAAGAGCCTCAGTATCCACAGCACCAGGTTCAGGAACTGTTATTATCCCTCAGTCATTAGGCTCTTGAACCAGAGGGGATAACTTCACTTGCCCTGTCACTGAACATTTGCCACAAACTAAGTATAGTGCTAAAGTCCTGTATAGCTAGAGTGCCTAAGACCTTTGCACAAAAATGTAGTAATTTTATGTACTGCATTGTACTGCTGAAGGAAAAAAAAACAAATTTCATGACAAATATAAGTGATGATAAACCTGATTCTGATATGGGTCTCTATTGTGGAGTGAGCATGGGAAGTGGGCAATGAGAGGGGAATCATGGTTGGGCAAGGGGGAAGAAAGAGAGAGGGTAGCTAGCTGGAAGCACCAGAGAGACATTCTGTAATGATCAATAAACCAATTGTTTGAAATCAAGTGACCTTGCCTGGTGTCTCAGGGCTGGGTGTGTCTGCACCTGTGCATCTTCCGCCCCAGTGCTCTTTCACTGCCACCTATCCCACACCCTTTCCACAGTACTCCACCCTTGCCATTCCCAGCATTGTTTGCTTCCACCAAATTTACAAACTCACTCTCCACTCCATGTTGACAAATACAGTACTGTGTGAAAGTGTTGGGAACCGCTAGCTATATATACAGTATGTGCCTAAGACTTTTGCACAGTACTGTATGATCTCACCTTCAAGGACTTTTCATCTCATGTTCTTGATACTTACTGCTTATTTATTATTATTATTTCTTCTCTTTTTGTACATTGGTTATTCATCCTGCTGGATGCATTCTTTTATTTTATTTGTGTTGCTTGTATTTACTGTGATTGCTCGCAAGAACATTAACCTCAGGGTTGTATATAGTGATATATATGTACTTTGATAATAAATTTACTTTGAACTTTTGAACTTTGAATAGAGAGAAACTGCTTTCTCTGATGTGGTAATAATCTTCAAATGTCCAGTTCCTTCATTAGTAACATATGCACAATTTCTTCTCGCATAGTGGGAGGCTGTATTTCTTCCCTTCAAACCAAGTTAGTTGAAATTTTTAACAAATGAATTTGATAGGTTATTGTTAAGTAAGGCTGTAAAAAAATATAGATCTAAAGCATTAAATTGAAACTAAGATAGATATCAACTTTATTAAGTTGGAGAAAGGCTCAAAGGATAGAATGATCAACTCAAGTTTTATATTCCTGCAATAGGTAATATGTATTTTGTTGCAGTAGCAGATAGAACATTCCAGATGTGCAAATGGATATGAGGTTTCTGGAGTTTTAACCTTATGATCCTTTGGATTCAGGAAGTATCAGTGTAAGCTAATTTCAAACTGCAAGCAAAATTCATTTTGGACGATATAGTTTTAATCCAAGGTTCTTTTGGAAGTCAGGAAAGAGGCACAAAATTTGCTGCTTCAAGACCATTTTTATTAAGAATTGTTAGAACAGTGATGGGGTCTACTAGTGAAGAGAAAGACAAAGGAACAAAGATGGTACCTAGCATAGAACAGCCATTTTTATATTACAGATATAAGAAAAATTCCATTCAAATCTACAGATAAGAATTAACCAATACTGCAGCACCAAATTAACCAAGAAAAAGCTCATATTCAAGTAATGCAGAACCAAGAAGCTTATCTAGAGCTTTCCAGAATTATATTTTGTACAACCACTGGAGGCATATTAAACTGTTATGTGCGAAAGAGAACTGCTTATAATTCAAGCAGATTCAAGTTGTTAAACTGCAAAGAAAATAATAATTAAACAGTCTAAGCATTGAAACAGTGAGATCCAACAACAATATGTAATGTAATAAACAAGGTAAACCTATTTTTATTTTGACCAAGTAACTGAATATCTTAGTATTTAGTTGTGGGAAATATTTTTGTATCATGTGCACAGTATTTCCTGATGTTGAGGAAAGTTTGCATTTTGTAAGATGCTTGTAGGTTTTTGACTTTCAGTAAAACAAATTTGGTTGCAATTTGCTTTCATTACAAAATGTTTGAAAATCTGGAAAACAAATGGAGAAAAGGTGCTACATTCATTTTCTCCAGACCAAAGTAGTGGCCATCAAAACTCACATAGGCTCAGAATATATTTATTTCATTTGTGTGATACATGGAGCAGTCCTTTTTTCAGTCCCACTCAACTATTTTTACAGTGCATTGATGACTGTATATTGGTGCTGCTCCCTACACTCACAGAACTTGAAATTTTAGATACTTTTGTTGTCAACCTTGCCACTTTCACTAAGTTCATATTTGACTCTTCCCTTCCCTATAAGGATTTCTCTTTTTTCTCTGAGGACGTAACTAAGTGACCAAGGTCCATTAAACCATGCAGAATACAACATTTTATTTAATGAATTTCCACTTCTGATACTTCTTCACTTCCCCCTTCCATTCAGCATTCAGTAGGGATCTTTGTGGCTCGCTCTTCTATTTCCCCTGGCTAACTTCCTTTTCATGGCACCTTTCCAATAACTGTAAGACTTGCAACATCTGCTGTTTTACTTTGTCCCTTCTTACCATTTATTCGGGGACCCAAACAGTCCCTTTGATTTGAAACAGTGATCCACTTGCATTTTTTTTAGATGTAGTGAAATGCATTCAGTGCTCATGATGTGATTTCCTCTGCAATGGAGGAACCAAACAGATTGGTTGACTGCTTTAAAGGTGACCTGGAGCTTCCGGTTGCCACCCACTTTAATTCTCTATCCTGCCCAGTCCCACTCACAGTTACAGTATGTGTCAGTGGCCTTGTTTTTTTTCTTTGTATTAGAACTGGCAATCTTGTTTGTGCATCAACAGCTGATTGAGATTGATAAATCTTTCAAACTAATTGGAAAAACTTTCCAGACTTCTTCTTTACCTAAGGCAAAAATATGGTTTTAAGAGTTTTTTTCATTATGGTGCACTACATTATTGTTCATTTAGATGTTCAAAGCAGCATCACATAAGACTCCCATGAGGAATGCAACAACAAATTTTGTCCAAATTCACAAAACTGAGCTAACGTTCAATGGGAAATAGATTTACTATTTTTCATTTGCAGTGTGCGTGTGTTAAGGTTTTAACCAGAAAATAAATAGCTTAGTAGACAAATAAATATTTAGGTGTGGTTGAATAAAATGATACTTTTGAGCAAGATATAAATCTTAGATTAATAATCTGTCACTGATTCAGATTTTTAAATATTTCCTCACTTTATGTAATATGGTTGAGTTAATGTGTAAAGTTACCGTCTTTCTCTTTCAATGTATCATTTGCAGCTTAGAAACTAATCTAACACCTTTACTTTCCTCTTATCTTAAACATTTTGTCTTTTCAAGTCAAGTAAAATTTATTGTCATTTCAACCATAAACTGCTGGTAGAGTACACAGTAAAAACGAAACAATGTTCCTCCAGGACCCTGGTGCTACATGAAACACAAAACTACACTAGACAACACGAGGCTGCACTAGACTACAAAAAACAACATAAAAAACTGCAACACACACAAAATGCTGGTGGAACACAGCAGGCCAGGCAGCATCTATAAGGAGAAGCACTGTCGACGTTTTGGGCTGAGACCCTTCGTCAGGACTGCACTAGACTACAGACTTGCACAAGACTACATAAAGTGCACAAAACAGTGCAGGGCAGTACAGCAATTATATAAACAAGACAATAGGACTCTGAGTATTGAGGAGTCTGATGGCTTGGGGGAAGAAACTGTTGCACAGTCTGGTCATGAGAGCCCGAATGCTTTGGTACCTTTTGCCAGATGGCAGGAGGGAGTAGAGTTTGTGTGAAGGGTGCGTGGAGTCCTTCACAATACTGTTAGCTTTGCGAGTGCAGCATATGGTGTAAATATCTGTTATAGCGGGAAGAGAGATCCCAATGATCTTCTCAACTGACCTCACTATCTGCTGCAGAGTCTTGCGATCTGAGACGGTGCAATTCCTGAACCAGGCAGTGATGCAGCTACTCAGGATGCTCTCGATACATCCTCTGTAGAATGTGGTGAGGATGGGGAGTGGGAGATGGACTTCTCTCAGCCTTTGCAGAAAGTAGAGATGCGGCTGGGCTTTCTTGGCTATGGAGTTGGTATTGAGGGACCAGGTGAGATTCTCCGCCAGGTGAACACCAAGAAATTTGGTGCTCTTAGCAATCTCAACGGAGCAGCCATCAATGTTCAGCAGAGAGTGGTTGCTGTGTGGTCTCCTGAAGTCAACAACCATCTCTTTTGTTTTCCTCACATTCAGAGAAAAGGCTGTTGGCTCTGCACCAGTCTGTTAGCCGCTGCACCTCCTCTCTGTATGCTGATTTGTCGTTCTTGCTGATGAGACCCACCATGGTCGTGTCATCGGCGAACTTGATTATGTGACTCGAGCTGTGCACACAGCCCAGGGGGGCCCCATGCTCAGTGTGATGGTGTTGGAGGTGCTGCTCCCGATCCGGACTGACTGAGGTCTCCCAGTCAGGAAGTCTAGAATCCAGTTGCAGAGGGAGGTGTTCAGGCCCAGCAGTTTCAGCTTTCCAATCAGGTGCTGAGGAATGGTTGTGTTGAATGATGAAGTGAAGTCTATGAACAGCATTTGAACATATGTGTCTTTTTTTGTCCAGGTGGAGGGTGGTGGTGATGGCATCGTCTGTTGAGCGTTTGGGATGATACGCAAACTGCAAGGGGTCCAGTGAAGGGGACAGCAGGGTCTTTATGTGCCTCATGATGAGCCTCTCGAAACACTTCATGATGATGGATGTGAGAGCAACTAGACAGTAATATAATATTTGTTAAGTTTTGTATTGAAAGAAATTGAATCAAACGCCATGTGGTATAGTGAAAGGAGTTTTTCAAGCTTTCAAAGTTCAAAGTAAATTTATTATTAAAGTATGTCTATATCACCGTATGCAAGCCTGAGATTCATTTTCTTGTGGGCATTCACAGGAAGTACAACGTAACACAATCAATGAAAGACCACACCCAACAGGACAATCAATGTGCAAAAACCAACGAACTGTGCAAATACAAAAAGAAAGAGGAAAGAAGAAATAACAAACAAACAAACAGATAAATAAATAGATAGATAGATAGATAGGCAGGCAAGCAAGCAAGCAATAAATATTGAGAATGTGAAATGAAGATTCCTTGAAAATATGTCCATAGATTGTGGGAATAGTTCAGTGATAGGCAGAGTGAAGTTACCTCTTCTGGTTCAAGAGCACAAGGACATTGAAGGTGTATTCTTTGCATTTCGCCTTCAGAGATGAGCAAAATGTCTGTATTACGTACACACGATGACAGCTGAACCACGAGTTTCACTTGTAAGAGGCTTTTTACAACTATGGAACATTTTTGATATAGATCTCATTAGGCTTTAGACTGTGCCGTATCCTGTAACTTCTGCTCTGACTTGTAGTCTGCATCTGTCATGAGACAAACATTCTAGTACGGTGTAACAGCTGAGAAACCATAGCCTTTTGCACGTGTTTCTCCTTCCCCAGAGTAAGTAAGGCAAAGTTCAGCTGAAGGACAGATCTGTACTTTAGAGTCGTGTGACATTCAGGTGAGCTATTTGGTCTGTGCTTTATCATATTTTAACCAAACTAGTCCAGACAACATAAAACAGGATTTAAAAGCAACCAGCAGCTTATTCTCTTAGGTCAGATCATAGTATGCTAGTTTTGTGTGATTAATGGCATAATACATTTCTTAATTTTTATGAGGGTTAACTAAGAACCACTAAGAGTGCGTAAGATTCTGATTTGTCCTCTGTTTGAAGATTAAATGAATGAAAACTTGGAGGTGAGGCAGGGGAGAGGCAAGTAAAGTGTGCGAGATTTATCAGAGCAAAATATTGTACTGATTATATTTTCATATTGCAGTCTTTTCAGATTAGATTGCTCTTATTAAGTACCTATGTAAAGACCTTTTAAAAAGATGAAATGGAAATGAGAGTGCATTATTCAAGTCACATGTCATGCAGAGCTATTACAACAGACTTACGTAAATTGTTGGGGCTGGTAGCACTTATTAAGGTTTTATAGGTGCTGTTACATAATCAAACTGTTCAATGTCTGTCAATTGTATCAGCACCATATTGGATTTGACAGCAGTGTGTGCAAACATGCTATTTGCCACAAATATGCAGAACAGCATGTTATGCCAATTCATATCCATTTCTGATTTGAAAGAAATACTTAATGCTTTAGTTAATGCCCTCTTTTAGAAGAATCTTAAATTACTTACTGATTTGTTGTTACATGACTTCTCTGAAAGATTTTTTTCTTGGAGATTTCAGGATCTCTGCACGTACCTAGTGCTTCCAGGATTAGGATGCATTGATAAGCATTGGATTGTAGCATAATGGGAAAAAAGAACAGAAGGCATTTAGAGCAGGCCAAGTTTCCAGAAAAGTGAGAAATTTTAGGTGAGCTGTGGGGGTGTGTGGAGGGAGTTACAAAAAAGATGGATTCTCACATGGAGACTGTACCTCCCAAAGGTATTCTGCTAGTAATTTTCCCACCTTTATTTTAACAACCAATAATGTGTAAGATCTTTTCATTTTGATAAAGATGCAATTATCATTTCCATACAATATGGAGACACTTCAAGAGCAGAGCTGCAGATTTATTACCGTTGTTGTTTAATGAGATCACAGAAGCTCTCAATTCAAGGAGAATTACTAATAATTGTCAACATAGCTTAGTACACAGCCTTGCTGTAATATCAGGTTTTCTCATTGTTTAGGTACCAATGATTGCAAGTGGTTTATTGGTGCAGCAAATCAATTTTGCAAGGCATCAGAAATTCCACTCGCCTAATGGCAAGACACATGTGACTAGGGGCTGTGAATTATGCACTTCAATGCCCAGTATCCTAGCAGCAGTCATGACTTCACTCTGTGACAGTTACTGTTCCTTGTAGATTGAGGTAACACTGCAGAACCCCGAGTGAAGACATGACTCATGACTGTAATGCATAACCTACAGTATATTCACGTTGGCGTGTACTAACAAAAACGGCCACAGCTGTTCAAAAAAAAAAAATTGCCACATTTTGCTGCTCTTCAGCACAATTAGTTTGCCTGTGGCAGTCCAAACCAGTGGAGCATTTTTGTTTTATGCTTTTGTGTTTTCCCAGGTTGGTACTTGAGACAAAGTCTCATCTCCCAATTTATAAGATACTGCCAGATAAAGGGGATGCAGAGTCTCTGGTCAATGAAAGCCGAGCTCATGACTTTTCCCTTGGTCAGGCAGCAGCTTGCAGGCAGACCTGCAGGTTTTCTTGTCTGACAATATCCCCAATGATACTGAAAGCAAATGATTTGCTCCACATCTCGTTGGAAACACTATTACAGAACCCCAAGTGTTCAGGGACCTAAAAGGAAATCACTTCCTCAATGTAGTTGGAAGATAATAATAGGCAGTCACCAGTTAATGAGAATTAACTATGAGAATTTCACCTGGTGCCTGTTCACCTTGTCCATGATTTTTCAGCCATCTTACAAAATCAACATGTAGGCTTCGACCACCCAAAGCCAAGAAAGAGACACAGATAGGGATGCTGCCACCTCCCCCCCCCCCAAAAGATACTTAAGCAATAGTTCCATTGCCTTGACAGTACAGCCTAGAATAGGTTTGTGTAGCTCATAGATTGGCAACTCCCATTCTAACCACTGTGAGAGTCATTTCAGTCAAGTGGCATCAGCAGGTGCAGGAAGTTTTTATGGGTAATAAGGGATGATGATTAAATTCAAACTTTGTCAACATTACCTTAATCCCACAAGTGAATGAAAAACAATTTCTAGGTCCTATCTGATTTCTCCTGTTTGCTCATCTGTAATTCATAAATATAAGATCAAACTAAGTTACCAACCCAGATACAATTATACATCCATGTTTGACAATAACATATAAAAATCAACTATTCACCCTTCAGCATTCCCCAAATGCTGGTCCTACATGTCTATGTCTTGTCTCTTTGCCATTATATAGTGCAGTCTTAGTGGCTGGAACATAGCAGGAAGGCTGCTTCCCATGTATAGAAGGCTACTGGGATGATCTGAAAATAAGGAATAGGAACAAGAGTGTGTTTTAGAGATACAGTAGTATTCAATAAGATCACGTGTGCTCTGATTGTTGGCTTCATCTCTACTTTCATCCCTGGTTCACATAACCCCAGAATTCCTGTCATTAAAAAAAAATCTGAATAATCCTTGAATATACTTAATGAACAAACATCCACAGATCTCCTTGGACATCATGTCATGATTCACAGCCCTCCGAGATTCCATGAAGCATACCACAAAATGGCCTGTTTAGAACCCCAACACTTTACAGTGAGCAGCAGCTGCCAGGGCTAACTGCTTACCAAGCAGCAAGAAAGGCAATGAAAGGCATGGTTTACATTATCTTCATCCCATACATTGGAAGAGAGGGTGAGATGCAATGGAAATGGGAGCTAGAAGGCAGATTAGTTGTAAGGATGTTATTCTCTTCAATGCCCTGCTTGTGACCACAGGATCTGAGCAACCTTTTCAATAATGCTATCACTCCAGCCCTTCGAGAGAATGTAGTATTTTGTTGAACTTCTTGAAACATTACTGGATGATGGCTGACTTATAGTTGAAATCCTGTAAGTCTGGTGAAACTATTAAAGATGGGAATGAGGCCTAACCATCCTTAGCTGAGAAAAGGCATTTAGTTGTTGGGAGGGTGAAAAAGAAAAGACGGCCTTATATTGTTTATCTTCTAGTTTCCCTTGTGATTTCATTTTTTTCAGCCTGCCTTTCTTTACCTACCCTTTCCCATGACAAAATCTAACTTCCTTTGTGTCCTCACAAAGTCACGTAGTGGAAGAACTGTTAAAAAGGACTAATTTCCAGTACTACCAGTACAGACTTATTAACCAAAGAAACTGGGAACATTACAAAAATCACATTCTGGTCCAATACTAGGAACTGTATTGTATATTGAGATGCTGACCCATCCCTTCCACCAGAAACCAAGGGTGAACAGTGTATAGCTCAATTCCATTAATGCATAAATTCTAATTTTCTAAAAACAAGTAAAAATCTTTAAATTGATCTATGAAACTCAGTAATAAAACATAGCAGTCTCACAGAAGATGTTAAAATGTGGTGCTTCGTTAATTACATTTTCTATTTTTTGGAGATCATGATTTTATTTATAATCAAAGATTAAAACATCAAATTTAGTTTATTATATTGCTGGCTGCTTTCTCAGGAAGAGTAAAAAATTGAAGTTTTCTTCTCAAGGGTTTAGTTTATTTTTGAGGAAAATTAGCCATTGTTTTATGGAGGCTGTTATCTCCATAATAGGCAGAGAAGCCACAATCTCCACTGCTGATAAAAAAAAAATCAGCCTCTTGAAAAGAAAACATTTTTAAAGTGCTTGAAGTTTGCTGATACAGTGTACATCACTGACTCTATTAGTAATCTATTTCATATATTCATTGTACTCTACATAAAATGGCTAAATTAAACACCCTCATTCCCTCCACTTTCTAATCTCGAGTTGTATAGCTAGTGAAAGATGTTGTAATTAAAAAAAGATTATCAAATTCAAGGGGATTTAATTTAAATTAAAGATAATTTCTAAGAACACTGCTGCAATGTTTGAAGAAAAGTCTTGTCAAATTTGGAGGGAGAGACCTCATGAATTAATACTAAGAAACTAGCATCAGTTAAAGCCACATGACTTAAGCATGATGCATACCTCGCATAGTTCCAAGAAACAATCAACTGGCCTGCTCAGAGTTTTACTATTAACCAGTAAGCCAGCTAACAGGTGAATTAGCAAATATGTATCAAGCTATTAGTAATGTTACCCAAAGATTGCCTTTTGTTAGCCACAAAGCTTCTGCAGAGCAATTTTGTCATGTTTAATAACCAAATCATATATAATTGCCACTACATGCAAGAATGTTTTTATAATTAAGAGTAAATAGATTAAAAGAGATTATAATGACAATCCGAAAGGAATAGGGTCTGTCCATGTTTGGTCTTCATCAGTCATCTCTAATGAAAGTTTTTAAAGCTCTAATGCTCCCATGTTAGAGAGTGCTGATTCACATTGTCATGAGACTTCTAAGAGCGTTTATGATGTCAATAGTCCTCCTGCATATGATAGTCATTATAGGGAGCATCTGGTTGAAGTCCAGCTCTAAGGGTCCTCACCCTGATCTGCATATTTTCTCATTTGCACTTTCTGTTAGGTTAGTATTAAGGATGGGAGCTCCTGGATGTTGTTTTTCATTTCAGTCCCTGAAGTACTGACCTATACAACTGCTGACCTGGCAGTAACTAGGCAGGACAGTAGAGACAAGGAGAAGAATCTGGGGCTTAATAATGAACATGAATTTTAGCTCTGATACAGATGCACTGGATAACCTACCTGAAAATTTCTATGCAATGTGGCCTCAAAATTTATTTGTTCCACTCCATAAAATATGCTGTGCAGTTTAAAATAAGCGTAACACAGTGTAGAATAATTCTTCATTCATTTCTGTGAGTCTTAGCACCTGTTAGAAACTTGACTCCTGACTTTTCAGTGGGAATTTGTTTGCCTAGCACTTTTGTTTACGCAAAGCTATCTCAACTGACATCACCAGTAGAGCAACGCATTTAAAAAATCAACTGCATTGAGATTCTCAACCTCACGAATCTGAAAACAATAATTCCTGTTTACTTGCACCACAGCTTGCTTTTATTAACTATTTCCCCCAAAACAGTGCTATTTAATGGGCTAACACTTAACTGTTTTCTTTGTCTTCTGAGATTCTGTGACCTTCCATAATCTCAAACAATCTCACACGTGTGCCTACATGATTTTGCTTGCGGAGGTCAGGGTAACAGTCACTCTCAGCTTTTCCTAAATCATTGCAGGCTGCTGCAGTTGACCTCCACCATGTCTCGTAGTTTGCAACTCACTGGTTAACTTTGGAAGGTGACTTCCATTTCTTTTCTTGTCAACCCAGGACAGCAGGCAAAGGGAACAAGGGCATTTGTCAGTATGCAGGCTTCTCCAAAGCTCAGGCATTGGTAGATCACACACAAAATGCTGGAGGAACTCAGCAGGTCAGGCAGCATCTATGAAAAAGAGTAAGCACTCGATGTTTCGGGCCAAGACCCTTCTTCAGGACTGCATAGACAGAACAGAGACATTCCCCTGGCAACTTAAAAACCTTACAGGGCTACCGCCACGTCCTCCTAGCAGAAGAAAAACAGAGACTCTAATTTTTAGAACAGTGTTGTCATGTTTCCTGTGTAATGTTTCACTAAAGACAATATTGTCTGCTTTACCACCGAATTCTCGATGAATCTATTGTGTAATCTTGCATCTGTCAGTATTTAGCCCAGCAAGAGGAATTAGTTGAAGTCCCAGAGGGTCTTCAAGCCCCCATGCATATAAAAATAGTATAGCTAGGAGAGCTGCTGTTTCATAGTGCTAGAGATGCAGGTTCAAATGTTATCTTGGATGCAGACTGTGTGGAGTATGCGTATTGTCCTGGTAGCTGTGTGGGTTTCTGAGTTCTCAAATTTCCTAAAGATGCGCAGGTTGGTATTTTGATTAGCCACTGTAAGTTATCCCTAATGTGTAGGTGATTGGAAGAATCTGGGGCATTGATAAGAATGTGGAGAAAATGTTTTAAATGATAAATTTAGAAATAGTATGAATGTATAGTTTAATGACCAACACAGGCTCAATGCGACAAATGACCTGGTTTGGTGTTATAAATCTCTGTGACCCTCTTTCCACAGGCACTGTTGCTCATCAGCCCATCCAGACTCCTCTGACTCTCTCAGCATCGCTGCATTGATCTGCTTGGTATTCATTGCTTCCCTGCATCTGCGGGAGTGTTACATGTTCCTTTCAAGAGTGGGCTGCAAGTGTCATACCCGCGAGGTTAAGTGCTAGCAACTGTCAGAAGATGCAGTATACAAAACTATGCTAAAACAGACAATAATAGCTTTAATGCAACATTACACAGGGAAATTAAACAATGCTGTTCTGTAAGTCCTGGCAATTCATGATGTTTTTTATGAAAAATTGGAGCCACTGGTGTCAATTTTATGCACAAATTATACATGGAAGCAATTCAGTCTGTATTAGATCATGTTAGTTATAATTTCTCAGTGAAATTGTCTCAGGCACTTCCATGCACAGTTCATCTTAAAACACCTGCTGTTTTTTTCCAGTACCACCCATGCTTACTAGTTGCAAGCTGAGCATTTCCTCATCGGAGCTTTTTGGTTCAACTTACGATAACAATCTTGGCCCAAAATTCCATTGATGCTGCCTGGCCTGCTGAGTTTTTCCAGAATTTTGTGTGCGTGTAGCTACAGGAATTAACTTTCACCACTTAGTTGCATTTATATCTACTTAAATGATCATTCCGCTGACACTAGGAATCCTGACTCAGCAGCTTCAGGATAGACTGCAAGCCTTCTAAACTCCATCTGAAGAGCACAGATTGTGCTTAAGCCAACATATCCCTCAGCATTTGTTTGCTACATACCCATTCTATAGGTAAACACAAGATATTCTGCAGATGGCAGAAATCCAAAGCAACACATACAAAATGTTGGAGGAACCCAGTACGTCTGGCAACATCGATGGAAATGAATGAACAGTTGACGTTTCAGGCTGAGACCCTTCACCAGGACTAGAAAGGAAGGTGGAAGACACCAGAATAAAAAAGGTGGGGGGAGGGGGAAGAAGGATAGCTAGAAGGTGATAGGTGAAACCTGGTGAGTGGGAAAGGTGAAGGTCTGGAGAAGAAGTAATCTGATAGGAGAGGAGAGTGGACCATGGGAGAAAGGGAAGTAGGAGGGGCACCGGAGGGGGGGGGGGGGGAGATGATAGGCAGGTGAGAAGAGGCCAGAGTGGGGAATAGAAGAAGAGGGAAGGGGGACAGATTTTTTTTACTGGAAGGAGAAATTGATGTTCATGCCAACAGGTTGGAGGCTACCCAGAAGGAATATGAGGGTTGCTCCTCCACCCTGAGAGAGGCCTCATTATTTCACGAGAGGATGTCATGGATTCTCATGTTGAAACGACAATGGGAATTGAAATTAAAATAGTTGGCCACTTTTGGCAGATGGAGCATAGGTGCTCAACCCATTTAGTAGGTGCATTGTTGATACCATAGAGAACACTCTATTAATGACCTTTTAGATTGAGACAGGGAAGGGTCTGCAGAAATGCCAGCAGCTGCAACACCTGTGTGACTTATCTCTGGATGAATAAGAATGAAATGGGCAGCAAATGAGAATATCTTTCAACAATATCAGTGTATTGAGAATACTTAATAAGAAGCCAAATTAAATGACGTGTTAATAGAAATCATATTGTATGTCAGTAAAATCAAATATTCTAATACATTATTAAAACAGCATGTCAGGTTACATTTGTGAGAACAGAAACAGAATGAATATTTCAGGGTCAAACTTTGTCAAAACTGGGAAGAAGGGAAAAGAAGTTTTTCCAAGGGTGACCAAGAGGTTACGTTGTAAACAAAGTTATCTGGTCAATGAGTGAATGAGAACAGCTTAAGACTAAGAAAATAGACTAAAGAGTATAGGAGTTGTAAAATACAGACCAATAAAACATGTCTGGCAGGTCGGGATGTGGATGTCCTCTATTTCAAGAGAGAAAAACAGAGAAAAACGTACAAACACAATGAGCCAATATCACAGATGGAGGATAAAAATGGCAGGCAACAGGAAGCTCAGAGTCCTCAATCTGCATTTAATTTATTCAGTATAGAAGAGGGCTCATTATGATTACCAAATACAGTACACTAAATTGGAAGTGATCACTGCTTCATTTGGGAAAAATCTGTTTAGCTCTTTGGATGGTAAGAAGGGACAAAGTGAATGGACAAGTGTCATGAAGTGCCATAAAAAGGCGGGGAAGAGGATGGTTGCTGAAACTGGAAGAGTAGACCAGGGAGTCACGAACTAAGCAGTTCCTGCAAAATGCTGAAGGAGAGGAAGTGGAAGAGGGGTTGAGTGATGGAATATCTTTGAAGGGGTGGAATATGGGGAGAATAATGTGTTGAGTGCAGATGTTGGTGAAGTGCAAGGGGATGACAAGAGGAAGTTTGTTCTTGTTCTGTACTGGAGGAGAGGGAATTAAAACAAAGGCGCAGGCACTGGTTGAGATACCATCCAGGACATTGTTCACAATGGCTATTGGTGCAAGAAGAAGGAAACTATTTCAGAGGCACCAATATGAATGAAGGAAATGCAAGAGAGAAGGAGAAAATGGAAGAATTGAATAGAGTTTCTTGCGGGAGTCAAGGCACAACAAAGAGTGGTCAAGATAAATGTGGGAGTCCACAGGAACTCCAGAAGAGAACAAAGCAGAGATGAATTACCTATGATTCTGTGTCCATTAACCTACTCAGCTCTGGAGATAAGATAATAGTGGAGCGGTCTGCATGCCAACTGGTAACTAAATATGCTTATGGCTGCCCTTGAATAATGTTCACTTGGGTGAAGTATGAAAAGGAACTCAGTGCACACAGAACAGCACCCCAATGAAAGAAGTAGGTACATAAAAAACAAATAAAATTAAGTAGTGAAATTTAGGACTACATATTAACAATACTGGGTAGAAATCGGTGTACTATCTTAGTCTGTGGAGATTAGTTTTATGTTTGTGAAAGTTACATGAAGACCAAGTTCCTGGAGACTGGAACTCATACTTCTCTGCCACATCAAATTGGGACTACATAAAATATAATATGAATGTCTGTTAGGTTTCTTTGCAAAAAATCAGTAAATTAGCCAAAGAGATATTTAAAATAGCATTATGGTAGATTACACCCAGAAACATGAGTACAATAGGATCCTCATGGTTCCTAATGGAATCTTATTCACTTTAGTACAGCAGCTGGCACTTTGCTGCAAATTAATCACAAAAGGGTGTCACACTTCCTGTGTCAAAGTAACAACACAATCATAACTGCCATTGAAGGAAGAGAGTCTGCAAGGCCAAAAGATTTTTACCTTACTAAGTGGACCAAGTAGAGTCCCAGATCAATATAAATACCGGGCTTCCCTGTTCTCAGTTTTCCACATAATCAAAGTACAAACAGCCTGTTACACAAATTGTTCCTCCTTCAGTATCTTCCACACTTCCCTTTAACAACCTACTCATCTCAGCATCACTTCAGGGATGAGCTGGATATTGGATGAGGAAAACAAGCTGAAGGAATATGCATCACAGTGAGCTACAGAAGGCATTAGTGGAGATGGGAGACCCTGCCCTGGACTTTAGATATCAAGGGCTTATTGAAGTTCTATCACGGTGCTTATTAATGCAAGTCGCAGCTACGGTGAAAGCATAATCTGAGGCAACACAAAATCCTTCTGTCTCTGCACAGCCACACACTAATTCAGCTAGGGTCTGCTCTCTCCCAGGCAGAAAATCCTTGAAGTAACAGTGACGTGTTACCAAAGAGTGACTTGGTTTGCACAGAGAGGAGAGATGCCACTCCTGAATGGACTGCTGTCGCACTTTTTCATTTGTGAGCAGTCTGCTTCTCTCCGTGGACATGTGAGCACCTCATTGTTTTCCAGGACCAGAGGGGTGCTCTGCGTTAACAGACAATCTGTTCCAAATGAACAGACAGATGCTGCACACCAGCAGACCACTTTTCTACAGGAGCAGAGAGATATGGCACAAGGGAAATCAATCTGCTCCTTGGCACTCACACATCACCTCATCATGAAGAGAGTCTAGTTCTGGTTGCGCTGAGAATGGAATCCAAGAAGAAGAGAGAATGAAGTACGGCACAAACACCTATTATTCAGGACTTGTAAGCCAGCTTAGCCAGTGGCCTTCAAATTGACACAATGCAGGAGCAGTTTGATGCAGCATGGTCCACCCAGGCTCCTGGTATGCATGTTCAGGACATTAATGCCCCCCTTTGTGAGGACAGCATCTCACCTCCAACTGAAACCTCTCAAGCAGGGTACTTAGCTGTGACTCACAAGTAGAAATCCCAGAATATTCTTTTCCATTGGTTCAGTCCTATATCCAGGGCATAAGAGAACAGTTGAGTGTGTGGGAATGAAACCTGGGGCATTAAATTACATAGAGATTATAGAATGCAAGTTTATCTTCCTTCTCAATTAAGCCTTTGTTTGTGTTTGTTTTTATCAGTCCAAGTCCAATGTATCTCCTCCGAATTCCTTTAACCACATGTGCATTTTTTCCTTTAAATGTTGGCCTAGTGTCTGCTTCAAGCACTGACGCTGGCAGTGCATTGTCTTAAACCTAACTACTTACGAGGGGTGATTGATAAGTTCGTGGCCTAAGGTAGAAGGAGATGAGTTATACAGCTCTCATTACATGCACATGCAGTTTAACTCTTTGAGTCATTGTGCAGAAAGTTTGAAGTTAATAACTCATCTCCTTCTACCTTAAGCCACAAACTTAACAATCACCCCTGATGAGTTATTAACTTTAAACTTTCTGCATTATCACTCAAAGAGTTGAACTGCATGTGCATGTAACGAGAGCAGTATACTCATCTCCTTCTACCTTAGGCCACAAACTTATCAATCACCCCTCGTATGTACATCATGCTTGTTCTTTACTCTAAATTTCTTTCAACTTAATTGAAATTTCTCATCTGTTTCCATCTACTTTCACCATCCATTCATGGTGTAACTGCCTATTTAAAATAACCTGTATTCCAACAACGGCCCATTATTCTGTTCAGAGTAATTTAGGGAACTAAATTTAAAGTTATTCACTAACTTTAAAACTGCAGCTTTAGAACTATAAAATGCCATTTGAATCGTGAAGTAGTATACGAGAATCTGTGGACATAGGCATAGAGCATAGAAACAGGCCCCTCAGTTCAGCTGGCCAATGCCAAACAAGATTCCCTTCTAACCTAGTCCCAGCTGCCTGTGTTTGCCTTAGATCTCTCTGAACCAGGGGTTCCCAACCTTTATATAATGCCGTGGACCCCAGGTTGGGAACCTTTCCTATCCATTTATCCTTCCAAATACCTTTTAAATGCTTCTAATATGCCTGCCTCAATTTCTTCCTCTGGCCACTTGTTCTGTATACTGACCTCCTTCCAGGTAAGGAAATAGCCTCTCTGGTTCTAATTTTATCTCTACTCTCTCATCTTAAACCTATGCCCCCTAGTTCTTGATTCCCCAACTCTGGGAAATGTACTGTGTTCAATGACCTTATTTATAACCCTCAAGACCTTATACGTCTCTATATGGCAAGGTAATGGGGTAACATGTGAAAACTAGAACAAGCCCCGTTCAAACTCCTCCAGAAGCTTGTAACAGATGCCAAAGCCCCAACCCGAGCTCTGCCATCTGAAAAGGCTCTTGAGTTTTTCAGTATTTCCGAATTCTCCAAAACTATCAAAAACAAGGGGCAGCACGGTAGTGTGGTAGTTAGCACAACGCTTTACAGTAGAGCCACACTGGGTTCAATTCCCACTGCTGCCTGTAAGGAGTTTGTATGTTCTCCCCTTGATCACGTGTTTCCTCTGGGTGCTCTGGTTTCCTCCCACAGTCCAAAGACGTACCAGTTGTTAATTGGTCTTTGTAAATTGTCACCTGATTGTCTAGTATTAAATCAGGGGACCTGGGAGGCCAGAAGGGCCTCTTCCAAATCAATAAATAAAATGAAAAATCGGCCATGTATCAAAAGTATTGAACACATTTGAAAATAAAATAAATCAATTAAAATGCTTTAAAACATCTAAACAAAAACCTAAAACTTTAAACACATACAATCTTTTTTGTAAAGCTGTTACTTGTTCTTCCGTTCCTTCTTTGTGGTCTCACATTTCCCTTGAAATGAATGGCCTCATGTGACCTGATCACAATTCTGCTGTAAGTTCTGGAGAATTTCATCAAGTTGCTGCTCTGCTGCTGGACACCTCAGGGAATCAGGCGGAGTGGTACAGCTGGAAATCATCCAGGCTCAATAGCAGCTCATCCCCTTCAGCCATTTAGTTTTTGAACCAACCAGCAAAACCTTAATCATAATGACCACTTTGCACTACAATGAACTTCTCTTTTGCTCCAATTTTATTCTTTCTTGTAAAAATTGTATCTAATGTATGTTTAATTTATGTTTTTTTCTGGTGAATGCTGCCTGAAATAAAGCCCAAGGGACTAAATGTAGAATGGCAATCTAGATATAAAACTACGTTAAGGACAGAAAGTGGCGGGTAACCGTGAATGATTGTCTCTTGGACAGGAATGAAATATTCTGACTGAAGATTAAATTTAAATGGTGGGAAGAATAAAGAAAAGCAATATGCACTTTTAGAGAGCATGTCAGAAGAGTCCTGGGGCAGATATGCACAAATCTTTGAAGTGGCAGGAGGAGTTGAAAAGGCTATGAAACAGCATTTTAGCTTTATTAATAGAAGCTGAGTACAAAAGCAGCAAGTTATTCTAAACTATAAATCACCAGTTAGACCTCAGGTGGTGTTATAGTCTAGGCATCATATTTTAGGATAGATGAAGGTGTAGAAGAGATTTACTTGATGAAGGGCTGCAGTCATGTAGAGAAACTGCTGCCATCCTTCCTGGAGCAGAGGATGGTGTGATGTGATAAAGAGAAGGCTTCAAAATCATAAACATTTTTGAAGGATTTTTCATGCACACTTGGCTGAGATCTAGAATACACTTGCTGAAAGGATGATGGAAACAGATTTAAATATAACATTCAAAAATGAATTGAATAGTTATAATACAGGGTTTCAATCCAAGACGTCAACTATCCTTTTGCTTCTACACATGTTGTCAGACCTGCTGAGTTCATCTAGCAGTTTGTTATTTGCTCCAGATTCCAGCATCAGCAGGCTATAAGGGCTCCTTGGATCAGTACTTGATTGGAGACAATTTACAGTGCAGTGAAGTAAGAGCTGGGGAGTGGGGCTAGTTGGATTCCTTTAATAAAGAGCTGACAGAAACAAACTGGGCTGAATACTCTCTTCCTGTGCTGTGATAATTTAGAAACTTTGGTGCAGTACAGAAAGAATGCAGATTGGCAGAGATTCATTTCTTCAGATGAGATGTTAAACTACTTTTCATCTTTGTCTTATTCATGGCATTATTTAAAAAGCACAGAGGTTGCAGTTAGGTATCCTGGGGAGTATTTGTCCCTTGGCCCATATCATTAAAACAGGTTGTCTGGTCTTTTATATCTTTGGTATTTGAGGGACATGGCTGTGTTAAAATTTGGAATGTGCATTTCTTCACATTCCAATTTCTTCTAAGTACTTCATTAGCTGTGGATATGCTCTATGGCACTCTGAATTTCTAAAAGCTGTCTTTTCATTCTCCCAAGACATGGAATCACCACACTTAGAAATCTTTTTAATGTGCCTCTGGAGAAGCTTGTCTTTGCCAGTGTGACAATCAGGTAGTGCAAAACATTAACCTGCTTGATTAAGTCACTTTTGCTATTTGCTCTGATTCCTACTGGTTAATGCTATCTGTCAACCTGGGGTACATTGATCTTCCCCAGATTTACACATCACAATAATGCTCAGTGTCTATATTACCCATTTAGCAAACTGTCACATTCTAATATTGTTTTCAGATGACTTTGCCAATAAAACAGTGCCTACTATATTTTGTTTTATAATACTCTTTAAATTTTATCACCATCTGACACTATCCATCCTTCTTGTTTCAATATTATTTTTCTTAATGTTTTAAATTTCTCACTTGCAGTTAATATCTTTAAAAAAACATGTTCTGAGGTACAGATCCAAGCCAAAAATACTGCCTTTGCTATCAACCATGTTTCTGAAGAAGTATGTTCTGCAGAGGGATATTTCAAGGGCGAAGAGACAATTTTGAATGAGGTCGGAGGCGACATCGGTTGCACAGCAACTCTGGCAGGGTTTGCAGAACATTACTTCCCACAAAGCAAACTCCAATAGCATGGATGGCAGCGATGCTTCACTACCAGATGAACTCAACGCTTTCTATGCTCTCTTTGAAAGGGAGAACACAACAACAGCTGTGAAGATCCCTGCTGCACCTGATGACCTTGTGATCTCTGTCTCAGAGGCCAATGTTAGACTGTCTTTAAAGAGAGTGAATCCTTGCAAGGTGGAAGGTCCAGATGGAGTATCTGGTAAGGCTCTGAAAACCTGTGCCAACCAACTAGCGGGAGTATTCAAGGATATTTTCAAACTCTCACTGCTACGTGCTGAAGTTCCCACTTGCTTCAAAAAGGTAACAATTATAGTACCAGTGCCTAAGAAGAATAATGTGAGCTGCCTAAATGACTATTGCCCGGTAGCACTCACATCGACAGTGATGAAATGCTTTGAGAGGTTGGTCATGACTAGACTGAACTCCTGCCTCAGCAAGGACCCAGATCCATTGCAATTTGACTATCGCCACAATAGGTCAATGGCAGACACAATCTCCATGGCTCTTCACATGGCTTTAGACCACCTGGACAACACAAACACCTATGTCAGGATGCTGTTCATCGACAATAGCTCAGCATTTAAAACCATCATTCCCACAATCCTGATTGAGAACTTGCAGAACCTAGGTCTCTGTACCTCCCTCTGCAATTGAATCATCAACTTTCTAACCGGAAGACCACAATCTGTGCGGATTGGTGATAACATATGCTCCTTGCTGACAATCAACACTGTCTCACCTCAGTGGTGTGTGCTTAGCCCACTGTTCTACTCTCTGTATACACATAACTGTGTGGCTAGGCAGAGCTCAAATATCATCTATAAATTTGCTGACGATACAATCATTGTTGGTAGAATCCCAGGTGGTGACAAGAGGGTGTACAGGAGTGAGATGTGCCAACTTGTGGAGTGGTGCCGCAGCAACAACTTGGCACTCAACGTCAGCAAGAAGAAAGAGCTGATTGTGGACTTCAGGAAGGGTAAGACAAAGGAACAAATACCAATCCTCATCAAGGGATCAGAAGTGTAGAGATTGAGTAATTTCAAGTTCCTGTGTGTCAAGATCTCTGAGGATCTAACCTGGTCCCAACATATTGATGTAGTTATAAAGAAAGCAAGACTGCGGCTATACTTTATTAGGAGTTTGAAGAGATTTGGCATGTCATCAGGTACACTCAAAAACTTCTATAGATGTACCGTGGAGAGCATTCTGACAGGCTGCATCACTGTCTGGTATGGAGGGGCTATTGCACAGGACTGAAAGAAGCTGCAGAGGGTTGTAGATCTAGTCAGCTTCATCTTGGGTACAAGCCTACAAAATACCCAGGACATCTTCAGGGAGCGGTGTCTCAGAAGGGCAGCATCCATTATTAAGGACCCCCAGCACCCAGGGCATGCCCTTTTCTCACTGTTACCATCAGGTAGGAGGTACAGAAGCCTGAAGGCACACACTCAGTGATTCAGGAACAACTTCTTCCCCTCTGCCATCTGATTCCTAAATGGACATTGAACCCTTGGACACTACCTCACTTTTTCAAAATACGCACTTTTTTAGTATTTCTGATGAGCTTAGAGCATGGATCAGCACTTGGAGCTATGATGTTGTGGCCAATACAGAAACTTGGATGGTGCAGGGGCAGGAATGGCTGCTTCAAGTGCCAGGCTTTAGATGTTTCGGAAAGGATAGGGAGGGAGGTAAAAGAGGAGGGGGTGTGGCATTGTTGATCAGAGATAGTGTCACAGCTGCAGAAAAGAAGGAAGTCATGGAGGGGTTGTCTACGAAGCCTCTGTGGGTGGAAGTTAGGAAGGGGTCAATAACTCTACTGGGTGTTTTTTAAAGACCACCCAATAGTAACAGGGACATCGAGGAGCAGATAGGGAGACAGATTCTGGAAAGGAGTAATAATAACAGGGTTGTTGTGGTGGGAGATTTTAATTTCCCAAATATTGATTGGCATCTCCCTAGAGCA
This sequence comes from Hemitrygon akajei, assembly GCF_048418815.1. Lineage (NCBI taxonomy): Eukaryota > Metazoa > Chordata > Chondrichthyes > Myliobatiformes > Dasyatidae > Hemitrygon > Hemitrygon akajei. Next base: position 76,147,919 of record NC_133136.1, read on the forward strand.
AAGGGTTTAGATGGGGTGGAGTTTGTTAGGTGTGTTCAGGAAAGTTTCTTCACACAATATGTAGGTAAGATATTTTGATTCGGAACAGGAAGGCAGCGGGAGAGCACCTAAGGATTTCCAGCGGGAAGACATTTTGCGTTCTTGGGGGAAGAGAGAGAGGCCCGACTGCGCAGGCACGTGACGTCAGGCGGTTGAGCGCGAACAGTTTAAAAAGAAGGAAGCCATATCCAGCGGGTAGCGTTGGGAGCAGGCAGCAGAGTGAAACGGCTTTGGCTCCACGGGCTTCGGCGGTAACGGGACGAGGTGAGGCAGTTGTTGATTGCAAAAAGAAATAGTATGTGTGTGAGGCCGATTTTCTGTGGTTGGTGTCAGATGTGGGAGGTCCTGGAGTCTCCCGGCGTCCCGGACGGCCACACCTGCACCCGGTGCATCGAGATGCAACTCCTAAGGGACCGTGTTAGAAAACTGGAGCTGCAGCTCGATGACCTTCATCTGGTCAGGGAGAGTGAGGAGGTAATAGAGAGGAGTTACAGGCAGGTGGTCACTCCGGGGCCACGGGGGACAGAGAAATGGGTCACTGCCAGGAGAGGGAAGGGGAAGAGCCAGGTACTAGAGAGTACCCCTGTGGCTGTACCCCTTGACAATAAGTACTCCTGTTTGAGTACTGTTGTGGGGGGACAGCCTACCTGGGGGAAACGACAGTGACTGTGCCTCTGGCACAGAGTCTGGTCCTGTGGCTCAGAAGGGTAGGGAAAGGAAGAGGAAGGCAGTAGTGATAGGGGACTCTATAGTCAGGGGTTCAGACAGGTGATTCTGCGGATGCAGGAAAGAAACTTGGATGGTAGTTTGCCTCCCAGGTGCCAGGGTCCGGGATGTTTCTGATTGTGTCCAAGATATCCTGCGGTGGGAGGGAGAACAGCCAGAGGTCGTGGTTCATATTGGTACCAGTGACATAGGTAGGAAAAGGGAAGAGGTCCTGAAAGAAGACTACGGGGAGTTGGGAAGGAAGTTGAAAAGCAGGTCCTCAAAGGTAGTGAAGGGGTTGAAATGTGTCTATTTCAATGCTAGGAGTATTAGGAACAAGGAGGATGAACTTAGAGCATGGATTAGTACGTGGAACTACGATGTTGTGGCCGTTACTGAAACTTGGTTGGAGGAAGGGCAGGATTGGATGATGCAGGTCCCGGGGTTCAGGTGTTTTAAAAGGAATAGGATGGGAGGTAGAAAAGGGGGGGGAGTGGCATTGCTGGTCAGGGATAGAATCAAGGCTATAGAAAGGGAGGATGCTGCAGAGAGAGTGTCCACTGAGCCGGTCTGGGTAGAAGTCAGAAATAGGAAGAGATCAATCACTGTGCTGGAAGTAGTCTATAGGCCCCCAATAGCCCTCGAGACACTGAGGAGCAGATAAGTAGGCAGATTTTAGAATGGTGCACAAAATACAGGGTAGTAGTTATGGGTGATTTCAACTTCCCTCATATTGACTGGCACCTCCTGAGTGCAAGGGGGATAGATGGGGCTGAATTTGTCAGGTGTGTTCAAGAAGGATTCCTGACACAGTGTGTGGACCGGCCGATGAGAGGGGAGGCTATACTGGATCTAGTTCTGGGTAATGAACCTGGTCAGGTGACAGACCTCTTGGTGGGGGAGCATTTTGGTGAGAGTGACCACAACTCTCTTAGCTTCAGCATAGCTATGGAAAGGGATAAAATCAGACAAAATGGTAAAGTATTTAACTGGGGAAGGGCTAACTTTGAAGGGATGAGGCAGGAACTAGCGAGAGTAAATTGGAAACAGATGTTCAAAGGGGAAAGCACAGAGGTAATGTGGGACAAGTTTAAGAACCACTTGAGCTGGGTTCAGGATAGGTTTGTCCCACTGAGGCAAGTAAAAAATGGTAGGAAAGGGGAACCATGGCTGACGAAACATGTGAGGCAACTCGTCAAGAGGAAAAAGGAAGCATATGTTAGATATAAGAAGCAGGAAGTAGGAGGGGCTCATAAGAAATATAGGGTAGCCAGGAAGGAGCTAAAGAAAGGACTTAGGAGAGCTCGAAGGGGGCATGAGAAGGCCTTGGCATGTAGAATTAAGGAGAACCCCAAGGCATTCTATGCGTGTGTGAAGAACAGGAAGATGACGAGAATGAAGGTGAGACCGCTGAAGGATAAAGAGGGCAACATGTGCCTGGAGGTGGAGGAGGTTGGGGAGGTCCTAAATGAGTACTTTGCTTCAGTATTCACAAGTGAGAAGGATCTTGATCAGGTTGAGGTTGAAATAGAGCAGGCCTGTGTGTGGACAATGTGGAGATTAAGGAAGAAGAAGTGCTGGATCTTCTTAAAAACATCAAGATTGATAAATCCCCAGGGCCGGATATGATACATCCCAGGTTGTTGTGGGAATTGAGAGAAGAGGTCGCTAGAGCATTAGCTATGATCTTTGAATCCTCTTTGGCTACAGGGGAAGTGCCAGAGGACAGGAGAATGGCAAATGTAGTTCCCTTGTTTAAAAAAGGTAATAAGGAGAAACCTGGGAACTATAGACCGGTGAGTCTTACGTCAGTGGTATGCAAACTACTGGAAAGGATTCTTAAGGATAGGATCTACAAGCATTTGGACAAGTACAGTCTACTCATGGATAGTCAACATGGCTCTGTGAAGGGAAGATCATGCCTCACGAGCCTGGTTGAGTTTTTTGAAGAGGTAACAAAAGAAATTGATGAGGGTAGGGCAGTGGATGTGGTCTACATGGACTTTAGCAAGGCATTTGACAAGGTCCCTCACAAGAGACTCATCCAGAAAGTCATGAGGCAAGGGATAAGTGGAACCTCGGCTGTTTGGATAAAAAATTGGCTTAAAGGAAGAAAGCAGAGGGTAGTTGTGGAAGGAAAGTATTCTGCCTGGAGGTTGATGATTAGTTGAGTGCCGCAGGGATCTGTCCTGGGACCCCGATATTTGTGATTTTTATAAATGACCTGGATGTAGAGGTGGAAGGATGGGTGAGGTAAGTTTGCGGATGACACGAAGATTGGAGGAGTTGTGGATGGAGCTGTAGGTTGTTGAAGGTGTCAAGAGGATATAGATAGGCTGCAGACTTGTGCAGAAAAATGGCAGATGGAGTTCAATCCAGATAAGTGTGAGGTGATGCATTTTGGAAGGACAAACCAGAAGACTGAGTACAGGATTAATGGTCAGTTACTTAAGAGTGTGGATGAACAAAGGGACCTTGGGGTTCAAATCCATACATCCCTCAAAGTCGCTGTGCAGGTTGATAGGGTAGTTAAGAAGGCCTATGGGATGCTAGGCTTCATTAACAGGGGAATTGAGTTCAAGAGTAGAGAGGTCATGTTGCAACTCCAGAAATCTCTGGTGAGATCGCACTTAGAGTATTGTGTTCAATTCTGGTCACCTCATTATAGGAAGGATGTAGAAACAATGGAGAGAGTACAGAGGAGATTTACCAGTATGTTGCCTGGTTTGGAGAACAAGTCATATGAAGCAAGGTTAGCAGAGCTTGGACTTTTCTCTTTGGAGTGTAGAAGAATGAGAGGGGACTTGATAGAGGTTTACAAGATTATGAGAGGCATAGATAGGGTGGATAGTCAGTACCTGTTTCCCAGGGCACCAGTAGCAAACACCAGAGGGCATATGTACAAAATTAAGGGAAGGAAGTTTAGAGGAGACATCAGGGGTAAGTTTTTTTTACACAGAGGGCTGTGAGTGCCTGGAATGACTTGCCAGGGATGGTGGTGGAGGCTAAAACATTAGTGATATTTAAGAGCTTCTTGGACAGACACATGGATGAAAGAAAAATAGAGGGTTATGGGGTAGTGTGGGTTTAGTACTTTTTTTTAAGGATTATATGGGTCGGCTCAACATGGAGGGCTGAAGGGCCTGTACTGTGCTGTTGTGTTCTATGGTTCTAATATAGTATTAATGGTAAGACTTGGCAGTGTGAAGGATCAGAGTGATGTTGGGGTCCGAGTCCATAGGACACTCAAAACTGCTCCGTAGGTTGACTCAGTGGTTAAGAATGCATATAGTGCATTGGCCTTCATCAACTGCAGAATTGAGTTTAGGAGCTGAGAGGTAATTTTGCAGCTTTATAGGACCCTGGTGAGACCCTACTTGGAGTACTGTGCTCAGTTCTGGTCACCTCACTACAGGAAGGATATGGAGAGATTTTACGCAGAGTGGTGAGTGCGTAGAATGGGCTGCTGGTGGCAGTGGTGGAGGCCAAAACGATAGGGTCTTTTAAGAGACTCTTGGGTATGTACATGGAGCTTAGAAAAATAGAAGGCTATGGGTAAGCCTAGGTAGTTCTAATGTAAGGACATGTTTGGCACAGTTTTGTGGGCCGAAGGGCCTGTATTGTGCTGTAGGTTTTATATTTTTCTATGTTTTTCTATGTTTCTAAGCCTACAAGAGGAGAGGCTGTACTAGATCTGGTATTGGGAGATGAGCCTGGTCAGGTCTCAGGTTTCTCAGTGGGAGAGCATTTTGGAGATAGTGATAACATTTCTATCTCCTTTACCATAGCATTGGAGAGGGATAGGAACAGACAAGTTATGGGAATGTTTAATTGGAGTAAGTCGAAATACGAGGCTCTCAGGCAGGAACTTGGAAGCATAAATTGGAAACATGTTCTCAGGGAAACATACAGAAGAAATGTGGCAAATGTTCAAGGGATATTTGCATGGGGTTCTGAGAAGGTACGTTTCAATGAGACATGGAAAGGATGGTACGGTACAAGATCCGTGGTGTACAAAGGCCGTTGTAAATCTAGTCAAGAAGAAAAGAAAAGCTAACGAAAGATTCAAAAAACTAGGTAATGATAGGAATCTAGAAGATTATAAGGCTAGCAGGAAGGAGTTGAAGAATGAAATTAGCAGAGCCAGAAGGGGACTTGAGAAGGCTTTGCGGACAGGATTAAGGAAAACCCCAAGGAATTCTACAAGTATGTGAAGAGCAAGAGGATAAGATGTGAGAGAATAGGATCAATCAAGTGTGACAATGGAAAAGTGTGTATGGAACCGCAGGAAAAAGCGGAGGTACTTAATGAATACTTAAGTATTCACTACGGAAAAGGATCTTGGTGATTGTGGGGATGACTTGCAGTGGACTGAAAAGCTTGAGAATGTAGATATTAAGAAAGGGGATATGCTGGAGCTTTTGGAAAACATCAAGTTGGATAAGTCACCGGGACCCGATGGGATGTACTCCAGGCTATGGTGGGAAGCGAGGGAGGAGATTGCTGAGTCTCTGGCAATGATCTTTGCATCATCAATGAGGATGGGAGAGGTTCTGGAGGATTGGAGGGTTGCGGGTATTGTTCCCTTATTCAAGAAAGAGAGTGGGGATAGCCCAGGAAATTATAGGCCAGTGAGTCTTACTTCAGAGGTTGGTACATTGATGGAGAAGATCCTGAGAGGCAGGATTTATGAACATTAGGAGAAGCGTAATATGATTAGGAATAGTCAACATGGCTTTGTCAAAGGCAGGACATGAGCCTGATTGAATTTTTTAAGGATTTGAATAAGCACATTGTTGAATAAGCCGTAGATGTATATGGATTTCAGCAAGGCATTTGATAAGGTACCCCATGCAAGGCTTATTGAGAAAGTAAGGAAGCATGGGATCCAAGGGGACATTGCTTTGTGGATCCAGAAATACCTTGCCCACAGAAGGCAAAGAGAGGTTGTAGACGGGTCATATTCTGCATGGAAGTTGGTGACCAGTGGTGTGCCTCAGGGATCTGTTCTGGGACCCCCTACTCTTTGTGATTTTTATAAATGACCTGGATGTGGAGTTAATAAATTTGCTGATGACACAAAGGTTGGGAGTGTTGTGGATAGTGTGCAGGGCTGTCAGAGGTTACAACAGGACATTGATAGGATGTAAAACTGGGCTGAGAAGTGGCAGGCGGAGTTCAACCCAGGTAAGTATGAGGTGGTTCATTTTGGTTGGTCAAATATAATGGCATAATATAGCATTAATGGTAAGACTCTTGGCAGTGTGGAGGATCAGAGGGATCTTGGGGTCTGAATCCATAGGACAGTCAAAGCTGCTACGCAAGTTGACTTTGTGGTTAAGAAGGCATAGGGTGCATTGGCCTTCATCAATCGTGGGATTGAGTTTAAGAGCTGAGAGGTAATGTTGCAGCTATATAGGACCCTGGCCAGACCCCACTTGAAGTATTGTGCTTAATTCTGGTTGCCTCACTACAGGAAGGATGTGGAAACCATAGAAACGGTGCAGAGGAGATTTACAGGGATGTTGCCTGGATTGGGGAGCATGCCTTATGAGAACAGGTTGAGTGAACTCGGCCTTTTCTCCTTGGAGCGACAGAGGATGAGAGCTGACCTGATAGAGGTGTACAAGATGATGAGAGGCATTAACTGTGTGGATAGTCAGTGGATTTTTCCCAGGGCTGAAATGGTTAGCACGAGAGGGCATAGTTTTAAGGTGCTTGGAAGTAGGTACAGAGGAGATGACAGGGGTAAGTTTTTTATGCAGAGAGTGGTGAGTGCTTGGAATGGTCTGCTGGCGGCAGTGGAGGCAGAAATGATAGAGTGTTTTAAGAGACTCCTGGATGGCTACATGAAGCTTAGAAAAATAGGTAAAGCCTCGGTAGTTCTAAGGTAGGGACATGTTCGGCACAGTTTTGTGGGCCGAAGGGCCTGTATTGTGCTGTATGTTTTCTATGTTTCTATGATTTTTGCATGTTATAAATCTATTCAATATATTTGTACTATAATTTATTTATTTATTATTTTTTAATTTTATTTATTTTTTTCTCTTCAATATTATGTATTGCATTGAACTGCTGCTGCTGTTAACAAATTTCACGTCACATGCTGGTGATAATAACCCTGATTCTGATTCTGAAATGCCATAATACCTTTATTTTTGTCAATTACATGGAATTCTAACATTAATATTTTTAATATATTTGATTCTGAATGGTTCGCAACTTCAAGAAAACATAATTTATATTATTTCGTCCACCTCCGTCTCTACTTCCCACTTCCAATAATACTTCAACGTCTTGCTTTAGTTCAAAGTTCAAAGTAAATTTATTATCAAAGTACATCTATGTCACTATATAGAACCCTGAGATACATTTTCTTGTAGGCATACTCAATAAATCCAATAATTATAATTGAATCAATGAAGGACCACACCAACAGGTGGACAACCAGTGTGCAAAAGACAGCAAACTGTGTGGATACAAAAATAAATAAAAAATAAATGGTAATAATAATAAATAAGTAATAAATATCAAGAACATGAGACAAAGGGTCTTTGAAAGTGAGTTTTTAAGTTGTGGGAACAGTTCAGTGATGTGGCAAATGAGGTTATCCTGTTTATTTCAAGAACTTGATGGTTGAAGGATAATAACTGTGGTGGGAGGCCTGAGGCTCTCGTACCTTCTTCCTGATGGCAGCAGTGAGAAGACAGCAGACCTAGATGGTGGAGGGTCCCTGATGATGGATGCTACTTTGTCAAAATTTTAGATGTCATGCCAAATCTTTGCAAACTCCTAAGGGAGTAGAGGCGCTGCCATGCTTTCTTCATAATTGCCCTTATGTGCTGGGCGCAGGACTGCTCCTCTGAAATGATAAGACTGAGGAATTTGAAGTTGAAGTCCCTCTCCACTTCTGATGCCCTGATGAGGACTGGCTCATGGACCTCTAGTTTCCTCCTGAAGTTAATAATTAGTTCCTTGGTCTTGCTGGTATTGAATAAGAAGTTGTTATTGTGGCACCACTCAGCTAAATTTTCCATATTCCTCCTATATGCTAATTCATCACCACCTTTGATCCAGCCTACTACAGTAGAGTCATCAAAAATCTTGTATATGGCATTGGAGCTGTGCTTAGCCACGTGTTCATAAGTGTAAAGCAAAGTAGAGCAGGGGGCTAACCATACAGCCTTGTGGTACACCTGTGCTGGTGGAGATCGGCATGTTATTGCCAATCTAAACTGACTTGGGTTTGCAAGTGAGGAAATCAAGGATCCAATTGCACATGGATGTATTGAGACTAAGGTCTTGAAGCTTATTGGTTAGTCTTGAGGGGACGATAGTATTGAATGCTGAGCTGTAGACAGTAAAGACCAACCTGATGTATGATTCTTTGCTGTCTAGATGTTTCAGGGTTGAGTGAAGAGCCAATGAAATGGCATCTACTGTGGACCCATTGCACCAGTAGGCAAATTGTCTCAGACTGAAGCAGACATCTTACAATATATATTATGTAGTGTATATTAAATATTGCACTCATTATCCATCACCACTGCCACTCCTAACCACCCCTGCGAAGTATTATATGTTTATCTGTAAATTGAGCTTCTCCAACTACTGGATGCTTGGAAGTTTGTGATTCAACCACTATCAGTATTTCTGTCCTGGACCTATAGAAATTTAAAATTCCTTTCATTAAAATCTCCACTCTGATCATCCTGATCATCACTGACAGTCATTGGCACCCAATCTCCAATGTCTTTCGTTTCAGTTAGTCCTGATGAAGGGTCGACAGTGCTTCTCTCTATAGATGCTGCCTGGCCTGCTGTGTTCCACCAGCATTTTGTGTGTGTTGCTCCAATGTATTAAGATGAATTAAATACATTAATTTATAAATACCTCTGAGCTTTGCTGCATTTGAACTTTCTAATTTCCATCAGTCTGAACCCCTCATTGAAATGCTTTATTCTTCTCTCTTTAGCTTTATGTATATTTCATCTACTACATAGCATTTGCCAAAAAGTTATCTTTGAGTTCTCTCCTAATTCCTGTCAACAAACCTACCCACATTTAAAATTTTCATCCGTGTTCTTCTTTGTAATGAATCTTGTTCTTGTGTCTCGGTACATGTTCTCCTTGCAGCTATTTACAAAGTGCCTTAAGACATTGATCAATGTCTAGGCACTTCTTTAATGCATGTTGCTGTTGCTGAATACAGGCACTTAAAGCTATTCCCTGAATATCCATCTTTTATTAGATCCTTCTATCAGTAATAATTGATTTATTTTACCTTTTAAGCTATTTTACTTCATCTTAGAATTTGTTTGTAAAGCACAGATTAAACCAATTTTACATGTCAAATGGTGAGCAAATCACATACTCATATATTTATGTTGCTCGACTGGACTGCAGATGAAGACATATATACTGGTGCAGCTAGATTTGGAACCAGCTCTGTAATTTTATTGTAAGCACATTGAAGAGTTTCCCCATAGTGAATGGCATGAAAATTGATGATATTGTCTATATCAGGATATACATCAGATAGATAGGTGGACAGATGGTAGGTCACTAAGTATTGCTGATAAACAGAGGAACCTAGAGATTCCATTCCAAAGTTCCCTGAAAATTGCAACATAGGTAGATAGTGTGGTAAAGAAGGCATAACCCATACTGGCCTTTATAGGTTAAGGCACAAAATGTAAATGATGGAACATTATGTTGCAACTTTTCAAAACATTGGTTAGTCCACAGTTGCCAAACTACAGGATAGACGTGGTTGTGATATAGAGTGAGAGGGAATTCACCAGGTTGTTCCATAAATTGGAAAACTTGAGTTAAGGCAAAAGATTGGATTTCAGGGCTTTTCCTGGAGTGAAGGAGACTGATAGTGGTATATATAATTATATGAAGCACAGATATAGAAGTTTGTCAAAATCTTTATTCCAAGTTGGGGGGGGGGGGGGGGTCTTCAAAAATTGGAAGGTTTCGCTTTAAGGTGAGAGGAAGGAATTTTAAAAGAGAATTGAGAGAAAGGTTTCACGTAGAGAGTTCTTGATATCTTTAACTCACTTTAGAGAAGGTAGTGGAGCCAGATGTAATCACTAACTTTAAGAGATGGGATTAGTATAAAGGGGCAAAATGATGGCTTTGATGCAGTGGACCAAAGAGCCTGTTTCTGTATGGGGCATCTCTATGATTATGACTCTATGATCTCTGCTACAACTTATTTTGATCTTTTGATAATTCCATTTTACATGTTCTATCAATAATAATAACCTGAAGGATCTTGGCCTGAAACACAGACTATTCATTCATTTCCATAGATGGAGCCTGACCTGCTGAGTTCCTCCAGCGTTTTGTGTGTGTAACAGGTTATTACTGTTATCTGCCTCTAACTGAATAGATGTGGCTCTTAAGAATATAAAAGATGTCTACTATTTTGATTATAACAGCCCCAGGTAATTTTAGAACTGTAGTGTGTTATAATCTTTTTTTTGCAGGACTTTTTGGCTGAAGATTATGTGTGAAATTGGAGTTGTTTTATTGCAGAATACATAGCAGATTGACCATTGCACAAACTAGTAAGAAGGTCAGAGTAAAACAAGATGAGCTTAATGTAGCAACTACATTAATGAGAAGGTATTTTGATGTGCAGTATCAATCAGCCACAACAACACTCAATTGATTCTTCTTTGACATACCCAGAGGAGTTCAGTTAACTGTATTTGGTTAACTTGCAATCATTAAATGATGAACTTCTCCTGCTTCACAATGCCATGCAATGTGGAACTGTCTTTGAGCTCTGGGTTACTTTAACATTGCACAGGTAGGACCAAAATTCTGCCAAAATCACATTCCAAAGTATTATACTGAAACATCAGTTTAGCTGATCTGCTTTGTATTTGTGAAGTAAGATTTAAACCTGAAATCAGACTCATCAACAACAGTGCTAGTAATAAATCAAAAGTAAAGCTTATCTCATGGCTGCAGGTAAAAACATCTTCCTCATACAACAGAAATACAATTTTCTTTTTCAGAATCTGAACTTAGTGTTATTTTCAGGAAACTGACTGGTGCTGCATGGAATGGTTAATAGAGTGTTACATTCACACTGGTGTTCTTATTCAGTTGAATAAAATCTTCATAATTCACATCTGCTTGGACTTTACATGAATTATGGCTGTTTCAGAGTAATAAATATGTAGCAGGTTGGCTGGAGTATAGAATGTAATCTTAGGCAATTTGCCAGTAAATGAGATTTTTAGGAAATAAACTTAGTTATTACACACAGTAAGATATTTGATTCAAAATACCCAGATTATTTAACATTTAACCGTATATTTATTTCAGGACTTGGCTTTGGGAGGCCCGTTCCCTTGCAGCATATTGTGAGCATATTAACTTTGCTGGGACCACCATAACATTTAGATTGCTTGCTGCTAGGCCGATATGTACCTTCCCCAGAGAGCAGCGGAACACCAGGCCTAGCAGAAGGTGACATCCAGTCCTAACACTGTCCTCAGAACATGAGAATCATACAAGTCAGCAGATGCTGCAATGCTGATAATGAATATCATTATCAAACAGTCAGTGTGTTTTGCTTGAACCTTGTGCAGGGCATGGAATGACTGTGATCCACAGGATCTCAAGAGAATGGAACAAATTTAAGGCAAAAAAATTCAAAGGGATATGAACACTATAAATGTGAGTGGCTGCAAATGGGGATAATAATGTTGAAGCCTTTTTGAAAGTTCAAAAATTATTTTTCTGAAGCTTTACATGCGAAAGAAGTGATAGCTGAGAATTGAATGACAAAAACATCCAAAACAGGACTTTGTTTTAGTCTTATAGTTTTCTATATTCTGTGTTTTCGCCCAATCTTTCTCATTTTTTTGTGTGCAGGGGAGGGGGATTTGGATGTCGATGTGCCTATTCTGTTTTTGTTCATTTTTTTGTGTGGTGAGCATGAATTTGGGGGTCGATGATCGTGCTGCTGTTCTTTTCGTTCTTGGTTTTGGAGAAGAAGAATTTCAGAGTTATATACTTTGATAATAAATGAACCTTTGAACCTGAGAATGTAGACAAGTGGCGGAGCCATCTCACATATTAATCATTTGATGACTGACAAAACTCAGCCTACTGCAATATGAATTATTGTAAGAAAGTTCAAATGCCAAAACAAATTTCCCTGATGTCAGTGGACGAGCACTTGAAAGATGAAATAATGAACACCCCCCTTGAGTTACCTGTGTGATATAAAAGTAAATGCATGAGAAGTCAGCACATTTCAGAGATTTGCCAAATTGCCCAACAATACCAGTTTCTAGTGAATATAGTGAAAATATTACATTTTTGTTAACCTATTTCAAATGTATTCATTGCTTATTCTAAAGCATTAACACCTAACAATAATAAATAGCTAAAATTAATACAATGGGAACATTTCAAATAAATCATTGGTTCAATTAGAAGAATAATTTATGCCTAAAACAATAATTAGAATCAACTAAAAAGATTAGCTGAAGGAAAATCATGTGCAGATAGAAATAAGAGTGTTCCAGTTGACTGGGAGAACATGAAAGGACAACAAAGGTATGCAAATATAATAGTAAAGTGGAGTAGCAATGTGTTAGATGTTGTAGACCAAAATTGAGAAAATAGAGTTTAAGCAGAGATTACCCTTGGCAGAATTTTGGTGATGTACTGTAAAACCTGAAAATGCTGTAAATATGCAGCAAACCAGTCAGCATTTGTGCATTGAGAAATGTGAAATATTAATTTAATCTCACTTTTTAGCTTTTCCAGATGAGCATGGTAAAGCTAGTATAAATAATCATCACCACACAAATCTATCTGATTTACTGATGTCTTCAGGGAAGAAAATCTGATGCCTACTGACTTGTTTGATCGACATGTAATCCCAGGTCTACTAATATAGTTGACCTTTAACTGATCTCTAAATTGCTGTAGCAAGCTTATATATGTTTGTGTAACCAGCCATAGTCATATCCTAATAATGAAAAAGTATATACATTGAAGATCAAATATTATTGCAAACCTTGTCACATTCTCAAGTTTCTGAGGTCCATATGTCATCTCATTGGCATTCAGATCTGGCTGACATCAATGCAGGCTTTAGGCTTCCTTTGGTAATTATTTGGTACTACATGCATTTTAGAAAGTGAGTACTTGACATTGGACAGCTGTCTTGTTATTCATTTAGAAGAACTATAGTTAGAAGAGAGGCAGACAGCAAATAATTTTAAAATGGCATATTGATGTTTATTATTATGGGGTTGTAATTGCAAAATACATGGATATTGTTAAAATATGCAGAGCATTGGTAAGGCTGCACCTGGAGTATTGTGTAGAATATTGGCTCCATCATTTGAAAAAAAAAGGATATACTAACATTATAGGCAATCCAGATTCATTTGGCACAAGGAGAAATCTTCCAATGCTTCGTAAATGTTCAGTCTGCATCATCCCAGAAAAAGATTGCAATGCAAACTTTTTACAGATCTAACACAAATACCTGAGTTTCCTGTTTGGTGGGTGACATGGATATGCTGATACTTTGCCTAAATACCTAAATTGAATAGGGCTGATCATAAGACCATAAGACATAAGACACAGAAGCAGAATTAGGCCATTTGGCCTGTCGAGTTTGCTCATGGCTGATCCATTTTTCCTCTCAGCTCCAATCTCCTGCTGTCTCCCTGTAACCCTTCATGCTCTGACCAAACAAGAATCTGTCAACTTCTTCCTTAAATACACATACAGACTGGGGCCCCACAGCTGCCTGTCGCAATGAATTCCATGGATTCACCACACTCTGGTGAAAGAAATTCCTCCTTATCTCCATTCTAAAAAGATGCTACCCTATTCTGAGGCTCTGTCCTCTGGTCTTTGGCTCTGCCACCATAGGAAACATCCTCTCCAAATCTACGCTATCAAAGCTATCAGACCCGCACAAACCCCTGTGGACAACACGTGTCACCTGCAGCCAATAAAAAAGGCTCCCTTTATTCCCACTCTCTGCCTCCTGCCAGTCAGCCACTGCTTTATCCATGCAAGAATCTTCCCTTCAATACCATGGGCCCGTAGCATGTTAAACAGCCTATAATTTCCTTTTTTCTGTCTCTGACTCTCTGTGATGAGCCGAGTGACATCTACAAATTTTCTGTCTTCTGGAACCATTCCCGAATTTATTGATTCTTCAGTCACCTCTTTCAGAAGCCGGGGATGTACACCATCTGGTCGAGGTGACATCTACTTTCAGACCTTTCAGTTTCCCAAGAACCTTCTCCCTAGTAATGGTAATTTCACACATTTCATGACCCCTGGCCCATGGAACTTCTACCATTCTGCTAGTGTCTTCCACAGAGAAGACTGATGCAAAATACTTATTCAGTTTATCCGCCAATTCCCACTCCCCCATTACTACCTCTCCAGCATCATTTTCCAGCACACTGGAAAATTCACCTCATTTTTACTCCTTATGTATCTGAAGAAACTTTTCGTATCCTCTTTAATATTATTAACTAGCTTACTTTCACATTTTATCTTTATCTTCTTAATGCCATTTTTAGTTGCCTTATGTTGGTATTTGAAAGCTTGCCGAACCTCTAACTTCCCACTCATTTTTGCTTTATTATATGCCCTCTATTTGGTTGTTAGTTGGCTTTGACTTCTCTTGTTAGCCATGGTTGTGACATCTTGCCTTTAGAATACATTAAGCATCTAAAGCAGTTGATCCTAACCTTTTTTTTAACAAAAGCCTCACCTCTTCTGGATTAATAGCAGCCCTATATGTTATAGATTATTTGCTTTCTGAGCATATCTTACTATTTTTACATGTTTGTTTTGTACAATTTCAAGCTAAACTACACCAATATCAGTAAAACTTTAAAAACCTATAATTTTGACAACCAAGTGTGTAGAACAATTATCTGAGACTTTTTATCTCATACAGGTGTTAGGCTCCTTACTTCAGCAGTTCAGAATCAGAATCAGATTTATAATCACTGACATATGACATGATATTTGCTGTATTACAGCATCAGTACAGTGCAAAGATATAAAAATCTACAAATTACATAAATACATAAATAGTGGAAAATGAAAGGAATAATGAAGTAGTGCTCATGGATTCACGTGTGGCCTGATGTCTTTTTTAGGCCTCAATGAGAATGACTTTAGTATATGACTTAGATGATCTGTTACTCCATAGTCAAGTTAATGGTAATGAAGTTAACTGCAAGGAGTGCTACACAAAAGATAAGTTAATGATTGTCTACTTATTGTGGAAGAGTATGACCACTCCTGGCTTAATATTCAAACTATAGGTTGCTGCTGGCCACGGAAGCTTTTGCCTAACTGCCGATGATTCTCCATTCACTTCCAATCCCCAATCACCGCATTACCCAGATTCATACTTTCAGGCAGTAGCTGAGGTGGCTGGTCATGATGATTACTTGATTGTTGAAGTCTGTCAGTACCATTCCAAAGAGGCCAGCAGACTGGCATTCCACAGCCCTGCATGGTCTCATTATGTGTGTGCTGTGCCAACTACACTAGGATCAGCCTGGTCTAATTTCTGGCCTATCAAGCCTGAGAGACAAGCACTCATAACTGATGTCACTGTTGTGAGATCGACTGAAGTTGCTGAGGGATCTATTCTCTGAATCTCACCTTTGTGGGTAATCTGAAGGCTAAAAATTCTTTCATCTTCATGATATATGAACTGTGAATAAGTCTATGAATGTTATAATGTTATAACATTCAGTGTAGAGTATATGCTGAAAGGATTGAATTGTTTCTAAGTAGGAGATCTAAACCTGGTGTATTCTTAAAGGTGACCTCTTTGAAAGAAAGAGAAAAATAATAAACCCAATTCCTTTTCTGCTGAATTTTAAATACCTGGATGATATTTATCAGAAGATTAATAAAATGAGTTTTTATCACATATGCTATTTACTATATTTTCTGGATACAAAAATGTCTGCGACATTTATCAACATACTAGTGAGCAGTCACGAAAAATAGCTAAGTGTACTGTACACAAAGTGTTTTTGAACACTTCACATCATGAAGTCTGAACACTGCCTCCAGCTCCCGGCGCTCCATCCAAATTATTTACAAATGCAAGCTCTTTCTTATTTCATCTGATACGTTCCTGAAGGAAATATGGAACTCTTGAATGTGAGTAATACTATAAGAGCATCCAGTAAAGCAGAACTTAACAAGGACTGGTTCAGTCTTTTCCATAAGCTGCGTGCACTCACCTGTGAGAAGTGTGAAGTTAGTGAGATCTAGAATAGTGGGCTGGGTCATACTGAATCCAGTCTAGACTAATCCTCCACTCTCATCTTGCAAGCACATTTGCTGACTATGGGATTACTATGGCATTGGAAGTCTCTCTTCCATGTCCCTTCCTCCAAATGGAACGGGTCAAGAGTTGTGATCAGGCCTCACGTCATGAAGTCTGAACACTGCTTCCAGCGCCCGGCGCTCCATTGATTATCCTTGCTGCCTGATGGCTAACAAAGGCATTTTCACTATTTTTTGAATTCTGACATTCATGGAGATTTTAATTGGGTTTCAATAATCAAAATATATGCCAAAATTCGATAACAAATTGGTTAAAAGTTTATTGTACTAAATGAGATAAATTTAAAGTACAATATATAAATAAAGTAAAAAATCCCTTTACCCAAACTAGAGAACCTAGGGGAAGCCCACACTGAACAGGGAGAACTCACCGCCTTCATGTGTTGGTGATTCGGATTGAGCCTAAACACTAGAGCTGTGAGAAAGCAGTGCTACTTGTGTGCCACTGTGCAATGCTTTGCTCTGGCACATTGCTGCCTAATATTAGTTCATATAGCATTAATTAGGTAATATATGATATACTTCTTAATTTAGAGAAACAGCATGGTAATAGACCATTCCAGCCGATGATCCCACACTACCAATAGCACCCATGTGACCAATTAACCTACTAACTTGTACATCTTTGGAATAGGAGAGGAAACCAGAGAACATGAAGGAAATCCATGTGGTCACAGGAAGAACATACAAACTCCTTAAGACAGCTCCTTACAGATATTGCCACTTAGCAGTCAGTCATGTCTGAATGGATATCTGTCTCACCCCCTGTGTCAGAGAATGCAAATCTCATTTGAAAGATGAATGTAGAATCTAGGCTGGCACTCCAGTGTAGTTCTGATTGGCTGCAGGGGATTTTACATGATAGGTATTATATATATATATAAATGTTTTTTTTCTTCTACTCAAAAATCTATTCTGCTGCAAGCTTTGTAATTTTTGGTGAACTGGGAATCATTATCTGTGCCTCTCAACTGTTCAAATCTATAGAATAGTGATACAGCCTGATTGAGTGTATAGCATTTGCAGTTATATAGCTATGTGATAATCCCACTTAGGTATTGACAACTATAGTATTTATAGATAAGAATCCTGTGAACTATAATTAAATATCTTACTGAGTGCTGAAGGTCCATTTTTATGACATGATCATTGACTTTTACCTTGGACCTTATAAATCTGAAGACTATATACTACAAATAATCATTGGGGGAAAACTGACAAATTGTTTAGTTTTGTAGTTCAGTGTTCTAAAATTTGGAAAAGTTCTTTTGCAAAGCAAACTGAAGAGAATGATAGTCCTGACGAAGGGTCTCGGCCCAAAACGTCGACAGTGCTTCTCCTTATAGATGCTGCCTGGCCTGCTGTGTTCCACCAGCATTTTGTGTGTGTTGTTTGAAGAGAATGATATTTCACTCCAACTCCTGTGTCTGCCCACCCCATCAATGTCCACTGGCATCTGTAGGCTGTCTCTAATAGAAGATGAAATTCTACGTGGCCTGCATATAATCAACCTACACTGTTGGATAACCCCTTGTATTTATGTTAGTCTTAAAGCCAGGAAAGTTAAAACTCAGTTTCTTTTCAGAGCCAAAGTGAATTCAAAGACATAGACAGAAAGGAAATAAGGAAGAAAAAGAGTAATTGAGTGAAGATAATAGTTCAATTATACAGCGCCTCATTATGTCCTTGGGATATTTTGAAAAATTTTATAGCCATTAAGTTAATTTTGAAGTGAAGAAAAATCCAGAGACCTTTTTTTTCTGTAGCAGGCTTCTGAATTTAATGATGGCTTGGATCTTTTTCTGCTTGAAGAAATAAGTGCCTATCAAATGTTTCAGCTGTTGGGCAACAACTATTGAAAACAAAACATAATCACTGGATTTGTCCGGTTTGCTGTATGGAGGGGATTGGGATAGACATTCATTCACATCACTGCTTTCCAGCAGGCCAGCGATTTTTAGGAATAATGAATGACCTCTGCTGAGTTTCACCAGTTGCAAAAAGAAAACTTACAGTTCTGCAACTGGAAACTGATGCATGCTGGGAATACTTACACTGTGAATGAAATTTTTGACTTTCTAAAGCCAAACAATGATGTCCTTCCTAAAACAGTTCAGAGAATACCTTGCAATCAATTGGTAATACCTTGCAGAGAGCAGACTGGTCAGTAATTAGCTGGATTGGATTTGCATAGCCTTACATGGACAGACTTGGCAATTTTCTTCATTCTCAAATAGATGCCGATCTATAACTGCTGGAACAGCCTATATAGGACCACCCTGGTGTCAATGCAAATACAGTTCTCATGTAATACAATGTACTTAATTTTCAGAAATATCTCATTAACACTCAGTCATATTCAAGGATGAGTATCTTTTTCTAGCTTCTTGGTACTTTCCTTCTTGTTTCTGAAAAGTATTTTTTTAAAAAAGTTAAGAATTTCTTGACAGATTTCAAAATTGTATTGAATTATCGTTTATGTTTGGTATTGTTCAAAAGGCAGAGCTGTATGATTCTTTTCAAATAGGAACTAAGTATGTAAGTATGTATGTTTGTAGAACAGACTCTTGATTGTATACCTGCTCTACTTTTGTCCGAACTCTATGTTATGAAACTGTGGGATAAAATAAAGAGAGAGGGAGATGGACAGAATAAACAAGAAATTGGATTTCTGATGGGTATTTGCACAAAGCAGAATGCACACCAGAGGACATTGTCCCAACTCTCAGTCTTAACTGGACCTTGATCTTCAATTAAACCAACATCCCAATCCACATTGCTGATCAGCTGTGAGCTTACTCCTAAAATCAGTCACTGCAAGCACAGAGTTTCACAGATCTGAAGATGGCCCCAGAAGAGATGGAAGGTGGAAAATAAGGGTCTCTCAAGCCCAAAGTGGCTTTACTGTTGTGAAATTAATTTGTTCCCTGATGGACTCAGGGGGTTGATTCCAACATAGAATATTATGGACCAAGATTGTTTCCTCGAGCACTTATTTAACATCCAAAAACTAGGAATGTTGCAGAATATTTTACCCTGTGCATGGCTTCCTCCTTCATGCCAATATAAGTTCATTAATAAAAACACAAATGGATTTAATTGTTAAGTCAGCAGCCTCTAATTATCATTGATTATCTTCCAATGTTACTTTGACTGAAAATCTAATCATCACTGCTTATCCATCTGGATTTTGCTGCTGGTTAAAAATGTAAACTTTTAAATTACCAATAACCTTTCAGCATAATGAGAGGTCAAGAAAGAGAGACACAGAAATGAACTCACTTCAAATGTGATTGCAGTGAAACCAGTCCAGGAAGGTTGGTGATGAAGGAAGGTGAGTGAGGATCCTGAAGAGAGATAATGCAGGACTGGGTAATGGGAGAGTCAGGTTTGAAGGGGAAAGGGCGCATAAACATTACTGAACAATTTTGAATGAAGATTTTTTTGGAGTTGTCTGAAAGCAACATTGCATTGTTGTTTAGGGATGTCAACAGGAAGAACATGCTCTGCTATAGCCAGTCCACCCAGTCCTCTTTTGACCCACTTCTATATTTTTAAGATCAATAGAAGAAAGTGTTTGAAGAAATGGATAACATGTATATTTTTATCTTACGTCATCATGACTTTTCTCCTTGTACGAGTGCAGCAATATCTGGAAGATTCTCTTTTGGTTTCTGTAGTGCAGGACTATCCTTGTGAGTAGAATGGCAATTTAGTATGGATTCTATCTCTATCAGAGCATCTCAATTTGCTAAATGAATGAATTCCTCTGTATTAGTCTAATGGGATAAAATTAAAAGGCCAGGCAAAGAAATGTGGTTTATATACGCACATACTAGGCTGCTATTTTAAAAAAATACAATTCAGATTGTGCAGGTCAAGGCACAAGGTTCATGATCTTTGGCCATTTTGTCTCTACACTGACCTCAGCCAAATGCAAGCCTTTCTTACTGGGATTTCAGTATCCTTGAATTTAGTAGCAAAATTCAGATTGGGACTGGCGGTATAATCCCATTCTTTAAATAGCAGATAAGATTGGGAACAGATCTTTATCTTCCATTAAAACTGAATTTAATGTTTTATGTTTGAAATTCAGAGATTTCTAAAACCTATAAACAGAAATATATACAACATATCGGAACAGAAATAGTTAAAAACATTCATCTAAACAAAACCATTTAAAAAAGTAACCTATCTTCTTCTTTATCTCATAAATCTATGCTTCAAACCCAATGATATCAATTAGGTTTCATGTCTTGAGTAGTGATGACCAGATTTATCCTGGGAATTTCTGGCAAGATGAAGGTCTAATGTAGGATTCCAGAAGAAGCCCAGTAATGGGATGAGCTTGCAGGTTGTGCTGCCCTTCTCCCCACTGATCTTTTCCACTGAACCTGCCAGTAATTCCTGAACATCTGTGCCTCACAGAATGTGTCCAAGTTCAGGATTTATTTCAGCTTCAGTGTTTGAATGGTGACCATTTCATTTGGAAGTGCCAGCAACAACTAGCATGCTTCAGCCCTACGCCTTCGGTCATTGTAAATCAGACGCCTTAATGCTATGTGCCACTTATACTGCTACTGATAACAAAACAATAAATTCTTGGCTTCACTCTCCAGAACACTGGGAAATTTGCCAATGTGTTTAAAAAGCATAAGTGCAGTTTCTGCTACTACTGTATATTTATATTTCCCCTTCTACTTTGGTAATTTTTAAACACTAAGGGTTGAGATTGACTTTATCTTAGTGTGCTTAACATAATATTTGTAGTTGCCTGGTGAAGGGCCTGTTAATTAGTACTCACTCATGCTTGCCTTCTCAGGTTCTATGAAGTTTGAGGAGGGTCAATGCTAAGGATACATTCAGGTGGTTCTGTGCCCTGCGGGTATGTTTACTTAACCTTCCTTAACTGTTCCCCCATCTTTGAAGACAAGGCCTCTGCTGAGTTCACAGATAGCTGGATGTTGGCACTTTTTCTAAGAGTCTGTAGGATTGGGACCCAGAAACATTCTGAAGCTCTTCTGCACATATGATTAGCAAATCACAGCCACCCTGCACAATCTACTACATTAAAGACCACTTGAAGTCATGTTAAAACACGGTCACACTAGATTGAAGTGGATCAGCATTATCAATTCCTTTTTCCACATTAAGATTATTTTCCCTTTCAAATTTTAACTGCAAAAATATCTTGCCATTAGGTCAGTACCATCATATATTTATATCTGAATTACATTGAAAGAAGGCCTACATGTGTAAAATGTTCAAACTATGCTCTTAAACAAAGAAAAAGAGTTGACTTATTTAGGCTGAAGTAACATCAGTCACAATGAAAATGACATAGTCAGATGAAGCTGTGTCTCTAGGTTGAAAGACCTCAGCCATTATCACTCCTTGCTAGGATTTTCTGCCAGACTAATTAGGAAGTAACCATAAGCTCAAGGCAGATATCAGGAAAATTAATGGGGGAAGCAAATTACAGCATGTGCTAAAAGTCACAAAATATTATAAATGATAGTTTAGCTGACATCTTTGACAGGGTTGGGGGTTAGGTTGAGAAGATATGTATATACATATGTAAATCTCAACTCCTTTTTGTTCCCCTTGGCTTCCTAATGACATCCACGATACTTGACGTGCTCTCCATTCCTACAAAAACCATCAGTTCCCTGTTCCTGTTCATCTTATTTTTACTAGGGACATGCAGTCCCTATTCACTTCTATCCCCAAACAAAAGCCATTAAGCCTCACTGATACTTTCTTCACAACAGACTTAACCAGCCCCCCCCCCCCCCCACAACTACTCTCCCCTGTCTGGTGAAATGTGTTCTAACCTCACAATTTGTCTCTTGGCTCCTCGCACTTTCTCCAAACCCAAGCTGTAGCATGGGTATTCACAGGGATGTCTGCCTTTTCTTCAGCTGCAGGGACAGCCCATATTCCAAGCCTACACTGGTAATGCTCCCCAACTCCTTCTCTGTTATACTGATGACTGCATTGGTGCTGCATCCTGCATCCATGCCGAGCTCATCAAATAGATCAACTTTGCCTCCCATTTCCACCCTGCCATTAAATTTACTTCATTCATCTCTAATACTTATCTCCCCTTTCTCAGTCTCTTTGTCTCGATCTCTGGAGGCAGACGATCTACTGATATCTTTTACAAACCTACTAACTTTCACAATTATCTTGACTACATCTCTTTCCACTCTGCTATGTTAAAAATGTTTTCTCTTTTCTTAGTTCCTCGGTCTCTGCCATGTCTGTAACCAAGATGAGGTTTTCCCTTCTACAACGTCTGAGAGGTCCTCTTTTTCTCAAAGAATGGGGTATTCCTTCCACCACCATCAATGCTCAGAAGGAAGAATTAGAATCAGAATCAGAAACAGGTTTATTATCACCGGCATGTGTCATGAAATTTGTTAACTTAGCAGCTAGCAGTTCAATGCAATACAAATATAGGGAAACAAATAAATATATAAATCAATTACGGTATATGTATATTGAATAGATTAAAAATCTTGCAAAAGCAGAAATAACATATATTAAAAAAGCAAGGTAGTGTTCATGGGTTCAATGTCCATTTAGGGATCAGATGGCAGAGGGGAAGAAGCTGTTCCTGAATCGCCAAGTGTGTGCCTTCAGGCTTCTGTACCTCCTACCTGATGGTAACAATGGGAAAAGGGCATGCCCTGGGTGCTGGGGGTCCTTAATACTGGACGCTGCATTTCTGACATACTGCTCCATGAAGATGTCCTGGGTACTTTGTAGGCTAGTACCCAAGAAGGAGCCAACTAAATTAATGGCCCTCTGCAGCTTCTTTTGGTCCTGTGCAGTAGTTCCTCCCCCCATACTAAACAGTGATGCAGCCTGTCAGAATGCTCTCCACGGTACATCTATAGAAGTTTTTGAGTGCTTTTGTTGACATACCAAATCTCTTCAAATTCTGAATGAAGTATAGTCACTATCTTGCCTTCTTTATAGCTGCATCAATATGATGGGACCAGGTTAGGTCCTCAGAGATCTTGACTCCCAGGAACTTGAAACTGCTCACTCTCTCCACTTCTGATCACTCTATGAGGATTGGTATGCATTCCATCATATTGCCCTTCCTGAAGTTCACTATCAGCTCTTCCGTCTTACTGATGGTGAGTGCAAGGTTGTTTGCAATACCACTCTACTAGTTGGGAAATCTTGCTTCTATATGCCCTCTTGTCTCCATCTGAGATTCTAACAACAATGGTTGTATCATCAGCAAATTTATAGATGGTATTTGAGCTATGCCTAGCCACACAGTCATTAGTATAGAGAGAGTAGAGCAATGGGCTAAGCACACACCCCTGAGGTACACCATTGTTGATCGTCAGTGAGGAAGAGGTATTATCACCAATCCGCACAGATTGTGGTCTTCCTGTTAGGAAGTTGAGGATCCAATTGCAGAGGGAGGTACAGTGGCCCAGGTTCTGTAAATTATCAATCAGGATTGTGGGAATGATGGTGTTAAATGCTGAGCAATAGTCGATGGACAGCATCCTGACATAGGTGTTTGTATTGTCCAGGTGGTCTAAGGCCACGTGAAGAGCCATTGAGATTGCATCTGCTGTTGACCTATTGTGGCGATAGGCAAATTGCAGTGAGTCCAAGTCCTTGTTGAGGCAGGAGTTCAGTCTAGTCATGACCAACCTTTCAAAGCATTTCATCACTGTAGATGTGAATGCTACTGCGTGACAGTCATTAAGGCAGCTCACATTATTCTTCTTCTCCTCACCCGCATCTCCTCTATTTCATGCACATTTGCCCTCACCCAATCATCCCACCTACCACCTCATCCAGCATCTCATTCTCTATGACTCTTAACATCTGCAACTAAGCACATCTTTCCCCACTACCCCCCTCCTCAACTTTTCTGCTTTCTATAGGTATGGCTGTCTCGTTCCTCCCCACTCATCTCCCTCCTAGCACTTAACCCTACTCCTACATCTCCTTCCTTATCACCATTCAGGGCCCCAAACAGTCCTTCCAGCTGAGGCAACATTTCATTATGAGGGTCTGTTGAGGTCATTTATTGTATCCAGCGCTCCTGGTGCAGCCTTTTCTACATCGGTAAGACCCAGCATGGATTGGTGGACTAGTTTGTCGAGTACCTTTGCTCTTTCTACTGCAAAAGGCAGGATTTCCTGATGACTACCCATTTCAATTTGATTTCCCGTTCCTATTCTGCTGTGTCTGTCCATGGCCTTCTTTACTTCTACAATGAGGCATACTCAGGTTGGAGGAACAACACTTTATATTCCACCTGGGTAGCCTTTGACCTGATGGTGTGAACTTTTATTTCTCTAATGCACAGTAATTACTCCCCCACCCCACCCCCCACTTCTCTCTTATTCCATTCCCCATTCTGGTTACCCTCTCACCCCTTCTCTTCTTCTCTGGACATCACGTCCCTCTAGTTCCTTTCCTCCTCCCCTTTCTTCCATGGTCCACTTTCCTCCCTTATTAAATTCATTCTTCTTCAGCCCTTTACCTCTTCCACCCATCACCACCCAGCTTCTTACTTTATACCCCCTCCTCCACCCACACACCTTTTCCCTGACCTGGTCTTACCAATCACCTGCCTGCTTGTGCTCCTCCTTCTCCTCCCCCAGACATCTTCTTATTCCGGCTTATGTTCTCTTCCTTTCTAGTCCCGATTAAGGGTCTCGGCATGATGACAACTGTGTGTTTCCCTCTATATACAGTATGCTGCCTGTCTTTCATTCAGCATTTTGTGTGTGTTGCCCAAGATCTCCATCATCTGCAGAATCTCTTGTGTTTCTGAGTAGCTGAATTTTTCCAGACCAATGGTTTGAGATGTGTCTATTTTAATGCAAGGAGTATTATGAACAAAGCGTATAAGCTTAGAGCGTGGATCAGTATTTGGAGCTATGGTGTTGTGGCCATTACAGAGACTTGGATGGCTCAGAGGCAGAAATAGGTACTTGAAGTGCCAGGCTTTAAATGTTTCAGAAAGGACAGGGAGGGAGGCAAAAGAGATGGGTGCATGACACTGTTGATCAGATATAGAGTCATGGCTTCAGAAAAGGAGGCAGTTATGGAGGGATTGTCTATGGAGACTGTGGGTGAAAGTTAGGAACAGGAAGGGATCGATAACTATTTTTATAAATCACCCAATAGTAACAGGGACATGGAGGAGCAGATAGGGAGACAGATTCTGGAAAGGAGTAATAATAACAGGGTTGCTGTGGAGGGAGATTTTAATTTCCCAAATATCAATTGGCATCTCCCTAAAGCAAGTGGTTTTTGATGGGGTGGAGTTTGTTAGGTGTGTTCAGGAAGGTTTCTTGACAGAGTATGTAGATAAGCTTACAAGAGGAGAGGCTGTACTTGATCTGGTATTGGGAAATGAACCTGGTCAGGTGTCAGATCTCTCAGTGGGAGAACATTTTGGAGATAGTGATCACAATTCTATCTCCTTTACCATAGCATTGGAGAGGGATAGGAACAGACAAGTTAGGAAAGCGTTTAATTGGAGTAGGGGAAATATGAGGCTCTCAGGCAGGAACTTGGAAACATAAATTGGAATCAGTTGTTCTTAGGAAATGGACAGAAGAAGTGCGGCAAATGTTCAGGAGATATTTCCATGGGTTTCTGCATAGGTACGTTCCAATGAAACAGTGAAAGGATGGCAGGGTACAGGAACCGTGATGTACAAAGGCCGTTGTAAATCTAGTCAAGAAAAAAAAAAGAGCTTATGAAAGGTTCAAAAAAACTATGTAATGCTGGAGATCTAGAAGATTATAAGGCTACCAGGAAGGAGCTCAAAAATGAAAATAGGAGAGCCAGATGAGACCATGAGAAGGCCTTGGTGGACAGGATTAAGAAAACCCCCTAGGCATTCTACAAGTATGTGAAGAGCAAGAGGATAAGACATGAGAGAATAGGATCAATCAAGTGTGACAGTGGAAAAGACTGTATGGAACCAGAGGGGATAGCAGAGATACTTAATGAATACTTTGCTCCAGTATTCCATAGAACCATAGAACCATAGAACATTACAGCACAGAAACAGGCCTTTTGGCTCTTCTTGGCTGTGCCGAACCATTTTTCTGCCTAGTCCCACTGACCTGCACCTGGGCCATATCCCTCCAAACCCCTCTCATCCATATACCTGTCCAAGTTTTTCTTAAATGTCAAAAGTGAGCCCACATTCACCACTTCATCTGGCAGCTCATTCCACACTCCCACCACTCTCTGCATGAAGAAGGCCCCCCAATGTTCCCTTTAAACTTTTCCCCCTTCACCCTTAACCAATGACCTCTGTTTTTTTTTCTCCCCTGGCCTACAAAAAAGGATTCACTACATTCACTACAGAAAAAGATCTTGGCGACTGTAGGGATAACTTACATGTATAGAAAAGCTTGACCATGTAGATATTAAGGAAGAGAAATGTGCTGGAGGTTTTGGAAAGCATCAAGTTGGATAAGTCACCGGGACCGGACAGGATGTACCCTAGGCTACTGTGGGAAGCGAGGGAGGAGATTGCTGAGCCTTTGGTGATAATCTTTGCATCATTACTGGGGACGGAAGAGTTTCTGGAGGATTGGAGGGTTGCAGATATTGTTCCCTTATTCAAGAAAGGGAGAAGAGAAAGCCCAGGAAATTATAGACCAGTGAGTCTTACTTCAGAGGTCGGTAAATTTTTGGAGAAGATCCTGAGAGGCAGGATTTATGAACATTTGGAGAGGCATAATATGATTAGGAATAGTCAGCATGGCTTTGTGAAAGGCAGGTCGTGCCTTACGAGCCTGATTGAATATTTTGAGGATGTGACTAAACACATTGATGAAGGTAGAGCCGTAGATGTAGTGTATGTGGATTTCAGCAAGGCATTTGATAAGGTACCCCATGCAAGGCCTATTGAGAAAGTAAGGAGGCATGAGATCCAAGGGGGCATTGCTTTGTGGACCCAGAACTGGCTTGCCCACAGAAGGTGAAGTGTGGTTGTAGATGGGTCATATTCCGCATGGAGTTCGGTGACTGGTGGCATGCCTCAGGGATATGTTCTGGGACCCTTACTCTTCATGATTTTTATAAATGACGTGGAGGAGGAAGTGGAGGGATGGGTTAGTAAATTTGCTGATGACACAAAGGTTGGGGGGTGTTGTGGAGAGTGTGCAGGGCTGTCAGAGGTTACAGCGGGACATTGATAGGATGCAAAACTGGGCTGAGAAGTGGCAGATGGAGTTCAACCCAGATAAATGTGAGGTGGTTCATTTTGGTAGGTCAAATGTGATGGCAGAGTATAGTATTAATGGTAAGACTCTTGGCAGTGTGGAGGATCAGAGGGATCTTGGGGATGAGTTCATAGGACACTCAAAGCTGCTGTGCAGGTTGTCTCTGTGGTTAAGAAGGTGTAGGATGCATTGGCCTTCATCTAAGCTGAGAGGGAATGTTGCAGCTCTATAGGACCCTGGTCAGACCCCACTTGGAGTTCTGTGCTCAGTTCTGGTCACCTCACTACAGGAAGGATGTGGAAACCATAGAAAGGGTGCAGAGGAGATTTACACGGATGTTGCCTGGATTGGGGAGCATGCCTTATGAAAATAGGTTGAGTGAACTTGGCCTTTTCTCCTTGGAGCAATGGAGGATGAGAGGTGACCTGATAGAGGTGTACAAGATGATGAGAGGCATTGATCGAGTGGATAGTCAGAGGCTTTTTCCCAGGGCTGAAATGGCTAGCACGAGAGGCACAGTTTTAAGGTGCTTGGAAGTAGGTGCAGAGGAGATGTCGGGGTAAGTTTTTTATGCAGAGAGTGGTGGATACGTGGAATCGGCTGCCGGCATTGGTGGTGGAGGCGGAAATGATAGGGTCTCTTAAGAGACTCCTGGCTAGGTACATGGAGCTTAGAAAAATAGAGGGCTATGGGTATCCCTAGTTAATTTCTAAGGTAAGGATATGTTCAGCACAGCTTTGTGGGTCGAAGGGCCTGTATTGTGCTGTAGGTTTTCTATGTTTCTATCTTCTTTTGTTGATTTTAGAGAGGGTATCTGGCTTCACAGCCTCATGAGTGTTTGTAAATGGTAAACATGTAAACATGGATGAGGAATTTCAGGTCATGTGCTGAGGTGGTGAAAGTCTGCAGCAGAATTCAGTTTTTTTAGCCAATACCTTTTCATCATCACAGTTGGAAAGATCAGACTTTAGAAGTTCCTGCCATGAAATTCAGGGCTGAGCATTGAATGAGAATGAAGTGGTATGTTTTTTTTGTTCTTTGAGCTTGTCTGGTTTGCTTTTGTCTACAGGATTTGAATACATATTAAATTTTGTTCCAGATATTTAGTGAATTAATATTTAGTAAAATTAATCAATTCTGACTTTACGTAATGAACATCACCAGCAGTACACTTCTCTGATTAACATATTATTAGTTTTTTGATTGAGTTAAGAGACAAAAAATCAGTAAATCTGTGCTTGTTTATTAAATGTTCCCACATAACAATTTCGGCTGTCTCTAAAATTGATATATGACCTATAACCCACACATTAGCTCACATGTTAGCATTCATTTCAACAGGACTAGAATATAAAAGCAAGGATGTAATGTTGAAGCTTTATAAGGCACTAATGTGGCCTCACTTGGAGAATTGTGAGCAGTGTTGGATCCTTAATCCAAGAAAGGATGCACTGACATCGGAGAGGGTTCAAAGGACGTTCACAAAAATGAAAGGCTTGTTGTATGAGGAGTGTTTGATGGCCGTGTGCCTCTCTCTACTCACTTGAATTCAGAAGGATGAGGGATGACCTTACGAATGTTGAAAGTCCTCGATAGAGTGGATGTGGAGAGGATGTTTCTTATGGCGGGGGAGCCTAAGACCAAAGGGTCCAGTTTCAGTAAAGAGCGGCATTCTTTTTGAATGGAAATGAGGAGGAATTTCTTAAGCCAGAAAGTGGTGAATCTGTGAAATTTGTTTCCACAGATGGCTGTGGAGGCCAAGTCATTAGGTATATTTAAGGCAGAGGTTGATAACAGTCTTCATTCGTCAGAGCGTGAAGAGAGAAGGCTGGAGATTAGGGCTGAGAAGGAAAACGGATCAGCCATGATGAATTGACAGAGTAGACTTGATGGGCCAAATGGCCTAATTCTGTTTCTATGTCAAATCAAATCAGTTTTAATTATTATTCAGACCATACATGGATACAGTTGAACGAGTCAGTGTTCCTCTGGGACCAAGATGCATAACATACTTTCAAAATAGCGAGAGAGAGAAAAAACACACACATCGTTACGCAAGAAAATACATGAATCTTATGGTCTTATACAGCAGATATGATTAATTTGGGCTGCATAAGGATTTAATTACATGGGACATTTACACCTTGGAAAAAGTAAAATCATTAATATATATTTTAAATCAGAAAACTAAAACCATCATGTTGTAACCACTTTTCAAAACGTGTTTTAAATTTTTTCTGATTTTATTAGAATTTATAGACTATTACCTTTTAGTTGTCCATATCTTTCTGATTTAGATTAGAATCTAAATTTTTGTATCAATTGATCTGTTGATGTGCTTTTGTTTAACATCCTATGGAACTGCATACTGTAAGCAGCCAATCTTGTGATATGAAAGGAATTTTTCATGAGTTGTAGCACAACCATTGGATCACAGAAAAGCTGACTCAGTTCCACAGAGGTTTGCTTGTAGTGTGTGTAACAGATGATTTATTTTAACATGAAAGACACAGTACTGGGGCTTTCTGTCAAAGCTTTTTTATTCTGAAGTGATGGTCAGATGCACTCTTGCTCCATGCAGTGTTTCTCAGTTGGAGATGACTATAGCAGAGATAACTTTTAAATACCCATTTTATTTGTGATGTGCCCACTCACTTCATTATCAGCATCATTTTCCCACTTTCCATAAAGAATGCCGTTAACTATGCTAAGATGCAATGTGATAGGGAAAAGCATAAAAAGGTTTGCACTTCTGCTGCGACTACATATGGAAACAGCATTCTATTTATTTGATAATGCTGATCAGTTGTTTCAGGGGTTTATTGCAAAGCTGTTGGTTGAAGGAAATTACACACTTAAAATTGCCCTCTTTTCTTCACACCAAAGCCACTTCCACCTTCACCACTGAACAATTTTATTCTAGCACCCTAACATCGCCTATCCCACATGTCTTCTTAACAGAGAAAACCTACAGCACAATACAGGCCCTTCAGCCCACAAAGCTGTGCCAAATATGTACTTATTTTAGAAATTACCTAGGGTTACCCGTAACCCTCTATTTTTCTAAGCTCCATGTGCCTATCAAGGAGTCGCTTAAAAGACCTTATCGTTTCTGCCTGCACTACCGTCGCCGGTAGCCCATTCCACACACTCACCACTCTCTGCGTAAAAAAACTTACCCCTGACGTCCCCTCTGTACCTACTTCCATGCACGTTAAAACTGTGCCCTCTCGTGTTAGCCATCTCAGCCCTGGGAAAAAGCCTCTGACTATGCACAGAATCAATGCCTCTCATCATCTTATCCACCTATATTCTTCTTTAATTATTAAATGCAAATGATATATCACGAGGCTTCACTGTGCCAGAAACCTGGGTCGTACCCTGACCTCTGGCACTGTCTGCCAGGACCCCCTGACCCACATGGAATTCCTCTGCGTGCTTTATTTTCTCTATGATATGTGCTTTGGTAGGTTAATTGGCCGCTGTAAATTGCTCTGAAGGTGTAGGTGTACAGTAGAATCTTACAGGGAGTTGAGAATGTGAGGAGAATAAAAGAAGAAATTAATGTTGAATTTAGTGTGAATGGTTGATTGATGGTTAGTAAGGACCTGGGGGGGCTGATGGGACTGTTTTAGCACCATATGATTTTATGACATATATATGAAAATGCGTAAAGCTTTAGGAACAATTTTATAAAAAGATAAATCCTAAACAAGAATTTGAAACCTTAAACCTGCAACCTTAATAAAACTGTCATCGGGTACATTAGTCAAGCAACACGAGCTTACTGTAATTAGTAGGCAATCATATTTTGCTTTGCTGATGGCAGGTCTTGGTTTTACATACGCTGCTAGCTTATGCATGTCAAAAAAGTGAGGGTGCCAGCAGGAGCACAGTAACAACTTCGGGGTGAAATGAGAGCTAAACATGTTAGGTGTTCCTTTCAAATCTTAAAATCGTAGTCACCACCATGCCTCAGGCCTGCCCTATTGAATTCAACCAGCT
The DNA here is from genome assembly GCF_048418815.1 of Hemitrygon akajei. Classification (NCBI taxonomy): domain Eukaryota; kingdom Metazoa; phylum Chordata; class Chondrichthyes; order Myliobatiformes; family Dasyatidae; genus Hemitrygon; species Hemitrygon akajei. The sequence continues at coordinate 76,179,292 of NC_133136.1, forward strand.
AAGTGAGGAGAGGTATGTTATAAGATAGTCGTTAATAGCTTAGTGACAAAACAAATGTCTTTATTTTCACTGCTGAGCCTATGTAAATTGATACCTCAGTGTTAACCCCAATTAACCTGTTCTAGCCAAGCTATAGTAATTACAGCCCTCAATAAGAAAAAGCAAGTTATTTGACCGACTTTATGAGGTACTCGTAAAGCAAGTCCAAAACAAAGTAGTAGTGAACGTAATCTCGAGCAGAACATCCAGCCCTAGTTCACTGCAATATAAATCATGCAGTGCAATACTTGGAAGAGTGACAATGGAGGGACAGCTGGGAGAACTAGCAAAAGCTGAGGGTAACGATGGGGTCTTGTGGCGTCTGTAGTCAATCTTGTTATGACGACAGACTGACAAGTATAGTATTACTGCTGTCATTGCCATACAGTCATGGGAACCTGCCTCGCTTTGAATTACTATTTCAAATTTTCCTAGAATAGTAAGAAGTTAAATAGAGTCTCAGTTCATTTATAGCATACAGTTGCTAAAATGCTTTCATTAAGAGAAAGAGCTTTGAATCAGTTTAACTTATAATGATATAATACAAAAATAAAGCAGTAATGCCTTTCTGTGTAACTTTTGGCAGTGTGTTTTTAAAGGAAGTAAACAATAGAAAGTTTGTCAAGGTCTTTAAAATGAAAGTTACAACCTTCAAGTAACCTAACTGCTGATACCCTTAAACTGGAAAAGCTATCTTAATTGATCTAGATGTGCAAATCAAGGAGCAAAGTCTCTGCCTCTCTTGTGTTTCTTTAGAAACCCCAGAATGATCTCTACTACTTTTATGTATTTGGGGCTGTGCTATTAACAGAGCTGTGAGCTTTGTTAGATTCTAACTAACATAACTATTGGACACAAGGAGCTTCAAAGGGAGAACTTAATTAGATGTGATTAGGTAATTACATCCCATGCATCATGATTTATATAGATTAATACATTCACGATTACGGTACTACAAAGTTCACAGAGGGCAGAATTCAGTAGTGGAGTATGAGAGAGATAAAGCACTAAAAAGGAAAAGGTACAGAGAATAGAAAAGACTAGAAAAGGCAGAAAGAAAGGAAGAATAAGGAAAGAGGGAATTATAGAATAAAGAAGAACATAAGCAATGAGACAAAGGATGAGTGGAATAAAGGATGGAGCTGATAAAGGGAGAAAATGAGGTGGTGGGCGATTTCATTTGGTCTTGATTATCTACTTATGTGAACAAAAGTTGTAATTCTTTAATATTGACAAAAGAATATCTATTTCAAAGCATTATAAATGTTCCATCTGGTTTCATGAGCTTTACCAGCATGGAAAATGGGATCCGGAAAATGATGCACAATGGGATACTACAGAACTGAAAGTGTTTATAAATCCTTCTCTTGCTTTTCATGCTGATTTGTTTTCTGAGGCACAAGTTTATGTAAAATGATGACAGAATCAGTGTAAATTTGAAAAAATACCAGAGAATGAGGATCAAAAAGAAATAGGGCAAGATACCATTATTTAAGGTGAATCTATCTTTTTTCATATAAAAAGCCAGTATAGAGAGCAAGTGGTCAATATTTATTGCAGCACTGAACAATGGAAAAGTTTAGTAACTTTAGTAATAATTGTTAAGCGTTAACAGCTTCTGCTTGTTTTGCATTCCTTCAAGGTTCATTATTTTCAGGTCTGTGATACCGACCTTTGTCCTGAGTGTAATTTAAATCAGTTAAATAGCCTTATCATGCAATCTGCAAATTGGCATAAAGGAAATTAGCTTCAGTTCACTTGTACATCCACATTTAGTAGACTTTATGTTTTGAAAGGAATTTTTACAACAAAACAAGGGCAAAAGTAAAATAGCAGAATGGTTCAGGTTATGAAAGTAAACTACTAAACACCTATCAAACAATGCTGAAAATTGGTTTCCTCAGCATAGTAGACTATGAAACCCTGCCAAAACAATAAATGTATCCCAGTCCAGCAACTCAATGGTAAAAGGTCAGATTTATTCCCCATATCAATCCATCGCATCTCAAGGTCACCATTATCACAGCCTTTCCTGAAAATCTCACCGTCTCATTTGACCTATCTGCAGCTTTTAACATGATTGATCACTCCATTCTCCTTATTTGGCCATCTGCTGATGTCCAACTGTGCAGAAGTACATTTCTCTAGATTGATTCTTATCTGATTAAATGTCGGTAAGGAGTCATCTTCAATGACTTCTTATCTTCCCTTGCACAGTGACTTAGCCATTTGGATTCAGAACTGGCTTGTACATAGATGACATGGCAGTGGTCAATGGAATGTTCTGGCTGGAAGTCCATGACTCGTGGGATCTCTGTTGTATTTTTATAAGTGATTATATAAATCACTTGGATAAAAACATGGATAAATGTGTAGTAAATTTGGTGGCATTGTGGATAGTGTAGAAAGTTGCCAAAGCATATAATGGGATAGAGATCAGTTGCAGATTTTAGGGGAGGAATGTAAAGGATAATTTAATCTGGCCAAATGTGAAGTGCTGCATGTTTGGAGATCATATTTAACGATTCTGCACACAGTTAATGCCAGGACCCTTAACAGCATTGATGTACACAAGAATTTTGGAGTCAAAGTGGCTACACATTTCTGGTCACCCCATAAGAGGAAGATTGTGGAGGCTTTGGAGAGGGTGCAGAAGAGGTCTACCATGATGTTGTCTGGATTAGAGGGCATGTGGTATAAGGAGAGGTTAGACAAACTTGGGTTGTTTTCTCTGGAGCCAGAGGCTGAGGGAAGCTGGGTGAAAGTTAATGAGAGGCATAGACAGAGTAATGCCTTTTTCCCTGGGCTGAAATGTCTAAAACTGGAGGGCATGCATTTAAGGAGAGAGGGGTAATGTTCAAAGGAGATGTGCGGGGCATTTTTTTTACAGAGAAAGTAGTGGAGGACTTAAAGGCACTGATGGAGGCAAACATTCTAGAGAAATGAATGTGCAGAGAATGGAGGGATATTGACACAGTAGGCAGAAAGGATTAGTTTAATTAGCTGTTTAATTAGTTGAGCACATGGTTGTGGGTCAAAAGGTCTATCGCTGTCCTGCCCTGTTCTATGTACGTTGATGACAGCCAGTTCTTCCTCAGGACCACTTCTCGTGACCTTTCCATTTTCATGAAATTGTCTAAAATCCAATGGTACCTGGGCAGTAATTTCCTCCATTGAAATACTGGGGAAGGGTAAAGTCTATTATTTTGGCCCCCCAAATAACCTTCACATTCTGTTCCTTCCTCTCCTGACAACCATCAGAAACTGAACTGTGTTTGTATCAGTTCTGACCACAAGATGCAAATCTGCATGCCCAGGCCACCTATTTTCACTTAGAGTCAAAGAGTAATACAGTACAGAAACAGGCCCTTCAGTCCAACTGTGTTTCTCAAGATTTCCAGCATCTGCAGGATCCATCATCTTTATGCTTTGTTACTGAGTATTTATATATCTCAGTCTCTAGAGTTCTTGGGATCTAGCTCCAGCTCCACAAAAAACATAGCAAATCCAATCTGGCTAATGGGTGCTACATAAATCTACACTGAATATTCACGAAACAAATGTTGTATAATCTCTCACCAGGCACCACTTTCAATAAACTTAGAATTAATATATCATTGGTTTTATCATGAGAAGTATAATTATTTTTGCACTATGTAGTTGAACCAGCTTGCTTTCCAATACTTTATGGATATCTTCAGTAACTCCACCAATGGAATGCCTTCCATTGTAAGTCAAGAAGTGCTGACAAACATCTGGTTCTACTTGGAACTCTCTACCTACCATATAATCCCAGAGGATTAAAATTGTAAACACAAGAGATTCTGCAGATGCTGGAAATCTTGAGCAACTCATAGTTCCAGTATCCAACCTTCTCATTTCTATCTCCTACCCAAGATCCACAGACCTCACTGTCCAGTATGCCCATTGTTTCTGATTGCCCCACTGAACTTGTGTCTGCGTACATCAACTTTATTTTGTCCCACTTGATGTAGTCTCTTCCAACCTACATCTGTGACAAGTCATATGCTGTCTGTCCCTTCAATATTTTCATTTCGCTGGTCTGGGTCGTGTTTTTTCACTTTGGATATCCAGTCCCTATATACTTCCATCACCCATCAAAAAGGTCTTAAAGCTTCTTTCTTGAAAATGGACCTAACCAGCTCCCCTCCATCTGGTGGAGACTGGGCCTTACTCTCAACAATTCCTCTTTCAACTCCTCCCACTTTCTCCAAGCCCAATAGGCCTTACCTGTTCCTTCCTTTTTTTGGCTATGTAGAACAGTTCATGTTCCAAGCCACCCAGCTTTCCCTCTGCTACCCTGACAACTGCGTTGGTGCTGCATCGTGCATTTGTGCTGACATTATTGATTTCATTCGGTTACCCATTCTTCTGTGATCCACAGTCCTCTCCCATTAGATTCCTTATTCAGCAGTTTACCTCATCCACCTATCTCCTCCCAGCTTCTTACTTCATCCCCCCCTCATTCACCCACCAACACAGCTTCCACATCACCTGGTCTCACCCACCTCCTGCCAGCTTGTATTCCTTTCCCTCACTCCAACCTCTTATCTTGGCTTCTACCACCTTCCTTTCCATCCTGACTGACTGCTAATGTCAACTGTTTATTCACCTCCAGTGATGCTGCCTAATTTGATGTATTCCTCCAGCAGTTTGTGTGTGAGGAGTAGAATAAACTTTGTTTTATGTCTTCGGTCCCATGATATGATCGATTTAGCATAAAAATCAGTAGTGTAAAAACTACATAATTATGATCATATACCAGAGAGATATCAATGAAAGTTAAACTTGTGATTGTTGAAACTCATGAACAGATGTTTAAGTACCTGAACTGAATTGCTCTGTGCTTTTTTATGCAGGTATTAATTTGTTTATCTTAAATGTAAAAATTGTGACTAATATTGTATCAACTGCAGAGGAATCAGAATAAATAGAATGTTACCAGATACTGTGTAAATCCCCATGGTATTTAGTGACCTGGTAATCAGTCTCAGAGGCTGATGTCAGAACATCCTTCAAGTGGGTGAACCCTCTCAAGGCCTTGGGCCCTGGCAAGGTATTGAGAACCTGTGCCAGCCAACTGGTTGGAGTGCTCTAGGATATCTCCAAACCTCTTACTGTTGCAGTCGTAGGTTCCCATCTGCTTCAGAAAGGCACCAGTATGACTGGTGCCAAACAAAACGTGAGTGAGTTGTCTCAGTGACCATCACCCAGTAGCACTGAATCTACTGTGATGAAATACTGTGAGAGGTTGGTGATAGCTAGAGCTAATTCCTGCCTGAGTAAGGACTTCAACCCGCTGCAGTTTGCCAACCGCAACAATAAGTCAACGGTGGAAGCAATTTCATTGGGCTTTAGGTCACCTGGACAATAGCAATACCTACGTAAGACTGCTGTTTATCAATTACTGCTCAACATTCCACACCATGATCCAGTCAGTACTAATTAACAAGTTTCAAATCTTTGGTCTCTTGTATCTCCCTCTGTCAATACAAATTGGTGAAAACATCTTTGCCTTGCTGAGAATCAACACAGGTGCATCTCAAGGATATGCACTTAGACTACTGCTCTACTCTGTTACTCTCATGACTGTGTGACTAAGCACAGCTCAAACAACATCTATAAATTCACTGCTGACACCACTGTTGTTGGCAAAGTGTCAGATGGCAATAAGGAGGTGTACAGGAGTGAAAAATATCGGTTGGTCAGTTGGAGTTGTAACAACTATGCACTCATCATCAACAGGATCAAGAAATTAATTATAGGTTTCAAGAGAGGAAGTCAGGAGAACATACACACATACGCACGTGTGCGTCCCCAATGAGGGGTCTGGCAAAAAGGGTGAGCAATTTCAAGTTCCTGGGTATCAACATCTCAGAGGATCTATCCTGGGCCCACCATATTGATGCAATCATGACAAAGGCACACCAATGGCTAGACTTTTATTAGAGTTTGAAGAGACTTGGTATGTAACCAAAGATCCTAGCAGGTTTCTACAGATGTCTATGGACAGCATTCTCACTGGTTGCATTATTTTCTGGTATGGTAGCAACAATATTGTTTTTTATTTATTCATTTACGGGATGTGAGTATCGACAGCTAAGCCAGCATTTACTGCCCATCCCTAGTTGCCCTTGAGAAGGTGGTGATGAGCTGCCTTCTTGAACCACTGCAGTCCCTGAGGTGTAGGTACACCCACAGTGCTGTTAGGGAAAGAATTCCATGATTTTGACACAGCGGCAAAGTTGGGATGGTGATATGTTTCCAAGTCAGGATGGTGAGTGAATTGGAGTAGGATTTCCAAGTGGTGGTGTTCCCAGGGATCTGTTGTTCTTGTCCTTCTAGATGATCGTGGTTATGGTCTGGAAGGTGTTGCCTTAGGTACTTCGGTGTGCTGTTGCAGTGCATCTTGTAGATAATACCCACTGCTGCAATTGTTCATTGACGTTGGAGGGATTGGATGCTTGTGGAAGGGGTACCAATCTAGTGGGCTGCCTTGTTCTGCACGATGTCAAGTTTCTTGAGTGTTGATGGAGCTGCACTCATTCAGGTGAGTGGCGAGTATTCAATTACACTCCTGACCTGAGCCTTGTAGATGGCGGACAGGTCTGGGGAGTCAGAAGGTGAGTTACTCACTGCAAGATTCTTAGCCTTTGATCTGTTCTAGTAGCCACGGTGTTTATATGGCTAGACCAGTTCAGATTACTGGCAATGGTAACCCCCAGGATGTTGATAGTAGGGGATTCAGTGAATGCGATGCCACTGAATGTCAAGGGATGATGGTTAGAGCCTCTCTTATTGGAGATGGCCATTGCCTGGCACTTGAATGGCTCGAATGTTACTTCCCATTTGTCAGCCCAAGCCTGGATATCGTCCAGGTCCTGCTGCACATTGTTATGAATTGTTTCACTATCTGAGGAGTCACAAATGGTGCAGAACATTGTGCAGTCATCTGCGAACATCCCCATTTCTGACCTTATGACAGAAGGAAGGTCATTGATGAAGCTGTTGAAGATGGTTGGTCCTAGGACACTTCCCTGACGAACTCCTGCAGTGGTGTCCTGAGGAAACGTCTTCCTTTGTATTAGATATGATTTCAACTAGCGGAAGATTTTCCCCCTAATTCCCATTGACTCCATTTTAGCTAGGGCACCTATATCCCATACTCAGTCAAATGCTGCTTTGATGTCAAGGGCTATAGAGGATCAAAAGAGGTTACAGAGGGTTGTAAACTTAGCCAGCTCCTTCACGGGCCAAGCCTCCCCACCACTGAGGACATCTCTAACAGACAGTGCCTCAAGAAGGTGGTATCCATTATTAAGGGCCCTCACCACCCAGGACATGGCAGGAGGTATAAAACCAAGACCTACACTCAATGTTTTAGGAACAGCTTCTTCCCCTCTGCCATCAGATTTCTAAACAGTCCATGAATTCATGAACACTACCACACTATTTCTCTTTCGCAATATTTATTTATTTTTATTGTAAGATTTTGTAATTTGTAATTGGCTGCACTGTACTGCTGCCACAAAACAATGAATTTCTTTTTTTTCTTTTTCAATCTTTTTATTAATATCAACGTGATAAGATTGATACATAATTATTGGGATTACAAAATTACAAAATTAAAATAAGCACAAAAGGATAGAAACATAGAAAATAGGTGCAGGAGTAGGCCATTTGGCCCTTCGAGCCTGCACCGCCATTCAGTATGATCATGGCTGATCATCCAACTCAGAACCCTGTACCTGCTTTCTCTCCATACCCCCTGATCCCTTTAGCCACAAGGGCCATATCTAACTTCCTCTTAAATATAGCCAATGAACCGGCCTCAACTGTTTCCTGTTGCAGAGAATTCCACAGATTCACCACTCTCTGTGTGAAGAATAAGCATAAGTAATAATAATATAATATAATATAATAATAATAATACGTAAACAATAAGTACAATATAGTTAAGTCTTCCCAAATCATACATGATACAAATATAATATAGACAAGACAAAAAAACTAGGTATAACAATATAAAAAAACAGAAAAAGAAGAAAAAGAAAAAAATATTACCCCAAAAAACAAGAACTAATCTAACAAACTAACCACTAACTAATAGAAAAAAAAGAAAAGAAAAGAAAAAAAAGGGCTGTTTATAGTGTCTAAGTAAAGACAAAAATCATCAGTGTCACCAACTCTGATCCTCTCTACATATATAAAATCAGAACCAGAAGAAAAGATAGGATTGGAACAGGGTCAAATTACATCATGTGAAAATATTGAATGAATGGCTTCCAAGTCTTTTCAAATTTAATAGAAGGGTCATATATAACACTTATAATTTTTTCCAAATTTAAAACATAACATCATTTGAGAAAACCAATGAAATGTGGTAGGGGTATTAATTTCTTTCCAATTCAACAAAATAGATTTTTTGGCCATTAATGTCAGGAATGCAATCATCTGACAACCAAAGGGAGATAAATGAATTGACTTCATCATTGGTAAACCAAAGATTGCAGTAATAGGATGAGGTTGTAAATCAATATTCAGCACCGTGGAAATAATATCAAAAATGTCTTTCCAATATTTTTCCAAGGATGGACATGACCAAAACATATGAGTTAGAGAAGCTATCTCAGAATGACATCTGTCACATATAGGATTTATGTGGGAATAAAAACGAGCTAATTTATCCTTGGACATATGAGCCCTGTGCACAACTTTAAACTGTATCAATGAATGTTTAAAATATATAGAGGATGAATTAACTAGTTGAAGAATTTTATCCCAATTCTCAATAGGGATGGTAACGTTAAGTTCTCTTTCCCAATTATTCTTAATCTTATAAAAGGCCTCTGAACGTATTTTCATAATTATATTGTAAACATTTGATATTACACCTATCTGAAAACAATAAATTTCATGACTTGTATCAGTGACAATAAATCTGATTCTGATTCGGCAACTCAATTTTTGTTTCTTTTCTTTAAACAATTATTCCTATTTATGTCTTTATTTCCAGTGAAAGCAATAGATTGTCCCTGGAAAGGTTAGGCTTGCACCAATTTATTATAGATGTTGTGCTTAATTTAAATGAGATAATTTAGGCAAAGGTGGGCTACTTTCTAGCAAAGTAGATTTTAGTTTTGATCAAGTGTATTGCCAGCTGTAAATTCCAGGTGCAATTATTGATATGTGGGAATTTATGCTACTCATGAAGATAGCAGGAACCTTTGTGGATGAGAATAACAAGCATTCAATAAGTGTGATTGATGAAGCTCAGTGTTCCGGTGTTGCATTCCAGTGTGCTATTTTAAATGTAAAAATTGTGACCAGAATCATATTGCACCCTTCAAAGAATATACAGAATGCATAATCTTTTTGTTAGAAGTGACAATCAGTATCATGCAAGTATAGAAGTTCACAGCCTAGAATGAAGCCACTTGACCCTTTGTGTTCATTCTGGCTAAGAAAGTTAATTCAGATTTGTACCTCCAAGTTAGGAAAGATACTAAGGGAGGGGTGTTAAGGTGGGGTGGTGAAACTGCATTTGGAAGAGGGAAAGAATATCAGGACAGGATGCATTCATTGCCATTGTGGCAGACAGCAAATTTCATTTTGGACACATAGGCTTCTATTTTATGCTTGCTTAATAAAGATGACATCAGCCAGTTTTCTGTCTTGTGAATAAGTAGCCTCCACCTGTAGTTCTTAGCTTGATATTTAGACTGACATCAACAATTGAGTAAGTGTAAGACTGAAAACTAGACGCTCCAATCAGTGGCTACTTTAATAGGTACACCTGCTCGTTCATGCAAATATCTAATCAACCAGTCATTCGGCAACAACTCAAAGCATAAAAACCTGCATTCATGGTTGAGGGGTACAGTTGTTGTTCAGACCAAACATCAGAATGAGTGAAGAAATGTGTTTTCAGTGACGTTGACCGTGGAATGACTGTTGGTGCCAGATGGGGTGGTTTGAGTTGCTCAGAAACTGCTGATCCCCTGGGATTTTCACACACAACAGTCTCTAGAGTTTACAGAGAATGGTGTAAGAACAAAAACCATCCAGTGAGTGGCAGTTTTGTGAGACAAGAATGGCCAGACTGGTTCAAGCTGAAATATCCATGTTTTACAACAGTGGTGTGCAGAAGAGCATCTCTGAATGTGTGACATGTTGAACTTTGAAGTGGCTGGGCTAGAGCAGCAAAAGATCATGAACTTACACTCAGTGGCCACTGTTAAGTACAGGAGGTACCTAATAAGATGGCCACTGAATGTATATTCTGCCACTGAATGATGCATGTGATAGTTATACTATGACTCAAGTAGTGTTTTTGCAAGAAAATGTGATGTTTTAAATCTCTGCCAATTTCACTAAAGTATAATGTTGTATTGCTTTTCTGTTTTGACTATCAACACAGATGAGGTGTGTGCTTTTGTTATGTTCTTATGAGGTGTGTATATTTTGGTAAAGTACATGGTTAGGTGATCTTCATGAATTAATGGCAATCTTATTTATTATATCCACTTAATAGAGAAAAGTGAATGCTCTTTTATTTTATTCATTTTTGTACAAAATCCTTGAATTTCCTGGAAAGTTCATTGCATGTCATGGCTTAATTCAAAGTAGGAAAGAGATACAAATTAGAAGCATAAATTATTATTTGATCCCTGCAATGTTGTTTTATGAAGTAAATTTTTAACAAAACAAATAAAACTATTTATAACCATATTCCTGGTATTTATCTGAAGTGCTATGATACATTTCAATAAAATATAGTAAAGACTACTTTATGATTTAATTTCTCTAGCTGGTAAAACTCTTATGAAGGTGTGGCTCAAAATGAAGGGTTTAATCACTGCATGGTACTGCAGATTCAAAGGTTGAGTAGTTTAAAGATTGACTGTACTTAGTAGCTCCACCTTCTGAAAACGTCATTGGTTTTATCATGGAACAGTACTTCTGACTGACAGCATAGCTACTTTTAATAACCTTGTCATGTGACACTGAACAGTAGCTTTAGTGTAGTAGTAAGTCAGGTGCATTCAGTTCAATCTTTGTAAGGGGCTAGCACCCACACGTGTGCCTGCTGAATGTGTGTGCTTCTGAATGTGTGTGCATATGTACGTGGATTTATTGAAATTTTAAGCCACAAGCTGAATGGAGTGGGACAGGTACAACCAAGACTCTGAGTGGAGTGAAACAGAGGTGAGCAGTAGCATGATTCAATGATCTTTGCACGAGAATGAGTAGGAATGAAACTTAACTTTGAATTGTCCAGGGAATTCTACCTAAGTGTACTCACCTAAACCTCAACTGTCCTGAACTTGTTCTGGTAGTAAATGATTTGAGGCAGCGTCACAGGCAAGAAGAATGCTGCTTTTAATATTTTTCAAGAGATGAACTAACTTTTCTGAACTTGTTTTATGAACTCAATTTAAAACTTTTAAAACTTCTCTGAAGTATTTTAAGCGGGATAGAAATTCCATCTCATGTTTATCTGCCTCCTTCATTTGGAATGCAGTCACATGTCATGTGATTTCCAATGCTGTGAAAAGTGACAGACTTCTTTTACTTTACTGTTCATTTCTGAAGAGATGTTCAGACATTAACTAAAATCCCACTGTCATTTGGTAATTTGCTGGAAGTGTACCATGAAAACAATGTGTTCAAGTAAACTAAGTATCTAAATGCATGAAGCAAGAGTAACTTCCTGAGACTATCCACAGCAGGAATGTGACTGCTCCAGAACGTTTGTAAGAAAAGGCTGCTGCTGGTGGTATAAAAATAGGCACCAATATATCAAGTCTGTATCACCTGCATGAGAACAATTCATGAAAAAAAGCAGACAGGTTCACAGCTGCTCTTTGGTTTATAGCTCTGTGAAGGCGGTTTTACGTGTTCATATTCAAATCCAGAAATGTTTATTGAGAAAGAAGATTGAGGTTAACTTTTGCAAAAATCTTGATACACAGTTTTAGAATTAATGTAATCTTCCCTGAAGCTGAAGATGTGACTTCTTTTCTAGACTGTTCACCTAGGATGTTCACCTTTTGCGTCCGAGTACTTTTAGGTCCTTTTATATTTTTACAGGAGTGTGAAGTCATTTGTGTTATTGCATATTGTTGATGTTATGCTCACCAACTGCATATACTATGTAAATCTTGCACCACCTTTAAAGAAGAGCTAGGAATATCTGCTGTTATCTGGATGCCTCTGAGGTTTTATTTGTTTATAAATAGCTGATTGGTTTGGTCAAAGAAAGGAGTTCAGCAGTTGTTTTTTTCAATCCTTGCAAATTGTGTTACTTCTGTCATGCATTAGATCTGTGGGTGAATGAGGAGGATTAAGTTTGATTGATCAGGAGTATATTTTGTAACCTCACCAATAATGTATTGATGTCCTTTTTGGGAAAATATTAATTAAATATGAGAGTGTACTATGGTATATATACTTTGAATTTTATAATGGAGTTACAGTATAAACTCACATTGTGGAAAGTTTTGCTCTATTGCCCTTGAAATTCATTAGGGGCAAAGGTAACTATGTTGTATAACGAGCAATCTTGATCACTCTATGATCTGTGTTATAAAACCAAAGCTATTCTGTGCATTCCAGAGTTTTAGTTAGAAAGGGATCAGGCCATGGAAATGATCTCATAATTGTAAATGTTATAGCCATTTATAGCTATGATGTCTTTTCATCTCAAACTTCCTGATTTATGCTGAGAAGACACATCTTAAGAATAAATGGTTTCTGTAGAAATCCGCTTATTGTGACAAATTAAAGTGGCGATTCAATTGCATTAGTTATGGTTGGGGTGCAGTGGATTGTGGACAGTAGTCAGTGTTTTTGAAAGGACTGAAATTAAGTGTTCTGCACTTTATGAACCTCAATATTCAGTGATTTTAAACATTAAATACAATAAAGTTGGAAACTGAATAATAATCAGGAAATAAATAAGATTGCATCTTTGTATGATATTTGATCAGAAACTATCATCTAAAGACAAATTCTAAGACACATAGGATCAGTTCAGCTGCCTGTGGATAGCAGTTTATAATGGAGTTTGGGGTCTTCATCATTGTAATCGGCAAGTCCTAGGGTTGATACCAAAGACTGAAGCCTGAAGGTTAATCGAAAGTCTAGAAATGAAGGCCTAGTGGCCAGAGTCCTGAGTTTGCGAGTCCACTAGGAAGTCAAATCCCAATGCCTGCAAATCTGCGAGTCCACCAAAGCTGGAGGCTGAAGTGGCCTGTCCTGGGATTGGAAGACTGTATATGTGGGTGGGTGTGTGTATAGAGAGGGAGGAACAGGGCTTGCTTATCTGTTGTTTTTTTTTTCTGTTGTTTGTTGTGTTCTGTGTTGTTCTGCTGAGCATGTGGGCATGAAATATTGGTGCCGGAACTTGTGGCGATATTTGTGGATTGCCCCCAGCATATCCTTAGGTTGTGTTGGTTGTTAACGTAAACATTGCATTTCACTGTATGTTTCGTTGTACATGTAAATAGAAATGAATCTGAAAGTTTGGGACCTGCAGGAGAGGAGCCTTTTCGCTTGTCCTGCCACTGGACTATGCATTAAGTCCTAAAGTGGAACACAGTCTCGCAGGGATTCCCTAGCATTATATTGAGGAACCACCACTAAGATCCCATGCCAGGTTAGACTTGGCAAGGGATCTGAGATCCTGTTGATTTTCATGCAGAATTCTAAAACCGCAGATTAGAAGGCAAATGACTGTATAAACTTTTAAAAATTAATTTTGCTACACTTTCACACACAAAATGCTGGAAGAATTCAGCAAGTCAGGAAGCAGCTATGGAGGGAAATTAACAGTCAACATTTCAGGTCGAGAACTTACACAAGGACTGAAGGGGCAGAAGCCAGAATAAGACCTTGCTTTAGATGGTGTTTTTAGTTATTTCCAACTGTTCTGTGTCATTTTAATGATGTTTAATAATTTTATTCTTACTTACCTACTTGCTTTAGTTTTCATTGTTATGAACAGCAGTTCAGAAACATTTAAAAACTGACAGCTTTGGTAAATGACAAACTTCCATGCTCAGCTTTGCTTTTTTTTGTCGGGACTAATTTAGAGGTGATGCCTCCTCACCAGGTTGATCAGTCAGATCATACTGCAGGATGTAGGGGTGCAAGTGAGTAATGATATAACCCCTCTACGTCCAGCCCTGTTGTGCAGAGACCATAAGTGATGGTTCTGGATAGCAGACTCATTACAGCCTAATTCAGTCCAAGGTTAAACACAAGGTATTCTGTAGATGCTGGAAATCTTGAGCAAAATGCACAATTTAAAACAAGAGATACAGTATGGTAACAGGCCCTTCTAGGCCAATGAGCCTGTGCTACCCAATTATACCGATGTGACCAATTAACTTAGTAACCTGTATGTCTTTGGAATGTGGGAGGGAACCGGAGCACCTGGAAGAATGGGGAGAACATACAAACTCCTTGCAGACAGAGGTGGGAATTGAATCCAGGTCGCTGGTGTTGTAATAGTGTTACAGTAACCACTATGATGCTGGAGGGACTCAGCAAGTTAGGCACAGTCTATGGAGGAAAGTGGACAGTCAACGTTTTGGGCCAAGACCCTTCATCAGGAAACAGATGAACCAATTCAAGGTTATTTAAAAAAAAAATATTTGGGACCAAGCTAAATAGATACTTGATAATAGACGATAAACAACTAAATGCAGATAATTAAATAAACTAAAACCTCATTTTAAAATATTTTACCAGTAGTGCAATGATTTTGCTCATTACTCCGTATAGGAGAAATTTAATAAAAGCATTTCAGAAGCAGCAGCCTAGTTAGTGCAATGCATAGGTATAGCAATGAGATATGCATGAATTGCTGCCAGCAATTCTCCTCCCAATTTCCCAAAGTTAATTTCCTAACCTCAGTCAGCATTTAAAACCTAACTTGTACTATCAATTCATCAGGCTGAAAGAAAAGCAAACGATAAAAGTATTTTGCCTTTTAATTGCTGGAGATGCATCACTTTGATGGTTTTCTGGACAAGAAGAGTGTAATTCTGAATACCAATTTTGTTGACCTCTTTTTGCAGCATATGCAAGTAGCAAACTATTTTAAATAAGTTGTTTTTAATCTAGTTGGAAGTTCGCAAAATTGTTGCAACCAAAAATATTTGTTTAGAATTAGGTTGCACTGTTTTAACTGCTACTTATTTGACAAATTTGGTGCAGTACCAAGAAATTCAGAACAGACAGATGATATGATAGGAACCTTATTTGTTCTTTGGTAGAAGCATGAGGTTCACCATTCCTTCTGCTTGCCAATGTACCTTTTTGCTGATTCTTTTAACCAATTACCAAAGCTGTCTTGCACTGAAAACAGCACACCTTTGAACAACTAAGTGGTTAAAAAAACAGCTTTGCTTTGAAAGTTTTTTTTTATAATTCAAAGGTGATTATCTAGAAAATAAAGCAGAAAAGATTAAAAGAGGAATAATACACATCTGTCTTGGATTCCTGTTAAAAGTTGTCTACCAAGTAGTATTAGGCAAAACATTGTTGGTCAAGGTACTGAAAATCCTTGGTGAAATTGTTGTTATAATGAATTATTAGTGCAATATTTGTCAGTGAAATCAAGCTTCTGAAAGTGTGTTCTATTTTCTCTACAGTGTGCTGCCTTAGTTGGTGAAGATCAGCCTCTTTGTTCAGATCTCCCTGAACTAGATCTTTCTGAGCTCGATGTGAATGACTTGGACACAGAAAACTTTCTGGGTGGACTCAAGTGGTACAGTGACCAATCAGAAATTATTTCCAATCAGTATGGCTCTGAATCATCTGATCTCTTTGAGGTAAGCGGCTGAAATACCTGTAGCATACACCAAAATCAAAGGTTTGTTTTCAAAACAATCTGCTGAACACATTACTCCTTAAACAAGATTTTTCTCAAAAGACTTGCAAAAGATGTTGAAAATAAGAGTAGACTTCCTAAACTCACTAAGTTCCATGAAAACTAATATTCCATATTTAGTTTGAAACAACTCAGATGCAATTTCTGTTTTATTAATTTGACATGTATTGTTGAAAAAGCAGAGAGGATATGTTGGTATGAAAGCAAATTGATCAATAACTCAAGAACGAGCTGACCTGATAATTCATGAAGAATGTGTGTGGTATGATTAATTACTCAAGTGGATTATAAATTGTCTTTCAACACCACTTACTGTATATTATGGTTTTGAAATAAATTAATTAATTACAATTAAATTAAAAATGATTGGTACACAGTGGTGCAGCTGCCTCACAGCACCAGTAGCTCAGAACTGATTCTGACTTTTGGTGATGTATTTGTGGAGTCTGCATATTGTTCACATAACCACATGGGTTTCTTCTGGCTCTTCAGGTTACCTCTCACGACCCCAAATAGACAGGTTGATAGTTTTCAATGACCACAGCAAATTACTCCTACTTTGTAGGTAAGAAATTTGAGCAGGGTTAATGAGAATGTGGGGAGTATGATATGGGATTAGGATAAATAGGTAATCAATGGTTCATGTGGATTTGGAGGGCCAAATGGCTCATTTTTGTGCTGTATGGGAGTCTGTGACAATGATTCTATTCACAAAGGTTGAAAATGTTAATCGAAAATAAGTTAATTCAGTCTGACTGCAATGCCCAATCTCTCTGGGATTCCACCATCGCATAATGAGGAATCGTCACCTGGATCACAGGTCAAAACTGATTACAGGATCTGAGACCCCAGTATTCAGTGACAATTGTTGAGATACAGGATGGTAAGGGATAAGTTGTATTACTTCTTAAAAAATTACTTTATTTTAGTTCAATGTTATGAATTATTTATTTGTGTTTTATATGGCAAAATCCCAGCCCCAGCTTTGCCTGCTGTGTATGGCTTTTGTGGCAGGGCCTCTAAACCACATCTGACTTCTCCAGCGCAGGTTAATATTGCTTCAATCCATCCCTTTATTTCCTAGTAACACTGTGTAGGCAGGTTGTCACTTACACATGCTCCCACATCCCCCTTTCCGTTAGACAGTAATGAGGAGTTGGAAAATTGAAAATGACAAGGAAGTGTTTACTATTCTGTTACTGTCAATACTTGGAAACTTGCCATTTTGGTAAAGCTTTGAAAAAGGTGGTACAAATGCCTCCAGAAGTAGACTGGGGTTCAAGAGCCTATTCAAAGCATGATCTGTTACTGTAATACATTGTACAGTCACTCTGGTAAGTACTGCTCCAGGCTTCTCAACAAAAAGATTTTTAAAAAATTGAAGCAGTTCCACAGTAAACATTAATATATAGGTTCTGACCTATTGTGATCACCAGTCCCTATTTGGTTGGGCAGTCCCAACCAGTCAGAATCTATACATCATCTAGTGCTCAAAGACCTTTGGGTAGAATTTGTCCTGGAGTTGTGCTTGGTCCAAGGTATGAGGATGGCGGCAAACAGCTCATGTTTATGACTGAAGGAAGTTCAGGTTGATCTTGTGCTGCTCCCCCCATTCCAAGGTTTGTTGTTCATAGGCATTCTACTATGTAATTCCATCACAAAGGTGAGGCCACAGCAGCTCTCGAAACATGCTGAAAAATAAATCTGACAGCCAGCTAGGCCTTAACACCTGGCCTTGACAAAACTTGCACTTGGGTATACAGGGCACAAATTTCAAGCCTTGCAGATGTTGTGAAGCTCAGCGGTATAAAGATCTTGTCTTCAAGGAAGAGAATAGTAACTGTAAGGAAGGCAGAAATAAGTTGAAGGAGGTGATGTGACTGTGAAGAGTCACTGTGAAGAGCTCAGTGATAAACCTAAAGAGAGAGGGTCAGAACTCTGAAAAGAATGATAATAGATCTAGTACCCACTTTCAATTGTGCCTCCCAAAGTGTAAAATTTCAGTTTTCCACATTGGGTCTTATCTGATACCAAGCCATCCAGTACAGAAGCTTGACAACAATGTAAATGCTTCAAGCCAAACACATTTATCAAGCATTTTGACAATTTTCTCACATAAAATTTCACTGTATTACAAGAACTTTAAGCACATAAAGTTATAGAATATCAGATGGTCCTGCTCATTTCGATAAACCAATGAAGGGTCTCAGCCTGAAGCGCTGACTGTTTATTCCCCTCCAGAGATGCTGCTTGAGTTGCTCAGTTCCTCAAGCATTTTGTATGTGTTATCAGTGGATTTTCTTTCAGTTCCTATCCTGGTCTGCATTTCAAACTGTGTTTGCAGATGAGCTGCTTTTATTGCTCTAAATTTCTGGATTGTGGAGGTAAAAATTTATCTGAGTTGTCACTTCCTTTCACTTTATAAACGTCTGTTGGATTTTATCTGTGTGTCACATGAGCACACATATTGCATCTATATTTGTCACACTAGGAAAGGATTAGATTTGTGTGTGATACATTCACAGTAAGGCTGTCTAGTGATATTCACTGACTAATCACAGTGCAGACTAGTCCTTTTGTCTAAACTCTGAAAGGCTGCCAGTACCGGTGGGCCATTCAGTGCCTTCAAGAGATGATGTTTTACACTTAGTTTTCCAAATCTCCTGGATAAGCATCTTCTAAATGTACATATAAAAAGGATGCTTTGTAATTAACAAAGAATGAATAGCTAACTCTGAAGTTTTAAGGGATTAAACAGTTAACTGGAATGGATTCAGTTGGATGCATAAATGGTTCCTACAGCTGACCTGAATAATATCAGACTTTTGCCTTTATTTCCTTAAAAATTTCCATTTAAATTAATACATGCAAAATTAACCATGTATGCTGTCAGTCTAGATGCAATACTGAATTTAGAGCTGTCTTAGTTATGTTAGTGAGTGTAAAAATCTGAATTCCGTTGTAAGCTATTAGATGATTAATAAAAGGTTGTTGCAAGGTTGTTTGTTGTTTGGTAACTTTGGTATGTTTAAACTGAGTGTGAATTACTTAAAATCTTTCATGAGTACAAATAAATTTGACTATAATCTGACATTCAGTCTGAGCTATACAATGGAGTTGTAAAGTAAGCTTCCATGTTGCATTATGGGTGTCTTACATCTGGTAAGCATGTAATTTCGGCTATAGGAATTTGCAGCCTTGCAAAGAGGAGCCTTGAAAATTTGGTAAATTCAGTTCATATTAGGTACATAGTGCTTAATGTGAAAGGACGTAGAATTAAAATTAGTTTAAAATATAAACCAAAATCAAGAAGATTATTTTTCTAAATGGTACAGTTAAGATATGAAATAGAATACAAGGCTACAAAGAAAATGCAAAATAATTGCATACTTTGAAATAAATGCACAGGATTATTTTTTAAAGAAGCATGTAATATAGGAATTCAAATTGTTCATTTTTAATTTTGGTTCAGAGTGTTGTTGGCAATGTCTACCATATCACCAGAATCATTCCATTGACCAGGACATCCCATTAACAAGTCAGATTATTTAATAGTCTAGATGCACATTTTGAAAGGCATGCAGAGTATTCTCAAATGAAAATTAATGGAAGTATAAATTCCTGGGTGGTTTTTATTTTTTATCAGTAAGAAGATTTATTTGTAAAAAAAAAGACAATGTTTCCTAGTAGGCCATCAGAGATCTTTTCTTTTCAATTTTAAAAATTGTAAAATTCAAGCTCTCCATATGTAATGTGTACTATTTTCTTAGGTACTGTGAAAGAAAGCACACTGTCACTGCAGTATGAATCATATGGTAGAGTATACTGCAGCATGAGTCATATGGTCGAGTAACACAATGCAGGAGCTGGTCTCTGCTTGAAATAGATTGACAAAGTCTGCCACAAATTTAAAAAAATAAAATCTGCAAAAGCTCTAAAAGTGCACAATTTAAGCTGCAACATAAATAATTTGTTCAAAAATTATATAGAAAACAAATCTTCCAATCCTTTAAGGGAATTATGTATAATAGTTCATACAGCTTCTTAGTAATATTACATGATGTTAGTTCTTCACTTTAACTCAATATGTTTAACCTTATGAGCTCCAACTACTTGTTTCATCTTCTGTTTCAAGAAAATAATTTAGAAAAGCAAGGTTATTACATTTTGTACAAACCTGTATTTTGTTCCCTTTTCATTACTATCTTTCTCGTATGATGAAAAGACCACATATGGAGCAATATCGTTGGAGGTAAGTATTACTTCCAGCTTCTTAGAAGACTTAACAACAAATTAATTGTTTTAAAGTTATTTTCCATGTTGTCTAGGTCAGTAGAATGACATTGGAAATGAGCCCGGAGACACAGAATAAAATATTCATACACTGCTCCCCTTCCTTAGAAGGAGGATGCATGCAATGGAGTAAGTGACCCAGCAATTAAGGCTGTACACTTACATTAGATTTAAATGATAGTTTTGTTCTCATTGTTTATGAAACAAATTGTGTCCCTGTCATGCCCACTGATCATGGAAAGTTTTGAGCAAACCAATCCAAACTGAAGTCACTACCAAAACCACTCAGGCTGATAATATGGCTTAGAAGAGCAAGCAATTGAGGCAGCTCTTCCTTGGTGATCCCCTGGGAAATGAAATATTTATCAGTCCCAGGAGAAGTGCCAGCAGGAGATCTTCATGTCTGCTTTCCTAATATTCCCAAGCACCAGCATTGTTGATGATGACCACTCACATAAGAGAACTATGTGAAATGCAGACTAAGATTCAGGAGTGATATGAAGTAGAGCTTGGTAAAAGTTGAACACTTAGTGTTTTTGGTGGTACTACTTGAGGAGGAATATCTGTTCAGGGAAGTTCCTGCTCTTAGCAGCAAAGGTGTGTGAGAAAGATCAAGATTGTATAAACAGGACCTTAACTTGAATCTTCATCCAAAAAGCAGGTGTGTGAGTCTCTGGATAAAGGATATGGCATTGAGTAAATCCTGGAGCATATTTTGAATAGAAACACATCTCACCAACAAGCAACCAACTAGGCTAAGCTAGGATTGTGTGGTTTCTGCAGGGACAAACCAGGCACAATGGCTTAACATATGAGCAACAATTTGTTAATTTGATTCCCCATTCTTGGCTTTGCACTGTAGTGGAATAAGTTAGTGTGTAGGTAGTAGAAAATTAATGGGATTGTCTTATGAGGATAGGTTGAGAGTACTAGAGCTTTTTCTCTCTGAAGGGAAGGATGAGAGGTGATTTGTACAAGATGATAAGCAGCATAGATCAAATGGATAGCCATTGACTTATTCCTAGGGTGGAAATGTCTAATATGAGGTACATACTTCTAAGATGATTGGAAGTATAGGGGAGATGTCAGGGGTATTTTTTTTTAACATAGAAAGTGGTGAGTGCATGAAATGCCCTGCCAGGAGTGGTGTTAGGGGAAGATGCGTTAAGGACATTTAATAAACTCTTAGATAGGCACATGGATGATAGAGGGTTATGTAGGTGGGAAGGATTAGATTGATCTTAGAGTTTGTTAAAAGGTCAGCACAACATTGTAGCTTGAAGAGCCTGTACTGTGCTATACAATTCTATTGCTGAGATCCAAGAAGTGCAGGTAGCTGAGCTCTCAGTGATATTTCTGTCAGCCATTATTTTTCCACAGCTTGAACAAGAGAGCTCAGTATAATGACCTCATGAGCACCCATTTCCCTAAACTCTGCTGGACCCTTCATTGCTTCATGTGAAGATAAACAGGGGTCTGCTTTTGATATGCCTAAAATGTGCTTTGCAAGGGAAAAGGCAAAGCTGAATGTAAATAACTTGGAAGCTTTAGTAACGGGATTTGTATGCATCATTCTTCTGTTTTGGTTTTCACTTTCTCTTGTTTTATGCCAGTGGCAACTTCTAAGTCATCTGTCTTTGCCCATTTGCTGGGTATTTATTATTTACCCCTCACAAGTCTATTTCAAACTGAAGGATATTGGGTTCTCACTTGAAGGCAGGTTGGCAACTTGCCTGAAGCCTCGACAATGGGTTACATCCATCTCCTGGTGCAGTTTCAGTGGATTATACAGACTGGAGTTTAAAAATGTCCAGTTATCCAGCAAAGTGCTTCAGATAGATTTACTTTACAAATTATATGTCACTGAGATATGCCTTATGCTGCAGCCCAACTCCAAAACTGACTGTCTATCACGTGCAGTACTCAGGAACTCAACTGAATTTTATCTTAATAGAGTAATATTGGCTGGTCTAGCATCAGGAGGGAGTTGCTAACATCAGCCATTACTAACAATATATAACAAAAAAGACAAATATCCTGCTGCAGTGTGACAGGTCACTGCTATCTTATTGAGTTTTCATTGCCCTAGAATTCTGTGACAGCAAAATGCTGCTTCCATACTTCATCAAAAGCATTATCCATATCCAGAAGATTATTTTATATTCTCTACAAACTGCTAAACTGTGATCAACAGTGCACCTTACCCCTGGGAATACTCAAATTGCTGGCAACACACCATTTATAATGCAGTTTAGTAAGCTAGATCTTGTACCCCTCGTAAGATGATGCATTTTGGCAAGGCAAGCAAGGGTGGGCCATGCACAGTAAATAGTGTTGATGAGCAGAGTCACCTTGCAGAAGAAGTCCATAGATTCCTGAAAGTGACAGCACAGTTAGTCAACTAGGTATATGGGATACTTCAATGACCTTGGTAAAGAATATCAGAGCTAGAACGTCATGTTACAACTTATAAAACCTGGTTAGGCCCACCTGGAATATTGTTTGCAGGTCTGGTCATCACCCTTTATGAAGAATATGACTCCACTGGAGAAGCTGCAAAAAATATTCCCCAGGATGTTGTTTGGATTAGAACATTATGTTTATAAGGAAGGACAGGATAATCTCGATTTGTTTAGCCCAGAATGGAGGAGGTTAAGCGGTGTCCTGTTAGTGATATATAAAATTAGGAGAGGTAGTAACAATACTTTTCCCATGGAGGGGATAGCTAATGCAAGAGTGGAAGGATGTAAGGTGAGAGGTACAAGGTTTTGAGGGGACCCAAAGGGGAATATTTCACAGTGAAAGTAGTTGGAGTCTGTACTGCCTGGAGTGGTGTTGGATGTAGATATTCTCACATTTAACATGCATCTGGACAATTACCTGAACTGACAAGGTAGCTAAGGTTACGGATGTAATGCAGATAAATGGGATTAGCGTAGAATGGTGCAATGGGTAGGATGGGCTTAGAGAGGCAGAGGGATTGTTTCTGTGTTGTATAACACTCTGACTCTATAACAATGATTCACTTTGTTGGCTAGATCATCCTCTACTGAAGATATTTATTCACCATCTCAGAATGAGTCAAAAATCAACCATTTTTAAAAGTGCTTGCCGTTGGCATGTTGAAACACTAGCAGTTTGTATAAACTTAATATTCAAGTGAAAAAGAAGCATTTCTTCCATCCAAAGAAAGCATTGCATCTGGTAGGACCTATAGGAACAAATGAAACATGATCAGATGGCACCCTATTGATTCCTCAAGCTTGTCCCACCATTCAATAAGAGCATGCTTGATCTCAACAATATTTCCCCACTCTCCCATGATACCCCTTAATTCCTTTAGTATAAATATCTGTTCATCTAAGTACACTCAATGACTCCATTTGTAAATCAATCTGTGGGAGATAATTCCAAAGATTCATGACCCTCATAAAGCATAGGTTCATTCTCATCTATATCTGAAATGAGAATGCCTGTTCTCAGTTCTAAATGTTACCACTGGAAATTCATCCTCTCAGCATTCACCTTACAATTTTATTTTTGTCAATAAGATGATTTTTCGTTCTTTTGAATGCCAATAAGTATAGGCCCAACTTACTCAACCTTTCTTCAATCCTCAAACCCTCTTTTTATGAACCTAGTGAAGCTTCCCTAAAATGCAGTACATTGTGTATATTATTTTGTAAATATATTAAGTCTGGAGACTAAAACTATTCAGAATACTCCAAGTGCAGTCCCAACAGCTCCTGTCATGTTGCATTAAAGCTTCCCTATTTTTATACTCTGTACCCCTTGCAATGAAGGCCACCTTCCCATTAGCCTTACAAATTTCATGATATGCCTCCATGCTGACATTTTGTGTTTCATGTACAAAAACCTCCAAATATTCATTTTGTACCACTGCAGTCTACAGTCTCACATCATTTACATAGTATTTTATTTTTTCCATTCTTTCTCCCAAGTGGATAAACTCACATGTTACGCTCCTTTTATCCACCTCTTGTCCACTCACTTAACCTACCTTTGTCACCTTCAGGTTCTTTGTATTTTACTCACAGCTTGCTAACCTACCTTTGTCTTCCCCCTTAGTTTCATTCAAAACACACCTGCTGTGGGCTAGTGTTATCAAGGCAGACAAAAGAACAAGTAGATTTCAAAATGCTGGTGTGACATAATTATTATTGTTCAATTGTTATGTCAGTGTGTGTGATATATACTTTGACCTTTGTAACTTTCTGAGAAATGCTAAGGCAATGTAGAGTGTTGATGGGCTTCTGATGGAATAGCTGCAATGTCGGATAGATTAGGCGTCAGAGTGAAATGAGGTTTGAAGGTGTGACCGGTGAAAAAGCATGCATTTCAAAGTACCATAAGTAGTAGAGTTGAAAGTGTCAAAGAACTAACACTTAGAGAAGAATCTGATAAATTTAAGGAATTTCTTTCCATTTTTCCTGCAATCCAGAAAAGCTCACTCCTGCTGGCAATGTCATTGGTTACTTTCTCTAAATTGCATAACATCTAAATTCCAGAAACCTACCAATAAACTTTGCTAAAGGTCATGTCTGCTGCACTCCATCTCAGCAGCAAGCTGAGATCCATTCAAAGTAGAAAGCTGTACTTCTTCTCTGCAGGGCCTCGAGCATAGCTTTTTCAGCACTGAAAATATATTTCCAGAAGTGCTGTGGTTTTTGTGATCTTTAAGGAAAAGTTCCATTGCATCAGCCATTAATGTTTAGACCTGCATAAATGGCTTAAAACAGTGTTGAGCACTGAAAATACAGATAAAACTGCTTACACAGTCACTATAAAGCACAGTACCTGACCTGCATTGGCATTGATCAATGTAGATTAAACATATAGCACAGGTATTGTGTTATTTAAGAGTGATCCACAACCTTTCCTATATTTTCTATGTATAATGTGTGAATACAGATGACTAATGCTTTATACCTTAGGGCTGCCTTTCATGTCTGTACATAAAGTATGAATTCATGAACCTGATTTATTCCTTCTCCTTGGTGTAATGAGTAACAGTAGTAATACAGTGGCTGAATGCTGTGTGAGGTTTGTACAGCTGATAGAACCATGATCAGTCTCTACCTGTGCTGCATAGACAGCATGGCCTTGCCTGCACTTTGCTTCACCATTTTGACAGGAAGCCTTATGTGCTGATGTATCCCAAGAGGCAGCACTGTCATCTCATTGTATTCCTGTCATATCCTGGGGTGCTATCTGTCATCAGTCTCTCCTGTTATGTTTTTTTTCATCCTTGAAAAGCATTCAGGTATTGAAAAGTACCCATTCATCTATGGAATGAAGTGAAGCTCTGATCTTACAGTACCTTGTGCCCTTGATACTAATGATGCCATGAAAATGTGAGAGATAATTATATTTGATTTAAACTTTTGTGCGATGTTTGCACACAAGGATGTGACTAAAAGAAT
This sequence comes from Hemitrygon akajei, assembly GCF_048418815.1. Classification (NCBI taxonomy): domain Eukaryota; kingdom Metazoa; phylum Chordata; class Chondrichthyes; order Myliobatiformes; family Dasyatidae; genus Hemitrygon; species Hemitrygon akajei. The sequence goes on from NC_133136.1 coordinate 76,204,990, forward strand.
ATCTTTAGATAGTGTTTCAAAATGCAAAAGGCATTTTGTTGCTTCATAGACAATCAGGACAGCGGATTAAGCACTTCAATAAAAATGTGAGAATCAATGTCAGTAAAATGATGCTTCTTTGTTAGATGTGGCTGAAGCTTAGTTGATCTGGTGTGGTGAAGAATTTTCTAGATCTGAGAGGTTATGGCGGGGTGGTTGTACTGCCCTTGATCTTCCTTGCTATTTCCTTCTGTCACCAGAAATTTTCAAAGGACTCCTTCATTCATTTTTGACTAAATTGTTATTCCACCTTTGTCCACCTTCCGATAGCATCATGTTAACATTCTAAGTCACCAGCCAAAAGTGAATAGTAGAAACCATTCTACAGTATAGTAGATTAAATTTAACTGGGACACATTGGTACCAGTATACTTTGGACCAATTAAACAGCTGCCTCAATTAACGGAAGTTTCATAGAAATACTTAAAAAGGTATAAAAAAAGATAAACTACCATTTAACTAAGTAAAAAAATGTGTTTAAATGAAATAAAGAACAAATTAGAGCATGACCTATGCTACTATAGTACTATAAAACTATATATTCGTTCCTAACAGTTATCGATGTAGGAATTCATCCAGTGTACAGTGGCCATGTTCTTTCGATTGACTGTAAATGAACAAAATCAGCTCAGCCACCTAGTGCAGATAATGGACTGCCTTCATACAATTTTGAACAATTGTGTCCTCCAACTCTTCATTTTCATTATAACATTCAAGGTGATTGTTGATACTTTAAAAAAATTTTGTAGTTCCTATCTTGTTGAATTAAAGAAGTTGTTTAATTTTCACTCCTGGCTGCTACTGTCATGTCCATGCCTGAAAGCTTGATACCTGCAATGAGTAAAACAGTTCTGACTTGTCTCACTCCTATTTCTTGCCGACAAAAATCACTACTTTTTGAACACAAACACACACAAATAATGCTATTTAAAAACTGTTCACTGTAAGAAGGGTGTAGTGTCTAACACAGTCACACAAATTCAAACATCTGACGCTAGTTAGAACCTATCCGGCAACAGTCTCCTACCCCAATTAAGTAGCATTGTGTTCCTAGTAAATGAAGGGAATCACAGCTATTTTCTCGATTAGATATTTTTCTTACCAAATAAGTGGCTGTCCCAATTAACCGATGGCCCAATTAACCGGTATCCACTGTACATACCTTTGACATTTGGAAAAAAGTATTTGTTTCTTTCATATAAGACAATACTGATGACATGAACCACATTTTAATTCTGCAAGCACATGAAGATTTTTTTATTCCTTTCTCTCATCCAACCCAAAACCTATAATTCCAATATTCAATATCTTGTTAAATCTCTGAAATGTGTTCAATGCTGCTATTGTATAGTGTGAACAAATATGATTGCAGGCAAAAGAAAATCCTTTTTCACAGAGGTTTAAATAAGAATCAGAACTGCAAACCTTTTCTTGTTGTCTTTTATCATGAAATAGTATAACACTAAACAAACAGCAAAACAAAAGGATATGATGCAGATATTTTGATATTGCTGATTCTGTGAGTTTGCTATCTATATATTGGTCACCTGAATTCAATTTTACATTACAATATTGAAACTGTTCCAAAAATAATTAATTGATTGTAAGGTGTGTTGGAGATCTTGAGGTCATGAAAAGGACTATATATATATATATATATATATATATATATATATATATATATATATATATATATATATATGTGTGTGTGTGTATGGAGATATATTAAGCAAGTATTTTCATATAATGTGTTGGTTTAGCTGGGTGTTTGCTGGATGTAATTATACTGAAAGGATTAGGTCTTAAGTAGAATGATGTCATTTCTATACATTCAACAACAATTAGATTGAACACACTTTCCTAATACCCACAATAAACAGTACTCAAAGACTCAGGAATTCTCTTCCTCCAAGAGTGATGGAAGCAAAATTTATGACTCTCAGAGAGAACCAAATTCTCCTCTCTTCCCTTAAGCGGATGGCCCATGTTTTTATAGATTAACTCCTAGTTTCAGAAGCTCTTGTAAGAGGAAGCATTCTCTCCAAGTCCACCCTGTTAAGCCCTCTCAGAAGAATCACTGTCAGTAAAATGAACGCTTTCTTAATAAATGTGATTGAACCTGAGTTGATATACTATGGTGAAAGATTTTCCACAGAAAATATGGTGGGATGGTTTTACTGCCTCTTATTTCCCTAGAATTTCCTTACACTTATTATAAATTTTTGGTATGTCAGTCAACTCACATTTCACTCTAATGAACTTCAGACACTGAGCAAAGCCTGTCCAAACTTTCTCTATATGACAAGCTACCCATTCTAAATACTATCAAGTGAACTGCTGAACTATTTCTAGTGCATGTCATGCTTAAGTAAAGAAACCAATATTAGACACAGTACTCCTGCTGAATCCATGCACATAGTTCTCCAGGTGTTTTCAATGGACTGATACTGCTGTTATAATGTTCAAGTGAACATCTGCACTTCAGGAACCATAAGGACCTTGAGTGGAAGTTTAAAACTCAACAAGAGGAAAGTGGCTTGATTTGATCATGGAATCAGAATTGTGCAGCATGGAAACAGGTCAGTCAGCTCGAAATCTTCACCACCATCATTAGGTATCCTTCCATATTAATCCCATCATCCAGAAAATGGTCTATGGCCCTCTGTGGCTAAGGGATTCCAGTGCTCCTCTACTTTTTTCTAAAATGACTCGGCAAACCAGTTTCAACAGGCTTCTAAATCTCTTCCCCTCACCCTAAACCTGTGTGTAATAGAATTTTTTCTTTGAGACAGAAATAGGTTTCCTGAAGTCTACCCTATCTATAGCCCCCAGAATTTTATATACCACAATAATGTCCCTTAGCAATCAACAAATCTTATTATGTTGGAGGGAATGGCTCTGGCATTTAATGTAGAATTCTACTTTCTTTGAGAAGAGCCCAACTATTCCCAAGAATTCCCCGAGTGCCCATTTCTACTACTTTCATTCCCACTGGAGAGACATGGTGACTGTATACTCATAAAACTAAGGATTAGCCAGCTTGAGAGGATTATACTGAATGTGCATTCAAGCAGTTATATGTTGTATTTTCCTGTTATTGACTAATTCTTGAAATCGATGAGTTTTTATACCATACAACCAATAGTCTGAAACTACTACTGTATCTGTAAATCTGTGGCATCTTCCTTTAAATAGTTTTTGGATTAATCACAAAATAATTATTATCCACAAATTGGATATCCCAAAATTTTTGCCATACAACTTGAAAGTCAAGATAGGATTGTTAAAATATTTGTTATTCAGCAGGTGACCACTTAATGGTTCAGTTAAATACAAAAAGAGAAGAAATTTATATAGGACATTGGTGTTACTATGTCTAGAGTAGTCCTCTTATTTAAAGATTTTAAAGTGTTCAAAGCAGTTTACTAGACTAGTACTTGAAAAGGATAGGAGAATTTTGCTGGAAAATGGAACTTAGAGACTCCATAATCTTGTAAGTGATGTTGTAGCTTACTCCTGCTCCTCTTGTTCCTCATATTCTTATTTAAAAAATCACAATAGGATCATAAATTGCCATGAGCTCCCAATGTTAGACACCACTTCAAGTAACAGGACAAATTCAATAAACTTTTTTTGGAGAAAAATTGGGGGAGTCTAAAATTAGTCTGCTATTTCAAAATGATAATAAATCATTTGTGGATGTTTAAAATGGGCCTGTTCACGAGGCTAGAATGGCAACATGCATCATTCAGAGCTCAAAGTGCAGGAATACCATCCAACGGATGCTGTCATTCCACGTGGCATTAGTGTGTACACTGACTTTAGTTCGAAGTTTTGTTGCTCCTTTAACATTGTTGGATGCTTGTACTGATTTGAAATTCACAGATACCAATGGCCTTAGCTTTGTACATATTCAACATAAAAATAGAACTTGGAAGCATAACATGTCTCATGTATGTAGCTAGCTTTGACCTTTGCAATGCAATATGGAAAGTAGCCTCACATGCCTTAGAGATGTGGAAGGCTTTGTGGTAATATATGTGGCAACAGCAGGTATCTACTTTTCTAATATTATATGTAAAATAGTACCATTGCCAATACAGAACCTAGGACAAAGTCTTAAACCCTATGTGGAAGCACTATAAATACATTAAAATTAAATAAAATTCCAAAATCCATCACCTCACACTTAACTCTATTGACTGGCTTTATTTGTCACATGTACATAGAAACATAGTGAAATGCATTGTTTGCATGAACGACCAACACAGTCCTAGGATGTGCTGGGCATAGCCCTCAAGTGCAACATGCTTCTACTACCAACAGAGCATGCCTACAATTTACTAACTAACCCTAACCAATACGTCTTTGTAATATGGGAGGAAACCAGAGCACCTGCAGGAAACCCACACAATCACAGGGAGAACATACAAACTCTTTACAGATAGCAACAGGAATTGAACCACAATCAGTAATCACTGGTGCTGTAGAGTATTGTGCCAATCACTACACTACCATGCTACTTCAATATCAACTCCTAATTTCATGTCATCTGAACCCTTGTACATCCGCATCAAATTTATTTATATTAGCAATTAATAACAAGGTTCCCAACCTATCATCAGCAGATCTGGCACACTGTCAGTGTTCTCTCTAAGCTGTGCAGGTGCATGGGAGCGCAGTAACTGAAATGCTCCCATGCACATAGCCTTTGTTGCTGCACAGCTGGAATTCTCTTTTATATAATGTTAATATAATTTTGAAATAGTGCTAATATAATATTCAAATCAATGTCAATGTAATTGTGAAATACCCTGTAATTAATTATTTGTTAATGAATATAATCCATAATCCATAAATTTTCTAAATAATAAACATACCACAATATTTACTTTGAAACATTTTAGAACTTCAATGTATTTACATTGTCAGCATTTCAAGTTACAACAATGTTACAAATTGTAACAATAAACACAGAATGTTGGTAACTTATTGTTAATAAACCATCGGACTGCTGAATACTGATGCCATCTAGTTAATGTTCATAGTATGCATATTACAAAACAAAATGTTTAAAGTACTGCGCAGTTTTTCTGGCTGTGTAAAAATTTCCTGCTTAGAGCAATGGTTGGCCCGCACATATGTTAGAAAAAATTGGAGGGAACATTGCATACAATATTCGCAGGACCAGCATTCAAATCATTAATATTAATTATACATTGTTGATGCCCTAGCATCAATCCCTCTGACATCTCAGAATGACAGATCAAAATATAACCTAATTTAAATGACTATCCTGATCCGAAGTATCAGCATTTAGATAAGCAGTGTCTAATTAGAAGGAGTCAGCATGGCTTTGTGCATGGAACATCATGCTTAATGAACCTATTAGAATTCTTTGAAGAGGTACCCAAAAGGTAGATGAGGGCAGGGCAGTAGATGTTGTCTATTTGGACTTTAGCAAGGCCTTTGACAAGGTCTTGCATTGGTAGGCAAGTCTGGAAGGTTATGTCCCATGGAATCTAGGGAGAGCTAGTTAGAAGGATTCACAATTGGCTTGGAGGTACGAAGTGGTGATGGTTGAAGGTTGTTTTTCAGAGTGGAAGCCAGTGACTAAGATGGAGAAGGGAAATGTTCCTTTTCCAAAGGCTCATGTATCTTTGTAATTACAGACCTTACAGAACTCTGGAGGGAGAGTTAGTGAAGTTGTTGAAGGGGAGACTGTCAGACATATGAAATGCAAGGGCTTAAAGGGTATGGGAAGGGAGAGGAAAAGTAATATTGAAGCCAAAAATTATAGTCTGCCATAAATTTACTGCATTGTGACACAGTCTTAAAGGACCAATTGGCTTATTCCTGTTTCTGTGGTTTTTATTGTGTGTTTCTTGTGGATACTGTTGCAGATTGAATGTTTACAGATCATGGGGAGGGAGAAGTCATTTTAGGTTAAAGCATTTTAGGTTAGGTAGATGCTTTTATCATTATGGCTGTAAAATGTGTTCACCTCCCTTCACTGACCAGAAGAAACACTGTGAAATTCGCTGAATCCCTCTCAGAAGGATTTTTGGTGTGCCCTGAAATGGGGCCCTCTGTTATTTGACAGCCAGTGAAGTCTGGCACATTTTCACTGATTTTAACTGTGAGATGTTAGGTCCCACTGAGAGCTGTGGTTGCAGAAACAAATTGTTAGATATTCAGCCCTCACATGTACTTCTAAGGAGTGGGCTGATGGCCCAACTCCTTATGAAGCCTGTAGAATTCCTAATTTAAGGTCAGGACTTACTATTCATTTCTGAAGTCAAACATCTTTTAGCCAAACGATGGTCCTTTTTTCCCCCCATTTGTTTTTGAATACTCAGTTCTGGGGCACAAGTTGCTCATATGCACGAGTAAACAGTCTACACTTGCCATGACAATTATGCAGATGATTCACGATTAGCAACACTTTTCTTTCTTTCCAAAATAGAAGTTGTTGAGGCATTTATCCTGTAGGCACTACTGCTTCCAAAGACTTAAGTTTTCTTTTGTTGAAAAATAACTTTTGTTTCTGTGGTGAACTACATATACCTGTCTGGACACGCCCCCCCCCCCCCCCCGCTGACTGCTCCCGTGGCTCCTCCCACGGACCCCGGTATAAAGCCGATTGGAGACACCGCCCTGGCCTCAGTCTCCAGGATGCAGTGTGGTGGTCAATTGCTGCTTGTTCTTTCTTCCAGCCAATAAAAGCCTATATCTTGCCTCACGTCTCCAAGAGTTATTGATGGTACATCAATTTCTTTGACAAAATAACAACTATTTTAGAAATAAAGTTTAACTGCTCAAATAATTGAACATTGATTTAGCTGGCACCAGTGTCAAATACGTAGGTGAATATGGAAAGCAGTATGACAGGTAAATCAGGCTAGAGTAGGCACAAATGTATCTCTTTGCACAGTTAAAAGTAATTTTTTTTATTTGACTACATCACAAGCAATTCTGAATGAATTGCTATATTAATGCAAACAAAACTTTTTATTGACCAAAGGGTTCAAAATCTGCTGTTTCAGGAGGTTTGGCATAAAAGATGTTCTTTTTCACGATTTATTTGTTGCATTTGTTCAGATTGGCCATGTGTTTCTGTACGAAGTTAATTAGATCCTGTTTCAACTGTGTCTTTGCTCATATGTTTGAATTGGAATAAAACAGCTGTTGTGTCAACTTAATTGTTTAACTGCTCTCCCAGCCACTGTCTTCCACTCCTGGGCATGTGATGTGGTTATTACAAATGTGCAGGTCACAGTCCTGTTACACAAACATTCCACCACATTCATTAGTACTTCATTTGGCAGTACTGAAGCTTCAGATTTCAGTTCACGCCCACCTTAGCCGAAGCATATGCTTCCTAATCCACTGCAATTTGGCAGAGTTTTTATCTGCTAAAGGGCAATTGCCATCATCCTGCTAGAGACTTGATGAATTTTTGATCCTTACTAAAACTGGAGACAAATGGTCAATCTAATTATAAAAGGCCTTCAGTTCTGTCGTAGAGGACACAGTGTACTGTGGTTACCATCCAAATACACAGAGGCATCAGGTCAGCTGTCTTACAAGTCAGTGTTGTCTCCAGTGAGTGTGAAAAAGTGATTAAAAATGTCTTGGCACTGTCAATCAAGTCACTGCAAATTTAAATGAATGCAACTCATTTCAAGGTAGCATTCTGCATTAAATATAATAAATCCAGTGTGTGCATTTGGATGCATTGTAAAAATAATGCATTTGTTAATTGCTAAAATAGTCAAATTTGTTCCAGGCCATTTTATATATGCTGTGATATGCCAGCAATACTCAAGTTAGCTATTTTATTTGTGCTATATTTAGCCAGAAAGTAAGGTCTCTAAAGGCCTTTTGAGTTTTGTATCCATCCAATCTATTCTGATGGGTGTTGTCATAAAGTCATCTAATAATTTCTGTCTTGTATATTAGATGTCCAAATGTTCAAATATATTACTCTTCCTATATGTTATGAATTGACCAAATCAAATTGGCTTTTTTTTAAAAAAAAGGAGAATCTTCACTGTTTCAAAAAGAGAAAACAGTAAATTTTTCTGCTTTTTGAAGTTCTGTGTTTCTAGCAAATTAATTAGTTTTACTGTGAATATACTTACATATGCCTTAGAAACAAAAATGGTTATCTGATATTAGCTAGTTTTCTTATATGCTAATTTATCTTTTTTTATCTTGGGAAAGGGTGAAATGTGGCAAAAAATGTTAAGACTAAAATAATGAAACCGGATTAACTTTTTTTTAGTAATTGTTTTAAGCCCTCCTATAAGCACGGACTGCTAAAATAATATTCTCTTTGAAACAACCTTGCAAGTTATTAATATTTATGTCAGAACATTTGACCAATTTGTTTCAACAATTTAGAATTTATTGCATATTCCAAAAAATAATACATGGTAGTATTCCCATTTTGTAATTGAGATTCATAGCTCACTTGCAGTGGTCTCCAGGGTGCCTTTTTTTACACTTCCTTTATTATCAACCTGTTTCGGCAAGTGTTTAGGGGCATTGAAACCTTCACTCTTGTTTGAGTGGCTAGCGTTGCCCCAAAAAGAAATATGTAGGATCTTTCCTTCAGGCTACTAACTGTTGTGGGACTAAAGTTAAAGTGAATTTTGTCAATATCCAGTTTCAGCGTTAGCAGGAGACTTTTGGAAATTCAAAGAAAACAGCAGAGGTTTATCACTTCCAGATTTGTTACATTGTTTTTATTTGGCTTTATTTGAAGGGGAGAATGTGTCACTCAGGCCAGGGGGAAGAATATTCATCTAATCCTTAAATAGCGCTGAGTGATAGGGCCACAAATAGAGATTTCTGAGATGTGAGTCATTCTCCTTTGCCTGAAAATCATTCCTATATTGTCAATTTGCCTGATGTATCTAGTAAGTAGAGTGCAGGCCTGTCAAATGATTTTGACTCCTGAATCCATAGTATTTATTATATTACAATACAATGTTATTTATAACAGTCCACTATAGGACAGCTCCTGATGTCTTTAGTAGGTAACAAATGTTAACTCAAGAATTACTGACTCCCACATGATCCAAGCAAACAGATTGCTTCCCAGTGACTCCAGCACTGCTTCCGAGTTACTCCAGAAACATTGATTAGAAGCGCCCCCATTAAAATCCAAACAGTTAGAACATAAAACAAATTATATTCATAGCTCCTCCATTTTAATCACTTTGAAGTTGGCTTTTATAATTTTAATGGAAGAGGAATGAAAAGTCCTTTGGGCCATGAAGCCCCATTTCACCATTCCTTCCATTGTATTCTGTGGCACATCACCAGGTTAAATAGAACTAAGACTAAATGTAGCAACACAAAAGCAAGTTGTGGGCCAGAGGCAGAATTGCAGTATATCACATTCAGTAAACTGTTAGGAGATTTCTCACTTTAGCATTAAAATCCGGGTGGGAGACCAACCTTGTTTCAGTGAAGATGCAAAATAGCATGGTACAAGTAGCAATGGGTGTGCCTAAAAGTGTATGCTAGCCTGGTAAAGCTACAGCACTGGACCACCACTCATGATAAACAGAGAAAGTAGCATAGGTTATACTATATATACTAGCAGAACAGATTTATCAAAATTTGCACTGAATGGTGGTGAGCGATTGAAAAACTACCAGTGGGAACATGTTCTTGATTGAAAATATGATAATTTAATACTCTTATTTTCAGGATTGGGAAAGGCCAGCCCACATTGTCCATGGCTTATTGTTCTCAAGAATGTAGTAGTGAGCTGTCTTCTTAATTGAAAGCAGTCCTTTTGGTGAGGGTTTGCACATTATTGTTGAACAGGAAATTCCAGGATTTGCCACCAATAAGCATAAAGGACAAGTGATAAATTTCCAAATCAGGGTGAAGTACAAATTGGACAAAAACCGGAATGAAACCTATGTGCCTACTGTTCTTGCCAGTCTTAATGGTAAACCTCACAGGATTGGAGGTGGCATTGCAGGAGTCTGAATGAGTAACTGCAGTGCATTTTGTAGATGATACGCCCAGTGCACTGGTGGTGGAAAGAACAAACCTTTAGGAGGGTGGGTGGGTTTCCAATCATGTGGACTGGGTTGTCTTGGATGGTGTCAAGCTTAAGAGTTGGAGCTGTGCAAGTAGAGACTATTCCATTATGCTCCTGACTTACAAATCGTGCAAGGGTTTGAAGTAAGTGGTGGTGTATCATTTACCAGTGACTACCCAACCTGTGACTTGTCTTCTGGCCGCAGTGTTTATGGTCCAGCTGAATTTTTACTGGTAACTCCTAGGATGTTGATTATCAGTTATCCAGTTATACCATTTCCAATGAATGTGAAAGATAGGTGGTTAGAATTTATCTTGCTAGAGACTTGTTGCTTGACATTTCTGGGGCACAAAAGTTATTTACCAGTTCATATCTGAATGTTGTCTTGGAATGGCTGCCTATTAAGCATGGATTTCTTTATTTACTGGGGAGTTGCAAATGGATTTGCATATTGTATAATGATTAGTGAATATCACTCTCCCTGACCTCATGATGGAATAAAGGTCAATGACGAAGCAGCTGGAAATAGCCGGGACTAGGACATTACCTTGAGGAATGCCTGCAGTGATGTGATATGGTTGTGAAGATTGACTTCCTACAGCCACCTTCTTTTTGTGAGGTATTACTCCAGCCACTGAAGTGTTTTCTCTTTGTAATGCCCAAAATTCCTTGTCAAACATTGCCTTGATGTCAAGGATGGTCACTAGCATCTCAACTCTAGAATTCATCTCCTTGGACCAAAGTTGTAATGAGATCTGGGGCTTAGTGATCTTGATGAAATCCTAACTGAATGCCAGTGAAGAGGTTATTGGTGATTGAGTATTACTTGATAGTACTGTAGAAGACATTTCTATCAGTTTGCTGATGAATGAGAGTAGACTAAATGTGCAGTAATTAGCGAGATTGGATTTGTCCTGCCTTTTGTGAACAGAACATGCCTGGGCAATTTCCCACATTGTTGGGTCAATGCCAAATTTGTATCTGTACTGGAACAGCAAGAGGTAGAATTAGTTCTGGGGTGCAGATCTTCAGTACCACATTTTGGATATTGTTTGATAAACCTTGCTGCATCCTTGCTCTCTCTCAGCTGTTCCTTGCTTTCACTGGCATAAATCAAATTAGCAGGAGACTGGTTCTTGTGATGATGGGGAACTCAAGAAGAAACGTTATTTACTTAGCATGTCCAACCGAACATGGTTTGAATTCTTTGTCCTTGTCTTCAGCACACATACCAGGCCCACCATCAAAGAGGATGAAAATATTTCCAGAGTCCCCCTTCTCCTGTTGATGCTCATTCATAACGATGGAATTGCAGAGCTTCCATCCAATCATTGGTTGTGAAATTCACACAGTTAAGTCTTCAGTCTGTTAATGCAAAAAAATGAAGTGGGAATATTTACAGTAATCCTTTGGCAGTAACAGCAAGTGGATAATGCACCCTAGTTACCAGTAGAGAGCCCCAACAGTGCAGCAGTCAGCATTCACCCAATTCAGTTCACTCTGCATTGTATCAAGAAAGGACTAAGGCACCAATAACATTTGGACTAGCCATTTTTCAAAATGGACAGGGCTGTGGTGTTGAAGGGGTTTGTACTTAAGATCCAGATACTGATTCAGTAATACAATAAAATGGAACTTTGACCCAGAAATTCCTGCCAACAAAAAGCAGGATAAGGCTAAGCCAATCAATTTCTGTCAACTTACTTTCAATGATCAGCAAAGTGATAGATGATGTCATGAACATGCCTATGGGATTACATTTACTCATCATAGTTTTAATGAGTCCAGTTAAGTCCAGGCTTCATAATGCACCTGGTCCATATCAGGGAAAATAAGCTGTATTACATGCTCAGGAGAGAGTCTGTTGTTGACATTACAGCAGCATTTGACCAAATATGACATTGAGAACAAAAACAGAAAATTTTGAATGCAAGTTTTCAACACCACATCCAAGATATTAAATTTTCACAAGCTGTTTGAGTCTAGGCTAACATAAGCCTATAAATCCTCTCCATTGCAGGATTTGCTGACTTCGATCTCAATAATTTCTCTTGTTTTCACCTCTCCTTCAACACACCTCTTTCTGATGATCTTGTACATTCCTTTGCCTTTTCGGGAATCAGCTGTCCAGTGGTCTCCCAGTTTTAACTCTCCAAAACCTTTGGTTTGTTTGAAATATTGCTGCTCATACCCTCTTCCATAAGAAGCTCTGGTAATCCATCATTCCTCTTCTAATAAGTTCACATTGTCTCTGGTCTCATTATTCCATTTCTTCTTAGTTGCTACTGGCACCAGTGTTTTCATTCATGGCTATCCAATTCTCCAGAAATCCCTTCCTAAGCTAAAATAGCCTGCACACCTCTCCAGCTTCCATTCTCATTTCAGAATCAGTGCCACGATTGCCAGATGACGAAGTTACATGTCTTGATACCTCTGTTGGCTCAGCATATAATTTTTATCTGGTTACGATATTGTGATGTATTTTGAAATGTTATTCTGCAATAATGCAACACACATAAAATGCTGGAGGAACTCAGCAGGTCAGGCAACATTTATGAAAATGAATAAATGGTTGATGTTCTGGCCAAGACCCTTCATCAGAACTGAACCTTACTTAATTACAAGTTCTCTTTGTTGTTAAGATCAAGAATTTCTAAGATGTTTTCAGATACGTCTATAATTGCTTCCACCTACCCAAAGGCAAAATGAAAATAACCTGGCTACTGTTTCGTATACTATCAACAGAGCATTATCTCCTGAGGGACAGAGACAATTCCGTTTAAAGGGCAAATGTGATGCTTCCAGTGGTATTGTTATTGCATGTTGATTTTGCTGAGAGATACTTCCCAGGTTGCAAATAGATTTCAAAAAATGGATCAACAGAGGGTTCCTCTGCAGTTAAAAATTAACCAAATGATTAGTTGGTGGGCTGTTTCTAAGAATGTATAATATCTAGTAATACCTCAGTAAACAGAAGCAAACTGTTCCTATTTTCCTTCCGCCTTTGGTTGTCCTTTACAGTTAAAGTTAAATCTGTTTCAGAACAAAGCTTTAAGATAACAGATAAAAATGATTATATAATCAGCACTTTGCTGCTTGAAGTCAGAACTAAAGTGACTGAGCCAGATCATATCATTTTTACTTACTGGTGTTTACATTTTATAAATGAATTACATAAATTGCACAATGACCTTTTGTTATACTGATCCAAACTGAATGAAGTTTCAGCCATTCATAGGTTTAAGGGAGCATGGATGTTGATAGAGAATCCATAATCTATATAAACCTCATATTTTAACTACTTAACTTTTTTATGGTGCATAGAATTACATTGTGTAAAATAAATTAATTATGCTGAAGAAACATCAGTATCTGAAAAGGATAATATATTAATAGTACTGATGAATGCTTGGACAATAATTTTTTCTGCACAAAGTATTAATCTGATTATGGCTGACTGCAGAGGTTTATGCACTGCTTTGGGATTGGGTTGCTGCCTTTAGATCAGGGATAGGATGCAACTCCAAAGTCAACAAGAGCCACGCACTCATGTGCAAAGGCAAAGCAAGAGTACTCACAGACACCTTTGTGACACCAGGGACACGCGACATACGTGGCAAGGTACACAAACCATAGCCGATTAAAAGTCCACCCTGTGTACCAATGACAGTGACACCTCCCTTCCTGAGAGGCTGAATGCCTTGTATGCCCGATTTGACACAATGAATGATATGTCTTAGGGGAAAGCCTCCTCAGGAGGATCCTAGCCAGGAAAAACCCACACAAACCTGCAGGATCGGACAACGGACCTGCTTGGGTGCTGAGGGATTGTGCGTCCCAGTGAACAGAGGTCTTAAGATATCTTCACAGCAGTCCACTGTCCTTGCAGTCTTCAAGGCAGCCCATAACACTCTGGTACCCAAGAGAGCGATAGTAATTGGACTATATGAATATCACCAGTGGCACTGACCTCAACAAACCTGAAGCGCTTTGAATGGCTGGTAATAAATAGGTTAAAATCTAACATTGGACCCTTTTCAGTTCACCTTCCATTCAAATCATTGCACGGATCATGCTAGGGTACTGATGGAATTGGCGGAGTTTATTGTAGATGCGTTGGTAATCATTTATCAAAACTCTCTAGACTCTGGGCAGGCCCTGGCGGATTGGAAGACAGCAAATGTCATGTCATTTTTAAAAAAAGGATGTAGGCAAAAGACAGGCAACTATAGGACAGTTAACTTAACGTCTGTAGTCAGGAAAATGCTTGAAGCAGTCATTAAGGAAGAAATAGCAAAACATTTAGACAGGAGTGGTTCCATTAGACAGACACAGTATGGATTCAGAAAGGGCAGGTCTTGTTTGACAAACTTACTGGAGTTCCTTGAGGACATAATGAGTGCAGTGGATAGAAGGGAACAGGTGGATGTCGTATACTTGGATTTCCAGAAGACATTCGATAAGGTGCCGCACAAGAGACTTATAAATAAGATATTGATGCATGAAGTTGGAGGAAGTGTATTGGCATGGATAGTGGATTAGTTAACCAATAGAAGGCAGAGAGTTGGTATAAATGGGTGTTTCTCCAGTTGGCGGTCAGTGGTGAGTGGGGTGCTGCAGAGGTCAATGCTGGGCCAGCTGCTGTTTACCATTTACATTGATGATTTGGAAGGCGGGACTGAGTGTAGCGTAGCAAAATTTGCTGATGACACTAAACTGAGTGGAAAAGTCAATTGCACAGAGGATGTGGAGAGTCTGCAGAAGGATATAGATAGGTGAAGTGAATGGGCCAAGGTCTGGCAGATGGAATACTGTACAACTTTGGTAAATGTGAGATCATCCACTTTGGAAGGAATAATAGAAGAGCAGGTTAATATTTAAATGGTGAAAGATTGCAGCATGTTGTTGTGCAGAGGGACTTGGGAGTGCTTGTTCATGAATCACAAAAAGTTAGCTTGCAGGTACAACAGGTTATTAAAAAGGCAAACGGAATGTTGGCCGTTATTGGTAGAGGGATTGAATTCAAGAGCAGGGAAGTCATGCTGCAACTATACAGGGTACTGGTGAGGCCACACCTGGAGTACTGTGTGCAGTTCTGGTCTCCGTACTTGAGGAAGGATATACTGGCTTTGGAGGCAGTGCAGAGGAGATTCACCAGGTTGATTCCAGAGATGAAGGGGTTAACCTATGAGGTGAGATTGAGTTGCCTGGGATTATACTCTCTGGAGTTCAGAAGAATGAGAGGGGATCTTATAGAAACATACAAAATTTTGAAAGGGATAGATAAGATAGAAGTAGGAAAGTTGTTTCTATTGGTAGGTGAGATGAGAACTAGGGGACATTGTCTCAAGATTCAGGGGAGAAGATTTCGGAGATGAGGAGAAACTGTTTTTCCCAGGGAATGGTGAATCTGTGGAATTCTCTGCCCAGGGAAGCAGCTGAGGCTTCCTCACTAAATATATTTAAGAAACAGTTAGATAGGTTTGGATAGTAAGGGAATTAAGGGTTATGGGGAAAAGGCCGGTAGATGGAGCTGAGTTTACGGACAGATCAGCCATGATCTTATTGAATGGCGGGGCAGGCTCGATGGGCTGGATGGCCTACTCCTGCTCCTATTTCTTATGTTCTTATAGCCTTGGCCCCACCCTTCCATCCTGTCCCACCTAGAAAATAATGCCTCGTACGCTAGGTTGGGGTTCATCAACTTCAGCTTGGCATTTAACATGAGCATTCCTCAGCGGCTTGTTGGGACTCAGCACCCCTCTCTGTAACTGGATCTTGGTCTTCTTAATGGAAAGACCCCAGTCAGACTGAGTTGGCAGCAACATCTCAAGCTCCATCACACCGAGCACTGGTGCCTCCCAGGACTGTGTGCTCAGCCCACTGCTGTTCATGCTGCTGACTCACGACTACACTGCCAGACTGCTCAAACCACATCATCAAGTTCACTGTGGCCTCATCAGCAACAATGAGGAGTCGGCATACAGAGAGGGAGTAGAGTGGCTTGTCAAGTGGTGTGAGAACAACAACCTGGCTCTCATTGTGGACAAGACAAAAGTGATGATTGTGGACTTCAGCAAGGCACAGGTGGATCACTTTCCATTGCACAATCAATGGCTCTGCTGTGGAGAGAGCGCAGAGCATAAAGTTCCATAATGGAGGATCTAGCCTAGACCCAGAACACCTCATTAGTCAAGAAGGCTCAGCTGCATCTACACTTTCTGAGGAGATTGAGGCATGGAAGTCTCCCTGCCCCTATTCTAACAACTTTCTACAGGAGCACCATCGAGAGTGCCCTGTCTGGCTATATCATTATGTGGTACGGAAGCTACAAGGCATCAGACTGCAAGTTCTTACACAAGATAGTAAAAAAACAGCTAGAGGATCACCGGAGTCTCCTTCCCCCCCTATTTGTGACACTTTCTGGGATGGTTTTATATTAAGGGCCTAAAGCATTGTTGAGGATCCCTATCACCCATCCCACAATCTCTTTGAACCACTACCACCAGGAAAGAGGTACGAGAGTATTAGGAATAGGGCTGCCAGTTTGGGCAACAGCTTCTTTCCTCAATATCCTGCCACCATTGAGGTCTTGTCACTCGGACAGCGAGCTGGTTCTTGACTACTGTACTGTTTACCTGTGCCGTGTAATACATGAACATTGAATTATATTTTATTATTTATGGTAATATTTTGTTTTTTATGTGCTGTGTGTGGAATATGTTTTATGGGTGCACTGTGGTCCAGAGGAACCTTGTTTCATTTGATTAACTGTATGTTCAGTCAGATGATAATAAACTTGAACATACTTCATGGAATATTACTGTATATTTTACTTTTGCAAGTGTATGAATCCACTTTGTGCACTGCTCAAATCAAATCTGATGAATCATCATTGAAGCATTAATCTCTATTTCTTGTAAATAACAAGCCCTTATATTCTAAGAGCCATCTTCGCTACATCTGAACGCACTGCATGTCATGAGTACTTTGTGATGCATAATCACGTAGGAAGTGTGACTTCTAATTTACACAGATCAAGTTTACAGAAACATCTATGAAAACAAATAGGACACACTAAGTTAACCAACTGATAGTTCTATAGAAAAGTGATGGTTATCAGCTTTTGTGTCCAGTCTTGTATCTAGATGATGGTCAAGGATCAAATAGTTAACCAGATTTCCAGCATACTTGCATTTCTTTCCTGTACTACCAATTCAGAATAATTCCTCAGGAAATCGCTCTTCACTAGTTCAGGTAACAGTCATATATCATAGCATGGTCCATCCTGACCAAGATGCGCATCCAAGCTAGTCCCGTTTGTTCATGTTTGGCCTACGTTTTTCTAAATCTTTCTTATCCATGTTGATGTGCAACTGTCTTTTAAAAATTGTTATTGTACCTGTCTCAACTATTTCTTCTGGCAGCCTTGTGACAGTGTTGGGTTTGCTGACTGCGAAGTTAAAAACTCAAAGACCTTAAGCTGTATGAAACATGAATAGCCCCAAGTACTCTCACTAAAGGGAGGTTATACTGTAACTACCCAATCTTCAAAGACTAGTTCACTTCCCTGTTTATTCTCCAAGGCATATTTAGCTGCCAATATCCACCTTTCAAGTGGTGGGTCCCCTCTCCTTACCAAGTTGAAGATACTTGTAGGTAAAAAAGTAGTTTAAAACACAGTTCATTTATTTTCAGCAGTACATGTTTAAATCCAAACAACATTCTTAAAACACATTTAAAACTTAGAGTGGATTTCTATCTTACACATTTCCAAATTACAAACCATTTCTAAAGAGATGAAGCATAGCCTAAATACAAAGTGTTTCTAAAACACAATTCTAAAACACAAGTATAATTTGTATAAATGGAAAAGACATACCAATGATGCAAATGAATAAATCATCGTTCACAGAAACCTAAGATAGAGGAATAGATTATTCTTCACCCCATGTTTCTTTAATCTTTCTTGATGTAACTTACTGCATTCTTAATAAGCTAATACTTGTCTTTTCATTTATATGGATTCTTTCCCACTTGGGTGAGTTTACACATACATGATCCTTCTTCAGATAACCTTTTTACACAAACAATCTAAAAGCATCTTGGAGACATAGATCTCAGATTAATGTTCACAGCTCACAATTAAAGCTGTAAACCTAACTTTCTTGAGTACATAAAACTCCCAATTGTGAATGTGTTATTGAAATTCTAAATAATATTATCTATCAAGTTTGCAAGCTTCCTTGAACTAAGGCACTTAGAGTTAGCTTGTCTGTTTGAAACCAGCCATTTAACAGATGTATAGTTACAGGGCCAGTGCATCAACTCAAGCATTTCCATGTAACAGATTACTTATTTACAGGCAAGAATAGGTATCTAACTAAGTTTAGCCAAGATCCACTTTTAAAGAGCCCAATGAACTTGAAAATGTACTCAGGCAAAGCAAAGAAGTCCTGAAACCAGATGAAAGAAATTAGGCTGACACAATTTTTCCCTGTAAGGGGTGTGTGTGCATGTGTATCTTGCTACAAGCACACAAAGGAATTTAAACTGCGCAGAAAAGGTTGTCACCCTCTACCCTCATTAGCATATTAAGTATATTACATGATCGTACACAATCACATTTGCTTTTCTGATTTCTGATGTGGACGATGTTGACAACTTGGAGTTTGTGATGATTTGTCTGCAGATTTTAGAACTGGCTTATTTATATAGTGAAGAAATTATTGATGCACTGTGCTGAATTCCAAAGAAGCAAGGGGCGAGCAGTCCAAAAGAACTACTAGTTCATTTAAAGCAGAATGGCTTAATGAAACAGTAGAAACTGATAAACCAAAAGCTCATGAGGTCAGGAACATGCAGCTATGAGAAATATTTAGGTACAGTGCAGAAACTCGTGTTACCTGCGTGTAATGTGGCTATGTAAAAGTTGCTGAGAATTTACAAGTGGGAAGAAGTGGAGTGATATTTGCAAAATTGGCATTTTAAAGCTTCATTTAGAAAGCAAATCATATATGGACAGTGTGCAAAAGCTCAGGTGAGAAAATCCTTCATTAACTGCTACAGGCCTGCTCTGTATGTTTTGTGAAAGTGCAGATGAATTAGAGCGCAAATGATCAACCCCAGTGGTGATCTAAGTTTTTATTGACAGTGCACACACGTTGTTGTCACTTAGCAAAATATTGCGCAGCAGAACATTTTTCTGCATACTGGTCATTACATATTAGAACATTGACTGATACCATACCCAGCAAGTAGAACTGCCAGTGGTTTCTGCTGATTTTACTTATAGCACAAAAATGGATCAGGACTGAAAAGTGTCATTCAGGATAGATGCTTCAAAGTTATACTCAGCCAAACTATTAGTAAGGTATATAGAAATGTTCATAAAAACCTACATGTTACAATGCCCATATCTGTATCAAGTCAGATGCAAAGCCAATCTACAGTATGTGTCAACATGTCCCTTACGCATTGATGAGCCAGATGGAGAATAATTAGATAAACTGGAACAAAATAAAGTTCTAGTGGAGACAAGCTAGACTGACATGGCAACATCAAATGGATTTGTGCCTGAAACAGTCAAAGGTGTTCAACCATGTGGTGATTACAAAGTGACATTGAATCAAGCAGCTGACAATGAGCAGTCCCTGTTGCCTACTTCACAGTTTTGTGGGAGGAGTTGGCAGGAACTAAAGTTTTTACTGAACTAGATCTATTAGGTGCATACAGTCACCTATCATAGAACATGAGAATGATCAATATGGACTGTGTACATAAAACTGCCTTATTGTCCATTATCATCAGCAAAATATTTCAAACGACTATACTAATATTCTGCAAGGTATGGACGATTGTCTCTAAAACCAAGATGATGCATGAATATCTACAAGTACAAGAGAAGAAAGTCTTTGAAGTGTGCAGGTAGCTGTACAAACAGAATGTAGAGTTCAAAAGAAGCAGGTGCATGTTCATACAAAAAGAAGCAGATTTTCTTGGCCTGGAATTAGATTCAAGTAGATTTCAACTATTAAAAAAAGTTGGATGCAATTGTGAAGGAAAGGAAACGAAAAACAATGCAGAGTTAAGAACATTTTTAACAATGGCACAATGATACGTCAGCTCTTTCTTTTAACTGATTTAACAAGATATAACCAGACTTGTATCATTTTCTGATGGACACTTAAAAAAGGAGGTTGAAAGCTTGTGGTCTACAGCTTATATAAGGAGAATCTGTGAACCTAGTGGTACAACTTGTAAATTGAAATCAGTAAAACTTTGGATTTGGACTCATTCCATAATCAGGCACTTAATGGTTGATCAAACAAAGTCAACTTATATCATGTACATTTTCAAAGCCTGAGTCTATAGAAGTTGCTTAAATTGAGAATGAGATATTAGGAATTATCATTACTGTGGGAGGATTTCACCAGTTCTTATTTGGCAGATCTTCTATGTGGTCACAGGCCATCAATTTTCATTAGGTATTCTTAGCACTGAATTAGCAATACTGCCAATAGTTGTATTTAGATATACATACATTGGATTGGATTGGATCTTAGAAAAATAGAGGGCTATGGGTAACCCCAGGTAATTTCTAAAGTAAGTACATGTTCTGCACAACATTGTGGGCTGAAGGGCCTGTATTGTGCTGTAGGTTTTCTATGCTTCTATGAGGTACATCCTTAACTCAGTATGATTATGTGATCAAGTAGAGAAGTAGGAAATAAAGTGCAATTCAGATTACCTGTTCAAGATTGCCACATGAGAACTGATATATAGAAAATAAATGCATGAGCTACACATTGAAAATATCTTCTAGTTTCCAGCCTCTGAGATAGACAAAAAGACATAAGACCATAGTGTTACCAATGATGTGAGTTACTGAATAGTGACGGTGTTGAATTACTTTTTTAAAAAAGAACTTCACAGTGAATATTCTGGTACTGTGAGCATGAAGGTAAATGCCAGAATTCATGCATATTAGCTGGGTTAGAAAATGATCTTGGAGCACTGTTAAGTAAGGAACCAAGCCAGCAAATATAGTTTAATTAATTGAAAAGGCCAACAACATCTGTACAAAATTCACATGTTGATTATTGTGACAAGTTGTTTGCTAACTGTTTGTCTCTCGTGGACAGTCACTTAAAAGGGAAGTGAACCATGTTGACCTCAGTTCTACAGAAGGGCACACCTTTGAACAATGCAGAGTCATTTTGTCATGTCCTGACTTATCAAATAACTTGTTTTTGATAATAGTTCTGAATGCTATTCATTTCTATTTGTACACTTCATGAAATAAAATGATGTTAATGATACACTCATTTCTTCCTATCATCCAGCATCAAAGGGTGTGGGTGAGAAATTAATGGGAGTTGCCAATTAAGCTATAATGGAAACTGAAGTTACAAGCTTTAACAAATTCAATAATGAACTTGAAAAGGACAACAACATCAGAAATCAGCAAATATTCTGTAAAACTAGAGACTGGCACCACCTTTCTGTTGTGAGGAGGACCTGGAACATGATTGAACTTGTTGTCCAACCAAATCTTGAGGGGAGAATTAGAAGATATGCAGCTGAAACACATGAACTCATGACTAAAGTCACAGAAAAGAGTTAGAATTTGCATGTTAACATTAACTCACAAACCAGACATTTAGAAATGTGGCCAGAGTGATAGATGAAAAATGCATTACAAAGAATATCTTGTTGAAAGAGGACATAACATTAGAAGCATACAAATAATCCTAATTCATAAAAAAACATGCAAGAAAATATCAAATCTCATTAATCTCAAAGGCAATTATACGGCTATGCTTAAAGAGGCATAAAGAAAATGTAAATTACTTTTTATGATTCTTTTTAATATTTTTAAGTATGAATAAGTCTTTTTAGTTATTTTACTTTGTTTTGAAAAACAAATTATATTAATTACTTACTATAATCTTGCAGTTTTAAGATGTCTCAGAATGTCGCAGATACTTAAAAATTGTTAAGCAAGTGGCAGGCAAAATACTGCTTTCAAGTTTACTGGTTGTCACAGACTACCTGAGATATTTCAGAGTAGCATTTTCCCCTCACTGTGCTGCTCACGACCCAGCAACCAGTGAAATCATGCTGCTAAACTCTAGAATACTTCGCTCTGTAAAATTTGCCATGCAGCAAAAGGAAAAGTGATCATGGGAGACACTGGGTCAAGATTCTGAGCAGGATGAACTTAGCTGTTGCCTGTACATCAATATGTAATGAAGTTATTCTTGCAACTAGCTCTAATCTTGCATCTA
This sequence comes from Hemitrygon akajei, assembly GCF_048418815.1. NCBI lineage: Eukaryota > Metazoa > Chordata > Chondrichthyes > Myliobatiformes > Dasyatidae > Hemitrygon > Hemitrygon akajei. The sequence goes on from NC_133136.1 coordinate 76,227,385, forward strand.
TTCTTGGGGAGTTATAATAGTTTATGTTCCTTCTCCTTTCAAACTGTAATGAATCATCCGGGTGAGCATCCTGTTACATATTTGCATCTATTCATGGATTTGTAAATTTAAAATTCTGCACATTAACATTGAAGTTGAGTGGATAACTGTTGAAGGTCAGTTATCAGCATCTCATCAACAAGTGTATAATTAGACATCATTAAGCATAACGCTATAAAACATCTCAGATGCTGCACTATTTCTAAAGTATACAACTTTACACATCTTGTAGTGCAGGTTTACTGTGCACTGGTTATGTTGGAATAACCAACTGGTAATTGATTAAAGCTATGGAGATTAATTTTGGATCCAGGATGGAAGAAGCATAATTCTTTTCAATGGGAGCTGTTGTTTCAATAGGAAGCATGCTTTATTATACTGTGAGAGGAAAATTCCAGGAAAGAAGTTAAATGTCCCATCCTCATAGATTTAACTTGCTTGACTATTCTCCCATTCCCAAAAACTCAATTTTCCCACTCTATAATACTTTGGATTTCATTTGTACTTGAATGGGTATAACTTTTAAAACATGTTTTGTGTCCATACCACTCAATTAATGTCAGCTGTAAGCTTAGTCGTCTCAATCAACTTTTCACTTTGCTTTTACATCGTTACATAAAAGCGGTATACTTTACTGGACTCCTCACTGCTACCTTAGAGCTAATGTGTATTAGAAAATTGCGACATACTGCTTGCCAGCTTGACCCCAGAGGAAGACTGCCTCAATGACCTGTATTACTGAGTATGGTTGAATGACAATGAAACTTGAACTTCAGTATTTTCGATATTTATCCACTTAGAATCCATTTGTGGCATTATTTTGGATATTGCAATAAATGTTGGATTATTGGAATAAGTAATATTTATAAACAAGAGATCATTTCACTGTTGTGTGCAATACATTGCCAATCTTTGTATCTTAAAAGAAAGTTGAAGTATAAAATTATTTTATTCCAGATCTTCATAATTTTTCTCCCTACAAAATAGACATTTTTCTACCTATCCGCAGTATAAAACAGTGAAAACTCAAGCAAGGATTTCATCTCAAATAACTACATCCACAGGTTGGCACATATGCAGTATTGTAATGATGCCACCAACACAGGAATAATGTTTAGTTATCTCAGTGCAGTACAAAAGCAGAACAGTTCATTTTCTGAAGCAGTGGTGGTTTTTCTTTAGATAATAGAGACAATTTAATCTATCCTAGTGAAATGGCTATATGCGTGATTTTTTTCCCCTTTAAAAGTCAAGCTTGTTTTTACTACAGGTGTCAAGATTTTCATGGAAACTGTTGATAAATAGAAATCCACCAGTTTTGCTAGCTTTCTCTGTTTTGCATCATTCTATTGATTAATTTATTTCTCTCCTGATAATATTTTGAGCCATGGTTTAAGTTCAAATATCGAAAATACTGAAGTTCAAGTTTCATTGTCATTCAACCATACTCAGTAATACAGGTCATTGAGGCAGTCTTCCTCTGGGGTCAAGCTGGCAAGCAGTATGTCGGCAATTTTCTAATACACATTAGCTCTAAGGTAGCAGTGAGGAGTCCAGTAAAGTATACCGCTTTTATGTAACAATGTAAAAGCAAAGTGAAAAGTTGTTTGAGACAACTAAGTTTACAGCTGACATTAGCTGAGTGGTATACAGATTAAGAAGCCCATAAAATGAAGTACCTAAAAAAAATGTTGGAACCTGATGTAAAAATTCCACCTTTTTATTGGGACTACATGACTACTCAGTCACAGAAAATGAAAATATCATTTTACCACCTTTTACTCCTCCAGTTGCAAGACAGTGCACTTGCTGCAGTTGTAGTATATCCATATTTTAAAAGATGCCCTAAATGTCACTGAAAGAGACAATCCACTCTAAAATATTTACAGGGAATCCCTTGAGCCTTCCATCAACAGGAACCCATTTTGAGGATTCTTCTGCTAAGCTTCTATACTTTCTTAGTAATCCTGTTACTGCGGCTGAAATAATGTTCTTCAGCATTTTCAGAAGCCCATGAATGTAGGGAATACCCATTTTCCCTCAAGTATTGTCCAATGATATATTGACTGAAGTATGTATTGGCATGCTTGATTCCTTCACAATGATTAAACCACTGAGTTTCTTTGCCTATTAGTAATGGCTATTAAGATCTATTTGGAAATGGACCCTCACTATTTGCATACTGAATGATTCTTACCATTCTTAGTAAATGAACATTGCCTAGTGGAGGAGCCAGCACAACCTAATATTCAGGAAGCCTATAAACTGGGCAGATTTGCACACTGATTCTATCTGCTGTTTTCTATTTAGTAATAGATTGCAAGCTGTGAGCCATGGAAGCCACCGTGTCTGGGATAATTAGGTTCACAGAGGTTGAGTAGCCCATGCTTGTATTCATGTTTGGAGATCTGCCAGCAAAACACAACATTTTTGGGATGCAACAGCCTTTGAAAAACTCATCTGCTTCAGTGTTTGTAGCGACTCCCAGAAGATTCCAGAAGGTTGACTCTTCTCTCCAGAGCTCTCCTTCTCATTCTTTGGTCTGCTCTTTTGAGAAAGACTTGCCCTTGGGCCTTATCCCGCTACCAGTTCAAATGATTCATTACTGAACAAAAGAAAGCCTTTACCTCAGCACAGGGAAAATAGTGCAGGTCGTTTATTTATTTATTTAGACATACAGCGTGGAACAGATTCTCCCAGCCCAACAAGCTGCATCATCCAGTAACCCACCTATTTAAACCTAGCCTAATCACAGACAATTTACAATGAACAGTTAACCTACTACCCTGTACATCCTTGGAATGGGGAGGAAACTGGAACACCTGGAGAAAACCTAAGTAACTCGGTGTCCTTGTAAAGAAATTATTAAAAGTTAAAGTTTAGGCACAACAACCATTTAGGAAGGCTAAAATTGTCTTGAGCTTCATTACAAAGAGAATTGAGGATGAGTAGAGACATTATATAAGGCAGTGGTGAATTAACATATGGAATATTGTGTATGGGCCTGATCTTCCTACCTAAGAAGTGATATTCTTTTAATAAGGGGAAACTGTAATGGTTTACCAAATCGATTCCTGAGAGGGAGGAGTTTACATATGATCAGGAATTAAGCAGTGGGGAGGGATTGGAGTTGGAGGGAGGGTGGTTGCCATCTCTCTTCAATTTAGTAGGGCGAGAAATGGTATAACTGAAACATACACAATTATTAAAGGCTGACAGCAAATATGTAGGGAAGATAATTCCCCTTTCTGGGGAGTTCAGAATCAAGTGGTGAAAATAAGGGCAGAGATAAGTAATCACTCAGAAGGCAGTGATTTTTTGGAATTCAGACCCAAAGAGAGTCCTGATTAATCAGACACAGAGAATATACAAGATAAACACAAAGATTGTTTTAGGTATTAAGGGAATCAAGGGATATTGGGTTCATGCTCTAAAGTAGAGGTGAAGTAAAAGATCACCATGATCATTTTAATTAACATTATTGACACAGGATTTAGGTGGCCCACAGCTGCTTCTATTTCTTATGTTCTTATGTTGCCAGAATCCTCCAGCAAGTTCTCCTCCCATCAATCCCAAGTAATTGCTGGTGGTGTCAAGTAGTATGGGGTGGAGAGTGATTGGAAAAACACTGGATCTCACTGGGAAATCAAAAACCTACTGATATCTGAAATCTGAAATAAAAACAGAAAATGCCCTGTCCTCCCGTCAGCTTAAAGTTAACTTGCTGCATTTCACTTTCCTTGCTCAATAAGGGGTCTTTGATCTGAAACATTAACTCAGTTTCTCTTTCCACAGATGTTGCCTGCTGAGTGCTTCTGGCATTTCCTATTTTTATTACAGGGACACTTAACCATTTTTCCACTGTGTTGTTTTCTAAAATATCTTTCTCTATAGCCTCTGGAGTTATAGTACACACTACGATGCACCTTAGTTTCTCCTGCTCTCAGATGAATAAAATAAATTCCAGATTTTACACAATTTCTTGGGGTAAAGAGAGTTTTTAACAAAATGCAATTTTTATTCAAGCTATATTTTCAATAATGATAGTGTATTTTCAAAGTGCCTCAAAGAGAGTTTTGAAATGTTCGAAGATGAAAGATTCTCTCTAGACCACTTAGCTGACTCTTATCTCAATACAATTTTATTAAGGCAATTGTTCCACACTGATCAGGCAATCACGGTGATCATTTGTTTAAGATTGAGAGTAATCTCTTCAACTGGCACTGTTATTTTTGCTTGTTTTAGTGAGAGAATGTAAAAGACACATATCAGGATCTTGATGGAGCAAATAGCTGACATCTTGATGTTGTATTCCAAATAGTTTGGGGCAGCTTACTGTACATATCGCGGTGGCCATTATTTGCAGCATTCAGTATTAATTTGTGGGGATTATCCTGCGTTCAAGATCGGAGCAGATTATGGGCACTGACCAAGAGATTATCGCTTCAGAAATACCTATGTTAGCAAGAAAATGCTTGCACTTGTCCTGATGCAGAGTTTCAACCCAAAATGTAAAAAATCCTTTCCTCTCACAGGTGCTGACCTGTTAAATTCCTCCTGCAGATAGCTGATCCAAATGTTTGCATGAAAGACTCATACATAAGATATTCATCTAAATTTCTCTGTTGCTGATAATAATCCAAAACTAATATACTGTAGAAGCTGTAGATCTGAAATAAAAACAAAAAATAATGCTAGAAGCACTCAGCAGGTCAGGCAACATCAATGAAGAGAGCAACAAAGTTGTGTTTTTGGTTGAAGGTCTTTCATCAAGGTCATTGAAAATCTCTGTTAAAATTAGCAAACCAAATGGAAATTATCCTTTGCAATCTCAAGAATTCTTGATGATTATCTGTTGCTATCCTGCTGTCTTATTCTATGCCAGGTGAAGGTGACAGTAAATTCTGCAAATTATCATATCTTTGGGCAGATTATGTGGGTTTGATATCTATTTTAGCTCAGTGTAAAAAATTACCATTTTAGACCTATCCTTTTACATTTCTTAAACTATCACTGCCTAAGCTGGGTTATAAATTTGCTGGGTATTTATGCTGCTATTGAAACACAGTAAAAAAAAAAGTTAAATGTTTTCTGGTAGATACACAATACCAGAATAACTTCTTAGCTTTGACCAATGTATGAACATTTATCAGATCGCTGAAGGATCTTCCATAAAAAGGTTGTTTATCCAGCTTTGGTAAAGGACAAATATTCTCTTCTCAATTATCTTACATTGGGGAAATTGAACACTTACAGTTTTAACACAATAAACTCTTCCACCTTTACCATTTTCTTATCAGGTAGTTTTGACTGAAGGTTCATCCCTATAATGTGCAGTGTAATTTAATAAGAGGAAATAATAATACATCCTGTTTTCTTAGTTGTCATCCCTAAGCTATTCAAATTCGAAGGCATAACTAGGCACTTGCAAAGGACGAAGCAGTAAGTGGGACTGATCACAGTTTACATTTTTCTGCATTGCATCGTGTCTTGCAAAGGTCAAGCAGATAAAGTTACGATTAATTAACTACCTATTTTGACCCTGTTTGTTCCAGATCCATAGCCATACGTCACTAGGGAAGAGGAATGACATTTTGCTGGTACATTGTATTTACACAACATTATTTACAGGGGAAAGGTACAAAGTAATCAATCAGATTCAGTTTTAACATCACAAACAAGAAAACATTTGCAATTGCACATTTTTAGCAGTCTTATACTTGCTGTAGGATATTAAAGAAGCTTTAAATTTTTGTTTAATGTGATGTTCAATGGTTTTCAAGCCTTTGATAAAGAAACGTTAATAGGAAAGTGAATTGAAAAAGGAGGATATTTAAAGACAATTTGCTTTAGGCGATTTTATTCCTTATTCATTAACTTGCTTCAGATTGATATCCTGCATGCTCACAACCTTGTGTCCTCTCAAACAATTGCTAATCTTTATCATGGTCTTCTTGAAGTCAGTGAAAGTTTAGTTTCTTTCAATTCTTCAAAGTGGTTTCTTTGTGTCACTCACAAAGCAAACTAGTAGCTGACATGTGATAGATCTGCCCTTTAGTCTTCTTCATCAATCACCCTTTTGGGTCGTCTTACCTTCTCCGACCTTAAATGGAACTTGTATTTCCTTAAAACTGTCCAAGAATATTGATTTCACCTTTCACTTCAAATATGTTATCCTGAAAACTATTAACTCTTTACAAAGCAGAAATGGCTAAAGACGTGAAAGTAACTTCCATAATAATGAAGGGATTGCCAGCATTTATATTGTACTCTTGTACTGAATACAGAACATAATAGGCTATCATTTCTTTATCAATGACTCCTCCCCTTTTCTCTCTATGTTTGTCTTTCTATTTTAATTAATAAAAAATGCTGAGTATCCATAGTCCGATTTTTGTGATTCCTTTTGAATTTTTAGGTACTATTTTCAGGACTGGAAAGGAAGAGGGAAGAAGACAGAATAAGAGGGTGGGGGGAGGGGAAAAGTACAAACTAGAAGGTGAAAGGTGAAGCTCCATCAGGGAGAAGGGAGCCAGGTAGGAGAGAGGGTTGAAGTCAGAAGCTGAAAGGTGATAGCTGTAAAAGATAAAGCACTGAAAAAGAAGGAATATGATAGGAGAGGACAGTGGATCATGGGAGAAAGGGAGGGAGGAAAGGCACTAGAGGGAGTTGATTGCCCTCCCCACCATTGAGCACATATACTGGAAGAGTTGCAAGAAAACGGCATCAATCATCAGGTATCCTCACCACCCAGGTTTTGCTTTCTTCCCACTGCTCCCACCAGTAAGAAGGTTCAGGAGCCTCAGGACTCACATCATCAGGTTCAGGAACAGTTATTACCACTCAACCATCAGGGTCTTGAACCAAAGGGGATAACTTCTTTCAACTTCACTCACCCCAGCACTCAACTGATCTCAAAATCTATGGACTCACTTTCAAGGACTCCTCATCTTATGTTCTTGATATGTATTATCTATTTATTATTATTATTTCTTTATTTAGTATTTGCACAGTCTGTTGTCTTTTGCACATTGGTTGAACGCCCATGTTGGTGTGGTGTTTCATTGATTCTATTGTGGCTATTATTCTATTATGGATTTATTGAGTATGCCCGGAAGAAAATTAATTTCAGGGTTGTATATGGTGACATGTACGTACTTTGGTAATAAATTTACTTTGAACCTTGATAGGCAGGTGAGGAGAAGAGAAAGAGGTAAGAGGGGAGCCAGAATGGGGAATGGGAAAAGAGAGAAGGGGGGGGGAGAAATGACTGGACATTAGAGAAGTCGATGTTCATGCCATTACGTTGGAGGCTACCCAGATGAAATATAAGGTGTTGCTGAGAATAGCCTCATTATGGCAGTAGAAGAGGCCACAGATCAACATGTCAGAATGGGAATGGGCCGTGAAATTAAAACGGTTGGCCACCATAGTATCCTGCTTTTGCAGACAAAGTGAAGTTACTCAAGACAGCAGACCCCCAATCTACAACGGGGCTCACCAATGTAGAAGCGGCTGTGCTTAGATCACTGGGTTACTCCGACAGACTCACAGGTAGAGTGCTCCCTCATCTGAAAGGACTATTTGGGGTCCTGAATGGTGGTGAGAGAGGATGTGAATGGGCAGATGTAACATTTCTTCCAGTTGCAGGGATAAGTGCCAGGAGGCAGATCAGTGAAGAGGGATGAATGGACAAGGGAATCATGGAGAGAACAATCTCTGCAAAAATTGGAGAATGTGGAGGGGAGGGTGGTGGTAGTGAGGTAACTGTAGGATCCCATTGAAGGTTCATTAGTAGGATCCCATTGAAGATGCTGGAAGCTGCAGAGATTGACGTGCTTAATGTGAAGAACAGAAAACAAAACACAGCAAGCAACAAAACAACAACAGCCAGACATGCTCCGTCCCTCCCTCCCACCTGCCCATGCAAACACATGGTCTTCAAACCCCAGAGCTGGCCATCTTTGGTCTCCAGCAGTCTCATGGATTCACAGATCGAGTTTTGACTTCCCCAGTGTACTTGCAGATCCAGGCTTCTGCAAACTTCTGGATTTCCAGTCAACCTCGGGCTTCGATCTTCAGTATTATCTCCAGGACTCCCCATTGACGATGAACAAAGACCCTGGATGAGGATCCCGAACACTAGGCCTCAAATGCTGGACTCTTCAATGACCAGTACCCCCAACATTAGGCCCCAAACTCTAGTCTCACCAATTTGTGTATCTAGGGGACCACCTGCATGTCGCCTGCCCCCATGGAACTTCAATTCCAGAACCTACTAATAACACAATGCCCTTGTGAATGGGCCTCCAGCCCTCATCCTCACTGGTCTGCCATCCAACTTCAGACCACAGATGTCCCACTTACCTGTCATTAGCCTTCAAACACAGAGCGGAGGCCTAGAGTCTGGTCTGACCTCTATATCACCCACACCTCTGTCCCGAAACTCTAACCTGACCCCTAAATCATCTCTCAGTTTTTCTATCGAAGGGTTTTCAACTTGAAGAATTAACTCCAGTTCTCTTTCACAGATGCTACTGGACCCTTTGACTGTTTCCAGTATTTTCTGTTTTTCTATATATTCAAGAAGACAAAATCAAAGTTAAAACCAAGCATTTTCATGAAAGTGGAAAATGTATGATGGATGTGATAGCTCAGATCAAGTCAGAAAGTTTAGTAATGCAAATATCTAAACATGAAGAATTCTGCAGATGCTGGAAATCCAAAGCAACACACTTAAAATGCTGAAGGAACTCAGCAGGTCAGGTAGCATCTATGAAAATGAATAAACTGTCATTGTTTTGGCCTGAGACCCTTCTTCAGGACTGGAAGGGAAGAGGGAACAGTGGGGCAAGGGGAAGGAGGATAGCTAGGTGATAGCTGGGCAGCCAGATGGATAGAAAAATTAAAGGGCTAGCGAGGAAGGAATCTGATGGGTGAGGAGAAAGTTACAGAGGGGAGGGGATCCAGGGGAAGGTGATCAGCAGGTGAGAAGGAAGAGGCCAGACTGGGACTGAGAAGAAGTGGGGGGGGGGGGGGTGAATTTTTTTTCAGGAAGGAGAAATAAATATTCATGTCATCAGGTTGGAAGTTACCCAGACAGAATATAAGGTGTTGCTCCTCCACCTTGAAGGTGACCTCTTTGTGGCACTAGAAAAGGCCATGAACTGACATATTGGGACGGGAATGGGAATGGAAATTAAAATGTTTAGCCGCCAGGAAGTTCTGCTTATATGATGGGTCTCACCAATGCAGATGAGTCCACATTGGGAGTACCGGATATAATGGACCACCAAGCAGATTCACAGGTGAAGGAATGTTTGGGGCCCTGAATGGAGGTGAGGGAGAAGATGAATGGTCAGGTGTAGTATTTTGGCCACTTGCAGGGATAAGTGTTGGGAGGGGTGAATAGACAAGGGAAACATGGAGGGAACGGTCCCTGTGGAAAGAGAGGATGAATGAGGTAAAGATGTTTGGTAGTAGGATCCCTTTGGAGATGCAAAAGTTGCAGAAAATGATACCCTTTGGAGATGGAGGAACTTATCTGCATCTCCTCCATTTCCCAAACATCCATACTTACTCCATCTTCTAGCTGCCCTAACAGTGGTAGAGTTCCTCTTGTCCTTACCTACCACCTCATGAGCCTCTGCATCCAACACATCATTCTCAGCAACTTTTTGCCATCTCCAATGGGATCCTACCACCTCCCCCCTTAAAGAGATGGGAGGTAAAGGGATATTGTTATCTCCCCCCTCTTTCCAATTACCACACTAACTGACAAGATTTATTCAGTGATATTTGCCATGCTTTGTGATTTCTTCTACCTAGAAAGACAAAGGGAATTTATGTACAGTACATTACTCCTCAGTCTGTATGCCATCAGGGCTTGCAGAAATATTACTGTTTGTTCACCTATGTTGGACCTAAGCCTTAGAATTTCCTATCTACCAGAACTGTGGGTGGATCTTTACCGCATGATCTGCAGCACTTCATATAACTGTATTGTGACCACCTTTAAAGCTGGTTTTATCATGTCTCCATAAAGAATACAAAAAGGTTACTGGTAATAAAGTAGGGCAGTGGATGTGGTCTACATGGACTTTAGCAAAGCATTTGACAAGGTCCCTCATGAGAGACTCATCTAGAAAGTCATGAGGCATGGGATAAGTGGAACCTTGGCTGTTCGGCTAAAAAATTGGCTTAAAGGAAGAAAGCAGAGGGTAGTTGTGGAAGGAAAGTATTCTGCCTGGAGGTCGGTGACTAGTGGAGTGCCACAGGAATCTGTCCTGGGACCCCTGCTATTTGTGATTTTTATAACTGACCTGGATGTAGAGGTGGAAGGATGGGTGAGTAAGTTTGCGAATGACACGAAGATTGGAGGAGTTGTGGATGGAGCTGTAGGTTGTCGAAGGTACAAGAGGATATAGACAGGCTGCAGAGTTGGGCAGAAACATGCCAGATGGAGTTCAATCTGGACAAGTGTGAAGTGATGCATTTTGGAAGGACAAACCAGAACACTGAGTACAGGATTAATGGTCAGTTACTTAAGAGTGTGGATGAACAAAGGGACCTTGGGGTTCAAATCCATACATCCCTCAAAGTCGCTGCACAGGTTGATAGGGTAGTTAAGAAGGCCTATGGGATGCTAGGCTTCATTAACAGGGGGATCGAGTTCAAGAGTAGAGAGGTCATGTTGCAACTCTACAAATCTCTGGTGAGACTGCACTTAGAGTATTGTGTTCAATTCTGGTCACCTCATTATAGGAAGGATGTGGAAGCTATGGAGAGGGTGCAGAGGAGATTTACCAGGATGTTGCCTGGTTTGGAGAACAAGTCATATGAAGCAAGGTTAGCAGAGCTGGGACTTTTCTCTTTGGAGCATAGAAGAATGAGAGGGGACTTGATAGAGGTGTACAAGATTATGAGAGGCATAGATAGGGTGGATAGTCAGTACCTGTTTCCCAGGGCACCAGTGGCAAACACCAGAGGGCATATGTACAAAATTAAGGGAGGGAAGTTTAGGGGAGACATCAGGGGGAAGTTTTTTTACACAGAGGGTTGTGAGTGCCTGGAATGACTTGCCAGTGATGGTGGTGGAGGCTAAAAAATTAGGGGTATTTAAGAGCCTCTTGGACAGGCACATGGATGAAAGAAAAATGGAGGGTTATGGGGTAGTGTGGGTTTAGTACTTTTATTTTCAGGATTATCTGGGTAGACACAACATGGAGGGCTGAAGGGCCTATACTGTGCTGTAGTGTTCTATGGTTCTATGGTTCTATAACTTTATCAAGAGCAACAAGTACTATTTAACAATGGTTGAAATGACACAAAATTGACAAATTTAAAATCACCGGTAAGGGAAGACAACAAATGAGTGTCAGTAGGAACTCGTGTCAATGGAGGTTTTGAGAATTTTCCCCATTGGAGTTACGATGAGAAATTGAGGATAAAGATTGAATATAGATTTAGTCTCACCTTTAGATAGTGTTTGAGGGTTGCTATTTTTGGGTAAAGAGGAAGAAGCTATGTTTCCTTTCTTTTAGCCAAATGTTAGTGATAAATTGATTAACTTTCCCTCAAGGTCCTTATTGTTAAATTTAGTGCTTAGTTTAAATACAAGCTTCGGTCCAATTGCTCCCTTGTCACAAGACTTCAATGTGGAGAACAAACGTGATCTTGCAGTTGGCTTCAACACCACTGGACTAAGTAGGAAGAATATCAACTTGAGTTCCTGTACAATATCTGAGTGCAATCTAGTAAGACATGTCAGAAACTGAGGTGGAGTTTTGAAATTTGGAGCGGATATGATCAGATTATATAGTGCTGACCATTGTAAATATGCATTGTCTATGCTCGTATACGAAGAATGATCATTTGTCCAGATTGACCAGAGAGTACCTGGTGGACTAGAACCATCCCAGAGAAGAAGTCATCACTTAAAATGAGTTAACTGAAAGGATCTTGTTGTTCAGAATCTGCTGTCCAGAACCCCTGCTTGTAGTTGCTAAGCTTATTGGAGCATATACAGAGTAATTTTACTGGCCCATCTCTACAGCTTAAGTTGGAATTCCAATTGGTTTGAACACAAGCAGCAGCTTGTCTTTAGGTAGTGCAGTGTGGACACCCTGTTCCAGAATGATCCTAGCTGAAACAAAGTTGGGAGTGGATTTTCTGGCTTCTAACCAAGCTATTGTTGATTTTAAATAGATTTAAACTTCTCCAACTCCAAAAAATAATAAAAATAAATAATTACAATTATTTTTTAAAAATTAAACCATTTAAAACTGATTTAAACCACTTATTATTATATACAACAATAAACTAATGTAAAATAGTTTTTAAAACGTGACACGTCTTATCTTTTCCGCCACACATTTGTTCTGCAGTCCTTAATGAAATGAACAAGATGCTGGATCTTGTGCTATGTTATACCTGGATAATTCTGAGGAAAACCAACAGGTCTGGAGTCATCTCAGTTAGACTCCATGAGAACACCAGTGGCAAGGTGAACTGATAGGCTAAAGACAGCACTCTTTCCATTAGTATAGGCTGACTTGCCTGATTCCATTCAGAACATTAGTCAAATTAGTCAAAGAAGCAGTTTCAGTGACAGGTTACTATCGATGCAATGCTCCTCAGACAGGATGAAGAGGTCAATACTCCCTAATGCCATTAGGCTTTACAATTCTACCGCCAGGACTTAAGAACTTTTTAAAAGCTATTATTAATGCTTTTTGAGATGGTGATTTAGATGCATATCATATTTTTTTTTACTGAGTTAAGTATTGTATGTAATTAGTTCTGCTACAACAAGTGTATGGGACATTGGAAAAAAAAGTTGAATTTCCCCATGGGGATGAATAAAGTATCTATCTATCTATCTATCTATCTATCTAGCCCAAATGGAACAGAAGTTCCTTTTTATTTAAGTATTGCTTTTTATTTATACATATAACACGGTAATAGGCCCTTTTGAGCCAATGAGTCCATGCAGTCCAATTGCTCGCATGTGACCAATTAACCTACTAACCCATATGTCTTTGGGATGTGGGAGGAAACAGGAGCATCCAGAGGAGACGCAAGTGATTGCTCGGAGGACTTACAGACTCCTTCCTCACTCTAAATACTGAAGAGTCATTTGTGAAACTGTCAGAAGCTCATCATTTTAGGAAAAGGAGGATCAGATGGTGCAAATATGTGGAATAATTGAATAATTATGGAATTTGCCAGCAGTCCTTCATTCTGTCATTTTTATTATTTATTCAATGTAATTGGTTTCATTTTAGACCATATTCAAAGTCATTTTCAGCATGATATTTTAAAATTAAAACATCTCTGCTGTCCCTGATTTGAATTGGATATTTTATTGAATAATATTCTTATAAATGATTAAAATAGTGAAAAATGTAAGGTGACGGCCCCCCCCCCCATGAAACCGTGCATTTTTATGTTAAATATCATTGTAAGGATGTGCACTTCAGTGTTTATCAATTTACCTCACTTTCAATAATAATTTCCCTGGATTTTAAAATTGTTTCAGCCCAGACAACTCACAGAATATGAGTTGGTAGGTATTTTTAAGATCTATAAATTAGTCAACCAAACTAATCAATAAGCTAATATAGTTTTGTATGATATAATGAAATTTGACTGATACACACACAAAAATATTTCAATATATGTATATATACACACTCTCTAATGAGTGAATTATCCCTTGGAATGACTTTCAATCAGTTTCCAATCATCATCAAATAAGGTGTTGCTTCTGAATGTTAATCTTTATTGGCCTCATTTTCACTTAATGAATGGAATTTAACACTGATGAAAACTAAAATGCAGCTTTTTTGTTTATGCTGAAGAAGAAAAACAACCTCTTGTGTTCTCTCCTCTGCTAAAGGCATTGATTGTTCTTGAAATTGTTGTACAGCATCTGTCACTCTCCAGTACTTCAGCCAGTGAACCATTATACATTTGCCAGCCTTGACAACATGTACCAGGATGCTGTTTCCATTGAAGAACATGGACCCAAACCTAATCTTACCTTCATGCGGTTTCCAAACAAGTTTACTTCCTTCAGTGGCAGTTAGGAAAATCTCATTATTTTTACCTTTCCAATCACATGCTTTGATTGTGCCAGCAAATGCACTGATAATCTTAACTTTAGAAATTAACTCCATAAGCTTTTCAAACATCTAAAGTAAGGTGGGAGATTGAGACTAAGGAGGCTATTGCTAAGGCATGAAGGGTTTTGCAATGTCTGTGACTTCCAGAGTAAACCTGGAGTAAGAGATTACTTTGGAGACTGATAACTTTGTGGTGCTTTAGATAGTGGCTGATGATCTGGGCTGAGAAGCTGTGTAGGAAGCCAATATTGAGCTAAAGACATATGAGATCAGCAGTTGACCCTGGGATTATTTATTTAAGGAAAAAGAGGAGATGTAGAAGATACTTGTGAAGTGTTCAAGATCCCTGAGATAAATGGAGCTCTGTAGTAAATATGTGATTGCAAAAACTCTACAACTAGGGATGCAGCTTGAAGAGAGCTGATGGAGAGTCAGTTTAAATTCAATTACTTTAAAAACTAGAAAATGATGTCTGGATAGTTAGTGTAAAAAATCATTGAGAACCGTTTAGAATTACAGATAAAAAATTACTAAGAAGTAGTAGTTTTGAGACTAGTCAAATGAATCGTGAAACATTTCCAGTCATGTATCCCTTTTCATCTGAAGTACTTCATTAAGCACCTTACAAGAATGGTTTACATTATGATAAAATTAAAATCATGTTATGATTTCCAGTCTAGTTGACTACGAGGTATTTGTCTATTTAGATTAGATACAGTTGAAATTTGTTTTAAAGCATAAATGTACCAGATAATTGAAGATATACTATCGTGTAGAAAGCTATACAATATTTATACAAGCAAGGACAAATTGAAAGACAACTAATTTGATAACAGAAATCCCTTTGTAGGAAAAGAAAACTTGTTCACTGGTAAAGATTTAAGTAAGTTGTTGAGGATATATGTTAAACAAATACATTCAATAGATATTGTGGAATGGAATTTTATCTTTACAATAATCTCACTTGCTCATTTGCTTCAGAACCAAGTTATGTTCATTCATTTGAAATCAAATTGCAGAAACTAAAGGTCAAAGAATATGATTCATTGTTCAGTTTTCATCCATAATTTGATCAAATTGGAAAAACAAATCTGTGCTATGGTAAGAAGAAATGCAGGGGCAGAGCATGAATTTTAATTCAGAGTGCCTCATTTATTAGACCCATGGCAGAATGCAGCATTGTAAATGAAACTAGGAATTGACATTTAACTACGTCTCTGACTTTTAAGTGGGAAATGGGTGTGTAGCAACTGTCAGCAAATATTCAAATCTCAGACAAGTGTGTAGAAAGGGAACACAGGAGAGAGATGGTGGTAATCATTGACAGGAGAAACTTAAAATTTCCTTTTGTTTTATACAGTTCCTTGAAGAAATATAATAAACCTGACTTCAATAGTGCCTTCTGCGACCAATCCACTTCCAACATTAGTGTGGAAAGTCATTGAGTCTTCATTCAATCTTCAAAGTTAAAAGCACAGCTCTAGTCTGTACATTTAAAGGAAACCTTTGCAGTTTAAAACAATTGCTAATGCTGCCTACTCAGCGCACTCAATTAAAATGAAGGATGGAATGATCTATTCAAGACAGTAATTCATCTGGCCAATTTAAAGATGTACTGTATAGGACCTGCTAAGTTTGGTCTGACTTCATACTAAATATTTATTACACTTTAATCAGAATTTCACTGTCCACAATTGTCACCTTCAATTTCTACTTCCCAGAATCTTTTCTAAGCAGGAGTGAGGAGGACCCAGCCTAGCCTGACTCCAGGTAGTGGGTCAGAAGAGGTCTTGATCTGTGAATCTTTGTTTTTACAGCTAGCAAAGGCCTGACCCTAGTTTTGACTCTGTCAAAGCCTTAATGTTTCTGAATACCTTTGCTGTTCGGACATTTAAATTTAAACTAAAAATTAAATTATTAACAGTTTTCTTTTAAACCAGCTAGAATGATTTTTGGTAATAATTCTGTATCTCCTTCTGCAAATGGATCCTTGACTTCCTCTTCAGGAGATCATAGTCAGTAATAACATCTCCTCCTCCTCCAGGCAGCATCCATGGAGAAGAATAAAGAGCCTGAGACCCTTCATTTCAGCCTGAGACCCTTCATCAGGACAATATACAGTATGTTTCCCATAAGAATAAATGGGCTGGACTGATATATAGATAGGTTACACAGTAGCCTAGCTAGTAGAGCTGCTGTCCCAAAGCTCCAGTGACCTGGGTTCAATCCTGACTTCCAGTACTGTCTATGTGGTGTTAGCATGTTCTCCTTGTGACTACATGGACTTCCCCTACCACTCCAGTTTCCTCCCACATCACAAAGACATGTTGGTCAGCAGTTCAATGACTGCCATATAACAGCTAGGCGGGCAACAGGAGAATTAGAGGGGATAGATATGGTGGGAGCAGCAAAGCAAGGGTTAAACTGGTGTTCTGACAGAACAGTGTGCAGACAGTGTACAGTTCAAAGCTGAACCAAACCTTTGAGAGCTGGCCGCCCCTTCTGTTCAGCCTTTTCTGAGTGTGAAGTTTCAGTAAGGTAAGAGTCTTTTTATAACAGTGATGATGAGGTATTTCTTTAGACAGAAGCTGCTGCTGAATCTGTGGAAGCCAACTCATTGGGTATATTTAAAGCGAAGCTTGATAGGTTCTTGATTAGTAAGGGTATCAAGAGTTATGGAGTGAAGGCAGGACAATGGAGTTGAAAGGGAGAATAAATCAGCCATGGTGGAATTGAAGAGCAGGCTCAATGGGGCAAATAGCTTAATTCTGCTCCTGTGACTTATGGTCTCATGAACTTGTGAACATTAGCTCATTATTCCTCTTTTTCACTATCTATCTATTCATCTATTTCTCTATCTATTGTAAACTATAATAATTGTTATGTATTGCACTGTAGTCCAGACACAAATTTCATGATATACATGTCAGTGATAATAAATCTGACTCTAATTCTGATCATTTTTACAATCTTCCCATAATTGAAAAAAGAACTAGCTTGCTACTTGTCTTCCAAACAGCCGGACAATCTGCACTTGAATCTAGGGCATGTCGTGTCCTGCTCTGTATTGACCATGGTATGGTATTCAAGAACAGCCTGGAGAATGGGCATACAGACCTAATTGCTTAGGAATCCCAGCAAGGTCTGATCCTGCCATTGGAATCAACCATAGGAGCCTAGGAGGGAGCAAACATGGGAAATGGTCAGCTGTGCTTGGTCTCTGGTGGTTTTTTAATTGTTCATGCAAGAGTCACAAAATTTATGCTGAGAAATCTGGGCCATTATTTTCCCTTCATTTCTGAAATTGATACTGAGATAACATTTTTGAATAATGCCTGTTTTGTAAGAGAGTTAGCCAACTGAAAAACAAGTGTTAATTATATGTATGGTTTACAGTTATGGAGCAATAACTTTGTCATTGTAGCACTTTAACTGGGGAAAAGCAGTGTCATGGTCTAATGGTCACAGTTGCAGTGTGTGAATACATTAGCATTCGGGTCCACCTCAAATTTATCTGCTAAGTTTGTTGAAAGGTCAATATTTGAAATATGAATTCTAGTCATCTATGTTTAAACAACAATAATATCTGAAAGTTCCAGTCCTTTCATTGCACAGCTATACTATGTACTTCTGCTATGTTTTTTTTAAGTTGCAGTCTGTTTCTCTGACAAATAAACTAGAGGTTTATGTTTGGATTGAAAATCACACGAGTAGCAATTAAAAGATCCTTTCTCTTTTGACAGAAAATGGATGAAGAAAATGAGGCCAACTTGTTGGCTGCTCTAACGGAGACACTAGACAGCATCCCAATAGATGAAGATGGACTGCCATCATTTGATGCACTGACAGATGGGGATGTGACCAGTGTCAATGCTCCTAGCCCTCCTTCAACACCTGACGGCACCCCTCCAACTCTGGAGGCTGAAGAGCCGTCTCTAGTAAGAATCCTTCCTACTGTTTAGCAAGATTTGGATGAGCCTCTGGCTACTCGCTGCATGGGTATGATGTAGTCAAAATAAGGTTTGGATTTTTAAATTATGGCCACAAGGAAAATTAACGTAATGAATGCCTCAGAAATATAATTTTAAGAAGATATGCTGCATTTTAAGAACAGGTTATATAGTAACTTGGGTACATTATTACAAAAGGCTTCTAAATATGCACATATGTAAGTATGTTTCTCTCATTCACAACTTGCTATCAACTATTTCTGAAATAATTAAAAACAACATAGCATAGAATCTTGCAAATGGGGTAATTTGAATGACTCATGATTGGATGAAAAATTGTTTACATACAGAGACTGCATATTTCATGCCTTGTTTAAATTTTCCACCTATTTGATTGTATTTTTCCAGTTGAAGAAGCTCTTGCTGGCTCCAGCTAATTCCCAGTTTATCTACAATGAATGCAATGGAGGCAGCTCACACATTCATGCGATCAGTAATAACAGGATTATATCAAGCCCTGCTGTTGTCAAGGTACATATTAATGGTGTAATCAGTAATTTTTGTCCAGGTCAGAAAGGAATATTTTATTCTTTGAAGAATGGGAGTGATTGCAATATAAACTAATGAACTTCATATTCTGCAATGATTGAAAATCCAGATGAATTATTGACTTTTATTTCAATAAAAACTTGTGGATTACTAACTTTAATTGTATATGAAAGAAAAAAATCAGCAAGAGCATATATAATAATAGGAATGACTAAATTCATTACACTTGGCATACAATTTCAGATTGGACTACCTTGTATTGTATTTTGGAATATTGACTGTGTCATAGCATATCAAGTGCATTGTAGCTACGTGGCTGAAGAACATTAGGCAAGGCTGTTCCACTATTGCAAAAATGTATTGTCTTAGCATATAACGTCCACAAAGAAGACAAATTCAATCTGTGATATTCCTGCCCCATCAGTCGCGCGCGCATGTGCGTGTACGCATGTGCGCAGGTCCGTTAGTCTCGATAGACCATGGATTTGCGCCTTGGAAAGTTCCCAGGGCGCAAGCCTGGGCAAGGTTTTTTTTAATGGAAAACCGACTGGCAGGCAGTTGCCTCCACAATGTTGTCCAAGGGAAGGGCATTAGGACCCATACAGCTTGGCACCGGTGTCATCGCAGAGCAATGTGTGGTTAAGTGCCTTACTCAAGGACACACACGCAGCCTCAGCCAAGGCTCGAACTAGTGAGCTTCAGATCACTAGACCAACGCCTTAACCACTTGGCCATGCGCCAACACGTAAGGTAAATAGTCCATCAATGGTGGCAAATCTCACCAATATCTTCTCACAAGTGAAAATCAAAAGAAACCACAGTAGCTGTAAATTGTTAGCATAAACAAAATATGCTAGAAATACTCAGCAGATCAAGCAGCTTCAGGATCCTTTCATCAAAAATGAGAAAGAGGGAAGATGCTCTTGGATGTTAAATTTCCTACACAAAAAGGTCAAAAGGTGATCACCCTGGAGGGAATAGGTCACCTTGTCTTCCCACAAAGCCTTTCCAACATTTATAAACATCATTCAGAAATATTATACAGGTAATATGGTTCATTTGCAATTGCAAATCCAGTAACATTCAAGATGGTATGAACAGTGGTTTCCCTAATTTCTCCCACCTTCCCTCTTCTTTCCTTTTCCGTTCCCCATTCTGTCTCCCCTCTCACCCCTTCTTTTCACCTGACTATCACCTCCCTCTGGTGTCCCTCTTCTTTCCCTTTCTGCCATGGTGCATTCTCCTCAACTATCAGATTCCTCCTCCTTCAGCCCTTTACCTTTTCTACCAATCACCTCCCTTGGTGTCTCTCCTCCTTCTCTTTCTGCCACAGTCCACTCTCCTCTACTGTCAGCTTCCTGCTTCTTCAGTCCTTTACCCTTTCCACCTATTACCTCCCAGCTTCTTACTTCGTCTCCCCTCCCCCATCCACCTGCCTGCCCCTAACCTGGCTTCATCTATCACATTCCAGCTTGTGCTCCTTCCCGTCCCCCACCTACTCATTCTGGCTTCTCTCCCCTACTTTTCCAATATCGATGAAGGGCTTTGGTCTGAAACTTTGACTCTTTATTCCTCTCCATAGTTGCTGCCTGATCTGCTGAGTTCCTCCAAGACTTTGTGTGTGTTTTTCAGAATATTACCTGTTTCATTAGAAGAGTCCTATTCCCCTGCTCTTTCTCTCCAGTGCTGCAAATTATTCTCATAGGGACCTATCCAATGCCTGTGTCAATCCCCAATTGATTCTGTTTGCACCATTTTTACAAGCAATGAATGCTGGAACACAATTACTTCTGCATGGAAATAATTGTCTCTCCTCCTTCTTGTAATCTTTCGGTCAAACTTTTAAACATTGCCCTCTGGTCCCTGAAACATCCATTAAGGGACAGTTATCCTCCATTTACCATGTCTAAACCATTCATGTTCCTGTTTCATGTTCATGTTTAACACAATATTATTATGTTTAAGCAGAGCAGTATGGCTCTTGCTCAAAATTGTGGGAAAATGATGCATGGATTTTGAAGTTTGTTTCCTTTCTTGAACAAATAGCCACACTTTAACCCAAGGCCAGCACTCACAAAATGATTTAAATTTTCTGTGATCTCATTGAATTAATAATATGTGATATCTGGCCTAGTTATTTAGTGTAATCAGTTTTTACTTTTTTTGCCTTGCTGTGATAATGTATATACTTATTATCTGCTGATTTGCTATTTGTGGATCCCTTGCCTGTAAGTATGGCCTGAGGTCATACCAAAAATATTTTGAAACAGCCCAAAAGAGTGGGCACATTGAAAGATGACATTTTTTTTAACAAAAAAAAACGAAGCCAACAGAAGAATTACAACACTCTGCCTCCTCCCCTCTGCCAGCTTCTTTTCCTTCCAATTTCCATCTCCAGTTGTTGGTGCAGAATAAACCAGCTGTCCCCCCCCCCCCCACCTAAGTCACCACTATTCAAGAAAATATTGAGTGCCACGTTATTTCCACTTGCAATGGTGCAGTGGTCAAGATGACTCTATCAAGCATATGATAGAAGTACTTTTTGTATTGTTATATTATCTTACTGTATATTTACAGACTTTAATGTGTTTTCTGAGTGGCGGGGTGAAGATGCAGAGTTTATAGTTTATAGAAAGCAATCATTATACTAGCAAACTAATTCTTCTATTAATAGTTGATCTATTGAATAAGATTTAACTGTGCAAATTGTTTCCTTCTGCCCTTAAAAGGTGGAGCAAACGTCAAGTCTAAAGGCAATAAGGAATGTTTGCCATCAGCAGAAATCGCAGGCCCAGCGTCGCCGATGCACAGAACTGCTCAAATATTTGACTGCTAATGACAGCCCTCCTCAGTCTCGAATAAATGAGCACAAAATTAGTAGTAAAGACAAAAGCATCTCTAAAAAGAAGACGCAGTTGCAATCCCAGCAATCATATAACCTGCAAGGTAAGAAGAAAGCATACAATAATATCATCATCATAAATTTGCATTTTTATGCATATTTTTCTGGGTTCTGTGGTGTCAGTGTCAGCTTCTTACTTCAATGGGAGTCAAACCACAAATCTCTACATCTGCCGGTACAAGCATCTGGATCATCCAAAGCCATGAGGTTTAAAATTCACAATATCAGCAGGAAAAAGTAAAATTAAGTTATTATTAAATGAATTTGAATTAGGAAAAGAATAGTCAGTCTTTGCAATGATATCCTGAAAACTTCTGGAATGCTGAAAAGGACAATATGGTTCATTAATATAATTCAGAAAAGAAAATCTGAGATACTTTCCTGGTCTAGCCTATATGTGACCCCAGACAAACTATGATGAATTACATTGATGTTTAATTCTTTAGACAACTGCCAATTAGCTGCAGAGTATATACTAACACATCATAGACTTCTGCATCTGTACCCTACAGCTTATGAGTGTATAATGATCCTGATGTATCTAACCTCCTGTCACAACAGTAACCCAGCGCTGAGTCCCAGGGTGACTTTTAGTGAAGAACTGAGCTAAGGGGCAAGACTTTCATATGACACTCTCACCAACAACAATGGAACAGTGACTGAGTCCTTAGTTTTAGAAAATTTTGTTGAGGATAATAGATAATCAGGAAAATAGGGAGGATCACTTTCTTCCACACTAAGCTTGTACAAGTAGATGTAGCAATCTCATAGTGTAATGCTATGAGATCTCTTTCATTCACCTCAGAACATTATTGCCATGAATATTGCCCATAGAGTAAGGAAAGCTTTTTTTTAAATCAAAACTCTCCAACACATGGAGCCCACAGAATCTGCAGTGGTGCAACAAATTGGGGTTTTCTTCCCTCTTATTAAAGGGTTTCAAGCAAAATGTCAACATTTCCTTTCTCTCTAGCATGGGGAAAATTTTCATCTGCTATGTATTTCTATCATTTTCTGATTATAGAGTAAACACATTAGCAATTGCTTTAAACTGCAAAGGTTTAATCCTGTTGGTTGCAACAATTTTTTTTGCTGTTATTTAATCAGGAAAGGAAATGTAAAATACCATGTATTTAAGGTTATTAATGGTTCATTTAGCTTTGTTTTCAATTTTGACAGCACGACCAACAACTCTTTCTCTGCCCTTGACACCAGAATCATCAACGTAAGTGTTTCAAAATAATATCAGACTGCTCATATTTGGAAGAGCAATGCATTTGATACTTTTTTAACTGCAAAAATATTAAGCAACTGAAAGGAATAAAACACCTTTTTTAGTGATCCAAAAGGTTCCCCATTTGAAACCAAGACCATTGAACGTACGTTGAGTGTGCAACTTTCTGGTACTGCTGGTAAGACTTCTTTTTTGCTTCATTTTATATTATCAATTAATTCTTCATTAAAGTTGAATTAATGATTCAGTAACAGGATTACATTTCCCAGAAATAGTGTTGTTTCCTTGATATATTCTCCAGAGTGTTTTATGATAGATCTTTGTAAGCTAACTTTTACTGAGGAGTTCTCATTATTGATTTTTCCCTATACAAATTAGCATATCAGCGCCTTAACTACTAAAGGTATTCAGCAGCCACTCGATTTGACAGGACATCTGAGAAAACATAAATGCAGAATAAAATGAGTCTGCTGGGGAAATAGTGTTATACAACTCAGCAACAGGCAATTTACCCCACTGAGTTCATGCCATCCATCAAGCACCCTTTTGCACTAATCCCATGTTTTGCTAACAACCTGCTACACACATTTGCCTCAAAAGGAAAAAAAAATGACCCAGTTCCAATATGTTTCTAACATTCCAAAATGCTTTACAACTGCAAATGCCTATTTGGACCAGAAATTCATCTCCATAATACCAACTGATGCTTTTGCTTTGCAATGTTGAAAATTGTATTAATGATTCTTTTTTACACATACTTTTGAATGTCTTAGCAATCTGTTGCTAGTATCACATGCTCATTTTTGGTGAGTTTTTTTATTCTTGTTAGCATTATTTGCCTTGTTCATGCTTACGCAAAGGATATGAATATAGTGCAATACCCAAAACTAGTCATCAGCAAGATTTTTGTCCATTTTGGTCAAAAAGTAACAAGTCATTCTTCACCTGTAGGAAAGCCATTTTGTTTCTAATGCTAGAAACTCAAAACAATGTTATTGAAATGAAGAAACACTCTGAACCTCTACTCATTGACAGACAACTACACATCACACTATAAACTCATGGGTTAATCACACAAGTTAATTCTAACTCATGTATCTTCAGTAACTCCTCTGCAGATAAAATGACTTCTCCTTATGGACTACTTACACTTAAAATTACACTTTCTTTTCACCTTCAACAACTTTTCTGTGAAAGAGAATTTCTAAGTAATTGTCCAAAAACTTTTTTTTTCTTGTTACTTAGTGTGGAGGTGAAATCTAGGCCTCTGCAAAACATATAGTTACTATGGTGATCATCACCCTACATTTTAACTGCCCAGAAAAATATGCAGGAAAAGACCAAAGTCTAGAGAGGCTATTCTTACAGTAAAACAGTCACTAATGAAATCTGTGACATCCTTAGATGTTCAGTATTCAAGAGGGCTTCACAATCAACGTCAAAGTTATCATTACGCTCAGATTTCTAGCCTTCAGATCATTACAGGCTGCTGCTGATGATCCATGCTTCATCTTACTGTTTACTGCTGATTTAAAGAGGGCACATACATTTCATGGAAATTGCAAAGATATCTTCAATTTTTGTGGACTTCCCTAAAATACAGGCACCCAAGACTGTATTCATATGATGATCTTCCTTGTAGAGACCTTTGTAGCAACTTCCTGCAGGCATATATGATTGTGGCTGTGGAAAGTCTTTCTGAATTTTAGGCACATAGAACATCTATCCTCCAAGTAATGTTTTAATATCTCTGGATCTAAGAGCACTCTTCCCTTCCCTCTGCTGAAAGTGTGGCAGCCATTCCTGAAGCAGTGGTAGGTTACTGTAGATGGAAAAGAGCTGGCCACTGAGGTCTCAGCTACAAGATTAAGTGCTGGTAGCTGGGTGATTATGCAATGAGTAGCTCTAATTGAAAGTGAGAGAGCATTTTGTCATGCTAGGAAACATGACAATGCTGCTGAATGAACCTTACAGTGGAAGTTTGTAATCTTTATGGTATTTTAAAACAGTATTAGAGCATCACATGATGCTGCTTTGGTGTCAGTGTAAAGTAAAAAGAAAATTTTAGGCAATTGTGCCTACAACCATCTGTTAAATATAACCTGTTATTACCCCAGTTTTTCTTCATGCAAATACTCATTAAATCAATAATAAAGGCATACACTGCACATTATATTTTACACAATACCTGGTAATTCAAAGTTTATTATATGCTTTTGTTATTGTACTTTTCATAATTACCATAATTAATTCAATATTCACAATTGTTGATAACCACCAGCCTACCAGCCATCAAGAATATACATACAGAAAGGTGCCAGAAAAAAGCCAGTAACATCATAAAGGATTCCACCCACCTTGCTCATGGACTGTTTTACCCACTCCCATCAGGGAGAAGGCTATGTAGCACCCATGCTGGGATCACCAGACTCAAAACCAGTTACTTATCCCAAGCAGTAAGGCACCTCCACTCGTCACAGCAACCCCCCCCCCCCCACCATTACTTTATCATTTCCTGCCAGAGTTACCTTATGTACAAACACTCCTGTGCCTAGCACCTCTTTATGTGCATACACTTAATCTATGTATTTAAATCATCTCATATAGTTACACTTACTGCGGATTTTTCTTTTGTTGTTGTTGTGCTGTTTATCTTATGTGCAGCATTGGATCCGGAGCAACAATTATTTCATTCTCCTTTACACTTGTGTACTGGAAATGACATTAAACAACCTTGAATCTTGAAATGCTGGTGGAGAGAAAAGTCAGCATTTCAGGCTGAAGCAGTTCATCTGGACTCATGAGGGGTCCTGATGAAAGGTCTCAGCTCAAAATATCGAATATTTATTCCTCTCCATAGCTGCTGCCTGACCTATTGAGTTCCTCCAGCATTTTGTGCATGTTGCTCTGGGTTTCCAGCATCAAAAGAATCTCTTGTGTTTATTAATTCAGCATTTCCATTTCACTGAAGTATTATAGAGCATGGTGTAAACTGAAGATTCAATAAGGAGCAGTGGAATACAGTATTTATTTCTTTCATGAGGCTCACTGCTATAACTCATTCACAGTTTTCTCATTTGTGAGTTATGTTCTCTTTTCATGTAACATAGCTGAGTGTTTGCAGTAACTGTATAAGATTTGTGCATTGATCAGTTAAAAGCACTTTTCATAACCACTTTTAAGAGTTGAAAAATTGGATTTAAAATGCTTCCTTTATGCTACATTACACCCAATTTAAGCAATGGGATCCATAATTTGAATACTTTGAATAGGAATTCAAGTCTATTTGGGTCATATAATAGAAATGGTTAACCTCTATATGGATGATCTATTATGAACATCATGATTTTTCATGCCTTTTGCACTATTGTATCATATCTAAAAGAAAATTTCTGTGTTGATAATGTGATCAGTTTTAGTGTGTGTTTTGTGAATGTTTGTTTACAATGCTGGAAGCATTGCAGAACCCTTGCTCTGACAATTAGGCAGACCATAGTGTGTCTGATCTTATTGACTCAAAACAACTGATGGTTAGAAGGTTAAAGTAATGGATGGGGGATTGGCTAAAGGATAATAAACTGAAAGTAGCCGTGAATTTTCTAGTTGGCAAACCTAGCAATAGGGTCTTTTGGAATTAGTGCTGTATCAGTAGTTTAAAGATTTTTTAATAACTTTGATGGATCGAAAAGGCAGAGTATTGGGACCAGAGGTGAGAGTCGGTTCGATTCTGCCCACTGCTCTGTGAATTTTTGCTTGGCTCTGCGCTGAACTGAGGCTAAGGCTGTGGCCTGCTCTGGCTGCTCCCGGCTTTGTGTCTGTGGACTCACTTTCATTCTGAATGCTATTTGCTTACTTTCTTTGTTTGCATGATTTATTTTTTCTCTCTGTCTGCACATTGAATGCTTGATGGTCTTTTTTATGGGTTCTTTTGGGTTTCCTTGCTTTGTGGCTGCCTGTAAGGAGACGAATCTCAAGTTTGTATAATGTATACATACTTTGATAATAAAGATACTTTGAACTTTGAAATGTAAACAGGTAAAGAATAATGCATGAACGTTTGTTAATAATACAAAATAAGCTTGGAAAGTAACAGTGAGGAGGATGCAAAGCCCTGCAGTAAAATATACTGTTGTACTGCAGTAAAATATAAGTAAGTGTTAAGAAGATAACAGATTTGATTATAATGTGAAAAGCTGTATCGCATTTTGAATGATGGGATGTCATTAGAATTTGGTGTACAGAGTGAACATGGTGTGCTACTGTATGAGATGTGTAAAAAAAATGAATTGTGCAGGTACAGCAGGCAATTACAAATACTAATGGTAAAATGGCTTTTATTCCCAGGCTGTTCGAGGCAACAAATCAAAAAGCCTTGGTGCATAACATGGATGCAGTAGATGCAACAGTGACATTCATCATTGTGCAATGCATATTTGAACGAACGAGTACCCAATTGGACCATACATGTATAACACTGAAGCAATGGGAACCATAAGCAGGAAAGCACAGAAAGATGTAATCCCATCCATGTGCAATTTCCTACCTTCTACCTTTATTGGGGTGTTAATTACAGAGGAAACAGATGGGGTCAGTTCAGCTGCAGTAATGGGCCTGATATTGAATTATCATTCAGCTGATGCCTTCTACATTATTTTTACTCAACACCCAGCACACCAATTGTCTCCCCAGGAATCTGCCCCTGCCACCACAACACCCCCAAAGATCAGCAAAGTGGTTGGGTGCATATTCCATTGTTCTTCTCAGCAGTCTTCACACCATTTCATCCTACTATCCATTATTTCCATCGTTTGAACAGTGGAGCACCTTCACAGCTCCAGCTACCCTGGAAGGATATGCCGCATAGTTTATATTACATGCAAATTTTGAATTAAAATGAACATAACTGCTCGCAAGTTAGCAGGTTGAACTACCTATGCATACGATGCTCTTCATGATGAGTGTTGATGAAAATAATTCTGTGGCAATAGCAGAAGAAATAATGTGGATTTCCTCCATGCTGTTATTTCAGTACGTTTTTCAGGTATTTTATTTTCTAAATCCTGGATGTTCCAGGCTGTAAGATAAGGATCAAAAATTATTCTCAAGTACATGGGATACTGTAGCAGTTGAGAATTAGACCACTTCTAAATTAAGATTCCACTGACAACTTGGTTTACCACCTACACATTGCTCATTTAGCATTGGCATTCACAACCAATTTTCTACTCTAAAGTATTATAGAAGCATATTACAACACTGGAAAGGGCTAATTTAAATTAAAATCTGTCAGGGAAGTTGAATATGAGTTTAAATGAGAGAAAAAAAACAATTTACAAATATAAATATGAATTAAATTAAAATTAGAAATAGAAAAACATATTTTTTAAACAGTGGATTCCAGTTAATTGGGACACATCAAGACCAGTATATTTTGGCTCAATTAAGCGGCTTGCCCAGTTAGCCAAAATTGCGCCCTCCAAATCCTCATTTTCACTGTAACATTCAAGTTGATTGTTGATGCCTTCAAATTCCTCATAGTCCCTGACGTTGAAATACTGAAATCATTTCATTTTCACTCCTGGCTGTTTCTCACATCTCCAAGCCTGAACGCTTTAAAGTGCAGTGAGCAAAACAGTTTTGAATTGCCTTTCTGCTTATTTCTCACCAACTATCAGTGACAAAAATTACTGCTTTTTGAACGCAAACATACGCAACTGATTCCATTTAAAAACTGTTTGTTCTAAGTACAGTGTAGTGTCTAATGGTCACACAAGCTGGCTAGGAACAGTTT
Source organism: Hemitrygon akajei (assembly GCF_048418815.1). Lineage (NCBI taxonomy): Eukaryota > Metazoa > Chordata > Chondrichthyes > Myliobatiformes > Dasyatidae > Hemitrygon > Hemitrygon akajei. The sequence goes on from NC_133136.1 coordinate 76,255,976, forward strand.
GGCAATGGTCTCCTGTCCTAATTAATTGGCGAAGTGTTCCAAATCAATGAATGAAATCCCAGCAATTTTCTGGATTCGTTTTTGTTTTTTAAGACTTGTCCCCAACAAGCGGCTGTTTTGATTACCAAATAATTACAATCCAGTGTATTTAAGAATAGAAATTTTCTTCATGCATCATGTATTCATGGAGTAATCTTCCAGGTACAGTGTGGAGGTGAAAATCTTGGAATCATTTTTTAAGAAGCAGCAGGATAAAGCATTGAGATTCCTTGTGGATGAATGGCAGTTTGCTAATGCTCCCATCTTCCAATTACTCTAAGCTAATTGTCACACTGCCCATTCTTAACCCATTAGCATATTTATATAATAATGACTACTTATCAGCATATTATGCAATTAAATAAGATTTATACCTTTCAATTCTTTAGTACATTGGTGATTTACATTATTAATGATTATAACATTTATATTGGTGATTGAAAATATCTTCTGTTTTTAGTTAATATAGGCCTTTTCACCTTATTCTATATCTAACTAATTATTGTTCACATTTAAAATTCAGTACTCAATATTCCTGGATCTTTTTTTTAAAAAAAGGACCTAACTGCATTCAAGCTAAAAAGAAATCCCTGTGAGATAACATTACAATATTAGCAGGACTATCTCTTGCGTATTATACAAGGGTGACTTGATTGCTATGATGGACAAGAAGTGAGAAGAATAAAGAGAAAAGAAGGAATGGAGCAGTGGGGCACTGAAAAAAGAAATAAATGAGAGAAAGGCATTAAAAACATATGTGAAGAAAGAATGAAAGAGAGAAACGTATGAGTGGAGTGGAGAATGATGAACTACTGTCACTAATCAAAAAAAGATACTATGAGAACCACAGTGGAATGGGCAGAAACTTTCACTCTTGCTCACCAATGTTATATTAGTCACTAGGACTGCTGGAGTTCAAATCTATTGCAACAATGAATGCTAACGTTCTGAATATGAGAGGAATTACAACAACTCTTACAAATAAAAACATAAAACGCTGGGTCTGACAGCATCTGTGGAATGCTAAACAAAAGTAATGTTTCAAATTGATGATCTCCATTCAGACAGTGACTTTGCGTCTGTGAATAAGCAAAGATGAATCAGAATCAATCAGGATTGATAACAAATTCATTGCTGTTTTTCCTGTCCCACACAAGAATATTGATCTCATATATAGAGTTCAAAAATTACATTGGATCTTATTTACAGTAACACAATTAATGAAGAGATCAATATCCCTGTATTGCATAAAAGCAAAATCATAGAAAAAAACTATGTCAGAGCTAACTCCTTAAAAACATTTGTTCTTGCCTCTGAGGCTTCAAAATGACTGCAAGAATCACAGAAGAAAGCTTCCTGGATTTCACTCTTTTACTTTCATCAGACTGGAGAAAGTTTGCATTTCTCATGGCCTTACTCCGTAATAATGACATTTTATGGGGGTATATCCACGTATGAGAGCATTTTTCTTTTTGCTTCTGACTTAGGAGAGAAAAGAGGCAGAACAGATGTAAATTGGGAGTGTGTTCAGCAAAGCCATGTCATTTCCCTTTTCCAAATACTGCTGATTTGAAAATGAACACCAAAACTATATTTACACTCAGTGGGCATGAGTGCTTGAAAGGGTCAGTTGTATTACCTGGCAGATAAGTAAAAGATAGAGAAAGCCCAAGGGAGTATAGGGCAATCAGGGGCTTATCTACAGAAAATAGCGCCTGTGGCAAGCACTGAAATTACACCCCTGTCCAAACATCTGACACCCATCTTTTAGATAACTTTACCATAATATCAGCTCAAAAATACAAGTCAAGCTTGTTAATCTTTCAATTAACGAATTATGGCACTACTTGAAAATTGTAACAGCACCTTCCTTGCTTTTACTGATGCAAATTGGTCTATAATGTGATCAAAGTCAGTTTTTTCAATTTCTTCTCTTTCTACACTCAGCAGAGCAAGATCACAGAGTCTGCCTTGACCCATGGAGGCTCTCAAATATGAATGTATTAGTTTTAACTTGCTGAATGATCTCTCACAGCTGGCGATGAAACTGTGATGGTTAGCATTATCTAAATAGCAATGCGAAGATTAGGGAAGCCGCTCTTATCTCCATATTGAACAATAAATTCAAGAAACTCTTCTGGTCTTGATATTTTCATGTTGATCCGCCTTGATAGCAACATTCTGCAATCCAAAATTTCTTCATATAGCTGCTGTCCATCAACATCGGAGCTGTACAATTCGCCCACATTTTCGCACTTCTTCTTTAGGTTGTTACTGTCGGTGCCATAACACAGTCCCTTGACATCGAGAAGGAACCCAAACTTGGCATCAGTGTCGTGCAAATGAGCGAACCTTACGTCCATTTCTCTGTGAAGACAGTCGAGTGTTCCCTTCATGACCCTTTCCATTTCCTCCTTAGCTGTTAACCCAGCGTCTCTCGAGTTCTCATCAGCCATTTGTTTCTTTCGTCTCTGACATCTTTCAACTTCAATATTCCATTCTTGACAGAGACCGACTCCTTCTTCGAGTGACTCATTGACCAACACTTCTCTTTCATCATAAAAATGTTCTTGGAGGGCTTTCAAATCCAGGGCAGCATCATGGAAGTTCATGCTAGAATCCTGCAGCCTCTTTTGAATACGGTCAATGCGAATGAGTACTTTGTTCCAAAATCCTAGCAAAATCAGAAACTCATTCTGAGTCGCAAGGAATTTTATGCAGTGAAAGATTTTTGTCAAGATATCACGCCACTTCTGCTTTTCCTTCTCAATCTGTGACTGAAATACCGCGTCAGTAACTCCTCTGTTTCCAGCTAAATTTCTTTCCATTTCTTTCCACTGTGTGAAGCATTCCCAATGATTCTTAGCATTTTCATGAACACTAATTCTTTCAGGTGCTTTCCATTGGTTGAATCCATTTTCCTGCTCCAATGAGGATTGATGGTCTGACCGGGAATAGTGAAGACAACAGATACAAAATGCAGACTTTTTAGAAGGGGAATAGACCAGCCATCCGCGAGTCACTTCCTTACCATGACCATTTCCCAATTTCCTCTTGAACCAAGTTTTGTTCATTGAGTGGTTATTTGTTGGTAGGAAAGGCCCCTCATTGTTCTGGCAATACTTCGAACCTTGGAACCCAGCTTTATTATTTCTGTTCTCAACGTGTCAAGCAAAATTGCTTTTCCAGTATCCTTGTCAAATTTCAGAAGTCCAATGTCATGCTGTTCAATCACTTCTGGTATAACAGTTCAAGGCTCTTTGACACCATCCAGTTCACTAGGTTCAGTGTCGTCAGGTTCAATCTCATCAGATAAAATCTCATCAATAAACTCAACATCACCACCACCACCATCGTCTTCCCCTCCTGTCATGTCCACATTCTCTGTGGCAGCCTCACTCTTAATCTCGCCATCCTCGGATTTATCTGACTGGACTTCCTCCTCAGCTTGTGACGCATTTGTACTTGATCCACCTTCGGATTCTAAGAAATTTGTAGCAGGTGCAGGCGACTCCATGGAACGTGTCGAACTACTTATTCCGCACATGAAGAACTTGCTCGACTTCTTGGCTTCCTCCGCCTCCAACTTTAGTCTCTTCTGTCCTTCAGCTCCACTTTCCTTCTTCTTTGTGAAGAAATGTTTCATGGTCTTCTTACACAATGCTCTGAAATAAGGCCATCCTAGGGCTTCCCAGCCATGTTAATCAAAGACAGATCATACATCTAAAGAAAATTATTTTTTTCACTATCCAAGGATGGCTTGTCTGACTTTAATAGAAACTGCTCTGTGGCACCCCCCTTCAAGTGGTGCCCAGGGCACGTGCCATACCTGCCATACCTTAGATACGCCACTGAGGGCAGCATTTGCTCTTTGTGACCTCTTCAATCTTTCTGCGTGTGAACCCCAACATTGTGCCCTGCACAGTCTGTGGATAAAAGATTTTCACTGATATAATAAGCCTCCCACGTAGGAACATCATCCAAAAAAGTGTTAAGAAATCCCCTTCAGGTAGTAATGCAGTGGATTATTGATCCCTCCCCCCCCCCCCCCTTAACTGACTACCTCAGTTTCATTGCCCTACTAAGTACAAATTATGTGGCAGTGATTTTTCTGCACAATGAAATTGTTTTGCATTAGCTAACAAAGAAGCTTGAGACGGTTTATTCGATGGAGGTGATGCTTCTTCAGAACTATTTCTGAAATCTTTGCAAAACCAGTTCCCTAGAAAATAGAATTTCTCAATTGGCAGTAACTCCTGTCAAGCAGGTGGGCAATTTAAATTAATAAGTTAAAACAAGAAGAAGCATTGGAAACATTTTGTAGGCCAGCCTGCATTCTGTGGGAAGAGAAACAAAATTAACATTTCAGGATAACAAATTAACATAGCCTGAATACTATTCTACAGTTGTTTTAACAGTAGATTAAATTCAAATTGCCCACTCAGCCCAGTTAAACTGTATATGAGTGGAAATGATAGACAGAGATAAATCAAACTAACTTATTTATCAAATAATCCAGGTGGTGAATGCCAACCACATCTGACCTTAAAGAAGTATCAAAACATACAGAGAATTATATCAACTGAAATCAGCAAGGATTGTGCTGGAGTCAACCTTTAATTGTCGCCACGCTTTCAGCTCCAATAAAGCAAGCCTAGAACTTATTAACCCTAACTATATGCCTTTGGAATCGGTGGAGTGGGGGGGCGGGGAGTGGGGGGGGGGAGTGGGGGGAATAACCGAAGCACTTGGAAGAGGCCCATGAGGACATAGAGAGAACACGTAAACTTCTTACAGACAGCATTGGGAATCGAACCCCAATCAGTCATCACTGGTGCTGTAAAATGATGTTGCTAACCACTATGCTATATTCTTAAGATGCAAAAATTCAACACTTAAGTAGCTAGTTTCATTACATGAATGGTTGAATCTGGTAAAATTCTGTGCTCTTTTTAAGTAATTTTACAGTGCTATACTGTAAGTATCTATCTCCATGTATAAAATGAGCTTCCATCCTGTATAGAATAGAATTGCACAGCCAAACTTCTTGGTTCTGAGGGAAACGATCCTCAGGTTCAATGGATTTGTATCTGTCATCTGTGCTCACACTCCAGCATTGCACTGATGTGTACTGCATTGTGTAAAGCACTGTTTTTCACCTAAGATTAATTAGAAGTAAGGGCAGAGCTGATAAAAGATGAAGTTGATAAGCTTACAGCAGAGGAAAGGGGAATGCAAGGAATACTAACTAAATATTTTATTTGATCTTCACAAAGAATGAATTATCTTTTTATAGGATTCCTATTACATAACAAAAGGGATAATTGAGGAGGGAATGTTTGGGAACAAATAGAATAAAATAAATTACTCCTGCATTACAGCATTATAACAGAGACCTATTATTCCATTCCTAACATTACTGAGGTCTGTAATTTTAATCCTCAGTTTCCAGAATTTTGTGAACAAAGGAATTGTGTCAAAGAAATAAAAAGTAATCATAATGACTACTCTGAAATAAATTGCAGATATGCCCAAAATATTATGCCAGTTACCATGACTGCTGTTGCTGATGGCCTACTAATGACCACAGCACTGGGTGAAATGATTGAATGCTTGAAGAAAATTGGAGTTATTATGATCCATCAGCAGTTTATTCTAAAATTTCAGAGATAGCATGCTTAAAAAGTAGGAAAAGAAGAAATTTAAGTTAAAGATTCAAAGTAAATAGTACATGTATGTCACAATTTACAGCCCTGAGATTCATTTTCTTGCAAACATTCTCAATAAATTGAATAACCATAGTAGAATCAATGAAAGACTGCATCAAAAGGGTAGACACCAGTGTGCCAAAGACAACAAAATATGTAAATACAAAAATAAATAATAATGATAAATAAATAAGCAATAAGTATTGAGAACATGAGATAAAGAGTCATTGAAAGTGGGTTCATAGGTTGTGGGTACAGTTCAGTGATGGGGCAAGTGAAGCTGAACAAAGTTATCCCCACTGGTTCAAGAGCCTGTGTGAATCATGAAGCTCCTCTACCACCTTCTTGATGGCAGCAGTGAGAAGAAAGCAAGGCCTGGATGGTGGGGAGGACTTTCTGTGTGATGGACTGGGCCATATCCATGACCTTTTGCAGGATCTTCTGTTCAAGGGCGCTGGTGTTTCCATACCAGGTTGTGATGCAGCCAGTCAATATACTCTCCACCATATATCTATAAAAGTTTGACAAAGTTTTAATTGTCATGCTGAGTAAGGAAGTAGAGGTGCTGTCATGCTTTCTTTGTCATTGCACTTGCGTGCTGGGCCCAGGATGGGTCCTCTGAAATGATAACATTGAGGAATTTGAAGTTGCTGACTCCCTCTACGTCTGATTTCCTGATGAGGACTGGCTCATTGGCCTCCAGTTTCCTCCTCCTGAAGTCCATAATCAGCTCCTTGGTCTTGCTGACATTGAGTAAGAGGTTGTTGTTGTGGCACCACTCAGCCAGATTTTCAGTCTTCCTCCTATATGCAGATTCTTCAACACCTTTGATTCAGCCTATGACAGCGTTGTTGTCAGCAAACTTAAATATGGCATTGGAACTGTGCATATTGCCAAGTAGATCAAATAGTTTACAAATATGTGAACGTTAATGTGCAGAGTATTCTGTGCAAAAACTGGTGACCAAAAATTGCAAATTACTTTTGTGACTGTATTATTGAAAACGTGGCTTAAGTTGGAACTGTTCTGGAAGTTACGTGTTAGCATTCCTGGGTAAATTGATGATTAGAGTTGAAGGATAAAGAACTCTGTAGTTCTGCCAAAAGTGTTGCATTTCTCTACCTGTCTCCTTTCCAGAAAAATTCTCCCTAAAACCTACCTGTTCTTTTATCTCCTTAGATGATTTAGCCTTACATTTTATTGGATATACTCTGATGAAACACCATGGGGTGCTTTATTGAAATCATAACGCAAATGAATTATATTGTTGTATAACTGATTAAAGTACAATGCATAGAGTACAATGTATTTGCAAAACACGTTGAAGTATTTACTGGATATATTCAGAAGACTGAAGTTCTTGTTCTTGACCCTCTGGGGACATACACAGAGCTTCACACATTTATAGTGTGGTGTGTTAAGGTGTACAATCCCTGCCTACCTTGTGGACTTCCCCTGCAGTTATATGGCTTTCACTAAAAAGTGAGTTATGGTTCAGTTATAATTAAAGACAGATTTCCACCCTTGGATTCTTGTGGTGAAAACCATTTGGAATCCTGTAAGAAGATAGAACTTGCCTCATTGCAAGTCTCCCTAAGGATTCTCACCTTAACACCACATCTCAAACTCAAGTGAATAGAATCCTAATACGTCCCATCAATGTGTCATAACCCTGAAGAATTTCTGCGCACATGAATTCAAGCTAATTACTGAGTAGCTCAAGATATGTAAATGTGTAAAATAGTGAGTCATCAGTCCTGTTTAACAACTTTTCTGATTTGTACTCCCAATGAAATCATTCAGTTGAAATATTAAGTGGGCTATTAATTTGCTTCATTCATATTCAATATTGCTCGCAAGTCATATTCTATCTCAACATGTCTTCATTCTGAAAGGAAAAGTTAGTTCATAATCTTGTACTTGAGACAAGAGAGACAAGTTATAATATAAGGAGGGAGAGACATCTATTAAAAACAATAATTTTACATTATGTTTAGATCCAAAGCTAAATTTAGTGAGATTAAAAGAATGTTTGCAGACAAACTAGAAACTATCTAAACTATCTAAACATAAGATAGTTAAGGTGCATTCTGGACATAGTTTTTCAAAAAAAATTTAGAAATTCCATGAAGTTGTAATTTCTAGAAAGAAAATGGAAATTAAAGACAAAATGAGACCTAAAGGAATCACTTGTCAAATTGAGGGCTAGTGGTAAGAAGTAGAATTCTGAACATGCAAAGAAGTAAAAATTGATTAGTAATAAATGTTAAAATAGGATATGAAATGCCTCCCCTGGTGCCAGAGTCAAGGATGTCTGTTAGCAGGACAGGACATTCTGAGAGGGGAGGGCGAACAGCTAGAGGTCATGGTCCATATAGAATCCAGTGACATAGGTAGAATCAAGAATGGGGTCCTGCAGAGGGATTTTAGGGAGCTAGGTAAGAATTTAAAAAAGCAGGTCTTCCAGGGTTGTACTCTCAGGATTGCTACATGTGCCATGTGCTAGTTAAAGTGAGTCACAAGACGGTTTGTATCTAAACTAGACTGGAACCAGTGTCCTTGCTGGGAGGTTTGCTAGTGCTACTTGAAAAGGTCTAAACTAGAGTAGCTGGAGGTTGGGAATCACAATGGTAGGGCAAGGGATGATAGAGCTAAGGGCAACAAATGTGGTATAACAAGGAAGACCCAAGGAACCTGCAAGCTGCAGGTTAATGAACATAGCGGGACTGGTGTGCTGAAATGTGTTTATTTTAGTGCTAGAGCTATTATGGATAAGGAAGATAAACAGAGCTTGGATCAGTACACGCATGAGGAGCAGGACTGGCAGCTCAATGTTCCAGGGTTTCATTGTTTAGTCAGGATAGAGATGGGGTAAAACAAGTAGAGGGGTTGCACTACCAATTAGTTACAGTGGTCCTCATACAGGACACATTGGATGGCACATCCACAGAAGCCATTTGGGTGGAGCTCAGATTTAAGAAATAATAGGTTTATACTGTAGGCTCCCCAATAAATACTGAGAAGTTGGAGGAACAGATATGAAGATATATTATGGAAAGGTGCAAATACAATAGTTATAATTGAGGACTTTAACTTTCCCAGCATTGCTTGGAACTTCCTAAATAAGGCTAGTGCTTAAATGGAGCAGGATTTCTTCAGTGCATCTAAGAGGGGTTCTTGAAAAAGTATGTAGAGAGTCTAACTAGAGGAGAAGATAGACAACCTGGTTTTGGGAAATGAGCCAGGCCAGGTAGTGCAGGAACATTTTAGGAACCTGATAGTTTGTAAACATCTTGAGAACTGTGACCACAACTCATTATGTTTTAAGATAGATATGAGTAAGGATAAAATCGGGTTTTATGGAAATTTTCTAAATTTGGGTGGGTGTGGTGGGATGCTGGGGGGACATTATGAGAGGAATTAATGGGAGTTGATTTTATAACAGCTGCTTTTGACAAATCCACATCTGATATGTGGGAGTTGTTTAAAGGCTAGCTGATCAGAGTTCATGAGTTGGAATTTCCAGTAAGAGGTAAGAACAAGAATGGTAAGGTAAGGGGACATTAGATGACCTGAGAGGTCCTAAATTTAGTTAGGGGCAAAAAAGGAAGGTATACAAGGTTTAGGCATTTAAAAGCTTATATACTTTCCTTGTAGAATATAAAGATAGCAGTAAAGTGCACGAACAGGTGATTAAGAATGCCCAAAGGAGCCTTGACAAGCAGACTCAAGGTGAATCCCAAGGCAGTTTATACTTCCATTAAGAAAAAAAGATAACCAAGGAGAGGGTAGGTTCACTCAAAAATAAAGGAGGGAATTTATGCTTGGAGTCGGGGCAAGTTGCTGAGGTACTAAACGAGTACATTGCATCAGTATTTTCTGAGAAGGATTTGAAAGGTAGTGAAAACAGAATGAGGCATGCCAATGTTCAGGGGCAGTTTGAGATTGAGGAGGTAATAGTGGGTCTTTTGAAAAGCATTAAAGTGGATAAGTTCCTAGGGTCTGATGGCATCAGTGCTTGGACCTCTAGCAAGTTTGTGAATAACACTAAGATTGGTGGAATTATCAACAATGTAAAGGACTAGCAAATAATACAGTGGGATGTGGATCAGTTACAGATACAGACAGAGAGGTGGCAGATGGAGTTTATTCCAAGCAGCTGTGTGGTGCCTAACATTGTAGACCCTTTAATGGCACTGAGATGGATTTTGGGGTCCTTGCCTGTAGTTCAGTGAAAGTAGGTAAGTTGATAAAGAATGTGTATGGCCTGCTTGTCTTCATTGGTAGGGGTGTTGACTATAAGAGTAAGCATCATCCTGCAGCCCCATTATAGGAAAGATGTGGACACTAGAAAGAGTAAAGAAGTGGTTTACCAGGATACTGGCTGGATTATAGGATATGAACAATAAGGAAAGAATGGACTAATTTGGATTGTTCTCCCTAGAGCATCAGTGGCTGAGGGGAGACCTGATAGAGGTTTATAAAATTACTAGAGACATCAATAGTGTAGACAGTCAGATTTTTTTCCCCAGGGTAGAAATAACAAACACCAGGGGGACATGCATTTAAGGTTAAAGGGAAGAGGTTTAAAGATGTCATGAGGGACAGTCTTGTGGTTTAAGAAGATTTTTGATAGACACATGAACATGAAGGGAATGAAGGAATGTGAATAATTCATAGAAGGACATTTAGTATAAATTGGAATCAAGATTGACACAATTTAGGCCAAATCGCTTGTCCAGTGCTGTTGTGTTCTACAATATGATGGGGAATTATTTTCTTTGTATTAAAAGTAACAAATAAGTTGATGAGGTCACATGGGAACATATGACATAGGATAAAAGTATGTCACAGAGAATTCTTAGCTTTCAGAGAATGAGAATAAACATATATAAAAGACAGGCATTGTCATGATCTGGATCGGTTCCCCTTTAAATTTAGTTAGGTTGCGTTATGATCCGGACCATTGACTCCTTGTTCCCTTCTAACTCCGTTTCACATGTCCCTTGAGCTTGGCCATTAAGGTGATCTACTCTCGACCCGAACTGGCAGCTTATAGGCCCTTGGCTTCAGCCGTTCCGGGGGAGAGTGTCAAGAAGCATTAGCAAGTTGCCGCCGCCACGACAAGCCAAAGTGATCCAGCCCACATCAGAGTGCAGGCAATTCGCCTTCCTTCGCCAAAGTGGGTCTGGGCAAGGTCAAACTGCCAGGCGTGAGTTGAAGGCAGAGTTCCGGCTCGATGTTCATGCCCTGTGTCCGTGTCTATCCCTCGAAGAAGAGTCCCGGCTCGGTGCCTGAGCTGAAGGCGGAGTCCTGGCTCAACGTTCCTGTCCTATGTTTGGGTGTCCACGTTTCTGGCTGCGGGGATCCATGGAGTCCACGTTCTGACTGCGGCGATCCATGGTGTCCACATTCTGACTGCGGGGATCCATGGTGTCCACGTTATGGCTGCGGGGATCCATGGTGTCCACGTTCTGACTGCGGCGATTCATGGTGTCCACATTCTGACTGCGGCGATCCATGGTGTCCACGTTCTGACTGCGGGGATCCATGGTGTCCACGTTATGGCTGCGGGGATCCATGGAGTCCACATTCTGACTGCGGCGATTCATGGTGTCCACATTCTGACTGCGGGGATCCATGGTGTCCACATTCTGACTGCGGGGATCCATGGAGTCCACATTCTGACTGCGGGGATCCATGGTGTCCACATTCTGACTGCGGGGATCCATGGAGTCCACATTCTGACTGCGGCGATTCATGGTGTCCACATTCTGACTGCGGCGATCCATGGAGTCCACATTCTGGCTGCGGGGATCCATGGTGTCTACGTTATGGCTGCGGCGATCCATGGTGTCCACATTCTGGCTGCGGGGATCCATGGTGTCCACGTTCTGACTGCGGGGATCCATGGTGTCCACGTTCTGACTGCGGGGATCCATGGTGTCCACGTTATGGCTGCGGGGATCCATAGTGTCCACATTCTGACTGCGGCGATCCATGGTGTCCACATTCTGACTGCGGGGATCCATGGTGTCTACGTTATGGCTGCGGCGATCCATGGTGTCCACATTCTGGCTGCGGGGATCCATGGTGTCCACGTTCTGACTGCGGCGATCCATGGTGTCCACATTCTGGCTGCGGGGATCCATGGTGTCCACGTTCTGACTGCGGCGATCCATGGTGTCCACATTCTGGCTGCGGGGATCCATGGTGTCCACGTTCTGACTGCGGCGATCCATGGTGTCCACATTCTGGCTGCGGGGATCCATGGAGTCCACATTCTGGCTGCGGGGATCCATGGTGTCTACGTTATGGCTGCGGCGATCCATGGTGTCCACATTCTGGCTGCGGGGATCCATGGTGTCCACGTTCTGACTGCGGGGATCCATGGTGTCCACGTTCTGACTGCGGGGATCCATGGTGTCCATGTTATGGCTGCGGCGATCCATGGTGTCCACATTCTGACTGCGGCGATTCAAGGTCCTAGTCTCCAAGTCCAAGGTCCGCGACGATCCAAGTTCCCAATGTCCAAGTCCAAGGTCCGTGGCGGTCCGTGTTCCCAGTGTCTAAGTCATGGCCGTGACGATCCAAGTTCCCAGTTTCCAAGTCCCAGGTCCGCGGCGATCCAAGTCTCTAGTCTCCTAGTCCGAGGTTCGTGTTCCTTTTTGTCCTCCTTGATTTCCCGGTTCTCTGTGTAACGAGTAATAAATGCTATTTTATTGAAACTAAAAAAGACGTGTTTGTGTCCTGCTTGTGGGTCCTCTCCCAGCACCCTTGCCCCCACCTTGTGACAGGCATGGAATCATTAGATAATACTGTCCTGGAACAGAACGTTGAAAAGACAATAGTTCTGAAGTATTTAAGGAAAAAGACTCTTACAACATCCTTGAATATGGAGCTAGTAGCAGAAAAATAGATGATTATGAATTTAACACTTGATTTTAGGTAGAGGTAAAGGGATAAACATATAGACCTATCAGTCCAATGTTGTTAATCAAATAGGTTTCTAAAGGCTGTGTAGGAAAAAATATATACAGGTAGTCCCCGAGTTACGAACGTCCGACTTACAGACAACTCGTACTTACGAACCGAGGAAGGAGAACGCCGTCCGCCATTTTAAGTCGTTGCAGTTGACACTATGTTGAGTGTTTAACTTTGTATTTGGCTTAAATTTTTCTTAGTAAGGTTCACCCTGAACCCACCCCCCCTCCGTTCCAGTTAGCTGGTGGCGCAGTGAGATCAGCACTGGGCTTGAGAACGGAGATTTCCGAGTTCGATCCAGTGACAGACCGCTACCGTGCCAGGTTGATGTCGATCCAGTGACTCCCGTATCATCTGTGCCAGGTTGATGTCGAGCTCGCAATTCGACCTTGTAAAAAAAGCACTGCCACCTCCAGTTTAAATTCCCACGCGGAATATTGTGGAGGATCAAATACCCAAACCCAGCACTGCCCCCACTTGTCTCATTTAGCCTGTCTCAGTGTGGTGGTCCTTAGGACCCAGCAGACCTCGAGAGCCGGCAGAGCTCGGGACCCGCTGCCCGCAGTGTTTCTGTTCCATTGATGGGAAGCGATCGCGATTTAAAATAAAGTGGAAATAATAAAGCGTTTGGAAAGAGGTGAAACACCATCAGTCATTGGAAAAGCATTAGCTACAGTCGGTCAACGATTGAAACAATTTTAAAGAATAACGGATAAAGTGAGAATAATGGAGCATGTGAAAGGCCCTGCCCCGATGAAAGCTACAATTATTACTAAGCAACGCAATGGTTTATTTATTGGAATACATATGTTTCTTAAGTGTTTTATATGCTTAGAAAGGTAAAATATATACTATATACTAAGACAAACATTTGACTAACTGACGCTACTAAATAATACCGGATGTACTTGTTCCGACTTCTGTACAAATCTGACTTAGAGACGGACTCAGGAATAGAACTCATATGTAACCCGGGGACTGCCTGTACTCACTTAGAAAGATAGATTAAGTGAATACATCCTGTGTCGTTTTATGAAAGGCAAGTAGAAAGTTTAACAGAATGGTTTGAGGAAATGACGGAATATTTTGCCAGAGAAGATTCAATGCATGTTGTATCAGTTAATTTTAAAATGGTGTTGACCAATTGCTGCCAGAGATGTTTGATTATGTGAAAGTGAATATATCAGAAAATAGAAGGATTTCTAATTGACAAAAAGCAAGGTAATGTTGCCTCTGATTCACGGTATTTGAAAGGTTAGATTAGATTAGATTCAACTTTTTTATTATTGTGCCAAATACAGATACAGAGCCAAATGAAATGCAATTAGCATCTAACCAGAAATGCAAAGAATAGTGTTATTTACAAAATAGCTGCAAATAAAAAGTAAGTGCTACAGCACACAAATATAAAAGTACTGAGACGGTACAATATGGGTGCAATACTGCTCAGCGCAGGGTCACAGCCTCAGGGAAGAAGCTCTTCCTGTGCCTGCTGGTGCGGGAGCAGAGGCTCCTGTAACGCCTACCAGATGGGAGGAGAGTAAAAAATTCATGGTTAGGGTGAGATGCATCCTTGATAATGCTTTTCGCCCTGCCAAGGCAGCGCTTATGGTAGATGTTCTCAATGGTGGGCAATTGGGTGCCGATAATCCACTGGGCAGCCTTCACCACACGCTGGAGTGTTGCCATACCACACTGAGATGCAGTTGATGAGGATGCTCTCAATGGTACAGCGGTAAAAGTCCGTCAGTATCCTGGGACAGAGGTGAGCTTTCTTGATGCTCCACAGGAAATAAAGGCACTGTTGCGCCTTTTTGATCGGGATGGAGGAGTTCAGGGACCAGGTGAGATCCTTGGAAATGTGAACACCAAGGAATTTGAAGCTTGATACATGCTCCACTACATCTCCATTGATGTAGATGGGGATATAAGTGTGGCTCCTAGCATGCCTGAAGTTCACAATGATCTCCTTGGTCTTCTGGGTGTTAAGGGCCAGATTGTTGTCGGCACACAATCATGCGGCCAGGTGTTGGACCTCGTCCCTGTAGGCTGTCTCGTCATTCCCTCTGATCAGGCCAACCACCGTGGTGTCGTCTGCAAACCTGATTATGGAATTAGAACCATGTACAGGAACGCAGTCATAGTGGAAAAGGGAGTACAGAAGAGGGCTCAGCACACAGCCTTGAGGCACGCCGGTGTTCAGGGTGAGAGTGGAGGAGGAGAGGTTGTCTAACTTAACAGATTGGGGTCTGTTAGTCAGAAAGTTCAAGGTCCCATTGCAGAGGGATGAGCTGATACCAAGCTGGCGAAGTTTGGGAATCAGCTTGAAGGCGGTCACAGTATTGAAAAATGCCCACAGGACCAGTGTTAGGATCAATACGTATAAACTAAATGAACATACATTTGAGGTATAAATCTGTAAGCAACACCAAAATAAAGACTATTGTTAATTGGGAAGAAGATCTTAGGAATATCAAGAGCAAATCAAATGCGATATTAAGGAGGTAGTTATTGGATGAATTTATTTTTTGAAAAATTGTGAAGTGATGCATTTTGAAATAACTGATAAAACTGAAGGATAGAAATGCAGAAAAATGTCTTTTGGAATGTGAAAAGCTGAAGGAATGTGAAAGGTATAAAATTTTTAAAAGTGAGAGATGAAATTTGATATAGTTGTTTAAACCTGGAGGAAAGAAATCATGATAAATGGAAATGGAGATTAAAATCACTGAGGGTGAGAAGTCTCGTTGCAGAGAATGAGGAAAGCAGTTGAAGTAAAAAACTTGTCATGGTACTTAGGTGTAAGTTATAAATGAAGATTTTGAAAAAAAAAACAAGACTATTTTACATGATCTCTTCTACTTTCATTGCGCTACCGTGGATAAAGTCACCTATGGTCATTTCCTTGTATCAGTCTTTTTCTAAATCTCTTCTATTCCTACCAAATCCATTTTGAATAAAAGCTTTTTTTTCAGATCACTTGTGGTGTAATTCATCACATCATTTCCGCTACTGAACTGCTCAATCATTCCCTCACCTCCACTTTGTAGATCTTAAATCCATTAAATCCATTGCATTTTCTCATTTTGCTTAGTCTTCTAGCCTCTTATCTCAGTCAGGGCATGTAGATTCAACATTTATGGTGGCCCACACATCACCAGATTTGGTTAAGCCAGACTAAGTACTAAATAAATAGAAATATATTAGAAATGTATGGTACAGAAAAGACGCCATTCATCTCCGCAATGGCTGTAGTGGCTACTTAGGCTCAGCTTACTTCCCAGCTCTCAATCTGAAATACTGTAGAATATGATTGGGCACATTCATCCAGATCAATTTTAAATGTGATGTCGGTTTTTGCTTCCTTTTTAGATAGTAGGTTCCAGACCCTCATTACTCTATGGTTAAAAAATCATTTTGTCATATTACAAATAAATTAAGCACAAAAGTTATTTCATCAGCCTTCTACTAAGTAATTTAAAATCATTGTCTTCTGATTACTTACTACACTACCAAGGGAAATGGGTCCTACTTTTTCATCTTGTCTGGACTTCTCCATAAAGTTACTTAAATTTCATCTGAGTGATACAGCATACAGTAGTGACACTACTCCAGCATAACCTATCACTTCTTGTGGAAAATGTTTTCAGCTTGGGCAATGTCCTTATAAATTTCCTTTGCACCATTTTGAGTACTGTCACATTTGTTCTTTAGTTTGGTAACTGGAAGCCTGAACCTAACATTTAAGCTGTGGCCTGAAATAGTGTATTGTACAATTTAGCAAATGTCTCTATTTTGTTTTTTTTATTTAATGCAAATTACCCGGTATGCCTTATGATCTGTTTTTTTTTGTTTATCCGACTACCTTTTAATCAACTGATAAGTTCACAAGAATGTTACTTAACTTTGACCGGTGCAAAGTAAGGACTGTTAGGAAGTTAACATCTTCATTGGATTACAATGGTGGCGTGTTGGGGAGGAAGCATTAAGAAGAAGGACGCCTCACGTCTTAATAAGCTGATAAGGAAGGCGGGCTCTGTCGTGGGCAAAGTACTGGAGAGTTTAACATCGGTAGCTGAGCGAAGGGCGCTGAGTAGGCTACGGTCAATTATGGAAAACCCTGAACATCCTCTACATAGCACCATCCAGAGACAGAGAAGCAGTTTCAGCGACAGGTTACTGTCGATGCAATGCTCCTCAGACAGGATGAAGAGGTCAATACTCCCCAATGCCATTAGGCTTTACAATTCAACTGCCAGGACTTAAGAACTTTTTTAAAGCTATTATTAATGCTTTTTGAGTTAGTGATTTAGATGCATATCATATTATTACTGAGTTAAGTATTGTATGTAATGAGTTTTTGCTACAACAAGTGTATGGGACATTGGAAAAAATGTTGAATTTCCCCATGGGGATGAATAAAGTATCTATCTATCTATCTATCTATCTACAAGTTTAAACATAGTTTCCTGAAAGTGGCAACACAGGTAGACAAGCTGATAAAGAAGGTGTCTGGAATGCTTGCCTTCATTGGCTGAGACATTGAGTACAAGAGTTGGACATCATGCTACACTTGTACAAATTAGGCCACACAGGGATTTCTGGTTGCCACATCATACAAAGGATGTGATTAAGCTAGAGAGGGTGCAGAAAAGATTCACAAGGATATTACCTGGATTGGAGGACTTGAGTTATAAGAAGCATCTGGATAATTTAAGACTGCTTTCCAGGGAGCAAAGGAAGCTGGACAGTAACGTAATAGGGATAGATAAAATTATGAGAGGCACAGAAGGGGAAGATAGCCAGAGTTTGTTTTCATGGTGGGCGTGTCTAAAACTAGAGGGCATTAGTTTAAGGTGAGAAGGAGGAGGTATAAAGGAGTTCTGAGAGGTAGATTTTTCACTTAAAAAGTGATTGTGGTATCTGAAATGAGGTGACGGAAGCAGGGGGGTAATGCATCTAGACAGCTGCTTGAATAAGCAGAGCATGGAGGATTATGGAATGAATTACAGACGAAGTAGGGTTAGTACAGATGGGAAGATGGTCAGCATAGATACAGTGGGCTGAAGTGTCTGTTGCTAGGCTGTACAACTCTATGACTCTTTAGGGATCTGTTGACATGAACTCCAAGATGTCTCTATTCCTCTACACCTTTTCATAGCCTGTTGTTTATTGTTTTCTTTCCCATGCCATATTTGCCCTCCACTGATATTAGGCCTGCCGGTACAGAGCTACTTGTTCCCTTTCTCTGTTGCTCCCTATTTAAACAATGGTGAATTATTAGTTGTTTTATGGTCCTCCAGAAATAAGCCTGCAGCCACAAATTACAAAAGTCAGAGTCTTCACTTCCTTCTTATCATATCTTAGGATACAGACACTTGGCATCTGGTAATTTATCCGCTTTTCAAGATACCTGACCCTTTAATATCCCCGTTCTATTTACGCATATTTTTCTTCATCAACATTACTGTCTATTTCTCCACCTCTTCCATTAACTTCCGTGCAAAATATTTGTTCTGCCTCTCCATTCAGAATGCCATTTTGCTTCCTCATTGATCTTTTACTTGTCTTCTCAGTCTTTGCATATTTAGAGGTTTAGAAACATAGAAAACCTACAGCACAATACAGGCCCTTCAGCCCACAAAGCTGTGCCGAACATGTCCACACCTTAGAAGTTACCTAAGGTTGCCCATAGCCCTCTATTTTTATGAGCTCCATGTACCTATCCAGGAGCCTCTTAAATGACTCTATCGTATCCGCCTCCACCACGGTCACCTGCAGCCCATTCCATGCACTCAGCACTCTGCGTAAAAAACTTACCCCTGACATCTCCTCTGTACCTACTTCCAAGCACCTTAAAACCTTAAGCCCTCTCATGCTAGCCATTCCAGCCCTGGGAAAAAGGCATACCACCTCCTAATATTTTTTACATAAATGCTCTGTATTTTTCTAATTTCTTTTTTAATTCACTTGTACATTCTGTACATCCCTTAGTTTTCTGTAGTGTTGAGCTCACAATATCTCTTCTTGGAGCTAGCCTGCATGATCTTTGACATTTATAAAGGATTAAATATGTGAGTTCCCCACATATCCCGAATGTTGGTGGTGTTGTGGATAGTGTAGAAGGTTGTCACAGACAGGATGCAGAGGTGGGCTGAGAAGTGACGGATTGGGTGCGATCTGGAAAACTGTGAAGGCAGAATACACTTTGGAAGATTAATGGCAGGATTCTTAGCAGTGTCAAGGAAAAGATTTTGGAGCCCAAGTCCACAGATCCCTCAAAATTGCGACACGAGTTGATAGAGTGGTTAAAAAGATATGTTGTTCTTCATGAGCTGGTAGTAAGGAAGGCAAATGCAATGTTAGCATTGATTTCCAGATGACTAGAATATTCTATAAAATCAAGGATCTATTGCTGAGGCTTCATAAAGCACTGGTGTGATCGCATTTGGAGTATTGCGAGTAGTTTTGGGCACCTTGCCTATGAAGAATTTTGCTGGCATTGGACAGGTCCAGAGAAGGTTTACAAGAATGATCCCAGGAATAAAAGGGTTAAAGTATGAGGAGTGTTTGATGGCTCTGGACTGTACTCACTAGAGTTTTGTTCAGCCATGTTCAAATGGCGGAGCAGAATTGATGAGCCGAATGGCCTGGTTATGCTCCTATGTCTTATGGTCCTTTAGATTGAGTTCAAGAGTTGCAAGGTAATGTTGCAACCCTATAAAGCTGGCTAGACCACAATTAGAGTATTGTGTTCATTTTTGGTTATGGAAGGATATGGAAGCATTTGAGAGTGTGCAGAGCAGATTTACCAGGGTACTGCCTGGATTGGAGAACATATCTTATGAGGAAAGGTTGAGCAAGCTGTGGCTTTGCTCTTTGGAGTGAAGGAGGCTGAGAGGCGACTTGTTAGAAAGTAAGATTATAAGAGATCTAGATAGAGTGGGCAGTCATCACCCTTGTCCCAAGGTGGCAATAGCTAATACCAGATGAGATTCATAAGATCATAAGACATAGGAACAGAATTAGGGCATTTGGCACATCAAGTTTGCTCCAACATTTCATAATTATGACTGATCCATTTCCCTCTCAACCTCACTCTCCTGCTTTCTCCCCATAACCTTTCACGCCCTGATTTATCAAGAACCTATCACTTTAAATACACTCAGTAACCTGGTCATCAACAACTGCCTGTGGCAAAGAATTCTGCAGATTTACCTCACTCTGGCTGAACAAATTCCACCTCATCTCTGTTTTAAATGGATGCCCCTCTATTCTGAGGCTGTGCTCTCTGCTCCTAGACTCCCCCACCGTAGCAACATCCTTCCCACATCCACTCTATCTAGGCCTTTCAACATTTGATAGGTTTTAATGAGGTGCTAAATTCCAGGAAGTACAGACCCAGAGCCATCGATCACTCTTCATTCTATAACACTTTCATTCCTGGAATTATTCTCATGAACCCCCTCCAATGTCAGTACATCCTTTCTTAAATGAGATACCCAAAACTGTTCACAATACTCCAAGTGAGGCCTCACCAGTGCCTGATAAAGCGTCAGCATTACATCCTTGTTTTCATATTCTAGACTCCTCAAAATGAATGCTATTATTGCATTTACCTTCTTCACGTGCAAAACTTTTTGGGAATCCTGCACAAATCCCTTTGCATCTCAGAATATTGCATTTTCTCCCCATTTATAAAATAGTCTATGCTTTACATTGACTTACAACGTATAAAGAAGCAGCGCTAACATCAACTCATGCAGAACATCACTATTCACTGGCATCCAATCAAAAAAGGTTCCTATTACTCTCACTCTTTGCCTTCTGCCATTCAACCAATGCTCTGTCCGTGCTGTGACTACCATTGGTTCTTATCGTGTTAAGCATCGTCATGTGCAGCACCTTGTTAAAAGCCTTTTGAAAATCCAAGTACACGACATCTATCAATTCTCCTTTGTCCATCCTGCATGTTATTTCCTCAAAGAATTCCAACAGGTTTGTCAGGCAAGATTGTCCCTGGAGAAAATCCTGTTGCTTTTGGCATATTTTATCATGTACCTCCAAGTACCCCTAAACCATATCCTGTTACAATCGACTCCAACATCCTCCCAACCACTGAGGTCAGGCAAGTTGGCCTGTAATTTCCTTTCTTTTGGCTCTCTCCATTCTTGAAGGGGTGGAGTGACATTTGCAATTTTAAGGTGAGTGGAGGAAAGCTTAGGGAAGATGTACATATTTTATGGAGAGTGGCAAGTGCTTGGAATTTAACGCCAAGGGTTGTGGTAAAGGTTGGTACATTTAGGGAGATTTAGGAGTCACGTAGTGAAAGAAAATTGAAGGTTATGGGCTATGTAGGAGGGAGCAGAATAGGTTTAAAGGTCAGCAGAACATCCTAGGCTGAAGGACCCATACTGTGCTGTGCTGTACTGTTCTATGTGCTGTGTGTCCCAACATTTTCTTATTGGGAATAACAAAGACCTGGATCATAGAGATATATGGCACAGAAACATGCTCTTTGGCTCACCAAGTTAGTACTGATCATCTAACATCCATATCTACGAACCCTATATTAATCCCAATATATATATATATAATGAGTCAACATTAAAATGTGCAAGTAATTGGTCTCTTCAATATTAAACGACAGCTAATCCTGCCGGTATTTTGCAGGTTGCCTTATTTGTATAGGTATGAGGTGGAACATTTATAACATGAAATAATAACAATTACTGTATGTTCATTTCATACATTCTACAGAGCAAGTCACTGCCTACTTCATCTCCTTTGCCATTATCTCATGCAAGGACTTGCTGGAGTGTGGGTAGCAGAGTCTGGATGAGCTTTAGTGTGCAAAGGAGGAAAGAAAATAGCAGGTGTTTCTTAATGGGCCAGTGATCAGTTTGTTGGATTGAGGTTAGTGATGTTAATATTATGGTTTGCGATCTGGTGGGATGAATAGGGTAGGGGACTGAAGGCTGGTGGATTGATTATGGGCATGGATCAACACGAGATTGGCCAAAACTATGGATTGGATGTGGGGGACTGATTGGAATGCAATGCTGGGAGATCAACATGTAAGAGGATTGGGAAATCTGTGGGTAAGCAATTAGGAGATTGGAGAATAAATTGGTGAGCGTTGCGAGCTGCTGGGAATCACATAATCACAAAGTATTCAGATAAACTAAAAGTAACTTGAATTAAGTTTGTTTTGCCAAAGTAAGGCTAATACATGGAGGCCCTCTTTGACCATACTCTAGCAGATGAACCAGTCCTTATTAACATCTTGTTGCCCTTAGAGTGGCCATTCCCAGTTAGGTCTCGGAGAAGTATAGTCAATTCTACTCACTATATGAGCAGTGCAAATCATTGTGATTACGTGCATGTCTAAGGAAGAAAATGTGTTATCACTGCAAATATGTCTTACAAACAAATATATGTTTGGTTCAGTTTTTGGAATGATGTGATTTGACTTGGAGATAATCATATTGAGATTCACCTCAAGAATAAAATCGAGCTGTATTTGTTTAATGCTGAAAAATACTGTAACATGCCTGAATTTCTAGTTAATAGTATCTTGTTTATTGTGAGGTCAGACTTGATTCAGAAAGTTCACTGTTGCATAAGTTAAGGGATTTATGTCTAGAAACTTTTCAGCAATTTTGATAAGTGTTCTAATTTTAAGATAGCAATAGAGAAATTAATTTTGGGACTGACAGAATTTGATTTGAGTATCTTACAGATTGCTTACAGACTCCAGTATTTAACCAGGAGAACCCACTGCAAAAGAATGATTGTAAAAGAATGACCTTCAATAAATGGCTCCACTGAAGTTGTTAGCTGAGATGTAATGTAAATTATGTAGATTAATTAAAATTAATCAAATAAAATAAGTTTGAGACTTAATAGGTAACAATGTTTTGCTGGTGTTTGGAGATCATAGCTGAATAAATTAAATTCTTATTCACTCTCCTTCAAAACTATTGAACAAAATCAGTTCATTAATACTTGTCAATAATGAATCTGAACAGGACCATTGATAACCATTTGTTGGATGTCATGTTATCATGCTTTTAGTCAGCAGGATTATAGTCACGATATATTCTATACCATATTTCCTAAAAAAATATTATATGCATTTACACAAAGTCATATAACAAAAGGTTTCCTAATATTCTGACCCATAGCAAGTACTTTGAATGGCAAAAATTGTCATAGCATGAAAAAGAGTCATATTTGAGAATTTGACTGCTGAGTGTTCAGGAATTATAGCCAAGGGGTTCCTTGTGACATTTGACAAGTAGGCTACCAAAGCCATCTTAAAAAAAGGCAGAATAATGAGAAAGACTTTGTTTAACATTCAGTTGAATGTGGTATTCACAAACATTCATACACCATCAAAAATATGAATTTAAATGTGAAAATATGCATGAAGCTTATAATAAAAACATTTTCCCAAAAAAGCATTATTTTAGGAAATGTTAAGCTTCACTAATATTGTTTGTCCAGAAAAATGATAATCCCCAAGACAATTGCTATTTGCGTAATATGTATCAAGTTATTTGTTGTGGACTTCAAATGTGGCAAAGAGGTGACAGAAAAACAATAACCCAAATTATATTCGAGTATAGCATTATTTTGCAGGGTACATGTGCATATATAATAGACTCATAAACTGCTATTTGTTGGCTTTCGGCATCGAACAGTCATCTATCTTTACATAAATCTGTCAGCATTTGTTGGCACAACACAGTATTAGAATTGTAAAAATATGCTTGCATCACATTGATAAGAAATTAATATATTAGCAAAAACTATGTTAGTAGGTAGAGAACAAACGTTATAAGAATTCCCCATGAACCATTTTACCTGTGCGTTTTACTTGTATGCTGTTTTATGGCTAGAGGGTTTTTTTTTATTATTTGCTGCATATAGATATCTATAAGTCTGAAGGAAATGCTGTTTCATTTATAAAATTCAAACTGCATTAGTAGTACTTCATTTAAACAATGAGTAGCAATGAGACAGGAACATTGTAATCAAGTCATTTAAAATCTGTTGCTCACCGCATTAATGCAAATTGTGCTGTCAGCTATACAAGGCAGCACTGTATTGAATATATCACAATGTGATTTAGCTTTTGGCACCTGATTATCTGAGAACGTCCTGTTTCAAAAAGCTCTTAATTTTAACTGTTTGCCTTATACCACTGCCAAGAAAATATATATTGTCATTTGTATTTCAGGTCTGACACCACCAACCACTCCTCCACATAAAACTAATCAAGATAATCCGTTTAAGACTGCAGTCAAACATAGGTCATCTTGCAGTTCTTCAGTGCGTAGTCCACCACCAAAGAAATTACGGTTAAGTGATTCTGCCTCAAGCTCTCAAATAAGCAGTCCCATAAAAAAGGGCCCTGAACAAACTGAACTCTATGCCCAACTCAGTAAAAGTTCAGAGTTACCCAGTGTACTTAGCATTACCCAAAGTGAAGAGAGGAAGGTAAAATGGACAAATACAAGACTCTTCGGTGACCATGATTACTGTCAATTCACGAATGCAAAGGCAGAATCATTAAGTACAATGGCATTGTGCAAAGCAAGAGAACCCAAAGACATTAAACTCCAGAATCACCCTTCTAGAGAGCCCTCACCCAGAGAACATAAGACAAATATATTTCCTGTTAAAGAAGATCAATTATGTAAGAAGGAAAGCCAGCAACAAGAAGCACAGTCTATTAACTACTCTGTTCCCAGATTACAATTGAAAGACCAAGAAATCAGGGCTGAACTAAACAAGCACTTTGGTCATCCATGTCAAGCCTTTTTTGATGAAATAGAAGATGAGGCAAGTTATCAGCAGGAAAAATACTTTTGCCATGGATATTACTCAAAACTGCCAACTTATCTCAGTGCTGGAATGTCTCTGGATGGTGTGTTTGATGACAGTGATGAAGAGACTGAAAAGTTCCTCTATCCATGGGATGGAACACCTGATGGGTTATTACTAGAAAGATCTTGCTCGCGTTCTCTGTCCAGTTCCCCATGCAGTGATTCCATCTACTCACCAAAGACTTATGCACCTTCTCAAAGAATAGTCAGGGCAAGGTCAAGATCTAGTTCCTATCCCAGACGCAGACATTATTCTTGCTCCCCATATTCTCATTCCAGATCAAGATCTCCATACAACAGATCCTCATCTAGGTATGTATACAAATCTTTCAATTCCTTCAGATAGATGGGAAATAAACTTATTGATAGAAATGTTCTACATTAATTGCATCAAGATCTATGTGAGTAGCACGTTGTACTCTTTGCACTGGTCTTGATTTATACATTTTGCATATTGAATTTCCTGCCTTTGGAAACAATGCAAGTGATATAATATTGCTCTTTTGTATCATATGATGTTGTGTTGCAATTCCTGTTCTCAATAACTTGCTTATGTGGCTTCTGATGGACATTGTTACCATTTCATCCCAGAGCTGTGATAGCAACGGTAGTATTTAGTCCCATCTGAAGTGTTAATTGCAGTTTATAATCTCGCTCTAAAAAAGAAAGGGATTGAACAAGAAAAGAATCTTCAATATTCTGTACCTTGGCATAAGGAATGAAGGGGAAAGCAGTTTTCTCTTTGAGTTTTCTGGGCCTAAATTAGAATCCCCTTTTTGTGCAAAAAATTGGACTATTCAGCATAAACAGGTTTGTTGTAAATTTTAATGATTTAAAAAAAAATTCTATTACATGAAGAAATAATAATTTTAGGTAGTAAAGGTGTAATCAATGATTCATAAATCTACTGTTATCTTGCTTAGGGAAATACGCCTTTGCTTTAATTTCAAGATCGATATTATTAAAGCTGTATTAGCATTATAATGAATTATTCACCTGAGTTCAAGATACGTTCAGGGAATGGAAGTATTATTAAGAAAGAGCCTCACTTATGCCATCAGAGAGGTCACTTTCTTCTGTTGAGAAGGCTATGTACAAGCTCATTACACTTGATCTTGTGGGTTTTGTATCATAATTCAGTAACAAATATTGTAATGTAATTCAGCAGAAACATCTCTCTTGCTTGTGATATAGGCTCAACATTTCTTTAACATTTGTTACAGTAAAGCAGGCCAGGATCAGTACTTGATGAGGAAGGTTCACTGCAAAAACAAATTAGTCCATTGCTGTGACTGTCCCAAAAGACTTTTTACAGAGAATACAAGCCTAGAATAGTGATAGATAGATACTTTATTGATCCCAAACAAAATTACGGGGTGACAGTAGCATTCCAAGTGCACAGATACACAAGTATACAAAAATTAGAAGAGAAGTAAGAAAGAATAAAAAATAAGTTACTTTAAACAATCTAACAGGAGAAGGTCGTCACTTCCCTGGCTATAGGTTGACTCATTATGGAGCCTAATGGCTGAGAGTAAGAATGACCTCATATAGCACTCTTTGGAGCGGCACAGTTGTCTTAGTCTATTACTAAAAGTGCTCCTCTGTTCAGCCAAGGTGGCCTGCAGAGGCTGAGAAACATTGTCCAGAATTGCCAGGATTTTCTGTAGGGTCTTTTATTCTACCACAGCCTCCATTGTGTCCAGTTTGACTCCTATAAAGGAGCCAGCCATTCTAATCAGTTGATTGAGCCTGTTGGCATCATCATCTGTGTTGATGCCATTGCCCCAGCACACCACTGCATAGGAGATTGTATTGGTGACAACAGAATGGTAGAACATGTGAAGGAGAGGTCTGCATACTCCAAAGGACTCAGCCTCCTCAGGAAGCAGAAGCAATTTGGCCCTTTTTGTACCTAGCTTCTGTGTTGGTGCTCCACTCAAGTCTGTCATCCAAGTGCACCCCCAGGTACAGTGCTTGTAGCTCCTCCCCACATCCACATCGTCACCATCAATAGTAACCATCAAAAGTGTAGGCTTAGTTTTCCTAAAGTCCCTCACCATCTCCTTTGTCTTACTGATGTTGAGCTGCAGATGATTCTGCTTGAACTATTTGACAAAGTCCTCCACCAGGGCCCTATATTTATCTTCCTGTCCTCTCTTTGTACACCTAACTATTGCTGAGTCATCGGAGAATTTCTGCAGATAACATGACTCAGTGTTGTATCTAAAGTAATCTGTACAGGGTAAACGGGAAAGGAGCCAATGCAGTCCCCTGTGGACTGCTTATAACCATGTCTGACACACAGCTCTGAAGCTGCATAAACAGTGGTCTGCCAGTCAGGTAGTCCATTATCTAGAATACAAGCTTTACTTGAGATAGATTACACTATGTTTGAGGATAATTGAAGATGCAAGGCATTGTATTTACCTCAATTATATGCAATAAAGACATTTCACTGGTAAATAAACTATATAATCTGTAGTATAGATTGTATACTGATGTACATTATGTAATATAAAAGCCAGACCATTAATTTTGTGGCTGTGTACCCAACCTATTTAAAAATAATTAATAAATCCTATCTATCAGACTGGTGACCTAATCTAAATTTAAGACATTTGTGTTGGCTGTTGCAGAATAAACTGTACCAATCAAATCCTGAAAAATTGATAAAAACTGCACTTAACAGGCGAGAGAGGGGGGAAAGAGACAAGGATGAAAGGGTATTGAGTGAATGTCAATTAGCCCTGCTGGATTCTATGAAAAGCTTGCCAAGGCTACAGCTAAATTAATGACCTCTGCTGGAAAACAGATTTTATTCATTTATACAAGAACTTCACTTTGCAATTAGAGTGCTTGATTCTGAGGCAAGATGTGAATTGTTTTTTTTTCCCCTTTGCATTTAAATGAGATATTTTTCCTATTAATTTTACGGCTACCTTCTTTACTTGTCCTTTTGTTAGCAGTGGACAGTAATCCGCAAGCAACACACGGAGATTTCAAAACATTGTTATGATGCTTTACCCTTTGTTTTCTTCTTTCCATGCCTGAGAATTCGGATTGCTTGTTGGACAAGGATCCAGAGGCAGAATTTTGCCCTCCATTATCATGCCTCAGTCACGTTCTTCATGTGTGGCTATAGCTAGTGAATGGCTGCAGGTTATTGCATCCAAGCAGGAATCCTTGCTTAAGCTAAATCTTTGCTGTATTTCTACCGGAAGCCACTGGATAGTAATCAGAAGGGAATTCTGATCTGTTTTCTTTTCAGTCACTCATTATGGCTCTTATCACACATCTGATAATTGTTCTTTCAATACAGACCAAGGAATCAGCTTAACCCCTCTTGGTTAACTATCTGGACTGTCATCTAAGGAACTGAACCATTGGGGGAATTTTATTAGAATTCATGTACAATTTTATGATGTAATTTTAATTTTTGTCATTTTCCTCTGTCTTATGAGTCTTTCCTACCATGCCATGATATTCTTTAACTGAGAGTACATCTGCCCCACATGTTGTTGCCAATTCCAAAGATTAATGAAGTATACAAACTTTTTTGAGCTCCCTGGTGTGCAACTGCAGGACGTTGCTCAGCTCCTCCCTGAAGGTTTGGCTGTGCACTTGAGAAATTAAAACCATGGGCTACTATGAATGCTTTAATAAATACTGAATAGATATCCATTCTCATACCTTAAAAAGTTATGTTATCAGTTATTATTTTGAAAAATTGTATATTTATGTTCATTTTGCTTTGTAGATCACAGCACTACTATGATTCAGGGCGCAGTAGGGTACAACACAGGTCTCGTGGAAGTCCTTGCTGCTCACACTCAAGGTCATGCTCCAGGTCACCCTTCAATCGTTATAGTAGACCCAGGTGAGGGATTACAATAGTGTAGAAAAGTTTTGTGTATTCTATCAAAGCCAAAACTTTATTAAATTTCCTGTTTTCAAACAAAATGATAAATTAATAATATCAGGTAGTTATTTGCCAGTTCAAATACTGTTTTATACAAAAAAAACTTTTGTTTTAACATTTTAGGTACATCGTGGTTTCCTAACTTACCTGTCTGAAATATCTATTAAATGGAATCCTTAATCATGTTCACACGTGACCACTTTTATTCAGCAGCATCTAGGGGAAAGTATGGGTGCGGTATGAAGGGAAAACTTGCATTTATCCAATGATTGAGAAGAAAACTGGACGATAACGTATTTTCCTCAACTACCGTTTTCACATTTGTTGTTGACCCCCATTTTATTAACCAAATCTTTGATGCCATTGTGCTTCTGTTTCCATGGTTATGTCTAAAGTTCCCTTTGTGGTAACCTAATTTCCCTACTTTACACAATTGCATCTGCCTTAAGATTCTCAACTCCTGTAGAATGTACATTTTAGAAAAATGGTGATCTCCCAGCAGCAGAGAGATTTGGACAATCAACATATCTTTTGAAGTGTAAATGTTGTCTTGTTTCCTGCTGAAGATAACAGATTGCTTCAACAAGAAGAGAGACCAGGATAGCCCACTCATTTATTTCTCTCAATGTCATAGTGGGAGTTAGTAGCTCTGTTTTAATTATCTTGATAAACATAAGAACTCATCACAAAATAACTATTAGGTTCTTGCGATAATGTCACGGAATATAATTCTGTGCAAGTTCTCAATAACAATGAAACTGTGCAAGTTGGTAATGGGTTTCTGTTGGTTCAGCAACTTAACAAATTATGAGAAGGCCCCATGAAGATTAATCAAAGTGTTTCTTGTTGGTTGTTTCCTGTTCAGCATTGCTGACCTACTTCTGTATTGTTTGATCAATACTGTAAATTTTGGAGTGACAATATGATTAAATGTGTTTTGCTGCAGTAGGAAAATTACAGTTTTAGTGCACTACATGTAAAGCATGGATAGAAGATGCTAAAACAACTCAGTGTATTTCATTTACAATAGCAAGTACTTGGTGAGTGCAGGAGTACTGCTTGTTAATGTTCCTAACACAATAGCCTAGATTTTGCAATCAGTGGTCAAAGGAAGGTGTCTATCTTTTGACCTTGAAGAAAGCTTCCCACAAAGGTTTAGCAGACTCTTGTTTTGTAATGAGATTTGTCCAGGGCACCTATGGTGTTCAGATTTAGCAAAGTTATCAGACAGACTGAACAGCCAATCAGATTGAAACAGGAAATAAAAAGTACAGATTATGATTAACTTAGTATTTTTACAGAAAACAGAGAGACAACTGAAATGATTCATTAACCATCTTATTTAACACATCCATAACTACAAAGAGCAGAGTCCAATTACCTGAAATCTCTGTCAGAGGATAGGGGCTCCTAAACACCAAAGGGCTGTGAAGTTTCCATTGTTAACTTTGTTCAAATTTCCTATTGATACATTTTTGGACACATAAGATTTTGTATGGGTTGGACAAGTTTTATCGAGTTGTGAGACCAGCCGTTATCTTAGGCAGCCATCAATCCCAGGGTATCACGGGTTTGCACTTCTGGACGCAAGCCTGGCCAGGAAGATTTCAAGAACCAGCTGTGTTGTCCATGTAGTGGGTTCCCCCTCTCCACATCACTGATATAGTCCAAGAGAAGGGCAAGCGCCAATACAGCTTGGCACCAGTGTCGTCACAGAGGTTGCCAGAGTGAAGTTGTAATCAACATTAAACTGCCCTAGGGACCCCGGCTCCGGATTTCTTCCTCAAGGTTTACCCCCAAAGCCTTTCCCGTGGGTGAGTATGACCACAAGGCAGCAGAGATTTAAAATCAGAGTTTTAGGTGAGCTGCCGTCCAGGGCTGACAAGCCCCACCTGCCCGAAGCAACGGGTTTTGAAGCACCAGTGGTCAACCTTTGCCCCTTCTCTTGTCAGTAGAAGGAACTCCGCCAGGCTTAGTAGCCAAGCCACCTGTGAAGGCCAAGAGTTGGATTTGGTTGTCAGAGGCTGTTAGAGTCGCACGCCATTTAGAGTACTTTATAGGTAGTGGGAGCTTATCCCCACTACCACCCCCGACTATGATAACCTTAGGAACCAGCCATTGTCTTGTTGAATGGTGAAGTATTCACAAAATCCATGGAAAAATCTTTGCTCCTGTTAAATCTAAAATCAGGCTGCCAGAAGTATCTAACTTTAGTTTCATATCATAAATACTAACCTGAAATTCACCAGAAACTGTCAAACAATGCCTGCTTTTATACGAAGATATTACATGCACATATTTGACTGTTAACATTTTTCATTTCCTTACTACATGATAATTTTTTAAGGTATGACAGCTATGAGGAATATGAAAATGAGAGGCTGAAGAGGGAGGAATATCGAAAGGACTATGAGAAACGTGAATTTGAAAGGGCTAAGCAAAGGGAACGTCAAAGGCAAAAGGCAATTGTAAGCATTGTTGTAGCTCTCACTTTTCCTTCAGATTTAGACAAGCTGTAAATACATGACACGTGACACAAAAATGTTCTTAAAATCTCTCCAGGAGGAACGCCGTGTTATTTACGTGGCGAAAGTCAGGGGTGACATAACACGTACAGAACTAAAAAGACGTTTTGAGGTTTTTGGTGAAATCGAAGAGTGTACTGTGCATTTGTGTGAAGATGGGTAAGATTATGAATAGTTACATATCACATGATAAATGCACTGCTGAAGAAACAAAGTGTGCTTTTTTCTGTCTGAGCTAAAAGGCGTGATATAGAACTTTAGTAACATAGAACATATATGAGTACTCATAAGTTTGGAACTTGAGTAGAGTTGAAACTTTCCTACAGATGATTAATTGATTGTGTTAGTGGCCTCATTTCTATAATACAGTCATCAACAAAGGCCTCCTGATGCAAGTCAGAAGATTTGGAAAGCCTTATGTTTTCCAATTCAGCTTTAGGCAAAGAAATATACAGTAGAATTTGGAGTGAAGGACAAATGGTTATGGATCTAAATGCTTTCTGCAGAGAAGCATTCATACTATTCTAGTCATCACCAAAATAGCAATAGCCATGCCTTGATCTTTTACAGTGTAGAATGTATGCAGTGTATGGTCCAACCATTTCCAAGCCAAAAGAACAGTTGATCTTAAGACCTTGGTTTTCACTTTGACACAGTTATTGCTTCTGCAACAACAGGCATATTGGACATCAAGGGGCACTCAGTTTCGAATTGCTAAAATCACATTGTAAGGTTTAGTCCTGCTTGTCTTTAATGCTTGGTCCTCTATTGCCCTTTAATGCCATAAAAGATTATAAATTGACCCCAATCTACAGAGATATAAAATACTGTTAACTTTCAGTCCATTTTAATATGCCATTCAAAAATAGCAGAATTTTCCCTGTGTTCTTTTTCAACCAATTAACTAATCAGATTGTCAGTGCTGTTTGTGGAGTTTTTCTCCCTGAAGAACTGTTTCCTCATTTATTTACAAAATTATTTAAACAAGTCTCTTTGCATGTGAATTAAAATTTTAAGATCTTTCTACATAGATGTATAACAATTAAAACAAATCAAATTATATTCTGCAGCTAATTTACAATGCACTGGATGTGCTGCAATGAGGGACACACATTAATTTTGATCCAATTCTTTCCAGTGACAACTATGGTTTCATCACATATCGTTACACTTGTGATGCATTTGCTGCCCTTGAGAATGGACACACTTTGCGAAGGTCTAATGAGCCTCCGTTTGAATTGTGCTTTGGAGGTTGTAGACAGCTTTACAAGTCTAACTATGCAGATCTGGGTAAGATTGCTCTACAACACAATTGTTTTGCTTTTTCATTGACAATGTGGACATTTGAATAGACAGTTTTGAATCCTTGTTTTAATGAACTTTGATATATTTATTCATAAGTGTAGACTCAGCCTACTCACATCAAATTCTTAGGTTTGCAATTGAAAATAGAAAATCATACAGAGTCAGTAAAGGTTTCTTTACAATTGGATCCTTTGTAACTTGTACCATGTATCAAAATTTCATTTGAACATTGTTCAAATTAACAGATGTAATTAGGCAGCTTTTTGAAATGCTGTGCAAATATAACAACAATTTATTGTCACTAGGTCATTTCAGTAGGGCTAAGCTTTCACTGAATAGGCAAGATGAAGAGAAGTCTATTATTTTTTGTATTTGACTATGAATAACTGTGATAGCAAAAGGAAACTGAATTATTTTTATATTGTTCATGAAGGACAAGAATAAAAGGAAGACTGGAGATAATGTGAAATCTTATGACTAATTAAGGGTATCCACAGAGAAATTAAATCCTTAAAATTATTTCATGATGTATAGAATGTATTTTCAAAGTTCAATGTACATTTAATATCAAGGCATGTATACCATATACAACCTTGAGTTTCGTCCTCTTGCCGGCAGTCACAGAACAAAGAAACACAACAGAATTCACGAAAAACTCCACACCATGAAGACAGTGTGTGAGCAAAGAATGAGCTGTGCAAACCATAGAATAAGTAAGCAAATAATACACTGAACGTGAACCACAGAGTCCGCAAAAATGAGTCCACTGTCAGTGGAGCCAGTCACCACTGCAGCTGGTCCAAGAGCCCGATGGCTGTGGGCAAAAGCTGCAGAGCCGGGTTCAGCACTGAGTCGAGTGCCGATGGCTGCAGAGTCAGTCCAGCACTTATCTGAGTAAATCCTCATGGGGCAGTGTGTTGAACACCAGTTCAATCTTCGCCCTCGGCCTCTACGCTTTAATCTCTTTAACCTGGTTTGGCACTTAAATCACCTAAACATTGGTTCATTTTCCACTCTCTGGCTCGGGCCTTGCCACTTCAATCCAGTCCGAAGTCTGCTCCAGCAATGGCCACCGTGGCTGTGCCTGCACTCTTGAGGGTCCAGTTCACCGAAACCTTCAGGGTACTGCAAGAACACCGGGTCATACAGATGGTACAACGGCACACTTCCCAAAGCGGAATTACAGGCTGAGGACTGCAACGATTGTAATGCAGAAAATGTATATTTAGTAATTTTGTTAGCTGTCCGCAAAACATTACTGTGTCTCACCAATGCCGTCTTTGAAGAAAAGTTCTTAAAAAATTGAGAGTAACTAATATCAGTATTAGGCAAGTAGATAATTGACCCAGTGATCAGAATGAGAATTAGAAAATAGACAAATGTTTCTTTGCCTTTTTGAACAATTGTTAGCTGAGTTATGTTTCATAAAATGACCAATAAGTAGAATAGATAGGTAGTGAAAATTTACATTCGTAACACATCTACCAAGGGTTCTTCAGAGGTCCTGGATATGCAGGAATCCCCTTATGGGGACTGCAAGCTCAGAATCTACAAATCATCCTTGAACCTACTCAGTGTTTTATTGAGACAAATCTTTACTGTACAGCAAAGTTCCAGGCATGTCTGCCTGCATCACCCAAAAGTTTCCAAAAACTAAAGCAATGTATAAAGGTAGATGGTCTCTTGTGAAAGTACATTGACATTGTGCCATAGTTTTAGGAATAGCAGATCTTTGGTTTCACTGCGTACAGTTCAGAAGTGTTCATGCCTTGGTTTTGCATGACCTTTGCACATCTCCAGCTTTCATTCCTACAGTTGATAAAGACATTTGAGGCTCTAGAGAGGCTGCAGAAGAGATTTAAGTGTCAGCAAAACAGAGAGTTCAGTTATGAGCTAGGTTCCAGAATTTAGAGTTATTTGCTTTGCTGATCTGTAGCATTGAAATGAATATTACTTTTTAAAATGATTAAGGGAATAAATTTGAGCTAAACAATGTTAGTGAAGTTAGTGCTTCACTAATATCCATGTCATGCATTGTATGGCTTTGCACCTGTAAGATTAATTCTTCTGAATCATTTTGTATCTAATCTGGTTGTGGAGTAACAAGCACCATTTTACTTTATGCAATTATTAATCACCCAGTCCATGTGTATCAGACGAATTTTATTAATCAACATAGCAAGGTCCTGTACTGATTGCATGCAGAATGCAAAATACATGTACAACAGAGCAGCAATGCTTCTGGTATTGTCCCCATCTTGCCTTAGTCATTTAATATGTGGTGATTAGTAAGAAGGTGGCATAAAAAAAATCATACAGTTTTTTTTGTGTGAAGTCAGGGGAAACAAATGAGCTCCTTCTGGATTCATCAAAAAGTTAGTCTCATAGGCAGCTACCATTGCACTTCTTGCTACTGTGGGATAGTCTTAGCTCCCAAAGCTATCATATCAATTTGATATTTGTGTTATGTTGGTGGCTTTTGATTGAAGTTCCAGTGTACTGTACAAGTAGCTCAGGCCTCTGGCTGGTTGGTATTCAGCAGGGCAATTATTTTGGGGATGTTTGCTCCATGGAGTCTTCTGCCATGTTTCATAGTAGTTTGTCATTATTAAGTGAATTGCATTCTGGTTTCTGAAAGTCAGTATTTAATGGCTTGAATTTCCTGTATGTGATGTCAAACTGTCAAACCTGTCAACTCTTGCTTTAAAACTGACAGGGATTTCTCACGTTTGCAACTGCATAGTTACGCGTTGAAATCTAGAAAATTGCTCTTGCCAATGCACATTTTATCATTACAAGTTGCATATTGTAGTTGCAAATATTTTTAAAGGAAATTAATTGATAATAATATCAACATTTTTTGAAAGGATAGGCAGAATGAATGGAGGGTAGGCTGCTTTTTGAAGTATACTGGGCTCTGTTCACAACTCTGCAATTTCATGCAGTCTTGGGCAGAGAGATTGTCACACCAGGCTCTGTTGCATCCAGATAAATATCAAATGTAATCTCTGTTACTTAAGGAATTTAATTTTTTTATTTATATTATTTACTGTACCAATTAAGTGAACGATAAGCTCTAAGAGCAAAATATTGTTTTATGTTAAAATAGGATCATCCTGCTTAAAGCACTTAAAAAAAACACTAATTCATTAATAATGTAGACTCACCAACTGGAAGGCAATAGCTACAAGAGAAATAAAGCTTTCTTCACTTTAATTACCAACACAAGAAAATCTGCAGAGGCTGGAAATCCAAAATGCTGGAGGGAACTCAGCAGGTCAGACAGCATTTATGGAAAAGTGTAAAGAGTTGACCATTTGGGCCAAGACCCTTCATCAGGACTGGCAAAAAAAGGATGAGAAGTCAGAGTAAGAAGGTGAGGGAGGAGAGAAAGAAGTACAAGGTGGTTGGTTATAGGTGAAACTGGGAGCAGGGGAGAATGTGAAGTAAAGAGCTGGGAAGTTGATTAGTGAAAGAGATAAAGGTCTGGAGAAGGGGGAATTAGCTAGTTGCTCTATTAAAGCAAAACCTGTGACATGTACCATACTGAGATGAACTCCATTGGACTTTATCAACTATTTTGTTTAGAATTTTTTAAAATTACATCAACTAAGATACCTCTAGCAAGAGAAAATCTGCAGGGTTTCAGCCCGAAATGTCGACTGCACTTTTGTCCATAGATGCTGCCTGGCCTGCTGAGTTCCTCCAGCATTTTGTGTGTGTGGCTCAGGTATCTCTGGAGATGTTTTCCATCAGCTTATTATTATATTAAAAGAAAACACCAAAATAAATCATCTAGTCTATATTCCCAGCAAAATCAAAAATAGCGGTTGGAGAATATTGGTGGTGAAATCCAATGGGCTACAAAACTATAATGATAGTTATAATAAACTGAGCATGTATCAGTTGAGTGAATATTTTATGGATATTACAAACTGAGGGTGTGAAATTTACTTGATGAATGCAAAGGCTTTCACTTACTTCTTCATGGCAATCTATCATTGCTGTCAAAGCCTGCATTTATTGCTTGCCCTTAAATGTCTTTGAGAAGGTGGTTCGGAACTACCCTTCTTGATGCAGCTGTTGAGCTTGCATGTGAGTTTAGAAGCCCGATAAAAGTTAATCACATCACTGTAGCTCTGGACTTGCATACAAACCAGGTAAGATAAGGAGAGCCAATTTCCTTTCCCGAGCAACACTAATGAACTAGATGTTTTCTTAAAATTATAATTCAATTGTTATAATTTCATGAAAACCATTTTTATTTTCATTTAATATAAACCTATTTATTTTGTTAATCAAATTTAAATTCACCAGCTGACATAGTGGAATTTAAACTTGTTTTTGTGGAATATTATTCAGGCTCATAGTTTACTGGTTTGATAACTAATTTGCCGCTGAATTGTAGTGTCAACATTTATATACTCATTTATTTATTTAGAGATACAGCGCGGAATAGGCCTTTCTGGCTCAACGTACTACACCGCCCAGCAGCCCACCTACTTAACCCTAGCCTAATCACAGGACAAATTTACTGGTAATTAACTGGTACATCTTTGGAATGTGTGAGGAAACCCATACATACACAGGGTGGACATACAAATTCCTCACAGATGGTGCTGGGATTGAACATAGTGAGAAGTGGGTGTCTAGTAGCCTAATACAATGGAGGATAAATTATATAACTTCTGAACTGATGCAAGAACAAAAAGAACTTTGAAGAAGAGGTTTTCAATAGTTCAATGGCTCAATTTAATGCCAGAGAATGTATACAGTATACAACCTGAAATCCTTACTCTTCGCAGACAATCATGAAACAGAGGGGAGAAGCATCAGTCCCCCACCACCCACTCTGCAAGCAATAGCAAAGACCACAGAGACCCTGGTCTCGAGTCCATTATAAACTACTGTCCATCCTAACACTTCAACATCTCAACAGGCCCTCTCTCTCACTTACGAGGGAGAGAGAGAGACATTGCTCCTGCCACAGCAAGAGGGGAGGTTAACAGCTCGCTGTTTCAATGTTATAGTCTGCAGTGTCGCTTATTCAAGTTCCACCAGCTTGGAGCCAACAGACTCTCACTTAGAGAGAGAGAGAGAGAGAGAGATTGCTTGAGTGTAGAGGCCTCCGACAGCTACACCTTCTGTCTCAGTGTTTCAATCTCTCATGATGCTTCAGTTGGCAACTTTGGTGAGGAATTGGGTCATCCACAGGGCTGCACCCCAAATGCTTATGTCTTCCAAACTGCTCCTGGAGATATGGAGGTGCCGGTTGCTCAGAGCAAAGATCCACCGTACATGAAGAAAGTAGTTTGAGTGCAGTTATAGATTGTGGACTCTGACAGGACCCCAGCCACTTTGAAAGCAAAAAAGAGAACAGAAGATTAAAGCTACTTTGTGGATGAACTGGAAGATGTCGCCCAGGTCTGCAAAAGACTCTGGCACCATCTTTAGCTCCTCCCACTTCCACTTCTTTTGGAAAGAAGCTGCATGTGCACAGATCTTTGAAACGGAAGGGCTAGATAAATAAAACAATAAATGAAATATATTGTATCTTAGACAAAAGCCAGGAAGAATTGCTGGTGTAATATAAAGCCATATTAGACTCTGCCTGGAATATGGTGTTCAGTCATGGGCATTGTTCGATAGTGAAGTTATGAAAGTTTTAAGAAAGAAACAAAATATAACAAAATCTGTTTCCAGAGGTAAGGAATTACAATTACATGATTAGACAGGGAAGTTCTAGGGTTGCTCAC
This sequence comes from Hemitrygon akajei, assembly GCF_048418815.1. NCBI lineage: Eukaryota > Metazoa > Chordata > Chondrichthyes > Myliobatiformes > Dasyatidae > Hemitrygon > Hemitrygon akajei. Next base: position 76,294,109 of record NC_133136.1, read on the forward strand.
CATACAGAAGAAAAGTCTAGAAGGACATTTGATGGAGATGGTGAAATTTTAAATAACAAAAGAATAATTAAGAAGAAGGGTGGTCTGGAAATATAAAAACTCATAATCAACAAATAGCAACAGACAGTCCATTTCTGCTGAATCTAGGGGTGGGTTGGTGTGGCAAGTGATATATGAGTGTGCAGGGTACATATGCATTGGCAAATCAATTTCTGGACTTTTGGTGTTGATATGAATATTAATTGTACACAATTTCAGCAATGCTATACAAAGCACAAACTTAGATGTGTGCGATTCTATCATAGCTGAAGCTTTTAAAGTAGTGCTCTGAACTGGAACTGGGTGAACTTGGCCTGTTAATTGTTCTCCCAAACAAGTAAGCAGCCACATTTTTCAGACTTTTAAAGATCTGGTTCATCAAAAAACGAGAGACGAATTTGTCATTGTCTTCATTGTCCCATCCTTGTCCCATTGTCCCATTGTCCCATTGTCATCATTTCCCATCGTTTATGGGAAATGATGGTATAATCCTTCCCTTCAAGGAATGCAAGATCAGATCTGCTCCACTCTTTCACTTTCTCTCACCTTTCAGTTTCTTCCCTAGTTATTTACACTTAGGTGCTGTCTTGGTGATGTTAAAGTCATGGCAGGCTGAATGGCATCAGACACATTACATATACGAAGTGCATTATGCAGTGTGTGTGCAGAGGGAAGTCATGACTGAACTTACACATCAGCCACGAGATATAAAAGTGTGCTGTTGATTCAATTTATCTAATGTCTGTAAAGTCAAGTGCATAGATCTGAGGTGATAGTCAAAGGGTGTATGAAGGAAAATGTTTTACTCAATGTAGGGCTTAGAGCTGAAAAGTGCTAGCGGGTAACAATTTGGAAAAAATTCTAATAATAGATTTGAAAAGGAATTTGGTTAAATAAGCAAAAGAAAAGTAAGACTAAATATAATGTTCTTTGATAAAATCAGCACAGACTCAAAAGGCCAAGTGGCCTCATTTTGTGCAGTGCATGTATAGAGTGAATGTGAATTTATTGTAGAGTGAAAAGAAATAAAACTGAAATGAAACATTTTTGAACAGGCTGGAATAACTCAGATTACCTGAAAAAGATGAAGGGAAGTCCATTCACTTAAATGAATTGTAAAGCTAGTTATTTGATAAATGATATAGCAATAAGAATGCAACACAGACAGAGAAGATAAATAGCAGCATTTTCTGTTCAGTTGCATTAATATGCAGTAAAAGCTCATGAATGTATTGAGCTTGATTGGTTTTGTGGCTGGCTGTGACTTCCAGAGAGAACCATCAGCTAGCTGTAGACATCTGACCTCTCACTACACTCCTGGACTCAGCTTGGAACCTGGGGATTTTCTGTAATGTGCTGAGCTGAGGCATGGATACATTTCAGCCCTTCAACTTTACACCAGACATAGCAGACACATGTCGCTCAACCGTGTTTAAATGTGGTCACCCATTATTATTGAAAAGATAAATGGTTTGCTTTATTACATTGTTTTAAATAATAAAGAACATTTGTTTTCACTAATTAAAGGGTTTTCAAGTGGCTTTGGACGCCTCTGATCACTAGAGATATTAGGAGGCATTCATAAAGGCCTTTGATATAAATTATCTGAAGGTCTTCAGGGCAGTTTGTGAGTCTATGGCTTGTCAATTGCCCCCACTTTGCATCATTAGTAGAACTGAAAGATGCATGGTTATATATATAGAGACTCTGCAGAAGGTGGAAATCCACAGCAACAGATACAAAATGCTGGAGGAAATCAGCAGGTCAGGCAGCATCTATAGAAAGGAATAAAGAGTTCTCTATGGAGAGGGATAAAGGGTTTCAGGCCAAAACCCTTCATCAAGTTATACATAAAGGTGCAGCACAATGCTGCCTACATATATGCGTAACTGGGTGTCTAGTGTAAGGAGTGAACACAAGCAATGGGCATGATCTAGCACCATACAGTCCATTGCCTTCTATCATCCCACATGAAGGTTCAGTGAGGAATTAGAGGTGCTAAGATCAGGAAAGGACGATGAGAAGCTTAGCACCTGCCCCTGTGACTTCCACCCAAGCCCACAATTTCTCCCAGGGATTTGTGAGCTTTGATGCACTCTCTGGAGCTTTCTGGCACATAAAATAGAGCTACCTTCCTTTCCAATCTTGCAGCCCACACATCAATATCACAGTTGGTTTAAAAGTTTAACTGGTCCCTAAATACTGTATCTGCTGGCCCCACGTGTAGTAGTCCATAGAAAAATATGATTTGCCATTTCACAGTGTTTGGATTACTCTTTACAGCAGGAATCCTGCCTGGTTTCCATTGTGCAGAACTTCAATCCATACAACTGGGTTAGTTTATTTAATTATTGTGGTTTTGGCGGGGTGTTGGGAGCAGGTGTGAAATGGAGACATCTCTTTCTCCCTTATTAGAGAGAGAGAGAGAACCTGTGGTATGTCGAATACTGGGTGAATGCGTACTCTCTGGAGTACTGCAAGTCTGTGTCTTTGCTGTTGCTTTTGCTACACGCTTGAGTGCTTGGTGGTGGGCGCCGATGCTTTTTTTTTGCTGGTGGGGGGGGATTGTTACTTGCTGCCACTTATGTGTGGGAGGGAGGGAAGCTGAGGGGTACTTTTGAGTTCTAACATTTAACTGTCTGTCATTCTTTGGGGCACTCCTCTGTTTTCGTGGACTGTTGCGAAGAAAAAGCATTTCAGGGTGTATATTGTATACATTTCTCTGATATTAAATGTACCTTTGAAACCTTTTGATATCCCCTGCTGCAGCTGGACTCTGTCCAGAGATAGACAATCTCAACCAATATGTTATACAGTAAATTATTCGTTATCTTGTTTAGTTATTGTAAACTTAACTGTTTGCCTGCGGTTATTTTTATTTCTTTAATGTTCTGTACTCTGCATTTGATGAGACTTGAGTTCTAGATGCGATTGTTTTCACGCCTATTTGTAAAATGTGTGCAGGATAGTTTTTTGCAGCAATACATAGAGGTACCAACTAGAGAAGGGGCAGTGTTGGATCTCCTGTTAGGGAATGAGATAGGTCAGGTGACGGAGGTATGTGTTGGGGAGCACTTTGGGTCCAGTGATCACAATGCCATTAGTTTCAATATAATTATGGAGAAGGATAGGACTGGACTCAGGGTTGGGATTTTTGATTGGAGAAAAGCTAACTTTGAGGAGATGCGAAAGGATTTAGAAGGAGTGGACTGGGACAATTTGTTTTATGGGAAGGATGTAATAGAGAAATGGAGGTCATTTAAAGGTGAAATTTTGAGGGTACAGAATCTTTATGTTCCTGTTAGGTTGAAAGGAAAGGTTAAAAGTTTGAGAGAGCCATGGTTTTCAAGGGATATTGGAAACTTGGTTCGAAAAAAGAGAGAGAACTACAATAAATATAGGCAGCATGGAGTAAATGAGGTGCTCAAGGAATATAAAGAATGTAAAAAGAATCTTAAGAAAGAAATTAGAAAAGCTAAAAGAAGATATGAGGTTGCTTTGGCAAGTAAGGTGAAAATAAATCCAAAGGGTTTCTACAGTTATATTAATAGCAAAAGGATAGTGAGGGATAAAATTGGTCCCTTAGAGAATCAGAGTAGACAGCTATGTGTGGAGCCAGAAGAGATGGGGGAGAATTTGAACAATTTATTTTCTTCGGTATTCATTAAGGAGAGGGATATTTAATTGTGTAAGGTAAGGGAAACAAGTAGGGTAGTTATGGAAACTATGATGATTAAAGAAGAGGAAGTACTGGCACTTTTAAAGAATATAAAAGTGGATAAGTCTCCGGGTCCTGACAGGATATTCCCTAGGACCTTGAGGGAAGTTAGTGTAGAAATAGCAGGGGCTCTGACAGAAATATTTCAAATGTCATTAGAAACCGGATGGTGCCGGAGGATTGGCGTATTGCTCATGTGGCTCCATTGTTTAAAAAGGGTTGAGGGGGGCTTGATAGAGGTATTTAAAATTATGAAAGGGATGGATAGAATTGACGTGGATAGGCTTTTTCCATTGAGAGTAGGGGAGATTCAAACAAGAGGACATGAGTTGAGAGTTAGAGTGCAAAAGTTTAGGGGTAACACAAAGGGGAACTTCTTTACTCAGAGAGTGGCAGCTGTGTGGAACGAGCTTGCAGTAGAACTGGTAGAGGCAGGTTCGATACTGTCATTTAAAAAAAATGTATAGGTATATGGACAGGAAAGGAATGGAGGGTTATGGGCTGAGTGCAGGTAGGTGGGACTAGGTGAGAGTAAGCATTTGGCACAGACTAGAAGGGTGGGGTGGCCTGTTTCTGTGCTGTAATTGTTATATGGTTATATTTGCCTTTGGTAAATAGCGGGAAATTTGGCATAGTGGTAATGGATCAGTAATCTGGAGACCCAATTACACACTTGGGATATGAGGTCAAATCCCACTGTGCATTTGAATTGTATCAAAATATTTGATGACCATGAAACAATGTCGATTGTCGTAAAAATCCATCTGGTTCACTAATGTCCAGGGGAGGAACCCTGCCATCCTTACCTGGTCTGACTCCAGACCCACAGTGGCTGACTCTTAAATGTCCTCTGAAATGGCCTAGCAAACCATTCAATTGTATCCAACCGCTAAAAAGAAAATAATAAGCAATGAACCCGGACAGACAACCTGGCATTGACCTAGGCACTGGAAACGATAATGGCAAAACCAGCCCTGTTGACCCTCAAAGTCCTTCTTACTAACATCTGGGGACTTGTGCCAAAGTTGGGAGAGCTGTCTCACAGACGAGACAAGCAACAGCCTGCCATAATTGTACTGACAGAATCATACCTTACAGTTACCATTCCTGGGTATATACTGTCTCACCGGCAGGACAGGTCTAGCAGAGGGCGTGTCACTGTAGTATACAGTAGAGAGGAGTTGCTCTGGCAACTCTCAACATCAACTCTGGACCCCATGACTCATGGCACCAGGTTAAACATGTGCAAGGAAGCCTCCTGCTGGTTACCATGCATCATACTCCCTCAGCTGATGAATCAGTACTTCTCCATTTTGAGCAGCACTTGGAGGAGGCATTGAGGGTGGCAGGGGCACAGAATGTACTCTGGGTGGGGACTTCAATGTCCATCACCAAGAGTGGCTCGGTAGTACCACCACAGACTGAGCTGGTTGGGTCCTACTGGACAGAGCTACTAGACTGGGACTACAGCAGGTGGTGAGGGAACTAACAGAAGGGAAATAAAACACTTGACCTCATTCTCACCAAAGTGCCTGCCATGGAAGCATCTGTCTACGACAGCATTAGTTGAAGTGATCACCATTCAGTATTTGTGGAGACTAAATCTCAGCTCCATATTGAAGGAACCCTCCACTCTGCTGTGTGGCACTACCACCGTGCTAAATGGGATAGACTTTGAACAGATCTAGCAGCCCAAGACTGGGCATATATGAGGCACCATGGACCATCAGCAGCAGCAGAATTGTACTCAACTACGATCTGTAACCTCATGGCCTGGTGTATCCCCCAGTCTGACATTACCACCAGGCCAGGGGATCAACCCTGGTTCAATGAAGAGCGCAGGGGGGCATGCCGAGAACAACACCAGGCATACCTCAATACGAGACACTATCCTGGTGAAGCCACAATACAGGACCACTTGCATGGCAAACACTGTAAGCAGCAAGTAATAGATAGGGGGTAAGTGGTCCCACAAACTATGGATCAGGTCTAAGCTCTGTAGTCCTTCCACATCCAGCCGTGACTGGTGGTGGCAATCAAACCACTTACTGGAGGAGGAGGCTCCACAAATATCCCCCTCCCCAATGAGCGAGGATCCCAGCACACCTGTGCAAAACATAACTGCTGAGGCATTTGCAACAGTCTTTGGTCAGAAGTGTTGAGTAGATGATCCAGCTTGGCCTCCTCCAGAAGTCCCCAGCATCCCATATATCAGTATGCAGCCAATCCGATTCACTCCACATGATATCAAGAAAGGGCTGAAAACACTGGATACTGTGAAGGCTATGGGCCCAGACAAAATCCCGGCAATAGTCCTGAAGACTTGTGCTCCAGAACTTGCTGTGCCATTAGCCAAGCTGTTCCAGTACCCAGATGGCATCTACCCAGCAATGTGGATAATTGCCCAGGTATGTCCTGTACACAAGAACCAGGACAAGTCCAACCCAGCCGATAACCACCCTATCAGCAAAGTAATGGAAGGGGTCATCAACAGTGCTATCATGCAGCACCTACTCTCCAATAACCTGCTTACGGATGCCCAATTTGAGTTCTGTCAAGGCCACTCAGCTCCTGACATCATCACCTCCTTAGTCCAAACAAGGACCAAAGAGCTAAATACCAGAGTTGAGGTGAGAGTGATAGCCCTTGACATCAAGGCAGCATTTGACCGAGTATGGCATCAAGGTGCCCTCGGTAAAATGGAGTCAATGGGAATTAAGGGGAAAGCCCTCCACTGGTTGGAATCATACCTGACACAAAGGAAAATGGTGGTGGTGGTTGGAGGTCAATCATCTCATCCTCAGGACACCACTGCAGGAGTTCGTCAGTGAAGTGTCCTAGGACCAACCATCTTCAGATGCTTCATCAATGACCTTACTTCTGTCATAAGGTCAGAAATGGGGATGTTCGCAGATGACTGCGCAATGTTCTGCACCATTTGTGACTCCTCAGATAATGAAAAAGTTCACACCTAAATGCAACAGGACCTGGACAATATCAAGGCTTGGGCTGTCAATTGGCCAGTGATAATCAAGTCATGCAAGTGCCAGACAATGACCATCTCCAATAAAAGAGTCTCTAACCATTGTCCCTTGGCATTTAGTGGCATCACCGTCACTGAATCCCTTACAATCAACATCCTGGGGGTTACCATTGATAGGAAGCTGAAAAGGTCTAGCCATATAAACACTGTGGCTACTAGGGCAGGTCAAAGGCCAGGAATCCTGCAGTGTGTAACTCACCTTCTGACTCCCCAAAGCCTGACAACCATCTACAAGGCTCAGGTCAGGAGTGTAATGGAATCCTCGCCACTCGCCTGGATGAGTGCAGCTCCAACAACACTCAAGCTGCCTGACACCATTCAGTACAAGGCAGTCCAGTAGATCGGTACCCCTTCCATAGTAGGCGGCCGTCGATCCCAGGGGATCATCGGTTTACACCTCTGGTGGACTCTGTCCTCTTCAGGGTGCAAGCCTGGGCGGGAAGATTTGGAGAATTGGCTGTTTCCTGTGCAGCGGGCTCCCCCTCTCCATGTCACTGATGATCACTGAAGGGAAGGGCAAACGCCAATACAGCTGGGCACCGGTGTTGTCACAGGGGTTGCCAGAGTGAAGTGATAAACAACATCAAACTGCCTTAGGGACCCCGGCTCCAGATTTCTTCCTGAGGGTTTACTCCTGAAGCCATACCCATAGGTGGGTTTGGCCACAAGGCAGCGGACGTTTAAAATCAGAGTTTTCCTTCTCCTAGGTGGGTTGTCGTCCAAGGCTGACGAGCCACACCTGCCTAAAGCAACTGGTTTTGAGCCGCCAGTGGTCCACCTTTGCCCCTTCTCTTGTCAGTAGAAACAGTTCTGCTGGGCCTAGTAGCTAAGCCACCCATGAAGGCCAAGAGTTGGATTTGGTTGTCAGAACCTTTTATAGTCACACGCCATTTGGAGCACTTTATAGGTAGTGGGAACTTATCCCCAGTACTACCCCCAGCTATGACAACTTTAAGAGAACCTTCTACAATCATCCAGTCTCGCCCCCATCGACAAACTGTTACAGCAGTGTGTACTATCTACAAAATGCACTGCAACAGCACACCAACATTCCTCAGGAGCATCTTGCAGACTCACGACCACAACCACCTAGAAGGTTGAGAACAGCAGATACCTGGGAACATCACCACTTGGAAATCCCCCTCCAAGTAGAATTTTTTGAAGATGTAACTAGTAGAGTGGATAGGGGAGAGCCAGTAGAAGTGGTATATTTGGATTTTCAAAAGGCTTTTGATAAGGTCCCACACAGGAGATTAGTGTGCAAACTTAAAGCACACAGTATTGGGGGTATGGTATTGATGTGGATAGAGAATTGGTTGGCAGACAGGAAGCAAAGAGTGGGAGTAAATGGGACCTTTTCAGAATGGCAGGCAGTGACTAGTGGGGTACCGCAAGGCTCAGTGCTGGGACCCCAGTTGTTTATATATTAATGATTTAGACGAGGGAATTAAATGCAGCATCTCCAAGTTTGCGGATGACACGAAGCTGGGCGGCAGTGTTAGCTGTGAGGAGGATGCTAAGAGGATGCAGGGTGACTTGGATAGGTTAGGTGAGTGAGCAAATTCATGGCAGATGCAATTTAATGTGGATAAATGTGAGGTTATCCACTTTGGTTGCAAGAACAGGAAAACAGATTATTATCTGAATGGTAGCCGATTAGGAAAAGGGGAGGTGCAACGAGACCTGGGTGTCATTGCACACCAGTCATTGAAGGTGGGCATGCAGGTACAACAGGCGGTGAAAAAGGCAAATGGTATGTTGGCATTCATAGCAAAAGGATTTGAGTACAGGAGCAGGGAGGTTCTACTGCAGTTGTACAAGGCCTTGGTGAGACCACACCTAGAGTATTGTGTGCAGTTTTGGTCCCCTAATCTGAGGAAAGACATTCTTGCAATACATTGAGTACAAAGAAGGTTCACCAGATTGATTCCTGGGATGGCAGGACTTTCATATGAATAAAGACTGGATCGACTAGGCTTATACTCGCTGGAATTTAGAAGATTGAGGGGTGATCTTATTGAAACGTATAAAATTCTAAAGGGATTGGACAGGCTAGATGCAGGAAGATTGTTTCTGATGTTGGGGAAGTCCAGAACGAGGGGTCACAGTTTAAGGATAAAGGGGAAGCCTTTTAGGACCGAGATGAGGAAAAACTTCTTCACACAGAGAGTGGTGAATCTGTGGAATTCTCTGCCACAGGAAACAGTTGAAGCCAGTTCGTTGGCTATATTTAAGAGGAGGTTAGATATGGCCCTTGTGGCTAAAGGGATCGGGGGTATGGAGAGAAAGCAGGTACAGGGTTCTGAGTTGGATGATCAGCCAATCATACTGAATGGCGGTGCAGGCTTGAAGGGCCGAATGGCCTACTCCTGCACCTATTTTCTATGTTTCTATGTTTCTAAGTCACTCACCATCCTGACTTGGAAACATATCGCCATTCCTTCATTGTCACTGGGTCAAAATCATGGAATTCCCTCCCTAACAGCACTGTGGGTGTACCTGCACCTCAGGGACTGCAGCGGTTCAAGGCAGCAGCTCGTTACCACTTTTTCAAGGGCAACTAGGGCTGGGCAATAAATGCTGTCTTAGCTGGCAATGCCCACATCCCATAAATGAATAAATAAAAACAAAAAAAATGTTGTCATCTGATAACATTATCAAGTGGCCAATGTGACCACGACTCTGATATTAATTGCCAGCTTACTTTGCAGGCATGGATTTTGCAAGCTTGGAAGCTGCCTCTATTTCTAGTGGCATCAGGAGAAGCTCCTTCAAATAAATGAACATATTAAACATGCACAACTCTCAACTCTCTTTGCAGTGTACCCTGTGAATTGTTATCCAGGAGAGAACTCTGCTTGAATGAGTCTCCAGTTCTGCTTAAAAACTGTGATAATAACCTTAATGGCATCAAACTTATGAGCATGTTGGAATGTGCAGCAGAAGCAGTTCTTCCAGGAATTTTGTCTCACAATTTCAACAGAGTTAGTAAAGGAGTAAATCCAAAGCATACAAATAGCTAACAATTAATTTAAACAGTTAGTGAATATAAACGGGCCTAAACCACTTTCAGTTGACCATGGAACGCCATCAAAATATTCCACTTTGTTTGTCTCCCTCTTGGCCCAGCAGGATTTACTGCAGTTTACAAGTGGCCTTCAATTCAGGCAATTGAGTTGAGTTTGGTTAAAGTGAGTGGCAAGTGGATGTTATCCCATGTCAGCAGAGCTCTGTCTGGAGAAGGACAATCCGGACTAACACATAACAAGAGTAGAATATTGATTACTTTATTCAATCATTGTTAATTTAAAACTGTGTTCAACTGTTATTTTACTTATACTAATGTTTTGTACTCTAGTTTGAAGAAACAAAAAAAAAATCATTATTATTGTCCAGCTCAGCACCGGTCTTCTAGTTGTTCATTAGAGCCATTTTTTACTGCCACTTTATCCTCCCTTGGCTCAGGACTAGGATTTCTGAATCAGGTTTACAAGTGAAGGTGGCTTATAGGGTTTGTGTTAGGGTCAATAGACTCTGTTGGTGAATGTGAGTTTGAGCCCAAGTAAATATTCTATATTTCCGCTTTATATCACCTTTGATATTTAGGATCATAGTTTGTTATGATTATTTGTGGCCATTCATTCAAATTTATTTGCACCCAAAACCATTACTAGAACTGACATTCAAGAGGGAAGACAACATTTGGTCTTTATTGAAAGACGATCTGACTACAAGCACAAAGACAGACAACTTGCTCTAATTACAAGGAGCTCCAATGAAACTACATAGAGACGTTTCTGTCTAAGGAAGGGCATATATGCAAAAGAGGGAGTGCAGCAACTGATCACCAAAATCTTGGGTTGGGGAGTTCATCATCTGTGTAGAGATTAAGCAGGCTAGGCCTGTACTCTCTTTGTAGAACTGGTACTGTTGATTGGAATAGAGCAAAATCCTTCTTGGGCAAATCCTTGCCTTCAGCTATTGGTCATCATTTTGGGGTTATATCATCTCCAGGGAGATTCAAGTTTTCATCTTTGGATTTTCTTTTCTTTTCATTTTGCCTCTCATGTGTTAGTTTCTTTTTGGCAAAGGTTACTAATTGGGTGGGATGCCTTGATAGCTTTTTCTGAAGGCTTTCAAAATTTATTTCGCTTTCTCTAGAAGTCCTTCAGATTCAGATTAGTTTATTGTCATATACAGCAGGTTGCAATAGAATTCCTTGCTTGCGTGAAGCTCAGAGAATAAACGTGGTAATAATAAATACAACAATTAGCTGTGAAGACAGTTGCAAAAACAATGGAATGGTGCATAGTACTGTAAATAGAAATGCTAATGTAACAACAGCAGAAGAGATAGAATTAATGGTTTGAGAACGTGGCAGTATCACTGGGAAAGGGAATATTAAAGATGTGATTGGTTTAGTAGCCTGATAGCAGTGAGGAAGAAAATGTTCTTAAGTCTAGTTATCTGGGCTTTCTAGAAGGTAGAGGAGAGTAAAGGAAATAGCTTTTACTCTTCAATGGTGACACTGTTAGCCTTCCTGATTTAATACACCACGATTGGATGTGATAAACTGATGGACTGGGCAATATTTAACCTTTCTCTGCAGGTTCGAATCGTTCAGAGCACAGTGGCTACTGTATTAGGCTGAAATGCAACCCATCAGAATACTTCCTATAGCGCATATACAAATACTTTCTTACTTATAAGTTTAATACAAATGAAGTCTCAATACTCTTCCTAATTGTGATCTCAAAGGATCACAGTTTCAACCCTTTGAAATTGCTCCTGAAGCTATGCAAATACACAAAAGCTAGGAGAATTGGGATCAAATATTGCAGTTCCATTTGAGTTGGTGTTCTAAACCTTCCAGTAATAATTCAAGTCTCACCTGTACAAATGTCAGTATATATCAATTCAAGAGTCAATCGGGAGTTCAACTGATGAGGCAGTAGGAACATTTGAAGATGGAAAAATAAGCAAAGAAAATTATTTGACTTTACAGGCTAAAAGGTTTATTCACTTGAATGCAATATGATCATCCCCCAAGGTTGAAAAAAGAAGTGGCAAAAAAAAACTGTCAGGTGGAACAGAAAGAAAAAGATTTTTACATAACTATTCATATCAGCTGTATACATAGTTAAGGGCATATTGTATTTCTTTAAAAATAACCCTGGATCCCTCTGTTTAAGCTTGCTAGTCATTTCAGGGGACTTCAGCAGTTTTTACTGTCAAGAGGATATTATATGGTTTGCCTGATGATATATTCAGTTCATATTAAGCAGGACAAATGATACTTTAGATTTTAGAAACAGCTGGGGTGAAATTGGACAATGGAAGTCTGTCTATAAAATGGCCTGATAGTAAATTGGCAATCTATTAAGCTGATAGTTCACTATCAGCTCTCTCCTTCCATTCACCCATTCCACCCCTCAAAGTCCTGTTCAGAACAGATGCGTTGAAACCCAGCTGAAGCTGGTTACTTTTGGAGATCAGAAACAAGTGGACATCATGACTTAAATTTAATCCCCTATGGTAATAAGTACATGAAGATTTGTGTTACCCAAGCATTATAAGCTATGCACTGCTGAAAACAGAAAACAGTTGCACACAAATGGTTTAGAAATCAAAGTGCACGTGTTTTTCTTTATCACACAGAAATAGAAAAGATTTTGTGGATTATAAACCAGCTCCTCATTTTAATTACCCTGAAATTTCCTGTAAGCACACAGCAGCCTTCGTTAAACTGAAATTCTTTAACCAAGTTACTAAAATAACTTGGTATTGCTTTGTGTTGATTTGGCTTCTTTTCGCTCACTAATTTTAGAGCAATTACTAAAGGTGTTAGGACAGGACCTCAATTTATAATGCTGTATGTGGAAAATGTTAATTAAATGATGCTTCTTTGTTGTAGATTCCAATTCAGATGACTTTGACCCTGCTTCAACCAAAAGCAAGTACGACTCAATGGATTTTGACAGCTTGCTGAAAGAGGCCCAGCGAAGCTTGCGTAGGTAACAGACACCAAATGTGCTAAACATGGAGGAAGCCGCTGTACCTTGCAGGCATCCTGTCATTTACCATTAAAGAACTTGCATTGGTCATCCTGGGATCTAATCCCTCTTTACACTCTGTACAAATGAAGTTTACATGAACACAGCTGCTGCAGTGTATGAGGAAAGTTGAAGAACATTCAACTTAAAGCAAAAAGGAAACCAAAAGCAGGAGTACAGATAGTAGGCTAGTGATATTTTACATGTGCTATATAAATGATAATCAGAATGGTGAAATATGCAGCTTGTTCAGCAATTTTTCTGACATTTGGATGTGGTATTACATTATTGATGAGAGTTGGGAATAAATACTTGGGGTATTTCAAATATTTTATTTACTAAATGCTAAAATGTAGTTACAGATTTACTAATGTTAAACTGAGATATTTTTATTTTATGTAAATATGACAATGTTGTTTTTTGTTACAGCTATGCACTGTACATGCAGCCTTCTTTTAAATAATTAAAACAAGAATGTAACCATAAGTTAAACACTAGTGTACACTAATATATTTAGGAAATTGGAGAGGTATAAAGCTGAGATGGGTAAGGTTGTCTGTGTGTCACATGGACCAATGCTCATTTACCACAACGTAGCTTTACAATGACCTTGCAACTGATCAATTTAGAAAATGAATCAGGTCACCACTTCCATTGCTATGACTAATCACTAAAGTTGCTTTCATTTGTTTTGCCTTTTACAATAACTTAGATGCAAATTAATAAATCAGAAGAATAAAATGAAAAAAACTCACGCGTGCTTCTGATTTCATTACAGACCATTACACATTGCTTAAATATGATGATTATCACTCAAATTCCATGTATTTCAGAGGAGGTTTTAGGGGCAGGTATGTTGGTAAATTACAGATTAGTTTAACTTAATGATTTTTTTGGAAAAAATGAGGGACTACGTATTTGTCTTTGGTGCTAGCAGTGGATGTCTGCTGCACTATTGACAACCACTGTGTGCACATCTGTATATTTGTAGAACTGACTACTAGGGCAGGAGGACAACATTAAGTGCCAGCAGTCAAAGGTGAATTCCTACCCCAGGATTTCCAAGATAACTCTGCACCTGCTCCTCACTCCATCATCTCCACTAGCAGCTATAGAGTATTCACCTAAGCCCTTTTTGCTTACAGTTCTAGCAGGTGATATCTTTATTTATTTGTCCATTTTGACTTTGTATTGAGTGATCCTAATGTCTGCCATTGGAAAATTGTCTTCATATATTTGGTAAACTGAGTTGTCAACTTTGTAAGTATATAAAAATAGCAATATAAAGGTTTTGTCCTAAACATTCATTCACCGTAGTACCACTGGTCTTTTATCTCTGCTCGCACTCTTATTAGAAATAGTTTCAGGTCTTTTAACTCATTTTATCATATGATGCCAAACTGAGGTTTACATTTTCTTCCCTGTATTTTGAATATTCTCTTCTTTATTGTAATAGTAAGATTGTAAAAAATAAATACAAAAATAGCAATAAATGTTTATTTTTAAAGATCTAATTTTAGCATATCATGTTGTGAGGTGGAGGACCAGGCACATTACCCAGCTTCTTTAGGTGCTTAATGTGTGTTTCAAGAAATGTTAGACTTCTAACTTATAACAACTACAGTATTTCATAGTTTTGTGTGTAACAATCGCTAACTTAAACAAAATAAGTGAAATTGTGTGTTCGTAGCTAATGTTAGTTCTCAACTATCCTTTATAACTTGGGTAATGATGTTTTGTCCTATCTGGCAAACTTGATGAGGATTTTAATTGTAAAATAAATTTTGCTCTGTACAATAACTAGAATAGCAATGTATTATATCACTTGATTATTCTTAATTTTAATTAAAGTAATTTCTGAGGACACTGTGCTGTTAGGTGTGTGGGTGAAAATATATTAGTTGATGGAACTGTACTGAACAGGAAATACGAAGGAACATCCATGCGAGTTTCCTTTTGACTGACATTTCTAACTGTAATGTGTGGTTGAACCATTGTATAGAATTACTGTGATTTTTTTTTAAATGTGCAGTTTTCATCAACCTTACTTAACTAATAAAGAGAAACAATGTTTCAAACACTGCCCTGTGTGTGCACTCATCAAATGAGCAAAATCTATTTAGATTACTTAATAATTGTAAAAATCATAAAGTACAAATTTAAATGAATTGGAGTATTATTAATTAGTTCCTTAAACAGTTTGAACTTGAGTGATATTTTGATTTAAATGTACTCTGAACTAATCTAATAGATGCTTTAAGAAACTGTGTTCTTGCACTGTAGATTGGCAAAAAATACAGTGCCATAGAAAATTAACAAACTTATAAGTCATCAGGACCTTCAAAAAATTGGGAAGTGGGCCACATAAGGAAATATCAGAGTACACAACCAATAATCTGGTTTCTAATACACAGGAATGTATTAACGGAACAAAGAAGTGGAAGGCTTCAGGAAGGGAATCCATCGGCTTAAAGGCTTTGGCAGCTGAAGGTATCATAAAAACAAGGTTGTGGATTTTAAAATCCTGTGTCGATAAAACTGGATCATTGTGTTTTTTTTTAAGTGTCACAAAACCCAAGAATGATTTTATGCAGAGTAGATTGCATGAGCAACTATTTTGGGTAAAAACGCAGATTGCAAAATGTTTCTAGTCACAATTCAAGTTAATACATCTGATGTTTTTTTCCCAGTGACAAACAATTGTCAGACCTTGCAAGTTTCAGACATTACCAACATAACGGAAGCATAAGTCATTGTCAAGGAACGTTCTCAGAACTAGAAGCACAGCAGGATGTGATCATGATTAACTCCTGATCCTAAGAGACACTCTGTTGACACAGGGAGACTTTACAGGGCAGTTTCAGACCAGACAGCAGTAAATGCTAAAACTAGCCGGGAGTGCACTTTACTACCAAGCTATTCTTTCAATTGGTACCTCAGTGTTAATACTACAAGAATCTCTTCATCACTGGTCGTGTCAGGACAATTGTTGTGAGTGTCTTAGGGAGCTACAGTACTACAGGGCAGAGACAAAACATGTCCATCTGTGCAGAATCAATTCCCAGCAGGTATTCAGATATATCACTTTGTACCTGGCTCTTTTGAGTGAGCCTAAACTTTGTCAATGGTATCTCTCAACTTGTCTACTGGATCATTCCTGGTATAAGACTATAAGACATAGGAGCAGAATTAGGCCTCTTGGCCCATTGAATCTGCTCCATCGTTCCATGGCTGATTTATTATCCCTTTCATCCCCATTCTCATGCCTTCTTCCTGTAACATTTGATGCTCTGACTAACCAAGAACCTATCAACCTCTCCTTTAAATATACTCGATGACTTGGCTTCCACAGCTGTCTATGGCAGTGATTTCCACAGATTCACCACCCTCTGGCTAACAAAATTCATTCTCTTCTCTGTTCTGAGGTATTGTCCTCTGCTCCTAAACTCAACCTTCATAAGAACCATTCTCTCCACATCTACTCTATCTAGGCCTTTCAATATTCGATAGATTTCAATGAAATCCCTCTTCATTCTTCTCAACTCCAGAGTACAAGCCCAGAGTCATCAAATGCTCCTCAAATGTTAACCCTTTCATTCCCAGAATAATTCTCATGAACCTCCTCTGGACTCTCTCCAATACCAGCACATATTTTCATAGATAAGCGGCTGAAAACTGCTCTCAATGCTGCAAGTGCAATCTGACCTATGCCTTATAAACCTCAACATCACATCCTTGTTTTTATATTCTAGGCCACTGAAAATGAATGCTAACTTTGCATTTGCCTTCCTTATCACCGATTCAACCTGCAAGTTAACCTTTAGGGAATCCTGCCCAAGGACTTCCAAGTCTCTTTGCACCTTTGATTTTTGAATCTTCTCTCCATTTTGAAAATAGTCTACATCTTTATTCCTTCTAACAAAGTGCATAACAATATACTTCCCTGCATCATATTCCACCAATCACTTCTTGCCCATTCTCCCAATCTGTCCAAGTCTTTCTGTGGCCTCTTTGCTCTCTCAAAGCTACCTGCCTCTCCACCTATCTTCATATCATCTATAAACTTGGCCACAGAGCCAACAATTCTTCTATCCAAATTGTTGACATACAGTATAACATGAAAAGAAATGGTTCCAATGCCGACTCCTGTAGAACACCACTTGTCACTGGCAGCCAACCAGAAAAGACCCCCTTTATTCTGTCTCTTGCCAATCAGCCAGTCTTTGGTCCATGCTAAAATCTTTCCTGTAATACCGTGGGCTCTTGTTATGCAGCCTCATGCTGCACCTTGTCAAAGAGTCAAGTAAACAACATCCACTGCCTCTCCTTTGTGTATCCTGCTTGTTATTTCCTCCAACAATTTTAATACATTTGTCAGGCAAGGTTTTTCCTTAAGGAAACCATGTTGACTTTGGCCAATGTCATCCAAATACCCAAAAATTTCATCCTTAATAATAGACTCCAACATGTTCGCAACCACTAAGGTCAGGCTAACTGGTCTATAATTTACTTCTTTTCAGCCTCCCTCCCTTCTTAAACAGTGTTGTGAGAGTGACATTTGAAAATCTCCAGTTCTCCGGAAGCATTCCAGAATCTAATGATTCTTGAAAGATCTTTACTAGTGCCTCCGCAATATCTTCCGCTACTTCTTGCGGAGCAGACTCGATGGGCCAAATTACCAAGTCTGCTCCTATATCTTATGGTCTTCTTTCAGAACCCTGGGGTGTGGTCCATCTGATCTAGGTGACTTATCTACATTCTGCCCTCTGAGCTTCCCAAGCACCTTCTCTTTTGTAATAGCAACTACACTCAATTCTCCCTGATGCTCACGAATTTTTGGCATATTCGTAAGTGTCTTCTGCAGAGAAGGCTGATGCAAAATACTTATTAAGTTTGTCCACCATTACTTTGTCCCCCATTTCTACCTCTCTAGTGTAATTTTCCAGTGGTCCGATATCCACTCTTGCCTCTCTTTTACTCGTTACATATCTGAAAATTATTTGGTATCCTCTTTGATATTTTTGGCTAGCTTACTTCATCTTTTCTCTTCTTAAGATTTTTGTTGCATTTTGCTGGTTTTTAAAAGCTTCCCAATTCTCTAAATTCCCACTACTTTTTGTTACACTATATGCACTCTTTTTTTCTTTAATGCTGTCTTTGACTTTCCTTGTCACCCATAGTTACCATTCTCCCTTTAGAATACTTCCTCATCTTTGGGATGTATCTATCCTGCACCTTCCGAATTTCCTTCGGAATCTCCAGTCATTGCTGTTCTGCCATCATTCTTGCTAGTTCCCTTTGGCCAACTCCTCTCTCATGCCACTATAATTTCCTTTACTTCACTGTAATACTGATATATCTGAGTTTAGCTTCTTCCTTTCAAACTACAAGGTAAATTCTAACATATTACGATTACTGCCTTCAAAGGTTTCCTTTACCTTAAGCTCTCTAATCAAGTCTGGTTCATTACATAGTGCCCAATCCAGAAATGGCTTTCCCCTAATGGGCTCCACCATAAGCCATCTTGTAGGCATTCTACAAATTCTCTCTCTTGGGATCCAGCACCAACCCGATTTTCCTAATCTACCTGCATATTGAAATCTCCCATCACTATCATAACATTGCTCTTAATACATGCCTTTTCTATTTTGTGTTGAATTTTATATCCCAGACCTGGCTACTGTTCAATGTCCTGTATATAACTCCCATCAATGTCTTTCAAACCTTGCAGTTTCTTAAATCTACCCACAAAGATTCTAAATCTTCCAATCCAATGTCACCTCTTTCTAAAGATTTGATGTCTTTTTTTTTACCAACAGGAACACCCGACTCCCTCTGCTTATTTGCCTGTCCTTTCAATACAAGGTGTATCATTGGGTGTTAAGCTCCCAATTATGATCTTCTTTCAACTATGTCTCAGTGATGCCCACAACATCATTCCTGCTAATCTCTAATTGCACTGCAAGATCATCTACCTTATTCCAATACTGTGTGCATTCAAGTATAACACCTTCAGGCCTGCATTTATCACTCTTTTTGATTTTGCCCCCATATTACCCTTCACCTCATCCCACTGTCTGCAATTTTGTCCTATCCTCTGCCTGTCCATTCTCATAGTCTCACTACACACTGCATCAACTTGTGTACCAACTGCCCCGTCCTCTGCCCTACCACTCTAGTTCCCATCCCCCTGCCAACTTAGTTTAAACCCTCCCCAACAGCTCTAGCAAACCTTCCCACAAGGATACTGGTCCCCCTTGGGTTCAGATACAGGTCAAACATTTCCCAGAAGAGATCCAAATGATCCAAGAACTTGAAATCCTGTCCCCTGCACCACTTTCTCAGTGACTCATTCACTTGTACCATCATCCTATTCCTGCTCTGAATAGCACGTGGCACTGGGAGTAATCCAGGAGATTACTACCTTAGATATCCCGTTCATTTAGCCTTTTCCCTGACTCCCTATTCTTCCACCTGTCCACCTGTGTCATTGTTGCCAATGTGCACATGACCTCTGGCTACTCATCCTCCCTCTTGAGAATCTTCTGCAGCTACTCTGAGACATCCCGGACCTCAGCACCTGGGAGGCCACACACCATCATGGCTTCTCTTTCACAGCCACAGAATCCCCTGTCCGCACCCCTAACTATCGAGTCTGCTATCGCTACTGCTCTGCCTGGCTTTACCTTTCCCGTCTGAGCCTCACAGTCTGTCACAGTGCCACCACTCTGGTCACTGCAGCTGTGTCCCGATACGTACCCAAAGGGCTATACTTGTTGGTGAGAATGGCTACAGGGGAAGCCCACACGGACTATTTACTCCCTTTACTTCTCCTGGCGGTCACCCATTTACCATCTGAAGCCTGAACTCTGGGTGTGACCGGCTGAGTAGAAGACTCACCTATGAAGCTTTCAGCCTCCCGGATGGTCTTGAGTGCATCCAGCTCCAGTTACTTGACCTCGTCAGTCAGGAGCGGAAGTTGGGTTCACTTCCTGCAGCTGTAGTCATCGGGGAGACTGTAAGGTATCTCTAAGTACCACGTCTCACCGGAGGAGCATTCCACTGCCTGAACTACCATACAGTCCACACTTCTTATGCATCTAAATTCTGAAACTTAAGTACTAGCCTGCACATGTTCTCATGCAAAGTCAGTTGAGCCATTGCCTGTCCATTCTAACACTGTCCAATCACACAATGGCCGCTCCGCTCAAACCCACTTCTTTTTATTGGCCCTTGTTAAATAACCTGAGTTACTAATAAACTAAGCAACCTCCTGCTCCACAGATAAGTCCCGACAGGCTTTGCTAGCTATTTAACACTGGTGCTTTTCCACTGCTGATCTCTCTACTGATTCATGTTCAGTCTGCTGCTCATCTTATTGTAAGAGAGATTCTTGAATCTGTCGTTATGGAATAGTAGCTTCTATTTTTAAAAAAATTCCATTGAGGAGAATGTGCCCCTTAGGCATATGGAGTCCTACAATTAGAGGCAACTATTGACTGTACTTGTGCTCATAAGAGCTCAATAAAATAATTTGAATCTACCTGTTTTTTTTTTGGTTTTTAAAAAAAAAAATTAAATTAGTTTTTCAAAGCATTTTACAAATTGAAAACCCCAAATCCCAATGAGGAGCATTAATACAGTGCAAAATGAAGCATACAATAACAATATGCTACAAAGGAAGAGAATTTCACAAAAAAGCACCTAAATTAAAGACAAGTAAGCTTAGTGTCCTCCCCAAGCCCCACAACACAAGAAAAAAAAGCAACAACTCCAGACCGATCACAACACAGTATAAAGAGTATAGGTCAGGACAGTCAAACTCCCAGACTGTGAATACACTTAGCAACAGAGGATAATAATGCCTACTACCAGAAAAAAAAAGGGAGCTGAAAGCAAGGGACCAAAAAGAAGAAAAAAAAAAGAAAAAAAAACCCTAGTCAAGAGGAAGGTTATGAAAGTACTCGATAAAAGGTCCCCAGACCTTATGGAACTTTAGATCCGAATTAAGAACTGAATAATGAATTTTTTCGAGGTCCAAGCAGGCCATAATGTCGTTAAGCCATTGCGCATGAGTGGGCAGGGCAACATCTCTCCATCTAAGGAGGATCAAGCGTCTAGCCAGGAGAGAGGCAAAGGATAATATTCGACATTTGGTCGGACCCAGACATAAATCTGTCTCGCCCCAAAAACCAAACAGAGCAATTAAGGGGTTTGGTTCTAGGTGCTGATTCAGAATACCCAATAATGTAGTGAAGACATCTTTCCAGAATTTCTCCAAGCTAGGACAGAGCCAGTACATATGGATGAGAGAGGCCACACCCCTCTTGCATTTATCACAGAGCGGACTAATGCCAGGGTAGAATCGAGATAGTTTAGATTTAGACATATGGGCTCTATGAACAATCTTAAACTGTAAAAGGCAATGGCGAGCACAAAGAGAGGTTGAGTTAACCGATTTGAGAACTGAGTCCCAGCTCTCCTCGGATAAGGAGATATTTAAATCCTGCTCCCAGGCCATTTTAATTTTATCCACAGGGGCCCATCGTAAGGCTGCTAGTTTATCTCGGATAATTGATATTAAACCTTTACCTAGTGGATTAATGGAAAGAAATAGGTCCATAGCATTTTTCGCAGGCATTTCAGGAAAGTTAGGAATTAAAGGAGCAATAAAGTGTCGGATTTGGAGATATCTGAAAAAGTGAGCGTTAGGCAGGTTGAACTTAACAGAGAGCTGCTGAAAAGAAGCGAAGCGATTATCAATGAAGAGATCTTCAAAATGTCTAATGCCCTTCCTGTACCAAACATGGAATGCTGAATCGTACGTAGTAGGTAAAAAAAGGTGATTATGTGTGACAGGGCTAGAAAAGGAAAACCCTTGGAAACCATAGCATTTCCTGAACTGAGCCCATATACGCAAAGTGTGTCTAACAAGAGGATTAGCTATTGATCTGGGCAGACTATTAGGGAGTGCAGAGCCAAGAAGTGCAGATATAGATAATTCTTTAGTGGAGCTCAACTCCATTGCCACCCAGTTAGGGCACTTGGGTTGACCGTGGAAGAAAGACCAGAAGGCAGCACAACGTATATTAGCTGCCCAGTAATATAAGCGAAAGTTAGGTAAAGCCATGCCACCCTCTTTTTTAGATTTTTGGAGGTGGATTTTATTAATTCTAGAGTGCTTATTCTGCCACAGATATGACAAAATAATAGAGTCTAAGGAATCAAAAAAAGATTTAGGAATAAAAATTGGGATAGATTGAAATAAGTATAAAAATTTGGGGAGAACATACATTTTAACTACATTAATACAACCTACCAAAGACATAGATAGAGGTGACCATTGTACCAGACTCTGTTTTATAGCATATGAAAGATTGACAAAGTTTTCACGAAAGAGATCTTTAAACTTCCTTGTGACTGTAATTCCAAGATAAGTAAATTGATTATGGTCTACTTTAAAAGGGAGATCACAAAATATTAGTTCTTGTGCTTCTTTATTAATTGGGAAAAGTTCACTCTTATGTAAATTGAGTTTATAGCCAGAGATCTGGCTAAACTGGTCAAGAAGTGAAAACATTAGAGGTAAGGATGTAGAGGGATTTGAGAGAAAGAGAAATAAGTCATCAGCATAGAGAGAAACTTTATGCTCAACACCCCCTCTCCAAATCCCGGTCAATTCAGGACAATTTCGAAATGCTATCGCCAGAGGTTCTATAGCCAAATCAAAGAGAAAGGGACTTAAGGGGCATCCCTGACGGGTGCCACGTTTGAGATTAAATACTTGGGATTTCTGAAAATTAGTTAAAACAGAAGCAGTAGGACACAGGTACAGCAATTGGATCCAAGAGATGAAACTTTGGCCGAGGTCAAATTTTTCTAAGACTGCAAAAAGGTAGTTCCACTCTATACGATCAAATGCTTTCTCCGCATCAAGGGAGATAACACATTCAGGAGTCCCAGTTGGAGCTGAGTATAAAATATTAAATAGACGCCGAATGTTAAAAAAAGGGAGACGGTTTTTAATAAAGCCTGTTTGGTCATCAGAGATAATGGAGGGAATAACGGTTTCTAATCTATGAGCCAACACTTTAGCTAAGATCTTTACATCAACATTGAGCAGAGAGATCGGCCTGTACGAGGAACACTCTGTTGGGTCTTTGCCCTTTTTTAAAAGAAGAATAATAGATGCCTCATTGAAAGAGGGTGGCAATTTGCCGTAGTTAAACGAGTCAGATAATACTGAAAGTAACTGAGGAGAAAGAAGTGAGGAGAATGATTTATAAAATTCCACAGGGAACCCATCAGGTTCAGGAGATTTCCCTGAGGACAGTGCAGAAATTGCAAAAGATATTTCTTCTGCTGATATAGGCGCATTGAGTTTGGCTTTGAAATCAGATGAAAGTGAGGGGATATTCAGATTCTGTAAAAATTGATCCACAGAGATATTGTCATTCAGAGATTCAGAGGAATAAAGCAGAGAATAAAAATTTTTAAATGCGTCATCAATTTCTAAATGATCCGATGTAAGGTCTCCGTTCTCCTTCCGGATCTTTGTAATATGTTGTTTGGCTTTGGAACGCCTCAGCTTATTGGCTAGGAATTTACCAGACTTATCCCCATGAATGTAAAAGCGACTCTTGCTTTCGAGAAGTTGGCGTTCGACAGGTTGAGTGGACAGAAGGTTAAATTTAGTTTGGAGTTCAACATGCTTCTTGTATAATTCAGGGTTCTTAGTTTGGGCATATATTTGATCCAAATCTTTAATCTGGTTAATGAGGTCTGCTCGATCTGCACGGGATCTTCTGTTGAGATTTGCTGTGTAAGAGATTATTTGACCCCTCAGATATGCTTTCATGGCATCCCAGACAATCTGGGATGGCACTTCAGGTGATGTATTAGTGTTAAAATAAAAGGTTATCTGATCCTTAATAAATTTTACGAAATCATCATCCGATAATAAAGTTGAATCAAACCGCCAGTGTTTATTCCTCTGAGGGAGACCAGGAAAGTTCAGAGAGAGGGTAATTGGGGCATGGTCAGAAATCAGTATACTCTGATAGTCACAAGAGTGGGCAAATGGAATAAGTTGGTTATCGAGTAAGAAATAGTCAATTCTAGTGAAGGTATGGTGAACATGTGAGAAAAAAGTATAATCTCTCTCTGTAGGATGGAGGAAACGCCATATATCAGAGATACCAAAATTAGAGAGAAACGATTGAATAGCTAAGGCAGATTTAGTAGGTGATCTGGTAACAGAGGACGATCGGTCCAGTTTAGGATCCAACCAACAGTTGAAGTCACCACCCAGTATAAGAGAGTATGAGTTTAAGTCTGGTAGTGAGGAAAAAAACTATTCAAAAAAATTAACATCATCAAAGTTGGGAGCATACAGGTTTGCTAGTGCAACTTTAGTGTTATATAGTTTACCAGAAACAATAATAAAACGGCCATTTGTATCAGATATTTTATTATGGAGTTCAAAAGGAATATTTCAGTTAATAAGAATGGAGACTCCCCTAGCTTTAGCGGCAAAGGATGAATGAAAATGCTGACCCGCCCACTTTGACAGAAGCCGGGAGTTATCAAAACAACGAATATGAGTTTCTTGAAGGAAAGCAATGTCAGCTTTGAGTTGTTTGATATGTGAGAATACCTTCCTCCTTTTAACAGGGTGATTCAATCCCTTTACATTCCAGCTCACGAATTTAAGTGCACTAGCCATTATCAATTACTAATGCATAAAAGGCAGCAGGCATATAAAAAGTCAAGCAGTACAATAGCAGTCTGGGAGCAGAGAAGTAAACATAGATTCGTAAAGTCAAAATATAAACATGTCCTGAGCAATAAAGAGAAACAATAAATACAGTGAGTGATGTTGGAACTGGAAAATCCACCCCACCCGCACAACCCAAAACTAGACGGCTACCAAAACAAGTAGCTAGCTCTACCAAAAAAATTAACCCAAATACAACTTCCAGATCTGTGTCATTAACAACAGTTCTGTATAAATACTATAGCAAATAGTAACTAGTTTATGCACTAGAAAACATAACTACAGATTAGAACACCTTCTGCAGAAATATAAAACTTAATACAGAGAAAATCGGAAGAAAATCCAAACTAACCTACCCGCGAAAAATTATAGAAGAATAAAGTAAGAGAAAGGGAAAAAAAGGTAAGAAAGAAAAAGAAAAAAGAAGAGGAAGGGGAAAATTATAAATTCAAGACGAGTATTTATCAACCATTTACAGAGAGGGGAGAGAAACATTCAGAGATTAGAAAAAAGGGGTGAAGAAAAGAAAAAAAGATAAAATAAATAAATATTTAAAAAAAGGGAAAATAAATCAGCAATTAAACTGTGAACCAACAAACAGGGAGGCCTTCACTAAAGACTTCGAACCTCCAAAACAAGTTAGAGTTAGTTGTAGAACTCTGTAGGTAAAGTTATACAAGAATAAAAATAGATTACACACACACCAAACCCCGGGAGAGATTGTCAACAGCCCTTAGAGTTTCAATGAATAATGTCTGAGTGATTCAAGTGAAGTCTGAGTCCAGAAAAAGTAATTTTACTACGAGGAGTACTTATCTACCATTTTAGGAGGTCCGATCAGATTCCTAAGATGACTGGATAGCCGGAAGACTTGCCACAAATGCTTCAGCTTCCTTCGCTGATTTGAAACGCTTGTATTTCCCGGTATTAAGCTTGATTTGTAGGTCGGCAGGATTGCGAAGAGAAGGTTTGAAACCACGATCAAAAAGCACTTTCATTGCGCCTTTAAACTCAGCGCGCATCTTTAAGGTCTGGGGTGCAAAATCTTCCACAAAGCGAATGGTTGTATCCTGGAAAGGAAAAGACCCCCTGCGACGTGCCTCCATAATCAGACTGTGTTTTACCTGATATTGATGGAAACACAAGATTACTGGTCGCGGACGGGAGCCCAGAATTCCGGGGGCAACGTAAACTCTGTGTGCCCTTTCGAGCTCGGGCGGCTTCGGAAGCAAATCTTTCCTGAATATTTCACAGAGAAACTCGGCGAAAAACTTCACGGTTGATCCCTGTTCGGTCGCCTCTGGCAATCCAAGAATTCTGAGGTTGCAGCATCTGCTGCGATTTTCGAGATCCACCATTTTGGAAAGGAGTTTGTTCCATTTTCCCGCTAAGCTGGAACAGAGAGTCTCCAAGTATCGAACACGACTTTCTAAATCTTCAGAAGTCGAATCGATGCGAGATAAGTGTTCAGCATGTTTGTCCACTTTATTGTTGATCCGATCCAGTTTGTCTTCTAACTGTTTGAAAGCGGTTTTAAATTCCTTTAAAATTTCATCTCAGAGCTTTCCGAGCACAACCAGAGTCTCGTCTGAGAGAGCCGTAGCTTCCTTTCTCCCGGATTTAGAACTCTTGCTAGACATTGTAAGTTAGATATATTCACAGGCAAGTAAGAGATACCGAAAAAATTCCTAACTAAGGTTTAAAAAATGGAGACATTTAGTGCAAAGATAGTGACAGTAACGGAACAAAAGTTCGGAGCAGCTAAACAATCGCCATCTTACTGGAAGTCCCCTGAATCTACCTGTTAAAGGAAAGGAATTGTCCAAGTCAAAATGGATCATGAGAAATTTTACTTGATGTTGAATGCTAGGTTTCCTGCCAGTTTCCAAGACACTTTTACCTTGAGGTAGTGCACTAGGCAAGGCATTATTATAAGGGAGCCCAATCCTTTGGCATGGATCCTGGGCTTAAGAACTAACTTCTTTTGCAATGGCATCTTACACTAGTTCACTTCTCATCCATACCAGCCAGCCATACGTAGCTGCAACAGCCTCACAAGTGCAATGACTATGAAGGCCGTTGGTCTCCACTAATTCCATGCATTGAAATATATACATCCAATGTATACCTAGTGCATGCAAGAATTGTGTAGTGCGTGTTTCTATGCTGCACAATTAGGCAGCATTAAACAGTAGTCAGTGATTGAGGAAGAACAGGAAACAGACTTGAAGCCTGAAGGCTGTGAAACAGATATTGAAGATCAATGTGAGATGGTAACAATGAAAGCTGCCGAGCATTTGAATGGCTATTTCACATAGATGGTGTATGTTTATCAGTATACGCAATGTAGTTGAGATGAATGCACATTGTAAAACAGAATATTGATTAAATTAACAAGTAAAAAGTTGGGAGATTCATTTGGGGCTCTTATTTCAGGACAATAAAGTTTGCTTTTATTCAGGTATGAGGAATCCATCATTAAATTCATCCTACCACACTGAACCAGGTGACCACTCCAGGATACACATGGAGCAGTTTCATAACAATGAGATGTCATTACTATGTTGTCACACTATCCTGCTCAAAGCACTTGCTTCTGATTAATAACTATTTATATATTCCTGTTACTTGTGCACAAAAAAATGACACTGAAATAGACAACTTTAGAGCAGATGCGTCATTTCACCTTGGGACCTTGCTCACTTTCTTCAACCTTTTGTAAGAGCTCCCCACTCCCCTCAGAGGTAGTTATAAGTATTGGAAGAAGAAAGAGGCAGGAAGCAGTTTAACATTGATCTAACAGTAGGAAGGTCATATGAGACCCAACCCCAACAGGACTCAGCAATACATGTCAGGTTTGGTACTGATCAGCTTTCAAACTATGTACGTCATCAGTCAGATTGGGCTTGCCCAAAGTTTAAAAAATAAGTGCAGCAAACCTCAGCAGATTATAAATAAAAGCATGCACAAACTCAACTCTCTCCTACAAGAGTAGAGACTCACCCTCCGCCCTTCTCCCTGCTCACACCCCTCTTGACCATGAGCAGAGTCCTGGAGCAGCAGTGCAACAGACTGAGATAGAGAGAAAATGGTGGGGCTAAGATTAATATGATTTAGAACCTTGGATATCATGTTTTTCCAGCAATGATGAGTATGACCCAGAGATCTGCCCGGGTATAACATTAATATCAAACCCACACCAGAAACCATATATTTTTTATATTCCTGACTCAACCAAGTGTGATTCTTGCTTACATGTGCCCACTCGACCCAGAATGAAGATGTGGTCTAGGATACTGAGCTGTGGATCACTAATGGGTGTGCCATGTTGGGTGGTGAACACCCAGCCTTGTGAAATCTTCTACCTCCAGGTCAATAGACTGGGCAATAATCTGATGGCACCCAGACTCAGAACTTCAACCTACAAGTCTGAGGCAGAGCTAGCTAACAGACTCCGAATCACAGGCATCTGGGCCTCGCCATCTTCATTCCTCTCAGTTATGAATAATCCTGTTTAGCCTCAGACAGTCATGTGTGAAAGTGATGGAGCTGGTGATTGAAGCCATTGGAACAGAACTTATTGCCAGTAGTAAGCAGCTGTTCTGTGAGATAAGTACATATTTGTATTGTCCAGATCTGCTAATGTCAGCTGATGCCCAGTTGCATCCCAATCCTGAATGGTTAGAACCTTTACTGGGTTAAGGCTTCACGTAACATAAATATGCTTCTGATAAACCAAGTGAAAAGGCTTTGCAAACTGGCTACACTGCAATTTCAAGCTTGTCAGTTGTTAAATCTAACAGGAATGTACAAAAATTTTTTAAAAATTAAACATGAAAATAATCAAAAATATTAGTCTTTTAAAGTAAAAAGAAATTTAAAACAATTCCTTCAACTCAAAACATGTTTATTAACCTTCTTTTTCTTAGACAGTCTGTCAAGATCAAAGATTATTTGCTTACATTGTATGGGCTATGTTTTCTGACTGCTGTAATCAATGAGTCAGGAAGACTCCAACATAGAGCTCAGGATATCCACAATTGTGTGAAACTTCATAACACACAGCATTTTGCATTGAAATGACACTGAGCATGACTGGGCCTTATACGGAGTCCATTGATAGAAACATAGAAAACCTACAGCACAATACAGGCCCTTCGGCCCACAAAGCTGTGCCGAACATGTCCCTACCTTAGAAATTATTAGGCTATCTACAGCCCTCTATTTTACTAAGCTCCATGTACCTCTTAAAAGACCGTATCGTATCCGCCTCCACCACCGTTGCTGGCAGCCCATTCCACACACTCACCACTCTCTGAGAGTAAAAAACTTACCCCTGACATCCCCTGATGTCAGTCTGACATACTGGTGCAGTCTGACAAATGTGGTGGCTTTGTCATTCAGTATGGTTTGCAGGAGGAGCCTCGGTAAGTCTATGGTGTACTTAGGTAGGAATGACAAAACTTTGAATGTCCCCTCCTAGACCACTGACCACAGCCAGCATGGTTCAGTCAAATGGTAAATGGAGGAAGTTTCTACTCATCCAGTAACAGATGACAATTTAAGGGCTTAATATCAAATCATTCAAGTCTTGTTTCTGGAGGAGTAACCAATAAAATGCTTTCCTGTTGTTCATGCAGCGACAGTCTAGTGAGTCCTCTCAGGTATGAAATAACAGTCAGGTGCTCCCTCTCCTTTGCCCTAACCTATGAATAGAAACCCTATACCTCCAGTGACTGTGTTTTAATTTATCTTACTTTGAAGCCCCCATTGGTCAGGGTCCTAGCTGTCTAGATATGCAAGCCTGGCCAGTACAATATGGTGAGCAAGCTGTTGCCCATATAGCAAGCTGCCCCTCTCCATGCATCTGATGAACTCAAAGAAACAGCACCAACCAATACAGTTTGGCACCAGCAGCATCACAGAAGTTGCAAGTCAGAATTGAACTCGATGTAAGATTGCCTTAGGGACTCCAACTCCAGATTTTTCCCTCAGGGTTTACTCCCAAAGCCTTCCCCACGAGTGGGTATAGCCTCAGGTCAGTGGAGGTTTGAGATCAGAGTTTTCCTTCTTCTAGATGAACTGGAACCATGGCTGAGGTGTCCCATCTGCCCAAAGTGACTGGTTTTAAGACACCAGGTACCCCACCTTAGCTCCTTTCCGCCAGGCTTAGCAGCTAAGCCACACATGAAGGGCTATTTGAGGTGCACGCCATTGGGAGCACTTAATAGGTAGTTGGAGTTTGTCTCCGTTACCAACCCCAGCTATAACAATCTTAATGAACCAACTTACCTTACTTTTGTGGTCATTTTAATATTGGCTTTAATTTTGTATGCCAGAAAACCAAGGAGGCTTTCATCTTCTCACTGGGGCCTATATTTGAATATCCTGGCAGCAAAATGGTACTACTCAACCACTGAATCACCCTGACTCTTCCACTTCAATTTTTCCATATAATTCATTTTTGACATTTAGGTTATGGATACCTATAACATTCCCTTCTTCTAAATTCTCTTTCTATATACAGCCATCTTTAATTCAATTAATTAATCATCACATTGCATAACAAAGTCATTCCCTCAACTTCATTTCCCCAATAATTTGGTTGTTCATTTAATCTCAGTTCTTTATTATATCACATATTCATCTGTATTTTATCAGATATGACCTTCAAGCTGTACCTAAATTTTCAAGACTTTATTTAATGATTCACATTGATAGAATAACAAATTTGGTTTACTTTCTTCAGTGGAATAACGACCATCACTGTTGAGTTCTGATTGATCTACATCTGCTATATTTGCATAACTAGTCAGCAACATAAACATAGATGGTAGAAGATTGCCTACTGCATTGAAAAAGTATCATTAAAATGTGCTTTTGCAATAGAATCAGGGAACCAGTTCTAGATGCATTTCTCCAGTTATCAAGCCTTGTGTATGATGCTGCACTGATGAGGTAAATCAACTCTAGTTCCTTTAAGATAACTAACTGGGTATTTATGTTTCTCCCCATTTCATACAAAATTTGAGTCAAACAAAAGAAAACATTATTTCAGCTGCAGAATGGAGATAAATCTAATTACAGAAACAAATTAAACAGCACTAAAACCAAGATGTACATTCTGTGTATATATAAGATGGAAAAATAAAGGCAATGGAGTTGAGACATACATGAACCAATGTAGGGTTCACCCATCATTTTGAAGATTAAATGAAATATCTGAGTTTATGATACATAAAGGCAATTGTGAAAATAATGCCTCAAGGGAAAGCCATGAGGAGATGGATGAATGTTATAGAACTGAAGAAAAATCAATTTATAATACATTCTGGCAAGGTATTGTACAATATCTTCCTTTTTTTTCTTGCAATTATGCTATTAGAGAATGACTTGTGACTTTCATCTCTAAATTACAATTTTCTAGGTTCAAGTTTCATTCCAGACATTTGCCATAAAATCCCAGACTGACAACCAGACAGGATGAAGAGGTCAATACTCCCCAATGCCATTAGGCTTTACAATTCAACTGCCAGGACTTAAGAACTTTTTAAAGCTATTATTAATGCTTTTTGAGCTAGTGATTTAGATGCATATCATATTATTACTGAGTTAAGTATTGTATTGTATGTAATGAGTTTTTGCTACAACAAGTGTACGGGACATTGGAAAAAATGCTGAATTTCCCCATGGGGATGAATAAAGTATCTATCTATCTATCTATCTATCTATATAAAAAGTCTGCATCTTGAAGCATTGCCTTTGGATCAGATGCTAAACAGTTCACTTTGTACCCAGAGGTGGATGTACATGACCCCAAGGTGTCTTGGAGGTAAAAACTGGAGTTATCCATGGTGTCCTGCTCAAGGCTCATTACTCAGCCAAGACCAAACAAAGAAAATAAATGGTTACCTGATCATTAGATCTTTGTAGTTTGTGGGAACTTTCTGTGTGTTCAAACGGGGTGTTAATTTTCCTATTTTGCAATGGTGCCTGCATTTCAAAAGTATTTTGTGCCCAGAAAGTACTTTGAGATTATCTAAAAAGGATGAAAAAGGCTATACAGACTCAAGTGTTCTTTAGTCTTCACTTCCCAATGTGTTGACTTTCACGGAGCCTGAACAATATGGCATATATCATTTCAAATTAAAGTTCTCATTTTATTTCATCAACAGCTGCTGGTATTTTTAAATTAGTGTGCATTTTCCACTCTTTTCCCATGAGTTGACAGGTACGATTTTATTTACATTTGCGCTGGAGCATAACCCTCCTTGTGATAAGTATCAGATGTGCACCATTTATATTATTACTGACAGTGGGCTTCTCTGATTCTATTCCACAGCCTAATTGTTCCTATATTACAAATTATCATTTAAAAAATTTGGAACAGAAACATAGTTCATGAATAGATTATTATTTTTGACGAGAATGAATAGATTGTTTTGAGTCTAAGTTCAAACGAACATTTATTAACACTTTAATAACACCCTTACTCAATCAATAGCACATATGCCTCTGAGTCAGATAGGTATAGTCCTAAGTGTCATTGTAATCTCCAGCACATGACCGAGACTGATACTGCAGGTCTGAACAACTATCAGAATATTTGCTAAGATGTTAATTAGAAGTTCCATGCCTTTGATTGCATAGGAGGCTGTACAAGGTCCTGTGATATTATTTGAATACAAGTAATTCCAAACTAATATTCCACCCTCAATCAACACAATCAAAACAAAGAAATGCTTCTGTTTTTCTGATTTGGGACCTTATTTGCTTGTGTATTGACTGTTACATTTGTCTACCAAAACAAGTGACTGTAATTAAAGAGTAATTTGTAATTTATGCCGTGGGTTGATACGTTGCATTCACATTGTGGAAGAAGGAGTCAAAGGTGTCAGGAAATCAAGTGAGCTCCCTGAAAGCAGGTGTAGCGTGATGTTTTAATGTCAAAATTTACAGGTGGATTTTAATAGATGGTTGCCAACTGGAGGGCCAGCGCTGATGACAGAGTTATTGCTTTTCAGAGAGCTGAGCTTGAATGACTTCAAGCAAACTGCAATCACCCTATTTAAAAGTTATGTTAACACTGAATTGGTGAAAGGTGCAAATTCCATCAAATTCCCCATGGGCAATTGAAAACAGCAGGATCTGACCCTGACATTTCGGGAAGTTCCTGTGTATAGGATTCTTTGACAACATGCACAGCACCACAAATTCCTGGTAATGAATCCTCTTGAACACGGGCTACTTCCCTTCCATTAACATGTGATGGTGTGTCATCAACAGTGAGAATCATGCTACTTACCGAAAAACTATATAATGCAATCGCATTGTACCAAACCCACAATATTTCTGATAATTGGCTTTGCTTTCAAAGGGGGAGCTGGTTACCAAGACACACAAGCAATAGTCTCAACATTTGGTTCATGGCACCTCCATGTTTGGTACCCAAACTGCCTTACGTTTATATTCATGATAGAATGTGCATGTTCAATGAGGAGACCATTCAGTGCTATCTTTGCTGGCAAGACTGGTGGTTTCCTATTATGTCTCTTGTTGGTGATCCAATTAATTATGATTTCCAGGATGTTGTACAGCTTACCTCTGCAGCAACTCCAACATACATATCTTGAAATTTGGATTCATGGTGCCTGTTTTTTAGGCATTCATTATTTAAAATGCACTTTTACTTCTAAACCAATACCATATGTGAACATTTCTGAGTGAAGACATACCAATCCTGAAATCAAATTGGGCATTTCTGTATATAGTTTTCATTAAGCTTTGTAATTCCAAAACATAAAACTATCAGAAGAAAAACAAGGGAACCCAAGAGATATGCATGTAAACTTCGTTTTTACTTTTAGTAGGTGCACACATTTAACATAGTGGCATGATGACGTATGCCGCTCGCGCACTTTTACATATAGCCTGTAGTGAATTATTAAAACACAGAGTGATTAGTCAAACAATATATTTACAATATTACTCAAATATTATTGAAATATTAAATACACAACACTTCTTCCTACTTAGCTATAAACTCCAACTCAATACAGAATGCATCTCAACATGCAGTATGTATATAGAAGTGGTATGACTGCATCTGCACTGGACTTCAAGGCGAGTGGTCCTGGATTCAAATCTGGCTGGCTCCTTGCATCCGTGCTGGCTTTCAGTCCAAGCTGGGTTGAGCATCGAGCTTGCAACTCAGCCTCATAAAAAAAATCTGACAAAAATGATAAAGTAACGGCAAGGTTATCACCCGACATGCCATAAGGTGTGGAGAGGAACATCCAAGGATAGCAAATTTTCAATTGTCCCATTCAAAGCTAAAAATTTAATTGCTCTGGAGAATTTCATATTCTTGCAAGTTAACGTTTTTCCTGACAGTGGGGGGGAGGAACACTTTGCTTATCAGGTGAGACTAGTGGCTGTGAAACAATCTCAGGTCCTGGGGCTTCCTCTGTGATGGTGGAGCAAGTTGACACCGGGACTGCAGAAAGTACTCCTGATAGCTCTGGACACTTTTCTTCTGGATGTGTTGGCATCTCGAACAGAACATGACAACCAGCTTGATCTGCTGATCTGTCCCAGGCCATCAGACAATGCCTTCAATTTGACCATGCCTGGATGACCAGCATGTAGCTCCTCCAACACTTCAGATCTCAGCTTGGATAGTACAACAACTCTCAATGCCGACATAAACTAACCTCCAGGAAGTTAAATTTCATCCTGACGCTGGTAAAAATATGGGAATGGAATTTTTGCTGCACATACCAGACATTTTGGGTGGCCATGCAGACCTGAGACAGTGTCAGGATTTTTCTGGTTTCTCTTTGGATCTTCTCTGCCAGAATAGGGAGACGTCCAGTTTTCACTAGTGAGAATACATCAAGAGGAGTGTCCCCTTTGGTAAATTTTTCAGGTATTTCCTTTTCCAAGAGTAAACGGGATACTCCAGCAACATTTCCATGATTCGCCATTCTCTTGAATTCAATCTTGTAATTGTGTCCTCCAATAAACAGAGCCCATCTCTACTTTCATGCTCGTGCTGTTAGTGAAACACCCCTCTGTGGATTGAAAATGGACACTGATCAGTAATGAGAGTGAACTCTCTCCCATATTAATATTGGTTGAAATGCTTTACACCTTACACGAGACTCAAGGCCTCTCTGTCAAGCAGTGGATAATTTTTCTCTGCAGTGGTAATGGAAAGTTACCAAAGGCTATGGAGAGTTCACTTCCATTACTCATAGCATGTGACATGACTGCAGCTGTACCATAAAGGGAACTGTCACTGGGTGATGTGAATCATAAGTATGGCCATCACCATTTCCTTTGCTTTTGTAAAGTCCATCTCACACTTCTGTAAATCTTGAGTGTGGCATTTTCATTTAACACTGCTTTATCATTGAATTGCTTGATTTTACCAGTACCATCCTTGAACGCTGCTATGGCATCATCCTGAAGATTTCTTAATTCACTTTCGGTTGACTATTTTGCAGGGTATGTAGCATGGAAATGGTTGATGTATCTCCAATCAAATTATAGCTGTCTCAGCCAATCACAGTCCCAACAATGCTGGCCCTTCTGTTTTTTTTTTACCACATATAAGCCTAGTCTGGCTTATTAGTTGTTGTATTTCACTGTTACTATCATTCCCACAGGAGTTATTTTTTCTCCAGAATAAGTTCTTAGTTGAACATCTGCAGGCTTCAGGTCAGTGTCTTTGAAATGCTGTTCAAACTCACTTTGTAACAGCCGAACCAGCGTCCAATTCCATTTTAATTAATTTGCCTTATTGTTTCTCTATTGTTAGTTTTCATATTGTAAATCTCAAGGCTAGCCAGTCCTGCATCACTATCATCACAATCATGGATTTTTCATCAATAGCATGCAGATTAATTCTCTTTCTGAAACTGCATCTTGACATTTTCTCTTTACCTCTTCCCTGTGCAGTCCATTTATTTTTGTCTGCCCGACATGCTTTTTATATATTTCCTACTTCTCCTAGAAGTTTCACCTTTAAACCTGCATTGCTGTGGTGTATGTAAGCCCCCACCATAATGGTAACACAATTTGTTTCTGTTTATGAACCCCTTAATTTGCCTTTTTCTGCCTTTTATTTTAAACTCAAACATCTTCCTGCACTTCAACAGGTAGGTAGTTGTCTCATGTTCATTTAAAACTTCCATATGACCACTGTTATGTTTTGAAACACCAAAACATGAAAGTAATCAAAAGAAAAAAAGAGAGCCTAAGAGAGG
Source organism: Hemitrygon akajei (assembly GCF_048418815.1). Lineage (NCBI taxonomy): Eukaryota > Metazoa > Chordata > Chondrichthyes > Myliobatiformes > Dasyatidae > Hemitrygon > Hemitrygon akajei. The sequence continues at coordinate 76,330,008 of NC_133136.1, forward strand.
TGTTTAAGCTTTGTTTTTACTTTTAGGGAGGTGAGGTGTGCACATATGACATGGTGGTGTGATAACATATGCCATTCACGTACTTTAACATATAACAAATTATGTAAACAAAGAATGCTTAGTCAAACAATGTATTTTCAATATTACTCAAATTTACTGAAATATTAAATACACATCTGTTTGCATTTTAATGGCAGACCTTTTCTTGTTATCTTTTAAATGTATAACACTGATTTCCTCCTGTAGGGACATCACCTAGAGGTGAATGCTCTGCATGACAATGATCATGCAGAAGACTGAGTGAAACTATCTGCGCAGTCAGAGCAACACACACAAATACTGCAACTCAACAGGTCAGGCAGCATCTATGAAGGGGAATAAATAGTCGATGTTTTGGGCTGAGACACTTCATCAGTGATATAAAAATTCCTTGTATTTTATGGACTCTAAAGTGGGCCTGATGGAACATCATTACATTCAACATAGGCCAACTTGAGAGTTCCTTTTGTGTTGACTATAGTACGTCAATAACTGAATCTAATTGCTTAGATGACTTGTTTGATCATTTTTGTATTTTCTTTTGAGTGGCACCCAAAAATCCACAGTAGTACTTCGTCCTTTGAGGTTATCTGCTCTGCATCTGTAAGCAGAGCTGTGCAGATTACCTGTTATACCTGTAAGATCATGAAGTCACATTCTCTGTTGCACATTGAGGCTAACATCTGCAGTTAAAGTATGACAGGCCTGGTAAGACTCCAGGCTACACCTGTACATAGGATATTCCTCTTGGCACATAGCTAATCAACCAGCACTTGTATGACCCTTTGAGTGATGTGCCGGCTGTCTTCCCTCCCCTGTGCCTTTCGTCTCCTCTATGGCAGACATAATTCACATTGCTGCTGTCGGGCAACCATTCATAGAATGCAACCTTCAAAGGCTGGAATTCTCTGAAGTTTGGGCAGCAAAGTATTGGGAGCATTGGAATGCAATAATGTTCCATTGGGATTTGTACAGGCCAATTTAGAGTTTTATTCCAGTCAAGATGGAGCCAAGCTGCACTTGCTGTTGGAGTTGTGTCTCCAGTTTAGTTGTTTTTTAAGTTCTTAGGGATGGTGTTCGGGATAGAGAAGGGATTTTATGGTCAAGTTAGGGTTTAGGGACAGAGATGTAGAATAGTGGTCGCCAACCAGTCGATCGCGATTGACCGGTCGATCTTTGAGACTTTCCCAGTAGATCCCGAAAGAAAAAGAAAAATAAATACACATATACAGTATGCCTGATAAATGTTTTGATGCAAATATGTAGTAACTTCTACTTTGAAAAAGGACCACTTGACAACTTTATTCCCAAAAGGAACAATTTTATCTAGGACGGTAAAACGATATTCGCATACAGAGGTTTTCACTAATGCGCACCGGGAAGAAAAGACCGGAAGGAAAACCCCGCAACCCCGGAAACAATCTCTCTTTACAAACAATTTCCGTAGCAGGAGTATTGCTATATTACCATGATCCTAATTGGTATTAATTTATCTTTATAATACTCACAGTACAACACTTTTTGCCCTTTAAATTCCAACCTTCCCCAAATGTACAAGAAATGGGAAACAAAAACAGTGGTGTCATTAGCTTGCATACCCCTGAAACTTGTACTAGTGTCTCAGTAAGTTTACCAGTACCAGGAAAGCTGAGGAGCTGAAATCGCGGTTGAAGGCAGCAAACATGCTGCTCAGAGGACGTGGATCGACAAGTGTTAAAGGACTTGTCACTCTGTGAATATTTTTCACAACAGTTCGATGAATCCCTGGATAAAATGCAAACAGCTCAGCTTGTTGCATTTGTCAGAATGGCTTTCCAGGATTTTACAACAAAGGAGGTCTTTCTCACTCTTTTGCACTTAAGGAGAGAACGAGAGGTGAGAATATTTACAATGAGTTAAAAAAATGTCCGTGAAAATGCCATCCCCATTCATAAACTGGTGGCAATTACTACTGATGGGGCCCCAGCAATGCACGGTGTGCGCGTTAGTTTTTTAGCACTGTGCCGTAATGACCCTGATTTTCCCAACTTCCTGGATTATCACTGTGTGGTTCATCAGCAGGTCTTGGCTGGGAAGGTCGTGGACTTTTCTCATGCAACGACACTGGTGGTCAAACTGATAAACTTGATTCAAGCAAAAGCTCTTCAGCACCGCTTATTCAAGGCGTTATTGGATGAGCTCGATGCCACTATGGCCTGCTTGATATGCTAGTTACAGTGTTTACTTGGTTGAATTAATTTGAAAGTTTGACAAAAGTATTTTATATAATTAAAATACAAGTAGCCCAAATAAAGGGCCTCAATTTGGAAATACAATCTAAGCTGTTTTTTCTCTAAATGATTTAGTAGGTCGACCTTGCCTTTCACTAAGGCCGAGCTAGGGGATCTTGGGCTTAAAATGGTTGGTGACCACTAATGTAGAGGAACTAGAGGGCTGGAGTCTCAGCACTCCATGATGATGAAAACCGTGATCTGTGAACAATGGGCTGCCCCTGTTGTTGGGTCCTGGCATCAGATGTCTGTGAGCAGGATGCACGAGGAGGCTCAAGAGCCAATGAGTCAGCAATTTGAGGCCTGGAGTTCGCAGTCCCAGCTTTTGTGTATTTAGTCTCTCAGTAATATATGAGTAATGTTGTAAATATATTGTTTGCTTAAACATACTTTGTTGTTTACATAATTTGTTACAGGTTACAGGTAAATGTACGTGAATGGCATATGCCATTATGCCACTGTGCTATAAATGCCCGCCTCACTAAAGTGAAAAAAATTGAGTAGATATGTTATTCATGCTCCATGTTTTATCTTTTATTAGTTTAATGTTTTAGTGTTACAAAACATAACTGTGGTGATGAGGAAGTCCTAAATTAACCTGAGATGACTACCTACCTTTTGAAGCGCAGTGAGACGTTTGAGTTAAAAAAAAGCATAGCACACGTCTCTTCAGAAAAGGAGAAAGAGGGTCAAATTAAAAAAAGCAGGAAATGGGTAAAATTCACAGGTTCCTAAACAGTGAGTACCAGGTGGCAATAAGAAGAAAGCAGAAATGAACTGGGCTACCTCACAAAGATAGACATATTCAGTTGCACACTAGATAACTGGGTGATGTGTACTAAGTGAATTGAGTAGTATTTTAGAGCAAATTGAATAGCCAATCAGAAACAAATGCCAGTTTTGCTGAGTGCAATTGGTGGAAAAGCATACAGCTTGCTTTGAAGTTTAACTGCTCCAAGTCAACCAGTTGAAATGAGCTTGCCCAGATATTGTGAAAATAATGCAGGAACATTTGGAACAAAAGCCATTGTTGATTGCAGGATGCTTTAGGTTTCATAGGCAGAATCAAAAGAAAGGGAAGTCCATTTCAGCTTATGTGGTTCAACAGAATAAATTGTTTTAGCATTATCAACTCAGTGATGGGCTTAAAGATGCACTGAGAGATTGCTCAGAATGTCAGAATGCAATTTCATGATCTCACAGGTGTGTCAGGCAATTTGCACATCCCTGCTCATGGATGCATATCATTGTGACACCACGTCATATGTGCCCACCTCATCAAAAGTGAAAATGAGGTTTACACACATCTCTCAGTATCCCTTGTTTTTCTTTGAATTGGTTATATGTGTTGGTGTTATAAAACATAACAGTGGTGACATAGACCACATACCTGTTGAAATGAAGGGAGAAGCTCAAGTTTAAAAAAAAAGGCAGAACACAGTCAAATCAGTGGATTATAGACAATAGACTATCATAAATAAAAATAAGCAGAAATAACTGGCTGCATTGGAAAGGTAGACACATTCGATTGCACAAGAGATAACTGGATTTTGTAAACTATGTGAATTGAGCAGTATTTAAAAGCAAACTGAATGGGCAATAAGAAGCAAGTGGAAATGCATCGCTTGTTTAGTTTAACTGCTCCAACCAAACTAGCCGAAATGAGCTTTGCTGATATCGTGAAAGTAATGTAGGAATACTTAGAAACAAAACCATTGTTGATTGCAGAGCGCTTTAGGTTTCATAAGCAGAATCTAGAGGAAGGGAAATCCATCTCAGTGTACATGGCTGAATTCAAGCAATTGTCTGAGCATTGCCTGTTCATTGATGGGCTTAATGAGGCACCAGAAGATTGTTTAGATGGTGAAATCTTACAATAAATTATTCAAAAATAGTTCCCAGCTGAAGCACAACTCACTTTTAAAAGAACCATTGAAATTACTGTAGCAATGGGAACAACAGACGGAGACACAATTGAGTTGCAGTCAGGAAAAGAAGCGTGTGTGAACAAAGTGGCAACGTCTAAACCGAAATCTGCCTGGCTGATCAAATTGTCTTACCGTTACGGCAGGGGCTTACACACACTAGAGGAATGTGGGTTTAAGAGCGAAACCTCTAAAAAATGCAACAAAGTAGGACATATATGAAGAGCATGTCGGGCAGACAATAATAAATGGCTGCATAAGGAAGAGAAAAGATAAAAAGTGCATTTGCAGTTTGAAAAAAAAGCACTGCATGCTGTTGATGAAAAATCTGATAATGGTGAGAGTGATACAGGATTGAGCCATTTTGAGATTTACAAGATGAAATGAACAATAGACAAACAATATGGCTTACACCAGAAGAGAAAGGCAAGTTAATTAAAATGAAATTGAACACTGGTTCAGCTGTTATAGTCACTTCACAAAATGAGCTCGAATGGCATTTCAAAGATACTGAACTGAAGTCTATAGATATTCAACAACTAAGAACTTACTCTGGAGTGTTTGAAGTGATGGAAGTGAGTATTGCATAGCATTTGCGTCATGTGCCTATACTGCAGAGGAAAATTACATGCAACTTGATAGAGACGCCTTAAATCTGGTTTGTGGTGTAACACGTTTTAACTAGTACCTGAATGGGAGACAGTTTACTCTCGTTACTGACCAATAACCATTAGTGTCCTATTTCAATCCACAGAACACTAACAGCAGCAGCACAAATGCAGACATTGGACCTGGTTCTTGGAGGACACAAGTACAAGAAGGAAATGAAGAGGTCAGCTAGTCATGGAATTGCAGATGGATTGTCTCATTTGCCCTTTGGAAAGGAAATAGCTGAACAATGTACAAAACAGGACATTCCTCTTGATGTATTCTCCCTAATGCAAATGGATAATCTCCTTATTATAGCAGAGGTAATGCAAAGGAAAACCAGGGAAGACCCCATTCTGAATCAGGTCTACATGGCCACCCAAAATGGCTGGAATATGTATCAGAAATTCTAGTTCCCCCATTTTTACCAGCACCAAGATGAACTTGCCTTTACCCTTGTCTTGTGTGGGATTGACAGTTGTACCATACAAGGTGAGAGCTAAACATAGAAAATCTACAGCACAATACAGACCCTTCGGCCCACAAAGCTGTGCTGGATATTTTCTTGCCTTGGAAATTATCTAAGGTTACCCATAGCCCTCTATTTTTCTGAGCTCCTTGTATCTGTCCCGGAATCTCTTAAAAGACCCTATCGTATCCGCCTCCACCACTGTTGCCGGCAGCCCATTCCACGCACTCACCACTCTCTGAGTAAAAAACTTACCCCTGACATCTCTGTACATACTTCCAAGCACTTTAAAACTGTGCCCACCTGTGCCAACCATTTCAGCCCTGGGGGAAAGCCTCTGACTATCCACATGATTAATGCCTCTCATCATCTTATACACCTCTATCAGGTCACCTCTCATCCTCCGTCGCTCCAAGGAAAAAAGGCCGAGTTCACTCAACCTATTCTCATGAGGCATGCTCCCCAATCCAGGCAACATCCTTGTAAATTTCCTCTGCACCCTTTCTATGGTTTCCACATCCTTCCTGTAGTGAGGCGACCAGAACTAAGCACAGTACTCCATGTGGGTTCTGACCAGGGTCCTATATAGTTGCAACATTACCTCTCGGCTCCTAAACTTAATCCCACGATTGATGAAGGCCAAAACACTGTACACTTTCTTAACCACAGAGTCAACCTGTGCAGCAGCTTTGAGTGTCAGGAGAGCTACAAGCTGATTGTCTAGGCGTGGTCAGAATAAAAGCTTTGGCATGAAGCTTTGACTGGTGACCTGGGATAGAAAAGCAGATTGAGCAGCTTGCCAAAAGTACTATTCAGACTATCAACTCATCCAGAGAATGCCAAGAGAAATGCCTCTTCATCTCTTGGAATGGCCTGCACTGAGCTGACCGAGGATTCATGTGGATTTTGCCAGAGCAATCATGGGCACAGATTTCTTGGTAGTAGTGGATGCAGCTATAAAGTGGCCTGAAGGGGTCCCAACGGCCTCCACTACAGACTCGCACACTGTTGATGTGTTGAGAAGCCTCTTCTCAAGGACTGGTGTTCTAGAACTCGTAGTCAGTGTCAAAAGACCACAACTTGTCACGGAGCTGTTTCAGTCATTCCTGAAAATGAATGGAGTAAGACCTATTCAGAGGAGTAGACGTGAGATTCTATTGGCGCAATGGAGACACTTGGATGGTATGTTGCCTCCCAGGTGCCAGGGTCGGATTGGGTCCACAACATTCTAAAGAGAGAGGGTGAGCAGCCAGGATTCTTGGTTGATACTGGCACCAATGACATGGGTCAGAAAGAGAGGAGCTCCTGAATGGAGAATTTAGGGAGCTATGTAGAAAGATATAAAGCAGGACCTCTGGATTGTATCGTGCGCCAGTGAGGGTAAGAATAGGATGATTTGGCAGATCAATGTGTGGCTGTGAAATTGGTACAGTAGGAAGGCTTTCAAATTTTTGGATCATTGGGATCTCTTCTGGGGAAGGTATGACCTGTACAAAAAGGATGGGTTGCACTTGAACCCAAGGGGGACCAATATCTTCGTGGACGGGTTTGCTAGATCTGTTGGGGAGGGTTTAAACAAATTTGGCAGAGGGATAGGAACTGGAGAGATAAGGCTGAGGACAAGCAGAGGCAGTAGTGAGATAGTCAGGAAGAACAGGCAGATGAAAAGGCAAGATTGCAGTCAGTGGGATGAGCTGCAGTGTAATGGAGAGGCAAAATCGAAAAGGGTGACAGATACTGGACTGAAGCTGTGATATTTGAATTTACGCAGTACTGTATGTGAAATAAAGTATATGATCTTATAGCACAGCTAGAGATTGACAGGTAATGATGTTGTGGGCATCACTGAGTCATGGTTAAATGAAGATTATAGTTAAGAGTACACATTGTATTAAGTGGACAGGGATGTAGACAGAGGGGATGGCCTGGCTTTGTTGGTAAAACATGAAATCAAATCATTTGAAAGAGCTGACATAGGATTGGAAGATGTGGGTAGAGTTAAGAAACTGCAAGGGTAAAAAGACCCTGATGGGAATGATATACAGGCCTCCAAACAGTAGCCAGGATGTGGGAGATAGAAAATGCATATAAAGGGCAATGTTATGATTGTCATGGGGGATTTCAATAGGCTGGTAGATTGGGAAAATCAGTTTGGTGTCGGATCTCAAGATAGAGAATTTGTAGAGTGCCTGTGGGATGGCTTTTTAAAGCAGCTAGGGGATCAGCTATTCTAGATTTGGTGCTCTGTAATGAACTAGATTTGATTAGGGAGTAACTAAAGTAAAGGAACCCTTAGGAGGCAGTCATCATAAAATGATCGAATTCACCCTGAAATTTGAGTAGGAGAAGCTAAAGTCAGATATATCAGATTTATAGTGGAGTGAAGGGAATTACAGAGGCATGAGAGAGGAGTTGGCCAAAATTGATTGGAAGGGGACACTAGCAGGGATGACGGCAGAGCAGCAATGGCTGGAGTTTCTGGGAGCAGTTTGGAAGGTGCAGGTTAGATACATCTTAATGAAGAAGAAATATTCTAAAGGCAAGATGATGCAACTGTGTCTGACAAGGGAAGTCAAAGCCAACATAAAAGCAAAAGAGAGGGCATATAATAGAGCAAAAATAGTGGTAAGTTAGAGGACTGGGAAACTGTTAAAAACCAACAGAATGCAACTAAAATGCATTAAGGATGGAAAAGATGAAATATGAGGGGTAAGTAGCCAACAACATCAAAGAGGATACCTAAAGTTTTTCAGTATATAAAGAACAAAAGATGAGATTAGATATTGGACTGCTGAAAATATCGCTGAAGAAGAGGACAAAGATATGGGGATCGACTGAATAAGTATTTTGCATCAGTCTTCACTGTGGAAGGTACTAGTAGTATGTCAGAAATTAATGGTGTCAGGGTGCAGAGGTGTGAAGCTGCCATTACTAGAGAGAAGGTTCTGGGAAATTGAAATGTCTGAAGGTAGATAAGTCACCTGGACCCGATGGTATGCATCCCAGGGTTTTGAAAGAGGTGGCTGAAGAGATTATGTAGGCATTAGTACTGATCTTTCAAGAATCACTAGGTTCTGGAATGGTTCCAGAGGACTGGAAAATTCCAAAAGTCACTCCACTCTTGAAGTGGGGACGGAGGCAGAATGAAGGAAATTATAGGCCAGTAAGCCTGACCTCAGTGGTTGGGAAGATGTTGAGTCAGTTGTTAAAGATGTGGTTTTGGTGTATTTGGAGGCACATGTTAAGATAGCATGTTTTCCTTCAGGTAGGGGTTCCCAGCCTGGGGTCCATGGACCCCTTGCTTTATGGTATTGGTCCATGGCATAAAAAAGGTTGGGAACTCTACCGTAAAGGAAAATACTTAAGGAAGGATACACTGGCTTTGGAGGCAGTGCAGAGGAGGTTCACCAGGTTGATTCCAGGGATGAAGGGGTTAACCTATGAGGAGAGATTGAGTCACCTGGGACTATACTCTCTGGAGTTCAGAAGAATGAGAGGGGATCTTATAGAAACATACAAGATTTTGAAAGGGATAGATAAGATAGAATTAGGAAAGTTGTTTCCATTGGTAGGTGAAACTGGAACTAGGGGCATTGCCTCAAGATTCAGGGGAGAAGATTTAGGGTGAAGATGAGGAGAAACTGTTTTTTCCAGAGAGTGGTGAATCTGTGGAATTCTCTGCCCAGGGAAGCAGTCGAGGCTTCCTCACTAAATATATTTAAGAAATAGTTAGATAGGTTTTTACATAGTAAGGGAATTAAGGGTTATGGGGAAAAGGAAGATAGATGGAGCTGAGTTTACGGACAGATCAGCCATGATCTTATTGAATGTCGGGGCAGGCTCGATGGACCGGATGGCCTACTCCTGCTCCTATTTCTTATGTTCTTACATTCTTATTATGTAAAATTTTGCCTGAAAATATGTTAGAATTCTTTGTGGAAATAACAAAAAGGATAGACAAAGGTGAAATCAATGGATATTGTGTACTTGGATTTTCAGAAGGCCTTTGACAAGGTGCCACACATGAGGGTGCTTGACAAGATAACGGCCCATGGTATTATTGGAAAGATGCGAACCTGGATAGAGCATTGGCTGACTGGCAGGAGGCAGAGAGTGGGAATTCTGATTGGCTGCCAGTGATTAGCGATGCTGCTTAGGGGTTCTTACATTGTATTTCAATGACTTGGATGATGGGATTGATAGCATTGTGGCAACTTTTGTGGACAGTATGAAGATAAGTAGAGGAGCAAGTAGTGTTGATGATGCAGGGTGGCTGCAGAAGGTCTTGGACAGATTAGGAAAATGGCGAATGGAATTCAGTGCCGGAAAATGTATGACCTTGCAACTTGGAATAAAATTAGAAACTAATTCCTAAACAAGGAGAAAATCCAAAAACTTGCTGTTCAAAGAGACTTAGGATTTGTGTAGGGTTCCCTAAAGGTTAATTTGCTGGTTGAATCAGTGGTGAGGAAGGCAAATGCAATGTTAACAGTCATTTCAAGAGGACTAGAATATAAAAGCAAGGACGTAATGCTGAAGCTTTATAAAGCACTGGTGAGGCCTTACTGGAGTATTGTGAGCAGTTTTGGGCCCCTTATTTAAGAGAGGATATGCTAAAATTGGAGAGGATTTAGAGGAGATTCATGAGAATGATTCTGGGAATGAAAAGCTTATTTTATGAGGAGCGATTGATGGTTCTAGGCCTTTACTCATTGGAATTCAGAAGAATTATGGGGGATCACATTGAAACCTATCAAATGTAGTGTGGATGTGGAGAGGATATTACCTGTGGTGGGGGAGTCAGGGCCAGAGGATACAGTCTCAGATTAGAGGGGCATCCATTTAGAACAGGGATGAGGAGGAACTTGTTTAGCTGGAGGGTGGTGAATCTCTGGAATTCGAGGCCACCCAAAAGACAGGCATCAAAGGGATTAACTTCTTTCCCTTTTTATGGAATAATGTTAATAGAATACACACATCTTGGCTGAGACAGCACCTTGTGTTCATGAATCTTACAGTGAATTTATGTTGGATGTTATGTTTATACAAACAAGGGCGGAGCTTAAGAGGACGATGGCATTTAACAGCGACTCCTTTGCTTGCATCTTTGGAAACAGCTCTATTTCTATCTTTGATATCTTCTTTATTTCCCTTTTCAAGGTTCTTTTGAAGACCCTGACCTGGAGTTACACGCTGACTTTGGTTCTTTGTAGAAATGGGACCTGCTCTCGGGCCTCACCACCGGCTGCTTTTTGATATGCCAAGGATGCAGCCTGAAAGACTAGCCTGCTATCAGGGTACCGGATTTTCATGGCTCTGGAGGTGGGTGGATTCAAGGCCGGTGCTGCCGCCTGATGCTTCGTGGGAGACAGAAGATCATAAGCAGCGAACTGGCTGCCAGCCATGTGCCCAGAGACCAGAGTTCTTTGGGTAGAGAGCTCAGAAAAAGTGACACAACAGACTTTTAACACCATGAATCAGCAAAAGAAGAAGAGTAGCCCTCAACTCGGCAGTGGAGTTATCGGGGCACAGTCATGACGGTGTTTCCGTAGCAAGCTATTCTTGTTTTTACGAGGTTGAGTTGCTAGCTCGACGCTCAACCCAACTTGGATTCGAACTTGGGAACCTTCGCTCCGGAGTCCGGCGCTGATATTATTGTGCCACCAAGCAGGACATAAATCAACGAGTTGCTTTGTTATGTCTCCCCACTCGCTGTGAAACAGGGATGCCCCTTTTTCCCTTATTAGGGAGAGAGAGAACCCATGGTATGTCGGATTACCAGGTGAACTAGTCACCTTTGTGGTTCTGCAAGTCTCTATCTTATTGATGCTTTGCTGCACGTTTGAGTGCTCGGTGGGGGGTGCCGATGCTTTTTTGCTGGTGGGGGTGGGGGGTCGATTCTTTGCAGCTGCCTATGTTTGGGAAGGGGGAGCTATAGGGTGGCTTTGGAGTTCTAACATTTAGTTGTCATTCTTTGGGGCACTCCTCTGTTTTCGTGGATGTCTGTGAAGAAAAAGCATTTCAGGATATATATTGTATACATTTCCCTGACATTAAATGTACCTATTGAAAACATGTTTTCAAAGTTTTAGGCATTCTTAGATAGGAAGCTTTATTGTTTAAGTTTACAATAATTAGTCTACAATGAATGAGATGTAGAAAAGTAAGTTAATATTTATTATATTTAACAAATGTAGAGAATATATGTTAGAGTTATTCTGTGTGTAAGCCTATTATTAGTACTAATGCAACACCACAATTTGGAAGGTCCATTTATTTAGCCTTCTGTCCACACAGAGAAAGGTAAAATTCCTTGACAGTACATAATACCTCCCAAAAACCAGTTCATGGTCCAAGACTTGCTGTTTTAAATCCCAGGTAATATAACCTTTCTGGGAACTGGTCAGCAAAACACAAACACCAGGTCAACGGGCCTGACAGTTCGGCTGGATAGACAACTGGTGAGCTGAACGTAAGGGAACACCTGATGTAAAATGACAAAATATAAAAATGCACCTTCTTCCTGTGAAGTAAATATATTTTCACATATTCTTATGACAAAATAAAAGTTTAAGCTACGGTGAAAACAATGGCTACAGGAAACCACTTCAGAAAATATTTGGCGGTGCCTGTTGAAAAAGCTGGATAGAGCTATCCTGAATGGTCAACAATGGCTTCTTGGGCTTCTATCTTTGCTTTGATGAAGAAGGCAGTTGAATTCAGTGAAGTATTTTAAATCAGTTATATTTAAATTAAAATCTCTAGGTAATTAAATTACATGGGAATGAATGTAACCAAACGGAAGAAATGGCAACGTAATAAAGCCAAAGGCATATTTGAATTCCAGTGTTAGTTTTAGTTTACAAACTATTCCCAGGCAATCCACAAGCTTCTCTCAAGCAGGAAAAAAGCTAAGCGACAAATTACCAGTATGGTGTGCAATGGCATGACCGGACTAAACTGAAGAGATGGTGGTGGCTGCATATCCCTAAAGCCAACAATGCTTTCAGTGAGTTATTATCTATAGTCACAGTAGAAAGGCATGAATCAAAGGAGTTCTTTTTGACGTATAATCCAGGAAAGTCACCTTGGCTGTTTGGACTATGGGCTCACATGAACTGTTTATACCTAAATGCAACTGAGTTAATGTTTATATGATCCACGTCTGGAATGCAGCTCTAGGACGCTGGTGTAATTTACACAAAACAGCACTGTGTGAAATGTTTAATGTGGAAACTGAATGTTTAACATTATTATTCTTAAGCTATGCCCATCACTGGCTGGGCTGGTAATTATTGTTTTTATGTTCTTTCCTTCAGGATGTGGGGTTTGCTGGCAAGGCCGGTATTTATGGCTTATCCCTAAGTGACCTTGAGAAGGTGATGAAAGGCCTTTATGAACCTTGTACATTTCTTTTGCTGACAGTGCTCCCGCAGTGTATTGGGTAGGGAATTTTAAGATTTAGACACAATAGCAGTGAAGGATTGGCGATATATTTCCAAAACAGGCTCAATTGGGATGAGGAGGGGAACATGAAACTGTTAGTGTTCCATGACCTCTCTGCCTTGCCTTTCCTGTCAGTAGGGGTCACAAGCTTGCGTGTACTTTGTTCCTGGTATTTATTGTGGTCATAGTCCACTGATGCATCAACAGTTCTGCTGAAACTGGAGCAAAGGCTTGGATTTTGACTCTGGCACTCTTGCTCACTTAGAATCCTAGAGTTACACTGCATGGAAACAGACCAGTTGCTCCCTTAAGTCCTTAATAACCAGTGGCCACTCATCCATCTAATCTCATCCTCCCGCACTTGACACATAGTGATGGTCTAACAAGTTATACCATTGATGTTATTGGAATCCCTTCCTCCATTACCTATTTATGTATCCATTATCCTTTACAATTAGTGTACAGAGTTTTCATTTGATTTATAGGCTGTTGAATTGCTTGTTCTTTGCTGCATGCTGATCTTGTATTGTGCAGTCTTGTCTATTTGAGGAGCCAACGGTCCTTTTGAATCACTGCAGACCTTTGTGCTGATTTTATGCAAATCACACGGTTTCATTTAGGGGCCAACTAACAGCCCAGTTTACATTTGGAATTAAATGTAATCCAAACAATGGCCACACTGAAGGAAAAGTACTGCTTTTAGTACAATCCAATATTGTCTTGAACGTTTTTGAGAATTCTTAAACTAAACTCAAATTCATAGACTGGCTATGGATGGTGAATTCACTTGATTATGAGTCATGGCCATCAAATTCTTAGTCCATTAACATGTCTACGCACTGTTGATACATAATAATGGCTTTCAGCTTTCCTTAGACATTGAGTAGATCTATGTGATCCTTTCATTGTGTGGAAATCCACTGCCTTATAAAATTAGTGATTTGTGTTCTTAGCACTTTAAATTTTTCTCATCAGCAGAAGGATCATTGGCTCTTTACAGTATTGGGAATGACAATGGTGACCAACTAGTCGCAGTGACTCTCTTTGAACCCATTAATCTTGTGTTGACATGGCCAGCAGAAAATAATTCCGAGAGCATCATTAGCAGTGACGACAACCCGATATCTAGACTATCAAATGGCATACGAATTGCTGACTTATACAAACTATCAGGAGTGAAGAAAACGTATAGGTTCAGAGGTGTGGAGTCTAAGAGCATAAGAGCATTCAGAGATGGAACAATCTAACCCCAAGACAGTTGTGACAAATATTGCAGTGCATGAGTGTGAATTTAACACATCAATGGCCTCAGCATGCTGTTGCAGCAGAATCTGTTGTTTGGATTGAGAATGAACTCCTTCAATAAAGGACATCTTACTTTATTCTTGTCTGAGTGATGGTAGTTGCAACAACGATAAATATATCCACTCTGTGCTGATGATTGGATGTATTATCAGATGTTTAGGTAGGCACATATTGGATTCATTGGCTGAATATTGATCTGAGCAGAGGCATCCATTTGCCCTCTTAATGGAGTTATGTGGGGGTTTTCTTTAAAATAAACAAAACTGAGGTCCCAGAGGAAACAGAACTGAGGAACATAGAATATAGAACAGTCTAACACAGTACAAGCCCTTTGGCTCATGATGTTGTGTTGATTCTTTAACTTACCGTAAGATCAATCTAACACTTCCCTTCCCCCTAGCCCCCAATTTTCTTTCATCCATGTGCTTACCTAAGAGTCTCTTAAATGTCTCTAATATAACTGCCTATAACATCACCCTACTCTGTGTAAAGACCTACTTCTGGCATCTTTCTATACTTTCCTCCCAACACCTTAAAGTTATACCCACTCATATTGGTGATTTTCACCCTGGAAAAAAGAAGTCTTTGGCTGTCCGCTTATCTACAGTATCTTTCATCATTTTGTACAACTCTATCAAATCACATCTCATTCTCCTTTGCTCCAAAGAGAAAAGCCCTAGCTCACACAGCCAATCCTCAAAGACAGGCTCTCTAATCCAGGGAGCATCCTGGTAAATCTCCTTTCCACTCTCTCAAAGGTTTAACATCTTTTCCATAAAGAGATGACCAGAACTGAACATAGCACTCCAAAAGTGGTCTGGCCAGAGTTTTATAGAGCTGCAGCAATACTTTGCAGCCCTTGGACTCATTCTGATGACTAATGAAGGGCAACACACCTTCTTAACTACCCTTTCAACCTCCTCTGAAACTTTGAGGGGTCTATGGTCCCTCAAGGTCCCCAAGATTCATCTGTTCCTCCACTCTGCCAAGAATTCCACCATTACCCTGTGTTCTGCCTTCAAGTTCAACTTTCCAAAGAGAATCACTTCACAATTTTCTCGATTGAACTCCATTGTCACTTCTCTGCCCAGCTCTGTATCCTAAGAATGTCCTGCTGTAACCTACAGCAACCTTCTCGTCTATCCACTACACCAACTGCCTTTGTGTCATTTGCAAACTTACTAACACACCCTTCCACTTCCTTGTCCAAGTCATTTATAAAATTCTCAAGGAGCAGGGGTCCCAGAACAGATCCCTGTGGAACATCAACCTCCAGACAGAATACACTCCATCTTCTATAACCCTCTTCCTTCTGGCAATTCTCGTATCATGGATGCCATGCTTCCTTGACTTTCTCAATGAGCCTACCATGGGAAACCTTGCCAAATATCTTATTAAAATCTATATACATCACATCCACTGCTCTACCTCCATCAGTTTGTTTTGTTGTGTCTTCAAAGAATTCAATTAGGCTCATGAGGCATAATATGCCTTTCACAAAGCCATGTTGGCTATCCCTTATCATACTATGCACCTCCAAGTGCTTGCAGATCTTGTCTCTAAGAATCCTCTCCAATAGTTTGTCTGCCATTGACATACATGATGATATGTTAGGAAAGGAAAGTGATTTTGCTGCTAGCGATAGGAATGAAAAACGTGAGAAGCTGGCGAGCCATTTGGCAACAAACTACTTCCAAAGTTTCATTTGAGGACGTTATGGGGACTTTGAAGGGCCACTTCAGTCCACTACTGTCTGAAGCTGTTGAAAGGATTCAAAGGAAATATAGTTAATACAATGAACTTAACATGCATAGGGGCATGCACGATTGCCACTATAATGGAAGCAGCAAGTGAAATGTGAGCCAGCTTTCATGAGGCATGATTCTGAAGTGTAAGATGGGAACAAGGTGACAGAGTCAGTAATGATGCTATGAACCTCTTCACTAAGGCAATATCGTGTGGATCATATAAATGGATTAGGCAGAAAATCAGCAAATGTAACAAGTAACTACTCATCTGGGCAGAATCCCTTTCTATGTTTGCCAATAGCTTCAGAATGGTTGGTATTACAGTCACTGTAGGAGACGGTACCTTGCACAAACATACAAGTTCTTCAGGAAATGAGTGAATGATAGAGAAGACCCTTATGCCTCAGGTGCAGGAAGCTACTGTATGCTTATGGAATAGATTCTTTGGGGACTTATACATTGTTACTGTATAGAAACCAAGGATAATAGGGTAGAAATATTTGTAGCATTTCTGAAAAGGGGATGATTATAACCAAGGTGAATCATTTTATAATGGGATAGGAAGACCAATTTGAGTATTTCCATCACCTGTCACTAAAGTGGACTAAGATAGTGTTTTGCACCTGTCTGGGAGACATCCTGAAATCATGGGTAGGATAGAACTACTGGGTGCCTGGGCAAGGATGCATGGGGCAATTGCCAATCATGATCAAATGTACTTCACCAGTTATGTATCTGGTTTGAGTCAGCTGGATAGCCAGAAAATGTTTAAGAAGTATCACAGCATTAAGAAATCAAGAATATCCAGAAACTGATCAAGCTCTAGAACACACTGACCTCATTCAAGCAAATGTATGGTCAGCTACCAGACACCAACAAAGAAAGATTACAAGTTGGAAGTTGAAGTAGCCACCTATTGATAACATTTTGCAGTTACAATGAATCTACTTAAACATGGAAAAGCATTTGAGGATTAATAGTTATACTTACTATTATATATATTTTGGAAACAATAGGAAAAACGGACAAAAATAATATCTTGCAAAGAAGTAAAATTTCCACTATCACGTGCTGAAGCAAACTGTATTGAAGTTTCACAGGGGCAGGCAGCTGATGTTTAGGAAATACTAGTGCAGCTATCAGATGAATGGAACCGAGAACAGGAAGCTTCTGATAAAGGTGCCCAATAATTAAGGGAGTTATTGAAACAAAGCAAATCTTTGAGATAGAATTTGAAGTCCCCATGTTTGGAAAGAGATAGTGAAGGTGAAGAAACTGCTCTGGAAGAAGTTCCAAGTTGCTCTTCTATTGAGAGGGATGAAGATACTAAACACATGATTGGGGCAGTTGTGGCCCATCATTGTTTGCTAAAGAAGAATCTTCCCCACTGTGTTGCACAGTATCTCTAGGCATACGGTAGCTAATAGAACAAGAATTTGCCTACAATTTCAGGGTATTGTGTTTATTGAATTTAGGAACAAAGTAGCTATATATCATTGTTAGAAAAAAGCTGCAGTAAGGAGGTGAGCTATTGAATTATTTGAAGCTTGTATAAAGATTTATGTATACTGTGTAATGAATAGAGGTGACATTAAGAAGGTAGTGAGCTAAAGCAAGTAGTGAACTGTGTTTCTAGACTAAATTTGTATGAAATTGAGGCAAATTAGGGTGGGTAAATCCCCAGGGCCTGACAAGATGTTCCCTCTGACTCTGTGGGAGGCCAGGCAGAAATGCAGGGGCACAGCAGCGATATTTAAAACATCTTGAGGTGATGGAGGATTGGAAGATAGCGAATGTTGTTCTGTTGTTGAAGAAAAGCTCTATGAATAAGACAGGAAATTATAGGCCGGTGAGCCTGACTTCAGTAGTGGGTAAGTTATTGGCAGGTATTCTAAGAGACTAGATAAATAAGTATTGGGTAAGTAGGGACCAATTAGGGATAGTCACTATGGCTTTGTGCATGGTAGGTCATGTCTAACCAATCTTATAAAGTTTTTCAAGGAAATTACAGGCAAGTTGATGAAGGCAAAGCAGTGGATATTGTTTACATTGGCTTTAGCAAGGCCTTTGACAAGGTCCCACATGGGAAGTCACTCAGCATTCAGGATGAGGTAGTAAATTAGACTGGACATTGGCTTTGTGAGAGAACCCAGATTGCAGTATTAGATGGCTGCCAACTCTGACTGGAGGCCTCTGAGTAGTGGTATGCCACAGGGTTTAGTGCTGGGTCCTATGTTCTTTGTAATCTATATCAATGATCTGGATGATAATGTAGTAAACATAATCAGCAAATTTGTGGATGATACCAAGATTGGGGATGTAGTGGACAGGGAGGAAGGCTATCAAAGCTTGCAGTGGGATCTGGTCCAAAAAGGCAGCTGGAAAAATGAGTTGAAAATGGAAGATGGAAATTAGTTGAAACGAGTGTGAGATATTGCACTTTGGGAGGACAAATCATTATAGGAATTGCACTGGGAGTGGTAGGGCACTGAGGAGTGAGGCAGAGCAGAGGGATCTGGGAGTACAGGTCATTAATTCCTTGAAAGTGGCATCACAGATAGATAAGGTTGTAAAGGTAGATAGGTACATGGATTGGAGGGGTATGGAGGTTTATATGCAGGTCAATGGGACTAGGCACAGACTAGATGGGCCAAAGAGTCTGTTTTTTTGCAGTTGTGTTCTGTGACTTTGAGATTTATGAGAAGAAGTGAATTGCTGGTATCACTAATGCCTAAATTGGAGATTTCAGAGTTGAGTTGTTAAATACAGGTTATTGTAGAGAGTTTTGTAGATGACAAAACTAAGAGGTCAGTAATTTAAGTTTATAAATCGTTAAATTTGTTGTATTTATTATAGATTTATTAAGTGTGCAAGTATTTCAGTAAATAGTTGGTTAATTTTATTTTTAACATATAAACAACTGGTTGAGGGGGTTTATTAAACAGAAATTGGCTTTGTATGTTGTAAATATAGCTTTAAGAGTCTCCCTTACTAATGAATCTGGGTATATTTTTATAGCAAATGCTGCTGTTTAATTTCAGTGTAGAGGACCTAATAAAGGGCATTCTCTTGAAACACTACTCTCAGTGATGTTATCTGCAGCAACACCATGATTTCCACAGACACTACAGTTAAGAGGTGGAGCCTGGCAATTAATCAAGAGACTCTTCCCTGCACTAAAAAAATTATTTCTTTTTGTTTATGCTTGATGTGAAAGTAACAAGGCATTTTAAATTTTGTGTTGCACGGTTTGTCCAATCCCCAAGGATCAAACAAAACACTTTTTTGTATCCTTTGATGGTTTAAGACATTTTCGAAACATTCTGGTGAATTTTAATGTACTTGGTTATGATAATTGAATTTCTAGGTAGCGTTCTCACTGATTATCAAAAACAGAAGATTCAGAATCAGAATCAGGTCTATTATCACTGGCATGTGAGGTGAAATTTGTTAACTTAGCAGCAGCAGTTCAATGCAATGCATGTTAATATAGAAAGAAAAAAATAACGTACAGTAAGTATATATATATATGCATATTGAATAGATTAAAATAGTGCAAAAACAGAAATAATATAAATTTTAAAAGTAAGGTAGTGATCATGGGTTCAATATCCATTTAGGAATCAGATGGTAGAGGGGAAGAAGCTGTTCCTCAGTTGCTGAGTGTGTGCCTTCAGGCTTCAGTACCTCCTACCCGATGATAACAATGAGAAGAGGGCATGCCCTGGGTGATGGGGGTCCTTAATAATAGACGTTGCCTTTCTGAGACACTGCCCCTTGAAGATATCTTGAGGTACAACAGAACTTGTACCCAAGATGGATTCAATGACTAAAATAATCTTCAATAAAACCATATTGTTCATTATTTGATATGTATTACAAAAGATTATAGTATATAAATCAAGGCTTGCAAAGATATTTCAAAAATCATAATCAGTTAGAATTCATGCAGAATGCCAATTTGATATGTATGGGAAATTTTTTAAAAAACTGTAAAAATAGTAGCATGACCTCACAAAAATATCATTAAAACATCAAGCCACTTAATCTAATATTTCTCAAAAACTTCTTGGCAACACTTTCCAAATGTTAAGTTGACTGCCTTCTGTTTCAAAAAAAAAAAATTCTCTTACCGTCTGTTCTAAACTTGCACTTCATTGCCGGGGAAATCAGGCATGTAAGCCATGTTGATGCTCTGGACTGGCAGGAAAACTGGATTCATTGCCAGGGAAATTGCATTCTATGGGCACAAAGACTCAGAAGACTTTCAGGGTAATCAGACAATGCAGATGTGTAATCTACACTGCAAAGGAAGGCAGAATTTTACACCTACCTGAACACACGGGAAATTGAATGTTATAGATATATAAACCCACTGGACTGCCAAATAAATCAAAACTGTTGATGCATGGATTTACTAGACTGCTGGGAAAATCAGATATTGTGGATGGATAAACCCATAGGTCTAAAGGATAATCAGGGTAATGAGACAAAGCAAATGCACAAAGCCATGGATTGCAAGAAATGAGACTCATTAACCTAATAGCCTACCAAGGAATTTGGACAGAGAATCATAACCATATGAAAGAGGAAAAGGGACCTGCACGTTTAATAGGAATCTTAATTTTATGAAAATAATTATTCTTTTGCCTGCATTATAGATGCATTTATTCCTATTGGATCAGCTATTGATTAATGCCAATAGGATTTCACAGATAAAACTATATCGCAAATCCAAAATCAAGCAACAGACACCCCATAAGCATTCCCCTGAAGAAAATTAGATTATCGCCATCACATTTTGGATCTTACATAAATTCTTGCTTTTAATATTTCTGTTGTTACAATATACATTTGGATTTAACATGCATTTGTCAGGTCTGAATATCATTTCTTCACACAGATCAAATCCTGTGTGTGACACTTTCTGCTCAAACTAACAGATTCAAGGATTTAAAACAATAGGCATCTCAGACATCCTTAATGCATAGAAATGGGACTGAACATTTCTATGGCTGCCTTTAGTACAAATCTGTTTCCACACTAAAGTGGGTCAAAATCAAGTTTGAAAAGCAAATTTGGGTGGTTTACACAAACACTAAACTGTGGTTCCCTGCAGGGCTAGGCTCAATTAATCACTGATGCCAACACTTTCTTCTTCCTTGATGTCAGCAAGACAAAGGAGATGGTTATCCACTTCAGGAGAGCTCATACCACTCATACCCCCCATTTCTCTGGTGGCACAACTGTGGAAATTGCGAGCAGGTTCAACATCCTGGGAGTGCACATCACACTCAATCTCTCATAGTTCCAGAACACAGTCAGCAAAGCTCACCAATGCGTTTTCTTTCTGAGGTGGCTGAAGAAAGCTGGACTATGCTCAAGTCATTCTACAAATGTGTGACAGACAGCATCCTGACAAGTTGCATCACTGCTTGATATGGAATCTACACTTCAGTGGACAGTAAGTCTCTATGACAGTTAGTCAAAACTGTCCAATACACCAGCATACCCACCATCATGGACATATATACGGAAAGGTGTCGGAAAAGGGCCTACCCCCATGCTCATGGAATGTTTGTCCCACTCCGATCAGGGAAGAGGCTACATTGCATCCGTGCCAAGACCACCAGACTCAAAAAACAGTTACTTTCCAGGCAGTAAGTAAGGCTGATCAACAACTCTACCCACTAACCATTATGTCATCTTATGTACGGATAATCATGTGCCTAATGTTACTTTATGGACCTACAATCAATCTGTGTATATAAGCTACCTTATGTGTTTATATTTATTGTGTTTTTATTACTGTTATGTCTTGTGTTTTTTTTGTGCTGCATCTGTGACGAGAGACCTTGATGAGGATGGATTGGACCCAGATGTTGGAGTATCTGAGGCTGGAATTGAGACATGTTATCAGACTGCAAAGAGAACTGATAGAAGGTATCTTTAGCTAGGCCACTCAGTTTGAGTGCTCCTTAAATACTGAATTCTTGACACCCAAAACATGATTGCCAATTAGCAGAAGTGTCCTGAGTGCCTAAAGGCTCTGTGCCAGATAGCAATACTCCAGAGAGTTAGAGAGTCCAAATACTGGAAGCTGGTGCAGTTGGGAGCCTCTTGTAGAAGGACCTCCTCCACTACGGCCAACTCCTGATGGCTCTGGCGGCTCGGAGTGCAGTGATAGTAGTTGTGGATGAGAGCTGGATCCAAGATGTCTCTTTCAGTGACACCCAGCACTTCTCCTTGGGTCGGAATCCTCCCAAGTCCCCAAGGTATTGTTGACTACACTGAACAATACATGAGTCCAAAAGTCTTCTCCTCATGAAGTCCTGTTCCCCATCAATGAATGCTGGTGACAACGAGTCTGATGGTGGTGGGGCTAAAGGGCTGGTGCAGACAAATTTTAATTTAGAGATGTGGAAGGTTGGATTAATCTTTAGGGTCTTCTGGAGCTGCAAGGGGTAAGCCAAAAGGTTTACTTCCCTCAGGACTTTGAAAGGTCCAGTGAGCTTGGGATCCAACTTTCTAGATTCCACCTGGAGAGGCAGATCATGAGTGGATAGCCAGACCTGTTGCCCAGGCTATAAAGCAGTTCCCTGTCTCTCCTTCAGTTTGCCTTGGTCTCCGCCTGCTGTGTCCTAATCCATTTTTGCTTGCAGGGTTGGATGAAATCTTTGGCAGCAGGGACCCCAAGCTTGACTTCCTGTTCCAGAAAGAGAGGCAGAGGATAACCAAACTGCCACTTGCACAGAGACATCTGAATACTGTAAGGTGCCCATGTCAGATGTTCTCATCACTCATCAGGTCTCTCTGAGGCCAGGCATCTTAGGGTAGGTTCTAAATCTTGGTTGGTCTGCTCTGTCTGGCCATTGGACTGCAGGTGAAACCCCGAGGAAAAGCTTGCTGTTGCCCCTTTCAGCTTACAGAACACCCTCCAGACATGTGACACAAATTGTGGTTCATGATCCAAGCTAATGCCCATTGAGAAACCATGGAATCTGAAGACCTGGTCCAGGACAATTTCCTCTGCCACAGGTGGTAACTTGTCCAAGGCAATGAATCTGCAGGCCTTCGAAAATCGATTGAAAACTACCATGACGACAGTCTTCCCCTGGAAGATGGAAGACCCATGACAAAGTCCATGGAGATTTGCACCCATGGTCTGTCCAGCACAGGAACTCTTGAAATTGGGTACACCTTGCATGCCTGCACGTATTATCGAACCTCTTTCACTATTCTGGGCCACCAATAACTTCTCGTGAGCAACTTGATGGTGCTGGCAATCCCTGGGCCAAAGGTCATTTTCAATGAATGCCCCAACTGGAGTACCTGTGACCTGATGGAGTTTGGGATAAACAGTCGACCCAGAGAACCGTCTTCAGGAGCCTCCCCTTGTGCCTGGGCCTTGCGAACAAACTCATTGATTTCCCAACGGATCAGCACTATCGCCTTCCCTTGGGGCAAAATGGTGGTAAGTTGCTCCTCTCCTTTGGGTTTATCGAACTGACGAGACAAGGCATCTGGTTTTTGATTCTTTGACCCTGGTTGATAGGTCAGGGCAAAGTTAAAAAGATTGAAGAAAAGAGACCACCTCACCCGCCTGGAATTCAATCTCCTAGCCTCCTGAATACAAGCCTTCTTGTGGTCTTGTGGTCTGACCAGACAATAAAAGGGCTTTCTCAAGCCAGTGACGCTGTTCCTCCAATGCCAACTTAACTGCTAATAGCTCCAAATTCCCAGTGTCATAGTTTCTCTCTGCTGGGGATAGCCACTGGAGAAGAATCAACATGGGTGCAGCTTACTGTCCAAAGGTGATTGTTGAGACAACTCTGCACCCACTCCCATGGCTGAGGTATCCACCTCCATGATAAAGGGAAGGTCTGGGTTAGCTGAAACCAAGATAGGAGCTGATGTGAACAGTCTGCAAAAGCAGCCTCCGTTTCAGTCGTCCAGACAAAAGGGGCCTGTGGACCGCTTAGATAGAGCCGTCAGTGAGCTGAAGCTCCTGATGAACTTCTGGTAAAGTTCAGCAGGAATTGTTGGATTTGCTTGACACTGGATGGTTGTGGCCAATCTCTGACTGCCTAGGTCTTCACAGGGTCCATCTTGAGACTGCTGTTAGAGATGATGAAACCCAAAAATGAAACGGTTGTCATGTGAAATTCGGACTTCTCTAACTTGACATAAATTCCGTGATCTAGGAGCCTCTTTAAAATGTCTCTGACATGAGTAACATGCTTTTTCATGGACTAGGAGAAGATTAGGATATCATCCAAATAGACTTATGGAGAGTATCCTGGAGCACGTTTTTCTTAAGGCCTGAAAGTCTGCTGAAGTTTTCACAAGACCAAAGGACTCATATTGCCCTGTCGGTGTCTTGTCCATACTGGACCAACCGCTGCCACTGGGGTATAAACATGCCGGAGCAGTATGTGGTTAAGTGCCTTGCTCAAGGACACACACACTGCCTCGCCTGAGGCTCGAACTAATGAACTTCAGATCACTAACCCAAAGCCTTAACCGCTTGGCCATGTGCCAACGACTGTATTGAATACAGTCTTCTGCTCACCACCTTCCCTTACACAGACCATAATGTATGCACTCTGTAGGTCTAGCTTTGTGAATACTCTTAGCCCTTGGAGGATCTCAGAGGCAGTATTCATGAGTGGAAGTGGGTAATGATTCTTGACTGCTATGTGGTTTAATCCTCCATAATCAATACATAGCCACAGGCTTGCATCCTCCTTTTGCACAAAGAAGAAGCCTGCGCTGGCTGGGGAGTGGAGGGCTGAATAAATCCCATTGCAAGGGCTTTGTTTATATATTCTTCTATTGTACTTCTTTCCGGACCTGAGAGCGCGTATAATCAACCATCCCAAGGACAAGTACCTGGCAGAAGACCTATAGCACAGTCGTAGGTTCGATGTGGTGGAGGAATCGAGGCCTTTTTGCTGAAGACCTCTCCCAAATCTTTGTACACAGAAGGAACTTCGACTGGCCTGAGTGTCACAAGTTCTTCTGAACTCTCATTCAAGGACGACTCCTGAGGCTTCTTGGGTGGTAGGGACGGTTCAACTGACCTCCGAGCCTCTTCCCTGGGTTCACAAGATTCCGTCCTATTCTCAGGTGATGGCAACACGGTGTTACAGACTCCGAGGGTCTGCATTTGGAGTTCTTCTCTTTAGACGGGACCTGGCAGCTGGATCCCTTAGGCTTTGGCCTACCTCGCACTGAAACCTGTCCCCTTGCTGGTTGCTGGTGTCAGGAGAGTCTGGGGCCGGAGCACCATGCTACAAACATATCCTGCTACAATAACTGGACCAGGCAATGACTCTCCTTTTTGTTACCAGAGGTGAAAGTACACTAGACCTGGTTTACACTAACATACCAGGTGCCTATAAAACAGTCCTTTGACCCCACATTGGACTGTCAGATCACTTATCTGTAATGTGAATTCCAGCATACAAACCTGTGATCAAACGGGTCAAACCAGTTCTAAAGGTGGAAAACCCTGGCTTGAGGGAGGCTGCTACCTATGGCAACCATGTTAACATCGAGGGATATGTGGATTCTGTACCTAGCTACATAGAGAAGTGTACTGTGAATGTTACCATCATGAAGGCAATTCAGAAGCTATGACTTAGTGTAGAGGTCCATGCCAGGCTGAGGGATAGTGATGAGGCCTTTAGATTGGGGGATGCAACAGCTCTCAGGAAAACAAGAACTGTGCTTTCCTGCTCCATCAGGATCAGGATGTGAATTCTCTGTAAATTCTCAGCAAATTTACAGCCACTTCTGTGATACCAGAGACATGCGCACATGTGGTGGGAAATTCCTCTCAATCTGCACAAGTTTCTGGCCTCCATTCCCAGCGTGCCGGGGCCCAGGCCCAGGCGAGGCTCTCTCGGTCAGGAGAAAGATCATGAAGGCCACTTTTATTGCGCTCCGAAGGGAACTGGGATGGCTGGAGTTGGAACAACGAGCACTGAGTGAGGAAACTGCAGCAAGAACCCAGGTCTTCATTGGATCGCTCGAGGGCTGGAAGATGTACTGGCCCCACAGAGCTACTAACAGCTTCATCTGAGTGATCCTGCCATCCTCCTTGCGATAGCTGGTGTGCAGCAGCCTGGAGGTTGTGTATCTGCAGGTTCTGTCTGGAAATCCTCTCGCTATGGCTGGCTACAGTGGACAAGAGACTCTGGTACCCCGCTGGATGCATGTTGGCTCAATTGTACTCTGATGGGAGACCTTGACGAGGATAGCTCAGACCCAGGTGCAGGAGTATCTGAGGCTGAAACGGGACACAGTATCCAGCTGGAATGAGAACTGAGCAAAAAGTAAATGTAAGAGGATATCTCTAGTTAGGCTTACGATTGAGCATCGGACCTTAGTCCAGGTGCTCCCTTAATCCCTTAATAAATTCCTGGCACCCAAAACATGGTTGTCAATTAACAGAGCTGTCCTGAACCTTTAAAAGGGGCTGTGCCAGCTATCCATACTCCGGAGAGTTTGAGCATCAAAGTCCTGGAAGCTGGTGAGGTTGGGGGCATGTTATAAGAACATTGGATTGGGTGTAACAACTATTTCGGTCTCCTCTACTCCCGTGTGTAGCAAAAAACAATCATGAGTCTTGAATCTTTATTATACAGCAATCACAGAGGACCTTTCTGATCTGCTTCAGTGGAGGATGGGCATGTATTGGAACTATCCTTTGTGTCAGATAGCTTTGTCACAGATAGCTTTCGAGACGGAAGTACTTACTTTTGGCATTAAAATGCACTAAAGGCAAATTCCCCAAGGCAGCCACACAACAGTGGAGACATCATGGTTGGTATTGAAGAGACAGGGAAATTGAAGTTCTTATAAATGAAGTAATTAGCCATGGGTGTCTGAAGGGTAGAATGTTTATATGTAAAAGACCAACCAGGCACAATGTTAGGAGCCTCAAGTATCACAGGAGGTGACTCAAGTATCCTCTAAGAGTGAGAGCCCCCCACAGCAAGGGGCATTTCTGCAGAACATTTCAAGTGCCAAGGTTGCCTATAAGCCATTAGAAACTGCTCCCTGAGACAATCACACTTATCCGTGCAAATTAGACATGTTATCTATCCATCCATCCCACCCTTTCCTACATCCATCCCACCAGCAAAACACTATTCACTTCACCTGCATATAGAGGTCGAGCATCCAAAGAGACAATAATAAAAAAAGCTTTTTCGTCTCTAACAGTCAGGCTAGAACATCTAGGAGTAAGAGGGAGGCCAATTGCACTGGAAAGACCATTGTAAACGTGGTAAACCCCTAATCCTCCTCAAGGGCAGCAGGTAGAAACTGATGTTTCCATTGATTCCTAATTTGATCAAAGGTAGACAACGCCATTACCACTCGCACAGCTGCTTGCCTTTATTTCTCTTTGCAGGATTTCGGAAGAGGCCTCCTGCTTTTCTCTCCTTTGAAGGCTGCCAGAAGCAGAGAGAGAGCAGTCAGAGCATGCAGAATAACCGGAGGGATAGCAGGCGCAGGAAGGAAAACCCGAGGGATGGGAGGAGGAAGATGATGATGATAATGATGGTGTCAGATATAATGCATCCATCATAGTGACTTCCACTCCCCAGCACTATCAGGATTATCTCTATTAACTTCCTTGAACAAAGGAATAACATCTGCCACTTTCCACTCTTCTGGTACTACTTCTGTGGCCAGTGATGTCACAAAGGTGATTGCCATGTCAGTGGTGGGCAAATGATTAGAGAGGTTAAGAGGCAGGATTTATGAGCATTTGGAGAAGCATTGTCTGATTAGGGATAGTAGGCATGGTTTTGTGAGGGGCCTTACAAACCAAAATGATTTTTTTAAGAAGGTGACAAAACAAATTGATGAAGGAAGAGCAGTGGATATGGTGTATAAGGCTGTTAGGAAGGCATTTGGCAAGGTTTTCCTTAGTAGGCTTATTCATAAGGTTGAGACGAATGGAGTCCAGGGAATCATGGCTGCGTGGGTTCAGAATTGACTTGCCTATTGAAGGCAGAGGCTGGTAGTAGATGGAGCATGTTCTGACTGGAGATCAGTGAACAGTAGTTTTCTGCAGGGATCTGTTCTGGGACCCCTAATCTTTGTGATTTTGATAAGCAAATTGAATGAGGCAGTGGAAGGTTTGCAGGTGACATGAAAGTTGGTGGTGCTGTGGATGGTGTAGAAGGCTGTCAAAGGGGACATTGATAAAGTTGCAGAGCTAGGCTGACAAGTGGCAGATTGAGTTCAATTTGGAAAACGTGAAGTAATACACTTCAGAAAGTTGAACTTGAATGCAAATGCAGGATTTCTAGCAGTATGGAGGAACAGAGGGGTCTTGGAGTCCAAGTCTGTAGATCCCTCAAAGTTGCCATGCAAGTTGACAGGGTGGCTAAAAATGAGGTAATAAAATAATCTAAACTAATATAATCATGTATTAATCATTCAGATGTAGATTAAGAAATCAAAATTATTGATCTGAAGAGAAACTGAAGTCAAAGTATTGGATAAAACCTCAAATGAGGTATTAATTGTATTATTTAATTGTTAGATATATGTAACCATACTTTCTGATGAATGATCAGCCTTCCATATTTCAATTGGATCTGGAGATTTCAAGCAGACAAGCTTGAAGAAGTCATTGACCAGCTACCACCAACGTGTCACCTTGACCACTGTTCTAACTCATCAAGATGCTTACTGGGTCCTCCCATGCCCACACTTTGGGAAGTCCAATCACCTGGCTGTACTCTGACCTCCAAGGTACAGGAAGAGGCTGAGGATTGCAGCACCAGTGGTGAGGACCACAAAGGTATGATCAGGGGATGCAGAAGAGTACTTATAGGACTCCTTTGAATTGGTGGACTGGCCAATATTCAGGGAATCATCTTCAACTCTGAATGGATTGCAAAAGGTTGTCACCAACTTCATCAAGATCTGTGTAAATGCAGGTGTGCCTTTGTAAAGATACTGGACACATCCAAACCTGCTGAGGGCTAGATCTGTGGTGCTTAAGAGCTGTGATCCAGAACTATACACAAAGTCCATGTACGACCTGCAGAAGCAGAAAAAACCCAATTCCAATTGAAATTAGAGGCAGAATCGCTGCATGTCAGCTCCAGCAAGGTTTGTAGGCCTTTACTTCCCACAAGGTGCAACCTAACATCCTGAATGGCTGTGATGCTTCACTCCCAGATAAGCTCAACACCTCTTATGCATGGTTTGAAAGGGAAAATAAAACTATACCTGTGCGAATCTCTGCAGCATCTGGTGACCCTGTGATCTCTGTCTCGGAAGCCGACGTCACAACATCTTTCAAGAGGGTGAACCCTCACAAGGGGTCAGGCCCTGATGGTGTACCTGGCAGACCACTGAAAACCTGTGCCAACAAACTGGCAGGAGTGTTCAAGGACACCTTCAATCTCTCACTTGTGTAGTCAAAGGTTCCCACGTGCTTCAACAGTGCAACAGTCGCACCAGTACCCAAGAAGATCAGAATGAGCTACCTCAACAGCTATCACCCCATAGAACACAGAAATCTACAGCACATTACAGGCCCTTCAGCCCACAATGTTGTGCCGACCATGTAACCTACTCTAGAAACTGCCTAGAATTTCCCTAGCGTATAGTCCTCTACTTTTCTAAGCTCCATGTACCTATCTAAGGGTCTTTTAAAATACTCTATTGTATCCATTTCCACCACCACTGCCGACAGTGCATTCCACGCACCCACCACTCTCTGTATGAAAAAAATTACCCTTGACATCCCCTCAGTACCTATTCCTAAGCACTTTAAAACGATGCCCCCGTGTGTTAACTATTTCAGCCCTGGGAAAAAGCCTCTGGCTATCTACATGATCAATGCCCCTCATCATCGTATACACCTCTATCAGGTCACCTCTCATCCTCTGTCACTCCAAGGAGAAAAGACCAAGTACACTTAACTTATTCTCATAAGTTATGCCCTCCAAACCAGGCAACATTCTTGTATATCTCCTCTGCACTCTCTCTAAAGTATCCACATCCGTCCTGCAGTGAGGTGACCAGAACTGAACACAGTACTCCAAGTGGGGTCTGACCAAGATCTTAGATAGCTGCTCATATTGCACTCATTTCTATGCTGATGAAGTGTTTTGAGAAGTTGGTCAAGGCCAGAATCAATTCCTGCATAAGCAAGGACCTGTTGCTATCTGCCTATTGCCATATTAGACCTACAGTTAATGCAATCTCACTTGGCCTTGGACCACCTGGTTAATAGCATCACCTATATCAGGTTTCTGTTTACTGATTACAGCTCAATATGTAACTTATTGCTCTCTAGTCATCTTCTATAGATATCTACACAGTATACTATGTAGTACAACATGGTAAATTATTATATTTAAATTCCTTGCTTAGACGTCTCACTGCACTTCAACAGTTAGGTAATTGTCTCAGGTTCATCTTAAAACTACCCCATCACCACTGATATGTTTTAAAACTCCAAAACATAAAACTACAGTAATGCAGAGCCAGCTTTACTGTGTCTTTAGTTTGCTTTTACGTTAGTGAGGTCATGACGTGGTGATGTAATGTCATCTGTCATTTACGCATTATTACAGTACATATAACCCATAATGAGTTATTTAAACAAAGAATGCTTCATCAAACAATATATTTTCAATATTACTCAAACATTGCTGAAATATTAAATACACACCAGGTACACTACCTCACTAATTTTTCCCTCTCTTTTTCACTACTTATTTAATTTAAAATTAAATATATATATTTCTCATTGAAATTGATAGTGTTTTTCATTATATATTGCCCTGTAAAACAAAAAAAAATCACAGCATATACCAGTGATATTAATCCTGATTTTGATTTTGGTTCTGGGTTCTGATTCTGATTCTGAATGCAACTTGTTGAAAACTGTCTGACTTCTTGTCAAAGTTTAGCTAATCTTGGATTTCCATACAGTATCTTGGCATTGGATCACATTTGGCCCTTCACATATTTTCAGATGGTCTTAGCAACAGGAAATTGCATCAAGCATTGTAATAGCGCTAGGTTCCTGAGTAATATTTGCAATAAGGATTGTCAGGTGGATTTACTGTAATTTGCTGTAGTAAATTTGAATAGTTAACTTTTAAACATATTAATTGGATCTAATAGTTGTTCTTGGTGTCAAGTTCATACTTCTCAGTGTAGCCTATTCCCGTAACATGTGAGAAGTAGGGCAATATCCCGTCAAATCAAAACTCATTGTACTACTTAATATTTGTAAACCTAGTTACTATAATAAATAAGTAACACTCAGATGCTAGTAACTACAGGACCACTTAACACACAATCAGAATACACTACATTGAAGCTTATTTCTTGGTCCCAAACCAGAATGAGCTTCGAAGCTGCTGGTCAGATGCTGGTTGTGAGCCCAGCAGCAGAGGACTGACCTGCTGGGGCAGGCAGCTGGTCTGCCCCTCATCCCTTCAGTTTCTCAACCCCTCAGTTTGACTGCAGAGGCTGTAACTCTGTTATCCTGTGAAGGGGGTGCAGATGGTGTAATGCCCGTTTTCTCTTTTTGTGACATGTTTAATACATTTTTTACTTTAAAGAAAATCTAATGGTCAACTTAGATATGCTTTGACTATTGGAAGCATTTAAACACAGTTCCCAAAAGCTGTCATTGCAGTCTAAGGTTGGACAATCAGAATTATGGAGCTCATTCTTTCCTTTGGGACTCAGTTACATGAGTCAGCTTCTGTGTGCGGAGCAGATTAGGGCAGGTGGACTGGGACTGTGAGCAGCAGACCAGATTTAGAAAGACTCAACCTTATAATCACATTAAATTTGAAGTCGCTTTTGTTCTTTGCAAGAAGCTTATTTATAAATACAATTTACAGAGCCATTTCTTCTCTTCTGCCGTAAATGTATATCCCTCCATTTTTTACTGATAGGGATGACTAATTGAAGATTTCATTTCCTCTGCTTTCTCATTCGAATGTCTATTCCTCTTCACTTAAGCCTAGGCAGTGAGTACTGGCAGGCTGTTGACCCTAGAGGGAAAATTACAGCTGAGCTCAATCCTGTTCTCACCTGCTATCCATTGACACACATTTTCCAGAAGGCCAGTCCGGACAGCAGGATCAGGTGCAGGATGATTATCAGGTCTGTGGCCCAGGGACAGTGACAGCAGTAATGGTGTGCATGCAGCTATCTCAACACAGCCTTTCTGTCCTATTTCCCAATAACAAATTCAGATCTACTTTACGGCCTTGCGATTCAGTAGTTAGTTCCCCGCTAAGTTGTATCCTAATTTGAATTAGTTACTTTATCTTTAAATTTGATTGCTACCAAACTGCAAAGGAGTTTATGCTTGCAAAACATTTCTGAAGTGCAGCCAAATATTTTTTGTTGGCGCATAAGAAAGGAAATAGCAATAATCCTGGAAACTATAGAATGGCGAGTTTCTCATCAGTAGTAGGGAAGCTATTGGAGACGATTCTGAGGGATAGAATTTATGAGCATTTGGAAGATCATGGCCTAAATAGGAACACACACAAACTGCTGGTGAAACTCAGCAGGCCAGGCTGCATCTATGGAAAAAAGTACAGTCGACATTTTGGCCCTAGACCCGTCTTGCCAAAGGGTGAGTTCCTCCAGCATTTTGTGTGTGTGTTGCTTAGATTTCCAGCATTTGCAAATTTTCTCTTGCTTATGGCCCGATTAGGGACAGTCAGCTTTGTGTGGGGTAAATCTTGTCCTACTGATTTGATTGAGTTTCTCAAGAAGGCGACAAAGGTGATCAATGAAAATACAGCTGTAGATGTTGTCTACATGGATTTTGCCAAGGTGTTTGACAAGGTCCATCATCCTGCGTGATCAAGACTTATTCAGAAGATTAAAATGCATGGGATCCATAGTGAATTGGCCATTTGTCTTGCACATAGAAGAAAGAGGGTAGTGGTTGATGAGGCGTATTTTGGTTGGAAGGCCATGACTAATGGTGTTCTGCATGGGTCGGTACTGGGACCTCTGCAGTTTGTGACATATATACATACATGACCTGGATAAAAATGTGGATCGGGGAGTTCTAAGTTCTCAGATTGTTGGGGATAGTATAGAACATTTCCAAAGGATACAGCAGGGTATAGACCAGTTGCAGTAATGAATGGAGAAATGGCAGATGAAGATTAATCTGGTCAGATGAGAGGTGTTGGACCTTTGGGAGATCAAATGTAAAAAGACAGTATATTTTTAATGATAAGACCCTTGACAGTGTTGAATCTCAGTGGATCTCAGGGTCCAGGTCCGTAGGTCCCAGAGTCTGTACAGGTTGATTGGGTGGTTAACAGGGTGCTTGCCTTTATTAATCAATGCACTGAGTTCAAGCATCAGGAGGTTATCTTAAAGTTTTATAAAACTCTAGTTAGGCTGCATCTGGAGCCTTACATTCAGATCTGGTTGCTCCATTATAAGAAACATATGGAAGCTTTGGAGAGGGTACAGAAGGGGTTTATCAGGATGCTGACACAATTGAGCGGTTATGACCCAAGTGCAGCGGGAGAGATACTGAAGTGGATGAACAGTTCACTGACCTTTCATAAGAATTGTGCAGGATAAAGGCAAAACAATAAATGCTAGGCCAACAGGCCGTGAACTGAAACTCTCAAACTGAAAGCCAATACCAACACTGTGGCTGGGAAGCAGTATCTTATCACTAAATAAATACCACTTCTTTACAGAGTCAAACAAAATGGTAATCTTCCTTCCTGGAACGACAACAATGGTAAGCAGGAGCGTAGACATTGCTGTGCTTTTGCTCAAGTCTTGACCTGACTGGCATCAGAGGAAGGGAGTTAAATACCTTCGCAATGAAACATTAATTGGCTGGAATGTGCACACTCATGAGATTCCCAAACCCGTTCCACAACTCGCCTGTAAGGACACGAAGACCTCACAGCAGAGTCCGTGGTTGTGAGAGGACACTTCTCCCTAAGCACAGCCCCCGAGACACCAAAACCTGTGCCTGCTGGAAGTCCTGAATGAGAGGTTTTTCTAGAATGTCATGGGCCAGAACCCAGGAATGCTCTTCAGGGCCATACTGCTCCCAATCCATGATATAGTGGACTCTGGAGAGATGCCAGGAGGCCCCATAGAGACATCCAGGTGGGTAGTGACTGGAGCAAGCAGGGAGGTAGTCACTGACTTGAGCTGGGAAACACAGAACACTGGGTGGGTCTTCATTGATGACGGTAGGCGCAATCTATATGAGACCTTGCTGATATCCTTCTCCACTACAAGTGCTCCCATGTAGCGTGGGGTCAACATGTGGCTCTTGACTTTCAAGGGAAGATCCCTAGATACCAGCCAGACTTTCTCCCCTGGCTTCAGAGGCCTCACCTATTAGTGGAGCTGATCAGCCTGCTGGGCATGTCATTTCTAAGCATGCAGCAGAGAAGCCCTGGCCTGTCTCCATATGCACTGTTGTGTTGGTCCAATTGTTCAGCAGCAGGAAATCCCATGACAATCCCCTGGTCCATGAAGAGTAATGGCTGGAATCCCTTCTGGCATTCAAAAAGTGACATGCCAGTGGATGACGACTGGAGGTTATTGTGGGCAATCATGAGCTCCAGGATGTGGGGTTGGAAGAGGCAAGGCAGCACACTCCAGCTCCTGATTCACTCTCTCAGTCTGACCGTTAGATTGGGGATGGAAACCAGATGGGAGGCTGGTTGAAGTTACCAAAAGAGAACAGAAGGCTTTCCAAAAACGGGACGTGAACTGTGGTCCTTGTTCTATGTTCTGAGGAAAGACATACATCTTGAACATGTGCTGAACAGAGTGGTTGGCAGTTTCAGATTCAGATTCAGATTCCGATTCAGTTTATTGTCATTTAGAAACCACAAATGCAATGCAGTTAAAAAAATGAGACAACGTTCCTCCAGAATGATATCACTAAAG
This sequence comes from Hemitrygon akajei, assembly GCF_048418815.1. Taxonomy (NCBI): domain Eukaryota; kingdom Metazoa; phylum Chordata; class Chondrichthyes; order Myliobatiformes; family Dasyatidae; genus Hemitrygon; species Hemitrygon akajei. The sequence goes on from NC_133136.1 coordinate 76,364,821, forward strand.
CATATGACAAAACAGACTACACTAGAAAATCCACATAACGTTTGGCAATCCCCAATCCAGAGTCCGGAGAGGCTGCTGCATATTAATATTGCGCTACCGTCTTAGCGCATTCCCCGGAAAGGAGCTCCAAATCCACCAGACAAACAAGACCAAAAACTAAAGCTACAAGACCTGCACAAAACCACATAGTTACAACAGTGCAAACAATAGCATAATTGATAAAAAAAAACATATGGGCACAGTAAAAATAGTCCAAAGGTTTTAAAAGACTATAAGTTCGAAAGAAACCACCACACAGTTTCCACAAGTCCTCAGGGTCCCAAATGACTCGCCATCCCACGCCGGCGGCAGAAGGGAGTACCCCCGCTATGGACTTCCACGGCACCACCCCACTCAGCCTCACAGACGCAGCACACACTGAAAGCTCCGGCGAACCCAGCCTCGCAGACACAGCACTCAGTGAAAGCGCCCTGACCGCAGCGGACTCCGAGTCCGTTGAACCTCCGAGCCTCCGACCATCCCCTCCGGCACAGCTTCTCCGAGCACTATCCTTTGCCGAGTGTATTAAGACGCCCCCACCAATGGCCATTGGCAACGTGACCCCAAGGACTGGGGGCCTGTTCTTCCCAGCAGAGTCCCGGACCTCACAGCAGCAGCAGCAATGAAGAAGGTCTTCCTGGAGATTTCCAGATGTTCCTCCGTGCTCCCACCTCCATTTTCAACTGATTATGATTGCACACGGCACCCCACTTCACAGATAATCAGCTCCACTGTGGCCGCTGCAAGCTGCATCGCGCCGCCATCTTGTGTAATTCATTAGGGAGAGTAATGAAGTGGGCAGCCTTTGAGAATAAGTCTACAACTACCTGGACTCCCTCAGATAGGGGCAGACCACTGAAGAAATCCACTGAGAGGTGGGACCAGGGGCAGTGAGGGGTGGACTCACAGAGCATTAGTGAGACATCTTGCTCTGGGCACAAATGAAATGGCAGAGATTAAGTCATGGACATCCCGGTACGTAGAAGGCAACCAAAATTGTCTCTTGATAAATTCCAGGGTCTGTTGAATTCCCGGATGGCTAACGAGATGGGAGGAGAGACCTCATTCCAACACTCCATGGCATCGTGGCAGGGGAAAGCAGCCTGTTGGGAAGTGCCCCCGCTGGGCCTGGGCAGTCCTCACCTCCGCCTCTGTTCCCCAAATTACCGGAGTAGCAATGTATGAGTGAGGAAGGACGAGCTCGGTATTGGTGTTATCCTCAGACTTGTCAAACTGCCCAGAGAGTGCATCGGTTTCAGTATTCTTGCTACCATTGAATTGAATTGAATTGAATTTCAGTTTGTTGTTATTTAGAAACCACAACTTCAATGCCGTTAAAAAATGAGACAACGTTCCTCCAGAATGATATCACAAAAGCACATGACAAAACAGACTACACCAGAAAATCCACATAACGTTTGGCAATCCCCAATCCAGAGTCTGGAGAGGCTGCTGCGTATTAATATCGCGCTACCGTCTTAGCGCATTCCCCGGAAAGGAGCTCCAAATCCACCAGACAAAACAAGACTACCCAGACACACCAAGTCAGGAGACCGACTCTACCACCCAACAAACCAAAAACTAAAGCTACAAGACCTACACAAAACCCCATAGTTACATATAGTTAATAGTTAACATATAGTTACAACAGTGCGGACAATACCATAATTGATTAAAAAAAACAGACCATGGGCACAGTAATAATAGTCCAAAGATGTTAAAAGACTATAAGTTTGAAAGAAACCACCACACAGTTTCCACAAGTCCTCAGGGTCCCGATAGACTCGTCATCCCATACAGGCGGCAGAAGGGAATACCCCCGCTATGGACTTCCACGGCGCCAGACTCAGCCTTGCAGACGCAGCACACAGTGAAAGCGCCCTGACCGCAGCAGACTCTGAGTCCTTTGAACCTCTGAGAATCCGACCATCCCCTCCGGCACAGCCTCTCCGAGCACCATCCTCTGCCGAGCGCACTACGATGCCCCCGCCACCGGCCACCGGCAACGCAACCCCGAGGACTGGGGGCCTGTTCTTCCCAGCAGAGACCTGGACTTCACAACAGCAGCAGCAATGAAGAAGGCCTTCCTGGAGATTTCCAGATGTTCCTCCGTGCTCCCATGTCCGTTTTTCATCAGATTAGGATTGTGCACCAGAATGGTAGATGAGGGTGAAATTAAGTTGGGTGAAGAAAAGAGTCCAGCAGGTTTGATGGGAGTTGAGCCTCTTAAAGTCCCAAATGTAGGAGAAGTTCTTGTGTTGTGTTTGTACCAAAAAGGGGGTGCACTGTCCCTCCACTCAATGTCACCATGCTTCCAAGGTCTCCATGACAGCCAGAGGTTCTTGGTTCCTGACATCATAGTTACTCAGCTGGAGTCAAGTGATGGGAAAGAAAGGCACACAGGTGCAGCTGGCTGTCCGCAGAGGAACGCTGGGAGAGTACACCTCCAGTGCCGACATCTGAGACAACCACTTCAACAATGAATGGCCGAATGAGTCTGACTATTGTTGCACCGGGGCAGTAGTGAAGTATCACTTTAGTTCCGAGAATGCTTGGCCTGCTTCACTTTGTCCAGTGGATTCCCGCAGAGGCCTTCTTGGCAAATGCGGTTCAATTACTCTTTCCTTCAATGGGTGAGGATGCCCTAGTTTTATGGTATGGTGGTTATTACAAATTCAGTTTAGTATAACTTTAGAATAGTGAACACCATATAGTGAACAGTATGGGGGCTGTAAAGGCCTTGATGTTGTCATGGAGCAGGGTTGTGATGAAGGCAGGCTGAAGGGCAGAGCTGATCTGGGATATGAAGGCCTTGTTGAATGATGTCATCCCCATTTTTTGGAATCCATTTCTTGCCTAAGAGCTGGCCAAGTAGACAGCCATGCTAGTAGTTAGGAGGAGAAGCCACTGACTAGGGACATACAGTTCTTGGCCACTAGAAGGAGAAAAATTGATCAAGGTAATAAGGGAAGGGAGGGAGGGAGGGAGAGGCTGTGGATTTTGAGAAGGTCCTTTAGAGGCCAACTAGAACACCCTTAAACTTCCTGGTCCACAAGGAGTGTAAACAAAAACACTTACCCTGTTGAGACAACATCTCCGAATCCATATCCTTACCGGATTTTTCACATTAGAAACCCCCTGTGGCAGCAGCATAATTTTATTGGGTGCCCAACTGTGGCATGGCTGTCTGACTTAGATACTATAATAACGTATCAAATTTATCCATCATGAGGCAATTGGCCTTACTAATCTCCACCATTTTACAAAGGCAAGGTGTAATTGCCAGTGGATTTTGGTTGTGTTTTGCATATTGCAACCCCGACCCTTCTCTCCCCCTTGTGGGTGACTAGAACAGAGGCCAAAGAAGCTGATGTTTCTGCTGGATTAATATTCTTCTTTATGTTAATTCATTTCACATTGTTTTTGTGGCGGATGCTAAGTAATAATTCAGTGTACATGAGGCTCTGCCAGTTCATGTTTCAGACTATGAATGAACACAAGCTATCAAGCAGATATTGCTGCCAAGAGGCTTGTGATTTTATATGTGTGCAAAGGGTCACATGTACTTTTCCTGGTGAGGACATTAAATTTTACTGGTGAAGACATTAAATTTTACTGGTGAAGACATTAAATTCATTTTCAGCAAAACATTTGTGTCCTTTACCTCAGCTACTCTTTGCCTTCTGAAACCTTTTTTTTTGGTGGTAAGGCAAGAGGGTGCCTTTTGTTCTCTTGGCTGCCCGCAGTATCTGTGTTAGCCTTCATCATCACAGCTGAATGTTCATGAGCAAGTGCCCTCCAAAGTTCTACTTTGTTAATGGAATCAGAAATCCTTCTCCTTGGAGCTTTCCATTTAAGAACAGAGAGACATAACTCCTTGCAGGATACCTGGCTTAAAGCTTTAGATTCCTAAAAGGTCCCAAGTTTGCTCACTCAGACTCTATTGGTTTTCCCAATGGCAGAAGATACGGTACTTTAACTTCCAGTGAGCAGCTTTGTAGTACAATTTATTTTTGTAACTTTATTTTTTTAAGTCTCTATTCTTTATAATTGTTGACTGTTGTTGTTTTTTTGCTGCATGTCATGCTAACCTACACATGACAGCAAATTCCTGACATATGTAAATGTATATGGCGGATAAAGTCCTTGATCTTTGATCCTTGAATCGAGAATTATGACTTCAGCCAAGAGGAGTCCCCATTATTTAAGTAAGCCTCCTATGAAAACTGCTGTAATAAAATCTTACTTTATGCTGAATGCTCCCCTGGAGTGCTGCCCACACGTTGCTCTCAGAATATCAACTCTTAGACAACTACTGGTTTTAGGGTAAAATATAAACACATAGATGGCATATGATAAGGACCTGTGGGAAACTACGTACATCCCCAGGCTTGTAATTCATGAATTATAAAGTCAGTAGTGAATTCTAATGAGTGCCTCAAGTAGGATGCAAATTGTACCATTTGGCATTACTTCACACGTCTTTGTTGGCACTATCTACTAGTAAGTAATTAAGGTGCTCTCTCAGCGTACTGCAATGCAATAAGAGGGGCTTTGGGTCTGTGCCTGTGCTTTCCACTGAAGAAATCCTGAGAATCAGCTGTGCCAGTGTGAGCAGTTGATAGGAGGTCTTTCCATTTTTGAAATAGAGGCTGGAAGAGCCCTGAATCTTTTGCTATCCTGCTGAATCAAAGAAAGCAAACAGAACAGAGATCTAGCTGACCATCTGCTCAGGCCATAAGTGGAGATGCATAAACTACCTGCTTCAGGCTGCTGGTAAGGGGTAGATAAACATGTGTTCATCTTGTATGTGTGATTGGACAAATGTGCTTAGGGAGCAGAACTCAATGCCATAAAGGATCAGAATAGACTGTACTGGGCTTGCCAGTTTCAGAAGAGACATTACCATAGTTTATGTGGCTTCATTCAGAACTCTTCACTAATTTCCATTAGCATTTGGTAGGAAAGGACATTCAATGAATGTCAGATGATGTCAGTTTTGTGAGAATGGGACGCCCATAAGGACAAGGAAAAGTGGCAATATCCCAAGGAATGCCCTTCCAGAACCTCAAGTTTGAAAGATGATGAAGAGTTTCCTTCTAAAGAGGACAACCATCATTTGTAGCTGTCTGCAATTTGGGAGAGGTGGTTCATCTATCAGAATTTACTTCCAACAAACTTATTGGTGAGGCGGAAAAATTGTCCTTGGTTTGAGGATTTTTGGGAGTTTATGTCACTTCTGTCATAATTTACCAAACACTAACACTCATTATTTACTGTCTATTTTGACATCTAGAAATATTTTAGTGAACTCCTCCTGCCCTAGTGCGACAAAGGTAGGGGAAAGGTGAGGGGTATTGTAATTTCCTGAGCAAAAGGATCTGAAATTGCTGGACAAGATTCAGTTTTAGTGGTTGAAACTGATGTATATATAGCAAAATAGACATGTGGAGGTCTTTCTGGTAGAGATAAAACTGTTCAGAATCACCTTACAACTTCAGTAAGTCGCAGGACTTGATTGGAGGGAAGGAGAGGCTGGGAGCAGTCAAAGGGGTGCTCTGATTTCCTCCCACATCTCAAAGTTCTATGGGTTGATAGATAAATTGCTCAGTTTAAATTGCTCCTTGTATACATACAAGTTAGAAACATAGGAGAGTTGATGGGAAAGTGGGGAGAATAAAATGAGATTAGTGCGAATGGGTGTTTGGTGAGGCTTGGTGTTCTGAGTTCTAGTGATAGGTGATTCTATCTTTGGCTAATTGTATCTTATGTGAATTCAACCAAAAACTTTATATGTTCATAAACAAATAATACATGTATAAACATCTCTCTGTACACCATATTAGTCTAATGTTTAAAAATGTTTTGATAATTTTATTTTAAAATATATTTATTAGGCATGGCCTTTCCTACTAAATTCATACTGACTCTCACAAATTTCAGTCTTTTGTCAATTCTAAACTTGTTATTCCTTGACAACAAATTTGAAGCAAATTGGTTCCTAATTCTCTTGATTTTATAGCGGCTGAAACAGAGGCACGATTTTCCTATCTATAGAAATAGTTCCCTGATTGAGGAGGCAGCCTGCTAACTCACAGAAAATCAGTGGGATTTCTTAATTTTCTTAGTCACGAGGAGAGTTTTGAAATTTGCTGAAATGTGAATTTTGATTACTTCAGTCATTAATTGTTCATAGCTTATAAGATTTGAGGTTTACAATCAATATCCAGGACTTTCGATGACTAGTCAAAAGGACTAGACCACACGCGTAAAACAAAGATGAATATGGTCTTTTTTTTTGAAAATAAAAGAGAATGAGTTGCTGTCTGATTTCTATCATCACCATTACAAGAGTAAGAGTGTGTCAGAAAATGGAGTCAGAATTAGTATGATCAAATTAAAGGCTCTTTATCCAAATTCATTCAATGTTTGTAACAAGATAGTTGAGTTGATGCCATAATCAGAAATAACTTTGTGCGGATGTAGTTGCAAGGTGACTAAGGCTGAGACCGGAGATCCAGAGCTGTTTGACATTTTGGAAGGGTAAGTAAAAAGTGAAAGGAGGAGGAATAGGCTATGAGCATTGTAGTGATGAGGGATTCAAAGGTCTCAAAATCTCAAGGTGGAAAATCATTTTGGGAAGAGCTAAGAAGTAGCAAGGGTTAGGAATTCACTGGTGGGAACAATATGTGGGCCCATAACCAAGAGTTATATTGCAGGTTAGAGTATCCATCGAGATATATTGGGGACTTTTTATAACTATTGCTGATCATAATTAATATATTGATCGACAAATTGAATTGGCAGGAGTACCCTTGAGGATAAACATATAGAATACATTTGGGATGGTTTATTAGAGTAATACTTTGAAGAACCAATCAGGGAGCAAGCTATTTTTAAATTGGTATTTTGTAATGATGCAGGATTAATTAATAATCTCAGAGTGAAGGATCCCTCAGGAAAGTATAATCATAGCATGGTAAAATTTCAAATTTGGTTTAAAGGTGAGAAAACTGGGTCTGAAACTAGAGTCTTAAGTTTAAATAAATGTAATGGCTGGTATTAACAATGGTATGAAGACAGAATTGGCCAAAACAGATTGGGAAAGTATAGCAGATCAGCAGTGACAGCCATTTGAGGAGATATTTGACAAATAGCAGTGATTCATGGTGGGAAAGAAATGCTTTGGAGATGCAGGAAGAGAAAGATGGTAACAAATTAAAAGAGAAAGCATTCATTGTTGCAGTGATTAGTAGTAGGCCACAGATTTATGAAGTATTAAGAAACCAGCAACATATAACTACAAAGATTTTAACAAAAGAGATAATAAATGGAGATAAACTACTATGTAAATTAAAACCAGATAGTAGGAAATTCTTCAGGTAAATAGCAAACAAAGAGGGGAGAATTTAAATATTGGTCCTGTGCATAATGAGACTAGGAAATTAATAATGGGAATAGAGAAGTAGCAGAAATTCTAAATGGTTGTTATCACTGAGAACATCAAAATAATCATGGACTGTCCGACTGTGGAAAGTGGTCAGTGAGTAAGTGGGCCAGTGAAGGAGTGGAGATTTGAGGCTTTGACTGGAGAGACTTCGACAAGAAGAGGCAGAGGACGAGCTTGCTCCCAGTTAGGCTTTACAATGCCTCCTGAGACGGTGATGTGCCTCTCCTGTGAGATGTGGCAATCTTGGGGGAACTCCCCTCTCCCGCAGAGTCACATCTGCCAGAAGTGCTTGCGGCTGAGCGATCTGGAAGACCGTGTGAGGAATCTGGAGCAGCAGCTGGATGACCTTCGACTCATAAGGGAGAATAAGGCAGTCATAGATGAGAGCTATAGGGAGGTAGTCACACCTAGGCTGCCGGAAGCAGGTCGTTGGGTGATAGTCTGAGGGAGGAAAGCGAAGGAGAGTAGACAGGTAGTGCAGAGCACCCCTGTAGCCATTCCCCTGAATAATAAGTATACCGTCCTGGATGCTGTTGGTGAGGACGACCGACCAGGTGTGAGCCACGGTGGCAGGGCCTCTGGCACTGAGTCTGACCCTGTGGTGCAGAAGGATGGGACAGAGAAGAGGAGAGCTGTCGTCATTGGAGACTCCATAGTCAGGCGAGCAGAAAGGAGATTTTGTGGACGTAAGAAGGACACCCGCATGGTTTGTTGCCTCCCGGGTGCCAGGGTCCGGGATGTCTCTGACCGGGTGCATGACATCCTGGTACAAGAGGGAAAGCAACCAGAAGTCGTGATACATGTTGGGACCAATGACATAGACATCCTCAGACAGGATGAAGAGGTCAATACTCCCCAATGCCATTAGGCTTTACAATTCAACCGCCAGGACTTAAGAACTTTTTAAAAGCTATTATTAATGCTTTTTGAGATAGTGATTTAGATGCATATCATATTTTTTACTGAGTTAAGTATTGCATGTAATTAGTTTTGCTACAACAAGTGTATGGGACATTGGAAAAAAAAGTTGAATTTCCCCATGGGGATGAATAAAGTATCTATCTATCTATCTATCTATCTATCTATCTATCTATCTATCTATCTATCTATCTATCTATCTATCTATCTATCTATCTATCATAGGCAGGAAGAGGGATGAGGTCCTGAAGTGTGAGTTTCGGGAACTAGGCAGAAGGCTGAAGAACTGGACCTCAAGGGTGGCGTTCTCAGGATTGCTGCCAGTGCTACGTGATAGTGATGGTAAGAATTGGAGGAGATGGCAGTTGAATGCGTGGCTGAGGAGTTGGTGCAGGGGGCAGGGTTTTAGATTTTTGGACCATTGGGATCTTTTCCGGGGAAGGTGGGACCTGTACAGATTGGATGGGTTGCACCTGAACTCGAGGAGGAGCAATATCCTTGCAGGTAGGTTTGCTAGCATGGTTCGGGAGGGTTTAAACTAATTTGCAAGGGGGATGAGACCCAGAGCGATAGAGCAGTGAAAGAAGTGCATGGAGTAAAGCCAGATCTAACAAATAGAGAGGCTTTGAGGAAAGAGAAGCAGAATAAAGGGTGTAAAGGTAGTAAGGTAGAAGGGCTAAAGTGTGTGTACTTCAATGCAAGAAGCATCAGGAACAAAGGTGATGAACTGAGAGCTTGGATACATACATGGAATTATGATGTAGTGGCCATTACGGAGACTTGGCTGGCACCAGGGCAGGAATGGATTCTCAATATTCCCATACTTCAGTGCTTTAAAAGGAATGGGGGGGGGAAGGGGAGGAGGGGTGGCATTACTGGTCAGGGATACTATTACAGCTACAGAAAGGGTGGATAATGTAGCAGGATCCTCTTTTGAGTCAGTATGGGTGGAAGTCAGGAATAAGAAGGGAGCAGTTACTCTACTGGGGGTATTCTATAGGCCCCCTGGTAGCAGCAGAGATACCGAGGAGCAGATTGGGAGGCAGATTTTGGAAAGGTGCAAAAATAACAGGGTTGTTATCATGGGTGACTTTAACTTCCCTAATATTGATTGGCACTTAATTAGTTCCAAGGGTTTAGATGGGGCAGAGTTTGTTAAGTGTGTCCAGGACGGATTCCTATCACAGTATGTTGACAGGCTGACTAGGGGGAATGCCATACTAGATCTAGTATTAGGTAACGAACCGGGTCAGGTCACAGATCTGTCAGTGGGTGAGCATCTGGGGGACAGTGATCACCGCTCCCTGACCTTTAGCATTATCATGGAAAAGGATAGAATAGAAAAGGAGAGAGGACAGGAAAATTTTTAATTGAGGAAGAGCAAATTATGAGGCTATAAGGCTAGAATTTGCGGATGTGAATTGGGATAATGTTTTTGCAAGGGAAATGTACCATGGACATGTGGTCGATGTTTAAGGATCTCTTGCAGGATGTTAGGGATAAATTTGTCCCCGTGAGGAAGATAAAGAATGGTAGGGTGAAGGAACCATGGGTGACAAGTGAGGTGGAAAATCTAGTCAGGTGGAAGAAGGCAGCATACATGAGGTTTAGGAGGCAAGGATCAGATGGGTCTATTGAGGAATATAGGGTAGCAAGAAAGGAGCTTAAGAAGGGGCTGAGAAGAGCAAGAAGGGGGCATGAGAAGGCCTTGGCGAGTAGGGTAAAGGAAAACCCCAAGGCATTCTTCAATTATGTGAAGAGCAAAAGGATGACAGGAGTGAAGGTAGGACCGATTAGAGATAAAAGTGAGAAGATGTGCCTGGAGGCTGTGGAAGTGAGCGAGGTCCTTAATGAATACTTCTCTTTGGTATTCACCACTGAGAGGGAACTTGATGATGGTGAGGACAATATGAGTGAGGTTGATGTTCTGGAGCACGTTGATATTAAGGGAGAGGAGGTGTTGGAGATGTTAAAATACATTAGGATGGATAAGTCTCCGGGGCCTGACGGAATATTCCCCAGGCCGCTCCATGAGGCAAGGGAAGAGATTGCTGAACCTCTGGCTAGGATCTTTATGTCCTCGTTGTCCACGGGAATGGTACCGGAGGATTGGAGGGAGGCGAATGTTGTCCCCTTGTTCAAAAAAGGTATTAGGGATAGTCCAGGTAATTATAGACCAGTGAGCCTCACGTCTGTGGTGGGAAAGCTGTTGGAAAAGATTCTTAGAGATAGGATCTATGGCGATTTAGAGAATCATGGTCTGATCAGGGACAGTCAGCATGGTTTTGTGAAGGACAGATCGTGTCGAACAAGCCTGATAGAATTCTTTGAGGAGGTGACCAGGCATATAGATGAGGGTAGTGCAGTGGATGTGATCTACATGGATTTTAGTAAGGCATTTGACAAGGTTCCACATGGTAGGCTTATTCAGAAAGTCAGAAGGCATGGGATCCGGGGAAGTTTGGCCAGATGGATTCAGAATTGGCTTGCCTGCAGAAGGCAGAGGGTTGTGGTGGAGGGAGTACATTCAGATTGGAGGGTTGTGACTAGTGGCATCCCACAAGGATCTGTTTTGGGACCTCTACTTTTCGTGATTTTTATTAACAACCTGGATGTGGGGGTAGAAGGGTGGGTTGGCAAGTTTGCAGACGACACAAAGGTTGGTGGTGGTGTAGATAGTGTAGAGGATTGTCAAAGATTGCAGAGAGACATTGATAGGATGCAGAAGTGGGTTGAGAAGTGGCAGATGGAGTTCAACCCAGAGAAGTGTGAGGTGGTACACTTTGGAAGGACAAACTCCAAGGCAGAGTATAAAGTAAATGGCAGGATACTTGGCAGTGTGGAGGAGCAGAGGGATCTGGGAGTACATGTCCACAGATCCCTGAAAGTTGCCTCACAGGTAGATAGGGTAGTTACTAAAGCTTATGGGATGTTAGCTTTCATAAGTCGAGGGATAGAGTTTAAGAGACATGATGTAATGATGCAGCTCTATAAAACTCTGGTTAGGCCACACTTGGAGTACTGTATCCAGTTCTGGTCACCTCACTATAGGAAGGATGTGGAAGCATTGGAAAGGGTACAAAGGAGATTTACCAGGATGCTGCCTGGTTTAGAGAGTATGGATTATGATCAGAGATTAAGGGTGCTAGGGCTTTACTCTCTGGAGAGAAGGAGGATGAGAGGAGACATGATAGAGGTGTACAAGCTATTAAGAGGAATAGACAGAGTGGACAGCCAGTGCCTCTTCCCCAGGGCACCACTGATCAGTGTGAGAGGACATGGCTTTAAGGTAAGGGGAGGGAAGTTCAAGGGGGATATTAGAGGAAGGCTTTTCAGTCAGAGAGTTGTTGGTGCTTGGAATGCACTGCCTGAGTCAGTGGTGGAGGCAGATACACTAGTGAAATTTAAGAGGCTACTAGACAGGTATATGGAGGAATTTAAGGTGGGGGGTTATATGGGAGGCAGGGTTTGACGGTCGGCACAACATTGTGGGCCGAAGGACATGTAATGTGCTGTACTATTCTATGTTCTATGACTTGTTTCCTGAAATCTTAGCAGTGACTGCATAGATATGTTAATGTATTCTACCAAAATTCCCAAAATTCTGAAGGAGCAAGAGCTCATAAATATAATGGTGCTGGTCATGAAAAGAGGAAGACAAAAAAACAGGAAACTATAAACCAGTTAGTCTAACATCCAGCACTGAAAAAATATTGTAATCTGTTATTAAGAATGTAACAGTGGAATGTTTAGTGATCAAGCAAAATGTTGGCTAATAAGAATCTTGTATAGTGGCAAATTGTTGGGAGCCCCAACTGTAGAGGCAGGGTCATTGAATGCGTAAAAGGTGGAAAAAATCAGAAAGTAAAATTCCAAGAGAGTGAACAGATAAGTGGGGGATGCTGGTAAGTTGCGCTAAGGATAAAACTGGGTCATCCATGGACTTATTGAATGGTACAATATGCTTTCATAATCACTTGACCTACACTCCTCTTGTTTTTTATGTTCTTATGTACAATTTTTCTTGGTATCTAGAGCGGGTGAAAGAACCTGCCTGAGTTAACATAATGCCCTTTAAATATGATTGTTTGTTTTGAATAGAACTGGGTGGCATGCATGCTTTGTGGTTTTTACCCAATATCAAATGCAAAGTAGATGAATTGGAACCTACATTATGATTTTATGGCTGTTGATATCATCATAAATAAAACTAGTGATGGAAGCTTTCTCTGTCTTGTTAATCAGGAAGTTCAGTTTAATTATCCTTCAACCATACATAATTATCCACGAACACAGCCAAGTGAAACAGTGTTCCTCTGGGGTCAAGGTGCAAAACATACACGGCACAAGGCACATATAAGAAAGCAGTTAACATACAGTCACACAAATATATAACTCAAGTCCCTGAGTGACATGTCCTGTAAACTGATGCTATGTAGTTTCTAGAACATGCAATTCTCAGCAGTCTTCAGATGAACAAAGCATACATTCAATCCAGCTTGTCTACAACCGAGCGAATACTGGAGGGTAGCAGCAATGGAAAGGGCCAGTCCCCAATCTAGCATGGACACTGCACGACACCGCCTCCAGCGTCTTCCCCGCTAGACTGCTGCAACAGGGAAGCCCGTGGATTAAAGCATCGTTCTAGCTGTGCCTGATGCCACACAGATCCCCTACCCCCAACCGATGTGAGGAGACGTCAGCACAGTTAAAGCACACTGTGTAAGAGAAATTGCATACCTCACCACAGCCGGAAAGAAACACTCACTTATACTGTAAAAATATTCCTCTCTTATAGTAGATTTATTATGGCGTCCTTACTGAAATCGTCCAATTAATGATAATTTGTCTTGAAACGTGAGGTGTCTTATGGAATTGGAACTCGGTGATAAGTTGGCTCAAAATACCCAAACTCATTTAACATATGGTTCTTATTAGTGATAAAAATCTTTTTAAATTAAGAAAATGGTAGATAAAGATCTTCCCCTACCATTGAGTCTCCATATTTTCCAAACTGAATATTTTGCCCCATTTAATGTCTAAAGCTAACTCTTTCCGAGAAACTACCAAAGGTTCCATCACCTTCCTTCCAAAGCAATGAATATTAGAGTAAAATTGTCTCCTTCTGTTCTCTACAAAATGCACACATGACCAATCTTTCCAGTAGATGCTATTATTTAGACAGCAGCTCTAAAAAAAACTTTGTTTTTCTCCTCCTGAGCTTAGGAATGCCAGGAGCAATTCTGCTTGGACTTTGATTAACTAACAGACACAGGTTGAGGATCAAACCTCATGCTTTTTCACTTACTTTGCTTAACACTACATGGCTTTGCCAGTAGTACCATTGTAAGAGCTGGGGGAATGGAGATTGATGGGATTGCTCTGAGAGACGACATAGACTTGATTGACTGAATACCTACCCTCTATGCCACAAATGGCTATTTTCTCTTATCCTTCATAGCAGGTGTGGGATCTAGGGTGACCTAATAACTCTGACCTTTTCTGAAGGAATTCTGACAGTTTCACTTCAGGGTTTTTAGATTTTGTTTAACAGGATTAATTACCAGACAGTCATATAGAAAAAGCTGAATAGGGATCCCATACAACAAATCTGTATTGATTCTAGACTGATCTTCACTCATTTATTAAATTGTGCTCACTGCATCTCTTAGCTTACGCAGTATCATGAGGTTCTTAGTTATTTACATGCTTGGGCATTCATAACTTACTTTTGATTAAAGCTAAAGGATCATATTTTATAGTATGAAAGTAGACTAGGGTTTATTTTAAATTATGATAATTAGATTAAGTAATATAACCATAAAATAATTTACTTTTAATTTTTATTTTATTATGTTCCAGTTTTTGTGTCGTCTGCAGTCCTCCTGATAATGTGCAATTTACAATATGCTTATTGCTGAATATGAATTGTAACTGACATTGTCTCTGTTCTCCTCCGCATTTTCACATAGATGCTAAAGACTGGAATAATTTTGGTGGGTTTAACTGAACAGCACAGAATTTCAGAAATTTTGAGACAAGGAGGATGGATGCCAAATGCTTGAGTATTTGTGAGAAATCTTATACTTTAGATGGAAAAACATTTCTTAGTGTTTTCCATTGACTATCCAGACATTGACCTGATTTTTTTTTAATCAGCCTCTTTAACTTACTACTTAATTTGGCAATGATCAATTGTTGGCCTTTAGGTAATTTTTTTTAATCTTTGAAGGAAAGAAGTGTTATATAATTTTAAGAGGACCAACTTTAGGATTTGTGTGTGACCCCAAAAGAAGGTAAATGCTGTAGGTTTTACCTCCACTTCTTTTGGTGAGGGCTGATATGCTAAGATTTCTTGGATATGACTAACTTTAATAGACGGACCAAGGTCATAACTTAAACCGGTGTGCCAAAAAGCTGAATCAATAGAAAGATTTAAAGAGGTGCAGCAATTCAAGGTATGTGTCAATTAACACAACAAAGTTTTATTAAAAACTAGTAAATCAACTCACCAGACACTTGAGGTTCATGATACAAAAATGGTTTGCAGTAAAGAACATGGTAACTTGGAGGAAGGAAATGAGTTGGAGCGGCTGCACTGTGCTGTGCCCATTCCCAGTTCATTGGAAGCTCAACAGCACGAGTAGCTGTGAGAATGACTGTGCTGTTCATTAAAAGAAAACTTATACCGAGTTAGTCATACAGTGCAGTGACAGACCCTCTGGCCTACTGAGTCTGCACCAACCCATTTACACAAACCGTACACTAACCCTACAATATCTTCTCATGTTCCCATCATCTACCCCCAGATTTTGACTACATACAAGGGGTTATTTACAATGGGCAATTAATCTACCAACCTCCACTTCTTTGGGAATCTGGAGCTTCTACAGGAGCTGTAACAGGGAGAATGTCCAAATTCCCAACAGACAGCATTGAGAGTCACGATCAGATCCAGATCACGGAAGCTGAGAGGCAGTAATTCTAATAGTACACCACTATCTACCCCGGTTCACTTATTTTGCATGAGTTGGAAGCAGCTTAATTATAATTACAAAAAAAATTTGCTGTGCAGTAACTTTGGAGTGAAAAAAACTTCGCAGGCATTTTTAATGTCAGGGTAGATCATAACCCTTTATGAGTGATATGAATCCCATCTGAAGTGAATCAATATGGAAGTTGACAATGATTTTAAACAGACTACTAATTACCCTTCACATTGTTCCAAGTTAAAATTTACCCAAGAAAATTCTGCCTCCCCCACTTCAGGTTAGTCAAGGAATGCGTGTAATAAAACAAATTTAACTTGTTTACCTAATTTCAGTGAGGGGCTGCAAGTACAAAAGGTCAATGCTGGGAAGCCTGGTGACTTTTGAATAATGAGCTTGATCTCATCACTATGTTTTAAATTATTTTTAACACCAGAGAAAAAATATAATGAAAGTACATGGTTATGAGATAAAACCCCACTGACAATGACAGAACAAAAACCGAAGAAAGAGCAAATTCAACCCATTATCTGGACTCCTGCTTAATCAACACAATCCTTTTCTCCCACGAGGCATGAAATTTATTATGAAGAACTTGGTGTTATGTTTGGACTTCAATGTTTGAGTTTTTCTACTTTTCCCTGGGAGAAACTCAACATATAAAATGAAAAAGCATATGTCAAAGACGAACTGATTAAATTTCCACTGCAGAGATATTTCAGTTTTAGCTACCACCACCCCCTTGCCAAAAAAGACTTAAGATAGCTGAGTAAGTGTTCCCACTAAATATTGAAGAGTGGCTGATCAGCAGTATTTTGGATTATCCTGGGGTGTATTTAGCACTAATAAAGGTCAGCATCAAAATGGGCAGAAACTCGTGGAAATAGGAACAGTAGGACCTGCTGGGGTTTGCAGCCTGTTACCAGTTTTCCACCTTGTGAAGTAGACTTTATTAGTAATAATATTCTGGCATTGTTTTATTACCCACTTCTAATTAATGCCAACTGAGGGTCTCTTCAGGGTAACTAATGCCAAATGAGGCCATATATCACTGAGTGAATTAATTCTCATTTTCTTTGCAGCTGAGTTGCAGTTCTTTTATCTCTAGTAGGTGTGGCTATTAGAATTATTGCTCCCCTACATACTTAACAATAGTGATTACTAATAACCATGTGTGTATATCATTTGACTTGGCAAATCAGGTGTAGTCAGCATGAAGTATAAGTCAGGATAATTTTTAGTTTGCTTTAATATATGCAATATTCTGAAGACCCCTGTTGTCTTTGTGTGTTTTCTGCTGAAAGAGTGGATCTGCAAAACTATTGTGGCATGCATAGGTGAAAGAGAAGGTTTTCCTAAACCAACCCTGCCTATGTTCTCAGATTACTCAAGACATAGAACAGTAAACGGAGTGACATTGTATTCTGTAGCTCCTATTTTTTGGGTGCTACAAAGCATCATAAAGTACCAAAATAGTGTCTAGAATGAGCCTACATGCCAGACATCGAGAGGTCAAATTTGTAAAATGCCAACTAATAACTGAGGAGCGGACAGATCATGACAACTAACAGCAGGATAGAACACTCATTTCATTCCAGTTCTGTCAGTTTGAAGCACCGGACTACAGCCAAAGCCCACTTAATCTTACAGAGCTGAACATGAGGTTAAATGTAACATAGACTTTCAGCCGCTGATTCTGCTGGCACCACTTAAATTGATCATGAACAAGTGATAGGTTGCTTGCTGCAAATTCTCCACAGTGTGTGAACTTTTCCATGGTGGTTACAAGTTTCGGTGCTCAACAGAATGATGTCCTTCTCGGGTTACTTAAACACTTATGCATAAACCAATAACTTTCAGGTATGGGTCACTGAGCAGAGCTGGGAGAGTGATTGGATTGCATAGAGAAGATTGAACTGGTGGAAGACAACAGAGAAAAGTAACCTCAGCAGAGATCCATATCTTCAAGGGGTATTCAGGGAGCAATGCTTCAACTATCCCTCTCCTGTCATTTTCTAACAGTCTGCCTCCTCCCCTAGCCCCTCCCATGAGACAATATGGCATCTTTCCTACTTTCTATTACCTCCAAAATGACACAAGATGCAGCATCAGAACACATGGGATCAGTCCTTGTAGCTTCCTCCATAGCAGAGGGAGAACAAAAGCTAGAGGATTGAGAAGGAATAAGCCAGATAACCGTACCATCAAAGTTTAAATAACGTGAGTTATCTCTGGTAGTGCTTGTTACTTCCAGCTTCAGACCCGCTTCACCAAACTGTGCAACCGATGAGAACCTTAAGGAGGCTGCCTACATAGTGTTATTCCCAGCCTGACTACATTTCACCCAATGGCATGCTGATCACAATTCACAAGCCCTTCAAAGTTTTCAGATCTTTCATGAAACTATTTGTTACACTGCCAAGTGAAGTAAACATCCTGTCAGTCTCTAAACAGACCTTCGCATGAGCAAGTCAGGTACACTGAAAAGGAGAAACTTCCCTCAGACTGAAATGTGGGCAGCATCACGTTAAAATGTGACTCATCCAACTTGTGAGAAACTAGCTATTCAGCTGTAACAAACAATTATTTTTTTATTCATATTCATTGTTCAGGTCTGGGGTAGCTCTGACAAGGCCAGCGTTTGTTGTTCATCTCTAAAGACCCTTAGAAGGCGATGATGAACCATCAAGTTCTATCTTTGCAGAACTTCCACAATGCCATTGGGTTCCAGAATTCAGACCCAGCAAAACTGAAGGACCATGGATTTATTTTCAAGCCAGAGTAGTGTGTCAAAGGGGGAAGGGAACCTTAGCTGGTGGTTCCACCATGCCCTTAAACCCCTGTCCTTCCTGGAAGTGGAAGTGGAATTAACAATAGTTCAGTATTGCCACATGTATCAAAATACAGTGAAAAGCTTTTCTTGCAGAATGTTCATATAGATCAGATGATTGCACAATACACAAGCCAGTAACAATGCAGAATAAAGTGTAACAGCTACCAAGAAAGTGCAGTGCTGGTGAACTATAAGGTGCAAGATTATAATGAGGTAGATTGTGAGATTAAGAGCCCAATTCACGATGTTAGGAAACTATTTAATAGTTTTATAACAAAGGATAGAAGCTGTCCTGGAGCCTGGTGGTGCCCACTTCCAGGTTTTTATATCCTGCCTGATGGAAGAGGGTAGAAGAGAGAATTTCCAGGGTGGGTGGGAGCTTTGGTTATGCTGGCTCCATCACTGATATTGCAGGTTTTGGAGGTGAGCTAGCACCGGCAAGTAAGTGAAGCAGTGTTCCAGATGAACACAATGCAGTCACCTATGGTCAAAGGAATGTGCATTTTGGATGGTGATAAACAAACAGGCAGCTTTTTCTGGATGGTTCAAGTTCAAATTCTAGTTCAACTTCAAACTTATTGTCATTCACCTGTACACATGTATACTGCCAAACAAATTAAGTTCCTCAGGACCAGGGTGCACAACGTAGTGCATATGACTCAGCCAGATAACACATACAGTAATATTCTTCTGCTTCATGTGCCTTGTGCGTTACACGCTTGGGTGATCATGGCTTTTCACATCGAATGATCCCTCGCAGCGTCAATGGTATCTCGCACATTTAGATTTGTTAGTTCTTTCCACAGTAATATTACCACTAGTAAAATAACAAATAATAAGGTGCATTTGCAATGCAAGTTTAAAAAGTAAGCCATATAACGCTACTGGCGTTTCTTGTGTGATGAGACCTGGCTGATGGCAAGGAGTTCAGTAGCTTCATGGCCAGCAGGCAGAATCTATTTCCCATACTAATAGTTCTTGTCATAATGTGACGGTATCTCCTGCCTGACGGTAGGGGGTCATAGATATTGTTGGACCAATGGGAGGGATCATTGACAACACCAAGGGCCCTGCATACGTAGACTGCTGAAAATTATCTCTGATGATCCTCTCACCAGTTCTCACAATCCTCTGTAGGGACTTGCAGACAGATGCCTCACAATTAACTTACCAGATGCTTAGGGTACGCTCAATGGTGCTTCTGTAAAAATGAGTTAGAATGGGGGTGGGGGTTAGGGAGACTCAGCTGCCTTAACCTCCTCAGGAACTGGAGATGTTGCTGTGCTTTCTTGACCAAAGAGGTGGTGTTGAGGGGCCAGGTGGGATCGTCTGAAACTAGGTGCTCCTAAATCTCTCGATGTGTACGTGCAGTGGCATGTGGTTAGCCTGCATGTTTCTAAAATCCATAATCATCTCTTTGGTCTTGTCTGCGCTGAGACTCAAGTTGTTGTGCTCTCACCATTCCAGCAGCTGCTGTACCTCCCCTCTATCAGCAGTCATGTCATTGTTGATGAGACCAACGCCCGTTTGTGTCATCAGCGAACTTGATGATTTGGTTGGAAGTGGGCCTAGCAGTGCAGCTCATACGTCAGCAGTGTGGACAGCAACGGGCTGAGCACGCAACCCTAGGGGAGGGCGGTGCTCAGCGAATGGAGTTAGAGATGTTTCAGCCAACATGTACTAACAGTGGCCTTTCTATCAAGAAGCTCAGGATCCAGCTACAGAGAAAGGTGCTGAGACCCAACGAGGTCAGCTTACCCACCAGCTTCTGAAGGATGTGCACTTAGCCCCCTGCTCTACTCGCTTTATACCTATAATTGTGTGGCTAAGCATGACTCAACACCGTGTATAAATTTGCTGATGACACTACTGTTGTGGGCTGTATTAAAGGAGGTGATGGATCGGCATATAGGAGGGAGATTGAAAACTTGGCTGAGTGGTGTTTTAACAACAACCTCTCACTCAATGTCAATAAGACTAAAGATTGTAGATTTCAGGAGAGAGAAACCAGAGGTTCATGAGCCAGTAATCATCGGAGGATCAGAGGCAGAGTGGGTCAGCAACTTTAAATTCCTGGGTGTCACTATCTCAGAGGACCTGTATTTGACCCATCATATAAATATGATTGCAAATAAAAAATGACAGCCTCTCTACTTCCTCAGGTGTCCTCTATATGCCAAACTTGGCAAACTTCTATAGATGTGTGGTGAAAAGTGTCCTGACTGGCTGCATTTCAGCCTGCAGTGCAAACGCCAATGCCCTTGAATAGAAAATCTTACAAAAGGTAGTGGATTCGGCCCAGTTCGTCACGGGTAAAACCCTCCCAACTATTGAGCTCGTCTACAGGTAATGTTGCCATATAAAAGCAAAATCCATCATCAAAGATCTTCACCACTCAGGCCATGTTCTTTTCTCACTACTGTCATCAGGTGGAAGGTACAGATGCCTCACGACTCACATCAGCAGGTTCAAGAACAGCTACTACCCCTCAACCATCAGGTTCTTGAACGAAAGGGGATAACTACACTCATTCTGTTTCTGATGTTCTCACAACCAATGGTCTCACTTTAAGGACTCTTTATCTTGTTATTTCATTCTCGGCATTTATCACTAACTATTTATATCTGCATTTGCACAGTTTGTTGTTCATTGATCCTGTTTACAGTTACTGTTTTATAGATTTGCTAAGTATGCCCGCAGGAAAAAGAATCTCTTGGCTATATGTGGTGACATGTATGTACTCTGATAATATATTTTACTTTTGAACTTTATTTTAAATGTCAAGCTGAAGTCGATAAACAACCTCCTGAGATATGAAGCACCATTTTCCAGTTGGGACAAGACAGAGAGTGGAGAGCAGAGGCCATGGTATCATCAGTTGGTCAATTTGAGCAATAAGTGAACTAGAAAGGATCCTATGTAGCAGGAATATGGGACTTAATGCGATCCATTGCCAGATGCTCGTCGTTATCGTTGAGGTCGGTGCCGCTGGAGAGTATTCATTGAGGCAGGTTACTGTCACCCTCTTGGAAACTGGGATGATGGTGGCTGCCTTAAAGCCTGTGGGGACAGTGGACCGTTCCAGCGAGATAATGGAGGTGTCTGTTAGAACCTCTGTTAACTGGGTGGCACAGCTAACAGCTAACTTGAATGCTGTTGAATTTGCACTCACCCAGGCAAATCTGACTTGCGCATTGTTGATGTATAGATGTACAAGGGTTTGATTCAGGTGTCTGGATAGGGGTGGGGAATGGTGGAGGGGATGGGGAGGTAAATCAATCATTATGGGACATCTAGCCTCTAACTTTCTTTTGTTGCCACAGTCGTTACGGGTATGTGGATGATGAAGTTAACTCCCTGGCCAATGGTAACCCATAAAATGTTGGTGGGAAATTTGGTGATAGTAATGCCAGTGAATGTAAATGTAGGTGCTTAGACTCTTTCTTATTAGAGAAGGTCACCGCCAGATACTTTTGTAGCATGCAGGTTGCTTGTCACTTACTAGTCAATGACTACATGCTGTCAAAGTCTGAAGAGTTGTGAGCAGGAATTAACATATTACAAATGTCAGTAAACATCCCAATTCTGACTTTATGATAGAAGGAAGGTTGTTCATGGAGGAACTGAAGATGGTTGGCACTAGGACTACTGCCTTGGTGAATTGCTGCAGCATCATCCCAGAGCTGGAATTGCCAACCTTCATGAATCACACCCATCTACTCAAATTGAACTTTCCTGAGTGCTGATTCACCAGGGTGATACATTACATTCATGATTATTGCACTGTCAAACCAAGTTACAAATAACATTCCCATTCACACATAACTCTTTAGACATGGGATTTGAACAAAAGTAGCTTAAAAACTCCCTTATCTGTATAATGTAAGTTATAGAAAGAATCCTTCCATTTTGAAACCTGTTGCCATGGACACCAAGCTGATTTGGGTGCATAAATGAGGATCAATATTGAAGGTACGTTAACTTAAAGAATTACACTTTATTTCATTCATATGTGAATAGCAAAAGGACAACTACATTCCACAACAGTCTCCTTCTAGCTATCCAATTACTTTACATTTTTGGTTCTCTGAAAGTTGTTAAGTGTCCATGTTCAGCTCATTTGGTGCGTTCCTTGGCACACTTTTCTCAGTTTACTTAGCTTCATCCCTGAGGATTCAAAAGGTCACTTCAATTTTCCAGCAATGCACAAATCGATTCTGCAATGTGCAGTCTTGAGAGCTGACTTTGCCTCTGCCCTGCCTGGTTGTGGAATAGCATAATTTCACTTTTCGTAGTTTCACTTTCTGCAGCATATTTTACCATCTCAGCTGTTACTTAAATTAGTTAAGATGTTGTTAAGCCTCTTGAGAAATATGAAATTTGTATGAACACTGGCACTAGGAATTTCCAGTCCTAAATATAACCCTATTATAATAAAAGCAGTTCCAGAGAAAATACAGAAAGTTTATATTTAATAAAAGATAAGCAAACAAGTATACCCCTTTGGATATTGCTGAGGGGAATGACTTATCAGGGCACAGCAGCAGCAGCCCGATCAGTGACACTGTGCCAGCTAGGAGGCAGGCAGAGCTATAGCGATAGAAGACTCAATAGTTAATGAGAAAGACAAGAGTTTCTGTGGCCATGATAAAAAAGCCAAGACAATGTGTTGTGTCCTGGGTGTTAGGTTGAGGATATCTTACGGTGGCTGCAGAACATCGTCAAGGTGGGGTTGATCATCCAGAGGTTTTAGTGCATACAGGTATGAATGCCATGGATAGATATGGGGAAGGGGTCCTGTGTAGTGACTATAGCAAGATAAGAAAAAGGTTGAAAAGCAGGACTTTAAAGGTAGCAATCTCTGGATTACTCCTGGTGTTACATGCTAGTCACGGCAGGAATAGAAAGATGGACCAGTGAAAGAGTGGCTGAGGTGCAGGTGCGAGGTTTCAGATTCTTGGATCATTTGAAACTTTCTTGGGGTAGGCATGGTCTGTACAAGTATCCTGGCTGGGAGTTTCTGTAGCACTGCTCGGGAGGGTTTAAGCTAGGTTGGCAGGGGGATAGGAACCAGGTCAGAAAGAGGTGGGATGGACAAGGAGCTAGATGCCATTATCAGTAAGAACAGACTGGAGCAAGTTAGGAGACAGAATGAGATCAGTGGGTTGATGTGTGTGTATTTTAATGCTAGGAGAATATGGGTAAGGGTGATTAACTTAGTGCACCGATCAGTACCTGGCCATAACAGAGTCTTGGCAAGTAGGATTAAAAAGGAAGCATATGTATAGTTTTGGAAGCTGAAATCAAACAGAGCCTGTGAGGGTTATAAAGAAGCCAGAAAAGAACTCAGGAAGGAAATTAGGGAAGTCAGGAGGGGCCATGAAAAATCCTTGGCAAGTAGGATTAAAGAAAAATCCTAAAGAATTATATAAATCCATGTATCAGGAGGATAACTAGGGTGCAGGTAAAACCACTTAAAGATGAACGAAGAAACCCCTGCATGAAGGCAGTGATTATGGGTGAGTTCCTAAATGAGTACATTGCAGCAGTATTTACCAAGGAGAAAGACATGGAGGATAGGGAGATTAGTGTGGTGTGTGCCAATTTGCTAAGGCATTTCAAAATAAGGAAGTAGATACTACAGGATCACTTAAAGAATATTAAGGTGGATGTCCCCTGGGCCTGCTGGGATATACCTCAGCTTATTGAAAGGTGGAAAAGATGGAAATTGCTGCAGCCTTAATTAAAATTTCTGTGTTCTCTTTAGCCACAATCAAGATCCCAGAGCAGTGGCTAATATAGTTCCATAATTCAAGAACAGAAACAGGGAAACTATAGACCAGTGAGTCTCATGCCAATGGTAAGTAACTTACTGGAGACGGTTCATATGAACTTGATTTATAAGCATTTAGGAAAGCCATCACCTAATTAGGGACAAACAGCATGGCTTTGTGTCATGTCTTGCTAACTTAATTGAGTTTTCCGAGGAGGTGACAAAGATGATTGATGAAGATAGAACTGTGGATCTTGTTCTCATGAATTTTGGTAGGGCGTTGATAAGGTCCCTCATGGGAGGGCTCATCCAGAAGATTAAGATACATGACATCCATGATCATTTGGCCATTGGATTCAGAATTGGCATGCCCATAGAAGATAGAGAGTAGTAGTTGATGGCACTTATTCTGGCTGGAGATCTGTACTAGGACCTCTGCTGTTCCTAAAATATAAATAGCCTGGATGAAAATGTAAAAGTGTAGACTAGTAAGTATTTCAGATGACATGATGCTGTGGAAGGGATAGAACACTGGCAAATGATATGGTGGGATACAGAAGAGTTGTGGATAGGGCAAAGCAAGGGCAGATAAAGTTTAACCTAGCCAAATGTGAAGTGTTGCACTTTGTGAGATCGAATGTAAGGAGACAGTAAACTGTTAATAGCAGGACTGTTGACTGTGTTAAAGTGCAGAGAGCTCCTGGAGTCCAAGAGCATAGGTTCCTGAATGTGGCTACACAAGTTGACCAGGTGGTTAAGAAGGCATATGTAAAGCCCCATCTGCCCACAACGACTGGTTTTAAGCTGTCAGTAACTTGCCTTTTCCCCTTCTCCTGTCAGTAGAAACAATAGCTAAGCTTGGCCTAAGCTTAGTCACCAGGAGCCGGACTTGGTTATCAGAGGTTTGGTTGTCATTTAGTAAGTAGTGAGAGCTTATCCCCACTACCATCCCTGGCTATAACAACCTTAAGGAGAGGCCTATATAGAGTAGACATGCAATGTCTTTTCTCCCAGGGTCTCAAAGTTTAATACTAGAGGGCATACATTTAAGGTGAAAGAGGTGTAAGTTCAAAAGAGATATGTGGGGCAAGCGTTTTTACACAGACTGTGCTAGGTGCCTGGAATACACTGCTTAGCCTAGTGGAAGCAAATACAATAGGGGCATTCAAAAGCTCTTACATTGGCATACAGATGTGCCGGAAATGGAAGGATATGACATTATGTAGGCAGAAGGGATTGGTTTAGTGGAGTATTTGTTTACTAATTAATTTGATACTACATCATGGGCTGATGGACCTGTTCCTGTGCTGTACTGTTCTATGTTAAATTTTGGTGATTTCAAAAAGAAAAGCATTAGCACTAAATCAAGCAACGGAGTTATTAACATTATAAATGACTAGAGCGCCATTTCCTTAAAACTCAATCATTTTTGTTTGACCTGACAAAAACATTTTTATTAACCTAAATACTACCCTTGTTCACCATTGTCAAGGATATTCCCTGTTTATGAGTGTAATGTGTGAAAGGCATTAGCCTGTAACATGTTGAAAGAACAATTACTTATATAAAACCTGCTTGAAAAAAATATCTGCTTTTTTGCAACATGAACTTGGTCACACTTTAAAGATTATTAATCAACCAATCTATCATGCTGTTTTCTTTATTGCATTTTGTGATTAATTCTTAATCTGTGACTTACTGGATTTGTATGTTAAAATATATTATGTAAACAAGACCAACAAGATCAAACAAGCGGCCATTCTGCTTGGTAATCTTGTATAAATTTGTATTTGTTCATGAGGCTAGAACATTATCATGTGCCCAATTCCCAAATCTTTGTTAACCCTCGGGGAGCAGTGTGCTGTGTAACAAATAAATAACACGAGACTGTACCTGTACTTAGAGCAGTTCAGCACTTTGTTTTACTCAAAGTATGGCCATGAACATTGGGATTCCACTCTGCTTACTGTGTTCCATAAACGATAGAGCATTTTAAAATTCCTTCTCCAGCAACTGCTGATCTTCAGGGCTCTGTTATTTTTCCTCCATTCTTCTGCAAACTTATTCACATGTTTCATGCTGAGGAATCAATTCTAATTCAAAATTTCTACATTATATAGCCCCAGTGCACAAAACATGCAATTCCTTTAAAATTCAATGGTCATTGGGAATTTTGTTCATTTAATTCCTGAAAGGCAGAACAATTGCAATAACGTCAAATTAAATAGCATGTTAAATAGCACAGTTCATAGTTTCCTAAAAATTATGCAATGAGTTAAATAGTCATAAAGTGCATGCAAACTTTATACTTGTAAATAATTAATTGCAATTACATTCTTCATCTTCTGCAATTGACTTTATCTTGAACTGACAAATGCTATATATATTCTCTTTGCTAATTACAAAATATTCTATCATTACAGAGTTGGAGGGAAGGGATGTTATTCTGGTTATTTGCCTTTTATTTTGCTTGTGGTTATATAGGTATAGAAATATAGAAAACCTACAGCACAATACAGGCCCTTTAGCCCACAAAGCTGTGCTGAACATGTACTTATTTTAGAAATTACCTAGGGTTATCCATAGCCCTCTACTTTTCTAAGCTCCATGTACCTATCCAGCAGTCTCTTAAAAAACCTTATCGTATCCGCCTCCACTGCCGTCGCCGGCAGCCCATTCCACACACTCACCACTCTCTGCGTAAAAAACTTACCCCTGACATCTCCTCTGTACCTACTTCCATGCACATTAAAACTGTGCCCTCTCGTGTTAGCCATTTCAGCCCTGGGAAAAAGCCTCTGACTATCCATACGATTAATGTCTCTCATTATCTTATACACCTCTATCAGGTCACCTTTCATCCTCCGTCGCTCCAAGAAGAAAAGGCTGAGTTCACTCAATCTATTTTCATAAGGCATGCTTCCCAATCCAGGCAACATCCTTGTAAATCTCCTCTGCACCCGTTTCTATGGTTTCCACATCCTTCCTGTAGTGAGGTGACCAGAACTGAGCACAGTACTCCAAGTGGGGTCTGACCAGGGTCTTATATAGCTGCAACATAACCTCTCGGCTCCTAAACTCAATCCCACGGTTGATGAAGGCCAATGCACCGTTTGCCTTCTTAACCACAAAGTCAACCTGCACACCTTTGAATGTCAGCAGAGCTACAAGCTGATTATCTAGGCATGGTCAGAATGAAAGCTTTGGCATGAAGCTTTGTCCGGTGTCTCGGCATAGCAGCTTTGAGTGTCCTATGGACTCAGACTCCAAGATCCCTCTGATCCTCCACACTGCTTAGAGTCTTATCATTAATACTATATTCTGCCATCATATTTGACCTACCAAAATGAACCACCTCACACTTATCTGGGTTGAACTTCATCTGCCACTTCTCAGCCAAATTTTGCATCCTATCGATTTCCTGCTGTAACTTCTGACAACCCTCCACACTGTCCACAATACTCCCAACCTTTGTGTCATCAGAAAATTTACTAACCCATCCCTCCACTTCCTCATCCAGGTCATTTATAAAAATCACTAAGAGAAGGAATCCCAGAACAGATCCCTGAGGCACACCACTGGTGACCGACCTCCATGCAGAAAATGACGCGTCTACAACCACTCTTTGCCTTCGGTGGGCAAGCCAATTCTGGATCCACAAAGCAATGTCCCCTTGGATCCCAATGTCTCCTTACTTTCTCAATAAGCCTTGTATGGGGTGCCTTGTCAAATGCCTTGTTGAAATCCATATACACTACATCTTCTGCTCTACCTTCATCAATGTGTTTAGTCACATCCTCAAAAAATTCAATCAGGCTCATAAGGCATGACCTCCCCTTGACAAAGCCAAGTGGACTATTCCTAATCATATTATACCTCTCCAAATGTTCATAAATCCTGCCTCTCAGGATCTTTTCCATCAACTTACCAACCACTGAAGTAAGACAGTGGTTATAATATTCCTGGGCTATAATTTCCTGGGCTATCTTTACTCCCTTTACATAGAAACATAGAAAGCCTACAGCACAATACAGGCCCTTGTGCCGAAGATATCC
Source organism: Hemitrygon akajei (assembly GCF_048418815.1). Taxonomy (NCBI): domain Eukaryota; kingdom Metazoa; phylum Chordata; class Chondrichthyes; order Myliobatiformes; family Dasyatidae; genus Hemitrygon; species Hemitrygon akajei. The sequence goes on from NC_133136.1 coordinate 76,392,878, forward strand.
TTGCCTTAGAACTATCTAGGCTTACCCATAGCCCTTTATTTTTCTAAGCTCCATGTAACCATATAGGAGCCTCTTAAAAGACCCTATTGTTTCCACCTCCACCACTGCTGCCAGCAGCCTATTCCAGGCACTTTAAATTTGATTCAGTAAAGAATTGTTAATCTGAGTCATTAAGGAGACAGTGAATTGAAGTGAGAAAGAAAGACTACTTGAAACAAGGAAAATCAAATGGAGGAGGAAATAAAAAGTTAAAGCTGGGATATTAAAAAAGAGAAAACATGAATTTAAAGGTAAAGTGGATAAATGCATCTATTTGCTTTCTTGTGCAACAGCATAATTCTTCTCTAAGCATTGGACCTTTAATTTTCTTTTTGCTATGAGCAAGTGAGGAACAGAAGACAATGTAAAACTTCATAAGGAAAGAGACTAAATGAAGCAGATTCACTTTGGAACATTTAGTTCACTAGTCTCGATCATTTTCAATACCAGTGTCAATGGGAGAACATTGAAAGTAAATTGCTTTCTGTCTACTTTGCTGCATATATGTAAAAAAAAAAGCTGTGGAATGAAAAACTAAAAAATTAGGAAGAATTAAAAAAAGGGGAAGAAAGGTGGAAATAAGGAAAAAGTAGAAAATAAGCAATTCCAGCATGGATGTTCCCAAGACCGGCTGTGAAAGAGGAGGGTTGGGCATTCAGGTAGCAACCACATCCCATAGAAAACCATGCTACACAAATGCCAACAGAAGCTCCCAAGATCTCATGCCCGAGAGAGGAAGAATATTCAAAGATGGGCTATATCTGGCCCAGGACAGGTTACTCTGGTGAGCTTCCGTCGGCAGTCTAATAGGGGAGATGGGTTTAAAAAGAGACAGAAAAGAAGCAAAATGACTTATTCATTCAAACCTATCAGACATTGAAAGGCCTAGACAGAGTGAATATGGAGAGGATGTTTCTTATCCTTGGGGAGTCTAGGACCAGGGGGCACAGCCTCAGAATAGAAAGATGTCCCTTTACAACAGAGATGAGGAGGGATTATTTTTGCCAGAGGGCAATGAATCTGTGGAATTCACTGCCACAGATGGATGTGGAGGCCAAGTCATTGAATATACTTAAAGCAGAGGTTGTTAAATTCTTGATTAGTCAGGGTATCAATAGTTATGGGGAGAAGGCAGGAGATTGGGTTTCAGATGAATAATAAGTAAGCCATGACTGAATGATGAAACAGACTCAATAAGCTGAATAGCTTAATTCTGCACCTATGTCTTATGGTCTTATGGTCTAAAACAGAGTGGTGAGTACAGCGATGAATAGAAACAGCATGAAGAAAACTGAAGTAAGAACTAATTAAGCTATCTCTGAGGAAGTAAAGAAACAAATATGTAAATTAAGACAGAATTAAATGTTACAATTTAAAATGCTCACATTAGGTAACCTCTGCTGCCATAAACAGATACTGTAAGAAGGAACGTGCTTGATTACTTCAACAAAATTCCAGGCTAATTGAGAGGTACATGGAATAATTTTTCTTTCTGCCGTTCTGCATGACCAAAGATAACTTGCTTCCACTCTGGTTAATGCGGTCAGGGTGGGAGTTGCAGACTCTGAGAGAGGAGGTGGGTGAAGGGGCGGGTTGTTCGTGAGGTAATGTACTCCTTCCATTTACAGATCTTTTGCTTGGATCCGAGTGTCTGTGCTGTTCTTAATACTATCTTTCTCCTTCTCCACTTCCCCCTCATTCCTTTCCTAATAGAGAATAACTACAGTGTAGAAACAGACTCCTCATTCCAGTCACACCAGCTTCCCCCCATCCTCCATGTTAGTACTCCCATAGTACTTGAATGGAACATGGCATTTGTACGGATACACCATCATATTTCCTTTGTTTGTCACAGGTGTTGGATATGAACCTAACTAATCTTTTACTTTATCTGAGCACTTAAAACTCGTAATTCTTAATAATAAAAATGGACAACACATAGAAGTTAGCATATCACTATTCTAGCTCCAATGAGCTTTGTTCAATTCCATCTCTGTCTCTAAGGAGTTGGTACATTATTCCTGTGACCACATGGGGGCTTCCTCTGGGTGTTTCATTTCCTCCCACATTCCAAAGACATGTGGGTTAGTAGGTCCATTGATCATATGGATGTAACTGGGCAGCAGAGGCTCGATGGGCCAAAGGGCCTGTTACCAAGTTGTTTCTCCAAATAAGTAAACACACACACACACACACACACACACACACACACACACACACACACACACACACACACACACACACACACACACACACACTTGTATTTCTTTGTTAAAGTGATGAAATGCCCAACAATTTTTAAGAATCAAACTTCAAAGCAAAATATGATAAAAATTTACATAAACTTTGTAGGTTTTGAGGAAAAATTTAAAAGGATAAAAATAGGTACTGCGAGTTATGGAGGGAATTTCTGAGAGTAAGGGCTTCGCAGCTTAAGGCAGGCTTTCACTGGTGAATGTTTAAAATCAGGGAAATCCAAAAGGCCACAAGTGTTTCTTATGGAATATAAATTGTCTTTTTTATCCTTTAAACCAAGCTAAAATTTTCATCAAGAAGTTTTCATCCCTTCAAATACAATAAGCTCTAAAAGGTTACTCAAATATCCTATTTAATAGTTTATATGCTTAAAAGAAATTTATCACTGACATGAACCGTTTATGTAAAGAATAATAGCAGAAACCTGCACATGATTACAAGGTGATAATCTCATTTGAGTAGTCAGCTGAAATTATATATCAAGGTTTTGAGGTCAATAACTACATTTGGAGTCCTTAATGAGATTACTGCCTTGAAATTACTCTACCAGTTTTATATAAGTACAGTGAAATTGGTAAAACGAGTTTTGTTTTATTGTTCCTGGATTGTCTTTGGTTCTTGTAGATGGCTTAGTCAACATTAAAAACCTTAATGGACAAGTAAAGTTGATATAATCAGGGTAAGTGATCCTCTGCATTTATATTTCCAGAAACTAATCTCCAAGAACACATAAAACACACAGGAGTTTATCTTATCTCTTTTCAGTAAGATGCTAAGCCTGCCCTCCTAGGTGTGAAAGTGTTACAGCAATATTCAGAAGAGACAAAGATGCTCTCCCAATAGCCTGGCCAATACTTACCCCTCAACCAAATTCAATCAAGACTGGAAGCAGTTAATCATGTGAAACAATCACTGAAGGAGTGGCAGGATTAACGGAACAATTACTGTCTGGGGCCAATATTACACATGGCACATACAGGTATGTTAAACTCCTTTTTTATGAATGAGGTAAGGAAAAAATGCATCTAAATATTAGTTCCGTCTCTGCATGCTCTACTTTGTCACAATAGATTGTCACTCCCAATGTGCAGTTAATTTATCATGGTGGCCTGTGAAAGAGCTGTGGTATACTCATTCTGTATAATGTTGCTTTGCCTCTGTAACAGTTTTCATCAAATGTGCCTCTGCAGTGGTCTTCTTGTGATGGCTACTGTTCCATATATATGGATTACATACCTCTTTATGGTCTGACGTGATCTGGATTGTGATATATGCTGTTTAATCCTTGCCTTATGTCAGATCTGGTGATGGTCTGATGTAGACTGCATTCTTACCGAGTCTTATAATGTCGGTAGATCATGGGTACTTCTGCTGTATTAGTGTGTCTTCCTTCTTACAGTCCATGTTGAATTGTTTTCCCATAAGTTTTTCACTTCTGCTCTGAACGCCTGTTATTAGGAGTAAAGTTCTGATTCATTTAGTTACCATAATTAGAAAGAAGATATTATAACTAGGGAAAAGATTCTTGGGAAACCGAAAGGTCTGAAGTTTGATGAGTCACCTGGACCAGATGGCTGAGTTCTAAAAGACGTGGCTGAAGAGATCTTGGAGGCAATAGTGTTGATCTTTCAAGGATCACTAGATTCTGAAATGGTTCTGGAATACTGGAAAATTGCAAATGTCACTCCACTCTTCAAGAAGGGAGAGAAGAAAGGAAACTATAGGCCAGTTAGAGTGACCTCAGTAGTTGGGAAGATGTTGGAGTCAATTATTAAGGATGAGGTCTCAGGGTGCTTGGAGGCACATGCTAAAATAGGCCATAGTCAGCATGGTTTCCTCAAGGGAAAATCTTATCTGACAAATCTGTTGGAATTCTTTGAAGAAGTAACAAGCAGGATAGACAGAGGAAAATCAGTGGATGTTGTGTACTTGGATTTTCAGAAGGCCTTTGACCAGGTGCCACACATGAGGTTGCTTAGCAAGCTACAAGCCAATGGTATTACAGGAAAGATTCTTGCATGGATAAAGCAGTGGCTAATTGGCAGGAAGCAAAGAGTGGGAATAAAGGGAGCCTTTTTTGGTTGGCTGCCAATGACTAGTGGTGTTCCACAAGGGTCTGTGTTAGGACTGATTATTTTATGCTATATGTTGATGATTTGGATGATCTAATTGATGGCTTTGTTGCAAAGTTTGCAGATGATATGATGATAGATGGAGGAGCAGGTAGTTTAGAGGAAGGAAATAAGCTACAGAAGGACAGACAGAATAGGAGAATGGGCAAAGAAATGGCAAATGGAATACAGTGCTGGGAAGTGAATGGTCATGCACTTTGATAAAAGACATGAAAGGGTTGACTATTTCCTAAATGGAGATTAAAATACAAAAAAACTGAGGTGCAAAGGGACTTGGGAGTCCTTGTGCAGGATTCCCTAAAGGTTAATTTGCAGGTTGAGTCTGTGGTGAGGAAGGGAATTGTAAAGTTAGCATTTATTTCAAGAAGATTAGAATATAAAAGCAAGGATGTAATGTTGAAACTTTATAAAGCACTGATGAGGCTCACAAAATTGTGAGCAGTTTTGGGCCCCTTATTTGAAAAGGATGTGCTGGAACTGAACAGGGCTCAAAGGAAGTGCACAAAAATGATTCCAGGATTGAATGCTTGTCATGTGAAGAATGTTTGCTGACTCTGGACCTGTATTCACTAGAATTCAGAAGAATGAGGGGTGACCCCATTGAAACCTATTGAATGGTGAAAGGCCCTAATAGAGTGGATGTGGAGAGGATTTTTCCTGTGGTGGGAGAGTCTAAGACAAGAGGAAACACCTTTACAGTACCAGTGACCTGGGGTTCCATTCCCGCTGCTGCCTGTAAGGAGTTTCTATGTTTTCCCTATGACCAGGTGAATTTTCTTTGGGAGCTCTGATTTCCTTCCACAGTACAAAGGCTGGGAGGTTAATTGGTCATTGTAAATTGTTCCATGATTGGGCGAGGATTCAACTGGGGGATTACTGCGTGGCGCGGCTTGAAGAGCTGTACTGGCATATTCTGCACCGTATCTCAAAAAATAAATAAATTGAAGCTTCTGTACATATAGTGAATGTTATGGATGAAGTAATTGTTTCTGCTGAGCCAGTCTTCATTGTCCCATCATGGTTTATCTCTATCATCCCCATTTTCTCTCCATCCAAGTATCAGTGTGACACTTTTCTGATCTACAGTAATGAAATCACCACATAGGTTCACTCTTAGGTTCACTACCTTTGGAGAACCCCTCCCAGCAGACATGAACATTACAGCTTTTGACACATTGGCTTCAACTAAATCATCTTGAGATTAATAATTTCCTGAGGGATGACTACATGTTGCTCCCAAGTCAAGTTGAAATGTCGCTGATTGCCATTGCATTAACATCTTAGTGTTGATGCATTGATTGTGTATTTCTTTCAGAGAGCTGAACTCATTCGGCAACAAGTACACTTTTTCAACCAGCAATGTAAAGCTGACCCTGTATCTCTCTCTGCACCCTCACCTCATCTATTCCACGCAACTTTGATGACCTATTTATTGTGCAATGCTTGTTGAAAAAAATCATTAAACTGACATAATGCACATTCTTTACCGTCGGCTTGGTGTGTTTTTTCTCATTTTGCTGCCTATAATTCCTTCTCTTTTCTGCCTATTGTCACTCCATGTTGTCTTTGTCCAACACCTCTAATCTGCAGTTGGCTAAATCTGTAGCTCTGCATATCACTTTTCTAGAAATAATTCTGTTTCACGTAGTAGCTATTCTCTGTGGCTGGATTCCCAGATTCCACCAATTGTCAGATATCTAATTGGGCAGTGTTTTAAATCTGCAAAAATTTAAATTATCTGCTAACAATCTTAGCTCCATTAGAAATTAGCACAGGATTATTCTCTTGTGACCAATGAAATATTAAAATCTTTAATTTTGGCTGTCCTGGTTTATTTACTCAATATACAGTGTAAACCCTTCCATTCTCTCCATTCTTTAGGCATGGCAATTGCCTGGCCATCCAGCAGTTTGTGTGGCTTTATTTGTTCAGTTGTACACTCTTTCGTTTGAATAATACAGCCTCTGTTTCTCACTAATCATCCAAATGTTATTGTCATACTAAAGAATAAAATGATCTTGGTGATTTGCCTGAACCTGCATGTTTCTTCTGGTGGAAGTGTATTTTGAGACTTCTAGTGCAACCTGTGACTTGGTGAGCATTCACAGAAAATAGAACTGTGGTGTATGGTGCAGGAGTTGGTAATGAAGTGTTAGTTAAATGGGCTCCACTATAATATTGATGCCCTGATAGCAATACATGCCAGCCCCTCCTTTTAATGGTTTCTGCATCAGTTGTTCTCCATTGTTATTTGTCAACAGTCCTTTTGTGGAAATCACATCTGAGTTGCATCTTGGGCCTTGATCATCCTACACCAATGAGACAGTATAGCAAAAGACTGAGCCAAGGCAACTGCGTGCCCACTCACAGAATATCGCCTTTGCTTCCTTCCCCCATGTTTTATCTCCACTCTTATGTTAGTCTTTATGCAGCTGTTCTGTAAAGGGAGAGTTCCTTTAAGTTCTGATACACTTCTCTGTCATCAATGTGGCAATGCTGTCTTTGTGGGGAGATTCCAAGTGGAATGACACAAATTCCATTTTAGCACAGAGTCTATGTGCTATCTGCTGTACCATTGATTTTAATGCAATTTTGCTCATTTCATGCACGCTTGTAGTGGATTCAATTAGACATTCAAACTCTGAGTACATATGTTTTATGAGGAGGGTGAAATCCAATTTCTAGGCAATAGTTTCCCCGCAGCATGGCATAGAATGTTAGTGCTAGTGTGCATCATCAACATGCTGTTTAAAATCTGTTCATTAAATAAATAACACTTGGGAACAGATCTCCAGAATTGAAGATTGTGTCAGGGAAAGCTGTGATCAAATCTCATAATGATCTGCTCGAACCACACTGTGAGGACAATGGCCAGTTCAGGTCACTGAGGAGCAGTAAAGGTATTCAACTATGAGGAAAGTCTAAATAAACCTGGGAATTTCAATCTGCCAATTAAATACTTGACGGTGATCCAATAGAACATTATCAGAATGGAAACAGAATGGATACATTAAATTCTGAATTTCACTTGAAGTTGTGAAGCTAAACCTAGGGCACAAAGATTAAAAGTGATAAAAATGCAATGTTAAGATTGATAAAATGAAGTTCATTTCACATAAAAGGTAACCAACAGAGTAGACAGAATATTGGAGCTAAGAACTTTAAAATCAATTAAGAAAAGTTGAATGTTGCATTGAGGATGACAGAATTGAGATGAGTTAAATGGTCCTTTGAACAAATAATGACCTTATTATATTGTGATAAAGGAATGCTCCTGTGTATGTAACATAACAACATATGGGCTAGAGATTGTAGTGTAATTGTCATGTGGTAGTGTAGTGGTTCATTACATTACCACAATGGTTGCTAGACTAGGTGCCACAGTTCTGGACCATTGATTCAGAGATATGAGCTGGAAGCCCATTATGTTGAGCGGATAACTTCATCTTAAGTAATTATATAAATCTGGATTTATTTTAAAAAGTGCTAGTCTCAATGAAAGAACAACACAATACAACTAGTTCATTGTAAAATCCCATCTGGTTCACTTCGGGGAAGGAAATCGATTAATATTATGTTTTCTAGCCTGCGCAGATTTCATATTAGACAATGTGTTTGATTTGTCATTCAGGGCAATAAGTACTGGTCTTAGCAGTGACATTCACTTCCCATTAATGTCTAAAGAAATGTGCAATAACATTATTGCCCATGCATCCCCGACTAAAAGTGATGTTTGATCAGGATCTAGTAGGATGAAGGTAGAAGATAGGTCATATTTGATGTCAGAGGATGAAGTTCAAGGTGGGTTTATGACCATCACAGGTTTGAGGTTCAAGAAAGGCATTTGAGGACTGAGGGTGGAGGATGGAGTCAACCGTCAGAGAATTAGGGCTAGAGGGAGGTACATGAGAGGTGATCAGCATGTAATAAGAGTTAGCACAATGAAGGAACATGGGAGAGAGGGAATCTCAAAGAAAGAAGGTATGAAAAATGGAATCTCATTTTTAAGTGAAGTCCTAGTACTGTGTTATGATAGGAAAATGTTAGAATCTATTATTAATATTATAGTTGGACAAAAAAATCAAGGTGATGAGAAAAGTTGACATTGTGAAAGGGAAGACGTACCTGATCAGTTTGGTGGAGTTCTTTAAAGAAGAAACATATGTCATAGAGAAAGGGGAACTGATGGGCATTCTATACTTAGATTTCCAAAAGGCATTTGATAAGCACATCAAGCCTTAATGCTGAAAATTAAAGGTCACTCTGTAACTGGTAACACACTGGCATGGATGGATAACTTTCTGGCCAGCAGGAAACAGAGAGTGGACATAAATGTGTGTTTTTTATTTGGCAATATGCGCTCATAATGAGTGGTTTATCACAGAAAATCAGGGCTAGCGTTTCAGATTTTTATTACTTGTATCAATGACTTGGTGAAAGCACTGACAATACTAAATCTGCTGAAGGTACAAAGATAGGCTGGAAAGCAAGTTACAGAAAGTGCATGAAGAGGCAACAAAGTGGTATCAAAAGATTAAATGAGTGGGTAGAGATTTGGCAAATGGATGATATTACGGAAAAAAAGTAATTGTTCATTTTAGCAGGAAAATCAAAAAAACATGATACTTATTTTCTCAGAACTCTGAGTTGCAAAGAAATCTTAGGGTTGTAGTTTATGATTCTCAAAAGGCTAATATGTATATATAGCAAGCAACTGATGAGGCTATATTTGGAAGGCTGTGTGTAGTATCGGTCTTCCCGTTCAAGGAAGAATGTAATGCATTGGAAACAATACAGAAAGATTTACTAAACTCTTCCTGAAATAGTAGGTTGTTTTTTAAAGAAACATTGAACTAGCTAGACATTTCACCTGTGAGTCTGTTGGGGTCATTTACTGTGTCTGGTGCTCCAGGTGTGGCCTCCTGTATGTTGGTGAGAGCCGATGTAGATTAGCAGACTGCTTCACTGAGCGTCTATGCTCTGTCCACCAGAACAAGCAGGATCTTCCAGCGGCCATCCATTTTAATTCCACTTTCCATTCCCATTCCAATTTGTCCATCTATTGCCTCCTCCACTGTCGGGATAAGGCCACACTTAGATTGGAGGAACAACACCTTACATTCTGTGTTTGGGTAGTCTTCAACCTGATGGCAAGAATATCAATTTCTCAAACTTCCAGTAATGCCCCCAGCCCCCTTTCTCCATTTCCCATCCCCCTTTCTGTCTCTCACCTCATCTCACCAATCAACTTCCCTGCTCTTTACTTCATCCCTCCCTCTCCAGGTTTCAGCTGTCACCTGGTGGTTCTCTCTCCCCTCCCCCCCCCCCCCCCCACCTTTTAAATCTACTCCACAGCTTTTTTTTCTCCAGTCCTGCTGAAGGGTTTTGGCCAGAAACGTCGACTGTACTTTTTACCATAGATGCTGCCTGGCCTGTTGAGTTCCTCCAGCATTGTATGTGTATCGTTCAGATTTCCAGCATCTGAAGATTATCTCTTGTTTTAGGTTTGTATCTGATCGATTTTAGTAGTGAGAGGGAATTTGAATGATGCCTTAAGTTTCTTAGCATTCTTGACAAGATGGATGTGTAAAAGATGTTTTCCCTTGTAGGAGAATTGGTAAATTGGTTTATTATTGTCACATGTACCAAGTGAAAAACTTATCTTTCATACCTTCCATACCAATCAATTCATTACAAGAAGCTGTCCTTGGTGGTATGTGCTTTCAGACTTTTGTATTTCCTGCTCAATGGGAGGAAGAGAACAGAGAATGGCCAGGCTGGCTGGGATATTTGATTATCAGCTACAAACTTGGTTAGAGCAGTTTGCAGATGAAATGAAGATAGGTGGAGAGGCAGATGGTGTTGAGGAAGCAGGGAGGCTGCAGAAGGACTTGGACAGATGAAGAGAATGGGCAATAAAGTCACAGATGGAATACAATGTTGGGAAGTATATGGTCATGCACTTTAGTAGAATGAATAAAGGCATAGACTGTTTTCTAAACAGGGAGTAAATTCAAAATCTGAGGTGTAAAGGGACTTGGAAATCCTCACGCAGGATTTGCTAAAGGTTGATTTGTGGGTTGAGTTGGAAGGCAAATGCAATGTTAATTTTAATTTTGAGAGGACTAGAATATAAAAGCAAGGATGTAATGGTGAGGTTTCATAAGGCACTGGTGAGGCCTCACTTGGAGTATTGTGAGCAGTTTTGGGTCCTTAATTAAGAAAGGATGTGCTGACATTGGAGACTATGCAGAGGAGGTTCTTGAGAATGATTATGGGAATGAAAGGCTTATTGTATGAGGAGTAATTGATGTCTCTGGGTCTTAACTCGCTGGAACTTAGGAGAATAAGGTGGTACCTCATTGAAACCTATCAAATGTTGAATGCCCTAGATGGAGTAGATATGGAGGGGATGTTTCCTATGGTGGGGTTATCTAGGACCAGAGGGCACAGCCTCAGAATAGAAGGGTGTCCATTTAGAATGGAGTTGAGGAGAAATTTCTCTTTCCTGAATCTGTGGAATTCTTAGCTGCAGGTGGCTGTGGAGGTCAGGTCATTGGGCATATTTAAGGTGGAAGCTGACAGGGGCTTGATTAGTAGGGTCGTGAAAAGTTTCAGAGAGAAGGCAGGTGAATGGGGTTGAGAAGGAAATGGTGAAATGGTGGAGCATACTTGATGGGCCGAATGGTATAATTCTGCTCCTATGTTGTATAATCAAGTCAGAGGTGTTTTTGCCTATCCTTACTCAACGTGGTTTGTTGTTCTGGAAGTTAAGTATCCATTTGCAAAGAGAAGTGTTAATTCCAGTTTTTGGAGTCTGGTGATGGGTTTGCTTGGAATTATAGTATTGAATATGGAGCTGTAGTCAATAAACAATAGGCCAATGTACTGTCCATATGCTCCAAAGATGAGTTTAAGGCTATGGAGATGGTTCTACTTTAGATTAGTTTTAGCGGTAGAACACTTGCAGTGGATCAGTGTTGTCTGGGAGGCTGGAGTTGATGTATGGCATGACCAGCCTTTCAAAGCCCTTCATTGTGGTGGACGTCAGAGCCACTGGGTAAAAGGGCACTGATGGCAATAAGAAGTTGCCTTGGAGGGCAGCAATAAGAGATAAAGCCTTTTAATTTATTTTCAGCATTATTTTAGAGACTGCAGCAGTTTTGCCCCTTTGACATAAAGGAATAGTGCAATCTTCTCCAATCTGTGTCATCCCAAGTTCAAGTCTAATTGTCATTCAACTGTGTACATGAAACAGCTGAACGAAACAGCATTCCTCTAGGGCTAAGATACAAGACACAGGACATACAGTCACACACAGCATACAATACATAGAGTTAAAAAGCACATACTGTCACAAAATAAATAATAATGTTAACCCAAATCACTGAGTGGCGTGGCCTGAAGATCGATGGTGCACGGGATGTTGTCCTGGAGCAATGTTTCTACAAGAACGAGTACGCAACATTTCATCATAGGGTAGTGCAGCCGAAGATGAATGCAATCCAACTTGCTTTCCACCAACTAAAGACTGGAGAGCAGTACCAACAGGAGGGGCCAGCACCAGCTCAACATGCCTACTGCACCCCTGCTCTCTCTCACCTCTGCTCCGGCACCTCCTCCCCTGAGTGGCTGCAACAAGTGATGCTGTGGCCATCTACCTCTCTGCAGTTATCAACCGTATTATTAGAGAAATATTCGGCAAAGTCTTGAGTAAGGTTCTGGTGGAATCGTTAATTTCGGGATGGAAAAATTTGGAAGAGCACCAGAATAGTCGCAGGATGCCACAGACTTAAGACTCCTGCTCTTATTTCAGCCCTTCAAGGTGACCTCTTATTTTTAATCAGCGCCCCCAGTTCTGGATTTTCCCACACAAGGTGGCACCTTCCTCACATTCATCCTGTCAAGACCCCTCAGCATCTTGTATGTTTCAAATCAAGTCCTCTCTTTCTGAAATTAGCCTGTGCTTTTTTTTAAAGTGGTGCAAAAATATTACAATATTCGGAAAAATGACCCTTACTTTCCTCTCTCCAGTGGGGCTGTCTGACTGGCTGATGGCTTATCGGACTTTCTATCTGTGTTACAAAATATAAAGGTTTGTGATGTGAGACTGGAGCCTGAGCAGTGCAGATTCCCACAGAGCCCTATTGAGGAACCCCTATTGTTTTTAATCTACATAACTGATGAAAACAACTACAATCTGGTCAAGTTTTATGACTGAAATGCAGAGAGAACAGCAGAGAGTAGGAATACAGCAAACAATGATAGATTGGTTTTACAATTGGGAAGACAGTTGACAACTGAAATGTAATACTGATGAATGTATGGCATTATTTACATAGGTCAAAGTACATGGAACTTAGTGTTTGGAATGATTGAGACTGAATTATCATAAAGGAACACAGAAAAGAAACCAAGGCTGTCATTAATATGTCACTGTCAATGTCCACACACGGGAGGAAAGCAGCCAATCAAGATTCTCAGACTGAGAGGTGAATTTTCACTGTTGTGCCATGAAATCTTGACAGTAGTACATAAGGTAGTGGGAATTGCTTTGTTGCAGATTTTCACTCCTAACAGTGCTAAATTCTGTGCTGGATAATGGACTGCTCACCTGGCTCAGAACATGGCTTCTTTTATTACACTGGGATTGTCTAAAACTGTACAAAGGACCTCACACTGGTTTGATAAGCTCTCGAGAATGGACCATTTACCCCAAGATACCTATCTTCAGGCTAGAGGTTGAACTCTGTCAGCTGAGGCCAGCAGAATGTGTTGGGGTACTCTTTCTCTACTCATACCCCACCATCTAAAAGCTATTTCCTCAAATGGATTTGAACTGTTAAGAATTTATAGGCAGCTATCCAGTGGTTAAAATCTCTTCGGTTTGGTGTATCAGTGTCAAAGAGATTAATATTTGATTCCTGGAGGACCCAGGACAACCCGGAAAGGCTGACAATGTTGGATGTTAACAACACTAACTCTTGAGGAGTTTGCAGCCAAATTATCCTGGCCACTAACCATGACATCTTTGGACTGCTGCTGAAAGATAGTAATAAGTAAGGTCAAGCCAAAAAAACTTGCTGGGGAAATTAAAAAGTAGTTTTGCTGTTATGGTGATTTGGTTAATTTCAATGCAATCCTGAGAGCACTAAAGATCTGACTATATAATGTAAAAAGAGCAGAATGATTTCAGGGGTTTGTGCAGAGGCATACCTACCAGATCCCTTCGGTGTTCAGCACTCGGTAAGGCTGGAAACTTGCCATTTTCAATGAAATTCAGTTGTATGAGAAGTGACAGAGGAGAGGGCAACAGGACAGCTGTAAATCTTACAAAGTGAGCCATAGAGAAGATTAAAGAATCATTTTGCTCTGAAGGTGTCAGAAAGGTGATATTAAATTGTTTAGATAAGATAAATGCAGATTTTACTGTAAAAAAATAAGAAGATGGAAAGCCTTGAGCAAGGAATAGGTGTGAGTCAAAGATATTGTGAATATTTACTATTCAGTTGGATTCTTTGATTGAGTCTCAATGCAGTAGAAGAATAACTTCATTGGGCCCAATGGCCATAGCTCATCTTTGACTTTTGTAATGCTTTTATCCTCTGTTCACTTTGTCACAACAATAATCTTTCTCAAACAATTTTAAAACATTGTACTTTCCAATACATCAACATTGTAACTCATTGCAAAACTGCATAGAAAATACTAACCTTGTGTTCAGAAGTTTGAAGCTGCGTTCAAAGAGTTGTTTGTTAACAACATTTCTGCGTTGTTTTCTTTAATTTCAAATACCCTGTCTATAAGTGACAGGAAAGATTTATGGCTCCTTGCCACTGTTAAGAGCTATAAACCTTTCTAGTACTACAGAAGCTGGTCTGATAAATCAGAATGAATGATATTATTCACTACAAAGAGAATATCAGCATGAGCTCTCAGTGCTCTTTCACACACAGTATAATCTACAAAAAAAGCTTCGCATTCCTTTATGTGCAATTGAAGTTTCATATTTATTATACTTTATAGAGATAACTGTACAAGGCCAACTACACAGATTTTAAAAGTAATGACAACGAAAGCTGTAATATAGGCGAAAGAACAATTATATTAATTTTTTTTGCCTAGATGCTTAAATCACAAAATAAATAACTGATATTAAAATGAATTCAATATTAAAACAAGTTAAAGATGTGTATGTAGGTATATTTTAGATTTTTTATTACAAACTATGTGTTATCATGTACAATAACTGACAATTCTTTCATAACCACCTCAATCCATCTGCTCCCCAAACTGTAATCATAGCTAGCCAAGACTTCTTCAATCACACTGATTGCTCCTACGTACTCTTCCTTGGCCGCACATCAGTCACAGGTTATCAAATCCTTGCTTACCTGCTGAATTAACAAAATGCTTCATTCTTATCAATTTTGTATCACGCACTCCTAGTCACAATGAAAAATGTAAGCCATTCTCATCGGTTTCCTTCACAGAAAAATTAAAATGCCATGTGTGTTTGCACAGTCTATTGTGGTTTTGAATTTATTCAACATAAAGACATTCGTTTTCCAAATCAAACTTCTTTCAGACCACATCAAATTTCTTTTGAATATGGAAATAGTCTCCTTAACGTTACATGATGCAAGAAAGTTGTACAGCCTGTTTGCTTACTTCCAAGTGATGAGTGCTTTGGTTAACTATCAGATAATATCAGTGCACCCTGTTCTATTACCTGAACCATGGTATGATCATGAAATAAATATCCAAAGCATGCTTTGACTATTATCAGTTTCTCATCAGGTACTCTGTCTGCCTAAACACCGTCTGCAAGATTACAAGAATGAATTTAACTTCTTAATTTTTATCTGAATGTTTCCTGGATTTAGCCACTGTCCAAATCAAGGGCTGAAATTCAGTTGTGCATTTGCAAAATATCTGGCTTCAATTCTGGCTTTATCGCAGGGTTCCACATATTCTTTCAATGTTTTTCCACTTTGAGGTTTATCTGCAACAGTGCTATAATACCTAAATGCCCTTCCTCCCATAAATTGCCACTCTGAATGGTACAGCCCATATTTTCACCCTCATAAAGTCCTGCTTTCAATCACTCAGTCCTTTCAAGCTGAGTTGCTTCACATAGTCATTGAGTTCAACAACCCTATCTGCATCTTGACCTCTCTTATGCCTTCTTCACTGTAGCTTTCTCTCTTACCTTAAGCTCTCTTTTTCTGACACTGGATGCCTCTGCACCATCAGCTCCCATTCCTTCGGTCTCTATTTGCTGAAAACCTTTTAAGTTCCTTTCCTAATTGCCTGTTCATTTTATTTTCATCCTGTTACTTTTTCCCTCAAATTTTCTAATTCCAATTTTTCCTGAGAATATCCCTTTTCTGGATATGTGCGGTTTCCAGTGTTTTATGATGGATGAAGCTATTGGTTATGTGCCTGTTGGTATGTTCCAGGCTTCTATGATTGTGAATGCTGATGTGAATTTGGGACATGCTGGACTCCACACTGAGTTCTGGGGTGACCCCCGATTGCACAGGCCTGAGACGTTTTGCATCTGGTCTCCTAGCCTCATACCAGCCGGCATATCCAGCACATGTGTATGCATTTCCATTTTCCCACTGAGCTTTATTAGAAAGGGAAATGTGACTGTTTTTCTCTTCAAATTCCCCTACAATTGATTTAATTAATTACATGAGTGTACTTTAAAGTAGATATATTTTAATCTTTCAGTATTACTTCAATACACACCAGTTGTTTCTAAATGTTTCATTTGCCACTTTCTTGCCCATTCTCCTAATCTGTCTAAGTCCTTCTGCAGCCTACCTGTTTCCTCAACACTACCTGCCCCTCCACCAATCTTTGTATCATCTGCACACCTGGCAACAAAGACATCTATTCCATCATCTAAATCATTGATATACAGCATAAAAGGAAGCGGTCCCAACACCAACCCCAGTGGAACACCACCAGACACTGGCAGCCAACCAGTCAAGGATCCTTTTATTCCCACTCACTGCCTCCTACCAATCAGCCAATGCTCTAACCATGTTAGTAACTTTCCTGTAATACTATGTGATCTTAACTTGGTAAGCAGCCTCATGTGCAGCACCTTGTCAAAGGCCTTCTGAAAGTCCAAATATACAACATCCAATGCATCCCACACCTGAAAGCTCCTCAAAGAATTTGGACAGGTTCATCAGGCAGGATTTTCAATGAAGGAAACCATGCTGACTTTGTCCTATCTTGTCCTGTCTCACCATATACTCCATAGCTTCATCATTAACAAATGACTCCAACATTTTTCCAGCCACTGAGATCAGGATAACTGGTCTATAATTTTCTTTCTGCTGCCTTCCTCTTTTCTTAAAGAGTGGAGAGACATTTTCAATTTTCCAGCCCTCTGCCGTCATGACAGAGTCCAATGATTTTTGAAAGGTCATTACTAATGCCTCCACAATCTCTAATGTTACCTCTTTCAGAACCCTAGGGTGCAGTTCATCTGGTCTGACTGACTTATGTATCCTTAGGTCTTTCAGCTTTTTGAGCACCTTTTCCCTTGTAATAGTAACTACACTCACTTCTCTTCCCTCCTACCCTTCAACATCTGGCACACTGGTAAGATTTTCCACAGAGACAACTGATGCAATATACTCATTTAATTCATCAGCCATCTTCTTGTCCCCAGTTAATGTTCTTCTGGCCTCATTTTCTAGTGGTCCTCTATCCACTCTCACCTCTCTTTTATTTTTTATATACTTGAAAATACTTTTATTATTCACTTCAATGTTGTTTGCTAGCTTGCTTTCATATTTAATCTTTTTCCTCCTAATGATTATTTTAGTTGTTCTCTGTAGGTTTTTAATCCTCTATCTTCCCATTAATTTTCACTTTGTTGTATGCCCTCTCTTTTTGCTTTTACATTACCTTTGACTTCCCTTGTCAGCCACGGTTGTACTGTTTTGCCATTTGAGTGGTGCTTCTAATAGAGGAGGAGTTTAGGACAGATGGAATAGCCTCAGAATGTAACGGTGTTCCTTTAAAACAGAGATGAGATGAGGTGGAATTTCTTTACCCAGGGAGGGGTGAACCTGTGGAATTCATTACCACAGACGGCCGTGGAGGCCAAGTCATTGTGTATATTTACAGCAGAGGTTAATAGGTTCTTGATGATTCAGGGCATCAATGGAGAGAAGGCAGGAGAATGGGGTTGAGAGGGATATTAAATCAGACACAATTGAATAGAGGAGCAGACTAGATGGGCCAAATGGCCTAATTCTGCTCCTATGTTTTATGTTCTTATGGATCAGTTTGCATCACTTGAGGCACAGTGGCAGCTCCTTGGCAGGGTCACCTTGCAGGATAGACTAAGTTGCATGTTGTATGTTGGCAGCCACATGAATGCCAAAGATGATTGTGACCATAAGGCATGGACCATCTCTCTCACTTACAACTGCACTACTAAGAACAGCTACAATGCTGTATTTAAGTCTGTTGATGACACCAGTGTTTCTGACCTAACCAAAGGTGGTGATAAGTCGGCATATAGGGGGGGAGATTGAAAATCTGCTTGAGTGGTGCCACAACAACCTCACCATGTCAGAAAAAAGCAACAAGCTAATAATTGATTACAGGAGGAAGAAGCCAGAGGTCCATGAGCCTTCAGCAGAGGACTGTAGGTAGAGAGGGGTATTGGCTTTAAGTTGCTTGTTGTTAGCACATCAGAGGATCTGTCCTAGCTCCAGCAAAGAAGACACGCAGTGCCGCTGCCTTCTTAGAAGTATGCATAGAGTTGGCATGTCACCAAAAAACCTTGACCATCTTCTATAGATGCACAGCGTAGAGTATCCTAACTGGTTGCATCATGGTCTGGTATGGAAACACCAATTCCCAGGAACAGAAAAGTCTACAGGAAGAGATACTTACAGCCCAGTCCAGCACAGGCAAAGTCCTTCCCACCATTGAGTGCATTTACATGGAGCACTGCCACAAGAAATAGCATCTATCATCAAAAACCCCCATCTTCCTGGCCATGCCTTTTTCTCACTACAACAATCCAGCAGGAGGCACAGAAGTCTTAGGTCCCACACCACCAGATTCAGGAACGATTATTACCCTACAACTGTCAGCCTACTGAACTGCTGTGGATAGCTTCATTCATCACTACTCTGAGCTGATTTGCACTTCAAGGACTCTTTCCAATTCATGTTCTCAGTATTATTTTTATATGCATGGCTTGTCTTCTTTTGAACTTGGTTGTCAGTCTTTGTATGCTTATGTATAGTTTTTCTTAAAATGCTATTATATTTCTTTTTTTCTTGTAAATTCTGGCAAGAAAATAAACCCCAGAGTAGTATATGGTAACGTACATATTCAGTCGCCACTTTATTAGCTACACCTGCATGTTAATGAAAATATCTAATCAGTTAATCATGCAGCAGCAATTCAATGTATAAATACATGCAGACATGATCAAGACATTCTAAGTGACTTTGACTGTGGAATGATTGTTGGTGCCAGATGGGGTGGCTTGAGTATCTCAGAAACTACGCATCTCCTGAGATTTTCACTCAGAACAGTCTCTAGAGCAGGGTTTCTTTACCGGGGTTCCATGAGAGATTGTGATAAAAAAACATAATTTTTTGAACTTTGCGTAATATATAATGCTAGCGCTCGCAGTGGTGGGTAGTGACCAAGCAGCCCTGTTAGCAATCTCGTTTGAGGTCTCTCAACCCAGTATGGTAGTGCGCAGTAGGACTGTGTTTATTTGGTTGAGTCCATTCTCAGCTTTTGATGTGAGATAGTAGAGTCCTTAATTGGTGAGCGCTGTATTGCATGGAGGGGAGGACGGTAGGCTGATGAGGAGCATGAAGTGAATTGAGCATTGAATGGATTCGCCCAACTTGGGCTGTAACGTCAGCCTCTCCCTGTTGTTGGCCTGGGTGGATTTAAAGTATGGAAGATAATGTCGAATTTAAATGGATCAAGGACAGTGGAAGCAGACAGATCAATTGTCTTTGTTCCTGCTGTGGTAAACCATGTATATAGGTTGTAACTGGGTTATCTGTCCGGACATGCCTGGACACGCCCCTCTGCTGACTGCTCCTGTGGCTCCTCCCACAGACCCCTCAATAAAGGCGACTGTGTCACTGCTCCTCCCACTGTCCAAGACAGACATACAGCATGGACGCGGATCCATTTTACTGTTAATAAAATCCTTTCAGTATTTACCCTATTTCCAGTCTTTTGGTGTAATTGGTAGTGCATCACCTGCCATGTGCTTAGAGATGGAGGCTGCCATTTTGTGAGATGAATTTGCACAATGACGTTTCAGGTAATCTGCTGAACTGGAGATCATTTCCAAAGTTATTTGTGAGGTGTCCTTTGATATAATATAGCATGCAGGTTTGTGAATGTGGGGTTGGTGCCTGCCTGGAGTGATTAGAGCTGGTTACTGAAGAGAACAAAGAGCCACTTGCCGGGAGGAGGGCAATAAATGGATGCTGCCCTGGAGCAGAGCCAATAAAGAGGTGTTAAGGGTCAATCAGCTGACCTACAACCAATAACACTAGAATGCAATATTTGAATTGGTAAGGAATGAATATAAAAGTGGACACTTAAGTGTGCTATCAGTCGTTACTCTGTCAAGAGACCCACTATCGCAAGGAAGCACCCCCATGCCAGGGTCTAGGCAAAGAAAAGGTCAACCATCTGGTCAATGGAGATCCCCTATTTTGGTGTTATAAGTTGGACAAGCTGCCAGAGTGAGTATTGTTAAAAAGGGAACTGTAGAATCATGTTCTAATTTGTTGGCACAGGGTCAACATAGTTACAATGTTGTTTGTGCAGAGACAATAAAGTGCGAGCTTTGATTAATTACAAGTTGTGTAGTGAATTTCCTAACCTAGTTCTGTGAATGAACAGTCAACACTGTGCAAAATACGCAGGGGTATTTTATTAAACCCTGTGTTTTACAGTCATGTCTGATGGTAAAATTCAAGAAAACTTTTTCATTTGCAAAGAGCTGCTCAAAACAAGCAAAGGCCAAGATATATTTAATATTTTCTCTTCATATCTGGAAACAAAAGGTCTGTCTTGGGGGAACTGTATAGGCATCTGTACTGATGGTGCTCCATCAATGGTCGGCTCCATGAGAGGTTTCATTTCTTTTGTAAAAAAAAAAGAAAATCCTGACAATGTCACAACACACTGCTTTATTCACGGAGAGTTGCAGATGTCAATTGATAAAAGTTCTGGATGATGCTACAAAAATTGTGAACTTCACTAAACAAAGACCGGTTCACTTGAGAATGTTTAAAAACTGTGTAAAAACACGGACAAAGAGCACATGCAGAAATCCAGTGACTTAACAGAGGAAGAGTTCTCAACCGGGTGAATAAGCTGAAAAGTGAATTGCAGGAGCACTTTCAAGAAAGTACTAGGCCAGATTTTGCTGAGTGCTTTGAAGATGAAGAATGGCTGCAGAAACTAGCCTACTTAGTAGACATTTTTCATCATATGAACCAGTTGAATAAGTCTCTGCAAGGCCCTGGAGAAAATGTTTTGACTTCAAGTGACATGATTCTTGGATTATAAAGGAAACTGAATCTTGGAAAAATCATGTTGCAAAAGGAAATCTTGAAATGTTTCCACTGCTGCTTGGACTTGAGAGTGAGGAAGGATATAGAAAGCATCAAATCTTATTGAAACCCCCCTGGAAGAACTGAAGAACAAAATTGAACAGTATTTTCCTTGCTTTCAATACTAGTGTAAGACTGAATGAGGGATCCTTTCTCTGAATTTTCTGCTCGGCCTGAGAACTTGAGTTTGAGAGAAGAGGAAGAACCTTGTATGCCACAGTCTGATTGTGCACTCAAAATGAGATTTACTGACCTGCCCCTGGACAAGTTCAGGATTTCCGCGAAAGAAGGGTATCCTGCCATTCATACAAAAGCAATGAACTTCTTGCTGCAGTTTTCAGCTTCTTACATGGATAAGCAAGCTTTTTCTTCTTTAGCAAGCATCTAGAGCAAGGACAGAAATCACGTCATTTCAGTTGAAGGTGAGAGTCGAGTGTGCCTTTCTCAAGTTCAACCCAGAATTGAGTATTTGTGCAGCAAAAAACAAGCACGGGTTTCACATGCTAGGCCTATATTTGAGCCTAATCATGCCACGGTGCAAAATACAAAAAAAAATCATTCAGTGAGTGGCAATTCTGTGAGCAAAAAAGGCTTGTTAGTGAGTGACACCAGAGGAAAATGCCCAGATTGTTTCAAGCTGACAGGAAGGTGTCAGTAATTCAAATACCAATGCGATACAACAGTGGTGTGCAGAAGAGCATCTCCGAATGCACAACACATCGAACCTTGAAGTGGATGGGCTACAGCAGCAGAAGACCATCAACATACACTAAGAGGCCTCTTTATTAGGTACAGGAGATACTTAATAAAGTGGCCACTAAATGCATGTGCTTTATAATAGATTTAATTTGAATTTTGAACTTATTAACTTTGAAATTTTGAACTGGGTCCAGTTACAAGAGATACAAGAGACCGCTGAAGCTGGAATCTGGAGTCTGGAGGAAAAGAAAAATAAATATTTGTGAAATTCTGTTGGTCCAACATCTGAGGGGGAAAGGAATTGTTGACATTTGGGGTCAAGACTCTATACTATATTTTTACATTAATATATTCATATGCATTTGGCAGTTTTCCCATTCCAAGGCATAATTTGCTTGCAATGTTTGTTTTCCTCACATATAAAATAATCAAATATTCATCTCAGTCCACCCAAAAATAGGTAATGTTTCTCTGTCAGATTTTGTGCAAATGATGGCAATGTACACAGCACAAATTTCTGAAGTATCGACAACGGGATAGGAATGTGAAGACAAGCAAACTTTGCTGTTCACTCAGCTAAGTGGGGAGAGTATGATGCAGAAAGCCTGGAACCATGCATGAATTGAAGGATCCCTGCTGGGATAACACTTCTGCTTTTATTAATTCCCCCAATTAATTTTAATGCGCTGTCTTTTGCTGGCAGGCAACATTGACAAAAATTGCAACATAGGTGAATAAGATGCTTCCTTTTTTGGCCCTGAGTAATCACTGTAGAGCAGCCTGTTTGGCACTATTAAGCTCTTTCCCTAATCCCGCCCACACACCTATTTCCTCACAGTCCTTCCACTTCTTTACTCACCTCAATCTCTCCATTCTTCATGCTAACTAGAAGTGGTGGCATATACCTGGTGGTGCCATATCTGAGCAAATTTGAATGGAAAGAACTACAAAGAAGATATTTTTAAAGCAAGTTTTTTTTTGAAATTAACAAATTTTATGATGGCATCTTGTTTGGCACATAGTTAAAACATAACTCCAACTGAGCTCACCAAAAATGCTGAAATCCAATTTCTGGGAAAAACACTTAAATTATACACTGAGAGGCCACTTTATTGTGTACACCAGTATGCCTGCTCATTACTGCAAATATCTGATCAGCCAATCATGTGGCAGCAACTCAATGCATAAAAGCATGAAGTCAGTCAAGACATTCACTTATTGTTCAGACCAAACATCAGAATGGGGAAGAAATGTGATCTAAGTGACTTTGAGCGTGGAATGATTGTTGGTACCACGCAAGTATCCCAGAAACTGCTGATCAGGGATTTCGATGCACAATAGTTTCTATAGTTTACAGAGAATGATGCAAAAGACAAAACAAAAAAAAATCCAGAGACTGGCAGTTCTGTGGGCAAAATAACCTTGTTAATGTGAAAGATCAGAGGGGCATGGCCAGATAGATGCAAACTCACAGGAAGACAACAATAACCTAAATAACTATGCGTTACAACAGTGTTGCACAGAACATCTCTGAATGCACAACAATTCGAACCTTGAAGGCTACAACAACAGAAGGACATGAACGTACAGAAATACACTCAGTGACCACTTTAGGTACTTCCTGTATCTAATAAAGTGGCCACTGATTGTACTTCAATGCACTACCAAGCTACCCCTGCACTTACAGTAATATCATCTTTTGGCTAAGACAGTAAAGCTAGATCTCTTTTGCTCTCTTGGGTAGATGCAAATCATTCCGTAAGAGTACTTTGAAGAACAGTTAAGTTTTCTTGTGCAAAGCAACAGTGATCTTTCAATCAATGTCAAGAAAGCAAATTATCTGATCATTTATGTCAATGTTATTTATGATTCCTTGCTGTATCAAACTGGAAGCTATACGTTTGCCAACAATGCAGTAGTGATTTCTTAAAAGGATGTATTGTAATTGGCTTCAAAATACTTTGGAATGTCTTGAGGTTGTAAAAGCTGCTATATAATTCTGCTATATGGTGTTTCTTTTTGAGTTATAGAATAGAAAGTTTGCATTTTCCTACTGTATAGGTTGAGGAGCAGATCTCATTGAAGCCTAATGAATACTGGGTAGATTGGATGTGGAGAAGATGTTTCATTAGCCTAAAATCTGAGGATACAGCTTCAAAATAAAGGGACATCCTGTACCTTTAATATGGGATGAGAAGGAACCCCTTAAACCAGAGAGTGGTAATACATTGCATTCAAGGGCTGCGGAGGCCAAGCCATTGGATATATTTAAGGCAGAGATTGATAGGTTCTTGACTGGTAAGGGAATTGGTGGTTGCAGGGAGAAGGCAGGAGAATAGGGTTGAGGAAGAAAAAAAATCACACAGATTACTTGAAAGGCCAAATGACCTAATTTTATTTCTTATACCTTGTGTAAGGATTGGCGGGTGAGGCTCCGTGCCACAAGTGCAATTTTGTTAAATTAGTCTCATATCTTCTTCAGGGACGTTCACTAGGACAGCATAGCTGAAATATTGAATCTCAGGAGATGTCACTTTGTCCTTTTTTTTTCCTCTCTCAGGTTTATGTACATCTAGTAGTAGGAGAAAGTAACATTGGATTGATTGGAAGTGTGTTTGAGAGATAAACTGTCAAAACTAAACTGACTGGTTGCCACTGACAATTCCTATCCCCAATAAAATCACATTTATTTTTCTCATGAAGCACTGGCATGTTAACAGACTGAAAGTTTCATCAGGTAAGACAAGATATTTAAGAGCTACTGTATGCGATAGCTTAGGCACGGGAAAACAATCTGCAAGACTGGTTAAAAAAACTCACAGGTCAAGCATCATCGGTGGATGTTTTGGGTTGAGACCCTGCATCAGGACTGAGAGTGCAGAGGGAAGATAGTTGGCATAAGGAGGTGAGAGTGAGGGGTGAAACGGAGGCTGATAGGTGATAGGTGGAAACAGATAATGAAGAAAAACCAAGTTGAGCAGATGGAGACAGGTGGAGTGAGGGCAGAGGTAGGCAGAGACAAAGACTGGATGGTCGGGAGTGGGTGGGATGATGAATAGAAGGAAATAGATGGTGGAGAGGATAGAAGGAGTGGGCCAAAGGAGAAGAAACCCAGGTGGATAGGTGTGTGGGGTGAAGGCCACATGGAATTAGGTTGGGGAGGGTAATGAGACATGGTAACAGCTTTTATGGGAGGAAATGGAAAAGGGAGAGGCCATGGGTGGGCCAGTAGGGGTGGGAAAGTGATGCAGTGGTTGTGGTTTACCTGAAATAGGAAAAGTCCATGTTCATACCATTGAGTGTTGGCTACTTAAGTGGAATAGAAGGTGTTTTATAGTCTGCTTTTTTCCTCAGCATGGGAGTGAAGTAGGGTGTACACACAGATCAGTGTGGGAATGCAAAGGGGAGTTGAAGTGACATACATCTGGAAACTCCAGCTAGCCACCACAAACAGAGCTCACATGCTCCACCAAATGGTTGCCTCACCCACTTGGTCTGGCAGTTAAATACAAAGCTACAATGAGAGTGCCAAATGCAAGACTGATCAACAGGTTGAGATAAAATGCATTGTGTGCAGTATAGATTTGATCATCCTTTTTGATGTGAATGCTGTGCTTATGCACAAAGGCCACGGTCAGCCTAGCAGTGGTGTGAGTTGGTGTGAGGTGGGTGTTGTTGTTTCTGCAGAGTTGCACTGCTCACACATGTCAGGGCAAGGAAAATAAAGACCTGACCCTTCTCTTTGTTTTGTAACTCCACAGTAAGGGATGCTTTGTTTAAAGAATTCACAGTTGTCACATCATGCTCTGAGCCCCTAATCTTTTTAACACTGTCTTGAGATTTTGGAGATGTTTCCCTGCCATTCTCACCAATAAAAATGATGTCATCAAGGTAACACTGAGTTCCTGGGCAGCCATGCATCACCTTGTCAACAGGTTTCTGCCAGAGAGCAGGTGCAGATGCCACTCCTAAAGTAAGCCCTTTGTGGTGAGAAACACTTTAGACTCTGCTTCCAATTCCATCTCTATGTAAGTCTCAGCTAAGTCCACTTTGCCGAAGTGTTTTCCTCCAGAAAGGTTTGCAAAGATATCCTCTATCCTGTATAGTAGGTACTGCTTTACTTTCAGAATTGGGTTGATGGTGACCTAAAGAGCACCACAGATCCTGATAGACTCATCCTTCTTGGCTTCTGGGTTGACTGGCATTGACCATGGGATTCACTCAAACTTGCAAACAATTCCTTCAGTCTCCATGTGATCTAGCTCCCTGGCTACCTTATTGTGGATGGTATAAGGAATTGGACAGGCTTTGTAAAACTTGGGTGTGGCATTTTCATTTAACACTATTTTACCCTTTATATGTTTGAGTTTTCCAGTGGCAACCTTAAACACTGCTGTGGGGTCCTTTTTAAAATTTGCTTTCATTTGATTCAGTTTCAGGGATTGTGGCATGCAAATGGTGGATGGATCTCCAATCAAGTTGTGGTTGTTTCAGTCAATCACAGACACACAATGCTGGCCCTCACATACAAGCCCAGTGTAGCTTGTCCGTTGTATCTCACCATTATGAATGTCATTCCCACAGGAGTTATTTTTTCTGCAGTAAAATTTCTTACCTGGAAATCTGCAGCTTCAGTTCAGTAGATTTGAAATCTCATTCAGACTCATTTTGTGGAATGACTAAAATGCTGAGTCAGTATCTAATTCAATCTGAATTAATTTGCAGTTCATTTCTGCTGTAAGCCATGCCGTTTCTTTCTTGTTAGTTTACACATGTATATCTTAGTGCTACTCAGTTCTGTGTCATTCTCATCATCAACAGATTTTTCATCAACAGCATGCAGATTGGAGCTCATTTTGAAACTGCAACTTGACTTTTACTCTTTTTCTTTTCCTTGTGCAGTACTGGCTCCTTGTTAATTTTTGTATATCTTCTCCCTTTCTCTTGTTTAACTCGAACATCTTTCTCTCCTTCTGAAGAAAAAAATGCTGCACTTCAACAGGCAGGTAGTTATCTTGGGTCATTTTATCCCATGCTTGTTGACACTGTTGTTTGTAACACAATCTATGGACTCACCTTCACGGACTCTTCATCTCATGTTCTTGATATTTATTGTTTACGTATTTACTATTATTAATTCTTTTGCTATTTATTTGCATGTTGTCTTTTGCACATTGGTTGAATACCCATTTGGTGTGGTCTTTCATTGATTCTGTTATGGTTATTTTTCTATTATAGGTTTATTGTGTATGCCTGCAAGAAAATAAATTTCATAATAAAAAGGGTAGCATGGTAGCATAGTGGTTAGCACAACGCTTTGCAGTACTAGTGACGCAGGTTCAATTCCCGCTGCCACCTGTAAGGAGTTTATACGTTCTCCCCATGACCATGTGGGTTTCCACTGGGTTTTTCAGTTTCCTCCCACAATTTAAAGACAAACCAGTTGGTAGATTAATTGGTCATTGTAAATTGTCCCATGATTAGGCTAGGATTAAATCCAGGGATCACTGGGTTGTGCAGCTCAAAGGGCCGGAAGGGCCATTCTTCATTGTAATCAATATTTTTTTTAAATTACTTTGACCTTTGAACATTAAACTCCAGAAACTAATTGAAAGCAAAACATGGGAGCCAAGAGATGTATGTCTACTTAGCTTTACTTTAGTGAGGTGCTCACACATATGGCGTGGTGACATAATGATGTATGCCATTCACGTACTTTTACATATAACTCATAACGAATTATATAAACAAAGAATGCTTACTCAAACACTTTATTTACAATATTACTCAAATATTACTGAAATATATTAACGCTGCACCTTCTTTCATTAAAAGGCTGCTCTTTACACTGGCTGTTATTTAAAAGTGCATCAATGAAGAAATCTTTGAACTCTACCCCACAGCTTCTGAAGAAGCCTTACTCTTTAAAGTGCAGACTGATACTTGCCTTGTCACTCAAAAGCAAAGCTATACCAAATGCTGTATGTTGTATGTGCCACAACTTAAACCAGGTATTCTACTAAGACATTGTAGCTTGCAAAAATCCAGGATATGTGATGGATGCGTGCCTGACAAGTTGCATACCTTGTCTGAAGGAACTTCAAATCCCTATGCCATTGCATGGTATGGATTCTCATTCAATTCCTTTGTAGTGCACAAGTATTTCTAAACCCGTGATTCTTTCCTATAAGTTAGTAAGTTTTCTTGCCCTACAGGATGGCTCATATAGATTAATTTTCTTAAAGTTTTAAAGACTGGGTAAGTATTTAGCTAATCAGCCAAGTTAAATTGTTCAATTCCCCTCACTTTTAACTATCCTACCAATTCATATACAACATATTATCATGGCAATAACAATTAGGTCTGCATCACTTTAACATACCTTAATACCTTGTGAAGTTACGTTTCTGTTTGCAGAGGAAAACATGTCTACTCCCTAGTTGTCTTTTAAAACTCTTGAGACAAGATAGATTATGGATGGAGAGATTAGCTTTATTTATCATATGTACATCAAAGCAGTGAAACATACGCTCAAGTACTTCAGTTTGCATCAAATCAAATTAGCAAGGTTTATGCTGGGCAGCCTACAAGTGTCGCCACACTTCCAGCGCCAACATAGCAGGCTCACAACTTACTACCCTAACCATCCGTCTTTGGAAAGTGAGAGAAAACCAGAGCATCTGAAGGAAACATGCAGTCATGGGGGAGAATGTACAAACTACTAACAGACAGTGGTAGGAATCAAACCCCAATCAAACAGTTGGCACTGTAAAGTGTTGTGCTAACCGTTACGTTACCATGCCGCACCCAAGATACATGAAGGGCAAAGATTCTATGTAGGGCTTCATCTTCTGGGAATCTATATTATCACCAGAGCAGGTCCTGTTGATGAACAATACCAGAGAATTTCCTCAGAGCTGTTTACTCTCCTCACCAGAAGGATCATGATTTACATATGTGTCATGCCCTGGTTAAGATTTCTACTGCTATGCTGTGAGGTATTTTATTTTAACAGTTTTCTGTAAAAGCAGTGTCCTGCTGGTAAAAGTGTTTTGGCTTCTGCTAAAGGTAAGGAGCCATGTTGTCCAACCTAGGAATGCTGTGTCAGCCAACTGTAACTTCCT
Source organism: Hemitrygon akajei (assembly GCF_048418815.1). Classification (NCBI taxonomy): domain Eukaryota; kingdom Metazoa; phylum Chordata; class Chondrichthyes; order Myliobatiformes; family Dasyatidae; genus Hemitrygon; species Hemitrygon akajei. The sequence goes on from NC_133136.1 coordinate 76,421,774, forward strand.
GCCCAGTGGAAGATTCGGGAGAGCTGGGCAGGATCAGATTTCTGAAGGACAGTAGACTGGTTTGGGGACTTTTGCAGAAGCTGCAGAGTGCGTCACAAGGGAAGATGCCACAGAACGCTGTTGGAAGGAGAGTCCCTGTTGCAAGAATTCTTCATGCAGATGAATGCCTCCAAGGAGAAAGGGCCAATAATTCTGGAGAGCCAGTTCATTCAAAGGAAGTTTAGAATGAGTTGGGTGCTTTTACGGAGACTGTGGGTCCAGTTTGTGAATGAAGTGACTACTCCAGAATTGAGCTCCAATGTTTATGTGCACGTTGGGCTGGATTAACTGTAATGGGCCCTTTTATTTTTTCTTTTCATTTTCTGTAACTGTTTGTTAAAGTTGAAAATTTGGTGAATATACTTCCTTTATAATTTTCTGCTAGTAAACGATCTGTCATTTCTGGGCTACCGATAACTGTGCATGAGCAGTATTTACACAGCATTCGATACAATCCATGTTCCTTATTGGCACATTCTAACTTTCCTGTTTGGTTGAAACCCAAGTTATACGGACCCTAGACAAATATTGTTTATGAAAGATGACCTTCTCACTGCTGAGTTGCGTGGCTGTTACCAGAGTTAGCTAACGTATACGAGCCCTGGTGAGAGGGTTACATATGTGTAGTGGCAAAACAGCAAAGGCTTTGAAAATATTTCAGGTAAATTCATTGCCTTACTGACACCAAGAATGAGGAATGATATCAACAAATCATTGTCCTTATTCATCTCAATATAAGGCTGAGCCACATATCACATGGCATAGAGTGCTATACAAAATAACCTAATGTACTTTATACTTAACACCAGTCACACCATCTGTTGAGAAAAGAAAACTCAAAAAATAAAACTGCAATACTAATTGAAGACAAAACTAAAATTTGCTCTGAGGCCATCTTCGGAGGTCAAATCTAATCTGGGTGATCACATTGAACCAGCTTAAAATTGTCTGACATTTTATTTATCTTTTATAAGATTTGGCTTGCTCCCTACAAGGAAATGGTCCAGCTCTATGGTAGGCAGAGATTTAGCACTTACTGCATGAGGTGATAACTTATTCCATATATCTGTTATCAGCTGGAGAAGGAAGTGCCTATTACTCCAGTCTAAATCTATCCTTGTAAACTTCTTGGCCTTCTCTAGTCTATTAAACTAGATTAAAAAACATCATCACCACTGCAATTTAGTCCTATAATTATTTGATATACTTTGTCAAAAATTCAGGAATTTATGCATCTCTAAATTAATTAGGTTCAGCACGTGAGCTTCATTTGAAATGCTTCCTATTGCCTGTACATGGAGAGGGAGTCCAAAATTTGACATGATATTTAAATTGCAATTTAAATGAAGGCTTAAATAAGAGCAAAATAGCACGTTCTGCTTTGTTTTGAATTGTCCCATGTGTTTTGCTTTGCTTTCTGATTTTATTCATGAATTAATTAAAGCTGATTTAGAAGTATGAATTAGAATCAATCTATCAAGTCAGAATTTATCCATTACTCTACAGTAAATTTATTGTTTGTCTGTAAACTAGTTTGCTGAAATTTCAACAGTTCTGCATGCAAATACCATTTGCATTCAAGCATTCGGAAGTCCTGAACATCTGTGCACCTGAGCACTGCTGTCAACCTGACTGTTTCTTGACCTTGGATACTGGAGTTAGCACCTCTCTAGTTTCTCAGCAGGTATCCAGGGAACTTAACTCCATTACCTCTTTAATTCCATACGCCTACAACTAAGATTCTATCATTCACCTGTATAGTACTGACGATTAATAGTGGCCAATCACTGTGACTTTGAGATTTTGGAGGAAACTGGAGGAATCAGGCGGTGAGAAAGACCATTAGGACCAGAAAGACATTGGGCCAAATGGCTTAATTTTGCTCCTTCGAGTATGCTTTGCTTTACCATTCCATCATGGCTGATTTATTATCCCTCCCAACTCCATTTTGTTGTTTCCTCCCCGGAATCTTTGATGTACTTACCAATCAAGAACCTATCAACCACTGCTGCCCGAGACTGATGGTGATTTGTAGGTGTTGGTTTTGAGATGTTCTTTTCACGTTACATTTCAACAATTTGGATGACAGAATTGATGGCTTTGTGGCCAAATTTACAGACGATACAAAGATAACTGGGGGGATGGCAGGTAGTGTTGAGAAAGCAGGGAATCTGCAAAAGGAATTAGACAAATTGGGAGAATGAGCAAAGAAGTGGCTTTTGGAATATAGTGTAGGGAAGTGTATAGTCATGGACTTTGGTAGAAGAAATAGGGGAGTAGACTATTTTAAAATAGGGATAAAATTCAAAAAATCAGCGGTACAAAGGGACTTGGGAGTCCTTGTGCAGGATTCATTTCGAGAGGACTAGAATATAAGATCAAGAATGTACTGCTGAGGCTTTGTATGACATTGGTCAGACCGCACTTGGAATATGGTAAGCAGTTATGGGCCCCTTATCTAAGAAAAGATGTGCTGGCATTGGAGAGGGTCCAGAGAAGGTTCATGAGAATGATCCTGGAAATGAAAGAGTTAAGAAATGAGGAGCCTCAGTGCCTCACCGGAGAAGATGCACAAGAGTTCCCTGGATGCACAGTGTTAACCTAAAGATGCTCTTGCTGGTGGTTACACGCAATCTGCACATTCAGTGACTGAGGGTCTTTAAAGAGAATAGACATATGGAGTAATTAGGCCAAATCAACACTGTTTATTGCTTCCTTAATCATCAGAAAGCTCACAGTCTGTCAAATCCACCTGCTCACACATCTTGATACTCTCTACTTAAGAAGGATGATGAATCTACGTTCACTGAGAAGAGGATCCCGGGACATGCTGGTGGCAGTAGTGATCTTCAGCTGCTTTTAGATCAAGTTGAGTGCCTGCACCTCTAAAGTCAGTGCAGCTATTCCATGGGCATGCAGCTAAATCACATCCAGTGGGACGTCAGATCTCTTGTCATCATCATAGTGAAGTGCATTCTTGGCCAGCTCAAGGTAGAAGGGTTGCGGCAGGAAGATCCCTGACAATTAAGCCTTCCAGCTAATTTATGTTATATCTTGGGGGTGTGAATTTATATTTATTTCAAAGTTCAAAGTAAATTTATTATCAAAGTTCATATACATTATGTTACATAAGAACATAAGAAATAGGAGCAGGAGTGGGCCATCTGGCTTGTCAGGAGTAAGCCATTCAATACGATCACGACTGATCTGGCCATAAACTCATCTCCACCTACCTGCCTTTTCCCCATAACCATTAATTCCCCTACTATGCAAAAATCTAGCCAACCTTGTCTTAAATATATTTACTGAGGTAGCCTCTACTGCTTCTCTGGGTAGATAATTCCACAGATTCACCACTCTCTGGGAAAAGCAGTTCCTCCTCATCTCTGTCCTAAATCTACTCCCCTGAATCTTGAGGCTATGTACCCTAGTTCTAGTATATACAACTCAGAGTTTCATTTACTTGCAAGCATTCATAGTATTTACAAGAAACTCAATAGAATCAATGAAAGACCACTCACAACAGGATGGACAAACCATCAAAGTGCAAAAGACAACAAACAAATGAATGAAAAAGAAAAAAAAAGAGAAATAATTATCATAATAATAATAATAAATAAATAAATAAGTATCATGAACATGAGATGAAGAGTCCTTGAAAGTGAGTCCATGGGTGTGGGAAGAGTTCAGTGATGGAGCAAATGAAATTGAGTAAAGTTATCCCCTCTGGTTCAAGAGTCTGATGGGTAGGTGTAATAACTGTTCCTAAACCTGTTGGTGTGGGTCCTGAGGCTTCTATACTTTCTTCTTGATGGGAGCCTGGGTGGTGGTGATCTTTGATGATGGGTGCTATGTTCCTACACCAGCACCCCATGTAGATGTGCTCAGTGGTGGAGAGTACTTTGCTCATGATGGGCTGGCCCATCTACAGTACTTTTTGTGGACTTTTCCATTTAAAGGCATTGGTGTTTCCATACCAGGCCATGATGCATCCGGTTAATATACTCTCCATCACACTCCTATAAAAGTTAGTCAACATTTTAGATGACATGCTGAATATCCACAAAATTTTAAGAAAGTAGAGGTGCTGCCGTGCTTTCTTCATACTGACACTCATAGAACGTGCTGGACCCAGGACACGATATCTGCAAGGAAATTTAAAGTTGCTGACCCACTCCCTCTGATCCCTGATGATGACTGGCTCATGGACCATTGGTTTTCTCCTCCTGACGTCAATAATCAGTTCCTTGGTCTTGCTGACATTGAGTCAGAGGTTGTTGTTGGGTATCGCTCAGCCAGATTTTCAGTCTCCCTCCTATATGCTGATTCAATGACAGTGGAGTGGTCAGCAAACTTAAATATGACATTGAGGATGGTGACTTCTCCCGGCTCATCAGTGAAACAGTTTAAACTCTTCCTATCCTTAAGCCTGTATTTTCCTTTTCAGGGTGTCCTATCAGCCACTCAAAACTGATGTTCTGCATGATGTCGTGTTCCCATACTTGGAGATCGCCAGATTGCTGCGTTTTGGTATGTCCAGGTCATGTCAGGAAACTCAAAATAGCAAAGCAACGTCTCAGACTGACTGGTACATTGACATAGCGACTGTTGTCCCCTCTGTCTCTGTGGATGGAGTGATATCTGTCTCTCCCTTGTTAGTGAGAGAGTGCTTGTGGGATGTCAAAATGTTGGAGTGAACAGTTGGTTTTTAACGTACTGTAGTTCATGGTCTCTCTTTGGGGGCTTTGCTATTGTTTGTGCAGCAGATGGTGGGAATATGTACGCTTTATGCTAAAGAATTAGTGGGCGAGGGGATTGTTGCTGCTGCTTGCCTGTACGACGAGAGTCCTTGGCAAAGATGGTCAAGGAGTCTCGTCGTCCTAACCTCAGATCGAGACACTGAATAAAACTGGATTGGGAACTGAGAGCAAGACAAAATGCTAGAGGACGTCTCTGGTTGGGCTTATGATTGAGCTGTGAGGTGCTCCTGTTCAGGTGCTCTTTAAATACTCAATTCTTGGCATCCAAAACATGACTGTCAATTAGTAGGACGGTCCTGAACCCTTAAAAGGGCCGCGGCAACTAACAATATTCCAGAGAGTTAGAGTGTCTAAACCCAGGAAGCTGGCATAGATGGGTGCTTCTGACACCACGACCCCCTCCCCTATGGCCAACTCCTGATGGCCCTGGCTGCTCGGAGAGATGCCATGACAGTCATAGATGAGAACTGGGTCCAAGTTGTTTCTTTCAAGCACTCAGCACCTTTTCCTCCCAGTCCACAAGGTACTGCCAAGCACCCCAAACAGTTCGTGAGTCCAGAAGTCTTCCCACCCTGAAGACCTGTTTCCCATCGATTAACCTGGGTGGCAGTGGGGCTGATGGTGGTGGGGCTAAGGGGCTGGTGCAGACAGGTTTTATTTTAGAGATAGGGAAGGTGGGTTGATCTTTAGCATCTTAGGGAGCTGCAAGATGTAAGCCACTGGATTAACTTCCCTAAGGATTTATTGCAATCTTTCTAGACACCACCCGAGGTAATACATGAGTGAACAGCCAGACTGGATGCCCACGCTGCAAAAGGGGTCCCCATCTTCTTCTTCGGTGTGCCTTGGTCTCGGCCTTCTGGGTATAGGCCAGCAAAATCTCTCTTGCCCTAATCGATCTCTGCTTGCAGCATTGGATGAAATCTTTGGCTACAGCAACCCGAACCATGGCCTCCTGCTCTGGAAAGAGTGGCAGAGGACAACCAAACCGGTACTCAAATGGTGACATCAATTCACCGAATGCTGTAAAGTGTTGTGGGAAGACCCCCTCCAAGTCCTTGTAGACGGAAGGGATTTCGACCAGTTTGAGTGAAAGCAATCTCCTCCGGACCTTCCTTCGAGGACGACTCCTGATGCTTCTTAGGTGGCAGAGGTAATTCGACAGATCTCCGAGACCCCTTCCCAGGTTCACAAAACTCTTTCATAGAAACAATGGTCAAATCAGAGTTCATATTCTTGTCTGTGTCCTCAGGTGACGGCAGCAAGGCATTACAATGTTCCTTGTCCCTCAGGGAATAAGCTTCGAGGATCTGCTTATTGGAGTCTTTCAATTCCTCCAGACCTGGTGGCTGGATTCCTTAGGCTAGGCTGCAAGTGTTTCAGACTGCTAGGGCATCTCCTTGGTCCTCTCTTGATCTAGAGTTTCCCTCTCTATAGTTCCCATGTGGTCCCAACTAGACAGGGTTGGGACATTGTTTGTCCATGAGGTCTTTGGAAGGCCTCGAGTTACCTTGCACTGAAGGCTACCTCCTTGTTGGTCTCAGGAGAATCTGGAAATTGGAAAACCATGCCAGAAACATACCCACTTTCTCTGACTGGTCCAAGCAATGGCACTCCCCTCCCTACAGTCCACAGATGGGTTATGTTGGAACAGGCAAGGGTACCCAAGGATCAGAGGTATGAGTGGAGAGTCAATGATGTAAAAACTAATGTCCTCCACATGATCCCCTGTCCTCACCTGCAAAACCACAGTCTGTTGCTGAATCTGCCCAGAACCTGCAGGTGGCCATTCGCAGGCAGGGACTGGCTGAACTTTCTCAGTGGTATGTCAGGCCAACAGGCAGATCCTAAGTCCAGAAGATTACCTGCTGTCCCAGAGTTCACAAAAGCCCTCACCTACCTCTGGGTCTTACCCCGGGTAATCTCCGCCTTCAGCATTAAAACCAGAATCCATGGGATTGGGGGTAGTGACTGTTAACATTACAGTCGTCCCATCACAGGACGGTCTTTATTGTTCTCCCGACAGCTGCAGCCTTTCTCCCCATAGTAACAGCAGCAGCCTTGACTCCAACACCGGGAGCTCTCATTGGTGGAAAGTCTAGTTCAGCTGATCTGCATGGGTTCAACTCAGTACCGAACAGGGGACGAGTAGGTCATCATATGAGATCAAGAGGGAGGGGGAGGCTGGAACTATGATGCCTTAAGGCAGGGCTCGGGCTACCCCTCTTTGACCTCTTGAAATAGTCCCACTTACGCTCTGCCATATGATTATCAAGATGAATGGACTAAGTCCTCTGCTGACTCTCCCAAGGCAAGGACATCCTTCAGTTCATCTCAGAGTCCATGGCAATACAAGGTGGCCAAGGCCTCCCATTCCAGCCACTCTCTTGGGCCAAGATCTGATACTCAATTGCGTAGCCAGTCACTGACCATCTGCCCTATCAAATCTTCATCAGACAGTCTGAGTCTTGGCTGCCTCTGGCAGGGTATGTCACAAGGACGTGGCTGGGGACAAACCCAGGTGCAGGACACAGACGCTGAGGCAGAGTCGTTAGGCATTAGTACCACTGCGAACAGAGAGTCGGTATCTCGGGAGAGTCTTTATACAGAGACAAGGTTCACGTGGAGAATCCAGGGGATGATGCAGAACTTAGAACTGACAGTCCTAAATAACCATGAAACAAGTTTACTCATACAAGAGTCGATCAACAAACCAACAGTTCCTTGTTGTGATTCCAGGGTTTTTGTCCTGCAGTTACTGATGGGAAGCAGGTGTGTGTAATTTGCTGAATTGGGAACGATTGGAAGTCAGGCAAGGGGGTTAAGGCCCAATTAAAGAGGTAATGGGGAATTGCCAGATGGGACCATGACAGGGTGATGGAACAATTTCCTCATGGTGGCCATGAATTCCTCTGAATCCGAGCAAATCTCCAACCTTCATTCCCAATGTGTGGTAGCCCAGGCCAGGGCTCTTCCAGTCAGAAGAGAGATGACGAAGGCCACCTTTCCGTGCTCTGAAGGGAACCAGGACATCTGGAGTTTGAACACTAATGAGGAGGCTGCGGCAGGAGCCCGGTCACTGTCGAATCTCTCTGGGTCTGGAAGATGTACTACAGAGAGACCATCAGGTCTTCTGAGCGACTTTGGCGTCCTTCTTGCAAAAGTTGACAAACGGTTACCTGGAAGTCGTGCATCTCCAGGCCGTGTCTGGAAATCTTGCTGCGGCTGGACACAACGGACGAAAAACACTAAAACCCTACTGGGTCCAGACAGGCTCAATGGTATTGTGACGAGAGTCCCTGACAAGGATGGTTTGGACCCAAATGCTGGAGTATCTGAAGCTAGGATCGAGACACGGAATAAAACTGGAATGAGATCTGAGCACAAAACAAAACACTGGACGACATCTCTGGTTGAGCGTACGATTGAGCATGGAGGTACTATATAGGTACTCTTTACTCAATTTTTGGCATCCAAAGCAGGATTGCCCATTATCAGGACAGTCGTGAACCCTGAAAGGGGCCAAGCCAGCTATCCATACTATGGAGAGTTAGAGTGCCTAAACTCTGAAAGCTGATGTGGTTGGGTGCATCTCGTAACGGTGCATGGGATGGGGAGAGGGGGCTCTGGGGTTCTTATGTTTTTTCTATCATTCATTCTTTGGATTTTTTATCCTGTCTCGAGGATGTCTGCAGAGAGTGAGAATTTCAGGTTGTATATTGTATACATACTCAGATATTAAATGGAATTATTGAACAAAATTGAACTACTGAAGCTGTGCTTAGCCTTCCAGTCATAAGTGTAAGGTGAGTAGAGTGGGATGCTAAGCACACAGCCTTGTGGTGCACCTGTGTTGATGGAGATTAAGGAGGATTTGTTGTTGCCAATCAAAACTGTCTGGGGATAACAGGTGAGAAAATCAAGGATCCAATTGCACAAGGAGGTATTGAGGCAAGGTCTTGAAGCTTATCGATTAGTTTTGAGCTGATGATAGTATTAAATTCTGAGCTGTAGTCAATGAAGAATATTCTGTATTCTGTATACATCTTTGCTGTCCGGATGTTTCAAGGTTGAGCGAAGATCTAATGCAATGGCATCTGCTGTCGACCTGTTGCGACATAGGCAAATTGGAGTGGATCTAAATCGCTTCTCGGGCAGGAGTTGATATGTTTCATCATCAGCCTCTCAAAACACTTCATCACTGTGGATGCAAGTGCTACTGGACATTATTCACTGAAGCAGGTCACCACGCTCTTCTTAGGCACCGGTATAACTGAAGCCTGCTTGAGGCAGGTGGGTACCTCAGACTGCCGAAGTGAGAGGTTAAAGGTATCAGTGAACACTCCAGCCAATTACCCAGCACAAGTCTTTAGTACTCAGCCAGGTACCCCATGTGGCTGGATGCTTTCCATGGGATCACCCTCATGAAGGATGTTCTCACATCGGCCTCAGAAATTGAAAATCACAGGGTTATCTGGGGCTGTGGGAGTTTTGTGAAGTGTCCTCCATGTTTTGATGGTCGAAGTGAAGCCTTGCTGTCACCTGTGTTGCCTGGTTTCACTTTGTCGGAGGTGATAGCATTCAAGCCCTGTCACGCTGTGAGGCATCGTCAGTGATTCAAGTTTGGTCCAGAAACGGCAGCTGGCACTTGAGATGACTTTTCAGAGATCGTATCTTGACCTCTTGTAATTTACTTGTCCACCAGGTTTGCAGATTTACCTCATTATTCATCCAGGACTTCTGGTTAGGGAAGACTCTGTATGATACTGTGGGGACACGCTTGTCTACAACTGCTTGTTATAAAGTCTGTGACAACTGTGTGGTGCATTGGTTCAGATTCTCGATAAGTCCTTGAACCTTGGATGCAGGCATGTTTGGCAATATCATCATTTATTGCTTATTCCAAATTGCTCTTGAGAAGGCAAGGGTGAAGTACAATCTGAGACTCCTGCTGATATCCTTGTGAAGATACACCCATGTTACTATTGGGTAGGGAGTTTCAGGATTTAGATCCAGTAGTAATGAAAGACCAGTGATATATTTGCATGTTAGGAAGATATGTGACATTGATGATCAATTGTGGGTGGTGTTCTGATAGGTGGGAATCTGTCACATATTTGCAGCGTCACAGTTAATGCATTTAAAAAAAAATCTTTCCAATATTTTTCAATAGCTTGGTCAGAACTGTTCAATGCAGACTTCTCAAAGAGATGTAATGACTTTTTTTACAGCTGTTGGAGTTGGTAATAGTTGGGGGGGGGGGGTAGTTAATGCGGCTGCAATGAGCTGTTATTAGAAGACAGACCTGAGCACCAAATAATTTTTGTTCTATAGAGCATTTGCTTTGTGTTGCAATGTGATGAAATTCTGATTGTTATCACAGACGGAGGTTTCGATCTATTCATTGTATATCTTCATTGCAGAAAGGAGTGAATGGAACATTTTTTCAGAAACAAAGATTCCTTGGTCAATGAGAATATCAGAACTGCACAGACAACACTTTGAGAGAGGAAAGCTGAATAGATTATTATTGTAACTTAAGAAATCATTACCTTCAGCTTGGAAGGCATACGGTTACATAACAGTCTATGCAATTCAAATGGATGTGATGCAAGATATTTTGGCAAGTAATGTTTAGCAAACACCAAAATCTTGCGATAGAGCTGAATTAATCTTGAACTAAGATTTGTCAGAACTTAGTGCAGCAGTGACCTTGTGAAATTCTGTAGGGTGTCAATAGCAATAAAACCTCACAAGTGAAATACTTGGCAGTCAGTATATTTCTTTTGTGGCGAAGCAAATATTGGCTTGGAACCAAATGTCGCACCATTTATTTTCCAATGAACGTGACATGAAATGTCTTTAAATTTTTACCAGAGTGTGAAATCTACCACGTGAAAGTACTAACAGTGTGAAAATAAACATTAAGGATGTAGATGCTCAAACTTCAGCAAACTGTAATTAAAATGCTTAAATTAATATAATTTAGTGAGAAAAAGAACAGATGCTTTTGTATCATGAAGACTGACAACCAGTCCCTTTCAGGGTGTCACTGCTTTTGACTGAAACAAATTAATAAAGAATGTGTTGAAAGACTAAGTACAGTGGCAAGAAGGTGAGACCGTGCACATTTCATTTTTAATACTTTGAAATACAAGTCACATAGACCATCAAAGAGCTACTTTCTGGACCTTTAATCAGTTGAAACTGCTGCCTGCGCTGATTTAATTTTCTTATTGAATCATTCTATCTGCAAAGTGTTTGCTGGATGACACACTCTCTTGCAGTCCTCAGAGCATAAGCTGCCAGGTCTGTGAGGCAGGTAATGTCAAAGCAGGCAGCTTGTGTCCCTTCCTTAAAAGTTAATTAATAAATCAACTTCTTCTGAAATGAAAGGAAAACAGAATCTGTGTGAAATAGAGCCGGCTGATGCCGTCTGCCCTTCTGCTGATATCCCTTCCAGCCCCACATACGCGATACACGTTGTCAAATGTGTTTCCAACGAAGATAAATTGCTTGAATGAATATCCTACTGACTGCAACTACAAGCATGTCAAGCAAAATGATTTTTGCAAACAATATATGTGATCATAGAAAAGTCTGAGAAATTTACTGTTCAGTACCTTTTGTGCTTGTAGTTTATATCAAAGTTGCCATTTCTGGTTTCTATCTATCTTACTTGAGTATGTCTTAATTTGATCATGATGGAGTATTTGTCATTTTATTTGATCACCTGAATAATTTTGTGGTCACATACGCTCGGTGGCCACTTTATTAGGTACACCTGTACATATGCTCACCAATGCAAATATCTAATCAGCAAATCATGTGGCAGCAACTCATTGCATAAAAGGATGCAGACGTGGTCAAGGAATTCAGTTGTTGTTCAGACCAAACATCAGAATGGGCTAAAATTGTGACTTAAGTGACTTTGACCATGGTGCAAGAAGGGGTGGTTTGAGAATCCTAGAAACTGCTGATCTCCTTTGATTTTCATGCACAATGATCTATAGAGTTTGCAGGGAATGGTGAGAGCAGCATAAAAAACTTCTAGTGAACACCAGTTCTGTGGGCCAAAGCCCCTCGCTAATGGGAGAGGTCAGAGGTGAATTGCCAGACTGCTCAAGCTAAGAGTAACTCAGATAATCACGTGATACAACAGTGGTGTGCAGAAGAGCATCTATGAATGCACAACTTCCAAACCCTGAAGTGGATGAGCTATGGCAGCAGAAGAACACAAACGTGAACCTCCTCTTACCCTTGAAAATGAGCATCAGTCCATTGACTCCTACACCATCAATGATCTCATCAACTCTGGAGATCTCCCATCAATTGCCACCAACCTCAGAGTTCCCTTACCCTGCATCTCCTGTTTCTATCTCTTACCCAAGATGCACAAAGCTGACTGTCCAGGTAGACCCATTGTTTTTGTGCTCCTGCCCTGCAGAACTCATATCTGCATACCTTGACTCTGTTTTATCCCTCTTGGTTCAGTCCCTTCCTACCTAAATTGGCGACACTTCACACACACTCGATTTTTTCAAAGTCATTAAGTTTCCTGGTCCCAATCATCTCATTTTGACCATACATGTCCAGTCCCTATCCACTTCCATCCCACATCAGGAGGGCCTTAAAACTTTTCTTATGGACAACAGACCCAATCAGTTCCCGTCTACCACCACTCTCTTTTGTCTGCTGGAACTTGTCCTCGTGCTCAACAATGTCTCCTATGGTTCCTTTCCACGTCCGTCAAACCCTAGACGCGGCTGTGTGCACTTACATGGGTCCCAGCTATGCCTGCCTTTTTGTCAGCTACGTGGAACAGTCCATGTTCCAAGCCTACACTGGCATCACTCCCAAACTCTTCCCGTGTTACATTGACGACTGTACTGGCACTGCTTCCTGCACCCACACTGAGGCCGTCAATTTCATCAACTTTGCGTCCAATTTCCACCCTGCCCTCAATTATACTTGGTCCATTTCTGACACCTCTTCCCCCTTTCTTGATCTCTCTGTCTCTGTCTCTGGAGTTAGTCTATCTATTGATATCCTTTATAAACCCACTGGCTCTTACAGCTATCTGGATGATACCTCATTGCACACTGTCACTTGTAAAAATGCCATTTCCTTTTCTCAGTTCCTCCATCTCTGCCGCATCTGCTTTCAGAATGAGGCTTTTCATTCCAGAATAACTAAGATGTCCTTTTTCTTAAAACAGAGGGGTTTCCCTTTCTCCACCATCAATGCTGTCCTCACCTGCATCTCTTCCATTGTGCAAATTTGTCCTTACTTCATCCCTCTCCCCCCCCATTGCCATATCAGGGATAGGATTCCTCTTGTTCTCACCTACCATTACTCAAGCCTCTGCATCCAGCACATAATTCTCCGTAACTTCCGCCACCTCCAATGGGATTCCACCATCAAGCACATCTTTCCCTTCCCCCACTTTCCTCTTCCTGCTGGGATCACTCCCTATGTGACTCCCTCCCCACTGATCTCTCTCCTGGCTCTTATCCTTGCAGGTGGAATTTGTTGCCACCAGTGGCTGTGGGGGCCAAATCATTGGGTGTAGTTAAGGCAGAAATAGATAGGTTCTTAATTAGCCAGTGCATCAAAGGGTATGGGGTGAAGGCAGGGGAGTGGGGACGACTGGAAGAATTGGATCAGCCCATGATTGAAGGCAGAGCAGACTCGATGGGCTGAATGGCCAACTTCTGCTCCTATATCTTATGGTGTTATGGTCTTAAAAGCTACTCCTGCCCCTGCACCTCTTCCCTCACTACCATTCAGGGCCCCAAACAATCCTTCCACTGACACTTCGCCTGAGAATCCACTGGAGTATTCTACTGCATCCGGTGCTCCCAGTGTGGCCTCCTGTATATCAGTGAGGCCTGATGTAGATTGGGAGACTTCATTGAACACCTTCACTCCATCCACAAGAAAAAGTGGGATTTCCTGGTGGTCATCAACTTCAATGCTACTTCCAATTCCTGTTACAAGGGGGCACTGGGAGTGGACACATACGAGACACGGACACTGAGATTGTATAGATGGAACTGTGTTTATTGATTGTTACTAGGAAAGCTAAGGAGCAAGGACAAAATGACTACACGGACATAAACGTTGGATACAACCTGGACTAGGACTTGGACTTGGAACTCGGGTCTTGACCTGGAACCCAGACTTGAACTTGACTTGACTTGAAACTCAGGCTTGACTTAACTTGGACTCAGACTCGACTTGGACACAGAGCCAGGACTCCACCTTGGACATGGAGCCAGGACTCCACCTTGGACACAGAGCTGGGATTTCCCCTTGGATTCAGAGCCAGGACTCCACCTTGGACACAGAGCCAGGACTCCACCTTGGACACAGAGCCAGGACTCCACCTTGGACACAGAGCTGGGATTCCAACTATTTGTGGTGGCCCGGAATGTCTAATGGCACATTGGCTGAAATCATGAGTTTCTAGTGACTGGTTTCTGGTGACGAGCTTCTTGGTGTGAGTTTCTGATGACGGACCAGCAAAGGAATAGCTGAATCACGGAGCTATTTATGTTGCAGGCTTGAAATGGTGATCAGGTGCCTCAATCAAGGCACCCAATTGAACACGGGGAAAAGAAATAACTGGAATGCAGAGTCCACGGACCAGACCGTGACATTCACATTCCGACATGCCAGTTTCATGGCCTCCTCTACTGCTACGATGAGGCCACACTCAGGTTGGAGGAGCAACTCCTGATATTTCATCTGGGTAACCTCCAACCTTGTTGGCATGAACATTGATTTCTCAAACTTCTAGTACTTGCCCCCCCCCCCCCCTTCACCATCACCTTCCTCTGTAGGTCCTCCTCCTTCCCTTTCTTCCATGGTCTTCTGAACTCTCTTATTCAATTCCCCCTTTTCCAGCCCTTTATCTCTTTCATCAATCCACTTCACAGCTCTTTACTTCACTCCTCCCCCTCTTAATTCCACCTATCACCTACCACCTTGTATTTCTTTCTCCTCTCCCCTCCACCTTCTTATCCTGACTTCTTCCTTACTTTCCAGGCCTGATGAAGGGCATTGGCCAGCAATGATGACTGTTTACTCTTTTCCATAGATGCTGCCTGGCCTGCTGAACTCCTCTAGCGTTTTGTGTTTATTCCTTTGTAGGAAGTAGCTCCTGGATGTGGGAAGAGGCCTACATTTTTCACACTTTTGATATGAATATTTATTATTGGAGGACAGTGTGATATAGCAGGGCAGCTTGTTATTGTACCTTTTGTATGGGTTCTGAGTGTCAGGGTAATCCTCACATATGCCTCACTGAAACTGTTGGCAATGCCTTGGACTTTGGCCCCTAAGTGAAAGTATTATCTGTATTCTTCAGCTTGCTCACGGAGGTTTTGGATAGATTGCCATCTCTCTATGTTCTCTACTTATCTCTACTTATAGCTTCCCATAAGTAGTTGGAAATGATATGATGAAAAGTGATGAAGAAATGTGTTTGTGCAACGATACACCCTGGTCTGACAACATTCTTCACTCGGGGTGGTAGATGCTTTTGTTGCATTGCATCTGCGTCAAGACTAAGGTGAAAATGGCACCCTGGGGCCAGTACAATTTGTGGAGATCATTCCCTTCCAAGTGGAGTCAGAGGCTTTAGAGTACTGGCTGGTAATAATTCCCCCTTCCCCCAACTATTGGAGAAGCCATTGTGTAGTGAAGGTTATGCCTGTTGAGCCTCAGGAAGATCGAAATCCAAGCTGTCAATTAGAAAGCAGCTTTTTGGCCATGGGAAATGGCAATTAAGATGGAAATGGTACTGACTTTCTCTGCGACTGGCAACAGGGAGGCCCTCTGTATTGGTCTGACGGTTTCCCAAGGCTTTGGGTGGTCTCCAGCCCTGGCAGTGTGTGGTTGCGTTGGGTCAGTCAGTTGCTGTCACTAGTTCACGGAAATCTCATTCTGCACCAAGTGCGACCAGCAGCAAAGTTTCGTAGAAATAAAAAAAAATCATATAGGAAGATTTTCAACACTTAACAGTAACTTGAGGAAAACTGCAAATCAAGTGTCACTGCTTTGCTTCTTATTGAGCTGCCTGTTAGCAATGCAACTTGTAAATTGTGACCTTTTGATCCAATACCATCATTAAGTAAATAATATGTGCTGTGCATGTTGATGGTGCCATTACGCATACAAGATACAACAGGAAAAATATTAGTGTTAGGGAATCATGCCAGGAAATGGCTTATCCAATTTCTTGATGGACAGGACTTCACTAGGAAATGTGCAAACACTGCAAAGTATGGTAACTGCTATTTACAGGAAAAGAACAGGTGTAAATGATCTTTTCTAATCTAGTTTCCAGGTTGTTCATTGTCATGAAAAAGAACAATTTAAATAATCTTTTAAAACCATCATAGCATTTGAACATTATTGGCAAAGTCCGTGTTTATTGTCTATCCTTGCCTGTGTGCATCTCCACATATGTTTATCTTTTATAATCAGGTGACTGATCCAAGACGTCAACTGCTTTGAGCTAGTAACTTGATCAAGACCTCACTTTCGCAAGACCACATAGCATCCCACATTAAAATAATTCATTTTCTGGCTCCTACCATATGGTGGATGAAAGTCATCCTTGAACTGAAGAGATTGCTGAAGAAAAAGACGGTGGAGAAGATAAGAAACTCTCGCTGCTTTTTCTTTAATGTTTATTTTCATAACCATTTCAGATCTCAGATAAGTTTGTTTTCACGTAATGTAGGGCGCAATGAAATGCCTTTTTATCATGCAGATCACAAAGTAAACAGTGTACACCATGTAGACAGGGTGATGCATGCAGTCTTTTTCCAGGGTGTGGAATCAAGAACTAGAGAACATACAGCACGTTTAAAGTGGGAGGGGAGAGATTTAACAGGGAACTGAGGGGCAACTTTTTCACCCAGCATGTTGCCTGTATATAGAATAGATTTCTGGAGGAAATGGTTGAGGTAGGTACATCAACAACATTTGATTGCCACTTGGACAGATAGGAAAGGGTTAGAGGATTATGGGCCAAACATAAGCACACAGGATCAGCTTAGATGTTAGCATATCTGGGCTGTGGACCTGTCTCTGCGCTGTATGACTCCGTGACTTTATAACGATAAAATACAACAGCGAGTGAAGAACAGCAGAATGGTCCAAAGATTGTAGTACAATGAAGTCATGCAAAAAGGAATGCAGGGTGATATTTATGGAATAACAGAGCAAAGTAGAGTAAGGACTCAAGTATGTGGAAGTGAGGAAGCAGCTGCTAAGTCTGGGTACTCGGGTTTTCGAACTCCAGTCTCTGCAACCTGTGAGTTGGAATCTGTTACAAAGGATATTATACCAAGACATCTAATAAATATTATTTGTTGCATAATATTATTTGTGCCATTTCTTTAGCATTTTGACTGTTTTTATGAGGCTAAGTTGTTAGAACATAGAAAACCTACAGCACAATACAGGCCCTTCAGCCCACAAAGCTGTGCTGAACATGTCCTTACCTTAGAACTACTTAGGCTTACCCATAGCCCTCTATTTTTCTGAGCTCTATGTATCTATCCAGGAGTCTCTTAAAAGACCCTATCGTATCCGCCTCCACCACCACCACCAGCAGCCCGTTCCACGCACTCACCACTCTCTGAATAAAAAGCTTACCCCTGACATCTCCTCTGTACCTACTTCCAAGCACCTTAAAACTGTGCCCTCTCGTGCTAGCCATTTCATTCTGGGAAGAAGCCTCTGACTATCCACATGATCAATGCCTCTCATTATCTTTCTTCTTTCTTTTTTCAATCTTTTTATTGATTAAAAAAAAGTGTGTATACAAACAGGAGAAGAATATCTCTGGTGTATATGTCAATAGTAGTACATACAGAGGGTAATATAAACAATATCAATCACACATAGTGTTGACCTACAAAATATAAATTTGATATAGAATGTATAATTCTCTTATCAATTTATGAAGAAAGGATCGTTATCTTGTATACCCCTATCAGGTCACCTCTTACCCTCTGCTGCTCCAAGGAGAAAAGGCCTAGTTCACTCAGCCTAATCTCAAAAGGCATGCTCCTCATCCCAGTTCAACTCTCAAATCAGCATGGATGGAAAACATGCAAGGAGCCATTTGGATTTGAACCCAGGATCACTCGCCTCAAAGTCCAGTACAGGTGCCACTATACCATAATAGATAATAGACAGTAAGTGCAGAAGTAGACCATTCAGCCCTTCGAGCCTGCACCGCCATTTTGAGATCATGGCTGATCAACTACTATCAATACCCGGTTCCTGCCTTGTCCCCATATCCCTTGATTCCCCTATCCATAAGATACCTATCTAGCTCCTTCTTGAAAGCATCCTAGAATTTTGTTGTCCTTCCTAATATAGAGATGTGAAAATAAAATCATGTTTGAGAAACATACCAGAGTTCTTTGAGATTGTTTCTAGTACAACAAAGAGGAATTCATTTGATTGTTGCATTTGGGTTTTTGAAAGAAGTGTTTTAAGGTTGCATGTGGGAGACTGCTAAGCAAGCTTAGACCACAGGATTCTGGGTGGTAATATATGAATGAAAAATTGGTTAAGGAATAGAAGACAAAGAGTAGGAAATAACAGGTCTTCCTCAAATTAATGAACAATGATTAGTGGTGTACCACAGGATTAGTTCTCAGACCCCAACTATTCATAATCTACATTAACAATAGAAGACGAAATACAACATTTTTAAGTTTATTGATGACATGGATAGGAATATGAGTAGTGATGAGGATACAAAGGATTTTCAAGGAATTGTTAACAAGCTGAGTGAGTGCACAACAGTATAGCAGGTGGAGTAGGAAGTGATTGGTATTACAAAGTCTGTAATCTTCTGTTTGACTCTTTCTTCTCTGCTTTAGACAAAACAATTAGAACTAAAAATCAGAAAGAAAACTAATTCTTTTGTTAAAAGTTCTTGATTTGAAACTTTAACTTTGTTTCCCTCTCCAAAGATGCCACTTGCTCTGCTGAATATTTCCAACATCCATTGAAGGAGAATGCACTTTGAAATATTTTTGATAAAGAGGAGCAGCATGGATTTGTTAGAAGTTGTCCTTACTAACAGTACAATTTGTTAATGAGCTGCCAGAGAATAGAGCGCAGTAAATGTTTATGTGGAACTCATATTAAGACCTATTTAATATAAGAAAAAGAGGATAAACGAAGACAGTGTAGGTCCACTCAAGGATAAAGGAGTGAATTTGTGCTTGGAATCAAAGCAAGTGGCTGAGGCACTAAACGTATTTAATGCCAGTATTTAACGAGAAGAATTTAACTAGAAGAAAGCAGAGTATGGCACGCAAACATGCTGGGACATTCTGAGATTAAAGGGGATGTGGTGCTGGGTCTTCTGAAAAGAATGATGGAGGACATCCCCTGGGTTTATGGCATATTACACAGATATTAAAGGAAGCAAGTGAATAGTTGTCTGGGGCTTTGACAAAGATCATTGTGTTCTCACTAGCAACAGACGAAGTAACTGAGCACTGGAGAGCAGCAAATGTTATGCCATTGTTCAAGGAAGGAAGTAGAGATAATTCAGGTAATAATATAGGCCAGTGAGACTCACGTCAGTGGTGGGAAAGCTATTGGAAAAGAAACTGAAGAATAGAGCATCTGTGAATTTGGAAAAGCAGAGCATGCTGAGGGACAGTCAGTATGGTTTTGTGCAGGCAGGTCATATCTTAAATTTTGATGAAGCTTTTTGAGGAGGTAACAAAAGTGCTTGTTGAGAGTGAGGCAATGGATATTATCTCCTTGCACATCAGTAAGGCATTTGATAAGATTCCTCTTGGTAGGTTGATTCATAAGATAATAATGCAGAGGAGCCAGAATGAATTGCAAGTTTGGATTTAGAAGTGGCTTGCTCATAGAAGGCAGAGAGGAGGGTCGAAGACTGATATGCTGGCTGGATGTCCGTGATCAGTGGTGTTCAGCAAGGATCAGTGTTGGAATGTCTGTTGTTTGTGATATATATCAATGATTTGATGAAACTGTAGGTCACTGGATTTGCAAGTCTGCAGATGACACCAAGATTGCTGGAGTTGTGGACAGCGTAAAGGACTATTTAATTTAATTTTATTTAGAGATACAACATGGTAAAGGCCTTTGCAGCCCAATGAGCTGCATTGCCCAGCCACCCACTTTTTTAACCCTAGGCGAATCACAGGACAAATTACAGCAAAATCAATTAACCTACTAACCAGTCTCTCAGAAACCAGAGCACCCGGAGAAAACCCATGTGGACACAGAGAGAACATACAAGCTTATTACAGATGCTGCCAGAACTGAACTCCAAGCACTGACACCCCGAGCTGTCGTTAACTGCTACACTACCATGGTGGTCTTTTTGGGAGGTCAAATGAAAGGAGAAGTTAGATAAATAATGGTTGACTCCTTAATTGAGGTACAGAGGAATCTTGGGTCCAGGTCCATAGTTCACTGTAGGTGGCCATGCAAGTGGATAAAGAGGTAAAGGAGGCATATGGCTTGTTTGCCTTTATTGGCAGGGGATTTGAGTACAAGAGTAGGGTTGGCATGTGGCAGCTCCATAAAACTTTAGTCAGACTGCTCTTGGAGTATTGAAGGTTGTGGAGAAGACGCAGAAGAGGATACTGCCTGGACTGGATGACATGAACTATAAAGAGAGGATGGTCAATCTTGAGTTGTTCTCCCTGGACTGTTGGAACCTGACAGGAGACCTGATGGAGATTTTTAAAATTAAGTGAGATAGGACAGATAAGCAGAGAATTTTCCCCAGGGTATAAATGACAAACACCAGTGATCACGCTTTTAAGATCAGAGGAGTGAAGTTTAAAGGTGATATGAGGGACAATTTTTTTTAACGCAGAGAGTGGTAGGTGCCTGGAATGGGTTACTGGGTGTAGTACTGGAAGCAGGGCAATTTGGTGGAGGTTAAGAAGATTATCGAGATTAGAGATAAGCTTTATTTGTCACATGCACATCCAAACATCAAAGCAAACAGTGAAATTTGTCACTTCCATCAACAAACAACACAGTCCAATGTATTTCTAGGGGTAGACCACAAGAATCATATGCTTCTATTGCCAATGCAGTACACCCAGAATTTACTAACTTGGCTCACCCTAAGCCGTACACGGTTTGGGATGGGAAAGGAAAGTGGAGCACCCCTGTGGAAGCCCACACGGCCACGGGGAGAACGTACTAACTCCTTACAGACATTAATGAGAATTGAACCTGGGTCACTGACACTGTAAGCAATGCGCTAACTGCTACACTATCGTGTTGTCCTTTTAGGTAAACGCATGAATATGGAGGGATACTGGTGACATATAGGAAAAGAATATTCAGTTTAAAGCACAACATCATGGACAGAGTGGACTGTCCAGTAGTGTACTGTTCTATGTTTTATATTCTATATTCAGCAGGCACTTGATTATGTCACACAGAAAAATCTGGACATAGAGGGAAAAAATACAGTATTTTTTTGATCTAGGCATTAGGGTTCTAAGGGTACAATTCTGGGATAAAAGTGTTAACGATGTAGTCATGGGTATGCAGGGTAAACTTTCTCATCTACCCACAGAAATCTTTCACATTCTTGCCCATAAATCTCTACCTCTGTCGTAAAAATATTCAAATACTCTGCGTCTAATATGCTCTGAATAAGGTATGAAATATCATGGTGGTCTGGGAGAGAGCAAAAAGTTCCCACAACTCTACCTTAAATGAGTGATAATTTTTTAGGCATTGATCCTCAGTTCTAGATTCTTGAAAAAGAGGGACAGTTTTCTCCACATCTCCACTACTAAGCCCCTTCAGGAAATTCTCAGATTTCAAATTTTCAGTGGATATAAGCCCCAAGTATTAAACCTTTCCCGATAAGTGAATGTCCCACCCACTCCAGATATTATTCTTGTAAACCTTCGCTGAACTTTCAATGCATTTCCATCCTTCCTTAAAAAAGGAAGCCAATACTGCACACAATACTCTGGATATAGTCTCACTAGTGCCGTAAAACATGAACTGCATACTTCAGTATTAATTTCTCTCACAATAAATGATAAAAATCTGTTGTAATTACTTATGGTACTTGCATATTATCCTGTGAATCTTGCACCAGGTTTCCCAGATTCCACTGAAACTCAATGCATTGTAGCCTCTCACTCATTTACACATTTATTTTATATTTTCCACCAACCTTTGCCCACTCACAGCTCTTTGAAGCCTTCTTATCTCTTCACAATGCACCTTCTTACTTATCTGCCTACTCTGAATAAAGAAATTGTATTTGTTATTTTCCAATCTACTGGTGATATTCCTGAATCTATGAAATTTTGGAAAATTAAAAAGCATGGCATCAGCTGTCCCGCAAGCCACCTCTTTTAAGACTCTAGGACGATGTACATTAGGGCCTAAAGATTAGTTGACCTACTGTTCCATACTATTCAATACCACCTCCCTGGTGATTTTAATTTTCCTGGTATTTTCCCCTCGCTTCCAGTTTCCAGTTTGGAGCTATTTCTGCAACTCCTCTAGCATGAAGAGTGATGCAAAATAACTATAATTCATAGACCTTGTCCTTGTCCTCTGTGATTAATTCCCCAGTTTCGGTTTCCATAGGATCAATGCTCACTCAAAAGTTCAAAGTAAATTTATTGTCAATGTACATCTATGTTACTGTATAACACTTTGAGATTCATTTTCTTGCAGGCAATTGCAGGGAAAAAAGAAATAAAAGAGAATTTACAATAAAAACTATACATAAACTGGCAAATTCTGACAAACAACCAATGGTCAAGAGAAGACAAACTGTGCAAATTAAACAATTAGAGTGGATCCAGACCACTCCCCAGGCAGGGGTTGATATACTTCATCACCAACCTCTTGAAGCACTTAAGTGCCAAGGGATGATAGTCCCTGAACCAGGTTATTGCGTCCTTCTTGGGCACCTGCGTGATTGAAGCCTGCTTGGAACAGGTAGGTATCCCATGATGCCAAAACTCTTTTGTTTTTCAATTATTCACAGGATCTCTCACTTACTTTTTTAAAATATTTTACTAACTTTATCTCATGGCTGAACTTTTTCTTATTAATCTTTAAATAATTCTTCGCTATTTTATATTATGTTTTAGAACTGCTGATCTAGTCCTTTGCTCAATTTTACATTTTTCATTTAAACATAATATAGTCTTTAGATTTTTAGCTAACTACAGATAATGGATCTTTTTCAAAATGTTTTCTCATTTAAATGCATCTATTGTATATATTCTGAAAAGTCTCCTAAATGTCAATCACTGTGATATAACTGATGCATCCCTTAACCTAATTTGCCATTTCACCTGAGCCATGTATGCTTCTAACCCTTATTATTGATCATATTTAAATTTAATACTCTTAATCTATTCCCCTCCCCCTTATTAGAACATAGAACAGTACAGCACTGTACAGGCCCTTCAGCCCACAATGTTGTGCTGACCCTGCCTCCCATATATCCCCCCCACCTTAAATTCCTCCATATACCTGTCTAGTAGTCTCTTAAATTTCAATAGTGTATCTGCCTCCACCACAGACTCAGGCAGTGTATTCCATGCACCAACCACTCTCTGAGTAAAAAACCTTCCTCTAATATCCCCCTTGAACTTCCACCCCTTACCTTAAAGCCATGTCCTCTTGTATTGAGCAGCGGTGCCTGATGCACCATCAATAACTCTCAGAGACGTGAGGTGAGATATAGGCTTTTATTGGCTGGAAGAAAGAACAAGCAGCAAGTGACCACCACACAACATCCTGGAGACTGAGGAAGGGGCTGTGCCTCCAATCACCTTTATACCGGGGTCTGTGGGAGGAGCCACAGGAGCAGTCAGCAGGGGGGTGTGTCCAGACAGGTATATGTAGTTCACCACAGTGCCCTGGGGAAGAGGCGCTGGCTGTCCACTCTATCTATTCCTCTTAATGTCTTGTACACCTCTATCATGCCTCCTCTCATCCTCCTTCTCTCCAAAGAGTAAAGCCCTAGCTCCCTTAATCTCTGATCATAATCCATAATCTCTAAACCAGGCAGCATCCTGGTAAATCTCCTTTGTACCCTTTCCAATGCTTCCACATCTTTCCTATAGTGAGGCGACCAGAACTGGACACAGTATTCCAAGTGTGGCCTAACCAGAGTTTTATAGAGCTGCATCATTACATCATGACTCTTAAACTCTATCCCTCGACTTATGAAAGCTAACACCACATAAGCTTTCTTAGCTACCCTATCTACCTGTGAGGCAACTTTCAGGGAACTTAATCAGAATTTCAATCACAATATGATGACTGCTACCTATCAATTGATTATCTACCAACAGAGTTCCTCTTCTCCTGACCTACTATCCCATGAGCCACTGCATCCAACACATCATCCTTGGCAACTTCCACCATCTCTAACTTCCACCACTAAACACATCCCTTCCTCCCCGCCCCCACTTCCCATTGTCCACAGGGATCGCACCCTCCATGATTCCCTTGTCCCTTCATCCCTCCCAGCACTTACCCCTGAAAGTGTCCAAAGTGCTACACCTGCCCATTCACCTCCTCCCTCACCTCCATTCAGGGCCCCAAGCAGTCCTTTCAGGTGAGGCAGCACTTCACCTGTGAATCTGCTGAGGTTGTCTATTGTGTCCGGTGATTCGGACGTGGCCTCCTCTACGTTGGTGAGACCCTTCTTCGAGCACCTCCACTCCATCTGCCAAAGCAGAGCTTCCCAGGGGCCCAGCATTTTAATTCTGATTTCTATTCTGCCATGTTGGTCCATGGTCTCTTTTGCCATGATGGGTCCACTCACAGGGTGGAAGAGCAATGCCTTACATTCTATCTGGGTTGCCTCAAACCTGATGGCATGAATATTGATTCCTCCTTCCTGGTAAAAAAAAATCCCTCCCCCTCCTCTCTTCTTCTATTCCCCACTCTGGCCTCATCTCTTCTCACCTGCCTATCGCCTCCTCCTGATCACCCTTCTCTTTCCCTTTCCTCTATGGTCCACTCTCCTCTTCGATCAGATTCGTTTAACTCCAGCCCTTTACCTTTCCCATCCACCTTGCTTCACCTATCACCTTCTAGCTATCCTTCTTCCCTTGCCCTCACCTTATTATTCTGGCATCTCCCTCCTTTCTTTCCAGTCCTGAAGAAGGGACTCATTCCGAAACGTTTCCAGACATGCTGCCTGACCTACATTTTGTGTATGTTGCTTTGGATATCCAGAATCTGAGAAATTTCATGTGTTTATGATGACTGCTGTCTGAGCTGGGTTTATGATGAAGTCATCAATTAATCCTAGGCCATTGCACAAGACCAGGTCTAGAGCAGCTCGATGTCTATTTGGCTGCAGAATGAATAGTAACATCCTAAGAATTATTGAGGAACAGAGGGACCTTGGTGTACAAGTCTAAAGATTCCCATAGCACAACTGGACAGGCTGGTGAAGAAAGCATGCTGGTTACTGGCCCTCATTAGCCGGGGTCCAGTGTATTAAGGTAGATAGCTGTTGATATAGCTTCGTAAATCATTGGTTTGAACCACAGCTGGAACGTTTTTGCAGTTCTAGTTGCCTCACAATAGGAAAGATATGGTTGCACTGGAGATGGTGCACTGGAGATTCACCAGGCTGTTGACTGGGATGGAATGTTTCACTCATGTGGGGAGTCTGGATAGGCTGAGTTTGTTTTCCCTCGAGCAAAGGCAGTTGAAGGGAGACCTGACAGAGGTATACAAATCATGAGGGGCGTAGATAAAGCAGATATTAAGGAAATATTCCCCATAGAAGGCCCCCTAGGATTAGGGGGCATGGGTTTACGGGGTGAGGAATAAAAAATTTAGAGGATATCTGAGGAAGAATTTTTAACCCAGAGGGTATTTGTGATTTGGAATGTCTTGCCTGAAGGTGATGGGAACCGATCCCTCTCACAATATTTAATGTGCAATTGAATTAAAATCTGAATTGCCAAGGGATTGAAATCTACAGACCTAGTGCGGGTAAATGGGATTATTGGAGATTAGTACTTAATAGTCAATATAGACAAGGAGCACCAAAGGACCTCTTTTTATCCTATATCACTCTAGGATGTGGACCAAGCTTAAATTTTTGAAAATGTGCAAATTGAAGGAATGGTTAGTAAAGCTTGTGGAGTTGCATGTCAAAAGTAAAAGAAGAGAACACAGAAGGATTGAAGATGTGTGGAAATTTTTTAAACATGGATTAGATTGCTATTAAATATTACATCCAAATCTGATATAGGCATGGTGACACTTATGGTTTGATCCTGCCTATCTTCAGGCTGTATTGGTTGTTGATGCAACTGACACATTTCACTCTGTATTTTGATGCTTCAATGTATACGTGGTATATAAAGTTAATCTCTCTCTTTAAAATTTTAGGTTCAAGGTCAAAGGTGGATGTGAAGAAAAACATTTGTTTTTGGAGAATTATTATGATCTGAATCTCATTATCTGTAAGGATGTTGGAAACGGAATTAAGATGTTCAAAAGCAAACTGTCCAGGCACCTGAGTAAAGGTAATTTGCTGGGCTATGGGTAAACTGGGAATTGGGACTGATAGAGTTGCAACAGGCTCATGGACCAATTGGTCTGTTGTGACATTAAATTCCATATTTCTCCTGCTCTATAAACTGAGGTTTAATGCATTAGCTTTCCTGGTATGCATCAAGAAATTCCAGAATAATGTGGATTTGAGCTTTCTGATTTGAGATCAGATCCAAAAGCATGTACCACAGCAGAAAGTCACAGGTCTGACAGAGCTTGTGACATAATCTGAGGTCAACATGAATGTTAGAAATAGAGCCACTCCTGTTCCTCTTAGCAGCAGTGATGTAAGAAACTATGAGGTGGGCACGTGGCAGCTGATAAATTGGCAATTAATGCTGACATGCTAAAGTCACCCACACCTCAAGAAGAAATTTTAAGCACAGCGAACAGAACTGACTGCAGATGGTGAGGAAAGAACTAATAACATAAGATTCATTCTGGCCACTCATTCATTCTCAGCTTATTTCAGTCTCCCACAGGTGAAAAGATGAGAGTCATGCTGTCCTGCCTATAGATAGTGCACAGCCCAAACAGAGCCAACTGGTGAATAATGACAGAAAATATTGTTTATTAACAAGCATTTTGATTTTTCCACTTTATTCATAACAAAAATCGGATCATCCTAAATTAAAGAATGTATAGCATTACTACATTGGTTGGCAAAATGATCACATTAACAATCTTAAATACCATTCACTGAAAAATGATTTCAGGAAATTCTCAAATTATTTAATTTGGCCCCTCTTGTATGTATCAAACAGCTAAACAAAAACCACTATTTCGGATTGATTTGCAAAATTGTAACTTGGTTACAAGGTTGAAAAAAAATCCCACTTGGTTTTTAGCTAATGTTTTTCCAGTCAAAATGCTACACATTTTCAGAAGAAAACGTTTTTACTTACTGGTTATGCTGGGAACCTAGAAACTTGTGCTTTTGTAAAGCACAGAGAGAAATTAATGCAGTAATTAGAGTCCAGAGGCCTGCTCTGTTGATTCAAGTTCAAAGTAAATTTATTACCAAAGAAGGCATATTCCACTGTGTACTACCCTGAGATTCATTTTCTTACAGGCATTTACAGTAGAATAACAAAATGCAATATAATTAATCAAAAACTACACACAAAGACTGACAAACAACTAATGTGCAAAAGAAGACAAACTATGCAAGACAGAAAAATCAAATAATAATAATAATATTAAGGGGGAGATTTGGTGTAGTGGTAATTACCACTGGATCAGTAATCCAGAGACACAGTTGTACGCTGGGGTCATGAGTTTGAATCCCACCTTGGCAGATGGTGAATCTGAATTCTGATATCTGAAAATATTTGATGACCATGAAACGATGTCGATTGTTGTAAAAATCCATCTGGTTCACTAATGTCCAGGGGAGGAACCCTGCCATCCTTACCTGGTCTGACTCCAGACCCACAGTGGCTGACTCTTAAATGTCCTCTGAAATGGCCTAGCAAACCATTCAATTGTATCCAACTGCTAAAATGAAAATAATAAGCAATGAACCCGGACAGACAACCTGGCATTGACCTAGGCACTGGAAACGATAATGGCAAAACCAGCCCTGTTGACCCTCAAAGTCCTCCTTACTAACATCTGGGGACTTGTGCCAAAGTTGGGAGAGCTGTCTCACAGACGAGACAAGCAACAGCCTGACATAATTGTACTGACAGAATCATACCTTACAGTTACCATTCCTGGGTATGTACTGTCTCACCGGCAGGACAGGTCTAGCAGAGGGTGTGTCACTGTGGTATACAGTAGAGAGGAGTTGTTCTGGCAACTCTCAACATCAACTCTGGACCCCATGACTCATGGCACCAGGTTAAACATAGGCAAGGAAGCCTCCTGCTGGTTACCATGCATCATACTCCCTCAGCTGATGAATCAGTACTTCTCCATTTTGAGCAGCACTTGGAGGAGGCATTGAGGGTGGCAGGGGCACAGAATGTATTCTGGGTGGGGACTTCAATGTCCATCACCAAGAGTGGCTCGGTAGTACCACCACAGACTGAGCTGGTCGGGTCCTACTGGACAGAGCTACTGGACAGAGCTACTAGACTGGGACTACAGCAGGTGGTGAGGGACCCAACAAGAGGAAAAAACACACTTGACCTCATTCTCACCAACCTGCTTGCCACGGAAGCATCTGTCCATGACAGCAATGGTAGAAGTGACCACCATACAGTTTTTGTGGAGACTAAATCCTGTCTCCAACATTGAGGAAACCCTCCACCGTTGTGCAGCACTTTCACCGTGCTAAATGGGATAGATTTCGAACAGATCTAGCAGCCCAAGACTGGGCATACATGAGGCACCATGGACCATCAGTAGCAGCAGAATTGTACTCAACTGCAATCTGTAACCTCATGGCCTGGCGTATCCCCCACTCTGACAATACCACCAGGCCAGGGGATCAACCCTGGTTCAATGAAGAGTGCATGAGGAGGGCATGATGAGAACAACACCAGGCATACCTCAATACGAGACACTATCCTGGTGAAGCCACAATACAGGATTATTTGCACGCCAAACACCGTAAGCAAGAAGTAATAGACAGAGCTAAGTGGTCCCACAACCTATAGATCAGGTCTAAGCTCTGTAATCCTGCCACATCCAGACGTGACTGGTGGTGGCAATCAAACCACTTATTGGAGGAGGAGGCTCCACAAATATCCCCCTCCCCAATGAGAGAGGATCCCAGCACACCTGTGCAAAACATAACCGCTGAGGCATTTGCAACGGTCTTTGGTCAGAAGTGTTGAGTAGATGATCCAGCTCGGCCTCCTCCAGAAGTCCCCAGCATCCCATATATCAGTATGCAGCCAATCCGATTCACTCCGCATGATATCAAGAAAGGGCTGAAAACACTGGATACTGTGAAGGCTATGGGCCCAGACAAAATCCCGGCAATAGTCCTGAAGACTTGTGCTCCAGAACTTGCTGTGCCATTAGCCAAGCTGTTCCAGTACCCGGATGACATCTACCCGGCAATGTGGATAATTGTCCTGTACACAAGAACCAGGACAAGTACAAATTACCACCCTATCAGCAAAGTAATGGAAGGGGTCATCAGCAGTGCTGTCATGCAGCACCTACTCAGCAATAACCGGCTTACGGATGCCCAATTTGGGTTCCATTAAGGCCACTCAGCTCCTGACATCATCACCTCCCTAGTCCAAACATGAACCAAAGAGCTAAATACCAGAGTTGAGGTGAGAGTGATAGCCCTTGACATCAAGGCAGCATTTGACCGAGTATGGCATCAAGGTGCCCTCGGTAAAATGGAGTCAATGGGAATTAAGGGGAAAACCCTCCACTGGTTGGAATCGTACCTGACACAAAGGAAGATGGTCGTGGTGGTTGGAGATCAATCATCTCATCCTCAGGACATCACTGCAGGAGTTGCTCAGGAAAGTGTCCTAGGACCATCTTCAACTGCTTCATCAATAATCTTACTTCTGTCATAAGGAGCATGCCTTATGAGAATAGGTTGAGTGAACTCCGCCTTTTCTCCTTGGAGCGACGGAGGATGAGAGGTGACCTGATAGAGGTGTACAAGATGATGAGAGGCACTGATCATGAGGATAGTCAAAGGCTTTTTCCCAGGGCTGAAATGGCTAGCATGAGAGGTCACAGTTTTAAAGTGCTTTGGAAGTAGATACAGAGGAGATGTCAGGGGTAAGTTTTTTTACACAGAGAGTGATGAATGGGTGGAATGGGCTGCCGGTAACATTGGTGGAGACAGATACGATAGGGTCTTTTAAGAGATTCCTGGATAGGTACATGGAGCTTAGAAAAATAGATGGCTATGGGTAACCCTAGGTAATTTCTAAGGTAAGGACATGTTCGGCACAGTTTTGTAGGCCGAAGGGCCTGTATTGTGCTGTAGGTTTTCTATGTTTCTATAAGGTCAGAAGTGGGGATGTTTGCAGATGACTGCACAATGTTCTGCACCATTCGTGACTCCTCAGATAGTGAAGCAGTTCATACTCAAATGCAGCAGGACCTGGACAATATCCAGGCTTGGGCTGACAGGTGGCAAGTAACATTCGAGCTACACAAGTGCCAGGCAATGACCATCTCCAACAAGAGAGGATCTAACCATTGTCCCTTGACATTCAGTGTCATCACATTCACTGAATCTTCTACTATCAGCATCCTGGGGGTTATCACTGACAGTAACCTGAACTGGTCTAGCCATATAAACACAATGGCTACCAGAACAGGTCAAAGGCTAGGAACCCTGCAGCACATAAGTCTCCTCCTGACTCCCCAAAGCCTGACAACCATCTACAAGGCTCAGGTCAGGAGTGTAATGGAATCCTCGCCACTCGCTTGGATGAATGCAGCTCCATCAACACTCAAGCAGCCTGACACCATCCAGTACAAGGCAGCCCACTTAATTGGTACCCCTTTCACAAACATCTAATCCTTCCACTATCGATGAACAGTTGCAGCAGTGTGCACTATCTACAAGATGCACTGCAACAACACACCAAAGTTCCTAAGGCAGCACCTTCCAGATCCATGACCACTACCATCTAGAAGGACAAGAACAGCAGGTACCTGGGAACACCACCACTTGGAAATCCTCCTCCAAGTCACTCACCATTCTGACTTGGAAACATATCGCTGTTCCTTCATTTTCATTGGGTGAAAATCATGGAATTCCCTCCCTAACAGCACTGTGGGTGTACCTACACCTCAGGGACTGCAGCGGTTCAAGAAGGCAGATCATCACCACCTTCTCAAGGGCAACTGGGGATGGGCAATAAAGGCTGGCTTAGCTGCTGATGCTCACATCCCATAAATGAATAAAAAAATTAATAAATAAATGAAAAATTAATACTGAGAACATAAATTGTGGAGTCATTGAAAGTGAGTTCATCGGTTGTGGAATCAGTTCAGTGTTGAGGTGAGCAAAGTTCTCCACACCAGTTCTGGAGTCTGATGGCTGCAAAGGTAATAACTGTTCCTGAATTTGTTGGTGTAGGAGTGAAAGGTCCTGTGCCTCATTCTTCATGGCAGCAGCGAGAAGCGAGCATGGTGGGTGTCTCTGATGACGGATGCACCTTATTGTGGCAGTGCTCCCTGTATATGTGCTCACTGGTGGTGAAATCTTTGCCTGTGATGGACTAGGCTGTATCTATTACTTGTTTAGGTGTTTCCATTCTTGGGCATTGGTGCTTCTATACAAGGCCTGAATGCAACCAGTCAGGATACTGTCCAATGTACATCTATATAAGTTTGTCAGTTTTTTAGATGACATGCCGAATTTGAGCAGACTTCTAAGGAAGTAGAGGTGCTGCCATGCCTTCTTTGTAATGGCACATATGTGCTGGTCCAAGACCAGGTCCTCTGAACCGTTAATGCCAAGGAGTTTAAAGTTACTGAACCTCTTCACTTCCGATCTCCTATTGAGGACTGGCTCATGGTACTTAGGCCTTTTCCTCCTGTCATCAATAATCAGCTCTTGGATTTTGCTGATGTTGAGTTAGGAAAACATGTTCAAATTCTACTACAGGTGCTGAAGAATTTTACTTCAAATAATTAAATAACAGAAGAAAACTTGCCCTCAGTAATTGTAAAAACCGATCTCATTCATCCATGTTCTTCAAGGAATGAAATCTGCCACTCTGATCTAGTCTACCTTATAGATGACTCCAGAGCCTCTGATGTGGTTGATTGAGTTCAGGGGAACTTAATGATTGTCAATGGATGTTAACATTGCCAGTGACGTAATTGTGCTGTGAATGAAATAATGTAGTGTCTGGGTTTAGATCCAGAGTCAGTAAATTTAATTAAGCTCCATTTTAGCTACGTTGATAGGTATTGGAGAGCAGACTGCTAAGTGGGAATAGTTCTCAAATGTCTCTTTCCTCATCTTAACTTGCCTGAATTTGATAAGGAAGAATATCAGTCCCAAAGGATTAAGGACTTAGTCAAATTGAATTTGTGCTATAATTACATCATCTTGATGTGCAGCCTAGTTTTACTACAACCCCAACAAAGACCTCACGGTCCTGAATTCCATTAACAAAACATTAAATCTTTCGACCTCCAGAGCCCAGGACAAGTCGAAAGTTCCCACCTGCTTCAAAAGGGAATCAATGATACTAGTTCCCAAAAAGAGCAGGATGAGCTACCCCAATGACTTATCACAGGTAGCGGTCACATCTGTTGTGACGAAGTTGGTCATGGCTCGAATGAACTCTTGCCTGAGCAAGGACATGGAGCCAGTGCAATTTCTCTTCCACCACCACATGTCTACAGTGGACGTAATCTCACTGGACTACTTGAATAACGCAACACCTACATCAGGCTGCTGTTCATTGATTACACCTCAGCAATCAATGTTGTTATCCCTTCATTACTAATCAACAAGCTTCAAAATGTCTATACCTCCTTTTGCAACTGGATCCTTGGCTTCCTCATTAGGAGACCACAGCCATTGTGTATTGATAATAATATGTCATTCTTGCTGACCATCAGTGCAGATGCACCTGGCCCACTGCTCCACTCTCTCTACACTCATGACTGTGTGGGCC
Organism: Hemitrygon akajei; assembly: GCF_048418815.1. Lineage (NCBI taxonomy): Eukaryota > Metazoa > Chordata > Chondrichthyes > Myliobatiformes > Dasyatidae > Hemitrygon > Hemitrygon akajei. The sequence goes on from NC_133136.1 coordinate 76,454,757, forward strand.
GGCACAGCTCAAAGATCATGTATAAATGTGCTGATGATACAGCTGTAGTTGGCAGAATCTCAAATGGCAATGACGAGGAATACAGAAGTGAGATAGATTGGCTAGTTAGGCGGTGTCACAACAACAACCTGACACTCAAAGTCAGCAAGACTATGAAATTAATTGTGAACTTCTGGAAATGGAAGTCAAAAGATCACACACCAGTCCTCATTAAGGGGTCAGCAGTGGAAAGAGTGAGGAATTTCAAGTTCCTGGCTGTCAACATCTCAAAGGATCTATCTTGGGCCTACCATATTGATGCAATGACAAAGAAGGCATACCAGTGGCTATACTTCATTAAGAATTTGAGGAGATTTGTATGTCACCAAAGACTCCAGCAAATTTCTGCAGGTATACAATGGAGAACATTCTGGCCTGTTGCATCACCCCCTAGTGTGGAGGCTCCAATGCACAGCATTGAAAGAGGGTTGCAGACTCAGCCAGTCTCATCACAGGCACAAGTCTCCTCACTATCAAGGACATCTTCGAAAATCGGGTATTGCTGCCACAAAACAATAAATTTCACAACATGTGCAAGTGATAATAAACTTGTCTCTGATTCTGAAAATTCTGAACTCATTAAACATATTTGTGCATGACAGCAATAAGAATGATACTTGTCACTTCATAGGAAAACTTCGGGCACAATTTGCTCAAACATTGCCTCCCCTTCACCTGAATGCAAACTTCCTTCCCTGATTCCACCCCCAATTCTCCCAGAGACTTGATTTCCTGATGGGTAACAGGCATTCAATGATTATTATCTCCTATTCAGAGCATTTCAATCAGTCCGCATATCTTCGAACAACCGATAGAATCATAATTTGTTATTCCAGGGCTTAATCTCTCTCTGCTAGTTTGAGTTCAAGTTTGTTTATTGTCATGTGACTGTACTTAACACACACACAAATAAATAAATATACATACGTATATATATATATATATATACACACACACCCACCCACACAATCAGATGAAACAGTGTTCCTCTAGACCATAGTGCACCCACACAACATATCACACTATCACACATAGCACATAAACCAAAATATGACACTATAAATAGGTTAATAAAATATAATTCAAAATGCAAAAGCGAATGCAAGAGAAATTCAAAGAGATTCTGGGATGGGTGGTAGGGATCCTCAGCAATGCTTTGGGCTCTTCACCTGCAACACTTCTGGTAACACAAGTAATGTGGAGGGAAATCTTGATGATCCCCTCAGCTGTGTTTACCATCCTCTGGGGGATCTTGCAGTCCAATGCCTTGCATCTTCTGTACCACACAATGATGCAACCAGACAGGACACTCTTGATGGTTCTCTTGTTAGAATGGGAGCAGGGAGTCTTACACAACTCAGATCTCCTCAGAAAGCATAGACGCTGCCAAACCTTCTTGACTAATTGAGGAGGTGTTGTGGGTCCAGGTTAGATCATCCATTATGTGCACACAAAGGAACTTTCTGCTCCTCACTCTCTCCGCAGCTGAGCCACGTATGTGCAATGGAGGATGGCTGACCTGTGCCTTTCTAAAGTCCACATTGAGACCTGGGTTATAGTTCTGGCACCACTTGACAAACTTCTCCACCTCCTCTCTGTATCTGACTCATCATTATTGCTGATGGGACCAACCACTCAGCGAACTTGATGAAGTTTGAGCTGAAACTGGCAGTGCAGCCGTGAGTCAGCAGTGGACTAAACACACAACCCTGGAGGGCACCAGTGCTCAGTGTGATGGAGCTTGAGATATTGCTGCCAACTTAGACTGACTGGGGTCTTACCATCAGTAAATCCAAGATCCAGTTACAGAGAGGGGTGTTGAGTCCCAACGAGGCCAGTTTACCCACCACCCTCTGAGGGGGTGATTATGTTAAACGCTGAGCTCAAGTTGGTGAATAACATCCTGGCACAGTGAAGTCCAGAAGGATGCTGCCTCTGAGTTAGATCTGAGTGTCCAAGCACTTCTCATTTCTGATAACTTAAAAAGGCTCATTGAGATGTTTGCAATGTTATGATCAGGGACAGTTCATGATGATACGAAATAAATTTAAAAAATGCTGCAAGTATTCTGCAGGTCAGAAAGCTTGTGCAAAGAGAGAGAGAGGCAGAATTAACACTTTAGGTTATTGGCGATGCACATTGTAAATAATGTCGGAATTATTTGCTTTAGTCCCAGTAGTAAAATCTGAAGCTGGAAACTGAGACCATGTATACAGGTTTCTTTCCCTGTGTAGTAATATTGATTCAGGATGCAGTCTAGAATAAATATATGTAAATATGGAACATGGAGCTCGCTCCCTTAGTTGTACTATGAGTCAGCAATATTATGATAATGGAAGCTTTCCATTAAACTAATAATAACTGAGGTAGAAAAATAGAGCAGATTTCCAAAATTGCATTCGGAACTTTTTTATTTAGTATGAAATAAGCACAACAAGAGAGAGAGAGAGAGAAAGAGTATGGAGAACAACTTTGGATTTATTTTCAGGGAATGAAGATGGGTTGGTATTATTATTGTAGTAGTAATAATTATTGAGATAGATTTAGCACAAGTATAAAAAGGATTCAGGTTTTAAATGGAGTGAAGCCAATATTACTTGGCTGAGAAATTATTTATCACTAGTTAATTATCTGAAGGCAAATCATATTCAGAGGTTAGGTTCCATTCAAGAAAGATCATCAATGTATATATGGTAAATATGTTCCCGCAAGGACTACCAAACCTAGAGCCCCTATATGACAAGGTGCAGAGAGGGTTGGATATGCAAAACTAAAAGAGAAATTTACGTCAGACTTTAAAACAGCAAAATCTCTGCAAGGGTAAGTGAAGGAACAAAAGTAAAATGGAAATTAGGGAACTATGTAAAAAATAATATTGCCAGGTGAAATCCTAGAGTATGTCATCACAGGTCCTTAAAGGAAATAGGGCAGGCCGACATTGTGATTAAAATGGTGTAAAGGAGTATGATTAGCCAATGCACAGAATATAAGAGCAGAAACATTATGCTAGAACCTTCTCCAACAGAAGTTAGGTGTAGTCTTGGTATTTTTTACAGTTCTACTCACATTATGGGAAGGCGTGGAGAGATTGCAAAGGAGACATATAGATAAAAACAGAAAATGCTGAAAGTACTCATCAGGCCAAGCAGCATTTGCAGAAAGAGAAACAGTTAATGTTTCAGATTGAAGATACTTTGTCAGAACTGGGAAAGAGAGAACACTTCTGCCTCATTACTATGCAATAAATTTTCTATGATTCGGCAAAGGAAAAATAGCAAAGAGGTTCTTATACCACTAAGCTCCTTATACCACTAACAATCACTTCCAGCGAACATCACACATCTTCTCCAACTTGGAATGAATGTGGTGATATAATTTCACTGGCCCCAGCTCCCAGGAGTTGCAATGAGGCCTCAGCAATAAGTAGGCCCTAGGCTACGTACTGCTCAGGCCCTGATGCACCATCAATAACTCTCGGAGACGTGAGGTGAGATATAGGCTTTTATTGGCTGGAAGAAAGAACAGGCAGCAATTGACCACTACACTACATCCTGGAGACTGAGGCCAGGGCTCTGTCTCCAATCGCCTTTATACCGGGGTCCGTGGGAGGAGCCACGGTCAGTGGGAGGAGCCACAGGAGCAGTCAGCGGGGGGGGGGGGGGGGGGCGCGTGTCTAGACAGGTATATGTAGTTCACCACAGGCCCTGTCCCAAAAAACAGCATAGGTTACAAATAGATGGTTTAAAAGTTATTTAAAGTTAAGGAATAAAATATAGAAAATCACATTATAACACTCACAAACCAATCAAAAATTAAATCTAAGTAAAACAATTTTAAAAAGACCACACTTACCCATTCTCCAGGCCAACAATCCCTACTGGAGTGAGGTGCCTGATTCTATGTTAGATTTGGGTGAGTGGAGAATTCCCTGGCGCTTAGCTAGGAAATCCCATCTAGATTGGATGGGATTTAGGTTGACCCAATGCTCTCATAAAATTTGATTATGTTAAATCAGTTGAAAGGAGGGTCTGCTCTGGGGAAGGCAACTTCAGGCACAATTGGGGTCCAACCCTTGGCCTATCCAACTGGAATATCTACAACTGAACCAGATTCTGTGTCAATGGACCAACAGACTATGTTAAAAACTTAAAAAGCCATAGGCATCTTTCTTTCAGATGACGTGACATCTTTTCTGGCCTGCTTTTCAGAGGCTTATTCTTCCCATCTGTTGTTTGCTTCATTTCTTCCCTTCAATATACCAATTTGCTGGACTTCATTCACTGACAACTCAGGCAGCAAAGCATGAACATATACTGTGGAGAGTACTCACTCTTATTTCATCACACGCATGTATCTTCTGTCTTGAAAAAGACAAATGAAGGTACAGAAGGTAATCAACGCCATTGTCTTCTACATGAAGAAGCTTAGATATGGGTGCTTCTGAATTTTATTTTATGCAGTAATGAATAAAGAACTTAGCAGCTTACAAAATTAACTGTATTTTTTGGTGCAATTTTATTTTGAAAAAATATAGAAGCATTGTAGTACTCAGACTCAGCCTGCTGATGAAGGATTTTGGTTTAGGCATTACGGTTTTGCATAAGAAGTGCAAGTAATTGAAACTAATCATCAACCTAGTGTAAAACTGGACTGATCATCCAGGTACGATCAACATTTAGAGTATATAAGGGAATTAAAAAGCAGGAGAGTACTCTTCCATATCTAATTGTGTGTGAACTTCAGCCAGCAGAACATAATCTTGCATCATTCTTCACGGTGGAAGACACTAGCTGAATGGTGGAAGTTGCAGGTGTCAGGGGGCACAAAGTGTGTGAAGTTACGATTACTAGGGAGAAGGCTTTTGGGAACTGAAATATCCAAAGGTATGTAAGTCACCTGAACCAGATGGTGTACACTCCAGGGTACAGAAAGAGGTGGCTGCAGAGAGTGTGGAAGCATTAGAAAGTATCTTTCAAGAATCCAGAAGACTGGAAAATTGCAAGTGTCACTCCAATTTTCAAGAAGGGAGAGAGCCAGAAGAAGTGCAATTATAGGCCTGTTATTCTGACCTCAGTGTTTGGGAAGATGTTGAGGTCAGTTGTTAAGGATGAGTTATCAGGGTGCTTGGATGCACATGATCAGATAGGCAATATTCAACATGGTTTCCTCATGGAAAAACCTTGCCTGACAAACTTGTCAGAATTCCTTGAAGAAATAACAAGCAGTTTAGACTTGAATTTTCAGAAGGGCTTTGACAAGGTGCCATACGCAAGGTTGCTTAACAAGCTACAAGCTCATGGTATTACAGGAAAGATTCTAGCATGGATAAAGCAGTGGCTGATTTGCAGGAAGCAAAGAGTGGGAATGAAGGAAGCCTTTTTTGACTGGCTGCTAGTGATTAGTGGTGTTCCACAGGGGTCTGTGTTGGAAAAGATTCTTTTTACATTATAAATCAATGATTCAGATGATGGAATTGATGTCTTTGTTGCAAAGCTTGCAGATGATATGAAGATGGGGTGGAGGGGTAGGTAAGTTTCTGGAAATGGAGAGGTTACAGAAGTACTTAGACAGATTAGGAGAATGAGCAAAGGAGTGGCCGATGGAATACAGTGCTGGGAAGTGTATAGTCATCCATTTTGGTAGAAGAATTGAAAGGTTTGTCTATTTTCTAAATGGAGAGAAAATACAAAAATCTGAGTTGCAAAGGGAGTCCTTATGTTGGTTTCCCTAAAAACCTTTACAGGTTTTTGCAGGTAGAGTCTGTGGTGAGGGTAGCAAGTACAATGTTAGCGTTCATTTCAAGAGGACTAGAATATAAAAACAAGGATGTAATGCTGAAACTTTATATAGTACTGGTGAGGACTCACTTAGAGTATAGTGAGCAGTTTTGGACCCCTTATAGAAACATAGAAAATAGGTGCAGGAGTAGGCCATTCGGCCCTTTGAGCCTGCACCGCCATTCAGTATGATCATGGCTGATCACCCAACTCAGAACCCTGTATCTGCTTTCTCTCCATACCCCATGATCCCTTTAGCCACAAGGGCCATATCTAACTTCCTCTTAAATATAGCCAGTGAACCGACCTCAACTGTTTCCTGTGGCAGAGAATTCCACAGATTCACCGCTCTCTGTGCGAAGAAGTTTTTCCTCATCTCGGTCCTAAAAGGCTTCCCCTTTATCCTTAAACTGTGACCCCTTGTTCTGGACTTCCCCAACATCGGAAACAATCTTCCTGCATCTAGCCTGTCCAATCCCTTTAGAATTTTATACGTTTCAATAAGATCCCCCTCAATCTTCTAAATTCCAGTGAGTATAAGCCTAGTCGATCCAGTCTTTATTCATATGAAAGTCCTGACATCCCAGGAATCAATCTGGTGAACCTTCTTTGTACTCAATGTATTGCAAGAATGTCTTTCCTCAGATTAGGGGACCAAAACTGCACACAATACTCTAGGTGCGGTCTCACCAAGGCCTTGTACAACTGCAGTAGAACCTCCCTGCTCCTGTACTCAAATCCTTTTGCTATGAATGCCAACATACCATTTGCCTTTTTCACCACCTGCTGTACCTGCATGCCCACCTTCAACGACTGGTGTACAATGACACCCAGGTCTTGTTGCATCTCCCCTTTTCCTAATCGGCCACCGTTCAGATAATAATCTGTTTTCCTGTTCTTGCAACCAAAGTGGATAACCTCACATTTATCCACATTAAATTGCATCTGCCATGAATTTGCTCACTCACCTAACCTATCCAAGTCACCCTGCATCCTCTTAGCATCCTGCTCACAGCTAACACCGCCGCCCAGCTTCATGTCATCCGCAAACTTGGAGGTGCTGCATTTAATTCCCTCATCTAAATCATTAATATATATCGTAAATAACTGGGGTCCCAGCACTGAGCCTTGTGGTACCCCACTAGTCACTGCCTGCCATTCTGAAAAGGTCCCGTTTACTCCCACTCTTTGCTTCCTGTCTGCCAATCAATTCTCTATCCACATCAGTACCATACCCCCAATACTGTGTGCTTTAAGTTTGCACACTAATCTCCTGTGTGGGACCTTGTCAAAAGCCTTTTGAAAATCTAAATATACCACATCCACTTGCTCTCCCCTGTCCACTCTACTAGTTACATCTTCAAAAAATTCTATAAGATTTGTCAGACATGATTTTCCTTTCACAAATCCATGCTGACTTTGTCCAATGATTTCACCTCTTTCCAAATGTGCTGTTATCACATCTTTGATAACCGACTCTAGCATTTTCCCCACCACTGATGTCAGACTAACCGGTCTATAATTCCCCGGTTTCTCTCACCCTCCTTTTTTAAAAAGTGGATTACATTAGCCACCCTCCAATCCTCAGGAACTAATCCAGAATCTAAGGAGTTTTGAAAAATTATCACTAATGCATCCACTATTTCTTGGGCTACTTCCTTAAGCACTCTGGGATGCAGACCATCTGGCCCTAGGGATTTATCTGCCTTTAATCCCTTCAATTTACCTAACACCACTTCCTTACTAACATGTATTTCTCTCAGTTCCTCCATCTCACTAGACCCTCGGTCCCTTACTATTTCCGGAAGATTATTTATGTCCTCCTTAGTGAAGACAGAACCAAAGTAGTTATTCAATTGGTCTGCCATGTCTTTGTTCCCTATGATCTATTCACCTATTTCTGACTGTAAAGGACCTACATTTGTCTTGACCAATCTTTTTCTTTTCACATATCTATAAAAGCTTTTACAGTCAGTTTTTATGTTCCCTGCCAGCTTTCTCTCATAATCTTTTTTCCCTTCCTAATTAAGCCCTTTGTCCTCCTCTGCTGGTCTCTGAATTTCTCCCAGTCCTCAGGTGTGCTGCTTTTTTTTTTGCTAATTTATATGTTTCTTCTTTGGACTTGATACTATCCCTAATTTCCCTTGTCAGCCACGGGTGCACTACCTTCCCTGGTTTATTCTTTTGCCAAACTGGGATGAACAATTGTTGTAGTTCATGCATGCGATCTTTAAATGCCTGCCATTGCATATCCACCATCAACCCTTTAAGTATCATTTGCCAGCCTATCTTAGCTAATTCACGTCTCATACCTTCAAAGTTACCCTTCTTTAAGTTCAGAATCTTTGTTTCTGAATTAACTATGTCACTCTCCATCTTATTGAAGAATTCCACCATATTATGGTCACTTTTACCCAAGGGGCCTCGCACGACAAGATTGCTAACTAACCCTTCCTCATTGCTCAATACCCAACCTAGAATGGCCTGCTCTCTAGTTGGTTCCTCGACATGTTGGTTCAGAAAACCATCCCGCATACATTCCAAAAAATCCTCTTTCTCAGCACCCTTACCAATTTGGTTCACCCAATCTATATGTAGATTGAAGTCACCCATTATAACTACTGTTCCTTTATTGCACGCATTTCTAATTTCCTGTTTAATGCCATCCCCAACCTCACTACTACTGTTAGCTGGCCTGTACACAACTCCCACCAGCGTTTTCTGCCCCTTAGTGTTATGCAGCTCTACCCATATTGATTCCACATCCTCCAGGTTAATGTCCTTCCTTTCTATTGCGTTAATCTCCTCTCTAACCAGCAATGCTACCCCACCTCCTTTTCTTTCCTGTCTATCCCTCCTGAATATTGAATATCCCTGGAAGTTGAGCTCCCATCCTTGGTCACCCTGGAGCCATGTCTCTGTGATCCCAACTATGTCATATTCATTAATAACTATCTGCACATTCAATTCATCCACCTTGTTACGAATGCTCCTCGCATTGACACACAAAGCCTTCAGGCTTGTTTTTACAACACTCTTAGCCCTTATACAATTATGTTGAAAAGTGGCCCTTTTTGTTTTTTGCCCTGGATTTGCCTGCCTGCCACTTTTACTTTTCACCTTACTACTTTTTGCTTCTACCCTCATTTTACACCCCTCTGTCTCTCTGCACTTGTTCCCATCCCCCTGCCACATTAGTTTAAAGCTTCCTGAACAGCAGTAGCAAACGCTTCCCCTAGGACATTAGTTCCAGTCCAGCCCAGGTGCAGACCGTCCTATTTATACCGGTCCCACCTCCCCCAGAACTGGTTCCAATGCCCCAGAAATTTGAATCCTTCCCCTTTGCACCATTTTTCAAGCCACATATTCATCTGAAATACCTTCCTATTTCTACTCTGACTAGCATGTGGCACTGGTAGTAATCCAGAGATTATTACCTTTGTGGTCCTACTTTTTAGTTTATCTCCTAACTCCCTAAATTCACCTTGTAGGACTTCATCCCATTTTTTACCTATATCGTTGGTACCTATGTGCACTACAACCACTGGCTGTTCACCCTCCCATTCCAGAACGTCCTGCAGCTGCTCAGAGACATCCTTGACCCTTGCACCAGGGAGGCAACATACCATCCTGGAGTCTCGTTTGCGGCTGCAGAAATGCTTATCTATTCCCCTTACAATCGAATCCCCTATCACTATAGCTCTCCCACTCCTTTTCTTTCCCTCCTGTGCCGCAGAGCCACCCATGGTGCAATGATCTTGGCTGCTGCTGCCTTCCCCTGATGAGACATCTCCCCCAACAGTATCCAAAACAGTATATCTGTTTAGGAGGGAGATGACCCCAGGGGACTCCTGCACTACTTGCCTACTGCTACGCTGTCTAGTGGCCACCCCTTCCCCTTCTGCCTGTGTAGCCTTTACCTGCGGTGTGGCCAACTCACTGAACGTGCTATTCACAACTTTCTCAGCATCGTGGATGCTCCAGTATGAATCCAATTGCAGCTCCAGACGCTCAATGCGGTCTGCCAGAAGCTGCAGTTGGACACACTTCCTGCACACATAGTCGTCAGGGACACTGGAAGTATCCCTGATTTCCCACATGCTTCAGGATGAACAAACCACTCTCAATCTCAGCTGCCATGACCTACCCAATACTTGCCTCAACTTTTGAAACTTTCTCCTTTGAAAGGAACTTACCCAGCCTTACCTCACTTGGAAAGAAGCTCGTCCTCAGCCTCTTCTCGTCGATGCCTCTCGAGTCAAAGCCTCAAAGCTCCGCTTGAGGTAACCCTCTATTTATTTGTTTGAGCGTTTCAAACTGCTTGGTCACCTGACCTTGATTGCTCAATCGGCTGCTTTCTGCTGAGTCTGAGCTATTCAAATCTTGATTGTCTAATCAACGGCTTTCTGCTGAGCTATTCAAATCTTGATTGACTTGATTGCACAGTCCAACTGCCAAAACTGCCAGAATCTCTCGAGTCAAAGCCTCAAATCTCCACTCCTTCACTGGCCCACTCACTCACTGGCTGCTTTCCACTTATCTTAAAAGGATGTGCTGAAACTGGAGAGGGTTCAAAGGAGGTTCATGAAAATGATTCCAGGATTAAATGGCTTGTCATTTGAAGAACATTTGATGGCACTAGGCCTGTGTTCACTGGAATTCAGAAGAATGAGGGGTGACCTCATTGAAACCTATCAAATGGTGAAAGGACTTGATAGAATGGATGTGGAGAGGATGTTTCCTATGGAGGGTGTCTCTAAGAACAGAGGACACAGCCTCAGAATAGAGCTGCGTCCTTTTAGAATGGAGGTAATAGGAATTTCTTTAGCCAGAGAGTGGTGAATCTGTGGAATTCATTGCCACAGACAGCTGTGGAGGCCAAGTCTTTATGTATCTTTAAGGCAGAGGTTGATAGATTCTTGATTCTTCAGGACATGAAGAGATTTGGGGGGAGGCAAGAGATTGGGGCTGAGAGGAAAATTGAATCATCAATGATGAAATGGCAAAGCAGACTTGATGGACAAAAGGGCCTAATTCTGCTTCTGTATGTTATGGTCTTATGACTTATATGTATCATGGAATTCTCACGAAGAGTTGATTCATCTTGGTGGTTAACTGAGTAATTTTGTTTATGAAGTTGCAGTTTTTATCTAACTTCTCCAATTTGATAACAAATAAAAGCCAATTTATGAGAAATTGGAAAAACTGAATAATTATTATCTTTAATAATTGGGATAGAATATGCAATGGAAATGCAGTTCAAATTGTAGGTCTTCAACTGGGCACCTCAGAGTGAAGTTAATGTGAGTACTTGAATGGGCTGCAGCACAAAAGCATTGGAGCACAGCAAAATATTTTATTGTTCAGACTGGAAATAGGAAGGGAGTAGAATAAGGGGAAAGACCATGCCTTGAAAATTGTTCTGTTACCTCGTCTCTAGCAGCACGTGTTTTCATCATACCTTTATTACAAACTGGTCCTGGGGTTCAAATTCACCTTTTTAGATTTCCCTTTCATCCTGAACATGTTTTATCACTGGCTTTTGGTTTGCAAACTCTTTCTAACTCACTTAACTGAGGAACTCAAAGAGAAAATAGGCACCATGTTAGCACAGCGGTTGGCACAATGCTGTTATTCCTCAGGGCATCAGAGTTCGGAGTTCAATTTTGATGTCATCTGTAGGAAGTCCATAGGTTCTCCCCTTGGAATGTGCAATTTTTCTCCAGGTGCTCTAGTTTCCTTCCCACAGTCCAAAGACTTGCCAGTTAGTAGGTTAATTGTTCATTGTAAATTGTCCCATGATTACGTAACGGTTAAGTCAGGGGTTGCAGGGTCATGGAGCTTCATGGGCTGGAAGGGCCTATTCCACACTGTATCTCAATAAATACACAAATTAGTTTTTTTTTGTTAACATTGTAGCTCCCTCAGTTTCATTTCTAATTGTTGGGCATTGGGATTCTATAGATATTTAAATGAATTTGCTTTCTCAAGAGATCAATTGACTTGTTTTGTAAAAAAAATGTAATATGTAATATTAATTAATTTAATTTGTAGTTGCAAACACGGTGTGATTGGTGTGAGAGATCCTAAATGTTCACATTAACATTACATTTCCAGCTTGTGCATTAGATAGACCCAAGGAAAAATAATATGAAATCATTAGTTTTGAGATGCAATATCATCATGAATAACAGTAAGTCATGTCATTACAGCAGTTCACTGTGAATGAGTTAAAACCGTGTTACCGCAATGTTGATGGAGGGAAATATTACCTGAAAGAATGGCTGTGGAGAGGGATGAGATAGATGAGCTTTTTCTCTCATCAAGATGAGTGATGTCCATACTGGGAAATTGTATATGTTCTCTCTGCAAGCAAACAGTGGCAGAATCAAACACATAAGTCAGGTATGCCTCAGATATAGCTCAGACTATGGTTCCATCTGACAATATATCTCAGCGTCTTACTCAGGAAGACCACCCATTATTACGACCAAGGAACATTTTATTTTATTTCCCATGTTGTCTATCACTGGCTTTGTGTGCATTTGCAAGCAATGAGAAGTTTGTGAGCTCTGGACCAGAGTATATACACCCAATGTTGGGCTGCACATAGGTATTCATCATCCATGTAATGAAGAAAGCAAAAGCTGGAGAATGGAACCAGAAAATGTTTGCTGCCTTTGCAATGATCATGAAAGTAATAGCTGCCTTGACCCTCGCACACAATTCTGCAGTAAATATGGCTGAACTTTAACACTGTAGTTGAAAATTTCTCATTTGCACTGTGTCCTGAGCTGGGTATATTTCAACGCAAGAAGTACCATAGGAAAAGCAGCTGAGCTCAGGGCATGGATCAACACCTGGAGTTATGACATTGTAGCCATCAGTGAGACTTGGTTGTAGGAGGAGCAGGACTGGCAGCACAATATTCCGGGGTTCCGTTGCTTTAGACGTGACAGAGTAGGAGGGATTAAAGGAGGAGGGTGGTGTTACTGGTCAGGGAAATATTACAGCAGTGCTCCGTCAGGACAGACTGGAGAACTTGTCTAGTGAAGTGTTATGTGTGGAACTGCAAAATAAGAATGGCACGACCGTGTTAAAGGGTCTATACTACAGTCCACTCAACAATCTGAGGGATTCAGAGGAATAAATTGGTAGAGAGAATGCCGACTATTGAGAGAAATATAAGGTTGATATATATTAGGTGATTTTAACTTTCTACATATTGACTGGGAATCCCATACTGTAAAAGAACTAGATGGGACAGCTTGTCACATGTGTCCAGAAAAGTTTCCTTCAACCGTAGATAGAAGGCCCAACGAAGAGCGTGTGTGATGCTGTATCTGCTAGTAGGAAATGAGACTGGACAGGTGACAGAAGTTTGTGTTGGGGATCACTTTGCATCTAGTGATGACAATGCCATTATTTTCAAAGTAAATATGCAAAATTATGGGTCTGGTCTGCAGGTTACGATTCTAAATTGGAGCAAGGCCAATTTTGATGCTATCAGACATTTTCTGGCAAGTGTGGATTGGGACAGGCAGTTTTTTGGCAAAGGTGTACATGGTAAGTGCGAGGCCTTCAAAAGCAAAATTCTGAGAGTACAAAGCTCGTATGTGCCTGTCAGAATAAAAGGTAAAGATAACAAGTGTAGGGAACCTTGGTTTTCAAGAGATATTGAGGCCCTGGTTAAGAGTCAAAAGGAGGTGCATGGCAGATATAGGCAGGTAGGAACAAATGAGGTGCTTATGGTGTATAAGAAATGCAAGAGGACATTTAAGAAAGAAATCATGAGGGCTAAAAGAAGACATGAAGTTGTTATAGTAGACAAAATGAAGGAGAATCCTAAGGGATTCTACAGATATGTTACAAGCAAATGGATAACAAGGGGAAAAATTGATCCTCTAGAAGACCAGGATGGTAAGACATAGATGGAGCCAAAGCAGATGGAGAAGATCTTAAATTATTTTTTTGCATCTGTATTTACTCAGGTGATAGACACAGAGCATGTAGAAGTGAAGTAAAGTGGCACCAACTTCATGGACCCTGTATAGATTACAGAGGAGGAGGTGTTTGCTGTCCTGAGGCAAATCAGGGTGAATAAATCCCCAGGGCTTGACAATACATTCTCTATGGGAGGAAAGAGCAGAAATTGCTGGAGCCCCAGGAGAGATACTTAAGGTACCTCATACTTAGCAACAGGAGAGGTAACAAAGGATTGGAGGATAGACAATGTTATTCCTCTGTTTAGAAAAGGATCTAAACATAAACTAGGAAATCATAGGGTGATGAGTCTGACATCAGTTGTGGGAAAGTTATTGGAAGGTATTCTAAGGGACTGGTTACATAAGTTTTTGGATAGACATGGACTGATTAAGGATAGTCAGCATGGCTTTGTGAGTGATAAGTCATGTCTAACCAATTTTATAGAATTTTTTAAGGAAGTTACCAGGAAAGTGGATGAAGGCAATGAAGTGGATGTTGTCTACATAGAATTTAACAAGGCATTTGACAAGGTCCCACATGGGAGGTTGGTCGAAATAGTTCAGTCGCTCGGCATTCAATATGCAATAGTAAATTGGATTAGACATTGGCTTTGTGGGAGAAGCCAGAGGGTGGTAGTAGATGGTTGCCTGTTTGACTGGAGGCCTGTGACTAGTGGTGCGCCACAGGGATCTGTGTTGGATCTGTTGTTTGTCATCTACTGTGTATCAATGATCTGGGTGATAATGTGGTTAACTGGATGAGCAATTTTGTGGATGACACCAGGATTGGGGGTTTAGTAGCTAGCGAGGAAGGCTATCATGGCTTGCAGTGGCATCTGCACCAACTAGAAAAATGGGCTGAAAAATGACAGATGGAATTTAATGCAGACAAATGTGAGGTTTTGCACTTCGGTAGAACCAACCAGGGTTGGTCTTGCACAATGAATGATAGGGCACTGAGGAGTGTGGTAGAACAAAGGAATCTGGGAATAAAGGTGCATAATTCATTGAAAGTGTTGAAACAGGTAGATAAGGTCATAAAAAAAGTCTTTGGCACTTTGACCTTCATAAATCAAACATTGAGTAGAGGAGATGGAATGTTATGTTGAAGTTGCATAATACATTGGTGAAGCCTAACTTAGAGTATTGTATGCAGTTTTGGTCACCTACCCCCAGGAAAGATGTAAGCAAGGTTGAAAGAGAACAGAGAAAATCTACAAGGATTTTGCCGGGTCTGGAGGACCTGATTTATAAGGAAAGATTGAATAGGTTAAGGCTGTATTCCTCAGAATGGAAAAGATTAAGAGGAGATTTGATAGAAGTATACAAAATTATGAAGGGTATAGATAAGGTTAATGGAAGTAGGCTTTTTCCACTGAGGTTGTGTGGGATGAGAACTAGAGGTCTTGGCTTTAGGGGTGAAAGGTGAAAAGTTTAAGAGGAACATGAGGGGAAACTTCTTCACTCAGAGGGTCATGGAAGTGTGGAATGAGCTACCAGCACAAGTGGTTCATGTGAGCTTGATTTCAACATTTAAGAGAAGTTTAGATAGGCACATGGATGGTAACGGTATGGAGGACTATAGTCCCGGTCCAGGTCAATAGGAGCAGGCAGTTTAAATGGATCGGCATGGACTAGATGGGCTGAAGGTCTGGTTTCTGTGCTGTACCTCTCGAAAACTCTACAACTCTGAATAAGGTACAGGAGATTTCAAATACAGCTAAGGTGAAAGTCAACAATCAAAAGATGAGTCTATAATAAAACATCATTAAACATGCTACAGTATAGTATTTCATATCTGGCCATGATGTCTTCTTCGGTTGCTGGTCATTTTGAATCATCAGAAAGTGTAAACTGCCCCTAGGCCATATTGCATATTATTGTCAGTAGATAGTAGTGAAATTCTGTAATAATTTCAAATTAAATTATATAACAAGACAATGTTCTGATGTAATATTTATAAGTTTTAAAGTGAGAGCTCTAGGCACACAAGGCCTGGCAGTTCCATTGAACAGTGCACAATTTCTATGTGCAACTGACTACTAGCATAAAATCAATTGCTTATAAAATGCGCTGTGCACATTATAATTTTTGGTCAGGCAGTTCACAGCACATTATGCACACACCAGTGACACAACTGACAGCAATCCATTTGCAATACACAGCCGGCCACTTGTGACAACTTTCAGACAGACTGAGCGAGCCCAAGTTCATCAGATCCTGTCTTTATGCTGCCCAATCATTGTCCTCAATGTGTATGTTGGAATCACCTTGGTACTGTAAGTGAATAGACACTGTAGGTGAAATGGAGATGTGAAGTGCGAAGGAAAATTGGGTAGAATTATAAAATATCCCTTTGTTGTCTCCATCCACAATTGACCACAGCCCTGTGACAGCCAGAGCATGGCTACAAGAATCTCTTCTCCTAGGGTGAGGCTCTAGGTACAGTCAGGCTCCCCCTCTGCTCTACTGCAGCAAACATTCAGTGGAAGGAACCTTCTCCTTGCAAGAACAGAGGAAAAGTGTATGAGTGTGGTACAGTTGCCAGGGTCGAATAGCTTTAAGCCAGCATGTTGTGTTCTGGTCTCCGTACTTGAGGAAGGCTTTGGAGGCAGTGCAGAGGAGGTTCATCAGGTTGATTCCAGAGAGGAAGGGGTTAACCTATGAGGAGAGATTGAGTCGCCTGGGACTATACTCTCTGGAGTTCAGAAGAATGAGAAGGGATCTTATAGAAACATGCAAAATTTTGAAAGGGACAGATAAGATAGAAGTAGAAAAGTTGTTTCCATTGGTAGGTGAGATGAGAACTAGGGGACATTGCCTCAAGATTCAGGGGAGAAGATTTAGGATGGAGATGAGGAGAAACTGTTTTCCCCAGGGAGTGGTGAATCTGTGGCATTCTCTGCCCAAGGAAGCAGCTGAGGCTTCTTCACTAAATGTATTTAAGATACAGTTAGAAAGGTTTTCACATAGTAAGGGAATTAAGGGTTATGGGGGAAAGGTAGGTAGATGGAGCTGAGTTTATGGACAGATTAGCCATGATCTTATTGAATGGCGGGGCAGGCTCAAGGGGCTGGATGGCCTACTCCTGCTCCTATTTCTTACGTTCTTATGTAAAGGCAAGATGACATAACTGTGGCTAACAAGAAGAGGCAAAGCCAACATAAAAGCCCAAGAGAGGGCATATAATAGAGTAAATATTAATGGGAAGTTAGAGGATTGGGAAGCTCTTAAAAACCACCAGAAGGCAACTAAAAAAGTCATTAAGAAGGAAAAGATGGAATATGAAAGTAAGCTAGCCAATAATATTGAGGATACCAAAGTTTCTTCAGACACATAAATGGTAAAAGAAAGGCGAGAGTGGATATTTGGACTGCTGGAGAACGATGCTGGAGAGATAATAATGGGGGATACGGAAACAGCTGATGAACTGAATCCGTTTTTTGCATCAGTCTTCACTGTGGAAGACACTAGCAGTATGGTGGAAGTTCCAGGTGTCATGGGACATGGAGTGTGTTAAGTTACCATAACTAGCGAAGGTTCTTGGGAAACTGAAAGGTCTGAAGGTAGTTAAGTCACCTGGACCAGATGATGTACACCCCAGAATTTTGTAAGAGGTGACTGAAGAGATCATGGAGGCATTAGTAATGATATTTCAAGAATCACCAGATTCTGGAATGGTCTGGAAGACTGGAAAATTACAAATGCCACTTCACTCTTCAAAAGGGGAGAGAGACAGAAGAAAGAAAACTACAGGCCAATTAGTCTGACGTCAGTGGTTGGGAAGATATTGGAGTGGATTATTAAGGATGAGGTCTCAGGGTATGTGGAGACACATGATAAAATAGACTGCAGTCAGCATGGTTTCCTCAAAGGCAAATCTTGCCTGACAAATCTGGTGGATGTCTTTGAAGTAGTAACCAATAGGATATACAAAGGAGAATCAGTTGATGTTGTGTACTTGGATTTTCAGAAGGCCTTTGACAGGATACTACACACGAGGCTGCTTAACAAGCTACAAACCCGTGGTGTTACAGGAAAGATTCTAGCATGGATGAAACAGTGGCTGATTGGCAGGAGACAAAGAGTGGGAATAAAGACACCCTTTTCTGGTTGGCTGCCGGTGACTACTAGTGTTCCATGGGGGTCTGTGTGGACCGATTGGTTTTACGTTATATGTCAATATATTTGGATGATGGAATTGATGGCTTTGTTGCAAAGTTTGCAGACGATATGAAGATAGCTGGAGGGGCAGGTAGTTTTCAGGAAGTAGAGAGGCTACAGAAGATTCAGATTCAGATTATTGTCATTTAGAAACCACAAATGTAATGCAGTTAAAAAATGAGACAACATTCCTCCAGAATGATATCACAAAAGCATATGACAAAACAGACTACACTAGAAAATCCACATAACGTTTGGCAATCCCCAGTCCAGAGTCCGGAGAGGCTGCTGCGTATTAATATCGCGCTACCGTCTTA
This sequence comes from Hemitrygon akajei, assembly GCF_048418815.1. Taxonomy (NCBI): domain Eukaryota; kingdom Metazoa; phylum Chordata; class Chondrichthyes; order Myliobatiformes; family Dasyatidae; genus Hemitrygon; species Hemitrygon akajei. Next base: position 76,473,039 of record NC_133136.1, read on the forward strand.
GCGCGTTCCCCAGAAAGGAGCTCCAAATCCACCAGACAAACAAGACCAAAAACTAAAGCTACAAGACCTGCACAAAACAACATAGTTACAACAGTGCAAACAATAGCATAATTGATAAAAAAAAAACAGACTATGGGCACAGTAAAAATAGTCCAAAGATGTTAAAGGACTATGTTCAAAAGAAACCACCACACAGTTTCCACAAGTCCTCAGGGTCCCGACAGACTCATCATCCCATGCCGGCGGCAAAAGGGAATACCCTCGCTATGGACTTCTATGGCGCCACCCGACTCTGGCTCGCAGACGCAGCGCACAACGAAAGCTCCGTCGAACCCAGTCTCGCAATCGCAGCACACACCGAAAGCGACCCAACCGCAGCGGACTCCAAGTCCGTCGAACCTCCGAGCTGACGACCATCCTCTCCGGCACAGCTTCTCCGAGCACCATCCTCTGCCGAGCGTATTAAAATGTCCCTGCCAACAGCCATCGGAAACACGACCCCGAGGACTGGGGGCCTGTTCTTCCCCACAGAGTCCCGGACCTCACAGCAGCAGCAACAACGAAGAAGGTCTTCCTGGAGATTTCCCGATGTTCCTCCGTGCTCCCACGTCCGTTTTCAATCGATTATGAGTGCGCACGGCACCCCACTTCACAAATAAGAGATAATCAGCTCCGTAGTGGCCGCTGCAAGCTGCGTCGCACTGCCATCTTAGAATCAATCCCATACATCGAGATTCAGAGAATGGGCAAAGAAATGACAGATGGAATAGTATTGAGAGCACTCCGATAGCTGCAATGACCCCAGGCAGAGGTTGGGCTCTGCATCAACCTCCCTTTAAAAAGGTCTAGGGTTGACAACAGTTAATGCTGGTCAGTTTCAGAAGCTGTGTGCTGCTCCTGAAATTCACTCTTACTGGTCTCTAAAAAGATTAGGATTTCTAACATGCACAAAAATCATACCCTCACAGCACTAAAGCAAATGCTGCAGGTCCCTTGTGTAGCACAATTTAATGTGTTTCCTTTCATGGGCTAATAAATTTCTGGTTCAGAGCCTCTGATTAGATATTAAGATAATTCAGAATCTGTCTCGGGTCAACTTTGCTGTAGCAATTGTTATTTTTTTTCCTAAGTGACCTCCCACCTTGCTTATTGTACAAAAATGAAATCCCTCTGAAGCAAATGAGAAAGAATAACTTGGCAGGGGCATTTGATAGTTTCAGGCACACATTTAGAATGTAATCCAAAATGCATCATTGTGCATTTGATGCACTTTGCATTTAAATGTATTTTGGAAGTACTAAAAAGGGGAGGATCTGCACAATGAATGGCACAGCCCTTCATAGTATTTGAGGAACAGTGGAACATGGGTATACATTTTTGGATCACTTAAGGTAAATAGGGTAACGAAAAGGACATACAGGTATTTGCCTTTAAAGGGGTGGGGCATAAACGACGCCAGAGGTCATGGTACAACTGCATCAAACTAAGCCACAGCAGGGGTATTGTATGAAGTCCTGGTCACCCTGGATGGACTTATTTGCATTGGAGAGGGAGCAGAGGAGATCCACCAGGATATTGTCTGGCTTGGAACCTTTCAGTAATGAGGAGAGTTTGTATTTTCCTTGAAATCAAGAAGGCTAAGCTGGGCCCTGATTAAGTTATACAAATTATAAGGGGTACAAATAGGATAGATAGGTAAGAAAGCGTTCACCATATTAGAGGTGTACAAAAGCAGCGGGAATTAGTTTCAAGTAAAAGAAGGGAGGCTTAGAGGGATTTGAGGAAGAGCTTGTTACCCAAATGATGGTCGGAATTGCTGGAGGCCCAGAATCTCGTAGCATTTAACAAGTATCTCATGAACATCTGAATTGACAAGGCATTGAAGGCTACAGGCCAAGGGCTGGAAAATGGGAGCAACAAGCAATCTGCTGGAGGAACTCAATATGTCAGACATACCTATCTGAGGAAAGGAATAGTTGATGGTTCTGATTGAAGGCTTCCAACTCAACTCAAAATGACAACACTGACTTCCTCCAGTCAACCAATTTTTTGCACGGATTCAGACATCTGCAATCTCTTGTGCCTCCTTAGTATAAATGAGTATTAATAGCTGGCATAAATATTTTTGTCTGATGGGCTGTTTCACTGCTGCATAATGCTGTAATCAATGCACATTCCTTCAGACAAGTTGATTTAATCCTGTAAGATAAACTTATAAGAAAATTTAATTTTCATGTAGCATGAAATAAATTGATATTTTGCCCTCTGCTGGATCAGTAAAGAAGCTACAATTTTGAGCAGTCTCCCATCAATTATCTTATTGCCCAATTAATGGCTTGAAAATCACATCATGACAAAATAAATGAACCAACAATAATTTGACTATTTCCAATTAGATTACTTCTCGAAAATTGTGTTCTGTTTCTTGTTTTTATGAAACTGAATCCTTCTAGCACAGTCTATTGTTCTGCCTGTTTAAAAACAGGAACATTATTCCAATCAATGTTGAATTGCTTCTGTTACATTATCAGCAGTTTATTCTAACCTAAATTATAAGCAATCATTATTCAATTTTTATCATCATATTTATATTTAACATAATTGAATTGGAACTGTCAAATGGTAAATTATTAGTGTATGAAGATTTTTGATCAAATTTTGTTTGGTTCTGTGCTGGGGTAATTTTGACAGTGGCTCAGAGAGAGGGTTGGCTGGCAGCAGTGATGTGATCCCTGGAATTATGAAGTTCCTGATACATGAGATATGACAGCTGAGCTTTGGAGCTCCACACAACTATACTGTTACAAGTTGGTGTATCTCAGGACCAGGTGAACACAGCCTCATGTAAGGTAAATCATTGTCATCATATCAGAGCAACCAAGGGCAAAGTCAGGGTGTCAGGGCCAGAGGCGAGGGAGGGGCTGATTCAGCCTGCTGCTCTGTGAGGTTTACTCGATTCTGCGCTGAACTACGGCTGTTACCTGCAATTATTGGTCTCCTGAATCGGCTGCAGTGATGACTAGCTTTGTGGCTGTGGACTCATTTTTGTAAACTTCAGTTCTGAATGTTATTTGATTACTTTTATTATTTACACAATTTTTGAATTTTTTCTGCACATTGGATGTTTGGCAATTTTTTTTACTGGGTTCTATTGGGTTTCTTTGTTTTGAGGTTGCCTGTATGGAGTCTTAAGGTTGTATAATGTATACATAATTTGATAATAAATGTACTTTGAACTTTGATGGCTGTTCTCCACTATGTAAGCTTTGCAGTTTGAATTATGAATTGTTAATCACATTTAATTGGCTGCATTTATTTTCCAGTAAGTTTATTAGAAAATCGTTATGTCAACAAACAATTTAAAAACCAAACTGCAGGAAGAACTCAAGGAAATCCGCAGATGCTGGAAATTCAAGCAACACACACAAAATGCTGGTGGAACGTCAGAACGAAGGGTCTCGGCCCGAAACATCGACAGCACTTCTCCTTATAGATGCTGCCTGGCCTGCTGCATTCCACCAGCATTTTGTGTGTGTTGCAGGAAGAACTCAGTGGGTTAAGCAGCATCAGTGGTTGGATTAGCAATTGCTGACGTTTTGAGTCAAATTCTGAAGCAAGATCTTGGTCCGAATTGTCAACAATTCTTTTCCCCCTCAGATTCTTCACAACCTACTGAGTTCCTTCAGCAATTTAATTTTGCTCCCTGTTCCAGAATGTGCAATCCCTCATGTCTCTAAACAATGTAATTTTGCTTCTGTAATCTGTCTTGGTTTACTGGTACTTGGGCAGCAAAGACCACTTATAGTTTGTAGGATTACTGCAGCTGACAGTGCTTATGCTCCATCCCTTCTTTTGACTAGTAGATTTGTACACTAATATTAAAAGGAATAATTTTTGTTCTTACACATCCTTCCTTAATTTGAGATCAAGTTGAACCATTTAGAGACTGACTATCTAGATGCCACCTTTAACATTTATTTTGGAATTCATACTAAATGAAGAGCCTTGTGGGTATATTAGTTTCTCCAATTTTCATTGATATAAAGTGCCTACTCCAGAATTAGATTACCAAGCTTTTCATCATTCATACCGGCTAAGTGGCTGCTTAACTGCTTGAGAGGTATTAAAGGATTATTATTTCAGGTATCGCCTGATTGGCTGGCTTCCTGTTTAACATCACCCGATAGCCAGTTTAATAAAAACATCCATTTAAAAATCACTTCAACCTGCCAATTTGTTAACGGGCCATTAAATTCTTTATATTTAAAAAAGACCTGGAAAAATAGTCTGGACACAAAATTAAATTTCCCACTGTTCCATTGAGGAAATAAAAGAGTTAAAGTCATTTATGTATGTAAGAGCAGCAGACATTAAGCCAGAAGCAGAACAGTTTTAACTGGCCTGGCAGTGCAAGATCTAACAACAGCTGCTCACTTTGAGTAGTCAAATTCAATAACTATAATAAAAGAGGGGATCATTGTTTCTGAAGAAATATTTATGATGTGGGTTTTAAGTGGAATTAATAAGTCTCTTTTTGTTCAGCTAACGTAGTTTTGAATGTGACTTGATGTTTAAAATATTGAAGCAATGGATAGGTGGAGTCAAAGGAGGTCATTTTAACCCCTGCAGTTGGATGGTTTAGGAATGGTGATTGTTAAATTATAAGAAGCATAGAAGAGAATAGCACAGGGACAGGCCATCTGGTCCACAGTGTTGTGCCTTACCAGCTAAAAAGCAAATCAAAAACAGCCAACCACTAATCCCTCCTACCTACACCATGTCCATATCCCTCCACCTTCCTTACATCCATGTGCCTATCCAGATATCTCCTAAAAGCCACTGTTGTATTTGCCTCCACCACCATATCAGGCAGTGCATTCCAGGCATCCGTCACCCTCTAAGTAAAAACTTACCACTCACTTCCCCCTTGAACCTACCCCTCTCTCACCTTCAATGCATGTCCTCTGGTATTAGACATTTCAACCTTGGGAAACAGAACTTCCCTATCTACTCTAATTATGCCTCTCATCATCTTATAAACCTCTATCAGATTTCCCCTCAGCCTCCACCACTCCAGAGAAAACAACCCAAGTTTATCCAGCCTGTAGTGACAGCACACGCCCTCTAAACCAGGCAGCATCCTGCAGAACCTCTTCTGCACCCTCTCCAAAGCCTCGACATCCTTCCTACAGTGGGGTGACTGGAACTGTATGCAATACTCCAGATGTGGCCTAACTAGAGTTGTATACTAACAAACTCAATCCCTTTGGTTGTGACAGAGGTGGGACAGGGACTGGGTGATTGGGGGCAGGGGTAAGGATGGGCAGTGGTGGGCAGCTGGTAGAGTTGAGATGGGCAGTTGTAACGATGAGCAACCAGATCACTGTAAGGAAGGGGCTCAGGTTGAATTCAGACTCAAATTTCGATTCCAGATCTCTACAAATGACTTTAAAACTATATCGATTAGCTACTGACCTTCTGTTAAGAGAAATGGGTGCTTCCTGTTTATTCTGTTTTAGGTCTTGTAAAATCCTATACAGCTCCTTCATTTATTCCATAAGCAAGTGCATTTACATTCGTGCTCATAGGCCAGGAGTCTAACCTGCCATATATCCATCAATGATGTCTCTCCTCAATCTCCTCACTGAAATATTAACACTCCATTCTCTGAACACAATATCTGTCCCTATATAATCATGGTCTCTTCATCCAACCCTCAGACTTCTCCGTTTCTGAACATGGCTGCTCCCTGAAGAGTTTCCCACCTGCTCACTGCAGCCACTTCTACATGGATATCTTCCTGCCCAACTTTCACACAAAGAGAACCCATCAATCAGGTTGGGAAAATGAATCACAGATGTTTTTCTAGATCAGTACGTTCAGGAACCACCAACAGAAAGGCTATTTTTGATCTTGTTTATTGCAGGAAGAAAGGATTTGAACATAAGCCTTTGGGGTAAAGCAGTATTGAGTTTGAACATGAAACAGTTCAATGTGAATACCTGCTCATAAATGTAAACAAAAGGAATTGCAAAGGCATGAGAGAAACGTAGGCTGTGGTTGATTGGGAGAACACATGGAAACTTATGATAGCAGACCAAACAATGTTTCACATTTGATAAGTAATGTATAAATGAAAAAATACATATCTTAATGCACAAAAAACAATAGAAAAAATGGTTTATATGTTGCTGGCAAGAGAAATTTAAGATAATATAAAATCACTAGAAATAACCGCAAACCTGAGGATTGGGAGTATTTTAGAACACAGGAACAAGAAAGACCAGGTAAGGCAAGATAGAATATGAGTGTGGACTGATAATGAACATGAAACAGACTGTAAGAGTTTGTATATGAACATAAAAAGGAAAAGACTAGTGAGGATAAGTGTGGCTCCCAACAGAGAGTCAGGAAGATTTATTATAGGAAGTAAGGAATTGGAAAATGAATAAAACAATTTAGTTGTGTTTGTCTTCATGGAAGTAGACACAAAAAGCCTGCAAACATTTGGGAGAAACTAGAGTCTGGTGAACATCGGGAACTAAAGGAACTATGCATTAGTTAACAAATAGAATTAGAGAAATCGGTTAGTTTGAAAATGAATAAATCCCAAGGACTCATTGATTTACATTCTACAATTTTGAAGGTATTGGCTTTGGTATTAGTAGTAATCTGATAATCATCTTGAAGACAGCAACAGTGATGATACAATTTAAGGAAAGGGGGAGAGAGAAAACAGAGAACAAATGTCCTTTTGGCCTAATCTCACTTGTAGCAAAACATTAGAACTTAAACGATGTCATAACAGTAGGACTGATCAAAACAGCTTAATTCACGAAAGTGATCGTAGTGTGAAGTATTTGACCAATCAGCTGGACTCCTTCGAGGTTGCATCCTGCAGAATAAATAAGGAAGAACCAGAGGCATGGTATAATTGGAATTTCGGATGACACTCAGTAAGGTTCTATATAAAAAGTTGTATAAAATGATACAGCACATGCCACTGGGATTAATATACTGACAAAATTAATTGACTAATAATATACTGATATCAATTGAGAATTGCTTATTTGGAAAGAAAACAAAGTGTGAGAATAAATAGGTGCTCTTTAGGTTGGCAGACTGTGACTAGTGAGGTACCACAGGAATCTTTGCTTGGATCTAGGTTTGGCTGAGGGAGACAAATGTTTGTTGATTATACCATTACTAGCTGGGATTGTAATTAGGAAGAAGAATGCTAAACAATTTCAAAGGATTATATATAGGTTGAATGAGTGAGCAAGAACCTGGTTTATAAAATACAATTGAAAAATGTTATTTGCTTTGTTATACATAACAGAAAAAGACAGCATATTTGTTAAATGATGAGAGATTTGGTAAGGTTGATGTTCAAAGAGATACAGGGATGCATGTAAACATGTTGATGAAGGACGATGTGTAGGTGCAGCAAGCAATTAAGAAAGTAAATGGTACATTAGCTTTTATTGCAAGAGGATATGAATATTGTAGTAAGGACACCTTACTGAAATTGTATATGACCTTAGTGAGACTACATGTAGAATATTTTGTGCAGTTTTGATTTTCTTACCTGAAAAGGATATACTTGCCATACAGGGAATATGACTAAGGTTTCACTGGACTGATTGATATGAGAACAGATTGATTGCCTTCCCAAGTGGTTGAAGGTAGAGAGGAGATCTAATTGAAAGATAGAAACATTCTTAAAGGACTTGGCTGGTTAGATGCAGGGAGGATGTTTCTCCTGCCTGGGTGCTGAGGATCAAAGAATACGTTTCCACTGACACTGGTTGTTCTTGACTGAGATAAGGACTGATATCTTAGAATGTGCTGATTTATTTTTGGAATTCTCTGCCCTAGATGGCTCTTAAGGTCTAGCAGTTGTGTCTGGACATTAAGAGAATCAAAAGTTGGATCAGGTAGAAGATTATTAATGGAGCAGAATAGTTTTAATAGGCTAGATGGCCTACTCCTCCTCATATTCTTTTTATTTTTATGTTCATACAGAATCACCATCCTGTTATTACCAGCTCCTCATTCTCTAATTCCCTTTCTCCATAGCCTTGCATTTTTCCTCCACCAGATATTTACCTAATTCCCTCTTGATAACTACAGTAAAACCTTCAACCACATCTGCAGATAGTGCATTCCAGAGGCCATCCACTAAGTATCGTCTGTATTCTACACTTGCCCCTCCTCATTGATCCTACCAACTACTTCATCTCACACTTCTGCCAATAAACTTCATCTGCCAAACCTCTGCACATTTTACCAACCTATTTACAGTACATTCTTAACAAAGACACAACATCCTGGGATAACTCAGTAGGTCAGACAGCATCTGTGGAAAGTCAGAGTCATTTCTTTAGACTTGTAACCTCTCAACATCAGGTTTGAAGGCCTTGATTTGCTGTTCTTTCTTTACCCCTCACAAAAACGTATCTCCTTCAGTTTTGCCTGTCGGCTATTAGTTACAATTAAACTGGGCCAGATCCATCTTTGCCCTTCCTTCAATTAATTATCTATTTCTTGGATTGCACCTTTTGTGTAGCTATCCTAAATTTTATGATGTTATGATCTCTATCTCTTAAATGCTTCACTACCAAAGCTTGGTGTGCTTGGAGTCAATGTCCATTCAACACCCCAAGACTGGCAATACTGTCCCAGGAACAGTTTAATAAGTATCACTAGCATGACTTTAGTAAATGAAGCCTCAATTGTCTATGCAGAGTCTCATCTACTTATCTACTGTACCCATGTGCTGTAATCAAATATGGAAGAATATTCATAAGATATGTAAAATTCCCATCAAAGAATACTGCAGACATTTGGATTAATTTAAGTCATTTTTAAATCTCCTTACGAACGAACAGGTCATCCATTTTCAGTGGGAAGGAAAAATGAATCAAAAAGGCAATTATCTGAACCTAATGTATGAATGGGGAGAAAATGCTTTAAATCCTCAGGATAGACACTAGTAAGGCAGTTAGAAATGGCAAAGCTGGAAAGGAGTTGCCGGGATGGATATGCAAATGAATGGCATTTTAGTGAAATATGTGAACATTTGTAGGGTTGTCATTAAGATAAATACACAATTTGCATTTATTCTAGCTGTGCTCTTTGAATTTTTTTTTTTACTTTATGTAGTCTACCTTGGTTTAAACTAAAGAATGCAAATTGTGAAGGAGGTAGGAGATTGACAAAAATAGACAAAATCTTCAAGAAAAAAAATTATTGAATCCTTAAGTCTATCAAGGATTGTGACTGAAAAGCTCATGGGGTGAATTTGGAAGTCAGTCAGCACTTGTTTTAATTCCAGCTTCATGTAGATATTAGTTTAAGTCCATAACAAACACTGAGTGTAATCAAAGCAGCTGTAATTAGTTATTAAGCACAGAAGAAATAGTGATATAATGTGAAATAATCCTCAGCAGAAAGTACTTCACTGCAACAGCAGGAGTAGGACAAAATGGCTGACAGGATTCATGCTGATCATACAGTATTTGAAACCTTGTATGGTTGTGTACGTCTGTCGTTTGGCTGGGCATGATGTGTGAATGTGTCAGTACAAAATAATACCCAACAGTACTGCAGAAAAAAAATATTGACAATGTAGTGATTACTAGATAATATGTAATTAAGGTTGAGAAGCAGAAACCTATTTCACTGGATTTGTAAAGAGAGTTGGCAAGAGCTAACATTTTCACTCAAAATAAGCAGTCACAGAAATATGCTAGGCTTAAGGTGGAAAAGGTAAGTCAACAATATTTGCCAATGAATAATCAGAAGTCTGTATTTATATAAAAAAATACCATAAAATGTAAATTTATTATCAATTCTGTTGTGGACATCACTACCAGATAGAGATCACTGTGCACAACAATAATGATAAACAAGAACCTACAGCAATCAAAGAAGAAAAACTTTAAGCTTTAGAAAAAATATTCAAGAGGTTTTGTAAAGAGGAAGTAAAATTCAAAATAAGCCATTTTCCAGAAGTAGTGATTCTTAGATTAATAATAGATGAAAGTGGATGCAACAAATCCAAGAAACAAGGGAAGCAACATTTTAGTAAGGAAACCTAAAATCATTGCAGACCTCAGTTTATTCCTTCCCATAGTATTTCCTAAGTTAGATTTATTTCTGATCATAGAACAGCACTGAAGTCATTATACAAGTTAAGTGGCTACACAGGTCAATAGGCTGATGAAGAAGGTTGTTGTTGTTGAGTACCATTGAGTCGTTGTTGACCCTCGTCAACTCATGGCGACCCTATGGAGAGTGTAGTTGTCCATAGATACGGGGGTAGATTGACAGGCCTTTGCTCAGCACAGATACTGCTGTTGCCCAAGATGGGACCCAGCCAGATTCAAACTCAGGATCATCCACCTCAAAGTCCAGGACTGATACCACTCCACCACCAGCTGGCCCATGATTAAGACGGTACATGGCATTTCTTAGTCGAAGCATTGAGTTCAAAAGTCATGAAGTTACATTGTGGCTTCACAAGACTCTAGTTAGGCCTTATATGGTGTACTTCATGCAGTTCTAGTCACCCCATTGCAGGAAGGATGTCAAGACTTTGGAGACGGTGCAGAAGAGATTTACCAGGAAGCTGCTATAATGAGAGGATGGACAAACTTTTCTTTTCTCTGAAACAAAGGGGTTGAGGGGAGATCCGATAGAGGTTTATAAGATTATGAGAGGTATAGATAAGTAGAGAGATAATATCTTTTTCCCAGGGTTGATACGTCTAATACCAGAAGGAATGAGTTTAAGGTGAGAGGGGTTAAGTTCAAAGGTGATGTGAGGGATACATTTTGTTGTAAATGTTGGTACCTGGAATGTGTTGCCCAGGGTGGTTGTAGAGGCAGACATATTAGGGACTTTTAAGAGATATTTAGATAGGCACATGAAGGTGAGGGTAGTGGAAGGGTATGGATTTTGTGTAGGCTGAAGGGATTAGTTTAATTGCACATTTGATTACTAATTTAATTGATTAATTACAAAATTGTGGGCCGAAGGGTCTGTTCCTTTGCTGCACTTGTGCATGTTCTAAAGCTGAAAAATGGAACTGAGATTAAAAAAAAACAGCAAAAGGCTTATGATTAATGTAAGATAACTCTAAGCTGCTATTTTTGTTCTCTATGATTAAGTATTTATCTTAAAATTTGACTTTCAATACTTTGAGTTATTTAAAAAATATTATTACAGATGTTTTGTTAAATTTTTTCTATGTGTGTATTCATCAATAAGAATTATTGCAAGATCTTTATATTGAGAATGTTTCCAAATATGTTTTGTGGTTTCATAATGAAGACAATGTGCAACATCAAAGCTTATTGTGGAAAATAAAAGTTCATGGTGTGGAAGGTAACATATGGGTAAGGATAGAAGATTGGCTGGTGAACAGGACGCAAAGTAGACATTTTTTTCTGCTTGGCAGGATGTAATTATCGTCGTGCTACAAGGATAGTTCTGGAGTCTGAACTATTTGCAATTCATATGTAAATTGGATGAAGGCACCAAATGTATTTTTGCTAAATTTGCTGATGATTCAAGTAGGGAAGTATATTTTGAAGAGAACATAAGGAGGCTTCAAAGGGTTGTGAGTGGGCAAAGATTTGACAAATGGAAGAAGATGTAGAAGAATGTGAAATTATCCATCTTGGCAGGCAAGGAAAAGAAACATATTGTGTTAATGACTGAGAAACTGCAGAGCTCTAAACGGCAAAGGGATCTGGAAGTCCTCCTCTAAAAGGTTAGTAAGCATGCACCACAAGTCATTATCAAAGGAATAAAAAAGGTAGGAAGACCATGCTTCAATTCTGTAGGCAATTGGTGAGACTATATCTGGAGTACTGTGCTTATTATTCTTCTTTTTATTAAAGAAAGATGCAAACGTAGAGGAAGCAGTTCAAAGAATATTTACTAAACTGATATCCAGAATGGGTGGGTTGTCTTATGAAGCAGGGGTGGACAGCTAGACGTATATTCACTAGTATTTAAACATATGTGAAATGCCATTTTTTTCTTGTGGCAGAACATATTCCTGCAGTCACTGTTTAAAAATAAGACAGAGGTAGGGTGATCTTTTTCAGCGATTCATACATGAGATGTTTGGCCTTTTGTTCATCAGAGACAGAACAGAAGCAGAGTATTTAAATAGTTTTATGACAGAGGTAGATAGATCTTTCATAAACAAGGTAGATAATTCCTGATAGGAGAAACGTGAATGGTTACTGCGAGTAGGTGAGGGTGCAAAACTGAGATTACAGTCAGATCAACTATGATCCTTTTAAATGGAGGAGCAAGTTTGAGAGCTCTAGTGGCCTATGTGTGTTCATATGAGAATGCCAGGAAAATATACAAAAAAGTCATTCTGACACAAGTTTTCAATATAATGATGAAATGAATTGGACCAATATCCATATGGCAGCTTAGTTGGCTACTGTAAATAAACCTTGGTGTGAGTAGGGGTTACAAACACCTGAGACAAGGTTACAGAGAAATAAAGAAGTAAATGGGATGATAGGTTTCCTCTGAGCCAGCATAAACTCAGTGTGCTGATTTGAACTCTTTCCCATTTAGAGATACAGTATGATAATGAACACCTTATTATAACTGATGATGTGGGACGCCAATGGTAAAAAAAATGTTGTGTTACAAGGAACAAGGAGCTTTCATAAAATATGTACAGAGAGGAAAAATAGTAGAGGTTCGCATTGAAAGTTCTGATGTTATGGGAATGTAGATGATACACAGAGGGTTTGTCTGTTTTCCAGATTGCGTTAAAATCTTGCAGAGGTAGTAGATAAATGTCTGTCAAACCCAATTTATCAAAGGCACTTTTATTGAGTTGGAATTGATCAATGAGACATTTCCAAAGAGTGCATGTTAATTATTGTGAGAAGGGATTGATCATTTCTTAGTACTCATTGATAGTCATCTGAAATCTATTGAGGTGAAACAGTTCGGATCCTGTACTACAACAGAGTATACTAGCAAAGAAATTATATCCAATTTCTCAGCTCATTGTTTATAAGGAGAACAAGTTTTTGATAATAATCCTCAGATTTGTTCATTTCTATTTCTGAGCTTTCTGAAACAAAACAGTATCAACCATCACACATTGATCTCACATATCAACATTGCAAACAGATCAATGAAGCAGTGAAGAAAGTACTATTATGAAAGTGCTGAAGTTTAAAATATTGACTACCAAACTGTATTTCTGGGCTTTTGTTTCCAGAATGGTTTATAAAGACTTCATTAACGTAAACAGCCTTGAATGTGAACTCGCTAGCAACAATTCATTCTTGGATTAGTCCTCTATCTAAGCTGGATGTTGAAGAATTGTGACAATTTAATGCTCTTGGAGGAGGAGACAGGGTCTGGTTCAAAATTCTGGATCCACATTTCACAAAGACTGTAAAGATTAGCAACTTTAAATGCCCATCCATGGTCTCAAATCCCTCCAGGGTCTCAGCATTATTTGGCTCTGCGCCCTCCTTCAACTTTCTGAGACCTTTGCACTCCTTTAATTCTATTCTTAACATATCCCTGACTTCCTTCACTTTGCCACTGGTAACCATATGTTCAAGCTGCCAAGGTACCGAATTGTAGGATCTCCACACTAAACTGTTTTAACCCTTTCTGTCTTATTCCTTCTTTAGGACCCATCACGTAAATCAAACTTCTGACCACATTTCCTAATTTCTCTTCTTGTGACTAGATGCCAGATGTTGTTTAATAGTTGTGCAGCTTCTTGGGATATTTTGCTGCATTAAATGTGCTAGGGAAAAGCAAATTTTCATTTTTATTGTTTTCTTTTGGGATAGATATGCCTTTTCATAGAATAAATTGATAAACCCATCTGACTGTATAAGATTGACCACATTTCTGGCTGATATAAAGACATTACGGTACAGGCAGTCCCTGAGTTACGAACATCCAACTTACGAACATCTTGTACTTACGAACAGAGGGAGGAGAACACCGTCTGCCATTTAAAGTCGGATCACGACGCCGTCCGCCATTTTAAATCATTGCCGTTAACACTGTGTTGAGTGTGTAACTTTGTATTTGGCTTAAATATTTCTTAGCAAGATTCACCCTGGCCCCCCCTTTACCAGTCAGCACCGACCCCACTTGTCCCATTTAACCTGTCTCAGTGCGGGTGGACTTTAGGACCTGGCGGAGCAGAGGACCCGCGGCTGCTGCTGAATCTGCAGTTTTCTGTTCCGTTGATGGAAAATGATCACGATTGAAAATAAAGTGGAAATAATAAAGTGATCAGAAAGAGCTGAAATGCCATCAGTCATTGGAAAAGCGTTAGGCTACAGTCAGTCAACGATCGGAACAATTTTAAAGGATACTGGTAAAGGATAACGTGAGAATAATGGAGCATGTGAAAAGCCCTGCCCCGATGAAAGCTACAATTATTACTAAGCAATGCAGTGGTTTAATTATTGAAATACATACGCTTCTTAAGTGTTTTATTTGCATAGAAAGGTAAAATATATACTACATACTAAGACAAACGTTTGACTAACTGATGCTAAATAATACCGGATGTACCTGTTCTGACTTACATACAAATCCGACTTAAAGACGAACTCAGGAACGTAACTCGTTCATAACCTGGGGACTGCCTGTATTCATGGTGATGTCTACCTAATTATTAACCAGCCTACAAATTCTTCTACAACTTTATTTTATCCTTGAAATAATCATCAAAAAAAACCTATGAGACCAATAATCATTATTTAACAGCTTATTATTAACCTGGCATCTTAGCACATTTTCACCCTGGCTGTTCCAGTTTGGGTACTTTGCTAGCAAGGCACAACCTGCTATTTTTTAAACAAGTATTTAAAATGGCACAAGCTTTAAATGCATTTAAACCTAAACAGAAGTGACAGAGGATGAAACCAATACTAAACAGAAAGAGAATCATGTCATCTTGGACAAGAAGCCTTACATTTTACATCTAATGAAAACGATTTCACATTTAAACATCTGGATTCAAAGAACATTTATCATCAAAGTTTGTATGCAGTATACAGCCCTGAAACTTGTCTTCCCCACAGACAGTCACGAAACAAAGAAGAACCACAGAACCAACCCTTTCAAAGAGAAACATCAAATACCAAACCTCCTCCCCCAACATGCAAAAAAAATCTGTATGAATTGCAACAAAAAAAAGAGTGAAAACACAGAAAATAAGACACAAAATCAAAAGGCATACTTCTGCCGAATTCAGATCAGTGTTCATTTTCTGCAGGCTTCCCCAATTCAAGAATTACCCAAAAGAAGTAACAGAAAAGAGCGACTGGAATGAGGAACTAGAACACATCATAAACCTGCATTAGAGATCAGATCTACGATCTATAATCCTAATAACCTAATGCTGATGCAATAAAATATGTAAACAAAATGGGGAATTATAACAGCTCAGTTTTGACATAGATTTTACTTTCCTCTCATTTAAGTCTTGCAACATATTTTATATAATACAAATCTTATAACCCCAAACTGTTCAGCCAAAACAGCTTTCACTTTAAAATATTTGCAATGACATGCAGCAGATTTTTCATTCTTTACTGGATAAAATTCAACTGATTTTTTTCTAGAAAAGTGAGTGGAAGCTGATGATTAAGCTGGATGAACTACCTAGATGTTGAGTTAGCTATTTTACAGGAGAAGGTCAGTCTTCTTAGATTTTAGCAGTTGTTTGTGTATGGGGACAAAGGTTTTCTCTGTCCCTGGAGGATCATGGCCTTGAGTAATGAACAACCATTACAAAAATAGTGAGTAACATACATTCTTATGTAAAAAATAGACCTAGTTACAACCACCATAAGACTTTCCAATTCAGCTTACCGTATTCAAAATTTTAAAAATATAATTCTTTCTTCCCACACATGGCCTTAGCACTTATGGGAGAATAAATAGGATAGAGGGGATGCTATCAAACCTGAGAACTTGAGGCATTTTACTACTTTCTAATTAAGTTCACTTTATTAGGACTTCATAAATCTTGGTCCATATTGGCACCAATGACCTAGGTGGACAAGGTAAGGATGTTTTGATGAGACGTTTTAGGGAGCTAGGTAGAAAGCTGAAAACCAGGACCTCCGGAGTAGTAATCTATACAAAATGTATACAACCTATACAAAAGGGACAGGTTACACCTGAAACTGAGGGGGGTCCAATATCCTTGTGGGCTGGTTTGCTAGAGTTGTTAGGGAGAGTAGTTTGGCAGGGAGCTGGGAACCAGAGTGATAGTGCTGAGGATGAGGTAGCTGGTTAACAAACAAAGGCAATCTGCACTGAAACTCCTAGCGAGAAGAGGCGGATGATAAGTTGTAATGTAAAAGCTGGCAAATGTAATGTAAAAAACGAAAAGGGTGAATACAGGACTGAAGGTGTTATATCTGAATGCTTGCAGTATACAGAATAAGGTACATGAACTTTAGCAAAGCAACAGATCGGCATGTATGATGTTGCAGGCATCACTGAATCATGGCTGAAAGAAGAGTATAACTGCGAGCTTAACGACCAAGGATACACATTTTATTGAAAGGACAGGCAGGTAGGCAGAGGGGGTGGTCTGGTTCTGTTGGTAAAAAATGATATCAAACAACTAGGAAGAGGTGACATATGATTGGAAGGTATTGAATAGTTGTGGGTAGAGCTAAGGAACCAGAAATGTAAAAAGACTTGAAGGGAGTTGCCTACAGGCCCCCAGCAGTAGTGAGGATGTAGTTTACACATTACAATGGAAGTAGAAAATGCATGCCAAAAGGGCAATGTTACAATAGTCATGGGGGATTTCAATATGCAAGTAGATTGGGAAAATTAGGTCGGTGCTGGATCCCAAGAGGGGAAGTTTTTAGAGTGCCTATGAGATGGCTTTTCAGAGCAGCTCGTAGTTCAGCCCACTGAGGATCAGCTATTCTGAACTGGATGCAATGAACCTGAATCGATTAGAGAGTTTAAAGTAAAAAAAAACCTTAAGCTTTAACAGAACACTTAAGGGGAAAAGTGATCATAATATGATTGAATGCACCCTGAAATTTGAGAAGGAGAAGCTAAAGTCAGATGTATCACTATTACAGTCAAGGAAAAGGAATTACAGAGGCATGAAAGAGGATTGGCCAAAATTGATTAGAAAAGAACTTTGACAGGGATGGTGGCAGAGCAGCAATGGCTGGAATTTCTGGAAACAATTTGGAAGGCACAAGATATTTACATCCCAAAGAGGAAGAAGTATTCTAAAGGCAAGATGACACAACCATGGCTAACAAGTGAAGTCAAAGCCAGCATAAAAATCAAAGAGAGGGCATATGATAGAGCAAAAATTAGTTAGAGGATTGGAAAACTCTTAAAAACCAACAGAAGGCAACTAAGAAGTAATTAAGAAGGAAAAGATGGAATACAAAAGTAAGCTAGTCAATAATGCTGAAGAGGATACCAAAAGTTCCTTCAGATACATGAAGTGTAAAAGAGAGGTCAGAGTGGATATCAGATCGCTGGAGGGGCAGTGAAGGGGGACAAGGAAGTGGGAGATGAACTGAATGAGTATTTTGCATCAGTCTTCACTGTGGAAGATATTAGCAGTATAGTGGATGTTCCAGGTGTCAGAAGTCATGAAGTGTGTGAAGTTATCATAACTAGGGAAAAGGTTCTTGGGAAATTGAAAGATCTGAAGGTAGATAAGTCACTTGGACCAGATGTTGTACACCCCGGGGTTCTGAAAGAGGTGGCTGAAGAGATTGTGGAGGCATTAGTAAACATCTTTCAGGAATCAATAGATCCTGGAATGGTTCTGAAAGACTGGAAAATTACAAATGTCACTCCACTCTTCAAGGAGGGAGAGAAGCTGAAGAAAAGAAATTATAGGACAATTAGTCTGTCTCAATGGTTGTGAAGGTGTTGGAGTCCATTGTTAAGGATGTGGTTTTGGGGTAGTTCGAGACACATAATCAAGTAGGCAATAGTCAGCATGTATATGGATTTCAGCAAGGCATTTGATTAGGTACCCCATGCAAGGCTTATTGAGAAAGTAAGGAAGCATGGGATCCAAGGGGACATTGCTTTGTGGATATAGAGCCTTTGTGGAGGGTGGTCAGAGGTTACAATGGGACATTGATAGGATGCAAAGCAGGGCTGAGAAATGGCAGATGGAGTTCAACCCAGATAAGTGTGAGGTGGTAGGTCAAATATGATGGTAGAATATAGCATTAGTGGTAAGATTCTTGGCAGTGTAGAGGATCAGAGGGATCTTGGGGTCTGAGTCCATAGGACACTCAAAGCTGCTACACAGGTTGACTCTGTGGTTAAGAAGGCATATGGTGTATTGGCCTTCATCAATCGTGGAATTGAATTTAGGAGCTGAGAGGTAATGTTGCAGCCTTAAGGCTGATTTATACTTCTGCATCAAATGAAGTTTGGGAAGTGCCGGAGGACTGGAGAATGCCAAATGTAGTTCCCTTGTTTAAAAAAGGTAATAAGGAGAAACCTGGGAACTATAGACCAGTGAGTCTTACGTCGGTGGTATGCAAACTACTGGAAAGGATTCTTAAGGATAGGATCTATGAGCATTTGGAGAAGTACAATCTACTCATGGATAGTCAACATGGCTTTGTGAAGGGAAGATCATGCCTCAGGAGCCTGATTGAGTTTTTTGAAGAGGTAACAAAAGAAATTGATGAGGGTAGGGCAGTGGATGTGGTCTACATGGACTTTAGCAAAGCATTTGACAAGGTCCCTCATGAGAGACTCATCCAGAAAGTCATGAGGCATGGGATAAGTTGGCTGGTTGGATAAAAAATTGGCTTAAAGGAAGAAAGCAGACGGTAGTTGTGGAAGGAAAGTATTCTGTCTGGAGGTCGGTGACTAGTGGAATGCCGCAGGGATCTGTCCTGGGACCCCTGCTATTTGTGATTTTTATAAATGACCTGGATGTAGAGGCGGAAGGATGGGTGAGTAAGTTTGCGGATGACAAGAAGATTGGAGGAGTTGTGGATGGAGCTGTAGGTGGTCGAAGGTTACAAGAGGATATAGACAGGCTGCAGAGTTGGGCAGAAAAATGGCAGATGGAGTTCAATCCGGACAAGTGTGAGGTGATGCATTTTGGAAGGACAAACCAGAAGACTGAGCACAGGATTAATAGTCAATTACTTAAGAGTGTGAATGAACAAAGGGACCTTGGGGTTCAAATCCATACATCCCTCAAGGTCGCTGCGCAGGTTGATAGGGTAGTTAAGAAGGCCTATGGGATGCTAGGCTTCATTAACAGGAGGATTGAGTTCAAGAGTAGAGAGGTCATGTTGAAACCCTACAAATCTCTGGCGAGACTGCACTTAGAGTATTGTGTTCAATTCTGGTCACCTCATTATAGGAAGGATGTGGAAGCTATGGAGAGGGTGCAGAGGAGATTTATCAGGATGCTGCCTGGATTGGAGAACAAGTCATATGAAGCAAGGTTAGCAGAGCTGGGACTTTTCTCTTTGGAGCGTAGAAGAATGAGAGGGGACTTGATAGAAGTCTACAAGATTATGAGAGGCATGGATAGGGTGGATAGTCAGTACCTGTTTCCCAGGGCACCAATAGCAAACACCAGAGGGCATATGTACAAAATTAAGGAAGGGAAGTTTAGGGGAGACATCAGGGGTAAATTTTTTTTACACAGAGGGCTGTGAGTGCCTGGAATGACTTGCCAGGGATGGTGGTGGAGGCTAAAACATTAGGGGTATTTAAGAGCCTCATGGACAGGCACATGGATGAAAGAGAAATGGAAGGTTATGGGGTAGTGTGAGTTTAGTACTTTTTTTTTAAGGATTATATGGGTCGGCACAACATGGAGGGCTGAAGGGCCTGTACTGTGCTGTAGTGTTCTATGGTTCTATGGAACGCCATAGGTATGGTGTAGCCGCTTAACCTACACTGTACCCTACGCCCTACCCTATGCCATAGCCTGACGCGCACCTCTCCAAAAACGTAACTGTGTGTCGCAGCGATGCAGACCGCAACAGCTGTGTTTGGTCCGCTTGGTTGCATCGCATTTCCTCCTGTCTATAGGCATACTGTGCATACTGTGCGAAATAAATGGTTGGAGACGATGAACCAAGTCATCAAATCTACCTGCCGACATCCAAAAATATTTGAAATGCATTTCCTTGTCCACGTCTCTCAGTGGCCGGACAAGCACAGAAAATTCACCCTCCTTCTGCCTCAATCCGTTCAATGGTCATACATACCATCTCCTCCAACATCTTCTTTCTTTTTTACATTGTAGTAATTTTAATAAAAGTAACCCTTGTTCAACATTTATCAGCTCCAACACCAAAATGATGTGCACAGTCACCATTGTTTGAAGTTCACGAAGAAACTCTATACAGTGGTGTAGAAACCCCATCGCCAACTAGCGTTTTAGTAGTGAATTGCAGAGCGATGCAGACACACCAACGCACAGGTATAAATGCTCACAACGACGCAGGCCAATTACAAAGGCTACAGCGTAGGCTACCACGCAGAAGTATTAATCAGCCTTTATAGGACCCTGGTCAGACCCCATTTGGAATACTGTGCTCAGTTCTGGTCGTCTCACTACCAGACATAGAAATCATAAAAAGGGTGCAGAGGAGACTTACAAGGATGTTGACTGGATTGGAGAGCATGCCTTATGAGAATAGGCTGAGTGAACCCAGCCTGTACAAGATAATGAGAGGCGTTGATCATGTGGATTGTCAGAGGCTTTTCCCCAGGGCTGAACAAAATTCAAGGGGCGTATAGCCCGATGGGAGTTCGGGGAGCTGGGTTAAGCACAATAGGCAGTGATTTAAACAGAGAGAGGAGAAATGGGCTAAAAATTCTATATCTGAATGCACTAAATGTCAGAAATAAGGCGGATGAGCTTGAAGCTCAGGTGCGAATGGATAACTATGATGTTGTTGGGATAACGGAGACATGGCTGCAGGGAGATCAGACCTGGGAAATGAATGTACAAGGGTATACGTGCTATTGCAGGGACAGAAATGTGGGCAGAGGGGGTGGGGTGGCCCTGTTGGTGAGGAATGAGATTCAGTCCTTTGCAAGGGGGGACATAGAATCAGGAGAAGTAGAGCCTGTGTGGATAGAACTGAGGAACAGTAAGGGCAAACAGACCCTAATGGGTGTTGTCTACAGGCCCCCAAACAGTAGCATGGATATTGGGTGCAAGTTGAATAGGGAGTTAACATTGGCATGTGGCAAAGGTAATGTCGCAGTAGTTATAGGGGATTTCAACATGCAGGTGAACTGGGAGAATCAGGTTGGTGCTGGACCCCAGGATAGGGAGTTTGTAGAGTGCCTATGGGATGCATTCTTGGAACAGCTTGTACGAGAGCCGACCAGGGACAAGGCTATTCTGGATTTAGTGTTGTGTAACGAACAGGATTTGATAAGCGATCTTGAAGTAAAGGAGCCATTAGGAGGTAGTGACCATAATATGGTAAGTTTTTATCTGCAATTTGAGAAGGATAAGGGCAGATCGGAGGTGTCAGTGTTGCAGTTGAACAGGGGAGACTATGAACAGGGGAGCCATGAGGGAGGAGCTGGCCAAAGTTAACTTGATGGATATCCTAGCAGAACAGACAGTGGAACAGCAATGGCAGGTATTCTTGGGAATAATGCACAAGGTGCAAAATCAGTTCTTCCCCCAGAGAAGGAAGGATTCAAAGGGGGGAAAGGGGCCACAGTGGTTGACAAAGGAAGTCAGATATTGCATAGCATTAAAAAAAAGGAAGTATGACAGAGCTAAGGTGAGTGGGAAGACAGATGATTGGGAAATTTTTAAGGAACAACAGAACTTAACTAAAAAGGCAATACGGGGAGAAAAAATGAGGTACGAACACAAGCTAGCCAGGAATATAAAGGAGGATAGCAAAAGCTTTTTTAGGTATGTGAAGAGAAAGAAGATAGTTAAGAACAATGTTGGGCCCTTGAAGAATGAATTGGGTGAAATTGTTATGGGAAACAGAGAAATGGCAGAAGAATTTAATAAGTACTTTAGATCTGTCTTCACTAGGGAAGACACAAGCAATCTCCCAGATGTGTGGATGGGCCAAGGACATAGGGTAACAGAGGAAATGAAACAGATTGACATTAGGAAGGAAACGGCGATGAGTAGACTAATGGGACCTAAGGTTAACAAATCCCCAGGTCCAGATGGTCTGCATCCTAGGGTACTAAAGGAGGTGGCTCTGGAAATTGTGGATGCATTGTTAATCATTTTCCAATGTTCCTTAGATTCAGGATCATTTCCTGAGGATTGGAGAATGGCTAATGTTATCCCACTTTTTAAGAAAGGAGGGAGGGAGAAAACAGAGAACTATCTTCCTGTCAGCCTAACATCAGTAGTGGGGAAGATGCTAGAGTCCATTATTAAAGATGAAATAGTGGCATATCTCGATAGCAGTGATAGGATTGGGCCGAGCCAGCATGGATTTACCAAGGGCAAATCATGCTTGACTAATCTATTGGAGTTTTTTGAGGATGTAACCAGGAAGTTAGACAAGGGAGATCCAGTGGATGTAGTGTACCTCGATTTTCAGAAGGCATTTGATAAGGTCCCACATAGGAGATTGGTGGGTAAAATCCGAGCTCATGGCATTGGGGGAAAGATATTGACATGGATAGAAAACTGGTTGGCAGATAGAAAGCAAAGGGTAGCGGTGAATAGGTGTTTCTTGGAATGGCAGGTGGTGACTAGTGGGGTGACACAGGGCTCGGTATTGGGACCACAGCTGTTTACGAATTACATCAACAATTTAGATGAAGGCATTGAGAATAACATCAGCAAGTTTGCTGATGATACTAAGCTGAGTGGCAGTGTAACATGTGATGAGGATGTTAGGAGAATTCAGGGTGACTTGGATAGGCTGGGTGAGTGGGCAGATACTTGGCAGATGACGTTTAATGTGAATAAGTGTGAGGTTATCCACTTTGGGAGTAAGAACAGGAAGGCAGATTATTATCTGAACGGTGTAGAGTTAGGTAAGGGAGAAATACAAAGAGATCTAGGAGTCCTTGTTCATCAGTCACTGAAGGTGAATGAGCAAGTGCAGCAGGCAGTGAAGACGGCTAATGGAATGGTGGCCTTTATTATAAAGGGAATTGAGTACAAGAGCAAGGAAATCCTTTTGCATTTGTACAGGGCCCTGGTGAGACCACACCTGGAGTATTGTGTACAGTTTTGGTCTCCGGGGTTAAGGAAGGACATCCTGGCTGTAGAGGAAGTGCAGCATAGATTCATGAGGTTAATTCCTGGGATGTCTGGACTGTCTTACGCAGAGAGGTTAGAGAGACTGGGCTTGTACACGCTGGAATTAAGGAGATTGAGAGGGGATCTGATTGAAACATATAAGATTATTAAGGGATTGGACAAGATAGAGGCAGGAAATATGTTCCAGATGCTGGGAGAGTCCAGTACCAGAGGGCATGGTTTGAGAATAAGGGGTAGGTCATTTAGGACAGAGTTAAGGAAAAACTTATTCTCCCAGAGAGTTGTGGGGGTGTGGAATGCACTGCCTCGGAAGGTAGTGGAGGCCAATTCTCTGGATGCTTTCAAGAAGGAGCTAGATAGGTATCTTATGGATAGGGGAATCAAGGGATATGGGGACAAGGCAGGAACCGGGTATTGATAGTAGATGATCAGCCATGATCTCAGAATGGCGGTGCAGGCTCGAAGGGCCAAATGGTCTACTTCTGCACCTACTGTCTATTGAAATGGCCAGCACAAGAGGGCATAGTTTTAAGGTGCTTGGAATTAGGTACAGAAGAGATGTCAGGGGTAAGTGTTTTATACAGAGAGTGGTGAGTGTGTGGAACGGGCTGCCAGTGGCGATGGTGGAGGCGGAAACGATAGGGTCTTTTAAGAGACTCTGGATGGCTACATGGAGCTTAGAAAAATAGAGGGCTATGCGCAAAGCCTAGGTAGTTCTAAGGTAGGGACATGTTTGGCACAGCATTGTGGGCCGAAGGAACTGTATTGTGCTATATGTTTTCTATGTTTCTATGTTTCCTCAAGGGAAAATCTTTCCTGACAAATCTGTTGGAATTCTCTGAAGAAATAACAAGCAGATTAGACAAAGGAGAATTGGTTGATGTTGTGTACTTGGATTTTCAGAAACCCTTTGACATGATGCCACATATGAGGCTGCTTGACAAGTTAAGAGCTCATGGTATTACAGGAAAGACACTAGCATGGATAAAGCAGTGTCTGATTGACAGGAGGCAAACACTGGGAATAAAGGGAGCCTTTCCTGGTTGGCTGCCGATGACTGGTGGTGTTCCACAGGGGTCTGTTTTGGGACTACTACTTTTTATGTTATATGTCAATAACTTGGATGATGGATTTGATGGCTTTGTTGCAAAGTTTGCAGACAATACAAAGATATGTGGAGGGGCAGGTAGTTTTGCGGAAGTAGAAAGAAGAGACAGATTAAGAGAATGGACAATGAAGTAGCAGATGGAAATCATTGTTGGAAAGAGTATGGTTGTGCACTTTGGTAGAAGAAATGAAAGAGTTGACTATTTTCTACGTGGGGAGAAAATTCAAAAAACTGAGACGCAAAGGGACTTGGGAGTCCTTGTGCAGGATTCCCTAAGGATTAATTTGCAGGTCGAGCCTGTGGTGAGTAAGGCAAATACGATGTTAACATTTATTTCAAGAGGACTAGAATGTAAAAGCAAGGATGCAATGATGAGGTTTTATAAAGCACTGGTGAGGCCTCATTTGGAGTAATGTGAGCAGTTTTATGGGCCCTTTATCTGAGAAAGGATATGCTGAGCCTGGAGAGGGTTCAAAGGAGTCACACAAAAATGATTCCAAGACTGAATAGCTTGTCATATGAGGAGCGTTTGATGGCACTGTGCCTGTATTCACTAGAATTAAGAAGAGTGAGGGGTGACCTCATTGAAACCTATCAAATGGTGAAAGGCCTTGATAGTGGAGAGGATGTTGAGAGGATGTTTCCTCTGGTGGGAGAGTCTAGGATTGGGGGCACAACCTTAGAATAGGGGGTGTTCTTTTTATAACAGGGATGAAGTTTCTTTAGCCAGAGGGTAGTGAATCTGTGGAATTCATTGCCACAGGTAGCTGTGGAGGCCAAGTGCTTATGTAGATTTAAGGCAGAGGTTAATAGATTTTTGATTGCTCAGGGCATGAACGGATATGGGGAGAAGGCAGAGGACTGGGGCTGAGAGTAAAAATTGGATTAGCCATGATAAAATGGCAGAGCAGACTCGATGAGCCATATGGCCTAATTCTGCTCCTATATCTTATGGTCTTATACAACTTTTGAGGGCAGAATTTCCATTTTCCTGTCAAATTTTGCCCAATCCTTATCCATTTCCTTCTCTGAGGGAGCATGTTGGTCCACAGATGAGATTATCAACAATGGGGGTGCCTTTGCATAATCAAAACAGCAAGAAAAATTCAGGAAGCAGAAACAGAAAGTAATGGAAATACTCAGCAAGTCAGACAGCATCTTTGAAGAGAGAAATAAAATTGACATTACTTGGTTAGTGATACGCCATAAAAACTTGGAGAATTTGAAAAATGTACAATTCAAGCTTGGACAGAAGCAAGGAAAGAAGTGAAAAGGACTGAACTAAGGAAACTGTACATTATTAAATTAAAGACAGACAAGATTAAAAGGCAAAATGGAAGATGGTCCATAGCAAAACTTGTGATTATTAGACAAGGAAAATGAGATGTTGTTGAACCCATGTTAAGTTCAGAGGCTTTAACTGCCTAATCAAATGGCGAGGAGCTGTTTCCCAAATGTCCTCTGAACTTCATTTGAACATTGTAGAAAAATGGGGCGACTAATGGGGAAGGAGAACTGAAAATTAGATTAGAGTTTTGTTGTCATTATTGAGGACAATGAGATTGTAGTACTACTCAGTTCAGTGCAAAACATGATGTTGACAATTTAACTACTGAAAACACAATGACTAAATGTTAAAATAATGGTCAAGATATTAGAGTGGGAACCACAAGCTCTGAGTCATACAAACCAAATGGAGGTGTTTCGTAAAACCCAACATTGTCTCCTCAATGTTTTCAGTCTTCCTGAAGTGGAAATAACTTTGTGAACAATGAAAACATAAAAGAAATACAAATGGAATTAAGTGCCAATAAATTGCTCTTTCATGACAATATGTGTTGGCTCTGACAAAATTGTGAAGGAAGTAGGTTTTTCAGTAGAGGAGATCTGGGGA
The DNA here is from genome assembly GCF_048418815.1 of Hemitrygon akajei. NCBI lineage: Eukaryota > Metazoa > Chordata > Chondrichthyes > Myliobatiformes > Dasyatidae > Hemitrygon > Hemitrygon akajei. Next base: position 76,499,331 of record NC_133136.1, read on the forward strand.
TAACATTTCTTCTGGCTGGAGTGCCCAGAACCAGGAATGACAGCCTCAAAATGAAGTTTAACAGGGCAAGGATGAGAAGAAAATTTACCATTTAGAGGTTGGAAAATATTTCGAGTTCTCTACTAAGATATGTGGATCCCCAGTTGCTATGTTTATTCCAGAGAGAGACCAAAAGATTTTTTTATTCTTAGGAATTCCTGGGGGATATTCAAGACCATTCAAGCCTGAAATGTCGACTCTTTATTGCCCTCCATAGATGCTGCCTGACTTGCTCAGTTCCTCCAGCGTTTTGTGTGTTGCTCAAGATTTCCACTATCTTCAGAATTGCTTGTGCCGATGTTTCTTTTACATCTTCTGTTCCTCTTTTGCAACACCTACACTTGTACAAGTAGGTATCATAAGAAAGGTAAAGTCTGATTACAATGGAACAAAACAAGGGAACAGTCCATTTAGATTGTGGAGTGCTGAGGAGAGGTGAACGCATGTTTCAGAATGGTATTGCAATAGAGGTATAGGAAATGGCAAACGATAACCTATTGAATGCAAAGGGAATTGGGATCAAAAGGAGGCAGGCCAGAAACTTACTGTGATGCAAGTGTAGAAGTTGGGAAAATGGAATAAAATCTTTGTAGGAAGCAGCTTGCAAGGAAAAAGTAATTAAAATAGACATTGGAGTCAAAAGATATCAATTAGCCACCTATTTCCAAAAAAAAAAAGTGTGTGTAAAGTTTTGGAAAGATGGTTTCAAGGAATTAACCAGCTAAAGAATGGAAGCAAGGTTGGTAAGCAAGGTGAGAGAAGGAAATAGAGCTATTAAGCTATCAAGCCAAGTCAAGTTTATTGTCATTTACTATATACATATATATAATGTACATAGCCATATAATGTATATAGAAATGAGACAATGTTTCTCTGAACCAAGGTGTAAAGCACAGTAGTACACATAACACAAATTACACATGATAAATTATGAAGGTACGCATAAAATCTACAGATGAAGCACATAAATGCCAAACTACAGTGCATTAATTTTACATAATGGAAGGTACGGAACAGATTAACCAGTGACACTTTGAATACAATGTGGCCAGGAGTTCTGAAGCCTAATGGCCTGGGGGAAGAAACTGTTCCTCTTCCTGACCGTTCTTGTTTTTATACACCGTAGCCTCCTGCCTGATGGTAGAGAATCAAAGAGGATGCTGGAAGGATGGGTAGGATCCTTAATAATGCTTACTCAATGCTTCTGATAAATTTCCCTGGTGGATGGTAGGGAGATCTCTATGATCCTCTTAGCTGTTCCCACAGTCCTTTGTAGGGACTTCTCGATGCACGACTGCTCCCATACCAGATGGAGATGCAACTTGTCGGATGCTCTCAATGGTGCTCCTGTAAAATGCAGTTAAGACGGTGGTGGGGTTGGGGGGAAGGTGGGAGCCTTGCTTGCCTCAATCTTCTTGGGAAGTGCAGGCGCTGCTGCACCTTTCTGTTCAGGGAGGTGATATTAAGGGACCACATGAGGTCATCCATGATGTGAACTCCCAGGAACCTGGTGCATTTGTCACTCTCTCTCTACAGAGAAGCCATGTATTTGCAGAGGGGGATGGTTTGTCTGCATCTTCCAGAAGGTATTGGAAACACACCTCTGGAAGGGAAATGTATTGAACCGAGATTGATCTACTGATCCATGGAAAAGTATGGAAGATTATACTCATAAAATGTTTGACTTCAACTATTTTTTTCTTTCAAGTATGTGAAAAGGACAAGTCTGAGAACAACTTCAGCCTCGCACGGCAATAGTGGAACATGTGGACTAGTTTACACGAGAAAGTGGATCTTCTGTCTGCCCTGAAAGACTTGGAGGAAAAGGAAAACTGAACATTCTTGGAGAATAACAGATGTTTGGAGGTAAGAAATTGGAAACTTTAAATTTCCTGAGATCATCAATTTGAAACAGTGGCTTTGATCTTGCTCATAAAAGCCAGTTTGTATCTCTGAACAGAACTGCTGACAGTTATTTGCTTAAATAACAGTAGGATCAAGACTACAAAGTGCATACTGTCAAATGCAGATGTCCGAAATCTACTGAAAAGTTTGCCGATCTGTCAGTTCACATTACTGCCTGATTCCACATGGAGTCAAGCACACTGTGAACTGACAGATTTAGCAAATTCACAAGGAGTTACATGGCAGAGCTCAGCTTTTCCAAGGCTCCTTTGTATTCACACCTCTAAGATCAACCTAATCATCAGTTTTGTCAGCAACCACAATGACATCAGTAGAAATTACAGAGATGCAAGTATAAACCAAAGGCTAATTACTTTAATAAATTACTTCGGTTTAGTATAATATTTCCTTTAATTATTCTGGTTGAGCTGACGGTGCTGTGGGAGGAGGGATGGGAAGAGGCCCTTGAGAGAAAGGCCTTGAAGTACCAGTCCTTAGTGCAGAAATGAAAAGACAAGGCATGGCAGGTATGGTTGTTCCCTGTGGAGATCGGCTGCAGAGGTTTCCCAGCCAAATCAGCATGGCAGTTGTCAGCTCTGGACCTGGACGAAAGGAGCAAAAAAACAAGCAGCTCATAGGATAGGGGAAGAGGCAGAACGAGCCTCTTGTTGGATTTGGAGTAGATCAGAGGAAGGAAGCTGGAAGCCAGGAGCAGATGGGCAGTGATTTGGCCACCAGTGCCGGCCCACCAAATGGAGAGTGTAGTGGTTAAGGGTTGAAACACTCTGTGAAGGTTGGGAACCTCCTAATGACATCTGCTCCTGGCTGAAGGCTATGGTGACCTCATAAGGTATCTGGAGAATGCAGCTTAACAGGTCTATGTAACAAGTAACAAGTATATGTGTTTGTGGATGTTTTTAGCTAATTTTTTCTGTGCCTTAGTCTGATTCATATAACAGATACTGTAGGATGAGTAAAACTTAATTTTATTCATTTGACAAAGATTGAGCATGATCATTAAGATGCTAAAAATTAAAGATTTAGTTTGGATATTTAAACCTTTTTATATATACAGTATTTCATGTGATGTCCCATCCATAACTGACATTAAGAAGGTGAACAACTTTCTTGAATGGGAGTACAGCTTTTGGTGAAAGGAATGCTATATTATTGTAGGTATGTAGGTTGTTCCTGCGTTTCACCCAGTAATAATGTAGAACTACCAATACATTTTCCAAGTTGAGATATCATGAGTGCAGTAGATAATGGTTTTCCCATACATTGAACTTTGGGGTTGCATTGATTTTGATTATATTGACAAAACCTTGTATCTTGTAGATAGTGCATGTTACAGCCATGGTGGGTCAGTATTAAGGGGAAAAGCTTCTTTAGAGAGGATGTGGTTCCAGTTAACTGGGTTGTATTTTCTCCAGGTCATCGAATTACCTGACCTTTGTCATAATTTTATTTGTTCAGCCTGAGAATGAACATGGAGTGAACATATATTCCAATGTTATTGATGGTTTACAAAGTGGAAAAGTTTTTGAGAGCCAGGAAGTGAATTACCTGCTGCAGAGCCACACACTCAGATCCCACCACCGCTCCTTGTAGTCGAAGTACACGTACTGCTAAATGGATTTCAGATTCTTGTCAGTAGTGACTATCCAGTAGTCAACCACGGACTGTTTGAGGATGACAACATTTTTGAATGTCTACACAAGAGACTGTGGATGCTGGAATCTGGAGCAACATACAATCTACAGGAGGAACTCAGCAGGTCATATAACATCTAAAGCAAAACAAAGAATCGCATCAAAAGTAGTCCTGATGTAAGGCTTTGACCTGAAACTTCCACAATTCCTTTCCTCCCACAGATGCTGCTTGACCAGCTGAATTCCTGAAGCAATTGATAATTGCTTTTGAATGTCTAGATTTTCTTTAGTTTAAGATGATCAGTTCCTGGTAGTTTTGTGCCCTGAATGTTAATGTGATATACCAAGTCAAGTATCAGTATCCCATGGGGCCTGAGCCTTGCTATTCTCAGCCAAACTGATGGAGAAATAATTCTATAGATGCATGCCCTAACCATGCCCTGGTGCCACATCCAGTCTGTGGGCATTTCTTTGATCCTTCTCCTCTCTCTTCTCCTGAGAAGAAGGAAAAGGATGAAGGCAGTACCCATATCATAAGCAAGATAATGCACCAAGCTAATTGAAACAGGACACCGTATCTAAAGAGGACAGGCATGCATCTTCAGTAATGGACACCTTTGCTTTATGACCCCTAAGATGATCTCCACAATGCTGCAAATGATTCCACAACTCTCAAATTAGGTTTGGTCAGCTCTACTCTCTACGCCACTGACTGGACTATGAGCCAGAGAGTCATGGGAGAGTGATTGGTTAGTTATGAAATACGCCTGAGAATGAAAATCAAGTTCAAGTTCATTGACATTCTTCTGTATACATGTATACCACTAAATGAAACAACATTCTTCTGGACCAATATGCACAACACAATACATATAACTCACACACAACTCAAAGCTAATATTACCACACATAAAATAACAAATGATAAGGTGCATTTGCAACACAAGTAAACAATATATGCTACTGGCTGTGCTGAGTCAGGTTGTGTTGTGTGTATTATGAACTCTATAGCTGGAACTCTGGTCCTCCTTACCAGAGCCCTTGTACTCTTGATAGGTGTTCTTCCACTCAGGCAGTCCAGTCCTGGTTCTGCTGGTCCTAATACTTGGACAAAAGGGGCCTTCTTATATTTCAGTAATCTTTTGCAATACTATACAAATAAATTTGAAGTTTAAGAATTGTCTATACTTGGAAAAAATAAGGGATATTTTTTTAAATCTTGGGCAATAGTGTAGAGGGGTGATAGTGAATTAGTAGTCCCAGTCCACCTTCTAAAGTTTCCAAGGACTGAAATGAGCCATCACTCATTCCGCTATTTTAAACAAAGTCAAGTTTATCCCCTAATATATTTTCCCGTATGAGGAAGATCGGCCATCAGATTACTTCAGCCTTTTGTGTTTGACAGCCTTTGGGAAAATTGCTCAACAACATATGAGTAATTCTGTAACCAATGAAATCCACAAATCTTTGTCAATTACTGTAACTTATCCACTTTGAAAAGCTTATGTGATGGAAACCACTGGAGGGAGATTGAAAGTTAAAAGTACTGATAATTCCTGTAATCCAGTTTGGTCATACTGATGCAGAAGCTTATTGCCATCATATTTCATTGAAGTGATTAGACTTAGTTATTAGAAAAACAACTCTTCATCTGTTGGTATCACTGCTAGTTTCTCTCTTGTTAAAAATTGGTTAATCAACAGAGTTGGATGGAGTTTAACTTGGAACAGATGGAAAACTGCCCCCAATATCAAAGTTGCAGCCTAAAAACTGAATACTTTATTATTAGATCATTGTGTAATATACCAATGTTTGTTTTTTAATATATGGGTCATTTCAAGAAATTCAATGGTTTCCAAGATCCAAGGAAGTTTCTGATAGTTCAGATCAGAGGCTCAGCTTGGGATGATGGGCTAGGTAAAATGTGAAGGAGTATTTTTAGTGAGATTAGCTTTATTTGTCACATATACAGTATATTGGAACATCGAAACATACCGTGAAATGCATTATTTGCATTAATTGAGATTTGCAAGGATTGTGCTGGGGGCAGCCCACAAGTGTCGCCACAGTCTCGGCACCAACAAGCATGACCACAATTAACTAACCGTAACCCCAACTGTATGTCTTTGGAATGTGGGGGGAAACCAGAAGCTCACATGGTCACAGGGAGAACATACAGACTTATTATAGACAATGACGGACTCGAACCTGGAAAGTGTTTGCACTAACCACCATGATACCGTAATTGCATCTGGTTACCGTAGTCATTGTATGTCTAGGATCTGACAGAATGGAATAGGAAGAGAAGGCCAGTGGCTTATTTATGGCCTAGGTTTGGGGTGGAGGGTCAGACATCAGGCAACTTGAGCCTTGGAGTATGGTAAAAATTCAACTATTAGTGTTGGATCAATGTTTAGGATCAGAAGAGGACAGAGGTCCAGGAACTAGAGGTTTGGTAATTGGAGGTAGGCTAGGAAAGGCCTAGGGATTGGGCATAAAGGTCATCCGAGGGTTAACTGAAGTGGTTAAAGTTGAGGTGTTCATTGGGCTAATAATTAGATGATTGGAAGGTTTGGACTGCTGGGGAGTTGGAGGGTCAAAATCAGAGGCAATCAGATGGTTAGGCCACAGATTAATGGGATTTAGATGGAGTTGAAGTTATTGGATGTGGAATTTTACCATGGTGCAGCTATGGATGGATTATTAGGCTTGATAGAGATAGCATACGCATGATTTTAAACTTAACAATATCCCAGTCCAATGCACTTCTTGAGATCTGAAAATTATCATTGGTGGACACTCCTTAGCAAAAGTTGATCTTTTTTTTTCTGAAATTGTGACTTGGCATCCAGCAATGCAAAATGTCTAAATAAGTTTGCAGAGTGAATGCAGGATAACCCACAAATGTTTGACACACAGTATAGATGGAGGGTAACGTGGATAAACATGAAGTTATCCAATTTGCGTGAAAGAAGTAGAAAGGCAATATATTATTTAAATGATTAGGAACAGAACTTTCATCAATTTGTTTGCAGGCAAGACTAGCAGTTATTTGATTTTAATTTCCCAGGAGAATGTAGTGATGAACTGCATTCTTGAACCTCTGAAGTCCATCAAGTGAAGATATTCTCACAGTGCTGTTAGGTAGGGAGTTCCTGAACTTGCTTTCAGCAACAATACATTTGCTAGTCAGGATGAGGTGCAACATGGTGCAACCTGCAGGTGGTGAGTATTGGTAGAAGTTGTGAGTTTGGGAGATGCTTCAGAGTAGCCTAGGTGAGTAACGACATCACATTTTGTTAATCATACACACTGCAGCCACTGCGGACGAGTGATGGTGGAAATGCGTATTTAAAGTTGTTGATGGGGTGTCAGTTAAGTATCCAGGGTAATGTATTTCTTGAGAGTTATTGATGCTGCAGTCGCTCAGGCAAGTGTAGAGTAAAGCATCACACTCTTGACTTGTAGATGGTAGAAAGTTCTTGGGATGTCAGGAAGTGAACTACTGCTGCCTCTGACATCCTCTTGCAGCAGTGGTATTTGTAGCTTCTTCAGCTGACCTTTTCAGCGGTGGTGACTCTTTGGCTATTGATGGCAGGGGATTTGATAATGGCGATGCACTGAATATCAAGAGTTTTGGTTTTAATGTATTGTTTTGGAAATGATCAGTTCCTGTCACTTTTGTGGCATAAATGTTCCTGGTCGCTTATCAGCTGATACCTGAACTTTGTCTTAGATCATTCTGGATGTAGTCATGGGCAGCTTCATTCGCTGAGGATTTGGAAAACTAATTGAGATTGTGCAGTCATTAGCAAACACTTCCATTTTTGATGCTATGATACAAGGAAGAGCGTGAAGAGGGTTGAGCCTGGGACACTGTGTTAAGCAGTGTTGAGGAATTCCTGTAGGGATATTCTGGAACTGGAGTCACTGACATTTAACAGCTACAGCCATCTTCCATTGACCACACCCTGCATAATGTTTTCCCTTAATGCTTCTTGTCTTCAGGTCTACCAAGGAGTCTCTAGGTTCAGAGCAGTCACTTTCAGCCTACCTTTAAAATTCAGCTCTTTGGTCAACGTTTGGTCCAAATGTATGATCAGGTCTGAAGCTGGATAGTCAGGTTAAACCAAAATTGGCTGATGGTGACTAAACACCACTTTGTGATGCTGCTAACTATCACTGTAATGATAATGGAGAGTTCAATTTGGGTAGAAAGTAAAATAAAGTTATGTTCTTTAAAGTAAACAATATCCTAGAATTGGCAGGGTAAGCTAATATGGTGAGGTCACCAAAGTTACTCAATATGTTTCTATTAAAATGCAGTACCACTAGCCAAGATTGAGGCAGCACATATAGCATGCTGAATTCTTGCACCACACAGGCCAAGAGGAGTCTAGCTGAAAGATGCAGACGCTGGAAAATCATCTCAGCTGGATGCAATATATTTGAACAAGGTCATTGGTGGATAAATCAGTGGTTTGGATTTGTCTTGTTTTTTTTTATGAACAAGGCATACCTGGGCAATTTTCCACAGTGTCAGTTAGATACCTATGTTCCAGTTGAAACATCTTGGCAAAAGGCATGGCGTTTCCTGGAGCGCAGGTTACCAGTATTTCAGCTGGGATGTTTCCTGGTGCAGTAGCCTTCTATGGACCCGCTATGTCTGTCTACCTGCACTGTATTACATCATATTCTCTGTAACTCCAACACTATGTTCTGCATTTTATTTTTTTCTACGACCTCAAAGTACTTGTGTGTGGAGTGATCTGTCTGGATAGCATGCAAACAATGCTTTTCTCTGTATCTTAGTACATGAGACAATAATAAAACAATTGCTAATTTCAGCAGTTTTCTTAATATCAGATTGAGTAAAATGAATTAGTTGAAGACTGACTTCTGTGATGCTGAACATCCTGGGATGAAGCCAAGAAGGATCATCCATTTAGCATTTCTGACGAAATGTGGTTGTGAATTCTTTGGCTTTTGCTTTAGCATGCACAAGCAGAATTAGTCATTGTTGAAAATGAGGATGTTCTTGGAGCTTCCTTATCCCATTTGCTATTTAATTCATGACTGATGTCGTCATGACTTGATGCAGTAGGACTGCAGAGCTTTGATACAATTCATCGCATAGATTTGTCTACTGCTCTTTGTTTCAGCTGTTTAGCATTCAAGTGGTCCTGTATTTAGTAGGCTGATTATTCCCATAGCCTGCTAGCAGTGACAGAGTGAGTGGCATGGTAAGCTATCTGTAACAGGTTGTGGTGGTGTATATTTCTGCTGCCGAAATGGTTCACAACAGCTTTCAGACACCTTGTTTTGATCACCTAGTTATATTGAGAGTCCAAAACAAGAGAAAATCTGCAGATGCTGGAAATCCAAGCAGCACACACAAAATGCTGGCAGAACACAGCAGGCCAGGCAGCATCTATGGAAAAGAGTACAGCTGACATCTCGGGCCGAGACCCTTCAGCAGGACTGGGGATAAAAAGCTGAGGAGGAGATCTAAAAGGTGGGGGGAGGTGAGAGAGAAACACAAGGTGATAGATGAAATCTGAAGGAAGATGGATGAAGTAAAGAGCTGGGAAGTAATTGGTGAACGAGATACAGAGCTGGAGAAGGGGAGTCTGATAGAAGAGGACAGAAGGCCATGGAAGAAAGAAAAGAGGGGAGGAGCACCAGAGGGAGATTGGGAGGTGATGTGTGGGCAAGGAGATGAAATGAGAGAGGGAAAATGGGATGGGGAATGGTGAATGCGAATGTTCATGCCATCAGGTTGGAGGCTACCCAGACAGAATATAAGGTTTTGTTCATCCAACCTAAGTGTGGCCTCATCACAACAATGCAGGAGGCCATGGATGGACATATCGGAATGAGAATGGGAAGTGAAATTAAAGTGGGTGGCCACTGGCAGATCCCTCTTCTTCTGGTGGACAAAGAATAGGTGCTCAGTGAAGTGGTCTCCCAATCTACGTCAGCTCTCACCGATATACAGGAGACCACACCGGAAGCACCGGGCACAGTATATGACCCAAACAGACTCTCAGTGAAGTGTTGCCTCACCTAGAAGCACTGTTTGGGGTCCTGAATGGTAGTGAGGGAGGTGGTGTTGGGGCAGGTGTAGCACTTGTTCCACTCGCGAGGCTAAGTGCCAGGAGGGAGATCAGTGGGGAGGGACAAATGGACAGGTGAGTTGCATAGGGAGTGATCCCTGTGGAAAGCAGAAAGTGGCGGGGAGGGAAAGATGTGCTTTGTGGTGGGATCCTATTGGAGATGGCAGAATTTGTGGAGAATTTTGTGCTAGATGAGGAGTGGTAGCTGAAGACAAGAGGAACCCTATCCCTGGTAGGGTGGCAGGCAGATGGGGTAAGAGCAGACGTTTGTGAAATGGAAGAGATGCGGTTGAGGGCAGCATTGATGGTGGAAGAAGGGAAGCCCCTTTCTTTGAAGGAGGAGGACACCTCTTTTGTTCAGGAATGAAAATCTTCATCCTGAGAGCAGATGCAATGGAGACAGAGGAATTGAGAAAAGGGGATAGAGTTTTTGCAAGTAACAGAGTGTAGGATGTATAGTCCAGGTACTGCGAGAGTCTGTGGGTTTGTAATAGACTTCAGTAGATAATCTGTCTCCAGAGATAGATTCAGAGAGATCAAGAAAGTGGGGGGAGGCGTTGGAAATGGATCAGGTGAATTTGGGGGCAGGGTGGAGAACTGATTGGGTCTGGTGTCCTGAAAGAAATGGAGAGTTTTGAGACCTTCCAAGTAGGGGATGGAGGTGTATGGGGTCTAGACATCCATAGTAAAATAAGATGATGGGGGCCATGGAAACAGAAATCATTGAAAAGGTCAAGAGTGTGTGAAGTGTCATGGATGTAGGTAGGAACGGACTGGACCTGGGGAGATAAAACAGAGTTGAGGTATGCAGATATGAGTCTAGTGGGGCAGGAACAAGCTGAAACAATGGGTCTACCCGGACAAGCAGGTTTGTGGATCTTGGGTAGGACGTAGAAATGGGAGGCACAGGGTGAGGGAACAACGAGGTTGGTGACAGTGGATGAGAGATCCCCAGAGTCAATAAGATTGGAGATGGTGTGGGAAGCAATGGCCTGGCACTCCTTAGTGGGGTTCATCTGTCATGAGTTAGCAGATGAACCTGCTAAATTTAGTATGACTATTATGTCATGTAGCCTGAAGTATGGTGATTTCGATCTGAAGACATGACTTTGCCTGCACAAAGATTGAGAAGCCTATTATTTCTACCAGTGCTACCGTAAGCAGGTTCATCTGTCATGAGTTAACTAACACAGAGATAATATAGGCTTATCCCTGCATTGATTCACTCGTTGCCTGTTACATAACTGTCTTAAGGCTCTTTTAGTGATGGACAATGAAGTGCCTCTTCCAAGTGTTGTTCAGTTCGGAGGAGCACTAATTCATCAGCTGCTGGAGGATGAAAGCAGGAATCAGAGAAGTGGGTCTTGGAATTGCTTGGAGTCTTCAACAAAGTTTGTTCATTTATCAATCCTTGAACCATACAGTTACACAAGGCATGACCTAAGAAGCACTGATTGGCAAATATGAGTTTGTTAATGAAGCAATGCATTGATTAATTGCCTTACTTTGGCTCTAGCTCTTTGTGCCTGGTAGAAGCCATCAATATGCCAAAGTCTAATGATGTAATTTTACATGTTAATCATTACAGTTTTGCAATGGCAGTCAAGACATTCCAAAACTCATTTGCAATATTTGTGGAGCATGCTACAACAAAGTGTACATAATGATTAAAACAATAATTAAATGAAGGTCTACTTCCCCATTACAACACCATACCTGAGTTGAAGGTAGCATTAGTTGGTAGGTGTTACGCAGGGTACTGAGGAATGCTGTAGAACAAAGGGATCTGAGGATACAGTTCCATAATTCATTGAAAGTGGTGTCATTTGTAGTTAGAGCAGTAAAGAAAGCTTTTGGCACATTGGCCTTCATAAATCAAAGTATTTAGTACAGGAAGTGGGATGTTATGTTGAAGTCAGATAAGATATTGGTGACACCTAATTTGGAGAATTTGTGTAGTTTTGGTCACCTACCTACAGGAAAGGTGTAAATAAGGTTGAAAGAGTGCAGAGAAAATTTACAAGGATTTGCTGAGACATAGAAGACTGAGGGGAGATTTGATAGAGGTATACAAAATTATGAGGGGTTTAGATAGGGTAAATGCAAGCTGATTTTTTTTCTACTGAGGTTGGGTAAGTCTGCAACTAGAGGTCATGGGTAAAGGGTGAAAAGTTTAAGGGAAACAAGAAGAAACTACTTCACTCAGAGGGTCGTGAGAGTGTGGAAGGAGCTGTCAACACAAGAGGTGCATGTGAGCTTGATTTCAATGTTTAAGGGAAGTTTGGATAGCTACATGGATGATAAAGGTATGGAGGGATATGGTCGGTGTAGGTCAAGTGGAGTAGACAGTTTAAATGGTTTGGCATAGGACAGATGGGCCGACTGGCCTGTTTCAGTGCTGTACTTCTCTATGACTCTATAAATGAATCTGTGGAATTCGTTGCCACAGGCGTCTATGGGAGCCAGGTTATTGGTTGTATTTATGGTGGAGGTTGATAGGTTCTTGATTAGTCAGGGCGTGGAAGGTTATGAGAAGAAGGGAGGAGATTGTGGTTGAGAGAGAAATGGATCAGCCAGGCAGGAATTGTGGAGTAGATTTCATGGGCCGAACAGTCTAATTCTGCTCCTATATCTTATGATCTAAGTGCACCAAGCCTGAAGTAGGTTTAGTAATGTGAAGCGATAGATGGTAGGCAAGAGAAGCTTCACATATTCACACACAGGAAGTATAATCATGCACAAACTGAGAAGGAAATTTCTACCCAAGGTAGTTGAACATAATATCTCTTGGCCATCATGATGTGAAGAGATTTGTCAGCATGGCTTATGCTTTTTCCATCGTCTCCAGCAGGACTATTATTTTTACATTGATATATTGTATCATATTAGGATTCCATGATGCTGTCTTCACCTTTAATCTCTAGGATATAGTTTGCCTTAAAGAATGCAACAATCTATCTGATACATGTGCTGAAAGGTTCTCAAGTATGGCTCAACATGCCCGTACTCCCAATGCAACCAGTCGAGGCATCCATGATGTCTCACGTTGATCCAGCAGTGACAGGGCTAATCTTGATGCATGTGATAGTCTGGTGATAAGTCAGCATTGCTGTCCCTTGGCCCTATAGCATGTTGTGCTGTGCACATCCGTCACTAAATATGACAGCTTTACAGAAATGAGATTCGGTTTGAGCATTTGTGTGAAAACATAATGAAAAGTCAGTCTCGCTGTTAAAACTACCTAAAAACTTGCCAGCTGTAAATAACAATGACCATCAACATGTCCTCATTGCCAAATTATAATTTCTTCACAAATGTACTGATACACAGAATATTAAGTAAACTATAAACACCAGAAAGTCTGCAGATGCTGGAAATCCAAAACAACAAAAGGGGAACTCAGCAGGTCGGACAGCATCTATGGAAATTAATTTAACAGTCAACATTTCGGGTCAAAGCCCCTCTTCAGGACTGAAAAGGAAGGGGGAAGGTGCCAAAATGAACAGATTGTGGGAGGGGAACGTGGCTAGCTAGAAGGTGATAGGTGAAGCCGGATGGGTAGGAAAAGTCAAGGGCTGGATGTGAAGGAATCTGATAGGTGAGGAGAGTGGACCATAGGAGAAAGGCCCAGAGGGAGGTGGTGGGCAGGTGAGAGGAGGTAAAAGGCCAGAGTGGGGAATAGAAGAAGTGGGGAGCGGGAGGAATACTTTTTTACCTGAAGAAGAATTCGTTATTCATGCCATCACATTGGAAGCTACCTAGGAGCTGCCCCTCCAAGATAAGAGTGGCCTTATCTTGGCACAAGAGGAGACCATGGACCAACATGTCAAAATGCGAATGGGAATCAGAATTAAAATACGTGGCCACTGGGAAGTTCCACCTTTGGCAGTTGGAGTGGAGGTGCTCAATGGAGTGCTCCCCTAATTTACAATGGGTCTCATCAATGCAGAGGAAGCCACACTGGGAGCACTGGACATAATAGACAACCATAGTAGATTTGCAGGTGAAGTGTTGCCTCTCCTGGAAGGTCTGTTTTGGGCCCCGAATGGAGGTGAGGGAGACATGTATGGGCAGATGTAACACCTAGACTGCTTGCAAGGACAAGTGCTGGGAGGAAGAGTAGTGGAGAGGGACAAATAGACAAGGGAGTTGTGGAGGGAGCGATCCCAGTAAAGAGCAAGGGCAGAGTTAGGAGGTAAAGATTTGTTTAGTGGCAGATCCCTTTGGAGATGGTGGAAGCAGAGGTTCATGGGTTGGTAGGTAAGGACAAGAGGAACTCTAGATCTGTTAAGGCAGCAGGAAGATTGGGTGAGTGTGGAGGCAATATGAAGATTGGGTGAGCACAAAGGTGGCAGTAAGACGAGGTGACTGTATGTATACTATAGAAGAATTTGTAGCTCCGGGGATTGACTGAATAAGCTACTGGTGTTTTCTTTTGGAAAAAGTAGACTGAAGGGTAACTTTACCTGAGGTGTATAAAACTATGAGGAACCTAGATAGAATAAATAGTGATCGGGGGGCATAGGTGAAAGTAATTGGCAGCAAAATTACAGAGGAGATGAATATTTCGTTTACTCAGAGGTAGTAAAGATCTGTAACTCAGTGTTTGAATAGATAGTAGTGGTAGAAATCCTTATCACATTTAAGAATTGTCTGGATGTGTACATGAAGAACAATAACTTATTCAGCTGAGTATTTAGTGCAGAAAGGTGGCATTAGTTTAGGAAAGATTTCTTTTTTATCTGATACAGACAAGGTGGGCAGTTTAATCTCCAGTGTTGTTAATTTTCAATTTTTTTTTGACAGAGGTCCATTTGGAAAACTCTACAGCAATGTCAAAGACGAGAAAATTGAGCCTGGAGTGTACTGGTGAGCCTACTGTACTCAATTTCTAATGCTTCAGTGATCATTACTTACCACAGTCTTGCCAGTGCAGACCAGCCAAACGTTTCAGTTGCCAAAGGAATGCTCAGATTTTGAAAGGCTACAGTTCGAAGGCTGAGACAAGCAACAAATACTATTTCAATGACAATCCAAATGACAACAGAAAGGAAGGCTTCATAGTTTACCACTTCATACTGACAATGAGGAACTAGGATTGTACAGTATCTATGCTACCAGCAGTAAAAGCAACATCTGGACATATTCAATAAAGATGTTGATTAACAATCAGTGCATTGATACATGAAATTACATAGTCATAGTCTGTTCAGCAATATGTAGTAGCAAGCTTAGCCATGTACCATTGACAAAAAGTAACATCACATTGAAAACTACTTTAAGTAAGAATCAAGTATTCATCTAAGATTTTCCAGACCCCTATGGATGTAATGTTTGAAGATATTGAATATTGCTTGTGTAACTAAGACAATCCATTAAATTTCATGAGTACAGAAGAAATCTTGTGATTGTGGAGGACTTAAGTAGAAGCACAACATGAAGGTAATTTTTTTTAAGAACAAATAGTATACCCCAGATTGAAGTTTGATACCAATGGCCTATAACCCTTGAGGGAAAAGGGAGAAGATATCACCAAAATGTTAAATATAGCAGAAGTAAGATTGTTCCTGAAAATGATTCATTCCAAATTGTATTCAGACTATTGCATCATTCATTGCAAAAAAAAAGTTGAAATGATGAAGGAACAAGGAATAATGGAATGTGTGATAAGTGTAAGAAATGATTAAAAAGGGAATATCCTCTTTTCCATTACAGCATTATATGTTGGTGCAGTGATAAGTCATGTGACAGATGATGAGTGGAAGAAATGGATCACTTTTGTTTCTTGCACATTTATTACCAGAAAGCACAATTATGGACAAACTTAGAAGGAAGAATTTTGAAGATTGTTCAAAACCAAGAAATTCAGCCTTTATCCCCAAAACGGATCAAAATCCATTACTTTCAGTATCAGGTCTCAAGTCAATAATACTTCCAGTAAAACCATTAAGAAAGCAATGACGGGTAATCCTTTTATTACATAATGCAACTGAGTACAGGAGTTCCAAGCAGAGCATCTTCCTTGTTATCTGTATGTGACCGCGGCATGACAACTCTGATGTTGAAAGTGAAAACATGATCGAGGGCAACGCATTAAATGATGTTGAGGAGGAATTTCCAGTAACTGTGTTGGAAATCAGAGTCATGGTCCAGAAAGAAGAGTTGGAAAAGATCTATGAACAGATCATTGCAATGAATTGTCATGTGAGTCAAGTACCTTAAGTTAATGCTCACTACACCGTGAGAAAAGTTACTGGCTACATTACTAATGGAGCACATAGGAATAGACAATTGCAGAAAACTTTGCTTATCGGTTTACAGAAAATTAAAACACTGATCTCAAATTATTGGTAAACAAACAGAACATGTGGAAAAACTAACAAAACAGTCCTATGCTCCCATCATCACAGCCAGCTAGACCTTTTCCGAGAAACCATACAGAGAAAAGGGGAATGGTAATTTTCGGGTACTGACCCTGCCTGTACTAAGATGAAACACATGGATTCATTTCTCACTACTAAATTAACTTAAGGTGACTTGAGATCCATTTGTGCATATCATGAGCTAAGTTTTGGGACCTTAGATTCAATACATTCTGTTCTGAAGATGTATGAAAACCGCTGTTTTTAAAGATACCCATATCTTTCATACTGTCTAACATCAAATGGAATAGTCGGTCAGTCAGAATAGTAAGAATCAATTGTTGCAGATATTCCAAACTCCTCATGTGCAGAATACAAGATGAAAAGAAGCCTGAGAACATTCTTGAGCTTTGTTCATCTAAGGTTGGCCTTTAGATTTGAACAGAGGTTGAGTTAAAAATATGTTTCTAAACTAGTCAAAAAGAATGTCAGTTCAAGCCTGTAAACACACAAGTGGGAAGCTTGTGGAACTGGATTCAGATTCATTTATTTATTACATGTATATCAAAACATATAGAGAAATGTGTCATTTGCATTAATAACCAACACAACCTAAGGCGTGCTAGGTGCAGACCACAAGTGTCATCACACATTCCAACAGCAACATAGCATGCCCGTGATACTTGGCAGAACAACACAGAACTCAACAAAGCAGAACACTATAAATAACCAAACAACAATAGCAAAACAAGCTCCTTTCCTCCCTCCCACCGACAGTTCTCCAACCCCAGGACAGGCCTCAGGACCTCCAGATCCAGTCTCTAGTCTCCAGGCTTTGGCCAAAGGGCTTTAACTTTTGGATTTCCATTTGACCTTTGGGCTTCAATCTACAGTATCGATCCTTGACTAGCCGATGATGGGACCCCGAACCCCAGGCTCGCCAACTCAACAGCCCCCATGCCTCATGCTCACATAGATGGTGCTAGCTTTTGAGTGTGGAGTGAAGGCCAAAACTCTGGATGTCTTTCATCACCTGACCACACTGTGGGCCTTCAAGCACGGAGTGGAGTCCTGGACTCTGGATATCCTTTGGCTCATGGGCTCATGTCTACATGCTAGCCTTTGAATGCGGAGTGTAGGCCTGGACTTTGTTTGTCCTTTGTCAACCATCTACATTGTTGGTTTTCAAGCACAGAGCAGAGGCCAGATGATAGGATTGATACTGGTGCCAAAATTGCAAGTGTTCATGTAGATCAAATGGTTCTTTTGGAAATGAATCAATTCTGAATGTTAATTCTCTCGGTCATGAAGCTGTGCCCACATAATACTATAGGAAATGGAGCACCAAATCCAAGATAGAGGTAGAACATTTGGTGAGTTCAAATACAGAATCAAATAATCTAAAAGTGGATTCTACATCATAACTCAAAACAAGATCAGAAAGATTCTAAAAGCTGGTTACTGGACTACCATACATTACTTATATAATATTGGTATCTCACTGTTACTTCAGAACAAAAAGGGAGACGAGAGTGCAATAAATCTTAAACATGAAATATGGTGTGTTCATTCTCTGATCTTGATTGAACAGGAGAGTAATGTGGTGTGCCTGCTTCTCAACAATAGAACTGTTTACACAGACATTTAGTTTGCACCAGCAGCTTAAACCCCAACATATACAAATAGTGCTCCTTTGCAAATAACTCTTTGCTTATTGGATAAATATGTATATATTTATATACATTGTATCTCAATGCATTCATGAAGACATTACAATTGCTTAATGCTTAGCTATGTCTAGTTTCTGATGTGCTCAATATATAGCTTCCACTCTTTTAATAAAAATCACTCAGGGGAAACTCTACTTTGCCACAGGGAAATCACCAGTGTCTTCGATTGAATTACTGCTGTCACTGCATAAACACAATCTTGTTTGATGTCGTCTTACCATTCGTCTTCTACGTGCTGTCTTTTATCTAAATCCAAAGTAATGTAAACTTCACCACTGTAACTCAATAACTTTTTCACAGATCCTGTCATTTGGCATTGCCATTTATCTCACAAAGCTCTCCGGTTATTGAAATGCCAACTATGATTTCATCTAAAAGCAGGTGTAAGGAAGTTTTGCAGCAGCACAGCATGAGATACAACTTAATGTGAAATTTCTTATTATATTGTGATTGGAATTACCTCTGTACAGCTTACCCGGCAGAAAGTATTTTTAAATCTGTAGAATTTTCATCAATCACTCCTTTCTTGTTTTTACTGCCCTTTGCATATTTGAGAAAAGAATTAGCTGCAATCATAGTTCCATGAAAGAAAATAAAATCCATTTTCTCTGCCTGTAATATGAACAGGCAGTGATTATTATCAAAACTATAGCTACTATGTGATTGCTCAACTTAATTTCTATTAATTAATCAAATAGCAACATCCTGGCTTAAAATAGCAGCTTAGCCTACTATCAGTCAGCAGAAACTGCAGAACAATAAGAGTTCGCACTAACCTTGTGCAAGTGTCAGAGATGAACCTGCTGATGAAGTCAGCTCTAATTTGGTGGCAAGGTCCAGCACCACATATGGTTCTTCAGTGATGCAGTTGCCTGAGAGAGAGGGAGCAGAACAAGTTCTGTCCATGAAGTTACTGTAAAAAAAAGGCAGCTGTGCCACATCCTCCACCTGAGCCATCTGTCCAAAGCATCAGAACAGAAAGCATTTCAAAATTTTGCTGATATTCAGAAAGTGGCCACTGTGTGTATGTCTGTGATCTTTTGCTGCTGTAGCCCATCCACTTCAAGGTTTGATGTGTTGTGCATTTAGAGGTGCTCTTCTGCTCACTACTGTTATAACGTGGGGGTATTTGAGTTACTGTCACCTTTGTGTCAGCTTGAACCAGTCTGGCCATTCTCCTCTGACCTCTCTCATTAACAAGGCATTTTCACCCACACAACTGCTGCTCACTGGATGTTTTTTTTATTGTTTTTCACACTATTCTCTGTAAACTCTAGAGAGTGTTGTGCGTGAAAATCCCAGGAGATCAGCAGTTTCTGAGATACTCAAACCATCTGGTCTGGCACCAGCAATCGCTCCACAGTCAAAGTCAATTATATCACATTTCTTCCCCATTCTGAAGCTTGGTCCCAACAACAACTGATCATGTCTGTATGCTTTTATGCATTGAGTTGCTGCCATATAATTGACTGGTTTAGATAATTGCATTAACAAGCAGGTGTACAGGTATAACTAATAAAGTGTCTACTGAGTACACATTTTAGATATTATATATGATGTATATAAAGCATAATATATTTTATCATGTTATCATTCTGCAATGAGCATGCATATCCTACAATGTTAATAAACATGGAACCAGATTTTCTTGTATCAGATAGAGAATCTAGATAGTTTAATGTCAACTTAAAAATAATTGAAGGAATCAAATTCCTTGAAGACTTTCATCTCCATCAGATTCTCTTGTGTTAAAAGCACCAGGTTATGCAAAGGCCATAGACGTGGCTAAATGAAAATCTACAGATTTAACTCTTGTCCTTACTCCTCTGCCTACACCACCATCCAGGGACCTCAATAGTCCTTCCAAGTGAGGCAAAGATTCACATGCATCTTCTCCAAACTTGTGCATTGCATTTGGTGCACCTGACATTGGTACATCAACATTGACGAGACCAAGCACAGACTTGGCAAGTGTTTTCAGAACACTTATGCCCAGTCTGCAATGACAATTCAGATTGCCCAGGTGCAGACCATTTTAACCACATTTCACATTCCCAGACTGAGCTGTCTATCCTTGACCTTCTCTACTGTCAGGATGAAGCCCTATGCAGACTGGGGGAGCTATTACATTCTGCCTTGGGTAGTCTACAATCTGATAGCATGAATACTGAGTTTTTCTATTTTAGGTAAACCCCACCTTTTCCATTTTCCCCCTTCACACCTTTTCCCATGCCTCCTCTCCCTCCCTTTCTGATCTTCCAATCCTCCTATTATTGTTCCCTTTCTCATCACCCTACTCTATAGCTGTCTTAACCCATTTTCATCCCTTTCTCCCTCCTGGCTCCAGCCACCCACTTTACACTTAGGGCCGCCCCATCCTTCATCTGGTTCCAAATACTTCCATCTATCATTCACCTGTCACAGTCTTCCAACGGCACACCTGCTCACTTCTCTCACCTGGCACTACCTGCCTGTCACCTTACAGCACTCCTCAGTCCACCAATTGCCTTGGAATCTTTTCTCTCTGCTCCCTTTCTCCTCCTTATACTGGCCAGTTCAACTCTCTATTCGCAATCCTGATGCAGGCTTTTGAGCAGAAATTTTGACAAATTATTTCTTCCCACAGATACTACATGACCTATTCAGTTCCTCCAGCACATTGTTTGTTCTATTCCCAATGCCCTGACTGTTGAAGATTCGTGTGCCAAAAGCCTTCTTCATCACTCTGTCTACCTGTAATGCCACTTTCAGGGAACCACAAATTTGAAGTCCTAAGTCCCTCTGTTTTATAACACTCCCCAGGACCCTACTGTGAACTGTAAAAGTCCTACCTTATCAGTACCTCCAGTTGAACTCTGTCTTTTTGTGTGTTTCCCCCTAGCTGTCAGTCTGTGGTTTTGTATTGCCATGTGCTCCTGCTCTACTCCGGCCCCTGTATCACTGAGTACTCCATCTCTCATCTGTTTCTCATTATTACCTGTATTGCTGCCGCCTGTATCTCATTGTGCTCCACCTATCATCTGTCTTTCTGTTCAGTGTATTTCAGTCCTGTGTCTTCAGCTATTTGTTACCAGATTGTGCCAGTGTAACTCCAGTAGGGGGGTAGGGAAGGAACAATGGTACGTCAAATTCTAGAGTCCCTGCAGGTCCTCATTTGGCTTTTAGGAAGTAGAGCACAAAGCAGTCAATCTGGTTGTAATTGCACAGGATAACCTTGCAGGTAAAGGGCTCACCATAATTTGTGTATCCTGACGGGTTGTAGGGCAATGTGATGGGTGACAGATGACACATATTGTTCATAATCAACACTGTTCTACATAATTCACAAACACCATCATTGAGTTGTTGTGTTTACTTTAAGAGGTGGAGTCTGATATAATGACATCAGTGTAGAGCAACTGTTTTTGGTTTGTTTGTAATGGAAATAAAGAGCTGCTGCTTTTGTTAAGCACTTTAAACAACCCTTGCGTGTTTCATTGACAAAATCCTACATAGGTGACCCCAACAGTTTCTGACAATTCCAGAGTTATTCAACAATGTGTCAACCAATCCAGTTGCTTTGAAGCTGCTGGAGTTTTGGGAGGAGCATGGTACCATGTGGTCTGCACAGGTGGGAGCCCAGTTAGCTCTGTGAGAAATCACCATGGATAATACCAAATTTTACTATATCATAGCATCGCTAAGTAGTTCCATTGCAGCCAGAGGGGTGAGTCTACTAGAAGAGCTGCCTGAACATAAAGAAACTCATCTATTTCAGACATTTGGACTGTCTTTGAGCGTGCCAAACAGCTGTTCTCCTAGCCTGGCTTGGGTGATGCTAGGCCTTCAGAACTAATAGACCATATGCTCTCTTTCTTGGCCAAGCACCATCCTTGTTTTATTTTTAAAGAACTTTTTATGCAATGAATGCCTGATCAAGTTAACACATGCCTCTCTAATACACCCATGAAGGACTATAGGGAGCTTGCTAAAATGGCCAGTAGTTTACACTCAGCCAGGCAGAGATGCATTGTTCCTTCTCCTTTTCCTGGTTCAATAAGACCTGTCAGCAGACTCTCACCCACGGCTCTGAACCAGGCAACATTGGCACAAACTCCAAGAAGTGCTTTTGTCATGCAGTTCCGACAGTGCCAACACTTTGAAACATTGGAGGTCTGTGAACACCATGGGTTCCAACTGTCAGGGTTGCCTGTCGTTCATTACAGACACCATTTCAGCGCAATGCTTCCTGTGTGACACGGGTGCTGCCAGCATTGCCCATTGATTGTAAGGCAGAGAGCGATGGACCCTCGCGGGAGGCTAACGGCAGCAGGATCTGGGTTTATGGGCCACAATGCATGACACTCTGCTTCAGTGGATGATGCTACACATGGGGCCTTGTCTTGCCTAAAGTTGCTAGACCACTGATCATCGTAGATTTCCTGTGCACTGAAGGGCTGTTAGTAGATCTTAACAAGGCCACTACTCCCGATCATTATCCGGTTCGACATATTCAAGACTTTTTGGCACGTTTACCTAGAAAGATAATTTTTCCAAAGTGTACTTAGTCAGGGGCTACCATCAGGTGTCTGTGTGCACTGAGGATGTTCCCAAAACAGGTGATACAACCCTGTTTGACGCATTGGATTTTCTGTGCATTTCATTTGGGCTGAAAGTTGCAGCATAGACTTACCTATGACTAAGTAAGGGGGCATGGGATCCAAGGGGACATTGCTTTGTGGATCCAGAACTGGCTTGCCCACAGAAGGCAAAGAGTGGTTGTAGATGGGTCATATTCTGCGTGGAGGTCAGTCACCAGTGGAGTTCCTCAGAGATCTGTTCTGGAACCCTTACTCTTCATGATTTTTATAAATGACCTGGATGAGGAAGTGGAGGGCTGGGTTAGTAAATTTGCTGATGACTCAAATGTGGGGGTGTTGTAGATAGTGTAGAGGGCTGTCAAAGGTTACAGTGGGACATGGATAGATGCAAAACTGGGCTGAGAAGTGGCAGATAGAGTTCAACCCAGATAAGTGTGAGGTGGCTCATTTTGGTAGGTCAGATATGATGACAGGATATAGTATTAATGGTAAGACTCTTGGCAGTGTGGAGGATCAGAGGGATCTTGGGGTCTGAATCCATAGGACACTCAAAGCTGCTACACAGGTTGACTCTGTGGTTAAGAAGGCATATGGTGTATTGGCCTTCATCAATCATGGTATTGAATTTAGGAGCCGAGAGGTAATGTTACAGCTACATAGGACCCTGGTCAGACCCCACTTGGAGTACTGTGCTCAGTTCTGGTCACCTCACTACAGGAAGGATGTGGAAACCATAGAAAGGGTGCAGAGGAGATTTACAAGGATGTTGTCTGGATTGGGGAGCGTGCCTTATGAAAATAGGTTGAGTGAACTCTGACTTTTCTCCTTGGAGTGACAGAGGATGAGAGGTGACTTGATAGATGTGTATAAGATGATGAGAGGCATTGATTGTGTGGATAGTCAGAGGCTTTTTCCTAGGGCTGAAATGGCTAGCATAAGAGGGCACAGTGTTAAGGTGCTTGGAAGTAGGTACAGAGGAGACATCAGGAGTAAGTATTTTATGCAGAGAGCAGTGAGTGCGTGGAATGGGCTGCTGGCGACTGTGGTGGAGGCAGATATGACAGGGTCTTTTAAAGGACTCCTGGACAGTTATATGGAGCTCAGAAAAATAGAGGGCTATGGGTATCCCTAGGTAATTTCTCTGGTAAGGATATGTTCGGTACAGCTTTGTAGGTTGAAGCGCCTGTATTGTGCTGTAGGTTTACTATGTTTCTATATAATGCACTCTGTTAAAATTTTAGATTTTATTTTTGTTTATCTGGATAACATACTAGTCAGCAGCATATCCAAAACTTAACACATCACATCTACGCACACTTTTCAAGTGCTTAAGCCAATATGGGCTGATTATTAATCCCACTGTGCCAACTTGGGTTGTCTGCTATTGACTTTCTCGGCCACTGTATCTATGCAGAAGGTGTGGCACCCCTGCCGTCAAAAGTTACCATTATTATGGACCTTCCACTGCCCCTCACTACCAAACAACTGCAAGAGATTTTAGGTATGGTGAATTTATATCATGGTTTCATCTGTGAGTTGCTGAACTTAGGCTCCCCTTAATGGTGCCTGACAGTGGCTCCTTTGCTTGCATCTTTGGAAACAGCTCTATTTCCATCTTTAATACCTTATTTTTCCCTTTCCCTCTTTTGAGGACCCTGACCTGGAGTTACATGCTGACTACGGTTCTTTGCAGGAATGGGGCCCACTCTTGGGGTTCCATAACTGGCCGTTGTTCAGCGCACCAAAGGCTCAGCCCAAGAGTCTGGCTCGATTTCGGAAGCCTAGGATCTCAGGGCACTGGAGACGGGCAGATCGAGAGTCGGTATCATGACAGGAGACCCGTGTGTTGTCGGGGGAGCTGGAATATCTGCTGTGTGCCTGGAGACCCGGATCTTCACGATCTTCAGCCACAGAGCTCAAAAAAAGTGACGTAACGGACTTTTAACATCATAAACCAATGAGTTGCTTGTTATGTCTCCCCGCTTGCTGGGAAAATGGAGACACCTCTTTCTCCCTTATTAGGGAGAGAGAGAGAACCTGCGGTATGTCGAGTACTGGGTGAAATGCGAAGTCTTTGGGGTAACTGCAGGTCTGTGTCTTTGCTATTGCTTTGCTCACACTTGAGTGCTCAGTGGCCATGTCGATGCTCTTTTGTTTCCAGTGTGGGAGGGGGGATTATTGCCCGCTGTTGCTTACATGCAGGGGGGTGCTGGTGGGGGGGGGGGGGGGTTTCGGGTTCTAACACTTAACTGTTCATTCTTTGAGGCACTCCTCTGTTTTTGTGGATGGTTGCAAAGAAAAATCATTTCAGGATGCATATTGTATACATTTCTCTGACATTAAATTGTGCCTGAACCTTGTACGGTGCTCGTAAAGGCAGTGCCCCTAATCGCATGCTTGAGTGGGCAGCGGACATGATCGGAGCATTTGGCAACAGCAGCTGAGCTCTTTCAAACGTGTCCCTACAGGCGCTCCTCGTCTCCAATGCTGATGCCCGGCTGTGCTGTGTTGGTTGGAGGCAGGTGGCAGTCGCTCACTTCTCTCAGCCAGCAGCTCTGTTTCACCCCCCACCCCCCACCCCCCCCCCCCGAGAGGAAGTACAGCAAGTATGATCGCGAACTTCTTGGTCTCTAACTGGCCATCTGCCATTTTTGTTTTCTACTAGAGGATCGCCAGTTCACAGTGTGCACTGACCACAAAGCCCTTGTACACACTATGGCCAAAGTGTCAGACCCTTGGCCTGCACAGCAGCAACACCACCTGGCCTACATTCCGGAACTCATGACTGACAGGCGGCACTTTGCCATGGCATGAAACCGTAATGCTGTAGCTGACTGCCTCTCAAGGTCAGCCGCTGAGGCTGTGCACATTGGGGTTGACTATACTGGCATGGCGGCCAACCAATCTATCAACCGAGAGGTCCAGGCTTGCAGTACAGCACTCACGGGCCTGCAGTTGGCTAACGTCAGGTTTGGGGGTGCGGGAATTTCTCTCTTGTGCGATGTCTCAACCAGTTGCCTGCAAACTGGATGTGTACTGTTTTTAACTCCATTCAAGGCCTCTTGCACTTGGGTGGGAAGAATTCACAGACAACCAGTTGCTTTAAGGTTTGTGTGGCACGGCCTGGATGTGCAGGAGTGGGGTGCAGCCTGCGTTGTGTATCAGCGGGTGAAAATTAAATGTTACATTTGGGCACCAATGGCACCTTTCAAGTTCCCTGAGTGACAGTTTGACCATGTCAATATGGACCTGGTCGCTCCTCTCCTACACTCCTGCAGTTTCATACATCAGGTGGCCAGAGGGTGTCCCTCCAGCATTGACAATGGCTGCGGACCAGGAGTTCATTGACACCTGGATCACTCAGTTGGGTTTATTCCTTCCAACTGTGGTCCCAATTCACGTCAGACCTCTGGGCCGCAGTAACCTAGAACTGCGACGTTAAATCGCATCACACCACAGCATACCACCTGCAGTCCAATGGCCCGTACAAGTGGTTTCACCATTCCTTAAAGGCTGCTCTGAGGGCCTCGCTGACAGACGAGTGTTGGCAGGATGGTCTCCCGTGGGACCTGCTGGGGCTCAGAACAGCTCCAAAAGAGGACCTGCAGTCCTCCACAGACGAGTTGGTGTCCAGACAGCTGCTACAGGTGCTGGTTGATTATATTCCTGATGCCATGGCTGCCTGGATGGTGTCCCAGCAGCATTGCTCCCTCAGTAAGATCAATTCTTTTACACCTATCCCTAACTCCCATCATGGTGTTCAGCACACTTGAGTTGCAGTTGACCTATGATGCACTTTATTTGGTTTGACCACCATGATGTACATCAGCACCCCCTTAAGCTCCCTTATGACCCCAGTTCCACATTTTGGAGTTAGGAAGAGTAAACCTCAATGTATTTCTTTCGATTGCTTTAAGCCAGCCCACCAAGACCTGGATGGTTCCACTATCATACCCCATGCATCATGACATGACCTGTCAGCACACACCTGGACGAACCAGTGCTATTACTCCAACTGAGGCACATAGGGCCTGATCCGGGTGACTTATACAATCTCCAGACAGACTCTCAATGTGGGTTTTGGTGAAGTCTTGGGGGGGTGGGGTGCTGTGTGGGGTAATGTAATGGGTTGACAGACGATACATATTGTTCATGATAGAAACTGTTCTACGTTATTCACAAACACCGCATTGAGTTGTTGTGTAAGATACGGTATCAGCTGTAATGACGTCAGTGTAAGGGGACTGTTTTCGGTTTGCTTGTAATGGAAGGGCTACAGCTTTTGTTAAGCACGTGAAATGACTCACACACGTTTTATTGGCGAAATCCCACAGGGTAACTCCCTGAGTAGAGTTTTAATATTTGTCACAGAATGGCTTATCAGTAAAAATTTCAAACACTTGCTTAGTTAGTTGGTGAGAAAAGCCAATCCTGTCATTTGTTCCATGCACAGCTGCAGTCTCAATATCACCAAACACCGCCTGTGAGCTGGCTACTGTGGCAACGAGAAAACTAGCCATCTCCTTCTGTAATGTGCATTTGGCCATGGTCTGGAAATGGTCTTTGTCAAGATTCATTTTGTACTTTATGCTCCATGGGATTTTCTTTGGGATGCAGAGTGAGACAAATATCAAACATGTGGTGGCCCGATAGACATTCCTCATGATCAACTTGGTGAGGGACATACTTTATTCTAGAAGACCAGAAATATCACTGAGCTCTCTAGCTCGGAATATTCCAACCAGAGTTGACAGGATTCATTTCTGGGTGGTAGGCAAATGTACTTAAGAGTGAGAAAATGAAATCACCCAACCTCGAATGCCTCATATGTAAATGCTGATACAAACCACATTACACAAAACGTCTGATACCATTCCTCCTGAAGCCAGTTTCCCCAGATAGAATTGTTGGTCATTTGTGGTAGGTGAGTAATAGTCCCCTCATAGGGTGAGCACTTGTTGGGGTTATTTAACTCAAGGGACCATCAGGTAAACTTACAGCTTGGCGTCGCTCTAGCTGGAGTTCTGAATAGGCAATCTTTCAATTTGTGTTGGGTTGTTGGGCTGTGTTTCAATATAGTTTACACATTTCATTTAAGTGTAAAAGTAGGAACAATTGCTGCACTCTGCTGACTCTATGTGCAGGAAGTGATTGTCAAAGAATGCTTAATGCATAGTTTATACGTTTTGTGGATAAATTATTTATCCCAATCAACATAAAACAAAGTCTAATCGGGTAAATAATAAATGTACAATGACAGATTACATAAGTATAACTAGCCTTCATTGATTGAAACTTGTATGGTCTATGCATATTCTCAAATCAGCTGGAACTGTTTATATAATTTGAAATGATCCTCTGGCCGTCTTTTTTTTTAAATGAATGCTAGTTGCAACTCAATTTTAGCTTGAACCAAAAATAACATTAAATTTAGGAATAAGAACAGAATTGAACAAAACATTTATTTGGACCAAGGGAGAAAATGCAGTAAAATAAAAGTCATTGAAGTTTAACTCAGTTGTAGAAAATGTTGCAATTCTTGGATTAGATATAATCACTCCCATTTCTCATTTGGTAAGGCTGGATATAATGGTCCATCTGCACTGCTAATGGGGGAAAAAGCAGGAAAGCTGTTTCTTAAAACCACACAACAAAATGTCTTCAGTCCAATAATTGAGCAGTAAAAAAACAAATTGATTGCTCCTCACCATATTGTGCATGTTTGCTGAGGGTGTTTGCATGATATGATAGTTATATGCTCTGTACTTGACCTTTCTGGATGTTCTACACTTCCAACAGAAAATTCTGTAAACTATTTTCTGATTCTGCTTTTCCTCAGCTTCATGTTATTGCATTTGTTTAATTAACAACTGATCTTCAGCAATGATGCTTGTAAGCACTTTACAGCTTGGGAATATATTTTGTGGTGTTTATTATAGTTCTGAAACAGACTATATACAAAATGATTGCGAACACTATTGCAAATTTCCTGCATCACTGTCTTAGACTAGCAATATCACACATCTTCCTGATACACCAGTGATTTTACTTCAAAAATACTTATTTGACTGAAAGTGCTTTAGGATACTTTGAGATCATGAACAAATGCAAATCATTCTGATGTTAAAAGCTATAGGATTCATTGCTATATTTGTTTTATTTACATCCCAATTTACAAAACTTCTTTAAGATTCAAATTTCATTATTACTTCCCCAAGGCCTCTTAATCACAATTATTTAGATTGTAAAATATTTATAGCTTTGCAATACTTTCTGCAAAGCATTCTTGCGGCATATATTTTATTTGTTATTCACCCATCTATTCTCTAAATGTTCTTTTCTCTTAATATTATTATATTTATTGGACTAAAACCAGGGGGAAATGGGCAGCAATATTTTCACATAGCCATTTATAATGATTTGAAATTTACTGCCAGAAAAGGGAGTCATAGGGGACTGGCTATAGGCTTGAAAACTAACATTTGCAGAAAACCAGAGAATGTGCCATCCACTGCAGACACTGACTTTGGAATGAAAAGGGCAGATCACCTGATCTGGAGATACTCTAATAATATCCTTCGTTTTCAGTTTTTGATCAGGAGGACCGAATTAGTGGAATGGCTTGTCAGTTGCAGAGCTAACCACCTTTAAATACCTGTGTGGTGAACTACATATACCTGTCTGGACACGCCCCCTCCCACCCCCCCCCCCCGCTGACTGCTCCCGTGGCTCCTCCCACGGACCCCGGTATAAAGGCGATTGGCAACACCGCTCCGGCCTCAGTCTCCAGGATGTAGTGTGGTGGTCAATTGCTGCTTGTTCTTTCTTCCAGCCAATAAAAGCCTATATCTCGCCTCACGTCTCAGAGAGTTGTTGATGGTGCATCAACTTGCCGCAGAAGCAGATGACTCAATGTGCCAGTGGAAAGTAGAATTTCCTAATTTTCTAGCTCATAGAAGCCTATACACTCTACAACACCTTGGAAATCCAGCTCCACCAAGATTTTTCAGTCAAGGGAATATTTGATGACCTCAAGCTGAGAGGCATCCTGAAATTTTCACCAGAGTCTCTGGCTTAATTGTTGTGAGAAATTATTGAGAGAGTGGGGTAAGGGGGGTAAATTAGTAAATTTACCAATAAAATTACTTGTCTAAAATATCTTCCAACAAGTCAAAAATATCAAAAGTAGTTTGGGAACACAGTTAACAGAAGACTGGTGTTGATCCTGATATTTTTTCAATTTTTAGAAAATACTTCGAAGTTTCTTCAAATTCTCTCTGTTCCCAGTGGCACTTATCATCTGTGTCCCTTATCAGGAGGTTGGGCAGTTACGTAAGCCCTGAGAAAAGACTCAGCTGAGAAATACAACCAATGGTTTTCATTTCAATCATATGTGAAACAAAGGAGGACATGACATCAGAGTGCAGAAAGGTTGGCTACGTAACAGCTTTTCCCCATGTTTGTGCTGATAAACCTTCAGTGGTGGGGAGTGTACCAATGGGTTATCCTGAAGAATTTAGTTGGGAGATTGGAAGGCTCTTGACTGGCCAGGCCGCTTGGGCTCCATACCTCTGATTCCTTTGAGTCCAAATATCTAGCTATAAAGTTAAATGGTTTCCACAGCCCTTTTATGTTCCTAAGTCTTTTTATAGAGCTTTAAAATAATTTTGTTCTGGAAAAGGCAGAAGGAGAAGCAGTAAGCAAGTAATTCATTTGGGGAAAGAGCTGATCATTTCAAAAGGAAAGAGGGAGTCGATAGGACTGATAGAAAAGACTTGATTTCACTCATTTTGGGTTCAAAATCAGCAGCTTCAGAAGGAGGAATTGAAGAATTGGGATTTGCTGCCATTGGATTCTAGCCATGCTGAGCTGTATCTTAACAGGGACGTCCTATTCTGTGTTCTGTTGGGAAGGTTCCAGCAAAGCAATGGATTTCTGTTCTGACATATGGCTATTGGCGTGATTACAGCCTTGGCTTTCAGATCAGGTTGCAATCTTCCTCAATAAAGCTTAGCCCTAGGTGTTTGCTGTCAGTAAGATCATGATATGGAAGGAGATCTATTCATTAACTATTGTGTATCCATTAGGACTAAGCTTGAAGAACTGGGTGTAGTTTACCTTGCATACAAAGTGATTTTTAACTGAGGCCTGGTAAACTTGGCAGCTCAGATTCAAATCTGCAATAACTGTGAATTTAAGTTGTCATAGAGTCACAAAACTATACAGAACTTGCGCCCATCTAGTCCATGCCAAACTATTAATTGGCCTAGTCCCATCAACCTACACCCGGACTACAACCATCCATGCTCCTCCCATTCATGTACCTATCCAAATTTACCATAAGTATTGAAATTGAACCCAACATCCACCTTTTCCACTGGCAGCTTGTTTCACATTCTTGCCATCATATGAGTGAAGAAGTTCCACTTAAACGTTTCACCTTTCACCCTTAACCTATGGCCTCTACTTCTTTTCTCAAGAGGACATGTAAGAAGACAAACTGCAGTTGTGCCATGTAGTTAATGAGACTAGGTTGAAGGTGGCTTATAGATGGGTTTTAGACTTTAAACATCCCACCCAGTTTGTCTTCTGAAGTTAAGGTATGCACACTGCTGATTCAGATCGGTTTCTGGTCAAATGGAACATTCCAGATGGTGTTGGAGTGTGATTGGTGTAAGTAATAACTTTTGGGGTCAAAGGGAGAAGAATAGAATTAGTGTAGATGGACAAAGTGTGGACATGACAGGCTGAAGGGATTGGTTCTGCTCTGTAACACTGACTCTAGCCTGATTAAGTGAATGAGTCTATTTGCCATATACAGAGAAAACAGCTGAGATAATTCTTCATTTTCATTAACCTACAGTATACTTAGTGGCATAAAAGGTCCTAGATGTTTTTACAATTCGTAGGTCACAATTGTATATGAGAGCTTAAGGATGTTGATGTTCCCTATACAACAAGACATGTTCTTTTAGAGTAAGAGTAAAGGTGGTTGGCTTATCCTGATTGTATGCAGGCTAACCCAAAGATTCATAGACTGGTAAACTGTACCCATGTGTTGTTTTATTCTTCACATTTAAGTCCAGAGCTCTACACTGACTGTCCAAGTTGTGAATAAAACAGATCCTCACAGTCCCTATATGCATATGAGGAGGAGAACAAAAGGACAAAGTGGAAGAATGAGAGAAGGAGACAAGGAGGGGAAAAGGCAGTAAATGACAAAGAGAAATCTCTGTCTGGATGGGCATTGGGACTTAATATGGTGGAAAGCTTACAATTTTCCCTTAATGTGCTTTACCATTTACTATTCCCCCAACAACATCCCAGGGATCACCCAGCGATCTAGTTACTACAGGGGCATTAAATGCTGCATATGTAACAGAGAAAAATTCAGGTCCTAGCTTTCCAAGACTGTTCTTCCATCTGCAAGACGCATCATATTGCTGAGAGGCACTCTCTACTGCTTCAATCCATTGAATCTCATGTATCTGATGCAGTACCGTAGCCACCCCATTTAGCTGAGCTGAGCTTCCACTGCAGGCAAATGCTGGCAAAAGGCCTGCATCACTCCAAGTGGGTGGTTGCAGTTTTCACCTAGCAACACGTACAAGTCTGTACCACTGGGGAAGTTGAGGGAAGGTGTCATTTGGTCTGTGGTGGGGTTTGAAAACATCCAAGACAATACCATGCACCAGCTCCAGAATTCCGCAATGGCAAAAACACACAATTGCCACAACCTTTGAAAAGGATTGGGGCCACAGTTCATTAACTCTGAACCCCACTCCATTCACCCTAAATTCACGTTTCCTCATATATCGTGACATTGCGGAGGAAGGGGGTAAATGGAGGGGGCGGGACTTTCAACTTCCTGTCTGAAACAAACTGAATGTAAATCATGCTGAACTCTGCAAAGTCAACACACAATCCAATTGGTCATCAGAGGCAAGAAGAAACTGTTGGAAGAGCTTAGTGGGCCAATCAGCATCAGTGGAGACAAAAGGATGGTCAATATTTCATAGTCAATATGTGTCAGGACATTGGTTAATGTCTACTAACCCATTCCCTTTATAGGTATTGTCTGACCCACTGAGTTCTTCCAGCACCAGTTTTTACCTTGCTCCAGCATTTTCAGCATCTGTCGTTGCTTGTGTGGCCATCAAAGGTCACAGGGCTGTCCTCTCAGATCAATCTGTCCAGCAACCTCTACTTACTTCAGGTCAGCAAATACTTTTCTTTCTTAGTTTTTGTTTCAGCGCGGCTGTAACTATCTGGTTACTATATTTAACAGCAGCTGAAAGGTCAAAAACACTGTAAGGAATCTATGCTCCTTCCAGCTTTTGAAAGCTGCAACAGCACAAAATGTTCCTCCTCAGTTATGGATGGAACATTGATTCCTGGGATTCCCTTCAAGGCCGTTTAAATGAGTTGAACTCATTTGACTCGTATGACTGAGTTCAGCCAAGGTCCAGTGATTTTGAAGGTGGTTTATGTAATCAGTCTCAAGGTATCATTTTGACACTACAATCATTGCCGTAACACTTCATTCTATGAATATTCTTGAGTAACCTGCATCACATGTCTGCTAAATATCTCTCTGTGCAGGGCTGATTGATGACTCGGTGATCTGACAAAATGTGAGAACCTTACAGAAGAACACAAAAATGCAAATTGAAGCAGATTTATGTTGTCCCTCAGTTAGCATTGCTACTGAGTGCAAACATGATTAATCTTGTGTTCCAAATCCCCTTGCCTGCTTGATCCTCATTGTCTGTCCAAAAATCTATTGATTTCAACCTTAATCTAATGACTGAGTATCTGCAGCCACCTGAGCTGGACAAGTTGATAGATTTACAACTTGCCATGTAAAAAAAAACTTCTTCTCATCTGAGTCCTAAATGGCTGAATCTTTTTAATGGAATCTTTTTACTTATTAGTTTTTAACATACATACTAGAGGAAACACCCTCTTGGCATTTTTCTCATCAATCCCTCTCAGAACTTTAAACAGTTTAATGAAATTACCATCTGTTCTTCCAAATACCCTTATCCCAACACTCAATAGAATGGGTCACTGCATGATGTCCTCACAACTACACCTGTCTTAAGCGATGTGGCAAGATTATGGAGAAAGCACCAAATGAGGTCTCACCACAGGTACCATGGTGCCAAGCAGCAGTTAGTGGAAGGGCTGCAATGCTCCTCAAATGGGTTAATCCTGAATTGGGAGAGGACCCACACGCAGGATACAAACATGTCTTTCTTAGGTTCAATAAAATAGCGTTTATTACTCATGACACAGAAAATTGGGAAATCAAGGAGGACAAAGAGGAACACGAACCTCGGACTAGGGAACTAGGGACTTGGATTGCCGTGGACCTGGGACTTGGAAACAGGGAACTGGGATTGCCGCGGCCATGACTTGGACAGTGGGAACATGGACAGCCGCGGACCTTGGACTTGGACAGTGGGAACATGGCTCGTCGCGGCCATGACTGGGACCCTGGGGACTGGGACTGCCACGGCCCTTGGACTTGGAGACTGGGACCTTGATTCACCGCAGCCAGAAAACATGGACACCATGGATTGCCACAGCCAGAAACGGGGACACCATAGATCGCCGCAGCCGGGAATAGGGAACCTGGATCATTGCGGACCCCTGGACTAGGAGACTAGGACCTTGATTCACCGCAGCCTGAAACGTCGACACCATGGATCGCCGCAGCCAGAAACGTGGACACCAAATCACAGGACAGGAACATTGAGCCAGGACTCCTCCTTCAGATCAGGCACCAGACTCTTCTTCAAGGGGACAGACGCGGACACAGGGCATGAACATCGAGCCGGAACTCTGCCTTCAACTCAGGCACTGAGCCGGGACTCTTCGAGGGGTAGACACGGGCAATGGGCATGAACGTCGAGCCAGGACTCCCGTCTTCAACTCACCCCTGGCAGATTGACCTTGCCCGGACCCACTCTGGCAAAGGAAGGCGAAGTGCTGGCACTCTGATGCGGGCTGGATCACTCTGGCTTGTTGTAGTGACCGTGACCTGCTAAGGCTTCTTACCACTCTCGCCCCGAATGGCTAAAGCCAAGGGTTTATAAGCTGCCGGTTCGGGTCGAGAGTAGATCACCTTAATTGTCAAGCTCAAGGGACACATGAAACGGAATTAGAAGGGAACAAGGAGTCAATGGTCCAGATCATAACGCAACCTAACTAGATTTAAAGGGGAACCGACCCAGACCATGACACATAAACACAAGGAAGTCTGCAGATGCTGGAAATCCAGAGCAACACCCACACGAAATGCAGGGGCAACACAACGGGTCAGGCAGCATCTTTGGAAAAGAATAAGCAGTCAATGTTTGGGGCTGAGACCCTTCTTCAGAACTGAGAGGGAAGGGGGAAGATGTTAGACTAGAGAGAGGGGAAAGATGCTAGCTGGAAAGGCATAGGTGAAGCCAGGTGGGTGGGAAAGGTCAAGAGCAGGAGAAGAAGGAATCTGATATGAGAGGAGAAAGTGAAGGAGGAGGGGACCCAGGGGGAGGTGATAGGCAGGTGAGAAGAGGTAGGAGGCCAGTTGGGAATAGAAGGGGGAGGGGATTTCTTTACCAGAAAAGAAATCGATATTCATGCCATCAAGTTGGAAGCTCCCAGATGGAATATGAGTGTAGATCTTCACCCTGAGGGTGGCCTTATCATGGCACAAAAGGAGGTCATGGACTGATATGTTGGAACAGAAATGGAGGTCAGAGTTAAAATGCTTAGCAATCAGGAAATCCCGCTTGTGGCAGATGGTGCAGAGGTGCTTGATGAAGCAGTCTCCCTATTTCCAATGGGTCTCACCAATGTGAAGGAGCTGCATCAGGAGCACCAGACACAATAGACGACCCCAGGAGATTTGCAGATCAGGTGCTGCTTCACCTGGAAGGACAGCCTGGGTCTTGAATGGAGGCGAGGGAGATGATGTATGGACAGCTGTAGCACTTAGACCGTTTGCAGGAATAAATGCTGGGAGTGAGATTAGTGGGGAGGGACGATCGGACAAGGGAATCGTGGAGGGGGTGTTCCCTGTGGAAAGCAGAGCGTGGGGAGGTGATTATATGTTTAATGGTAGGATCACTTTGGAGATGGCGGAAGTTGCGGAGGATGATATATTGGATGCAGAGGCTGATGCCGTGGTAGGTGAGGTCAAGAGTAACTCTATCATTATTAAGGTGTTGGGAAGATAGGGTGAATGCGGACGTATGGAAAACAGAGGAGAGGCAGTAAGAGCAGCATCAATAGTGGAGGGAAGGAAACACCATTCTTTAAAGAAGGAGGACATCTCTGATGTCCTGGAATGGAAAGTCGTGTCCTGGGAACAGATGTGGCAGAGGTGAAGAAACTAAGAAAAGGAAATAGCGCTTTTACAGTATATAGGGTGGGAAGAAGTATAGTTGAGATAACCATGGGAACCAGCAGGTTTATAAAAGATTTCAGTTGACAGTTTGTCTCCAAAGATGATAACAGAGAGATTGAGAAAGGGGAGGGAGGTGTTAGAGAGGGACCAAGTGAATTTAAGGACAAGCTGGAAGTTAGAGGCAAAGTTGATAAAATTGACAAGCTCAGCATGGGTGCATGAAGCAATGCCAATGTAATTGTCAATGTAGTGGAGGAAGAGTTGGGGAGAATAACGTAACCAATGAAGAGTTAGGCATAGCTGATGCCCAAGGGAGTACCCATAGCTACCCCTTGAGTTTGGAGAAAATTGGAAAAGATTTTCTGGAGGAGGGGGATGATTGATTGGTTCTTTTGTTAAGCAAGAAATGGAGAGCTTGAGGCCTTCTTGATAGGGGATAGAAGGGTATGGGAATGAACATCCATGGTGAAGATGAGGTGGTCAGGCCCAGGGAATTGAAAGTTACTGAGGAGATTGAGGGCATGAGAAGTGTCGCAGATATAGGTGGGAAGGGACTGAACCAGAGGAGATAGATGGAATCTAGATATGAGGACATGTTCAATGGGGCAGGAGCAGGCAGAGACAATAGGCCTACCCGGACAGTCTGATTTGTGGATCTTAGGAAGGAGGTAGAAGTAAGGGTGCTATGAGGTTGGTGACATTGGATAGGAGTTCCCCAGAGTGGACTGTAGTCGCCCACAAACCTCACAATGCCCCAAAAGGCTACCAGCTTCCCCTCGGCATACAGTAGTTATGGGGCTGGCCCACTAATTTCCTGATCTTATTTACTGACTGCCGGATGTGATCAGCCAGGTGAGATCAGTGGGGATGTAGGCGCAGCACTCCTAACCAATCACAGTACAGGTGCCTCCTTTTTCTGCAAGCAGATAGTTCAAGGCCATCCAAATTTGGCAGGCCACAATCCTAATAGCCATCATTTCAGCTGGTACTCTGGCCAATGCATCCTCTGTATTCATGAGTGCTCATTGGCCAGCATCTCCATCACAGAGGCCGTGCATATCAGCTCACGGGACAGCCTGGTCATACCATTTAGCATCCAGGGCATGCCACCTTCACAGTATGCACCGTTGTTGCAGAATACTGCTCCTGCTCAGACTTAGTGTGCCTGACTGAATGACTGGGCCTGTGCTCATTGTACTCCTTGCACCAACACTCCTTCCCCCTCCCTGTGGGCAGAGGGATTACTGTCAGAGTAGGGACTTTGGGATTAGACATAAGTAGGGAAGTACCAGATCCTAAGATATTTACTCCACTCAAGTTCTTTCAGGCCACTCCCATACGAGTTTGGCTGGAATGGATTACACCCTCCTGGCTTTCCCCAAAATGGAATGCCAAAGCCGAAGAAGCTGGAAAGTTCCCCTAACAGCCCTGTTCTTCGATAAAGGGGATCGGTATCAGAGGCACCCCTTCTGCAGCGTGGGTCGGCCTCCTCAAGCGGATCCAACGGTCCAAAGCATTGTTGTGGTTCGCGTTCTTGTTCATATCCGTAGGGTCGTGTTGTAGGATTTCACACCGGCCACTGTCATCACCACTTTGCCATTCTGTAATGTGGGGAAACACAAACTCCCTCCCCCCCATCCTGGTTAGTTGCTACATACTTAGACAGACTATTCCCCAGTCTCATATTCCATGGTTTGCATGCCCCCCCTCACTCTGTGGGTGCTGCACCCAAACCTTTCCTGATTCCTCCCCCAACTCCACCTTTTCCACCTTTGGAGGATCCAACATTGCCCGATGCCAGGACATGGGGACCGTACCCAGCCCACTGACCAGCAGTTCAAGTAATCCACTGCCTGTTGCAACACACACAGCCACCCCTGTCAGGCGTGGTTGGGGGGGGGGGGGGTCAATAACACCATTTGCACAAAATGCCAGTCCCTGCAGCCCACTGCTCACTGGCTCCTGCAAGATGTGAGCCATTGTCCAATTGGATCTCCTACGGGATCCCATACATGGGTGATCAGTGCCACAAAGCTGTTATTCAGCTTTCCTGATACGTATGGTCGAACGGCACCACCACCAGGACCCCGGAATGTGTGTCCGCCATTGTGAGCACATACCACTTCTTGTTCTGTAGTGGAAGAGGCCCCACATAATCAACGCCATACCTGACCAGCTCCTGTGCACTTTTGGATGTGTCTTGCGGGACCCACTGGCTGCCCCTGGGGCTTAACCAGCTGGCAAGTTGGGCTGCTCACAGCTGCTATCCCGATTTCATCAAATGTCAATGTCATCCCTCGAGCTTCTTTCCCCACCCCCCCCCCCCGATGCCAGCTATTCTGGTGTGCCCATACCACCAGGTACCCACAGTCCTCCTCCTCGGAGAGCCCCATGGCCATCACAATCTGTGCCGCTGGGTTGACAGCAGCATTATGTATGGTCTCCTCTGTGTCCCGAGAGATGTGGACATCTACATGGCAAATAGCGACTGGGTGCCAATGCCCATCCAGATGTGTTCCCAGAAGGAGAGGGATCACCCTTGCACCTCCCATGCCAATGAGGCATCCAGACTGTCATGCTGTCAGCCACCATGTAGACCCTCACGGGCCCCCTCGACTCCCAGAGGGGCAAGATCACAGCCAGTTGGCTAGATCCCCCCCTCACCCTCCTGCATAAGGACTCTCCCTGTCACAAGATGGTGAGCGGCAGCCTTCCACCACTGCTCCAACGGATGGAGTCTTTAGTTAATCAGACTTGCTGCTTCTGGTCAGATCGTTGTAGGGCTTACCCCACTGTATGGGCAAGGGTTTGATTATTTAAAGATTCAAAGTCAATTATTATCAAAATATATATACAGTATACAGTACAAAACTCTGAGATTCATTCTTCCACAGGCATCAAACGCCCAAAACGTGACACAAAGAGCAAATCGTGCAAATGGCAAAAAGCGAGCAAATAATATTAAACATCAAATTGCAGAGTCCTTGAAGCGGTCTAGGAGCGCTCAGGTTAGTTCAGTTCAGTCTAGCGTTGTGTCATTTGTTGACTACTGGCCACACAGCCAGTGCATGCTGAATCACCCATGTTTGCGCCAAAGCTACCCAATCATATTGCACAAAATTACATAAGAAATGAGTAACCAGAACCCAGAAACACATGTAACGCGAGCTCCTCCAAGAATGAATCCACAGTCACGAGCTGTGCCAATGAAACCTTGCGGTGTGGGACCCATGACTCCTGTACCTTCCTCCAGCAGCAGTGAGTGAGAAGGAGAGGGAGACCAGTCGAATGCAGGCAGATGCTGTTGGACACCTGCTCGCCTTCCGCTCTCATCCTTTTCAGATTCAATCTTGCTTGGCGCTTTAATCAGCAACAATCGATGGAGCTACTCATGGGTTCACGCTCTATGTTTAGGTCACACACTTCACTGCCATCCTCACTGAAGTCCCCCCAAGACAGCAAAGTTGGCCCAAAAACACATCATCAAAATGGAAATTACAGGCTCCAATCACACGCAGTTTAGTGGTAGCAACACATTTTTAAAAAAAAGTAGGTTTGAGAAAAGTCTGCAGGATATCGCTTTTGGTCGTGTTGGTTACTGGCGTCATTAATGGTGGGAACCTCATGAGAGGTGTAGTGGTCGTTATGAGGGACAGTCATGACCTGCCCATGGAGGTAGCTCACCCCATCAGGACTCTTCTCTGCCCTGACTGCAAGGTACCACTTCCACTTGACAATTGAAGACTGCTGGGCACGGCAACGGGTAGTCGAAACCCGCAGCTTGAATGGCACGTCACTCTGTCTAGGGGCCAAGGGGGTAGCCTGCTCTGCCACCTGCTTGGCAGTGTCAAAGGCCGCCTGCTGCTCAGGACCCCCTTTGGAAGCTGGTCCTTTTCTGGGAGATCTGGTGCAGGGGCGCAGCATAACCGTCAGGTGGGCGATGTGCTGTCACCAATACCCCAGGGGCCCCACAGAGTGCAGCATCTCCTCTTTGAAGGTGGGGCAGCAGCACCCAAAATCTCATGCTTGGCACAATCTAGTATCTCCCGTTATCCAAAATGCCATTGCATTTGCAATACATGGGGATTGCATTGTATTGCAATATGACGTTCTTGCTGGGGCCCTGTATCTTATTGGGTTGATGGGTCAACCCTGTTCCCGCAGAGCTGACCTTCTTATTCTGTTTCACCACCTCCCTCTAGAGTCCCTGTAGCAGCACATTGTCTGTGTAGAGGGATAGAGACAGTGGGGTCTAACTGCAGGTCTTGGGCAATCATGCAGTGGCACAAGGTGGGACTGTGGACATACCCCTGTGGGAGGCGGCAAAAGGGGTACTGTACCTTCTCAGGTACAAGTGAACTGGTCCTGTGACTACAGACTCAGGGGGGATGGAGAAGAAGGCACTGGCCAGCTCGGCTACCACATGCCAATGCCTCCCCTCCCTGCACCCTTCATCAAGGGTCACTCTATCCAGAACAGTGCTATAAGGGGCAGTGGCAACTTATTCAGCTGTCTGTGGTCACTGGTCATGCACTGTGTGTCACCTCCCTTTCACACTGGCCACACCGGGCTATTGTAGGGGGGAAAACCCCCTCCAGCACAGGGCCACTACAGTTTTCCCAATCTTCTTTGTGCCTCCTGGAATCCTGTATTGCTTGGTGGAGGGGAATGGGATCAGCAAAGACTCCCTCTTGGCCAATCCCACCAGTATCTTTGCCCTGCCACCCTAAAGTTAACATGACCCTTACTTGTCTGCAGGGATTTATCCAGCCTGCACATTCATGCCTAGAATGTACTGAAGGGTGGCCGGCAACAAGACAGCCATGGCTCTGGGCTGTCCTGGTCCCATGGTCACCTGCAAGGTGAAGTCCCGGGAAGGGAGAAGTGAACCATTAACCCCTCTATGGTAACCCTGAGGTTACCCGAAATGAGGGTGTCCTCGGTACCAGTGTCATCCATCACTGCGATTCCCTTTCTCCTGATGTACTGCAATAAGTATGTAAGGCCCTGGCTGGGAAAAGGCCAGATACAGCTCTGTAGTCCTTTCGTTTAACGCTTTAGTTTGAGTCTGTGCTCACCGGGAACCCTCCCCCATGGCAGTACATCACTGGTTTAGCATTTCTACTTCATTTTTCAAGCTGTGAGATTGTCTTGTATTGCTGCTTCACCAGCCAAAAAATACTCATCTCGCTTCCCTTCCTCTCAGGGAACCCTACTTCATTAAGTATAATCACGATGTGGTGCCCCATTTTCAACCCCCAGGAGTCCAGCTTATCTGATCAGTCTACTGGTGTACTGTGGCCCAGCAATAGGTTGGGGAGACACCCAAATCCATCACTGAAGTTGGTCAACTGCTGTTGGTCCATTCGGCACCTCACACAGTGCGGGGGTGGGGTGGTCCTCTCTCTTATTTTTGACTTTTAATCTTCTGTTCAATCACTAAACACTGTAATACTGTTTACAGTGCCAATTGTTTGAAATTAGGTTTGCAGGTTTTGTGAGTGGGGACAGAAGACACT
This sequence comes from Hemitrygon akajei, assembly GCF_048418815.1. NCBI lineage: Eukaryota > Metazoa > Chordata > Chondrichthyes > Myliobatiformes > Dasyatidae > Hemitrygon > Hemitrygon akajei. The sequence continues at coordinate 76,540,633 of NC_133136.1, forward strand.
CACTACCAGTAAGTGGGTTTACTATTTATTTACAGGACAAGACTGACACTAAACATTCAGTAAAGTTCAAGGTTCAAAGTAAATTTATTAACAAAGTACATATAAGTCTGTTGCAAGGACGTGGCGGTGGAACGAACCCAAGTGCTGAACACAGGCGCGGAGGCCGAGTCGGGAGGCGCTACGGTCGTAGCGAGCGTGGAATTGGTGCCAAGGGAGTCTTTACCCGGAGTCTTGCTCTTAGTAGAGAATTCAGGAATGATGCTAGACTTGAACTGATAGTCCTAAGAACCATGGAACGAGGTTACTCATACACGAGTCGACCAAACGAACTGGCAACTCCCTGTTGTGGTCACGGAGTTCTTATACTGCATTTGCCGATGGAAGGCAGGTGTTTGTAGTTAGTGGAACCTGGGAAAGATTGGAACTAAATGAAGTGATTGAGACCCAATTCCTGAGGAAAATAACCAGATGGGCGATTGCCAGAAGGGACCATGACACTGTCACCATATACAACCCTGGGATTCATTTTTGTTGGCATACTCAATAAATCCATAATAGAATATTAACCATAATAAAATCAATGAAAGACATCACCAGCTTGGGTGTTCAACAAGTGTGCAAAAGACAACAAACTGTGCAAATACATAAAGAAAGAAATAATAATAGTAATTATAAATAAGCAATAAATATCAAGAAAATGAGATGAAGGATCCTTGAAAGTGAGTCCATAGGTTGGGCAACCATTTCAGAGATGGGGCAAGTGACATTGAGTAAAGTTATCCCCTTTGGTTCAAGAGCCTGGTGGTTGAGAGGCGATAATTGTTTCTGAACCTGGTGTTGTGAGTCCTTGACACTCCTGTGACATCTTCCTGAAGGCAGCAGTGTAAAGGGAGCACGATCTGGGTGGTGGGGGTCCCTGATTCTGAGTGCTGCTTTCCTGCGACAGTGTTCTGTGAAAATGTGCTCAGTGGTGGGGAGGGTTTTACCCATGATGAACTGGGCAGTATCCGTATTTTTGTAGGTAAGATTTTCTGTTTAAGAGCATTAGTATTTCCATATCAGGTTGTGATGCAGTCAGTCAATATACTCTCCACCCACAGATCTATAGAATTTTTGTCAAAGTTTTAGATGTCATGCCGAATCTTTGCAAACTCCTAAGGAAGTTAATGTGTTGACAAGCTTTCTTCATAATTACGCTTATGTGCTGGGCCCAGGACAGGCCCTTTGAACTGCTAACACTGAGGAATTTAATGTTGCTGACCCTCTCCACCTCTGATCATCAGATGAACACTGGCTCACCGTCCTCTGGTTTCCTGCTGAAATCAATAAACAGCTCCTTGGTCTTGTTGACATTGAGAGAGAGATTTTTGCAACACCACTCTGCCAGATATTCAATCAAAGATGATTCATCACAACCTTTGATTTGGCCTATGACAATGGTATCATCAGCAAACATGAATATGGCATTGAAGCTGTGCTTAGCCACCCGCTCATAAGTGTAAAGTGAGTAGAGCAGGGGACTAAGCACACAGCCTTGTAGTGCATCTGGAGATGTTGCTGCCAATCCGACCTGACTTGGTCAGCAAATGGGAAACTGAGGATTTAATTGCACAGGAATGTATTGCAAATGTAAAGCTTATTGATAAGTTTTGAAGGGATGATGGGATTGCATCTGTGCACAACTATATATCAATTAAATAATAGCATGCACAAGAGAGATGGTTTTAACTGGTGTACTCACATTGCAGAAGGAGAAAGAGAGAAAATATTGTGCAAGTGTAGACAACAAAGCATGTGCAGACAACAGATCAATATGTAGTACTAAGGGGGGGGTCATTACTTTAAAAGAAATAGATCACTTCTCGAGCAGGTGTTGATATGGTTCATCACTGTGAATGTAAGTGCTACTGGACAATAGTCATTGAGGTATATGTGGTGGCTTTCATGAACAGCATCTTACTGAACCTATAAGAGAATTTCCTATCTTAGATCTGGTCCTGTATAATGAGGCAGGTAAAATTAGTGATCTTGTGGTTAAGGATCCTCTTGGAAAGAGTGATTACAGTATGCCTGAACTTCTCATAAAATGGAGGGCACAATAGTTCAGACTAAAACTGGTGTATTATGTATAAACAATGGAGACTACAAAGGGTTGAGGGAGGATTTGGCTAGTGTAGACTAGGAGCACTGACTCTATGGTGGGACAGTTGAGGAACAGTGGAAGGCTTTCAAAGAGAATTTTCACGGTGCTCAACAAAAGTATATTCCAGGTAAAGGGAAGGACAGTAAGGGTGGGGGAAGCCAGTCTTGGATAACTGGATAACAGGATAACAGTCATGACAACTTATCATGTTCCCAGATCGTGCTCCCTTTACACTGCTACCTTCAGGAAGATGTCACAGGAGTGTCAAGGACTCACAACACCAGGTTCAGGAACAATTGTCGCCTCTCAACCACCAGGCTCTTGAACCAAAGGGGATAACTTTACTCAATGTCACTTGCCCCATCACTGAAATGGTTGGCCAACCTATGGACTCACTTTCAAGGATCCTTCATCTCATTTTCTTGGATAACGGTCATTGGTCCATATAGGGACCAACGACGTGGGTAGGATGAGTGAGGGGGTCCTGCGTAGTGAGTTCAGGTAGTTAGGTGCGAAGCTGAAGGGCAGGACCTCTAGGGTAACAATCTCAGGATTGCTACCTGTGCCACGTGCGAGTGAGGCAAGGAACAGAAAGATTATACAGATTAATATGTGGCTGAGAGGATGGTGCAGGAGGGAGGGCTTCAGGTTTGTAGATAATTGGGCTTTGTTCCAGGGAAGGTGGGATCTGTTCCGACAGGACGGTTTACACCTGAACTGGAGCGGTAGGTACTACCATTCTTGCAGGAAAGTTTGCTACTGCTGCTCGGGGGGGGGGTTTAAACTAAATCTGCAGGGGGCGGGGATCCAGAATGTGAGGGAGGATAGCGAGAGGAAGAATAAAGGACAGGTGGAGACTACACGGTTCCGGAATATTAAGTGTGTAGTAGAGAAAGGTGAGGCAGAACAAGTGATAAGGAGGACACATGTGCAGAGGGATGGTCTGACAGAACATGGAAAATGTGCAGAAAGAATAAGTAAATTTAGGAAGGACAACAAAATTCAAGGGGCGTATAGCCCGATGGGAGTTCGGGGAGCTAGGTTAAGCACAATAGGCAGCGATTTAAACAGAGAGAGGAGAAATGGGCTAAAAATTCTATATCTGAATGCACGAAGTGTCAGAAATAAGGCGGATGAGCTTGAAGCCCAGGTGCGAATGGGTAACTATGATGTTGTTGGGATAACGGAGACATGGCTGCAGGGAGATCAGACCTGGGAAATGAATGTACAAGGGTATACGTGCTATTGCAGGGACAGAAATGTGGGCAGAGGGGGTGGGGTGGCCCTGTTGGTGAGGAATGAGATTCAGTCCTTTGCAAGGGGGGACATAGAATCAGGAGAAGTAGAGCCTGTGTGGATAGAACTGAGGAACAGTAAGGGCAAACAGACCCTAATGGGTGTTGTCTACAGGCCCCCAAACAGTAGCATGGATATTGGGTGCAAGTTGAATAGGGAGCTAACATTGGCATGTGGCAAAGGTAATGTCGCAGTAGTTATGGGGGATTTCAACATGCAGGTGAACCGGGAGAATCAGGTTGGTGCTGGACCCCAGGATAGGGAGTTTGTAGAGTGCCTACGGGATGCATTCTTGGAACAGCTTGTACGAGAGCCGACCAGGGACAAGGCTATTCTGGATTTAGTGTTGTGTAACGAACAGGATTTGATAAGCGATCTTGAAGTAAAGGAGCCATTAGGAGGTAGTGACCATAATATGGTAAGTTTTTATCTGCAATTTGAGAAGGATAAGGGCAGATCGGAGGTGTCAGTGTTGCAGTTGAACAGGGGAGACTATGAACAGGGGAGCCATGAGGGAGGAGCTGGCCAAAGTTAACTTGATGGATATCCTAGCAGAACAGACAGTGGAACAGCAATGGCAGGTATTCTTGGGAATTATGCACAAGGTGCAAAATCAGTTCTTCCCCCAGAGAAGGAAGGATTCAAAGGGGGGAAAGGGGCCACAGTGGTTGACAAAGGAAGTCAGATATTGCATAGCATTAAAAAAAAGGAAGTATGACAGAGCTAAGGTGAGTGGGAAGACAGATGTTTGGGAAATTTTTAAGGAACAACAGAACTTAACTAAAAAGGCAATACGGGGAGAAAAAATGAGGTACGAACGCAAGCTAGCCAGGAATATAAAGGAGGATAGCAAAAGCTTTTTTAGGTATGTGAAGAGAAAGAAGATAGTTAAGAACAATGTTGGGCCCTTGAAGAATGAATTGGGTGAAATTGTTATGGGAAACAGAGAAATGGCAGAAGAATTTAATAAGTACTTTAGATCTGTCTTCACTAGGGAAGACACAAGCAATCTCCCAGATGTATGGATGGGCCAAGGACATAGGGTAACAGAGGAAATGAAACAGATTGACATTAGGAAGGAAATGGTGATGAGTAGACTGATGAGACTGAAGGCTAACAAATCCCCAGGTCCAGATGGTCTGCATCCTAGGGTACTAACGGAGGTGGCTCTGGAAATTGTGGATGCATTGGTAATCATTTTCCAATGTTCCTTAGATTCAGGATCAGTTCCTGAGGATTGGAGAATGGGTAATATTATCCCACTTTTTAAGAAAAGGGGGGGGGGAGAAAACAGAGAACTATCGTCCTGTCAGCCTAACATCAGTAGTGGGGAAGATGCTAGAGTCCATTCTTAAAGATGAAATAGTGGCATATCTAGATAGCAGTGATAGGATTGGGCCAGGCCAGCATGGATTTACCAAGGGCAAATCATGCTTGACTAATCTATTGGAGTTTTTCGAGGATGTAACCAGGAAGTTAGACAAGGGAGATCCAGTGGATGTAGTATACCTCAATTTTCAGAAGGCATTTGATAAGGTCCCACATAGGAGATTGGTGGGTAAAATCAGAGCTCATGGCATTGGGGGGAAGATATTGACATGGATAGGAAACTGGTTGGCAGATAGAAAGCAAAGGGTAGCGGTGAATGGGTGTTTCTCGGAATGGCAGGTGGTGACTAGTGGGGTGCCACAGGGCTCAGTATTGGGACCACAGCTGTTTACGAATTACATCAACGATTTAGATGAAGGCATTGAGAATAACATCAGCAAGTTTGCTGATGATACTAAGCTGGGTAGCAGTGTGACATGTGATGAGGATATTAGGAGAATTCAGGGTGACTTGGATAGGCTGGGTGAGTGAGCAGATACTTGGCAGATGACGTTTAATGTGAATAAGTATGAGGTTATCCACTTTGGGAGTAAGAACAGGAAGGCAGATTATTATCTGAATGGTGTAGAGTTAGGTAAGGGAGAAATACAAAGAGATCTCGGAGTCCTTGTTCATCAGTCACTGAAGGTGAATGAGCAAGTGCAGCAGGCAGTGAAGAAGACTAATGGAATGTTGGCCATTATTACAAAGGGAATTGAGTACATGAGCAAGGAAATCCTTTTGTATTTGTACAGTGCCCTGGTGAGACCACACCTGGAGTATTGTGTACAGTTTTGGTCTCCAGGGTTAAGGAAGGACATCCTGACTGTAGAGGAAGTGCAGCGTAGATTCACGAGGTTAATTCCTGGGATGTCCGGACTGTCTTACGCAGAGAGGTTAGAGAGACTGGGCTTGTACATGCTGGAATTAAGGAGATTGAGAGGGGATCTGATTGCAACATATAAGATTATTAAGGAATTGGACAAGATAGAGGCAGGAAATATGTTCCAGATGCTGGGAGAGTCCAGTACCAGAGGGCATGGTTTGAGAATAAGGGGTAGGTCATTTAGGACAGAGTTAAGGAAAAACTTCTTCTCCCAGAGCGTTGTGGGGGTGTGGGATGCACTGCCTCGGAAGGCAGTGGAGGCCAATTCTCTGGATGCTTTCAAGAAGGAGCTAGATAGGTATCTTATGGACAGGGGAATCAAGGGATATGGGGACAAGGCAGGAACCGGGTATTGATAGTAGATGATCAGCCATGATCTCAGAATGGTGGTGCAGGCTCGAAGGGCTGAATGGTCTACTTCTGCACCTATTGTCTAATGTCTATTGTCTAACTAAGGAAATAAAAGAAGACATCAAACTAAAAGCTCATGTGTACAAAGTTTCCAACAGTCATGGGAAACTGGAAGTTTGGGAAACCTTTAAAAAGCACCAAAGTACCACTAAATGAGCAAAGAAGAAAGGGAAGCTAGATGATGAAAATAAACTAGCACAAAATATAAAAATGGATAGTGAAAGTTTTTATAATTATATAAAACGAATGTAGTCCCTTTGAGGACGAGAAGGGTGAATTGATGTTGGGTAATGAGGAAATGGCAGAGGCTTTGAATGACTATTTTGTGTTGGGCTTCATGGTGGAGGACACATTTAACATGCAAAAAAGAGATTTTATGGATGTGATGGGAGGTGAGGACCTCAATACAATAGCTATCACTAAAGGGGTAGTGCTGAGCAAACCTGTGCGCCTGAAGATAGATAACTCCCCTGGTCCTGATGGAATGCATCCCTGGGTACTTAAATAAATGGCAAAAGTTATAGTAGAGGCTTTGGTGATAATTTACCAAAACACTCTGTACTCTAGGTAGGTCCCTGTGGATTGGAAGAACGGTGAATGTCACACCACTGTTCAAAAAAAGATGGAGGCAAAAGGTAGATAACTATAGGCCAGTTAATTTAAGATCTGTGGTTGGTAAAATTCTCGAAGCTATCATTAAAGAGGAAATAGCAAGGCATCTGGAAAGAAATGGACCCATCAAGTAGGTGCAGCATGGATTCAGCAAAGGCAGGTCCTGTTTGACAAACTTACTGCAGTTCTTTGAGGACATAAGGAGCACAGTGGATAGAGGGGAACAGATGGACGTTATTTACATGGATTACCAGAAGGCGTTCAATAAGGACTTATCCATAAGATAAGGATGCATAGAGTTGGGGTGATGTATTAGCATGGACAGAGGATTGGTAATAGAAAGCAGAGAGTTGATATACATGGGCATTACTCTGGTTGGCAATCAGTGGTGAGTAGTATGCTGCAGGCGTCAGTCCTAGGCCCGCAACTGTTCTCGATATACATTAATACTCTGGAAGAGGGGACCGAGTGTAGTTTGTGGATGATACCAAATTGAGTGGGAAAGCAAATTGTGCAGAAGATACGGAGAGTCTGCAGAGAGATATAGATGGGTTAAGTGAGCGAGCAAGGGTCTTGCAGATGGAGTACAATGTTGGTAAATGCAAATCATCCACTTTGGAAGGAAAAATGAAAGAGCTGATTATTATTTAAATGTCAAAAATTGCAGCATGCTATTGTGCAGAGGGACTTGAGAGTGCTTGTGCATAAATCACATACGGTTGGTTTGCAGGTGCAGTAAGCTATCAAGAATGTTGGCCTTCAATGCAGGAGGGATTGAATTTAAGAGCAAGGAGGTTATGCTGCAACTGTACAGGGTACTCGTGAGGCCTCATCTAGAATACTGCATGCAGTTCTGGCCTCCTTACTTGAGGAAGGATATACTGGCTTTGGAGGCAGTGCAGAGGAGGTTCACATGTCAGCTTCAGAGACTGAAATCACGGGATCGTCGGGGGCTGTGGGACTTCATGATGGTTCCTCCATGTTTGGACAATCAAAGTGAGCATGAAATTACACCCAGTTACACATACTTATCTAAAGCGTGCGCTTGGCCCTCTCTCTCTCTCTACAGCACACTTCCAATCTTCCCGCAGCACCGGTCTTGACCCAGTCCATCGGTGAGCTCCTGAAGCAAAAAGACCATGTGCTTTCAGCACGATAGATTTATTCTCTCCCAGCATCATGACATCGTTAGTCAGCACCGTGGCGCCAAGAGCAACCAATGGAAAGGCTGCAATGCTCCTTAAATGGACCAATCACTAGCTAGCACATGGCAGCGGCTTTTGAGGAACAGGCAAGACTGACACTTAAAGCAACAATTTGATGTTTCTCTGTTCATTCTTCTAATTCAGAGTTCATCTGGTATTATCCTGCACCATTCAAAGTTCCATCGTAGGTAATCATTCAGCTATTTCTATGCCTTTAAAACATGCCAATGCTGACTATAATTTTTGAATCTCATTTAAATATGTTGATACAGCATTTCTGCCCAGAAACTGTGAGGATAAAGCAGCCAATAGGTTAATCTAACACTACCAGTGTGTAAATTCTTAGTATCTACATTCTGAGATAAATTCAACTACCAAAGGCTGCCTACATAGACAGATAAAGGTAACTGAAAAGATACACCCCACCTCCCCCCCCCCCCCAAAAATAGTTCTCCTTTTGGCTTCTATTTTCATTTTGACTCAGGATTAAAATTAAGTCTTTCCACATGTTCACTTCAGCCAGATGCCAGTTAGCATTCGATTTCTTTTTCAGCTTGTGCTGAGGTTGTTCTTTAAGAACTATTTTGTCAAGGTTACTTAGTAACTGAGTTTGATAACTTTATTTAAATGTAAATAAATGACTGCTTGCAGTTCAGATTTAAGTATGCTATCCAGATGCAAGTGTATTACTCAGGAACCAAACATTCAAAAATTGTTAAGGTTATATATCAAACTCATAAAACCTGATTTCTAGCATATTGACACTTGGTTTTTACACGTGTTTGGATTCCAACTCACGAGTAAGCAATTTTTCAAAGCATTCTGATTTTTCTAAACACATGCCTAATTATCCTTCCCTAGAAAATCCAAAACTTTTATATTGCATGCCGCGCGATGCTGAGATATGTTAAAAAAAGAATTCCTCTGCTCAGATCTTTAGGCTTTGATATGATGTATTTCAGAGGAACAGGAGGTATTCCAACTCTGTGCCTTTAAACCACCTGCTCGGAATTGTCACAGCCAAAATGTTCTATTTACACCTGCTTTAACTATTCTAAAGTCAGGATGTGAAAACACCAAATGGAAGAATTCACTCAAAGGTGAGAATGTATGGATTAGTGTTACAATAAAATAGATTCCATTTTCAATATAGATGAACTTCTACTGTCTTCGTAATGTCCTATCTACTGCCCTTGATAGCATTTATGTCATTAATCAATCAAATGGGTGTCACAACAGAAAGGTTGGCATTATTTCAGTCTTCCAGTGCATACTCTTTAGATAGAACAATTAATATTAAAACAGAGTTAAGTATAGTTGCCACAGTGTGCTGACTGCTGCCAGAGGATCCTCTCATGTTCAGTTACACAATATGCAACTACAGCACTCATCAGTTGTATCGGTGAACTTTGCCCTGACTGCATTGAACACCTCACTCCACTTGGTCCATTCGGGCTTTTTGTAGAATCATCGGACTGGGAAGGATGACGAAGGGTGGCAAAACTTCAGGTTACAGATTTAGAAGATGAGGTTTATTGCATGCTCTGGAGTTTAATTCTGTAGCATGTGAAAAAAATATTAACTTTGGTGCATCTAGAACACAGCCCAGATGGCAACCTTGGCCTCCAGTTGAGTCAGTGAACTCTGAAGGAGAGTTCAGAACCAGGGCAGTCCAAACTCTGATAGCAGAGTAAGATCCATCTAAAATTGGTGACCCATTTGATCCATGAATTAGATCAAATCGATTTCTCCTTGGGAGGGAATGTGGAGGGTGGGCATGGTTTGTCAATGGCAAACCCAGGATGTGATGAGCAGGATTGGACACAACGTTCCATCTGAATCAAACCATATAGGCCTTTGGAGTTGCTTATAGGCCTTAGTATTCAATGAGGCAAACCTTCTTGACTGTGCTTGATGGATCTGTAGAGAACCACCAGCATTCTGCCATGTAAAGTAAATGTGGGCTTAAAGGAGCTGCTGTATATTCTAACCATTGAAAGACCGACCATCAAATCTACACTCCGTCTCCAGACTTCACAAAATTATATTTGCACAAAGTTGTCTTTCAGATCCTATGCCAGATTAGTTCTGGCCTAGGATCAGAGGTACCATCAAATTTCAGTGGGAATTCTAGGTTATGGATTAAGAAACAAAGAGCAAGGTCATTATTTTGTATTTTACTTTAGGTTTTAATTATTTTGAAGTGTTCAAATGTGCTTCAATTAAACTTACTGTATACTATGGTTTAGAAAAGTAATTTGATCACACTTAATTTTCAAAATTATTTACAAGTACTTTTAATAGTGCTGAAATATCAAATATATGAGAAACAGAGATTGGTTGCTTTACACAGAGAGTGGTGGATGCACGGAATGTGTTGCACGGAACGGTAGGTGCAGATACATTGGGGATATTTAAGAGACCGAGATGGGCATATAGATGAAAGAAAAACGGAGGGCTATGTTGGAGTAAGGGGTAAATTAATGCTAGAGTAGGCTAAAAGTTTGACATAACATTGTGGGCCAAAGGGCCTGTATTGTGCTGCACTGTTCTACGTTCAATGTTCTGTTAAATAACTGTTCATGCCCATGACAACTTTGAGACAAGACAAAGTTCAGGTCCCTAATTCTGTCAGAGTCTGTCAGCGTGTTCCACAGGCAGGACAACAGCAGCTGTTGTCTGAAGCTCAGTGCCAGACTCAAGAATGCATCCAGACCAAGTGAATGTGAGCAGGCAGGCACCAGGTGGCAAATTTAGGTGAAGGGCATGTCTCATTCTATACAGTCCATGATCCCACGTGTTTTATTAAATAATTTGTTAACCTTTCTTCCCAGTTTCAACGATTGGTGTGCAGATAAGCTCAAGCCTTTTCCCTTCTTGTCCCTTCGTCAAAACTAAGGTTAGTGGAACCAGATTCTGGAAGCAGAGTACAAGTCTTGGCATACTTAGGACAATTGACCAAGTCCCAATTTCTTTGTGTTGTCTATCCTTGACCAATTTTGTATCCATGCATCTACAGTTGCTTTCATCCCATGGGAAAAACAGTTGTTTTTCTAATAATCCTACTCCAGTATTCTGACAATTTCCTTGTTTCCCAAAGCCTTCTTTATAAACATCACAGTGAAAATCCCATGCTTACTGCTTCCAGTGGAAGCTCACCAGTTTGGTCCAAAACTGGTCCCATTGATTTTATTTCAGCTCTTTTACTGGTAATACACCTAAAGAAGGCCTTGGGATTCCTTTTTATATTAGCCAGTAATTTATTTTCTTTTCATGTTCTCATGCTTCTATTTTTGTTCCTCAGTCTGTACTATTTCTATTTATGCTCATTTTCCTTTGTATAATCAAGCTGGAATTCTCTATATGCTGATTTTTTTCTGCTTCATGACACTTTTATATTCCTTCATAATTCAACATTGCTGATACTAACTATCCCCTCTTTTCCCTTGTTGAGGATTTCTCCTGGATGCACCCGAATATTTCTGCTTGCTGGTTTTTGACTCATTTCACCCTGGCCTGATCACTCCTCATTTCACTGAAATTATTCTTCAAAATAAAAAATACATACAGTATTTTAGACCTCTCTTTGTCCATCTCCGTTACTAACATAAACCTTACCATATTATGACTACAGTGGCAGTGATCCTCCAAGCCTGAATTCTTCTCATATTCATCCTCTTCATCCTTCAACAATAGATCCAATGAACTCACTCCCTTCTTATTGAGCAGGAAATATTCAAAAAATCCTCCTCACACTTCAGAAATTCTCTGCCATTATCATAACCTCTGACCATTTGATTTTAGAATAATTAGAATTCTTTAGCTCCTGATGAAGGGTTTCGGCCCGAAATGTCGTTACTACCTCCTCCCATAGATGCTGTCTGGCCTGCTGAGTTCTGCCAGCATTTTGTGTTTTTATTTATTTCCAGCATCTGTAGGTTCACTCGTGTTGAATTCTTTAGCTATTGCTTTCCTGAAGTTTTTGAACTTTTCAAACATGTATTTAGGAAGTTGTCCTCTACCTCGTACCTGGATTATATCTGTCTACAAAAGAGACGTTGTTTATTGATCTCTTCATGATATTCGCTCTCTCTCTAGCACTGCAATACTTTCCCTAAACTAAACAGCTATCCCATTTATTTTCTTCCTTCCCTACTTTTCCTTAATCTCTTGTGGTCAGGAAAATTCAGCAGTTAATCCTTGTTTTCATCACTCTAACATATTCTCAGATTGCCACTTAAACCTACTGGTTTCCAAATTAATAACTTCACTGCACACCTAGATGTACAAGCTCTACAACCTAACTTACATTGTCCTTTCTGATTTTCCTCCAGTATTGATTTTCTGGCCCCTGACTTCTGCTAAAGGAACATTCATGGATACTACTAAAAATCTGACAGCTGTTTCAAATACTGGCAGCCCGTGGCTGCCGCTATTTCAGTCATACTTTCAAGGAAATATTACTCACTCCAACAACAGTGAATATAGCAAAGGCAACCAGATTATGTCAAAATCTTCAAAGCAAGTAAGGACTCCAGGGTGAATTTGCAGCAAGTTGGTGACATATCTCCATTGGTGAGTGCATTCCACAAATGGGAAGGAAATGTAGGCCCAAAGGGACAAAAGATAAACTGAGTGGTTCTGCATTTGTAGCTCTATGTACAATAAATGAATAAATAAACTATGCTTCTATATCTTCTGCTCTGCTCTAAAGTTGCTTTGCATACTGTTCAATTGTATTAAATTACAGGAGTTTAAGAAGGCCAACCACAAGCTTTTCAGGAAACTAGCATTGGACGTTGAAGTCCAGAATTGCTATTGATTTTTATGTCTTGAAAATGAATTTTTAGAATATTGGTAAAAGGTAGTCCATCCTCATAAGCAAAGATGGAAAATTCTTTCTTTAAAATTCATTTATTAACTAAAAAATTAGTTTTCATTGGTTGCACATTACCATAGGAGATAGGTTTTTATTCATTCATTGAATAATTTAAAGTAATGGATTAATATAGAGGAAATTTTTGTCTTAAATTTTTAATAATTTTTTTATAATGACAACTTGGATAACTGCCCTGGTTAGATCATCTGTTTGACTAAGATACATTCAGTGATAAAAAGCCAAAACAGCAGCGTGGACTGGGAAGGCTTGAACAATTATAGGACTTTGCATCCCGGCATCCATTACAGGACAGCAAAATGCTGGCTCCGGTTGGGAAATCTGCCATAGTTAATGGAATTTTCATGAATATTTTATTTTTAAAACTATATGCAGTAAATAATTTTTCATAGGGAATTTAAAATGACAAAACATTTGGAGTCAGAAGGTTCAGGGACTTTATATATTCATTACCCACATCTAGAGACGATCTAATAAATAATGTCCTATGTTCAGCATTAATTTATTTCAACTTTCCTTTCATTTGTAAGCTCATACAAGAGCACTGATTTCTCATGAACCTCCTATGGACCCTCTCTAATGTCAGTGTACCTATTCTTATGTAAGGGGCCTAGAATTGCTCACAATATTCCAAATGCAGACTGACCAATGCCTTATGAAGTACTAGTATTGAATCCTTCATTTATATTCTGCTCCTTTCAAAATTAATGCTAATATTGTATTTGCCTTCCTTACCACCGACTCAACCTGCAAGTTAACCTTTAGGGAACCTAGCAAAAGGATTTCCACGTCCCTTTCTGAATTTTCTTCCCATTTACAAAATAGCCTATGCCTTTATCCCTTCTACCAATGCGCATGGCCATACAATTCCCTACATTATATTCTATCTGCCACTTCTTTGACCATTCTGCCAATCTGTCTATGTCTTCTTCCTCAACACTACTTGCCCCTCCACCTACCTTTGTATTGTCCACTAACATGGCCACAAAGCCGTCAATTCCATCATCTGAATCAGTGACATATAATGTGAAAAGAAGTGGTCCCAACACCAATCCCTGCGGAACACCACTATTCACCGACAGCCAACCAGAACAGGCCCCATTTATTCTCACACTTTGCTTCCTGCCAGTCAAACAATCTTCTACCCATGCTAGTTTCTTTCTTGTAATACCATGGGCTCTTATCTTGCTTTGTAGCCTAATGTGCAGCACCTTGTCAAGTCATTCGGAAAATCCAGGTAAACAATATCCACAGATTCTCCTATGTTGGTTTTCCAACCCTCTAACTTCCCACTAATTTTTGCTATATTGCTTTTATACTGTCTTTGGCTTCCCTTGTCAGCCACAGTTGCGTCATCCTCCCTTTAGAATACTTCTTCCTCTCGGGATGTATCTATCCTGTACTTTCCGAATTGCTCCCACAAACTCTAGCCATTGCTGTTCTGCCATCATCCCTGCCATTACCCCCTTCCAATCAACTTTCCCCACTCACGTCTCTGTCGTTCCCTTTACTCTATTGTAATACTGATACATTTGATATTAGCTTCTCCCTCTCAAATGGTAGGATATCATATCATAATCACTGCCTCTTCAAGGTTCCATTACCTTAAACTCTCTAATTAAATCTGATTCATGCCAAAATGTTCACTAATAATGATAACAAAGTATGGTTTGCTCTTATCAGATTGAATGGATAACACTATAAAAACATTATTTGCATTTTTGTCAATAATTTTGGTTTCATTTTCCTTGTAAAAGTTTGGTCTTTTGATTGATAAACAATGGGGTGCTGTTTGTGAAAACATATTTCTGGTACCAAGAATTCACGCAGCCTTTAAACCAAATGTATCAGCATTTTTAACCCTAACCTCTTCTTCAACAATATCCTTCATAGCAGCAGTAGGCCATTCTGCCCATTGAGTCTTCTCTGCCATCCATCATAGCTAATTTATCATCCCTCAGAGCCCCATTCTCCTGTCTTTTCCCCATAACCTTTGATGCACTGACTAATCAAGAATCTGTCAGCTTTTTGCTATAACTATACCCAATGACTTGGCCTCTATAGCATTCACATGTAACAAATGAAATCTTGCTTTCCAGAGTTGCAGCACAGAGGGTCTTAGTCTGACTCAGCCTGAGAGTCTCTGGGCCTTTGAAACTCCTACACCTCTGCATTCCAGAGGGTAAAATTACTTGCTCTACCAGAATGATTCATTTTTAACTTGCTAATTAGATCTGTGCACAGTTGATTGGCAATATCTACTGATATTCCCTGTGTGATTTAATAGTTTCAAGGTAGTTGTTGAAGTAGATTCTACTAGCAGTAGCACCCTGAGGTGCTAATCCTGGTGAAGCATGTGATAGTTATCACTTACTTGGTAAAATAAAGTCTTTCCATGCAGAGCTCATTAGACTAAGGCAGATTTATATTTCCATTCACACCCAGCATCCCTGATTTAGCTTAATGTGAGTAAGCAACTGAATTTGTGTAAGGGTGTAGTTAACTGGGAAAAAATAGAAAGAAAAATACCATATTTTCCTAATCTACAAATCATCATTCTTAAGGTTGTAGAAACTGTTAACAGAAATTGATTTGGACAAAGTTCATGGAACAGTTTGAGTACAGTGGTGCCCACTTTGCCCAATTAAGCACATCTAAATTGTAAACAGATAATCTCTTTGGAAAATTCAGATTTAAATACTTATTTCCATCAATAGAATCACAGTTAAGGTAAATGATAACCCTTTATTCTTCGTTAATAAAAGACCACTAATCCCAGTAATAATAATATGTGTTAATTATTCTTGATAAATGAGACAAGAGGCAGGTGGGCCTTCACTTTTACAGATCTCACGTAAACTGTTCTTAAAGTTCAAAGTTCAAAGTAAATTTATTATCAAAATCCATATATGTTACCATATACAACCCTGAGATACAATTTCTTGTGGGTATACTCAGCAAATCTATAGAATAGTAAATATAACAGAATTAATGAAAGATCACAAAGAATGCAGAAGACAATAAGCTGTGAAAATATAAATTTAAGTAAATGTTCTCTCAACCAATTCTTACTACAACCAGTTCTTACTGTGAGTATTAGAAAGAAAGTAACATGAAATTAGTTATATGACAACCCTTGAGTTGTAAATAACATTCTTTCCCAATCAATATCAAGTCAAGTCAAGTCAAGTTTATTGTCATTTCGACCATAGACTGCTGGTACAGTACACAGTAAAAACAAAATAACGTTCCTCCAGGACCCTGGTGCTACATGAAACAACACATAACTGCACTATTAACATATTATCAAAGCAGAAATTCTCTCTTCAATTCATTTGAAGGAGATGAAAGTTACATCAAATGCAGAAAGCAAAAGATGAAGTGGACTGCCCTACTTGTTGCAAAGTCTTTTCTGAAACATTTCAAAGAACGTTAAAGATACAATACCATAGCTACCTCCACAACATAGTAAACATGAGATTGTCCCATTCAAGTCTAAAAATGTAAAGACTGTGGAGGTTACTCTTGTGGAATAATGTCTTTTCTGACCAGGGAGGTCACTCTGTTTGGCAGATGAGACTTGTGGCTGTGAAACGAACTCAGGTTCTGGGGTATCCTCCGGGGTGGTTGTAGGTGTTGACCCTGAGACTGCAGGAAGTGGTTCTAACAGCTCTGGACTCCTTCATTCTCTTTTCCACCTCACACTGCTTTGTTGATTGGCATTTCTTCCTGGTCTGTAATAATGAGTTCAAGGGCTGGAGCACCATAGCCATGTTTGGCAGGAACCTGTTATAGTAATTGACGAATCCTAAAAAGGACCACTATGCTGACACATCCTTTGGTTTTGGGGCATCCACCAGTGCTTGAATTTTCTCAGCATACTTGTGTAATCCTTCTGTGTCAATGATGTGACCACAGTAAGTGATGCTTGGTTTAAAGAATTCACAGCTGTTGCATCGTGAACTGAAGCCATAATCTACTAATCTTTTTAAACACTGGCTTGAGATTTTGAAGATTTTCTTTGCCATTTTTACCAGTAATAATGATGTCATACAGGTAACACTGAGTGGCTGGGCAATCTTACAGCATCTAGTCTGTAGATTTCTACCACAGTGCAGGTGCAGATGCTACCGCAGAAGTAAGTTTATTATAACAATAGAGCCCTTTGTGAGTGTTTATAGTGAGAAATATTTCAGACTCTTCTTTCATCTCCATCTGTAGGTAGGTCTCAGTTAGGTCCATTCTGCTGAAATGTTTCCTTCCAGAAAGTTTGAAAAGATATAAAAGATTCTGTAGAGGGTTGGTGGTAACCTTATAATCATCACAGATCCTGACAGATCCATTCCTCTTGGCTGCTGGTATTATTGGTACTGCCCATCCACTTAAACTTAGAAAGAATCCCCTCAGCCTCAAAGCAATCTAGCTTACTGATTATTTTATCAAGGATGGTATAAGAACCTGGATGGGTTTTTCAAGACTGGGTGTGGCTTTTTCATTTAACAGTACTTTACCCTTGATACGTTTGAGTTTTCCAATGCTATCCTTAAACACTGCTGTGGCACCATCTAGTATCTTTCTTAATTTGCTTTCAGTTGATTCTTTTGTAAATTATGTGGAGTGCAAATGCTGGATGGATCTCCAATCAAATTATAGTTAATTAACTGTGGCTTGTTGGTTGTTGTATTTCACTGTTACAAATGTCACTCCATGGGAGTTATCTTTTCTCCAGTTCTTAGTTAAATATCAGCTGGCTTCAGTTTAGTATCTTTGAAATGCCGTTCAAACTTATTTTTTGGAATGAGTGAAATAGCCACAGTTGTGTCCAATTCCATTTTAATTAATTTGCCATTCACTTCTGGTGTATGTGATTTTGCTTGTCTATTGTTAGTTTTCATATTGTAAATCTCAAGGCTACTCATTCCCCTGTCACTCATCATTAATAATCATCAGATTTTTCATCAGCGGCATACTGCTCTTTTTGAAGCTGAAACTTAACTTTTGATCATTCTCTCTTTGTGCAGTCCATTTATCTTTGTCAGTCTGACATGCTCTTTGTATGTGTCTTACCTTGAAGCAGCTTCTGCAAGCTTTGCCTTTAAATCTGCATCGCTCTGGTGTGTGTAAGCCCCACCACGATAGTAATACAATATGTTCACCTGTATAGATGTTGCAATTTTATTCACACTCACTTTCATTCCTGGCTGCAACTTAATTGCATCTCTGTCTGCAGTTTCCATTGATACATGTATTTCAACTGCTCTTTTAAATGTAAATTGTGCTTAAGTTAGGAGCCATTTTTGAATGCTTTCTAGTAAGATTCAACAAACTAAATGCTCTCTCAGTACATCATTAAACTCTTCAGCAAACTGACAATGTTCAGACAATTTCTTCAATTCAGCCATATACAGGTGGGCCCCGCTTTTCAAACATTCAATTTATGAACAACTCACTGTTACGAAAGACTTACATTAGTACCTGTTTTCACTAACCAAAGAGGATTTTCGCTTTTATGAAAAAAAGACGCCCGCTTTATACGTGTGTTTATCCCGAGAAAGACTACAATGACCGTGAAGCCTTGTGCGGGCAGTTGTTTGCGCATGCATGTACATGTGTACGCACATACGTACGTATGCGTGTACGTGCCGATTTTTTTTCTCCAAATCGATTTTGGTTTGCTGCCTTCCCGAGTTTGATAAATGAAACTACACCATACCTGCAATATTTCTACTTTATATAGGGTGTAAATTTATTATATCATTCCTGCTTTTACTATATGTTAGTGTTATTTAAGGTTTTATGTGTTATTTGCTTTGATTTGGTAGGTTTTTTTGGGTCTGGGAACACTCAAAAAATTTTCTCATATAAATTAATGGTAATTGCTTCTTCGCTTTACGACATTTCGGATTGCAAACAGTTTCATAGGAACGCTGTACCCTCAGATTGCGGGGGAAACCTGTATGCTGAAATGGACTCCCTTCCTTTTGTTTCTGGTTATGAATCCTAGAGTGTTCTCCAGTGGTTTCAGTTCTAAATGTTCCTGCACTACTTTTGCAATGTCAGCAAAGCTCATTTCAGCTGGTTTGGTTGGAGCAGTTTGGCTTATAAGCAAATTGTATGCTTTTCCACCCAATGCACTCAGCAAAAGGAAGGCAGATTATTGTCTGAATGGTGTCAAGTTAGGAAAAGGGGAAATACAATGAGATCTAGGTGTCTTTGTTCATCAGTCGCTGAAAGTAAGCATGCAGGTACAGCAGGCAAATGGCATGTTAGCCTTCATAACAAAGGGAGTTGAGTATGGGAGCAAAGAGGTCCTTCTGCAGTTGCACAGGGCCCTGGTGAGACCACACCTGGAGTATTGTGTTCAGTTTTGGTCTCCAAATTTGAAGGACACTCTTGCTATTGAGGGAGTGCAGTGTAGGTTCAGGAGGTTAAATCCTGGGATGGTGGGTCTGTCATATGTTGAAAAATTGGAGCAACTGGGCTTGTATACACTGGAATTTAGAAGGATGAGAGGGGATCTGATTGAAACATATAAGATTATTAAGGGATTGGACACGCTAGAGGCAGGAAGCATGTTCCTGATGCTGGGGGAGTCCAGAAACAGAGGCCACAGTTTAAGAATAAGGGGTAGGTGATTTAGAACAGAGTTGAGGAAAAACTTCTTCACCCAGAGAGTTGTGGATCTGTGGAATGCTCTGCCTCAGAAGGCAGTGGAGGCCAATTCCCTGGATGCTTTCAAGAAAGAGTTAGATAGAGCTCTTAAAGATAGCAGAGTCAAGGTATATGGGGAGAAGGCAGGAACGGGTTACTATTTGTGGATGATCAGCCATGATCACATTGAATGGTGGTGCTGGCTCAAAGGGCCAAATGGCCTACTCCTGCACCTATTGTCTATTGTCAAAACTACTACTTGTTTCTTCTTGGCTATTCCATTTGCAGTTTAAAATACTGCTCAATCAGTTCTTTATACGTATTCAGTTATCTCTTGTGCAATCAAATGCATCTATCTTTCCGATGAAGCCAGCCATTTCTGCTTTCTAAAAAATTGTTATTATTAACACCCAGTACTCACTGTTTGTGAATCCATGAATACAGTTGTTTTCTGCCTTTTTTAAAAACTCAACTGTGTCTGTCCCTTCCAAAGAACACATGCTGTAATTTTTTTTAGCTTGAATGTTTTGCTGTGCTTCAACAAGTAGGCAGTCATCTTGGGTTCATTTGAAACTTCCTCATCACCACCATTAAGTTTTGTATCTACAAAACATAAAACAATTTGCAAGAAAAAGAGCCCAGCAGAACAGGCCTTAGTTTCATTTTTACTTTAAGCAAGGCACACACTTATGACATGGTGAGTGTGATGACGTATGCCATTAACATACTTTGTACTTAGAACCATAATGAAATATATAATCAACATGGAATGCCTAATCAAACCATATGTTTACAGTATTACTCAAATATTACTGAGATATTAAATACAGAAAAAGAAGAGGATCAAGCAACACAGAAACTTGGTCCCAGCTTTAAATTACATATAGAGCAATTTTGTAGATTTATGTGATTTTAGATCCAAATTATGTTTCTAGATATCTGTATGAGGATTCCATTCTTCATTTAGATTGTTGATGCATGGTGACCGATGCATGAATCAAACTTTCTTTCAGGCTCAATTAGAAAACTTCTGTTCTAATGAGTTTAATTTGTCTTTATAATATCCCTGGTTCCTTAAGGTTGTCATAGTCGGGGGAGGTAGTGAGGATAAGCTCCCACTACCTATTAAATGCTCCCAATGGCGTGCATCTGATAACCAAGTCCAGCTTCTGCCCTTCATGTGTGGCTTAGGTACTAAGCCTGGAGGAACCATTTCTACTGAAAGGAGGAGGGGCAAAGGTGGGTTATTGGTGCCTAAAAACCAGTCACTTTGGGCAGATGGGGCTCATCAGTTGTGGTTGGCAGCCCATCTTGAAGAAAGAAAACTCTGACCTCAAACCTCCACTGCCCACACCGACTCATTGGAAAGGCTTGGGGAGTAAACCCCATGGAAAATCCAGAGCTGGCGTCCATAAGGCAGTGCTCCACTGAGTTCAGGGTTAACTGGCAACTTCCTCAATGCTGCTGGTGCCAGACTGTATCGGCCTCTGCTGTTCCTTTGGATTCACCAGCTGTGTGGAGAGGGGGAGCCTGCCGCACGGGCCAAAGCTTGCTCTCTAGATCACTGAATTGACTTTCTTTCTTACATCCTTGATATACATGAGGAGTAAAAAAATTTACTTTACATCTTTGTCTAAATGTGCAATGTGCAATCATAGTAATTTATAACAATTTATAATAAATAAAACAGTCAATGTAACAGAAATACACTCAAATCAGTGTGAATTAATCAGTCTGGTGGCCTGGTGGAAGAAGCTGTCCTGGAGCCTGTTGGTCCTGGCTTTTATGCTGCATGATGCACCATCAATAACTCACTCTGAGATGTAAGAAGTGAGAAATCGGTTTTTATTGACTGGAAGAATGAACAACACTACATCCTGGAGAATGAGGCCGGGCTCAGGCCTCAATCGTCTTTATACAGGGGTCTGTGGGAGGAGCCACAGGAGCAGTCAGCAGGGGTCTGTGGGAGGAGCCACAGGAGCAGTCCAGACAGGCATATGTAGTTCACCACACTGCGGTACCATTTCCCGGATGGTAGCAGCTGGAATAGATTGTGGTTGGGGTGACTCAGGTCTCCAATGATCCCTTTTTCACACCTGTCTTTGTAAATATCCTGAATCATGGGAAGTTCACAACTACAGATGCGCTAGGGTGTCCACACCACTCTCTTCAGAGTCCTGCAATTAAGGGAGGTACAGTTTCCATACCAGTCAGGATGCTCTCAATTGTGCTCTGGCTTATGTACTGACTTGCACATTATGTAGATACCTAGGATGCAATAACCATGGTTGACCCCCAGCCAATGGATAGCCTCAGGAACCATTTTAATCAAAAGCTGATTTAGAGTTGGAACAGCTCTTTGAAATTTCTGAATACTTTGATATATCAAATGTTGAGTCATTAAAGGAAATATGTAGAGAATGGAGCAGAACCCATAAATTAGTACGTCTTTCATAAGATTAATTTTCAATTGCTTTAACTTATGAAGAAAATGGCTGTAAAATGAAATCTCACATGATATACATTACAGTTCTGGTTGCTCAACTTCGGTTTCAGTTAAAGATAAAAATTCTGAGCAAATTTGAATATGTGTAATCCAACATTGCTACTGAGAAGCTCTATTAAGTAAACAAGACAGATTTATCCAAAACTCATATTGCCTTTTTGAAACAAATGATAACTTATCACCTTATGAAGTGATGCCACTTTAATATTTTCTGAAGGACTGTGTTTTTTAAGATCATTCAATACTCTATTCATGTTTCAAATGACCTATTTGTTAAAGCTTGTAAAAAATGGTCAGATGGTGAATTATTAGCACTGAATATTCTTCAGTGATAATGTTTTTTCTGAACTGCTGGTAGTTGGTGGATAAATGTTTGTATGTGATAAAACTAATCATTCTTTAAACCCTAAGATGGAACCTTTTATATCAATTTGCAGGAGGAGATTAATGTCTCACTTGAAAGATGATTCACATATTGATAATGTACCATGTCAGTGTATGGTTAGATAGAATGTACAAATATATAAAAGTGTGCTTGTACACTGAGTAGGTTAGGCCAGATCCAAAGCATAATCATCATATAAAATAAGATCTTGTAAGATTTAACTTTTAAAAATTGGTTTCCTGATGGTTGTATTTTTTTTCGATTGAGGTCATACAGCCACAGAAACAGGCACTTCAGCCCGCTGAATCCATGTCAAATATAAAACAGCTTATAACACTTGTACATTTTATTCTCCCACATTCTCATCAGCTCCACCACATTCTGATACTCATCTACACTGGGCAGTGCACGGTGTCCAACTAACCTATCAGGCTGCATGTGGGAAGAAACTGAAGTATCCGAGGGAAACCCGCACAGTCACGGAGAACTTGCAAACTCCATACAGACAGCACCAAAAGTCGAGGTTGAAGCGAGTCACTGCAGCCGGGCAGCATTAACTTTACAAGTTGAGTCATTGAGTTGACTCCTAGGTTATTAATACTTGATTTGAAAATCAGGAACTGGCAATTACCATGGAAGTCTGCTTCAGTTAAATCCCTTCCCCACATTGGGACTGACTCCGATCTGGTACCCAGAACTTAGAACTTTAGAGCCGATTGGAGCACATCTTGGTGCAGGAGTGTTGTCTAATTTGTTCACCAATCATTTCTACATTTTAAATTAAAACTTTAAATGTAAATTGGAAAATGGTTCAATTGTTTTTCTTTTGAATGGTAAATGTATATCTGAACTGAGAAATATAAGGTTCTTCGGACTTCTAACTTTCCTATTCTGCACAGCCTTGTTACATCAAATTCAGATAATGCAAGTGTGATGAACCTGCTTTAACTCTCCCTAACTGGTGCTCAAGAATGTTTTCCCATCACAAACTGCAGATAAAGATGTTACTTGAGAGAGGTTGGCTACCATAGAGACACAAATCTTTCTTTGCTGCCTTCATTTAATTTATTCTTCCTCTTCCATACCCACCAAAATTGACTCTGAGTAGAAAACACTCTTAAAGCTTCCTTTAACTTTAGTCAAGAGCTATCCTAACACACATACACACACATACAGATGCACACACTCACCACACACACAGATACACACACACACACACACAGATACACACACACACACACACACACAAACCACACACACAGATACACATACACTCACCACACACACACAGATGCACACACTCACCACACACACAGATACACATACACTCACCACACACACAGATACACACACTCACATGATACACACAGATACACACACTCACCACACACACACAGATACACACACACACTCACCACACACACACAAATGCACACACTCACCACACACAGATACACACACATACCACACACACAGATACACACACACAGATGCACACACTCACCACACACACAGATACACACACACACTCACCACACACAGATAGACACACACACATACACACAGATACACACACTCACACCATACACACAGATACACACACTCACCACACACACAGATGCACACACTCACCACACACACACAGATACACACACACTCACCACACACACACAAATGCACACACTCACCACACACAGATACACACACAAACCACACACACAGATACACACACACACAGATGCACACACTCAACACACACACACAAATGCACACACTCACCACACACAGATATACACACACTCACACCATACACACAGATACACACACTCACCACACACAGATACATACACACACACATACACACAGATATACACACACAGATGCACACACAGAGATACACACACACACCACACACACAGATATACACACTCACCACACACAGATACACACACAAACCACACACACAGATACACACACACACAGATGCACACACTCAACACACACACACAAATGCACACACTCACCACACACAGATATACACACACTCACACCACGCACACAGATACACACACACTCACCACACACACAGATACACACACTCACCACACACAGATATACACACTCACCACACACAGATACATACACACACACATACACACAGATATACACACACAGATGCACACACAGAGATACACACACACACCACACACACAGATATACACACTCACCACACACAGATGAATGATCCTTACCAATCTGTATCAAACACCATAGAAAGCATACTACTTGGATGCATCCTGGTTTGGTATATCAACTGTGGCCACGAGAATCTGCAGACAGTTGTGGACACAGCTTGGTACACTATGGAAAGTAACCTGTTCTCCGAGGACTCTGTCTTCACCTATTGCCGCTTTGGTAAAGCAGTCAGCATCTACCCCAAACATTCTCTCTTTTCCCTTCTCCCATCAGTCAAGATACAAAAGCTTGAAAGCACGTACCACCAGGCTCAAGGACATCTAGACCACTGTTATAAGACTATTGAATGGTTGCTTAGTACAATAAGCATGTGCTCTTGACCTCACAATCTACCTCATTATGACCTTGCACCTTATTATCTATCTCCACTGCACTTTGGTATTGATTTATCTTGTATTTCCTCAATGCTCTGTTATAATGAATTGATCAACATGAACTGTATGGAAGACAACTTTTTCCACTGTATCTCGATACATGTGACAGTAATACGCCAATTTACTAAAGGCTATTGTGCAGACCAAAGGAAATTTCTATTAGAAATATATGGGTGGTTCTGATGGTTCCATCTACAATGCCAGGTGTCTGTCCTTGAATGCATGTCATGCCTTGCAGAACAATGAGTGAAAATTATGCAGCAAGCAAAAGAAAGAAAAGAGGAACAAAGCTGAGAAATCATAATTGTTGAGAGTGAGTTTAAGAAACATATGAAGGTTGGGAGAGAAATGATACACATAAATGAAGAGACCACATAAGGTTAGAGTCTAGAGCAAGTGATGTTGACTACTGATATTAGAAAAGAAAGGAAGTCATATAATGTAGAAACAAGAAACATAGGAGCAGGAATTAGTGGTGGCAGGGCTTGGCTACTGGGAAAGGAGGCAAGTAATAGAGTGAATTGGAAGATATTGCAAGGTACTTAAAGCTAATTTGTTAGAATATTGATGGCTCTGGGCCTGTACTTGCTGGCCTAGAAGAATGAGGGTAGGGGATCTCATTGAAACCTATTGAATACTGAAAGGCATAGATAGAGTTGACATGGAGAGAATGTTTCCTGTAGTGGGGTGTATAGAACCGAAGGGCACAGCATCAGATTTGAAGGATGTCCCTTTAGAACAGAGATGAAGAGGAATTTCTTTATCCAGAGGTGGTGAATCTGCGGAATTCATTGCCATATACAGCTTTGGAGGCCAAGTTATTGGGTGTATTTAAAGTGGAGGTTGACAGATTCTTATTAGTAAGGGTTCCAAAGGCAGCAGAGAGAATACAGGAGACTGGGGTTGAGAGTGATAGTAAATCAGTCATGATGGAATGGCAAAGCTGACTCTTTAGGTCAAATGGCCTAATGTTGAGCCTGTGTTTTATGGTCTTATGGAAACAGGAAGGCAGTAGAACTGACGGAGAGAAGGGAACTGGAGTTGCAGGTGGAAGAAGTGCTACCGACAGAGCAGTAGATGGCCTGCAGTCTGTAGAGAGTGTAAATGTAAAAAGTAATGACAGAATGTTGGAGGAATTTAGCCCTGAGGTCAGATAAGAATCTCTATTGCAGATAAACAGCTGATGTAACAGAGCTGAGAGAAAATGCTTTGGTAACATATTGCGTTCAGGGATGAGTGCAGAGATGGATGATGCTGCCAATAAATTTTGGTTATGGCATCAGAAACAAACCAAAACAAGAGCCCAAATATCTCTCATCCCAATATTTTCTGGATACTGGCCAGGTGACACTATGGTATCAAATCATTTCCCAGGTAGGATCCTGCAGTGATGGAGATTAAAGTGAATGGAGGGGTGAACCACAAGAGTGGAAAGAAAACTTATGCTGGGAAATATTTTGTCCCTCGAGTATGTATATCATTTAGCAGGCATAAGGACAATCTGCCTTGCAATATTCCTAGTAATTAAAGGAAAGATAGATGTTTCATAAATAAATTAGTGAAAACAAAAACAAGAAATTGATGAAGGTTTGTACAGCAATCCAGTATGCCAGAATTAGGTGTGCCTTGTGTACTGCAGTACCCTCTTGTGGTCAGTTCAGAACTGTTTATGTAAAACAGTGTTGACAGCAGAAATCTGATGTGAAAACTGGAAATACTGGAAACATTCAGTAGGCCAGGCAGCTCCTCTGATGAGAATAAACCAGATAAACATTCAAGGTAATTGCTTGTCACTCAAGAAAATTTAGAAATCCAAATTCAAGATTGTTGTCATAAGCAAACATACTCAGAGCATAAATGTTAAAAAGTATACCAGATATTAAGCAAATGCAGACCTGCTGAGTGTTTCTAGCTCCTTCTGTTTTTAATTTTAGGTGAAGTTAGTGGAAGTTAGATCTATGAGTGACCAGGAGCAGTCAATAAAATACTCTCAATCATCTTCCCGTGCTCATTTAAACTTCTCCATATCTTTCAGCTTTAAGACCTTCCTTAACATTCATACCTTTGAACAAACTTAGTTAATCTTCCCACTTTTATACATTAAGATCTTTTACTATACTAATATTATCAGTTGTCATCATCGCTATTTTTCTCTCCTTACTAATATCATGCTTTTGAATCTGGATGGAAGTGGAAAAGGACTTCACAGTCACCTTAGGGAGTTATACTTAAGGATATTTGTGTAAAAATGGCCATCAGGTTATTAATTGTTTATCCATTTATTACATAACAACACAATTGTTTTTTTAAGCATCTATTAGGGAGAACCAAGGCACGTTAATCAAACCCTGAGTTATCAGAACATGAGCAAATCTGCAGATGCTGGAAATCCAAAGCAACACACACAAAATGCTGGAGGAACTCAGCAGGCCAGGCAGCATCTATGGAAATGAATAAGCAGTCAACATTTCAGGCCGAGACCTTTCTTCAGGACTGAAAAGGAGGGGGGGGGAAATGCCAGAATAAAAAGGTGGGGGAGGGATAGGAGGATAGCTGGAAGGTGGTAGGTGAAGCCAGGTAGGTTGGAAAGATAAAGGGCTGGAGAAGAAGGAATCCAATAGGAGAGTAGAATGGACCACAGGAAAAGGGAGAGGAGGAGGAGACCCCGGGGAGATGATAGGCAGGCAAGAAGAGGCAAGAGGCCAGAATGGGGACTGGAAGACGAAGGGAGGGGGAGTGACTTTTTTTTTACTGGAAGGAGAAGTTGATGTTGTCAGTTGTGACAAAGCCAAGTGCAGAAAAGGGTAAATTATGAGGCCAAACAACCTTAAATTAATCAATCCAGAAATACACTTTAGCATTCTAACTGGGTATAAATAATATTGATTGCCATGTTTTCTCTAAGATCACGTTTTACTGACAACTAGTGCTGAAGTGCATGCTATGGAGTTAGAGGGGCTTCCTGCAGCCACAAGCAAACTATATTTATGCTGCTCATCCATGATGAAAAAGGGCTAATTTCTCCTCAAGGACAACAAGAATTCCAAAATTAAAAAGTAAATAATGCATTTCTTTGCATTGTACATTTGTAAGCATATTAAAAATACTAAAAAGAAATAAAGAAACTTTAAGGAATGGTTTATTTTAATGGGCCAGCATTTTCTCACCACAGCAGGATTGCTCTTGACTTTATTACCCGACATTGCACTGGGCAGATTCTTCAGCAGCATTTTCATTACTGAAGCTGCGCAGACACTTGTTACTGAGCCCCCTCAGTAGGCAGGACGTTCCAGGTATATGTACCATCGTAAAGCATGGCCAGAACAAGGCCTGACCACAAAAACCATGCAAAAAAAACCCTTTGCTATATCATGGCATCTCATAGGTGGGGTATCGAATCCATTGAGCCCTGATATTACATGCTATATCCTATCACACTGTTGTTTACAACACAATGGGTCCAATGTGGATGTGTAAGTGACAAAATTGCAGGTGACACATTCTCCTATTGCATTTAATGCTGCAGCAGAGATTCAACCAATTGCCTCAGGCTAGGATTTGTACATAACCAGAGTACTTCAGTGTCTTTATGTGCAACTTCCTTGTGGAATGTTGTGTAATAAAATGAATCACATCAGTATGTGAAATTATGATTTGTGGTCACTTCCATCACAACAGTATTTCCTGGGATTGCCTTACAAAGGACGTCCTTGCCTGAAGCCATTTTCATCCGTCCACACCATAACCCATACCCAAAATCACAATCTTTGTGCTCATGACATTGGCCTCTGACTCCTAACTTCACTTGACTTCTAACCCCAAGCCCCTCAAACCTAAACACACTTATACTAAGCTTTCAATCACAACACCCCACTTTCCTGAGACCTGACTGCACCTTGTTGTGTATTTAATATTTCAATAATATTTGAGTAATCTTGTATATATATTGGTTGCTTAAGCATTCTTGTCCATTTAAATAATTAATAGTGGGATATGTGTAAAATACATTAGTTGCATACATCATTGTGCTACCACATGATACTGACATGCCTCGCTTAAAGTAAACTCAAAAGTTAAACCTGCATTTCTGGACTCCCGTGAGTTACATTTGAATTAATTTAATGTTTTGAAATTATAACACATACACACCCTATCCCCCCTTCTCCCCCTCAATGGGACATTTTCCCCTACCTTCCCAGTCCATAATGTATAGCCCAAAGTCTTGATATCTTACTTCTTCAAATTTCCCAACCCTCACCTGTCTATGATCACAGAAAGCCCTCCTCCACCTAATGAAGAAGCCATCCTGGATTTCCTAAAAGCTCGGAAATGCCTAGTGAGATTTGGGTCAAATTGAAGATGTCAGTATCTAGGTCTAAATGTTTCTTGATGCCTGCCATTCAAACTCCAGCAAAAATATAATTAATCATGTACAGAATTAACATATTTTAAAATGAATACTTAAAATTGATTAAAATTTTCCATTAAAGCTTGTTGGGAAATATTTAAGTTGAGTAAAATATACCTTGGCCCCTGTTGAATTGAATGGGGGCCCACTGTTCATTTGCTGTCTATAAAATAAACAGGTTCAGCCGAATGAATCTGTCGTGTTACTGCTGAGGAGACGCACTACCATGACTGGA
Source organism: Hemitrygon akajei (assembly GCF_048418815.1). Lineage (NCBI taxonomy): Eukaryota > Metazoa > Chordata > Chondrichthyes > Myliobatiformes > Dasyatidae > Hemitrygon > Hemitrygon akajei. The sequence goes on from NC_133136.1 coordinate 76,570,266, forward strand.
CACGAAGAAAATAACAGGGCTTGTGTGTTGTTCAGAAATTTAGATTCTTTGCTCTTATTTATTTGTGTATGGAAATCCTAAACTTGCAAACATTTATTCAGGGAAATTCCAGTAATTTTACATGGAGAATTTCTCAGAAAAAATACAGAATAATGGGCTTTGTGATTAAACAGAAACAAATTACTCCAAGGTCCATTGTAAATAAATACATCAAATAACAATAACACTGTAAATACTTTCATCTTTTAATTTTTTGTTGTGCAAAAGTCTTAGGCACACATATATATAACTAGGGTGCCCGAGACATTTGCACAATACTATAGTCATTTTATGTGTTGCACTGTATTACTGCCACTAAACAAAAATCATAACATACACGAGTGATGATAAAGCTGATTCTGATATGGGTCTCTATTGTGGACTGAGAGTGGGAAGGGGACAGGAAGAGGTGAATCATGGTTGGGGAAAGGGGAAAGGAGAGGGGAGGGAGTGGGAAGCACCAGATGGATATTCTGTAAATGATCAATAAACCAATTGTTTGGAATCAAATGACCTTGCTTGGTGTTTCAGGGCTGGATGTGGCAGCACCCATGACAACCCCCACCCCCCGCCCCGGCACTCCTTTTCGGCCACCTGACCCACGCCCAGCCCGTGGCGTTCCATCCTCACCATTCCCAATATCCTTTACTCCTGCCAGATTTACAAACTCATTCTCCACTCCATGTTGAGAAATGCAGGACTGTGTAAAAGGCTTGTACACCCTAGCTAAATATTTATATATATATATATATATACATATACCGGTATATGCCCAAGATTTTTACACAGCGCTGTATCTTTGCATCTAGATCAGTTGCTGTTACAATATACCTATAGTTCTATGTACATCAGCACATATGCAAGAGCATGCAATTTTTACCAACCTTGGTCCAAAAAAATCCCATTTATATTTATTAAGAATGCCCCATGATATATTGGGAGCATGATAAATTTCCTCGTTTACAAACTCATTCTAGCATAATCTTAAAGGATTTTACTCTAATCTCTATGCTGCAGGAATGTCAAGCATTGGAAAAGCATGAAATGCATTGAAAATAGGGAGGCTCTCACTGGAATATTATTTAAATGGAAATACACATATGACAACTTACTAGTGAGTTTTACAACCAGTAACCTGAGTGATGATAAAGCAAAGACTAGCAGAGTAATGACAGTGCTTGTACTTGAGGCCTGTTACAACTAAGTAGAAAATGAATGGCCATCAGTTTGCCAGCATAAAACTGTAATGACAGGTTTCTTATCGTAAAACACCATGTCATGTCTATTTTTAAAATAAATTCATCCAAGATCTTTCTCTGCAACATTTACATATGGTAACCTAAGGATCCAGATTTAACTCTTTGAGTTAGAGTTGTTTTTTGAGCAAATTTATGCCCAGAGTTATCACTGCACAGAAAACAGTGTCTGATCTAAGAGGCTCAAGAACAAATAGGTTATAACCCTCACATGGGTAATGTGACAACACCTGATATATCTTTGTAAATAAGTCACTCAGGGGAATAATCAACTTTGGATTTTTTTTAACCTTGAAGGTAGCAGCTCTGAGGGGGCCACTCGACCCATCACATTTATGTTAACTTTTATCAAAACAATCCTGTCAGTCATATTCCATCATTGTTCTTCAAAGCCTGGCAAATAGTTCTTGCTCAATTGCCCATCCAACGTCCAGCCAAATCTCTCCCAAAACCTCTATGGGCGGTGAAGTCCAGATCATAACTGCCCTTTGGGAAAAAAAGCTTTACCTCACTTACCCTATGGACAAAATTTTAAAGCTACAGTCCCTGCACCTTCACTTCTCTGATAATGGGAACAGCATCCCTCATTTACCCTGTCTAAACATGTCATGATCTTTCACATCCTTATCAAATTTCTTCACAACCTTGTTTGCTCAGAGCAGCTTCTTCATTATAACCTTTGGCTGAAATTTCTGTAAACCTCCCCAAAATGTGACACTGAGAATTCCATGTAACATTCTGTACACATAACCTCTCTGATCATATGTTTACTAATCCCAGGATCACATGTACTGTATTTCACTAATAACTCTTTCAATGTACCCTGCTGCTTTCAAGGATTAATATTCACATACCTACAGGTCCCTCTCTTTCTTTACAACCTTTAGAACTGTGCATTAAGTCTTTCTGTTTTTAGGTGTTTGGACAAGGAAGATATCATTACAGTGTAACCTCAAATATTAATACTTAATGCACATAGAAATATATCTGCAGAAACATTCATGTGTTAATATGTGGGATAGCAACATAATCAAGGGAAGAGTATGGGATCATTAGGAATTGTTCCAAAGTTGCTTGCAAGTCATTGAAAATGGCTGAGGAGAGCAGAGACAATAGTGGCAAGAGGGAGAGAGATGGTAGAGCTGCTTCGATGCTTCTTGAACACATGCTTTGATTTGATTTTTTTTTAAACTGGGATCCCCACAGACAATCTGTGCAAGAATAGGCATGATATTTAATTTACATGTTTGACAAGTTAATGGGGAAAGCACCATATAGGTTAAGCTCAACAGCAGTGAACAAGAACTGAATTAAAATGTGCGACTTTCAGAATTGCATTTGGGAATACAAACTTAATAGTAATCCCTTCTGGAAAAAGATAATTTTGCCATATTTTTCATAACAATTTTAGTTCTGGAAAAGCAACAGATGCATTTTTCTTTTACAAAAAGTAATATAAACTGACTGACTCACAACAAATTATAAAAAGTTTTTCAAGAAATATAATTGATTGATCAAAAAGAAATTTGCCTGCATCAGATGACTGCATATTACCTGGTAAGCTGCATGAACCAAAAACTCTTATAATTAAACAAATTTAGGTTTAGACTCAGTAAGGTGCTTATTCTTCGATAATTAGTGAATGGCAAAGCTGAACAAATTCAATTTATTCATTAAAATAAATGACCTACATTTCTTCTTTATCTCGTCTCTCAGAGACAACAAGGCGGAATTAAACAAACGCCTGGTAATGATGACCGCAGATTTTTGGATTACATTTAAAAGCAACCTGATTCCACAGTTGCCTTGGGGAAAATAATCTGCCATCCTTTCCCAAATTGACTCCAGAACCAGAGCAACATGTTTGAATCCTAAACTCACCTTGTTCAGAGGCCAATGATGGACAATAAATACTGGTCTTGTCAGTGATATCTACATCCTGAATCAGTAAATAGATAGATAAATAGATAACTCTGATGGAACTTCACATTACTAATTCTTTTTGGGAGAGCAGGCTGTTGCTATGTAGACACACTAATTTATTGAGCAGGTTTAATGAAGAAAAATTGCCCAGGGTTAATCGTGGAAGTTTAATCAGACAAAACATATTATCAAAGCAAAGAAGAAATGAAAAGGATTAACAAAAGATTTTTGAAATGTTTAGGTAATGGAGCTAAATCATCAAGAGAGAGACAAAGAGACAGAAATTTAAGGAGGAATAATTTTACAATTTAGGACTCCACAGCAGCTAACAATGAGGGGAAGAGTAGGATATGCACAAGAAATCAGGATCTCTTCAGGAGATGAGCAAACTGTAGATCATCAGAACTGTTGATATCAATGGGACTGTAGTTGAGAGGGGGAGGGGTTTCATGTTTCTCAGGACACACATCACTAAGGATCTCACCCGGACTGTACATACTGGCTGTGTGGTGAAAAAAGCACAACAGTGCCTCTTCACCTCAGAAGGCTGAGGAAGTTTGGCAAGAGTCCCCAAATCCTCAGGACTTTCTACAGGGGCACCATCGAGATAATCCTGATTGGCTGTGTCACTGCCGGGTCTAGGAACATTACTAAAGTAGATTCAGGATATAAACCACATTTAAAGACACTTGGAAAGTGTCAGATAGGAAAAGTTTCGGGGGATATGGATCAAACAATGGCAAATGGGACTAGATTTAGTTTGCAGCCATGGTTAGCATGGACCAGTTGGGCCGAATGGTCTGTCTCTTTGTGATGTGACTCTATAACTCTACCCTCAATCGCAGGGCACTGCAGAGAGCGGTGCCAACAGCCCTGCACATCTCTGGGTGTGAACTTTCCTCTATTCAGGACATTTACAGTGGTAGGTGTGTAAAAAGGGCCTGGAGGATCATCAGGGACTCCAGCCATCCCAACCATAAACTGCTTCAGCTGCTTCCGCCTGGTAAACGGTACCGCAGCATGAAGACCAGGACCAACAGGCTCCTGGACAGCTTCTTTCACCAGGCCATCAGAATGATCAATACACATTGATCTGATTGAATATCTGACTGTACATACATGTAGACAGAACAATTATGTATACAATCTTAGTGTTTGGGCAATATTCTCCCATATTTCCCTCCCTTATTGCCTGTACATTGCAACAGAGATGCAACATAAAGATTTTTACTCCCTCATGTTGTGAGATAAATGTGAGAAACAAAATTCTAAATGTAAATAAATCAGAACAGTCACCTCTTGAGGAGCTTTATTATCTATTTTTATGGTGAAAACATTGCTAGCAAAGTCAGCTTTTGCTACATATCTCACAATCTCCTTGAGAGGGTTAAGGACAGGTCTATAAATTACCCAAAGGATAACGATATGGGTCAGAAATTGAAGTCATTGACAGGGATGTGTGAATTGGGCTGTGTTCCAAGTGCCGTGCACACTGTGGGCATCTGTAGAGATTAGTGGCATCACCAGGTAACACTTCGTCTGTCGTACCTGTTTATTACAGTGAGCTTCGAGAAGATAGTCACAGCCCCAAGGATGCACAGGTAACCTCAGGAAGCAAAGATCTCAAACACCCAGATGGAATTAGATAGTGCAGAAAGACATTCCTGGGTATGTAAAACATGGTAATTCACAATACCTATTGCACCCAGCGCAGGAAATAGAGAAAATTCATACCTCATATCGTTTTGTAATTCTACCATCTGGGTTGCTTATTCCAGTAACATGTAATTAAATGGTGTTAATTCATGAGTGGCAGGCATGAATTGAAGCTCTGATCCTAAGCATTGTTGATAATCCAAGATTAAGGGAAACTTGGTCAGATTTGTTTTGCGACATAGCCGGGAGCCAGCACCTTGATCTCCAGATGATCTTCTAGAAGCTTCCACACACAAGCTGGAGCAGTAGGAGATCAGGAAATCACCTCCCACCATAGCAAAGATATTATATTGAAGTCAACAAGCAGAGAGAAGCACAATGGACATAAACACACTGCTGCAAAATATTTGTGACTCATATACATGGTCAAGATGTGCGAAGACTTAAAAGCACATTTTTCAGCAAGCCTCACACATTGCTTCATCCAACTGAACCACCAAAAGTAAGAATGTCAGAACTTGCATCTAATGTTTCTATGCCATTCGAATGGTCACACCAGCTTGATAACCTTCGCTGCACTTGCCTCATCACCAAAATATTCCCAGAACCTTGGGACTCACTTCCAAGAACTCTTCATCTCATGCTCTCAATATTTATTGCCTATTTATTCATTTATTTATTATTTTTTCTTCTTATTTGTAGTTTGCTGTCTTTTGCACACTGGTTGAATGGCCAGGTTGGCGTAGTCTTTCATTGACTCTACCATGGATTTATTGAGTATGCCTGCAAGAAAATGAGCCTAAGGGTTGTGCATGGTGACAGATATGTACTTTGATAATAAATATACTTTGAACATCTCACAAGTTGCAAGCATTTCCAGCTATTCAACAATAGCGCACATATTACTGAGGGGCTTTGCAGGAAAATCACCAGCTTCTCTCTTCTAGCTCTGTCAAGCTATCAGCTGCAGATTAGGAAGGTGGTAAGCTGAAAGCCATTTCTTTTTGATTTTCTCCTTTCAGGTACCCAAGAGCTCCCACATGGGCTATTAAGACAGCAAAGAAGCAGATACTCATCGCTTGAGCTGACTCTCATAGCCAGTCATTTAGATAGCGACACTTCACAGAACAACTACAGCACAGAAGGAAGTCATTCTGCACATCAGGTCTTTGCTGGTAATATTGAAGGGAGTCTATAACTAGAGTGAGGAGTTTGTATATTCTCCCCATGACCATTTGGGTTTCCTCTGGACTCTCTGGTTTCCTCCCACATTCTAAATGTGTACGGGTTAGTAGGTTAATTGATCACATAGGTGTTATTGGACAGTACTGGCTGATTGGGATGGATGGGCATGTTACTGTGTTGTATGTCTCTAAATGTGTGGACTGCAGCCAAGACTGTGAGTAAGGGTAATGCAGGAGGCAGTGGCTGTTAGGGCAGGTGGCACGTGGGTTCTGTCCCTGTAGACTTGAGATGAAGAACCTTGATGGGCAACCTACGCATGAAAAATGGGGAGCGTGCCTGGCTTGGACATTGACAAGCCTATCTGAAAGTATGTGGGAAATATTCAAAATAAAATCAGAAGCTGCTAGAAACAGTCAGCAGACCAGCCAGCATCTGTGAAAGCAAAAATAGTGTTAATATTTTGGATTAAAACCTCCTTACATCAAATGAACAGTGTACTTGCACATTTTTTTTCCTGTGGAGCCTAGAGACCATCATTCTAAGAGATGTACATCTTTACATCAAAACTCATGGACCTAACACTATCTTCTGAAGGACGATAGAGTAGATGGGATCAGCTGTTGCTCTTTCATGTGACGGCTGGAATATGCAAATATCAACAACAGAGCAACATAACGAACTATTAAAGACATGAACTGTTAAAGTAAACAGCAGTGAGTTGTGAAACTGCACTATTCCACCCAAAACTTAGAGTTCACATGAGTTCTGTGAGCTCATATGAGGTCACTACATGTACACTGTAACGGTAAGTTTTTGATCTCGATTGCAAGTATAACCATGGCTTAGCTCATAGGTGAGGGGCACGGATAGAAATGCAAGACATGAACTGAAAGACAACAAGGGCAGATTTTTTTCCTTCTATAGTTTCTGATTACTACGTATGAGATATAAGATTCCTGAAAGCATTCCTTGTCTTTTAATTGTGATATACTAACAGCTGAGATGATCATGCACTATGCAAAAGATGATTTTGTATTTATTTTTGGAGGAGACCATATTTTGATCCTCTCCAATTGCCCTATAGAAGATATCAGAGAGGCATCCATCATCCTGTGGGTGGGGAAATTTTAAGACCTTGCCCCAGGAGCTATGAAATCACCACCACATTTTTCTGAATGCATACAGGTGGTGATGTATCCAAACAATTGCCTCCTTGCCCTTTCAGGTAGTGGAGACCCACACTGGCGTGTACACAGTATAAACTGCAGTCACTAGACAATGGTGGTGGAGAAAACAGGACAATTGATGAGGCTGAAGTCCCAAGTCACTAGTTTCAAGAAAGCCGATTGCGGCAATGAAGTCCACAGATTCACCACCCTCTGGCTAAAGAAATTCTTCCTCATCTCTCTTCTAAAGAGACATCCTTGCATTCCGAGGATGAGCTGTCTGGTGCTAGAGAGGAAGCATCCTCTCTAACAAGTCCTTTCAATATTCAATGTTTCAATGCAATCCCCCCTCATCTTCTAAGCTCCAGCGAGTTCAGGCCCAAAGCTAACAAATGCTCCTCATGCATTAACCCTTTCATTTCTTGGATCATTCTCGTGAACCTCCTCTGGACTCTCTCCAATGAGAGCACATCCTTTCTTAGATAAGGGGCCTAAACTTGCCGACAATGTTTGAATGATACTTTATAAAGTCTCGACATTACATTTTTACTTTTATATTCTAGTCCTCTCTAAATGAATGCTATATTGCATTTGCCTTCTTTTGTACTGACTCAATCTACAAGTTAACAGCTAGGGCTCCAGAAGCAGAATTAGGCCATTCGTTCCACCATTTGTTCATAGCTAATTTATTTTCCCTCTCAATTCCATTCTCCTGTCTTCTCCCCAATACTGTTGATACCCTGACTAATCAGGAACCTATCAACCTGCAATTTAAATGACTTGGCTTTCACAGCTGACTGTGACAATAAATTCCATAGTTTCAACACACCACCCTTTTGCTGAAGAATTTCCTCGTCATCTCTGTTCTAAAGGGATGCCCTTCTATTCTGAACCTGTGCCCTCTGGTGCTGGACCCAGCTTATTTGATACATCCTCTCCACATCCACTCTAACTACTGTTACGTACCCCGTAACTGGGTCACTTACCAGCACAGATAGAGAGGTCCGTTGAAGTCTGATGGTACTATTTTTAAAAGTCTTTATTTATAAAGGGGCACAAAAATAAGGTTAATACAAACATTCAGATAATATACGTCGTCAATACTCAATCTAAAGCGCGGGTATAGTAATAATCATCAATAAGAAAGAGATCTATCATTTGTCTAGGGGATAATATATTGTCCTTTGGAAATATGAAAGTCACTCAGTTCCTGCAGGCTTCAGCCTTTGGGGACCGCAGGGTTTTCACTTGTTGGAGAGAGAGAGAGATTTGTGAGAAAAGAAACTTGCCCGGGTCTTTTGATAAGGCCAATCCGTTGAGTCGGGGGAGTTGGTTCCCCATTGTTAGTTCAAGAAAATCGTTTCTGTGGTACCCGCCACCGGCTCCCAGGCAAGGGAACCGAACAAACGTGGCTTCCTTCAAATGGCTGTCCGCTATTACGGGATCGCTAGCGTCTCTTCTGGTGTGTCTGAGGGGGCTGTTCCTACAGCCCCTCTTTTATCCTGACTGGCAGGATTGAAGATGTCAATCAGGTTGGTGGATGATGCAATCTCTCTCTCTCAACCCGCCCACGTTGCCCGAGGGCTTGCACGTATACTAGTTTCCAATCCACAAATGTGTCTCCAAGGAACGAGGCATCCAGCACGTCTCTCTCCCATTTCCTGGGTCCACTGACTCACCCTCCCTTTGGTGCTCTTGCGATTCTCACAAAGGAGGGGGCTGTGCACATAACACTACGCCTGTCAATATTTGGTAGGTTTCAATGAGATCTCCCCTCATTTTCCTAAACTCCAGTGAATAAAGGACCAGAGCCATCAAATACTCCTCATACCTTAAACCTTTAATTTCTGGGATCATTCTTGTAAACTTCTTTTGGACCTTCACCAACGCCAGCACACACTTTCTTAGATATAGGGCCCCAAACTGATCACAACTCTCTAAATGTGGTCTTACTAAAGCCTTATAAAGGTTCAGCATTACATCCTTGTTTTTATATTCTGCTCTTCAAATAAATGCTACATTGCATTTGCCATCCTTTCTACTGACTCAACCTGCATGCTAACCTTTAGAGAATCTCACATAAGACTCCAACATCCCTCTGCACAACTTTTAGAAATAATTGTTTGTTGTTCCAGATTCCAGCATCTGTAGTCTCTTGTGCGTTCAGAATTGGAAACTAAACTGGGGTTTGGTTCACTGATTTTCTAGGTCTGTGTAAAGAAAAGGAACATACCCAGTGTTAGAAAGGCTTACCTACTTTAGTTCCTTTATTATTTGAATGGGCTGTATGCACAGGGGAACAAATGGGAATTACTTCCCATTCTCATTAGCTATGTATTGGAAAACTAGGACATGCAGCAGTCCTAAGGGACAGCTTTGGCCACAACACACCATAAAGCCTCATGGTGAGCCAAGAATAGTCTGCTTAACATGTTCTGGAGATTTTATTTGTTTTATATGTTAATAGGGCATAGTCCATCATGGGCAAAGCCTTCCCACATTTGAGCACAACTACAAGGAGCATTATCACAGGGAAGCAACATCCATCATCAAGGACCCCCAACCATTCAGGCCAAGCCATCAGGAGGTGGTACAGGACTCTCAAGACCCATACCACCAAGTTCATGAACAGTCATTGCTCCTCAATCATCAGGCTCTTGAACCAGAGGGGATAACTTCACTCCGCCCCCCAACACTGAACTGTTCTCATAAGCTATGGATTCACCTTCAAGGTCTTTTCATCTCATGATCTTAATATTTATTGCTTATTTACTTATTATTATTTTCATTTTTAAAATTGTATTTGTACAGTTTACTGTATTTTTGATTATTGGTTGCTTGTGTGTGTTCTTTCATTGATTCTATCATGTTTGTTTGTATTTAGAACATAGAATAGTACAGCAGATTACAAGCTCTTCGGCCCACTATGTTGTGCCGACCCTCAAACCCTGCCTCCCATATAACCCCCCACCTTAAGTTCCTCCATATACCTGTCTAAGTAGTCTCTTAAATTTCACTAGTGTATCTGCCTCCACCACTGACTCAGGCAGTGCATTCCACGCACCAACCCTTGAACTTCCCTCCCCTTACCTTAAAGCCATGTCCTCTTGCACTGATCAGTGGTGCCCTGGGGAAGAGGCACTGGCTATCCACTCTATCTATTCCTCTTAATATCTTGTACACCTCTATCATGTCTCCTCTCATCCTTCTTCTCTTCAGAGAGTAAAGCCCTAGCTCCCTTAATCTCTGATCATAATCCATACTCTCTAAACCAGGCAGCATCCTGGTAAATCTCCTTTGTACCCTTTCCAATGTTTCCACATCCTTCCTATAGTGAGGTGACCAGAACTGGACACAGTACTCCAAGTGTGCCCTAACCAGAGTTTTATAGAGCTACATCTTTGCATCATGTCTCTTAAACTCTATCCCTCGACTTATGAAAGCTAACATCCCATAAGCTTTCTTAACTACCTTATGTACCTGTGAGGCAACTTTCAAGGATCTGTGGACATGTACCCCCAGATCCCTCTGCTCCTCCACACTACCAAGTATCCTGCCATTTACTTTGTACTCTGCCTTGGAGTTTGTCCTTCCAAAGTGTACCACCTCACACTTCTCCGGGTTGAACTCCATCTGCCACTTCTCAACCCACTTCTGCATCCTATCAATGTCTCTCTGCAAACTTTGACAATCCTCTACACTATCTACAACACCAACAACCTTTGTGTCATCTGCAAACTTGCCAACCCACCCTTCTACCCCCACATCCAGGTTGTTAATAAAAATCACGAAAAGTAGAGGTCCCAAAACAGATCCTTGTGGGACGCCACTAGTCACAACCCTCCAATCTGAATGTACTCCCTCCACCACAACCCTCTGCCTTCTGCAGGCAAGCCAATTCTGAATCCATCTGGCCAAACTTCCCTGGATCCCATGCCTTCTGACTTTCTGAATAAGCCTACCATGTGGAACCTTGTCAAATGCCTTACTAAAATCCATGTAGATCACATCCACTGCACTACCCTCATCTATATGCCTGGTCACCTCCTCAAAGAACTCTATCAGGCTTGTTAGGCATGATCTGCCCTTCACAAAGCCATGCTGACTGTACCTGATCAGACCATGATTCTCTAAATGCCCATAGATCCTATCTCTAAGAATCTTTTCCAACAGCTTTCCCACCACAGACATAAGGCTCACTTGGTCTATAATTACCCAGACTATCTCTACTACCTTTTTTGAACAAGGGGACAACATTCACCTCCCTCCGATCCTCCGGTACCATTCCCATGGACATAAAGATCCTAGCCAGAGGCTCAGCAATCTCTTCCCTCACCTCGTGGAGAAGCCTGGGGAATATTCCATCAGGCCCCAGGGACTTAACCATCCTAATGTATTATAACAACTCCAACACCTCCTCTCCCTTAATATCAACATGCTCCAGAACATCAACCTCACTCATATTGTCCTCACCGTCATCAAGTTCCCTTTCATTGGTGAATACCGAAGAGAAGTATTCATTGAGGACCTCGCTCACTTCCACAGCCTCCAGGCACATCTTCCTGCTTTTATCTCTAATCGGTCCTACCTTCACTCCTGTCATCCTTTTGTTCTTCACATAATTGAAGAATGCCTTGGGGTTTTCCTTTACCCTACTCGCCAAGACCTTCTCATGCCCCTTTCTTGCTCTTCTCAGCCCCTTCTTAAGCTCCTTTCTTGCTACCCTATATTCCTCAATAGATCCATCTGATCCTTGCTTCTGAAACCTCATGTATGCTGCCTTCTTCCACCTGACTAGATTTTCCACTTCACTTGTCACCCATGGTTCCTTCACCCTACCATTCTTTATCTTCCTCACCAGGACAAATTTATCCCTAACATCCTGCAAGAGATCCTTAAACATCAACCACATGTCTATAGTACAATTCTCTGCAAAAACATCATCCCAATTCACACCCGCAAGTTCCAGCCTTATAGCCTCATAATTTGCCCTTCCCCAATTAAAAATTTTCCTGTCCTCTCTGATTCTATCTTTTTCCATGTTAATGCTAAAGGCCAGGGAGCGGTGATCACTGTCCGACAGATGCTCACCCACTGACAGATCTGTGACCTGACCTGTTTCGTTACCTAATACTAGCTCTAGTATGGCATTCCCCCTAGTCGGCCTGTTAACATACTGTGACAGGAATCCATCCTGGACACACTTAACAAACTCTGCCGCATCTAAACCCTTGGAACTAATCAGGTGCCAATGAATATTAGGGAAGTTAAAGTCACCCATAATAACAACTCTGTTATTTTTGCATCTGTCTGAAATCTGCCTCCCAATCTGCTCCTTGGTATCTCCGCTGCTACCATGGGGCTTATATAATACCCCCAGTAGAGTAACTGCTCCCTTCCTGTTCCTGACTTCCACCCATACTAACTCAAAAGAGGATCCTGCTACATTACCCACCTTTTCTGTAGCTGTAATAGTATCCCTGACCAGTAATGACACCCCTCCTCCCCTTTTCCCCCCTCTCTATCCCTTTTAAAGCACTGAAATCCAGGAATATTGAAAATCCATTTCTGCCCTCGTGCCAGCCAAGTCTCTGTAACGGCCACTACATCATAATTCCATGTATGTATCCAAGCTCTCAGTTCATCACTGTGTATTTATTGTATTTTCGGGTAGATGGAGCTCTGGCAACTCCTGTGACGACACTGGTGCCAAGCTGTATTGGCCCTTGCCCTTCCCTTGGGAACATCAGTGGCGTGGAGAGGGGAGACTTGCTGCATGGGCAACTGCCAGTCTTCCATACAACCTTGCCCAGGCCTGCGTCCTGGAGAGGGCGCAGATCCATGGTCTCGCGAGACTAACGGATGCCACACACTGTGAATGCCCACAAGAAAATGAATCTCAGGGCAATATACGGTGACGATATGTACTTTGATAATGAACTTACTTTGAATGTTGAACTTCGAACTAATTTTCACTTGCTATTGTAATTTGCCTTATACTATGAGAGGCAGTAAGCTCAATCAAGCAGCAGAGGGCACTCTTGTTCAAGAGTAGATCAAGGGTTAAGCATGTTTTAAAATTAGACAGACCTCATGGAAATAGTCATTTATGGATACATCAAAAACAACTTCCTTTTATGTGTAAAATGCATAAATAGATTGAAAAATTAAGTGAATGAGATTCCAAACACCAACTCCTTTCTCATTGTTACAAATAAAATAAAAAGTTTGCTTGAAGTCATGCACATTAAAATAGAGAGAGAGGGATCTCCACGAGTGGTTTATGGACTGGAATAAACTATGTCTTTATTGGATCATATGAATACTCCTATTTTAATAACCCAATAAGAAAAGGTTATTTTTAACTTTTCCTAGACTCTTTTCCTATCCTGTGCACCTGGTGTGAAAGATATTAAGACACCCTGTTGAGTTCACCACTTTAAACTGCAGTCTGGATTCAGTGACAGAATTCAGCCTTGTTCTACATAACGAAATAAACTTCGGCCAAGTGCCCTTGCCATCTGTTTAAAATAGCTGGTTAAAATTAGAGAGACAGCAGGAGCAAAATGGGATGCGGTGGATATGTCAACAGCATGTCTATTTCCATCATTTCTTTGAAGTTAAAAATCTCTCTTGGCATTTAAATTAATATTATTAGAACTGATCATGTGGAGATTTGTATGATGGAAGACTACAGATGTCCAAAAATAATCTTGACTTTCCATCAGCCAGATCAGTGATGCACTATAAATGGTCAATGCTTTTTCATAGAGACCTACGTGACAGAAACAGGCCCATAAGCCCACACAAACCATTAACATTCCATTTACACTTATCTGATATTAATCACCTTTTTTTGTTCTTCATACACTTTCATAAGCGACTCCCACATGCTACCAATCACCTACACACTAGGAGCAATATACAGAGGCAAACTAACTTACCAACCCGCATAGCTTTAGGATGTGGGAGGAAAGCAGGTCATCTGGTGGAAACCCCTGTGGTCACACACAGAACGTCCACACAGATAGGACCTCTGAGACAACATCTCCATCAGGTACATTACTGACCTTCTTCAATGCTTCTGCCCAGCCTGTTACAGCAAGAGATGGACTAACTGTACCTACCAGTGTGTGCATGGATTTCCCTGAACCAAGTTCTGAATGGTGCAGAGTTATGCCTCTTCACCAGGGAGCTGGACCAGCTGAGAAGCAGCCAACCAACTTCATCAGGATATCTGTAGCATGGATGACTATGCAATCAAGTTCCACACTCTGATGGTAGAGGGATTTTTTTGGAACACATAGACATATTCCTTTCTGGGTTATCAGATGAAATTTCATGGACCTTGGATTAGGAAGACATCATTGAGTTCCCCTGGCCTGTTTCAACCAACTTGTCATCGCCGTGATGCTGGATGGAGGTCCTCTGGGTCCTGGGAAGATCTGCCACCTTACCGCTCCCATTTCTCTACATATAAAACAGCAAACCAAAGTTGTCCAATTTCACCTTATTCTCATGAGTTCCCATTGATCTCAGGACCTCCACAACTCACAAATTGACTTGTCCACCAATGCACTCCACAGATGGTTTTCTCAACTGCCTACCCACCTCCTGCCTCTCCCGAACTGCCCTCTGTCTCTCCTCTGCTGTCCTGAGCTCCTCCCGATTATGCAGACATGCTAGAGGTTTTTAGTTTAACAAAAGGGTCACAAAGCCCCACCTCATTGAACCTATGACTTTACAATTGAATTTCTGTGTGGAACCTTTCCGTCCTGAGGTAGACTATACTCCCGGCAGTTCCAGAGAAGGTGGCCATGGAGGAGTACATGTAGGATGTTCTAGCATCCAGTCTCATTCTCACCACAATCAAGCAGCCCCAGAGATTTTTGGAGTTTGCTAATTTTTACCAGAGGTTCATGCACAATTCCAGTTCCATCAGAGCACCCCTTACTGCTCTGACTGAGGGAACGTCTGGTCCATTTTGCTGGACCCCTGAAGCTGAGGTGGCTTTTCAGGAATTGAAGCATCACTTCACACCAGCTCCCACCCTTGCTCTCCCTGACCTGGAGCTGCCACTCATTGTGCAAGTAGATGCCTCAGACATTGGGGTTGGGGCTGTTCTTTCGCAACAACCCCTATGTGACCAGAAATTCCATTCCGGTACTTTCTTCTCCCAGCAGCTCTCGCCTGCAGAGGAATTATGCCATGGGGAATAGTGAATTATTTGGTCAAATTAGCCCTGGGGGAGTGGAGATATTGGCTGAAATGGGGCTAAACATCCATTTGTATCTGGACTAACAAGAAGAACCCTGCCTATAATCAAAAGGCAGAGTGGTTAAATTTGTGCCAGGCTCAATGGTCTCTCATTTTGATTTAATCATTACCTACTGTCCAGGTTCAAAGAATCAGAAGCCAGATGCCCTCTCCAGGTAGTTTGAACCATCAGGCCTGGCCACCACCCCAGATTCTATCCTCATGAGGTCCAGGCTAGTGGCAACAGTCCAATGAGAGGTTGAAGCCACCAACAGCAGGAGGCAGACCCTGAGAACTTTTCTTACTTAACTCCGTCCATTCAGATGTGCTACTGTAGGGGCATGAACCATATATCACAGGACATCTAGGAACTGCTCGAGTGGCCGGGTTCAAGAGGCAGTTCAGGTGATTGGTCATGGATAGAGTGTTAACCAGAACAAGAATTCCAGATCATGTCCACAGGGGCTGCTACACCCACCACTCATTCCTTCCCATCCGGGGTCCCGTATTTCCATAGACTTCATCACCAGTCTGCCATTATTGCAAAGCAACACCCCAAGCTTCCTTCAGCTCGGGATATAGCCAAGCTTATGATGCAACGCCTATTTTCCCTGGGACGTTGTTTCTGACCGAGGCCCTCAGTTTACCTTCTGGTTCTGAAAGGCCTTCTATCAGCACATTGGAGCTACAGTCAGCCCCTCTTCGGGATTTCAATGGACAGGTAGAGAGGACCTGCCCCGACTTGGACAAGACTCTGAGGTGCCTTGTTGTGGTCAAACCCAGCCACTTGGAGTGATCATCTGCTCTGGACAGAGTTTGCTCATAACACACTGTGGCACTCTTCTATGTGTGTCCCTTTGAGTGTCAGTTTAGTTAGCCACTCCCTCTTTTTCTTGAGCAGGAGTCCAAGGTGGGAGTCACATCTGCTAAACAACTGGTCTGTCACTGCTGGCAGAAGTAGAGAAAAGCTCTGGCTGCCCTACTGAAGGCTTCTCTGCAACAACAGTGCCATGCAAGTCATCAAAGGCAGCTGGGGCCTTTGTTGCATCCTGGTGAAAGAGTCTGGGTCTCCACCAAAGACTTTCCTCAATGGGTTGCATCTCAGAAACTGGCTACATTGGACCGTTCAAGGTTCTCCATCAGATTAACCCAGTCACGTATCTCCAATTTGCACACGCCATGTGTTTCGACCTGTCATTTCATATCTCCTGTCCTTCTGTGCACTCCATTGTGCCAGTCCTGAGATTGTCCTGGGCTCCTTGTCATCAACGATGGTCAGCAGGTGTACACCGTCCATCGGCTTCTGGACTTCCATCTGATTTGTTGCTGGTTCCAGTAATTGGTGGATTGGGAGTGTGATGGCCCGGAGGAAAGGTTATGGCTTCCCTCCTGTGATATCCTGGACCCAGACCTGATCTGATGGTGAGAGAGTCTAGGACCAAAGGACACAGCCTCAGAATAAAGGAGCATCCTTTCAGAACAGAGATGAGGAGGAATTTCTTTAGCCAGAGAGTGGTGAATCTGTGGAATTCATTGCCACAGGTAGCTGATGGAGGTTATTTTTGATTATTCAGGGCATGAAGAGATGAACAATGCAGGCAATAGGGTGGGACTGAAAGGGAAAATGGATCACCCATGATGTAATGGT
Organism: Hemitrygon akajei; assembly: GCF_048418815.1. NCBI lineage: Eukaryota > Metazoa > Chordata > Chondrichthyes > Myliobatiformes > Dasyatidae > Hemitrygon > Hemitrygon akajei. Next base: position 76,587,395 of record NC_133136.1, read on the forward strand.
GGAGCAGACTCAATGGGCCAAATGGCCTAATTCAGCTCCCAGATCTTATGGTCTTATTATAGTCACCAGATCACCCTGGAACATTAGGTGACAGCGGTAGGCGTGTGGTGGATGGGGGGGGGGGGGGGGGGGGGAATGCTATCATGCTTCAGTCTGAACACCTGGTAGCACCAGAGTCCTTCAACCTCTAACACTCCTCTTTTCATGTTTATTAGTTGAGTATTTTCACATAGGTCATATTTTAATTATCAGCAAACTGGTGCCTTGCTTTGTTTCTCTATTTAAGTTCCCTCTGTTTTGCTTGTCTTTGCTCAGTCTTGTAGTAGTGATTCTCAAGTCCTAGCCTCTGTTCTCTACAAACCAATCCGTAAGAGAAGATTCTTCATTCAACTCCATCCTTATCTCTGGTCTCCTCCACACTTGGGTCCACCTGATTTAAGTCTCTCTTACAAGTCCATTGGGTAAAGATATGGAACTGCACCATAACAACCCCAGTTCAAACCCAGCCTGGCAACCACCTCCTTTACAGATCATCAACAAGGTACAACAATCACTTCTCTTGTTTTCTGTTGTAACCTGGGGGTATATGCCTCTTGGCCCTGAGACTTAACTATACAAATGTTTTTCAAAACATCCAGCACATCCTCTTTCTTAACCTCAACCTGTTCTACCCCATCAGCCGGTTTTACACTGTCCCCACAAACGTCAAGGTTCTTCTCACCGGCAAACGCTGAAGCAAAGTATTTACCTTCCTTACCTCCTCTGGCTCCAGAAACATGTTTTCTCCTTTATCACGGACCAATCCTACCTTCACTCTAGTTATCCTCTAGTTTTTCATATACATGTAGAAATACTGGGGTTTTCCTTAAACCTACTCACCAAGGTTTTCTTATGTGCCCTTCTAGCTCTCCTAAGCCCCTTCTTAAGCTCCTTCTTGGCTACCTTACAATTCTCATTAGCCCTATCTGATCTTTTGTACCTAAAACATTAAATATTTACCTTTCTTCCTCTTTTCTAAATGGTCCACATCTCTTGTAAACCAGTTCCTTTGCTCTACCATCCTTTTCCTGCCTCAGTAGGACAACCTACCCAGAACCACATGCACGTGCACCTTAAACAACCTCTTTGTTTCCACTGTGCATTTCCCTGAGTTTTCCAATTTACATTCCCAAGTTCCATCCTAATAGAATCACAATTCACGCTCTCCAAATTAAATATTTTTTGCACACTGTCTGCTCCTATTTCTGTCTAAGGCTAGGTTAAAAATAAAGGAGCTGTAGTCACTATGTCTGAACTGCTCACCCACCCAATCAGATTCATCGCCTGGTACTAGATCCAGTATGGCATCTCCTCTAGTCAGCCTGTTTACATATTGTGTTTGGAATCCTTCCTAGACACATCTAACAAATTCTGTCCCATCTACACCTTTTGCACTAAGAAGTGCTAATCAATGTGAGAGAAGTTGAAGTCACCCATGAAAACCCTGTTATTTTTGAGCAACACGTACAACACGTTGGAGGAACTCAGCAGGTCGGGCAGCATCCGTGGAAACGAGCAGTCAACGTTTCGGGCCGAGACCCTTCATCAGGACTGAAGAGGGAGCGGGCAGGGGCCCTATAAAGAAGGTGGGGTAGGGTGGGAAGGAGAAGGCTGGTAGGTACCAGGTGAAAAACCAATCAGAGGAATTATCAAGGGGTGGGGGAAGGGAAGCAGGGAGGGGATAGGCAGGAAAGGTGAAGAAGGAATGTAAGGGGAAAGCACTATGTGTAGTAGAAGAAGGCAGAATCATGAGAGACATGATAGGCAGCTGGAGGAGGAGGCAGAGTGAAACTGGGATGGGGGAAGGGAGAGGGAGGGAATTACTGGAAGTTGGAGAATTTCATGTATAGGGCCCCTGCCCCCTCCCTCTTCAGTCTTGATGAAGGGTCTTGGCTGAAAACATTGTCTGCTCCTTTCCACGGATGCTGCCTAACCTGCTGAGTTCCTCCAGTGTGCTGTACATGTTGCTTTGACCCCAGCATCTGCAGTGCACTTTGTGTTTACTGCTATTTTTGAGCCTTTCCAAAATCTGCCTCAGGATCTGCTCCTCAGTGTCTCTGCTCCTATTGGGTGGCTTATCTATAGGAACACTTCCAACAGAGTGATTGCTGCCTTTGTGTTTCTGACTTCCACCCACACCAGCTCAGTAGACTGTCCCTCCATGACATCTCCCTTTGTGCAGCTGCGACACAATCTCTGATCAGTAATGCCACTCTCCCGTCTCATTTTACCACCTTCCTTGTCTCTTTCAAAACATCTAAACAAAGGGGTATCCAGCAGTCATTTCTGCTCTTGTGACAGTCAAGCCTGTAAAAGCCACAACATTGTAGTCATATGTGCTGCTCCATGCTGTTCAACACCCTTTTTCATGATAATTCTCGCATTAAAATAGACACACTTCAACCCATCCCACTGACTGCATTTATGTCCTATCCACTGCTGATACTTCCTCGCAGTCTCTCCACATTCTGCATCTACCTTTACACCAACTGCTCCATCTTCTGACCTAAAACTCTGGTACCCATCTTCCTGTCAACCTATATTCAGTGCCCACTTGATTAGCTACCTCATGTACATGATAAAGAAGCCACTAAGTGTATGTTTGTGGTCCCCTACTGCTTTAGCACATCCACTTCAAGGTTCAATTTGTTGTACCTTCAGAGATAGTCTTCTGCACACCACTGTAATAACACATGAGTATTTGAGTTACAGTGCCTATACAAAGTAGTCACCCCTCCCCCCCCCCCCCCCCCCCCCCCCGGAAATGTTCATTTACAACATTGAATCATAGTGGATTTAATTAGACCTTTTTTTGACACTGATTGACAGAAAAAGACTCTTTGGTGTTAAAATGAAAACAGATCTCTACATTAATTAAAAATATAAAACACCAAATAATTAATTGTGCAAGTATTCACCCCCTTCAAATCAGTATTTAGTAGATGCACCTTTGGCAGCAATTACAGCCTTGAGTCTGTGTGGATAGGTCTCTATCAGCTTTACACATTTGGCCACTGCAATTTTCCCCCATTCTTCTTTACAAAACTGCTCAAGCTCTGTCAGATTGTATTGGGGATCATGAGTGAACAGCCCTTTTCAAGTCCAGCCATAAATTCTCAATTGGATTAACGTCTGGACTCTGACTTGGCCACTCCAGGACATTAACTTACCGGTAGTTATTTTAAGCCATCCCTGCTTAGTTTTGGCTTTATGCTTGGGGTCATTGTCTTACTGGAAAAGGAGTTTTCTCTCAGTCACAGTTCTCTTTCAGACTGCATCAGGTTCTCTCCAGGATTTCCCTGTATCTTGTGGCATTAATTTTACCCTCTATCTTCACATGCCTTTCAGGGCCTGCTGTAGTGAAGCATCCCCATAGTATAATGGAGCCACCACCATGCTTCACGGTAGGAATGGAGTGTTTTTGGTGTAAGCCAAACATAGCATTTAGTCTGATGGCCCAAAAGCTCAATTTTAGTATCATCAGACCATAGAACCTTCCTCCAGCTGACTTCAGAGTCTCCCACAAGCCTTCTGGCAAACTTCATGTGAGATTTTTCAACAGTGGCATTCTCTGCATTCTCCCATAAAACTGTGACTGGCGAGGCACCCAGGCAACAGTTGTTGAATGCACAGTCTCTCCCATCTCAGTCACTGAAGCTTCTAACTGCACCAGAGCTGTTATAGGTCTCCCACACTAGTCCCCTCCTTGCATGGTATTCAGTGTTTGAGGACGGCCTGCTCTAGGCAGATTTACAGTTGTACCATATTCTTTCCATTTCTTGACAATTTACTTAACTCCACTCCCAGGGATATTGGAAATTTTCTTGTATCCTTCTCCTGACTTGTGCTTTTCAATAACCTTTTTGCAGAGTTGCTTGGAGTGTTCTTTTATCTTCATGGTGTAGTTTTTGCCAGGATATCGATTCACCAGCAGTTGGACCTTCCAGATGCAGATGTATTTTTACTGCAATCAATTGAAGCATCTTGACTGCCCACAGATCTCCATTTAACTAATTATGTGACTTCTAAAACCAATTGGCTGCACCAATGATAACTTGGTGTGTCATATTAAAGGGGGGTGAATACTGATGCAATCAATAATTTTGTGTTTTATATTTGTAATTAATTTAGATCACTTTGTAGAGATGTTTTCACTTTGACACAAAGGAGTCTTTTTCTGTTGATCAGTGTCAAGAAAAAAACAAATTAAATCCACTGTGATTTAATGATTTAAAACAATAAAACATGAAAACTTCCTGGAGCGAATACTTTTTATAGATACTGTACTATTACTTCCTGTTAGCTTGAACCAATCTGACCATTCTCCTCTGATCTCTCTCCTCAACAAGGCGTTTTCACCCACAGAGATGCTGCTCGTTAGATATTTTTTGTTTTTTTGCATCACTCTTTGTAAACTGTTGTGCATGAAATGCCCAGGAGATCAACGGTCTCTGAGATACTTAAAATACCCTGTAGGATGCCGACAATCATTCCATGGTCAAAGCCACTTAGATCACATTTCTTCCCAATTCTGATGTTTGGTCTGAACAACAGCTGAATCTCCTGACCATGTCTGTATTCTGTTATGCATTGGCTGATTACATATCTACATTAATGAGCAGGTGTACAGGTGTAGCTAATAAAATGGTCACTGAGTGTCTCCTCTGATCTCGCTCACTAACAAGGTGTTTTCATCCTCAGAACAGCCACTCACTGGATGTGCACAGGTGCACCCAGTAAAGCAGCCACTGAGTGTAGTTTAAACCTCCCCAACTGCTCTAACAAACCTGCCCACAAGGTCATCGGTCCCCTCAAGTTCAGGTGTAGCATGTTCCTTTTGTATAGCTCATACCTTCCGTGAGGTCTGTATGTCCTTAACATGTGGAAAAGCTCTGCAGTTGATCTATTGGCCTGCAAGTCCTGATCCTTCAGTATCACTTCCATTTGCCACTCTGCATGTTACTCTTCTAATTGATAACACGCGAGGGGCACACCTGTTCTGATTGACATCAAGTTTGGTGTGAGACACAGGTTGACATGAGAGTCAGGAGACAATGGCTTTCACTGGATGAACTAGTCAATGAAAATGGTGAAAATTCAATAATTGATGCTGTTATGTATTAATCTAGTGTGGAGATTATATTGACAGATTCTATACACATAGTATAAGTTATATGATCTCACTCATGCTAGCAGTATTTCTTCTTCTTGGGCCCCTACCTCCCAATGGACTGTAGGCCATTGATGACCTCCCATCTCCATCGTACTCTGTTCTGAGCCAGTTTCTTGAGGACCAGGGATGCCCCTATCATCTAATTTCAGCCTCAATGTCTCTCCTCCAAGAGTTCTTTGGATGTCCCTTTTCCCTCTTTCCTTGGGGATTCCATTTTAATGCCTGCCTGGTGATGTTGTTGGTTGGCTTCCTCAAGGTGTGGCCAATCCACCTCCATTTCTGTTTGCATATTTGTATCTCTCTGGATTGCTGGTTGGTGTTTTCCCACAGTGTCTGGTTGTTTACTTTGTCAGACTATCTGAGTTTAGGATCCTTCTCAGGGACCGGTTAATGAAAGCTGCTAGGAGTATTACATCATTCCATAAGTGTAAATTTCAACTTCTTTTTAACCAAAGCAACTAGCAGATTCAATTTCTGATAAACAGTGACAATACTGGACATGTACACTTGAAGGTAAATAAGACATTATTGTTGTTATTATTATGTGTAATTTATAATCGTAGAAGTTTAAATCTATCTATCATTGTTATTCTATTGGATGTGGTATTTGCACCAGAGAACAAATTCTTTAGTTTCAATAAATATCCTGACTGGCATTCTGTTCTAACTCCAGATATTGTGGTGGAGTTTCAATGTTAAAATTATGGTTGGGTTTCCCAAAAAAGGAGTTGATTATAATAAATTTAGACTGAATAGTGTTGTGTTGCAAAATTGACCCTGGAGATACAATTGGATGAAGCATGAATAGAGATGATTGTAAAATCATAGCAGTTACTCTGATGAAGGTTATTTCTGTTTTCATTTTATCTTGAAATATGAGAGTAAATTTTTGTCTTGAGAGCCTGGGTGGTAATCGGGCAAACTCGTTCATCAGTCCAGAATCTACATTAAATTGACACCCTGCTGATGAAGTTGGAAGATTTCACTGTGATATTTGAATAATGTATATTGTCAATATGCAAATACAACTATTCTTTTGGTTTGCTGCAAAGGCAAATCACAGCTAATAACCATTCTTTTTAAGTAAATGGATTTATTTCAACCTACTCAAATCTCCCAGGCCCATTAGTTACTGCTCACAAGAAGAGTGTCACATTTGTCATATTTCTAAAGGCTCTGGTAAAGTTCCAGCTTCTGTCAGAGACCAGGGAAGCCTGTTTTGATTGATTAATTTCAACACCCAGTCCAGCTGTGAATTAATCCTTTTTTTCTCCTGTCATTTTTTAGATTATCCACTTTTTCTTGCAATGTCATAACATCTATTACAGTGTGCTTGGCTTCTCAATTCATTTTTTGTCTGAGAACTTATTATTTTACACAGCAGTATATCTTCCCATAGCTGGGCTCTAATTTTCACTTTATTTTTGGTGAGGCCTTAAGGGTTTAACTTTGCAGTGAATAATTCAGTTCGTCAATTTCATAGACGTTAATAGCATATGAAATATTTTCCCTATCAGAGTGACATTTGGGGAAAAGTTCAAATTGAAATATTGGAAAGATGTCACTTTGGGAACCATAAAAATGGTTACATGTGGTTATTCTGCATCTTATAATAGGGTGTGATTCATTATAACCCCATAAGCCATTATTGCCTTCCCAGTTCAGGAAGGAAATTATGTTGCCCTCCAAAGAATGTTCTTGATTTCTTGTCAACTTTTATTCTTATTAATCACCACTGCAAGTGAATGTGAAATTGCAATCGACTGCAATCCTGTTTCGGTTACAAAGTCATCTCATAAAGTGTGATAAACAAAAATGGCTTTGATGTTCATCTGGTAAACAAACCAAAATACATGAATGAAAATGAAGTATTCACCTTGAAAGACATTATGTTATAGTCCTTGAAAACACTACAATATCATTCACATGACATAGTGAGGTCAGGCTAAAAGATCCGGTACTTAATAACAATAAAAAATACACTTCTGCCCTTTATTCAAAATCAGACTAACTGCTGATGCAGTCTAAGATAAAAAGAGAAAATGCTGGAGAAACTCTGCAGCTCATGCAACACCTGGGGAAAGGTAAATGTTTCTCCTCTTCATTAATCATTGCAGCAACTTTGAAGCAGTAAGTCACATAGTTTTTATATTCTGGTATATTAAGAAACAGCTACAATTTAATTAATTGATCAATTTGATTGCACTGAGAAACATGTAGTAGAATAGTGAAACAGAAAGGAAACGGATCTGGTGCCAGTCACGAAGGAAGTCATAACAGTTACTGTGTTCAGCACTATTGTTTGTACTCCCTTGTGTATTAACACAGAATCACTTGGTGTCGACTCCACTAAGACCAAGTGAATCCTACTCGTACTGAATTAAGTGTCTGGCATCTCTGAAAAGGGAGGTCCAAATAAAAACCAAAATTAAATAACTCCATCTGTCAGGCAATATCTATGGAAAAAGAAACCAGTTGACATTTCAGGTCAGGGGCTTCCTCAGAAGTGGGAGAAGAGTGGAGGGCTTACAGTTTAAAAACGGACCTGGAGGGAGAAGTGAGTTGTAAGAGAAAGAATCTATATGGAGATTGGTTATGCCAGATCCAGTGAGGGAGCATGTGTGTCCTGTAATCTCCAACCTCTCTGGAAGTCATGAGGCCAGATCATCTGACTGGATATCTGCCATTCAGTCACCAAACGTTGGTGGCTCCAAAGTGTATCACTCACTATTTACCCATAAACCCTCTTAACTAGCAGTTGAATTAGGCGGACTGAGCCTCTGGTAAATTTGACCGCACTGGTGACCCATTTCTTGTTGGTGCTGGCAACAAGCAATGCTCAGTCCTCCCAGTTGATTAACAGGCATAGTCACAGTGACGTGCCTAATTAAGGCTTTACTGGGTGTGGTGGGGCCACCTATCCTTTCTCATCCCAAATAAGGACGCAGCTCAGAAATCACATTAAGGTTTTCCATGTCCATAACCAGCGAGGAAGCACATACTGTCTGATAATCTAGTGACGTTGGTACATTTTCTAGACTATTGGGTTAGGTCTATTAATATCCAAACACAACTTTCATTAACTTCCCACAACACTGCGACTCTAAAGGCAGTGCAGAGACTGAGTTTAAAAGAAGGGCTGGAAATGGAGCCCATGTGAATGTAAAAAGAGCACAGGAAGCAGGGCTGCAGTGAAGACATGGGATGCTGGAGAGTTTGAAGTTAGCATGGGGAACATGGCCCTAATGTGGTTAAAGGGAGAGCAGGAAACAGGGCCTTGGGTAATTTTAAGAGGTGCATTTGAAACAGGGAGCATGGGAAACTGAACTTTAGTGAAGTTAAAAGCTTGTGGGAAACAGGATGAAGCCAAACTCAGACTGAAGGAGGAACACCTCATATTCCGTCTGTGTAGCCTCAAAGTTGATGGTATGAACATCAATTTCTATAACTCTGGTATTCACTCCCCCCCCCCACTTCTCTCTTTTCATATCCCAATCTGGTTACCCTCCCTCCTATTCTCTTCTCACCTGCTCATCACCTCCATCTAATTCCCCTTCACCTTCTCTTTCTTTCATGGTCCATTGTTCTCTCCTATCAGATTCCTTCTTTTTCAGCCCTTTACCTCATTGACCTATCATGACCCAGCTTCTTACCACATTCCCTCTTCTCCCACCTATCCACCTTGTCTCACCCGTCACCTGCCAGATTTGCCTCCTTCTCCTCCCTGCACCTCCTTATTCTGTCCTCTGCCTCCTTCCTTTCCCGTCCTGATGGACAGTCTCAACCTAAGCATTGAGGATTTATTCACTTCCATAGATGTTGACTGATTTTCTGAGTTTCCAGCATCTGCAAAATTTCTTGTGCTTAGGTTCTACCAGCTATTTAGCCATGACAAGTCGATCACATGCCACATTACAGCCTGCCCAATCATATCTACTCTGTAGCAGAAAATGGCACATGACCATCTTCAACAACAGCACAAGGAGGGCAGATGTGACTATATGTACGTGTCTGCTCTGGTAGAAAAGCCGTTGGTAAAAACCATGCAGAGGTCATTGAAGGTGATTGTGTTACTTATTTCTAAGGTTTCTTCCTACACCCTTCTTCACTCCTCTTAATATTCTTTATTTTCTCTCTCTGCTAGAAGATAGAGAAAGTTTGACCATGTCTCTTCCACTAGCTCCGTTCATTTCTGTAACCCGACCCAGTGCTGCTCTTCACTTTGTAAACTTTGCAGGCTATAGCGAGTTTAAGATAGGGTCTGCATGAACTCAGTAATCGATTCCGATTGGCCTGCAGTCACAGCTGGAGGGAAGGGCAGTTCATGTGCCAACCCAAAGTAGTGGGTAGGGCCATGCATGAGTCCTGCTCCAGATCCAAATATACATGGGGCTTTTCGTGATCTTTCCTGCTTGGAATTGGCAGCCAACACATTGGATTGAACCACAACCATGGAGCATTAATGGTTAGAAGTCTGAGAATAGGGTAATCCTATGTCTGACAATGCTGATTTCTGCCTTTCAGTCTTGGAGTGTTGAAGCTCTACAGTGGAGCAGTGGCAACATCTCCATAGATTGTGAATCAGCAATCCTCTCTCATGGAAATATCACTGGTAATCCCACCACTTGCATTCCAAGTGACTTCTCGTTGTTGGTCACTGGTCAGTGGGCTCAGACTGTAATTCATTGGTGAGAAGCTGAGTCACTTTGGCTCAGGACAGCTCAAGGTCATTCAGCACAGCAATCTGCAACCTCCACATGAGCTTGCAAACCCCACGGACAAGCTTTGCGCCTAAGTACAAATGCAGATGAAAGAGTGGAAATAGCGATTTACCCATGGGTAATTGACCTTGAATTATTTGGTTCTTGCTGACATGAAGTGTTGTGAAATGGCACTGACATGATCAGATTCAGATTTATTTATTTATATGTGCATTAAAACATATAGTGATATGCATGGTTTATGTTAACATCCAGCAAAACCTAAGGACGTGCTGGGGGCAGCCCACAAGTGTTGCCACACATTCCAGCACCAGCCTGACATGCCACAATGTTCAGCAGATCAACACAAGCGACAACTCAACAACAACATGAACAACAAAACAACTACAGCAAAACAAACTGCTTTCCCACTGACTCGCACACACAAGCAGGTCTTGAACCTCAGAACAGACCGCCTCCAAGCATTTGACCTCCAGTCCTTAACCTTCAGGCTCTCAGACTGTTGGATTCCAAACCTCAGTCCCTGACTCAGACTCACAGACATCATGCCTCTGATCTCCGGACAAGTTGACTTAAGAACTTCAATCTGCAGGGCTCAACCTCTGGACTCTCCAACTTCAGACGTCACTGGAAATGTTTGGAAGAGAAGTCACAATAGACTTTGGTATTGTAGCACCATGTGATCTGTGACACGGGAACAGTTTTGCTAGAGAAAAATGAGTTTATTATTTGGTATATCTTAATGCAATGATTGCACCTAATTGCCCTTGAAGAGAACACCTTCTTGATTTGCTGTGGTGCTTGTGATGGTCTGATCAAAGCTGCAACATAGTGACCATGAAGAGTAATACCATCTTTACAACTCTGAATGGTATCCTGGACTGTAATGGAAAGCTTGGTAAATAGTTGCCAATCTGTTTTGCCAATGGTATATACTGCAGCCTCAATGCATGGTAGAGGCCAATAGGTCAATCGGTACATTTAATGTCAGAGAAACGTATGCAATATACATCCTGAAATTCTTCTTCTTTGCAAACATCCACAAAAGCAGAGGAGTGCCTCAAAGAATGAATGACACTTAAATGTTAGAACCCCAAAGTCCCCCCAGCTCCCCCTCCCACACACAAGCAGCTGCAAAGCAATGACCTCCCCTCCACCACCAGCAGAAAAAGCATCGGTGCCCCCCATCAAGCACGCAAGCGTGCAGCAAAGCATGAATATAGACACAGAATTGCAGTACCACAAAGACTACTCACTCACCCGGTAATTCAAGATACCACAATTTCTCTCTCGCCCTAATAGGGGAAAAAGAGGTGTCCTCATTTCGCAGTGAGAGGGGAGACATAACAAAGCAACTTGTTGATTTATGGTGTTAAAAGTGGCCAGTAGTTCAAAATGAAAGCAAAAACTAACCAGGCTGCTTGTCCTGAATGAGGTCAAGCTTCTTAGGCATCTTTGGGGCTTCAGTCATGGTAGGCGGAGAACCTTTTTCAATGTGGTTGGAGTTGCAAGTGGAACATAATTTTCACCATCTCTAAATTTAGTTTTGCATTGGAAAAGCTTTGCAAAGCCAATAGCTGAATCTCTTATTGAAGAACATCCAACCTCAGGTATGGTCTTTTATTTTCTCATACAGAGTAATTGACCCCTGGCTGGGGCCAATTTCTAATTAATAATGATCCTCAGGAAGCTGAAAGTAGGAGACAGTAATGGTAATAGTGTTAATTGCCAGGAGAATGAGCATCAATGGCAAGTAATCAAGTAAATTATATACTTGGACATGTAATTTGCTAGATCATCCCACACTTTTGAGTGTTGTCAAGGCCCCTGTTATATGCAAGCATGATTGCCTCTTTTTCTGAGCTTTTTTTTCAGACTCTGCCTCAGATGACAGTATCTTGTAAGCTTCCAAGGTGCACAGTGTTGATATTAAGAATGTTGGTGGTAGACAAGGAAAACTTGCAGAATCAGGTTTGTCACCATAAATAGATAGTGGTTCCTGTGCATTAGTGGTCACCAACCTTTTTAAGCCCAAGATCCCCTACCTCGGCCTTAGTGAAAGGCAAGATTGACCCCAGATCGATTAGTTGCATGCATGCGCACTGGGCAGAAAAGACTGGAAATAAAACCCCGCAACCCGGAGGTAGAAATAATGTATAAACACCAGGGGTACCCACCCTTTTTTGCACCGTGGACCGGTTTAATATCGACAATATTCTTGCGGACCGGCCGACGGGGTGGGGGGGTGTTAAACACGACTGGAATACAGCGATACTCGAAGGGGGTTCCTTATGTCCAGTCTATTCCCCAATTTAATTTTCGCAGCTCTCGGCACTTAGCTTCTGTCCCACTTGCTCACGTTTTTTTCAGCTGAGAAAACTCAATGCGTTTATCTTTAAGTGCAGGGTGCTTGGATTCAAGGTACCGAACCAGTCTTGAGGGCTTCATTGCCTCATTAGACAGCCTCCAGGCCCGAACTGCATCTTCCCGCTCCCCCGCCGCCAGACGCCTTGGCCAGGTGCGGCTGGTCGTGGGTGGGGTGAGAGGACAAGGTCAGGGCCGGAGGTCCCCATACCGGGGCCGCGGTGGTCGCAATCCGTAGAGAGTGACAGACTGAGCAAGGAGTGCAACAGGACGCACACCCCCCCCCCCCGTAGGATCTATCAGCCGACAAAAAGTTTGTTTCAGTAGATCGTAGCGCGGTATCTGCTCTGCTACTTACGAAACTCTGAGCCCGAATTAGATCGTCAGCGAATATTTTAGCATTGGGTTCCCCACAAACATTCGGTGTGCTATAAGGTGTGTCCATCTGTCCGCGCTCCAGGCCAGCAGCAACGGCACTTACCGCCAGCTCTGCGAGGCGGCCAGAGATCCCTGGCCGCGAGGGTGTCACTGTGTTTAGGTGACTGATGACCTCGCGTGGGTTGAAGTTCAACAGTGGGCGTGACAGGGACTGAGGAAAGGTGCAGCTGACTCTCATCGTTTCCTGGCGACCCGGTGGTTGGAGACCACTGAAGTACACTGTGTAGTGCGGGGGAGCTACACACATGCGCACTGGGCAGAAAGAACGGAACTAAAACCCTGCAACCCAGAAACAATCTCTCAACAGTATTTGTGTATTTATTTTTCTTTTTTTTCGGGATCTACTGGGAAAGTCTCAAAGATCGACCAGTCGATCACGATTGACGGGTTGGCGACCACTACTGTACATACTTTAAAATGTGCAGAGCTAACATTTATAAGTTGTGGAACCATCATGTCAAGACTATTTTGTGTCCTGAAAAATAAGTTTTACAATGCACGGTTTAGCAGAATGACTCAGCAAAGACAAGTTGGGCTGAAGGGCCTGTTTCTATGTTGTAAGACTATATGTCTCAACCAGGTTAATTTTTTTAAATGTGAAAACGCAATAATTATGTTGCTTCAATTATCATTGAGTGTTTTGTATCCAAGGGGATAAAAAAAAAGGAATTCCTTTCTTGAATGTTGTAAATTCTTCCCTGGTGTTGCAAATTCAGTGGTGCATGACAAAGCAGGACCTGCAGCCCAAAATAAAATCATTACAATGCAATTCAATTTCAATCTGTTCAACACAAATTCAACGTAATCACATTATTTATGTTAAATATGGAGGAAGCATGACACTAATCAAAACATTTAGAATCTGTAAAATTTGGTTTGATAAGAAGTGCCTATTTCTGTTCAGTCTGTTCTTCATTTTCTTTTCCTGTGCTTGCATTAATGAAGTGACTTAAGGGACAAATAAAAGTTGATTTAATCAACTCCTGTACCTGCCTAAAGGGAGATTTTAAAAAAGCAAGGTAATGAATGCTGAAACACAGCAGAGAATATTGATTAACTGCAAATGTAAAAATCAGCCCCTAATTTCTTGTAATGTTCAGATTATATTGTACTCTCGGGAGCAGGTTTTATAATGCATCATTTATCAGGACGATCAGGTTAAATCTTTTTATGATGAGAACTCTGTAATTATGTTGCTTCAATTATCTTCATCCTTTTAATTTTTGAATCATCCATAAACTGACTTCAATTATGAATTAAAGCATTAATTTAATTAGTGTGGCCACATTGTGGGGCAAATGGTCTGTTCCGTACAGTACTGGTCTATGTTCTCTATTCCATGTGACCACGTTAGCAAAGGCTAAGTGAGTTAAACTTCAGTACTTCCACTCACTACTAATAGTTATGTAAGACGACGAGTTCCTTTGCTTGCCTCATCACTCTTGCGTATAAAGTTGAGTAATAATACCGAGCTAAGTCCCTGAGTTACAGTTTGAAACAAATTTAGTTATTAGGGTCAGATATCCCGATTTTAAGTCCAGCTTTCTTTTCATTGGTGATCAGAGTTAAAAAGTAAATAGTACTGCTGGGTCCTGCTGTGCATTTCCTACTCAGTTTGGGTAGGAAGTCATTGAGAAGCCAGAAAATTGTGAGGTCCTGAGGCAAGGTCAGCTGCCCAGTCATCAGCTGGGAGTCTCTCATTCACTTGATGTAGTTTAAGCGAGAGTTAGACAAGGTTGCTTTGTGAAGTGAAGGGGAAAAACATACACGGAAATAAAAAAGCAAAATTAAAACCTTACCATTTTGGACCTCTTCCAATCATTTTTATTTTGACTTGGTATGGTGAGAAACCCAGTTTTCTTTCTTTTTCAGCAGGACACTATATGCATATGGAATAAAGTAACTGACAGAAAACAATGAAAGCTGTTGAAGGACAGTGATCATGTTTTTACAGATTTATTTGTATGTGTTTGCTAATACGATTTTTATAAATGGTGACTTTGTTTTTGTTCATTCATGAGCCCATTATCTTGGGATTGTTAGATTAGACTGGTTAATTATTATTTTCTTTACAACTGAACAATTAATTTCCTGTTAGTAGTTCTTATAACTACTTATGTATGTGTAACTGTTTAGTATGGTTCTTAATGGTCACAGTATACGTATACAGCTGTTCAGTGTGTCTTCTAGTGCTTACATTTGTATAATTCTGGAAGTTTCTCTTGGTATTGTATTATATGAATAGGAGTTATCTGATTGGATAACTCGTACTTGCAAGTTTGAATGGAACATTTCTTATCTATGGAATATATAATGTGCTGACCATGCAGTGGGACGTCTTCTTTTTTTCTTTCTCTCCCTTCTGCTACTAGCTTCTTTTCCTGTTACTGTCAATTTAACAATTTACTTTGTTCTAATAAAGCTTAATAAAATGATTGTGAACCAACAAATTTTGTGTCCCTTTCCTGACTTCTGAAAAAACCTTGGATTAAAAACATCAAAATCCAACAATTTGGCGTATTCAACAAGAAGTCAACAAAAAAGTCAAAAAGCAAATGTTTAAAAAGAAACTGACCTGGCCAAGCAAGTTGAGTTACCATTGTGGCAGGGACTCACGTACACCACACCAATGCAGGTTTAAAGGTGAAACTTGCAAACAATGCCACAAAGTAGGTCACATACAAAGAGCATATCAAGCAGAAAAAAATTAATGGACTACACAGGGAAGACAAAAAGATATAAAGTCAATTTGCAGTTTCAAAAGGAGCACTATTCTGCAAGCTGCTGGTGAAAAACTCACAGTTGGGGGGGGTGGGGGTGCTGGACTGACCCCTATACATTGCTGAGGCCAGACAGCAGCTTTCAGACCCCCTCCTCTTACCTACTTGGCAACATCAGGCTGTTTTCTCCCGCACCATCACCAACTTCATTGACTCTGGGGATCTCCCATCTAGTGCCACCAACCTCATAATTCCCTTACCCTGCACTGCTCCTTTCTACCTCCTACCCAAGATTCAGAAATCTGACCCTCCAGGTAGGCACATTGCTCCTGCCTCACTGAACTCTTGACACACACGTCAGCTTAATTCTCCCCCTTGATCAGTCCCTTCCTAGCTACACCCATGGCACTTCACATTCTCCCAATTACTTGAATCACTTTAAGTTCTCTGGCCCTGATTACCTCATTCTCACTATGGATGTCCAGTCCTTATACACTTTTATTCTCCCATCACGAAGTCCTTAAAACTCTCCACTCCTTTCTGGACAACAGACCTAACCAGTTTCCCTCCACCACCATCCTCCTCCTCTGTTTGGTGGAACTGGTTCTCACCCTCTGTAATTTCTCTTTCAGCTCCTCCCTCTTTCTCCAAACTCAAGGTGTAGCATGGGCCCCAGCTGCCCATCACCTCCCTCTGATGTCCTGCCTTTCCTTTTCTCCCATGGTGCCCTGTCCTCCCCTATCAGAATCTTTCTTTTTCAGCCCTTTACTTCTTATACCTATCACTTCCCAGCTTCTTACTTCGTCACCTCTCCCCGCACCCCCCCCCCCCCCACCACCACCACCAACCCACCTTCTGCCTCACCTGGTCCCACTTGGTTTTGGCCTGAAACGTTGACTCTACTATTTTCCATAGATGCTGCCTGACCTGCTGAGTTCCTCCAGCATTTTGTGTGTCTTGCTTGGATTTTCAGCATCTGCAGATTTTCTCTTGTTTCCACTTGTTACCTACAAGCTTGTACTCCTTCCCCTCCCCTACCTTCTAATTCTGTCTTCATCCCCCTTTCTTTCCAGTCCTAAAGAAGGATCTCAATCTGAAACATTGACTGTTTATTCCTTTCCATAAATGTTGCCTGGCTTGATGAGTTCCTCCAGCACTTTGGGTCTGCAGCTTATGATTTAAGATATACTGGTTTCTAGTTTTTTGTAATTTTACCTCAACAATTCGACTAAGGATCAAATGACATATTTCCAATTTGCCCATGGTTGCAAACTACGTGTGAGTGTGAGATTATAAAGAGAATGTAAATAAATTAAATCAGTGAGGACCAGCATGGCACATGTGTTATGAATGTGAAGCAACTCTGAGGGGCCGAAGGGTACAAAGTAGCCCCCTCCTTTTTGAGATTCGCAAGATCGCTATTAATTTGGGTCTGGGACCCAGGAAATGAGAAAGAGACACGCAGAATACACAGTGTTTGGAATGCGTCCTGGCCTCAGCAAAACAGAACCACTGATAACGGCTATTGTCTCTTGGAGACGGAATTGTGTATTGAGTACTGTACTATTCATTGAAGCCCCTCAGGGAATGACCAAAAGTGGGCTGGTTGAGGGATGGCATCATCCCAACCTGATTGACATCTGAGACCCCGTGAGTGAGGATAAAAGAGGGTCTGGGGAACAACCCCTTTAGACGCATCAGGAGAAACGCTGGAAATCCAGTGACAGCGTTTTATAACGAACGCCGGTGAGGGCTCGTGTGCGTCTTCCCTTGCCAGGGTGGCGGGCTCATCACGGAAGAATTGTTTAGCTTAAGGAGAGGCCACAAGTGAACGGCCACACCAACGAGACTCCGACGGATCAAAATCATAAAAGGAAAGCCGGCAAGTTTTTCTTCAAAATCTCTCTCTCTCTCCAACCATTGCAACCCAGTAGTCCCCAAAGGATGCAGCCTGCATGAACTGAGTGAACTTTATATTCCCATCGGACAATACATTATCCCCTAGACAACGATAGAGCTTATTTCTTACTGATTATTATTATACCCGCACTTTTAGATTTAGTATTGATGACGTATATTATCTGTATATTTGCATTGATATTATTTTTGTGTATTTTTACTAATAAATACTGTTAAAAATAGTATCATCAGACTTCAACGGACATCTCCATCTTTGCTGGTAAGTGACCCACTTACGGGGTTCGTAACAATGTGGGGGCTCGTCCGGGATTTGAATCCAATTTGGAGGGCCAGTGAATCAGGCTTTTAAGTCCAAACTTGGATCTGGTTGTGTGGGTAACCAGACAGGAAACCATCAAAGATGGACATAGATGAATTCATAGAAAACCCGACTCTGGAGGCGCTAGAGGCTGCCACAAAGTCGGACTTGATAAATATTGCGAAAGGACTAAACCTCGCAGAGGTGAGGTTGTCAATGAAAAAGCGGGAGGTGCGGAGGGCCATAACTCAGTATTATATTGTGAAGAATGTGTTTTCGGCTGAGGTATTGGAAAATATCCCTGAATAGGTACCAGCTAGTGGGATGGCTCAGTTAGAGTTGGAGAAATTAAGGTTGGAACATGAAATTAAGTTAAAACAGCTGGAAGCAGCTGAAAAAGAGAAGGAAAGGGCCAAAAAAGAGAAGGAGAGAGCCGAAAAGGAGAAAGAAAGCCGAAAAGCAAAGGGAGCATGAGCTCCAGCTAAAGGAGTTAGAGGTGAAAAGGGAGCAGAAAAGAGCTGAGAAGCAGAGGGAGCATGAAATTAAGTTAAAAAAGCTGGAAGCAGCTGAAAAAGAGAAGGAAAGGGCCAAAAAAGAGGAGAGAGCCGAAAAGGAGAAAGAAAGCCGAAAAGCAAAGGGAGCATGAGCTCCAGCTAAAGGAGTTAGAGGTGAAAAGGGAGCAGAAAAGAGCTGAGAAGCAGAGGGAGCATGAAATTAAGTTAAAAAAGCTGGAAGCAGCTGAAAAAGAGAAGGAAAGGGCCAAAAAAGAGGAGAGAGCCGAAAAGGAGAAAGAAAGCTGAAAAGCAAAGGGAGCATGAGCTCCAGCTAAAGGAGTTAGAGGTGAAAAGGGAGCAGAAAAGAGCTGAGAAGCAGAGGGAGCATGAAATTAAGTTAAAAAAGCTGGAAGCAGCTGAAAAAGAGAAGGAAAGGGCCAAAAAAGAGAAGGAGAGAGCCGAAAAGGAGAGGGAGTATGAGGAGAAGGAGAAACAGAGGCAACATGACTTGGACATGGAGAAGTTAAGGCAAGAGCGAAGAGCTCAAGGGTCAGACCGAGAGGAGAAATTTAATGTTAGTAGGGAGTTTAGGTTAGTACCTCCGTTCGAGGGGACGGATGTTGATAGTTATTTCTTGTATTTTGAAAAGGTGGCAGTGAGTCAGAAGTGGCCCAGAGATCAGTGGGTGGCGTTGTTACAAAGTGTGTTAAAAGGGAAGGCACAACGGGCATTTGCGGCGTTGTCCATGGCGGAGGAGGAGTCTGAGAATTATGACAAAGTAAAGAAGGCCATTTTCGGACCTACGAATTGGTACCTGAGGCCTATAGACAAAAGTTCAGAAATTTAAAGGAAGTGTGGAATCAGACATATGCAGAGTTTGCCTATGAGAAGGGTGTGCTCTTGGATCGTTGGTGTGCAGCAGAAATGGTGGAAGAGGATTTTTGGCATCTCAGGGAGTTAATTCTGATTGAAGAATTTAAAGGTTGTGTTTCGGATTATATCCGGATGTATTTGAACGAGAAGCCGAATAAGTCCATATCCGAATTTGCTAGGTTCGCAGATGAATATGCCCTAACCCACAAGACAAAGTTTTTCTCGAATAAGAGTTACCAGAAAGACCGTGGGAACGGTAGAGAAAGCCCGCCGGCTGAGGCAGAGATCCAGCCGGGAGCTAGTGGTAAAATTAAAGAGGAGGAAAGGCAAGACGGCAGGAGAGGTCCTGGCTTGACCTGTTTTAATTGTGGAAAGGTGGGTCATATTGCATCTAAGTGCCTTTCTCCGAGGAAGGAGGTAGGAAAAAGGAGAGCAGCAGTCCCTACAGGATGTATTGTGGTGATCAGTAAATCGACGAGAAAGGCCCAGGTAGACAGAATACGAGAGGGGTCTGAGAAATTTATTTCAGAAGGAACTGTGTCTGTGAAAGAGGGAGACACACCAGTTCCAGTGCGGATCTGGAGAGACACGGGAGCTGAGCTGTCATTGATTCGCAGTACTAGATTTTGGTTCTGAGATGGGAGAGGTAGCTTTGAGAGGCATAGGAAAAGGGACAGAAGCTGTGCCTTTGCATAGGATCATTATAAATTGTGAGCTGGTATCTGGACCAGTTGAAATAGGGGTGCGATCAGAATTCCTGAGAACTGACGTAAACCTCCTTCTGGGTAACGATTTAGCTGGTGGTGACGTTTTGTCGGCTATGGAGCTGACGAGCCAGCCTGTAAGTGTTGAGGACCCGCCCCTAGATGCCAAGATCTGTCCCACATGCGCAACCACTCGTAGCATGTCGAGAAAGGCAGCTGAGAAAGAGACCAGTATTGATTTGGCTGAGACGTTTTTAGCGACCCTGTACCAAGAAGGGTTAGAGGGTGGTAAAATGGAGAATAGGGAGGTGAAAGAGAGTAAAGGAAAGGAGGTAGACCTGCCCTTAGCCAGGAGGAAATTTATAGAGGCACGGAGTAAAAATGAGAAACAGATAAGGCTGTTAGAAGGTCCAGGGTTGGACATGAATGATCTGTCTGGTTTGGCAGAACTGTTTGAAGAAGTTGAAAATTTTAAATGTGTTCCCGATAATGAAATGAGTGCAGTCCTAAATGAAAAGGATGCCATTACCTTGAAGAAGTCTGCTGGGTTGGCAGATGAGGTTGTTTCAGCCGGCAGGGTTGAGTTTTCTCTGGAAGGGATTTGCCCAGAGAGTAACTGGGAGGATCAGGGGAACTTAGAATTTGAAAAGGGTACAGGTATTGAAAGCCTGGAAGAGGCAGATGTCCTGTTTGAGTGTGTTCAAGATGTGGATGCACGTGGTACTGAACCTAGTAATGGAACTCAGAAAATGTCTGAGGTATTTGATTCAGTTGAAAAGGAATGCAGTCCTTGTGGGTCAGATAGACTTGGTTCAGTGAAGAAAGGGTTAACTGTGGTACTAGTGGGAAGTGAGAATTCCCAGTTGTTTGTGCTCGAAGGTGTGTTAAAAGTTAGTGAGGAGATAAAAGGTGGTGAGGTGAATATTATTATTGAAGGGAAAGGGAAAAGTGTAGTTCCTAAATTGAATGAAGAAAATTTAAAGTCTGAATTGATGTCAGAAGCAGTAACCAGGCTGAAGGGACAATGGCTTGTTAACACGGTGCCTGCGAATCAATTACAGGTTGATTTGGAATGTAAAGGTGCCCCACACACTATTGTCATTCAAGAGTGTGCTGTGAAGAGGCAGAATTTGAAATGCTGTTTGGACAAAGAGGGATCGTTTGCAGAGTTTAAACTGAAAACGAATAGCATGAAGGGTCCTGAAGATAAAACTAACGACTTGCTTAAAAATAAAGAATTGTGTAGAAATTCGGCAAATGGGCTAAGTTTAGAAAGCATTGTTGATAAAATAACTCCTATGAAAGGAGCACGCAAAAGCCTATTCCACACTGGTATGCAAGCTAACCACGTGGGAGTTAACTGGAAAAGGGGCGAGGGTTGACGGGATGCCACTTTAAATAACAGGATCCGGTTTTAAGGGATTTCGACAAAGCATGTGAATAATAACGACAACCCCCATGGAAGATTGACTGTTAAGTTTGAAAGTAAAATAAAGATTAGTATTTGCATGAACTTTTGTAATATACACTTAAGCTAAGATCACAACTCTTTAGTTTTTGTTTGCTGAAGAAAAAGCAATAAAAAAATAGGTGGTTATTAAATTGGAGTCTGATGCTACAAGAATTTATTAAGGTACAAGATGTTAAGATATTAAAGGAAGTGACAATGTAATTGCTAACTGTTTAGATGCTGAATTGAATGTATAACTGTATTACTCTGTAGTGAAAAAAAAACTCTTTTGTATTGTGTTAGATTCCGAAATCCTGTAAGACTCTGTATTAATTAATTTTTACCTGTGGTAAAAATCTTAGAAGGAAGGGGGTGTAATGAATGTGAAGCAACTCTGTGGGGCCGAAGGGTATAAAGTCGCCCCCTCCTTTTTGAGAATCGCAAGATCGCTATTAATTCGGGTCTGGGACCCAGGAAATGAGAGAGAGACACGCAGGATACGCAGAGTTTGGAATGTGTCCTGGCCTCAGCGAAACGGAACCACTGATAACGGCTATTGTCTCTTGGAGACGGAATTGTGTTTTGAGTACTGTACTATTCATTGAAAACCCTCAGGGGACAACCAGAGTGGTCTGGTTGAAGGATTGCATCATCCCAACCTGACTGACATCTGAGACCCCGTGAGTAAGGATAAAAGAGGGTCTGGGGAACAACATCTTTAGACGCATCAGGAGAAACGCTGGAAATCCAGTGACAGCGTTTTATAGCGAATGCCGGTGAGGGCTCGTGTGCGTCCTCCCTTGCCAGGGTGGTGGGCTCATCATGGAAGAACGGTTTAGCTAAAGGAGAGGCCACAAGTGAACGGCCACACCAACGAGACTCCGACGGATCAAAATCATAAAAGGAAAGCCGGCAAGTTTTTCTTCAAAATCTCTCTCTCTCTCTAACCATTACAACCCAGCGGTCCCCAAAGACTGCAGCCTGCATGAACTGAGTGAACTTTATATTTCCATCGGACAATACATTATCCCCTAGACAACGATAGAGCTTATTTCTTATTGATTATTATTATACCCGCACTTTTAGATTTAGTATTGACGACGTATATTATCTGTATATTTGCATTGATATTATTTTTGTGTATTTTTACTAATAAATACTGTTAAAAATAGTATCATCAGACTTCAACGGACGTCTCCATCTTTGCTGGTAAGCGACCCAGTTACGGGGTTCGTAACACATGAAATATAACGAGGAAAACTGTGAAGTTTTTCACTTCTGTGGACAAAACAGAAAAGTAAAGCATTTTTTTAAAATGGTGACACATTGATTAATACTGATATTCAAAGCTACCTAATATTCCTGTACACAAGCCACTGAAAGCTAAAATATCAGATGTCGCTTGCAATTTGGAAAACAAATGGTATGTTGGCTTTTATGATGAGGCAGTTTGAGTATATAAATAAAAAGTTCTTACTGCAATTATACAGGGCCTTGTGACTTTGTATTTGGAGTGCTATTCTTACTGAAATAAAAAAATATATACTTGCCACAGAGGAAGTTCAGCAAAGGTTCACGGGGATGGTAATTTGCAGTATCAGGAGAGATTGAATCGACTGTATTATCTAGGTTTAAAAAGAATTAGAAGAGACAGGACTGAAACTTTAACATTTCTTATATGGGTCAGTGGCTCAATGCAGAGAGGATTTTTCTTCTGGTTTTGGAGTCTATTCCCAGAGACCACAGTCTCCAAATAACTGGTAGACCATCAGAACTGAGAAAAAGAGATATTCCTTCAGGTGAAGAGTGCTGTATTTTTGGAATTCTCTACACTGGAGGGTTATGAAGGATCAATCATTGACTTCATTCAGAACAGATCGACAGATCCAAATTTCTGGATACTGAAGAAATAAGAGGATATAGAAATAAGGAGGAAATGCAATCAATGAAAAATGTATCAGATGCAGCTTGCATTGACTTGACTTGTTTCACCCTCCATGCAACCTAGCTCACTGGCTACTTTATCACAAATAGTATAAGGAAACAGATGGGCTTTGCAAAACTTGGATGTGGCATTTTTACTTAACCCTGTTTTACTTTGATATATTTGAGAATTCCAATACCATCCTTGAACACTGATGTGGTATCACCCACTACCTTTATTAATTCTCTTTCAGTTGACTCTAAAGTATGTGGCATGCAAAGGGTGAATGGATCGCCAATCAAGTTTTAGTTGTCTCAGCCAATCATGACCCAACAATGCTGGCCCTCCTGATTTTACCACATGCAAGCCCAATGTGGCTTGTCGATTGTTGTAATTCACTGTTATGAATGTCACTCCCACAGGAATTATCTTTCTCTGGTATAATTTCTTAGTTGGATGCTGTATCTACAGGCTTCAGTTCAGTTTCTTTGAAATGCCATTCAAACTCATTTTGTGGAATGACTGAATAGCTGAGCCAGTGGCCAATTCCATCTTAATTAATTTCCCATTCCTTTCTGGTGTAAGCCATATTGTAAATCTCAAGATTACCCACTCCTGTGTCACCCTCAACATTATCAGAGTTTTCATCAACAGCATGTAGATTAATGTTCTTTCTGAAAATGCAAATTGACTTTTTATCTTTTTCTGTTCCATGTTCAGTCCATTTATTTTGTCCGCTCAATCATGCTTTCTCTATGTGTCTTACTTTGTTGAATTTTCTACAAGCTTTGCCTTTAAACCTACATTGGTCAGGTGTTTGTGAGTCCCTGCCACAACAATTTGTTTGGCCAGGCCAGTTTCTGTTTCAATGTTGCAATTTTGTTCACACTCACTTTCAATTAGCATCTCTGTCTGCTGTTACCATTGATACAGCTATTTCAACTGCTCTTTGAAATGTCAGTTGTTCTTCACTTAGTAGATGTTTTTCAATGCTTTCTTGTCAGATTCAACAAACTAAATGATCTCTTAGTTCATCATTAAACCAATCATTGAACCGACAATGCTCAGACAATCTCTTCAATTCTGCAACACATGCTGAAGTGGACTCGGCTTCCTTTTGATTCCACTTATGAAACTTAAAGCTTTCTGTGATCAACTATGGTTTCAGTTCTAAATGTTCCTGCATTACTTTCACAATATCAGCAAAGCTCCTTTTGACTGGTTTGGTTGGAGCAGTTAAACCTCTAAACAAGCTGTCTGCCTTTAACCCAATGCAGTCCACAAAACCATCACTAGCTTCTCATTGGCTATTTCATTTGCTTCAAAATACTGCTCAATGCACTAGGTATGCATATTCCAGTTATCTCTTGTGCAATGGAACACATCTATCTTTCTGATATAGCTAGCCATTTCTGCTTTATTACTAATCATCATCATCGTTATTGTTATTATTGTCACCTGGTACTCACTGTTCATGAACCCATGAATTTGTCTAATTTCTGTTTTTTCTTAAATTTAAAAGTCTTCCCCTCTAGAAAAGAAAGCGTTCTGCTCTTTTTTTACTCAAACACTTTGCTGTGTTTCAACAGGTAGGTAGTAATCCTGGGTTCATTTTAAAACTTACTCATTGCCATTGTTACATTTTGTAACTCCAGATCATGGAATTAAAAACGCTGAGCAGGGAATAGTGTGTCTAATTCCTTCTTACATTAATTGAGGCACGTGCATATGATGTGGTGGCGTGATGATTTATGTCATTTACCTACTTTTACATATAACCTGTAATGCATTATTTAAACAACAAAGAATGCTTAATCGACCAATATATTTAAAATATTACTGAAAAATTAAATACACAACAACAATCCTTGCAACACTACTAACACTCCTTGCAGTAGGTATGTCCCCCTAGAGCACTGGAAACTAGAACACAGAAAGATACAACACAGTACAGGCCCTTCGGCCCACTATGTTATGCTAATCAATATAAACTCACTCTGCAATCTAACCCTTCCTTCCTACACAACCATAACTTTCCATTTTTCTTAAGTCCATGTATCTATCTAGAAGTCTTTTATATATCCTTAATGTACCCGCATCTTTCACCAATCCCAACAGTATGTTCCAGGTGCATACCACTCTCTGTGTAAAATGACCCACCTCTAACATCTCTTCTTAACTTTCCTCCACTCACTTTAAATGAATGTTCTCTGATTTTGGCCCTTTTCACTTTGGCAAAATGGGTACTGGCTATCAGCTCTGTCTATGCTTCTCATAATCATATACACATCTATCACGTTGCCTCTCACCCTCTGTCACTCAAAAGAGAAAAGCTCTAACACACACAGCCTCTCCTCATAAAACATGTTCAACATCCTGGTAAATCTCCTCTGGATCCTACCTAAAGCTTCCATATCCTTTCTATAATGAGGTAATCAGAGCTGAATACGATACTCTAAGCATTGTCTAACCAGAGTTTTATAGAACTGCAACATTACCTTGTGGCTCTTGAATTGAAATCCTCAACTAATGAAGGCCAGGGCACCATATGCCTTCTTTACCCCCTATAAACTTGCGTGGTAATTTTGAGGGACCCTAAGATCCCTCTTCTCCTCCACATTGCTGAGAATCCTCCCATTAACCTTGTATTCTGCCTTCAAGTTCAATCTTCTGTAGAGTATCACTTCACTGCTTTCCAGAATAAATTTCATCGGCTAATTCCCAGCACAGCTCTGTATTCTGTCTAGATCCCACTGTGAGCAATGATAACCTTCTACACTATCCACAACACCACTAACCTTCATGTGCTCAATTTCTGTAACACTAACTTCATCAATTTGTTCTGTAACTTCCTTGAAAAACTCAATCAAGCATGTGAGGCATGACCTGCTCCTCACAAAGCCACGCTGACTCACCCTAATAAGACTGTGCTTCTCTAAATCCTGTCACGAAGAATCCTTTCCAATAGTTTGTTCACCACTGACATTAGACTCACTGATCTACAATTCTCTGGATTATCCCTTTTACCTTTCTTGAACAACAAAACAACATTTGCCTTCCTCCAATCTTCTGGTACCATCCCTGTGTCCAGAGAGAACACAAATATCATCATCAATTCTCCAGCAATCTCCTCCTTCACTTTCCACAGTAACCTGAGTTACACCTCATCGGCCCTGGGGACTTAACTATACAAATGTTTTTCAGAAACTCCAGCACTACATTTTACTTAATGTCAACATGTATATTTCATGCAGATCTCACTTTTATCATGGTTCCTCTCACCAGTGAACACTGAATCAAAGGACTTCCCATGTCTCCTTCAACTTGTTTCCTCTTCTGTCCCTGATCAGTCTTACCCTCACTCTAGTCATCCCCCTGTACTTTATGTATGTGTAAAACAACTTGGGGTTTCCTTAATTCTACTGATCAAAGCCTTCTAGTGTCCCCTTCCAGCTATTCTACGTTCCTTCTTCAAATCCTTTTGGCTACCTGATAATTCTCAGGAGGTCTGCCTGATCTTTGCTTCCTAAGCCTTAAGTATGCCTCTAAAATTATGGGTTTTAGAGGATGTCTTATAGAGTAGCTCCCAGCCCTACCCTGGGCATCTGACCTGGCTGAATTCCCATTTTTAGTTCACCTAACCTTTGGACTCCAGCTCACCTCTCCTGCCCACCTTTGCACAGTGCCCCACAGGACCTTTCAATGATCCTCCCTAACCCCGTTATTCAGGTGCAGGCCACAATCTCCTCAAAGGCTCTCTCCACTCCCTACAGGTCTTGATATTCATCCACCAGTACTGTTCCTGTTCTCTAGCTAAAACCTCACCCTCCCCATACCCGTGTGCAAATAGCTCTCAGGCACTGCCCTCACTACTGCTGACCCTTCTCCCATTGTATTTTTATTTGCATGCTCAGTACTGTGTTAAGGGAAGTCTGCAACAGGTGATCAGTAATATTCAAGGTGCTAGTGAATTTTTGCAGTGGCATGCCCACAACAAGCTGCAGAATTCGATTTAGTACTTTTTTAATGGCACAGTGGAATTTCTTAGCCCTACTTCCTTTCCTGAAGTTTTACTCCTTCTGTTTAAACATAGCAAAATGATCTTCATCATCCATTACCTGTGAAAGCAAAATCATCATTTGATTTTCCGGTGACTATATTTTATTGATGTCCTTTAGTTTTGATCATTCTATTGAATAGAATGCCCCTATTTAGTCTGGCTTACCAATATTTTTAAAAAACTCTAAATTTTAAAAAAAATGTTGTGCACAGGGGTTGGTTAGTTAACTATTGCCAAAAGCACTCAGAGATCTTATCTTTGTGATAGATAGTCAATTACAATCACAAAATGTAGAATAATGACATCAAAATTTAATAAAAACTTGAACATTTATGACAGAGTTAGATAAGATAAAATGAAAAATTGCAGGAATTCAAGTAGTATCTAGCTTAGCAATAAATCAAAGTTCATGTACTAGAATTTTCATTATATTCTCATGAACAAAATTTTAGTCATCCTAGAAAATCACACTTACAATAGGATATTCCAAGTGGTTACTCGATTGATTTCCTTGGCAGGTTTTCTTTCAGCAAAAATTTAAAATCACAATATTCTGTATTTGGAATTATCTAAATGCAGTAATTTTAAACTTATCTTGTCACTGCTATCAGACTGTCTCAGTCACTCCAGAATATACTTTTTATGAATGTTTGCCACATACAAAATGCCTTCATATGTTTGATTCTTAAGCTTTGATGCTGAAATCCTGTGACTGCTTGAAGTATCTCTGATTTGCTACAAGATAAATATTCCCTGTGTATTATAGTACTGAAATTATAATTGCTAACTTGCTAAAGAGGAAATTATAAAATGAAATGAACAAAATCAGAGCCAGCAATGAACTGGAAAAATTTAAATTAGATCGATGAAATTAATGTTTGATGTTCAAGTGTTTTTTTTCCTACTCATTCTAGGTTGTCACAGGGTCCAAGCAGTTCAATATTTATATTTACATTAAAATGTTGCTCATCTTTACAGAATACTATGTTAGATGAAGATTACTTACTACAAAATTTAACTAGAGATATAAAAACAATTATAATAAATAAATATAAAAACCTCTTCTGCCATTCATTGAGATCATGGATACATTTTTTTTCTACAAACAACAAAAAAAATACAGCACATCCACAAAAACCACGACCATAACTAAATCAAATTAAATATTGAGCAGCAAAAGGGAGAATAATATAAAGGCAAAAGTAAACATACACAGCAGAGGTGCACCGCACCAAAAAACCCTCAGTCCTCACCCCGTAAGAAAGTCCAATACTGGGCTCCATATCCTTTCAAAGATGTCCCCTCTGTCTTCATTACATAGTCTCAGTCTCTCCAAATGTAAAGTGTTTGCCTGTTCTCTCGCCTTAGATCGTACAAAGGCACAGAGTTCATTTTCCACATTTGCAGGATTAACTTCTTGGCAATCACCATTCCAAACAACACAGCCGCTTTTTCGTACTTATTGGCTGAAGATCGGGAGCTTGTTGCTCCAAGGATGGCTATGAGCGGGTCTGGTTCCCACCGCTTCCCATAAGCCTCAGAGAAACAGTGAAAAATACTTTCCCAGTATGCCTAAAGCTTACAACATGACCAGAATGAATGTGACAAGTTACTGTTCTCAGATTTACATCTATTACAAACTGGTGAAACATCAGGATAGAAGCTGTGCAACTTTTCTTTGGAATAATGGAGTCTATGTATTTTTTTAAACTGTATAAGTCTGTGTCTGATGTTGACCAAACAATCATGTATACTCTTTAAACACTCATCCCAGCCCTCCTCTGTCAGTTCTATATCCAATTCATCCACCCATGCCTGTTTAAGTCCTGCAGTATTCACCCGAGCTCCATTATGTAGAATCTGATAAAAATAGGATACAGCACTACGAGTAACTGGATCAAATATATTTATTGCCTCCAGGGACTCATGTTTGTCTAAAACTTCGAAATTAGGTATATATTTCCTAACATAATCTCGAATTTGTAAATATCTAAAAAAAAACTAGATGCAGGGATATTGTAAACTGCTTGTAACTGTGCAAATGAGGCAAAGTTTCCATTAATATATAGGTCACCTACACTACAGATGCCACTCTGTTTCCAGGATGAAAAAACAGTATCATTCAGGCCAGGCAAAAAGGAATAATTGTCACAAATCGGAGTGTCAATATAAGTTTTTGAGGCCTTAATGTTTAGTTGAATCTGCTTCCAAATTCTTATAGTGCTGCCAACCACAAAGCTGTTACTAAAATGTGACTTATTAACTGCAGTGGGGCTATTAAGGAGAGCTGGTAAGGAAGTCTTCTTACAAGGCATTCGCTCTATGAGTAACCATGCTGGGCACGAGTCTGAGGTAGAGGGTGGGCCTTTTTTCCACCATGCAAGAATGGATAGGTGGGCAGCCCAGTAATACATTTTAACGTCTGGTAGGGCAAAACCTCCTGCTTCCTTGGGCTTTGACAAGTGTTTTCTAGTCATTCTTATGGCTTTATAATTCCAAATAAAGGGTATAATAATTGAATCTAATTGCTTAAAATATGACAGAGGAATAAAACATGGAATTGACTGGAAAAGATGAAGAAATTGTGGCAGTACAATCATCTTGATTGCATTAACCCTCCCCACCAAAGAAATTGGAAGGGTTTTCCAAAAGTCAGTATTGCAATTAACCTGTTCAAGTTTGTTTCGCCAACTCACTTGCAAAAGGTCATCTGGGTTTTTTGTAATAGATAGGAAAAATTATCATAAGTTATTTTAAAGGGAATAGACTGTAAATACTCTGTATTAACCACTGCTGTGACTGGCATTAGTTCACTCTTATCCCAATTAATAGAGAAACCTGAGAAACTACCAAAATTATTAATTAGAGTCAGAAGGGCGGGTATTGATGTTTGTGGGCTGGAGATATATAAAAGGACATTGTCAGCGTATAATGAAAGGTGATGTTTATGTCCATGCATATCAATGGGAGATATCAAAGGGTCCTGTCTGATGCTAACAGCCAGTGGCTCAATGATAACTGCAAACAAAAACAGAGAAAGGGGGCAGCCCTGACGAGTCCCACAATGAATTGCAAAAGGGGAGGAAATATTCTAATTAGTGATAATAGAGGCAGATGGGTGTGAATAAATTATCTCAATCCATTTGATGAAAGATGGTCCAAATCCTAATTTCTTAAGCGCAAACATCACATATGGCCATTCCACATGGTCAAACGCACGTTGCACATCTAATGAAATGATTATAGCCTTTTCTGCATGTTTTGTATATAAAATATTGAAAAGACGACACAAATTAAAATGCATATGTCTACCTGGCATAAAGCCAGTTTGATCTGGATGAATAATAGAACAAATGCATTCTTTTAACCTATAGGCCAGGACTTTCCCGAGAATTTTGGTTTCAATGGGCAGCAGCAAAATGGGGCAATATGATGAAACCACCTCAGGATCACGGCCTGGTTTTGGAATCAGAGAAACATTGGCTTTACATAAAGTAGGTGGCAATCTGGAAGCTCTCTTGGAGTGATTCAACATACGTAAGAGCAGAGGTGACAATTTTGGACCAAATACTTTTAAGAATTCCATGCTAAAACCATCCGGACCCGCTGCCTTATTATTGGGGAGGGAAGAGATGATCTTCTTAATCTCATCTAGGCTTATACCAGCATCAAGTGTATTTACTGAATCTGTTGACAGCGTGGGCAGATTCAGATTATCAAAAAATTCTTCCATAGCTTCAACGACCAGATCTCTAGTGATTGGTAAACATTAGCATAGAACTCTGCAAAACACTTATTAATTTTTTCCAGATTTAACAATCAGTCCTCACCCACATCTCAGTGTGAGCTTATTTTCCAGTTCCTCATGCGCTGAACATAACAAACAGTCTCCAGGTGAAGCTGCTATCGATCAATGACGAATCCAGTTAACCAGCGTTAATCCGTTTTTAGGTTTATACGGTGTCCGAATGCCAATTTTTAACTTTTCGGCTCAGGAATTCCTTCACTACGGCTGCAGTGCTAAATGTACTAGTGCTATTGTTAACTGTAACCACAAACATCGCTGCATACCGGAATCCACACCTAATTTTCATGGCTTTACATTTCTCCTTAATGTGCTGAAAATCTTGACGTTTCCTCATGGTAGCCGAGGTTAAATCTGGGTAAATGAACACCGGACGCCCGTCATTTAGCAGCGGAGCTCTCTCCCTGGACAACCGTAGCACCAGCTCTTTCACCTGGTAATGGTGTAGCCTCGCAATAATAGCTCTTGGCCTACCATTTTTAGCAGGTGCTAGGCGCTGGTGGGCACGGTCCACTTTAATCAGCTGATGGAAATGTTCTTCCCCCAGCAACATCGGAAACAACGTGGCTACAAAATCCGTCGGCTTATTGTTTTTGGCTTTCTCCTGAATCCCGATAATGTGAATGTTTTGATGGTGAAACTGGGCTTCAAGGTCATCCACCTGAGCCTGTAGCTGCGTGTTTTGGGATATTAGACTTTCAAGCCGCCTGTCCAACTCTTCGATTCGTCTCTCATATGATTCGGCAGCATCCTCCATTAAAGAAACACGCTTACTGACCTTGGTTAGAGCCGCTGTTAAGTTCATGATTGACTTATTGTGCTCTGCATGTCTCCCGGCTACCAAACTGTACAGTTTGTTTACCGCATCAAGGACTCCTTCGATGGTAGTTGAGACCGAGGCCCTAGCAGAATTGGCTTTAGCTTCTTCTGGGCCTGCTAGCTTCGCGGAAACCTCACCAGAATCCTCTTCTCCTGCGCCCTTTTCTTGTTTCTTCCCTTTACCTGGCTTTGTCATTTCGTTCAGCCTGTTACAGCTCACTTCAGTCACTTAAAAAATAGAATTAACTGCTATTTGGGTGAGGTAAAAGGTGAAGGTAGGCGCAGCTCCCGGGACACACGTCTACCCCATACCAAGATCCCACGTGACCCCACATGAAAGGAGAGTCTAAAGTGTTTCTTACTTTAAACCAGTGATTCCCAGCAGGAGTGGTATCGCCCCCTAAGGGGGCATTTACTTGTCTTAAGGGGTTGTTACGGGGAAACAGAAGTCATCAGGGAGCATTCAAGATTCTTGCGGGGAGGCGGTAAGTAACTCTCTAACTTGGGGCATGAGACCTGACTGACCATTAGTAGAGTAGGCACTTCGAGAGAGAAAAGCATGAGGCATTGAAACAGGGGAAGAACCATAGGTTTGCACGTGGTGAGCCCTCGTCATTACATGTTCAAAATTTAGCAATCTCATCTGAGCTTACCAACCAAACAAACATTATGGGAATGCATAAATTAGCAACCAGGCTGTCACGGAACAAGTCCGTGCTATTTAACAGATGGTAAGTTAAGTGCACTTAAGTTAAGTGTAGAGGAAGTTTCAACTTCCTCTACAATCTATGGAAAACAGGTTGCCAACAAAACACCACTGGCTGGAATGAAATGGTGAAGTAGAGCCAATCAGTAAACCTGCCAACACCATGGATTCCCCTGGAGACCGTTGCTTCATATGTGCGGCCAAGAACAATATTTGGGGATTACGTGATTGGTCAATCGTACTAACAGAAATAGTATAAAGATTGCTTGCTGAACACCTGCTCTATCCCGACTAACATTTAGATTCCAATTTGTATCCTTGTCAAAGCAATTTTTGTTGTTGCGATCATCTTCATCATCTGTGTCAACTCACTGCCATCGTGAACATCTAATAGGTTATTCCCAGTTCACGTTAAGTTTTTATTTTAATTTGGTTCTGCTAATGATGGATAAATATGTACGGTGTGATCTCTATCGGTCTGAAGGTGGTGAAGCCGTGAATTCTAATCCTGCTAACAAACTGCAACTACAGACAGTGTGTCAATACAATGTTACATACCTGGAGGATGGTTTTATTCCACTCCCATCACATCAGGGACAGCCCATGTGTCTTATTTGTAACACTGTACTGTCTAATGAAGCCATGAAAGCATCAAATTTGCAGTAACACTTCCATAAAAGACACCCTGAAAAGGCTACTTATGGTATTTAAGTACTAATGGTGGAAGAAGCATTGGAAAAATGTTGCACACTCAAGTTATTTGGCTTGATAGTGGTCTCGATGCTTCTTATAACATTTTCAAAATAATAACAGTGTGGAAAATCCCATACAATGGGTGAAAGATTAAGAATGCTTGCTGTATCAGAAATGCTCACCACTGTTCACACAATGGATGCCAGTATTTTAAAATCAATTCCTCTGATGTACCCCATCGTATTGACAAAAAGAGTGAAGTTGTTGAGCATCACCTATGCACAGAGATACAAAAAAACAGAATTTGGGACACAACTGGATGAGTCAACTGTGCAAGACAATGAGGCATTGCTAATGGCATATGTACAGTTTATCAAAAATGGAAAAGTTTATGAAGAACTTCTCTTTTGTAAAAAGTTAAAAAATAAATATCAATGGAGAATCAATCTATGATAAGCTCAAGATGCATAGTGAGGATAAAAGTATTCTTGTGCAACAGATGGAGCACCATATATGACAGGTTACCATGTTGGTTTAGTGGCATTTATGGAAGAAGAAATTCCAAGTCTGTTTGCAATCCATTGTGTAATTCATCATCAACATCTTGCAGTCAAATACTTCAGCCAGCAACTTTTTTAAAGCATGATTCTTGTAATATCTGCTATCAACAAAATAAAAACTCATCCATTAAATAACAGAATATTTTGTCAGTTATGCCAAGATAACAATGAAGAGCTTGAACACTTGCTTCTTCACACTGAAGTGCATTGACTGTCAAAAGGCTGTTGCTTAAAATGTTTCTTTGACCTTTTTGACACTGTGGTTGAAATTTTGCTCATAGTTGACAAAAGCTTGGGAAACAAGATTGAACTTCTGCATGAGGATGTGGAAACCTAGTCGATCTATATGAAAAATGAACATTCTAAATATAAAAATGCAGGGTGAGAATCTCAATTTAATCCAGGCAAAAAGTGCAGTGACTGCCTTTATCAGAAAATTGGAAATATATAAACAAAACATAGTGAAACAACTGTTCTCTTAGTTTCCCTGCAGGGAAAGTATGACAGTCTCCTTCACAGATGGTAATTTGCACAAGTACTGCTTACACCTGCAGTCACTGAAGAAGGATTTTCAGAATTGATTCAAGGATTTGAACAACTTGGAAACTCCAGACTGGGTAATTAACCCATTTCTTTGCAAGGTGGAAGAACAGGAAGAGAGCTTGCATAAAGAAATTATTGAAAGTCAGAATAATGAAGCAAAAATGTTTTTCAACAATGTCAGCTTTTGTGGTATGTGTCTACACTGTCATACAAAGTTTCCTAGTCTTTGAAGAAGAGCCAAACTGCTCTTCATTGCATTTCCATTCTCCTAACTTATTGAAAGAGGCTCCAGTGCAGTGAACCAGATACTCACAAACAACAGAAACTGCTTGGACATTGATACGCATGGGGACTTAAGGCTTTTGCTGTCATTTGAACCAGATATTTCAACTTTTGCTAAAAACCATTAAGCTCAAAGATCACATTGTACTGTTGTACTGCATAAGCTAGGTTTAAAGACAAATAAAAATGTAAAGCAGAAACAATTTTCTCATGTTAGCATATGGTAGACATGTTTTTACACTATGG
The DNA here is from genome assembly GCF_048418815.1 of Hemitrygon akajei. NCBI lineage: Eukaryota > Metazoa > Chordata > Chondrichthyes > Myliobatiformes > Dasyatidae > Hemitrygon > Hemitrygon akajei. The sequence goes on from NC_133136.1 coordinate 76,622,227, forward strand.
GAGTGTTGGAAATTATATTGTGCTTAAGAGGGGTATTGGCAAGTATGAAGGTGCTTGGGGGGGGGTGATATTGGCAAGTATGAAGGTGCTTTGGGGGCAGTGTTAGGCTAAAAAAGGTTGGGAAACACTGCCTTAAACACTCACAAAGGACTTTATTGCTATAATAGGCTTATTCTTGAGGTAGCATTTGTACCTGCACTCTACCAGAAAGCTATGGCTAGGTGTTACAAGGCTGTCCAGGTACTCTTTGTTACCTGGATGTCATTATTATTACCGGTACGGATGACAAGAAATATCTCCGAAATCTCAAGGAAGTGTTAAAAATATTACAAGATTACGGGCTCAGAGCGTGATGCGACAATTATGATTTCTTCAAGCCAAGCAAATTTACTGTGGTCACACCATTGGCGCACAAGGATTACACATGCGCTGAGAAAATTCAAGCAGCGGTGGATACTCCAAAGGAAACAGTGACATCAGACACTATACTCACACATTATGATCTACATCATCCAGTGAAGCTTGCCATGCACTATTTGGGATGCTAACACATCCAGAAGAAAGGTGTCCAGAGCTGTCAGAACCACTTCCTGCAGTCCCATAGACAACTTCTATAACCATCATGGAGGAGGCACCAGAACGTGAGATGGCTTCACAGCCACAAGTCTCTCCTGCTTGCCAAGCGGAGTGACCCCTCTTGGAAGGAAATACTTTTTTTAAAGCAAAATATACTTTATTCAAAAATAAAATTATTTACAATGAACCATTCAATGGCATTCAATCTGTTCCAGACGTTTCCCTTACATTCTGTACATTTCCACGCTTTCAGCTACTCAGGTGGCACTACGGTGGTTCATCTTTAAACACCATTGTTGAGGGGTAAACTCCCCGCCACCCTACCCCTTCCGCTCCCGCGGGAGAAGACCTCTAAACTGTGGTCCTTCCCTACCGGGCCCTTGCAGTGGCTACACCAAGTTTCAGTGCGTCTCTCAGCACGTACCCCTGCAGCTGAGAATGTGCCAGTCAGCAGCATTCTCTCACGGACATCTCCATGTGCAGGTAGACCATCAAGTTTCGGGCCGACCAAAGAACGTCTTTCACTGAGTTGTTGTTCTGCCAGCAGCACCGGATGTTGGTCACCATGTGCGTCCCCGGGAACAGCCCATAGATCAGAGTTCTGTTACGCAGCTGCTGGGGATGAATCTCGACACTGTCCCTTCCATCCTCCTCCACACCTTCTCCACAAACTCACAGTGTGCAAAGAGGTGGGTCACTGACCCCTCCTCACCGCAGTCCTCCCGTGGGCAGCGGGATGTGGAGACGACGTTCCGGATGTACAGGAGGGATCTGACTGGGAGGGCCCCTTTCACCGCCAGCCAGGCGAAGTGTTGGTGCCTGTTGGTGAGGTCTGGCGATGAGACATTTTGCCAGACGAACTGGATGGTCTGCTCAGGGAACCACCCCACTGCGTCCATCACATCCTTCTCCTGCAGTGCCTGCAGGACATTACGTGCCGACCACTGACTGACGGCCCTGTGGTCAAAGGCATTGACCTGAAAGAACTTTTCTACGAAGGACAGGTATGGCGGCAAACACCAGCTGACTGGGGTGTTGCATGGGAGAGGGGCCAGACCCATCCTTCGTAGCCTGAAAGGGAAGACGTTATCCCACAAGAGTAAGAATGCTTCCAGAGTGATTAAATCTTTAGACCTGAATGGGATTACATACAGTATTCACACTCACATATAAATAAGTTGAGATGCATTCTATATTGAGCTAGAGTTCATAGCTAAGCAGGGAGGAGTGTTCTGTACTTAATATTTCAGTGATATTTTAATAATATTGTAAATATATGTATTTTTGTTGAAGCATTCTTTGCTATTTAAATAATTCATTATGCATTATATGTAAAAATATGTGAATGGCATATGTCATCATACCACCGCATCAAATACGTACCCCTCACTTAAAGTAAAAATGAAGTTAGACACATTATTCCTGGCTCCATGTTTTTATTTTGATTAGATTCATGTTTTTGAGTTATAAACATAATAATTGTCACAATGGTGATGTGCAATTGAGAGTCTCAGTTAAATTTAAAGTAATTAACTTTATTAAACCAAGTGATAAACCTTTATTAAACCAAGTGATAAGAAGATATTTAAATGGCTAATTATAGAGATACAAAATATTTGAAAATACTGTATATTAAACGATAAAAGCTGCAGAACACAATGATAACATGGTGCATTGTTATGAATAATGGTTTGCATGCATGTTACATGGATACTTTCAGATATAATGCTAAATCAAAGACTATTTGTCCTCTTAATGTAAGTGTCATAAAAAATCTGGCCTGGCGAGATTTGAAGAGCAAATCAGTTGTCCTTGGTGAAGAAATGGCAAAAAAAAATTCCTTCCATGATCTTATGTGTGAATAACTTCTTAGAATTTGAAATGTGGTCACGAGCTAACTACCGTCTTAAACTGTTAGCAGTTTCAATGACAGCTCATTAAGTCACAGGTAAACCATTTCATGCTTTGTCTCAGTGATACAAGTCTATCTCCACCAGTTGATCACTGAAAAAGAGCCAAAAAAATTCATGAAATTGAATTCATACCAGTGAAAAATAATAAATTAACATTGCAAGATTCTGTCGTGTGAAACAGCCAATATTTCCTGGTTACAACAGTCTCTCTACTGAATGAGTTTATTAAAAAAACTATCAAATAGGTAATAATAATATAGGTTATATATTTTAGATCAACTTGGCTTCATTTCTTTATATAGCACCTTCACTGTTATAAAACATCCTAAGATATTCAACAAGATCATTAACTCCAAATGACTTAAGGAGATATTAGTTCAAATGACTAATAACTTGCTGAGAGGTAGGTTTAAAGGAGCCTCTGAAAGGAGGAATTAGACACAGAGAGGAAGTGGGGTAGAGATGGAAGGAATGCTGGAGAAGATGAATGTAGCAAAAGGGAGGTGGTATTAGGTGATAAGTGTTGTATAGAGGAAGATGAATAACAGGTCTCTGGAAAACAGAAAACTAAATGGCTGATTAAGGATTGGAGTGGCTTATTGGTCAATGATGAAAGCAGTAAACATGATTTAAGTAAAAGAAGGAAGGAAGAGTTTAAGAGATTGTTGACTTTTGAAAGTGGACCTATTTCTTATTATCAATCCAATTAGACCAACTAAGATTTGGGGGAAAATTAGGAGATTTTGTGGGTGCAAAACCTTAAAGAGATTGGGCAATCTTAGTATTTTGTAAAAATAGTGCACAATGGGAGAAAGTATTGGGGTCTAAAGCTCAGGGAGGAGGGAAAGTAACGCCAAAGGATTATACTGAATAACAGTGGCTTTGGGGAGTGATCAGTGGAGTGCCTTTAGATGTACCCATGGACCAAGTTAAAAATAATCTAGTTGGGGAAAAATTGTGGATGCTAAATGTCTAAAAGGGTTTTGTAGAGGAGTAAGAACAGATAGCTTATTGATGTTGATTAAATTTGATGGAAAAAGTTGCCAGGTAGGGTTAATGTAGGTTATATGAATTATTTGTTTTGAGCATATGTGCTGCCCTCTCAGAGATGTTTTCAATGCCAGAAGTTTAGTCATGTAGTAGGCGTGTGTAAGGTAAAAAGTGTGCTAGATGTGGTGCAGAACATGATTATGGCAATTTTGGACAAGGTGTTGGGCTAAAATATAGCAACAGTGGAGGAGGACATAGGACTGTGTATGCAGGATGTCCTGATATATATACTGTGGGAGTGCAGCATGTTTGGGCAGAAAAGGGCATATCATATGCTGACACTCTGCAGAAAGTACAGACGATAGTGTTAATGGAATCTATTAATGCCCAGAGTACAGATAGATTAAAGACAGTATGTAAAATGCATGCTTATAAAACAAATGATTTGTTGATTGTTAATAATCTAAATTAGTTACTTTCATGGCAGATGTGCTAAATTGTACAGCACAAACTAAAAGTAGGACAGAAGAAAGTTAAAATTATACTAGAAGCTGCTGAAAAAACATCTAGAGATAAAAGACAACTCTAGAAGTTATTAATGATGCTTTACAAGGAGGAGTAAATAACGTTCAAACTTCAAAGGAAGGTTGTTAATAGTTTTACTAATTTTGAAATGGAATACTAGAAGCCTGTTAACTAATGATCAAGAGTTTAAGAGATTTATGGAAGATTTATCAAATAAACTTCATGTTATACATGTACAGGAAACCTGGTTGAAATCATGTCTGAAAGTTTTAAGATACAAGGATTGTGTACTGAGGCTCTGGGGGTGGAAGTTAGAAACAGGAAGGGGTCAATAACTCTACTGGGTGTTTTTTATATAAATATAAGAAAATGCATCTTTTTTTCAGCACTGACTTTGTCTAATTTTCATATCTATTGATTGCAATCATCTATGATTGGAAGTTGAGCAACACCAAAAGTAAACACACTGGGGTAGAAATTTGTTTTTGATCAATACTCACTTTTCTGGCAGGCAGGGGTTCTGCTTCATTTCTCAACATGGTTCACTGATTTTATTGGAGCAGAATTTCAGAAGCAAAGTACATGATGTAGTCACTGCTTATTGTAAGTTATAAACTGAACCTTTAGATTCTGCAAACATTTAAGTTGTGTAGACAGGAATGCCTATGTTGGATATATCCCATGATTTTTCTAACAGTATTCATTATTTATTTAAGTTCTGACTTGGGAGGAATTATTGCATAATTCTATGCAGGAGGTACAATTACTAGGTAAGCTGCTGATCTCCTACTTACAATTTTGTGGTTATATACAGTGCCTATAAAAAGTATTGACCCCACCCCCTTGGAAGTTTTCATGTTTTATTGTTTTACAACATTGAATCACAAAGGAATTAATTTGGCTTTTTTTGACTGATCAATAGAAAAAAAATCTTTCATGTCAAAGAGAAAACAGATCTAAATTAATTACAAATATAAAACACAAACTAATTGATTGTGTAAGTATTCACCCCCTTTAATATAACACACTGTCATCACTGGTACAGCCAAATGGTTTTAGAAGTCATTAGTTAAATAGAGATTACCTGTGTGCAGTCAAGGTGTTCCAATTGATAGTAGTAAAAATTGCACCTGTATCTGGAAGGTCCAACTGCTGGTGATTTAGTATCCTGGCAAAAACTACATCATGAAGACAAAAGAACACTCCAAGCAACTCTGTGAAAAGGTTATAGAAAAGCATGAGTCAGGAGATGGATACAGAAAAATTTCCAAGTCACTGAATAGCCCTTGGAAGAGAGTTAAGTCAATCATTAAGAAATGGAAATAATATGGCACAGATGTAAATCTGCCTAGAGCAGGCCATCCTCAAAAACTGAGTGACTGTGTAAGAAGGGGACTAGTGATGGAAACCACCAAGAGACCTATGACAACTCTGCAGGAGTTATATGCTTCAGTGACTGAGATAGGAGAGACTGTATATAACAACAATTGCCCGGGTGCTTCAACAGTCACAGAGTGGCAAAGAGGAAGAAACTGTTGGGGGGAGGGGGAAGGGGAAACTCACATGAAATCTCTGTGAGAGTTTGCCAGAAGGCATGTGGGAGATTCTGAAGTCAGCTGGAAGAAGGTTCTGTGGTCTGATGATACCGAAATTGAGTTTTTTGGCTATCAGACTAAATGCTATGTTTGGTGTAAGCTAAGCACTGCACAGCATCAAAAATACACTATCCCTACTGTGAAGCACAGTCATAGCTGCATCATGCTGTGGGGATGCTTCACTGCAGCAGATCCTGAAGGCTTGTGAAGGTAGAGGGTAAAATGAATGCAACAAAATACTGGGAGATCCTGGAGGAAAACCTGACGCAGTCTGCAAGAGAACTGGCTTGGGAGAAGATTTGTTTTCCAGCAAGACAATAGCCTGCAAACATAAAGCCTAAGCTATGCAGGAGTGACTTAAAAACAACAAAGTTAATGTCCTGGAGAAGTCAAATCAGAGTCCAGACTCCAATTGAAAATTTGTGACTGGACTTGAAAAGGGCTGTTCACTCACAATCCCTATGCAATCTGATAGAGTTTGAGCAGTTTGGCAAAGAAGAATGGGGGGAAAAATTGCAATGTCCAGATGTGCAAAGCCGATAGAGATGTATTCACACAGACTCAGGGCCATAATTGCCGCCAAAGGTGCATCTGCTAAATACTGACTTGAAACGGGTGAGTAATGCAATCAATTATTTTGTGTTTAATAATTGTAATAAATTTAGACCAATTTGTAGAAATGTTTTTTCCTTTGACATGAATTAGCCTTTTCTGTTGATCAGTGTCAAAAAAGCCAAATTAAATCCACTGTGATTCAATGTTGTAAAACAATAAAACATGAAAACTTCCAAGAGGGGTGAATACTTCTATAGGCACTGTATTAATCTCAACTATTTTTATCTGACTGGTTACAGATGCAACTATCTGAAAAGATAGCTTAATTCCATCCTGGTTTTGAATTCCGCAAACACAAAGGGTAGAATAAGAAGGGACACTATGAGACTGGAGGACATGGGAGCAGAATTAGACCATCTGGCCCATTGGGTCTGCTCCACCATTCAATCATTGCTGATCCATTTTTAAAAAAATCTCCTCCTCAACCCCAGTTCCTGGCCTTCTGCCCATAACCTTTGATGCCATGTCCAATCAAGAACCCATCAATCTCTGCCTTAAATATACCCAACAACCTGGCCTCCACAGCTACATGTGGCAACAAATTTCAGAAATTCACCACCCTTTGGCTAAAGAAATTTCTCTGCATCACTGTTTTAAAAGGGTCCCCCTCTATCCTGAGGATGTGCCCTCTTGTCTTAGACTCTCCCACCATGGGAAACATCCTTTCTACATCTACTCTGTCTAGGCCTTTCAACATTCAAAAGGTTTCAATGAGATCCCCCCCTCATCCTTCTGAATTCCAGTGAATACAGACCCAGAGCCATCAAACGTTCCTTGTATGATAACCCTTTCATTCCTGGAATCATCCTTGTGAACCTCCTCTGTACCCTCTCCAATGCCAGCACATCTTTTCTAAGATAAGAGGCCCAAAACTGTTCACAATACTCAAGGTGAGGCCTCAGCAGTGCCTTATAAAGCCTCAGTATCACATCCTTGCTTTTGTATTCTAGGCCTCTTGAAATGAATGCACGTGGCATTTGCCTTCCTCACCACCAACTCAACCTGCAAGTTACCCTTCAGGGTGTTCTGCACAAGGACTCTCAAGTCCTTCTGCATCTCAGATTCCTAGATTTTTTCCCTGTTTAGAAAATAGCCCACACATTTATTTCTACTACCAAAGTGAATGACAATGCATTTTCCAACATTGTATTTCATTTGTCACTTTCTTGCCCATTCTCCTAATCTGTGTAAGTCCTTCTACATCCTACCTGCTTCCTCAACACTAGCTGCCCCTCCACCAATCTTCGTATCATCTGCAAACTTGGCAACAAAGCCATCTATTCCATCATCTAAATTATAAAAAGAAGTGGTCCCAACACCGACCCCTGAGAAACACCACTAATCACTGGCAGCCAACCAGAAAAGGATGTTTTTATTCCCACTCGCTACCTCCTACCAATCAGCCAATACTCCAACCATGTAACTTGGTAAGCAGCCTCTTGTGTGGCACCTTGTCAAAGGCCTTCTGAAAGTCCAAATGTACAACATCTACTGCATTCCCTTTATCTATCCTACTTGTAATCTCCTCAAAAAATTCAAATAGGTTTGTCAGGCAGGACTTTCCCTGACTTTTCCATGCTGACTTTGTACTATCTTGTCCTGTGTCACCAAGGACTCCATCACCTCATCCTTAACAATTGACTCTAACAACTTTCCAACCACTGAGGTCAGGCTAACTTGTCTATAATTTCCTTTCTGCTGCCTTCCTCTTCTTAAAGAGTGGAGTACCATTTGCAATTTTCCAGTCCTCTGGCACAATGCCAGAGTCCAATGATTTTTGAAAGATAATTTCTAATTCCACCACAATCTCTAACACTACCTCTTTCAGAACTTTAGGGTGCAGTTCCTCTGGTCCGGGTAACTTATGTACCTTTAGGTCTTTTAGCTTTTTGAGCTCCTTCTCTCTTGTAACAGAGACTGCATCCACTTCTCTTCCTCCACACACTACAACATCAGGCATACTGTTAGTGTCTTCCAGTGAAGACTGACGCAAAATACTCATTTAATTCATCAGCCATCTCCTTGTCCCCCGTTATTATTTCTCCTGCCTCATTTTCTAGTGGTCCTATATCCACTCTCATTTTTCTTTTATTTTTAACATACTTGAAAAGACTTTTTCTACCATGCTGATATTATTTGCTCACGTGCTTTCATATTTCACCTTTTCCCTTATGATTTTTTTTAGTTGCTCTCTGTAGGTTTTAAAAACTTCCCAATCCTCTACCTTCCCACTAATTTTTGCTTTGTTGTATGTCCTTTAATTTGCTTTTACATTAGGTTTGACTTCCCTTGTCAGCCACAGCCGTACTATTTTACCATTTGAGTATTTCTTCATTTTTGGAACACACGTGTCCTGCACCTTCCTCATTTTTCCCAGAAACACATGCCATTGCTGTTCTGCTGACATCCCTGCCAGAAACTCCTTCCAATTTACTTTGGCCAACTCCTCTCTCATACCACTCTAATTTCCTTTACTCCACTGACATACTGATACATCAGACTTTACTTTCTCCTTATCAAACTTCAAGTTGAACACAATCATATTGTGATCACTGATTCCTAATGGTTCTTTTAACTTAAGCTTCCTAATCACCTCCAATTCATTACATAGCACCCAATCCAGTATAGCTGATCCCCGAGTAGGCTCAACAACAAACTGCTCTAAAAAGCTATCTCTTAGGCATTCAACAAACTCTCTCTTCAGATCCTTTACCAAACTGATTTTCCCAATTGAACTGCATGTTCAAATCTCCCGTGACCATCATAACATTGCCCTTCTGTTTTGCCTTTTCTACTTCCTGTTGTAATCTATGGTCCATCTCCCAGCCACTGTTGGAAGACCTATACATAACTGCCATCAACCCTTGCTCAACCCACAAGGATTCAACATCTTCCGAACTTGTGTCACATCTTTCTACTGATCTGATGCCATTCTTTACCAGTAGAGCTACACTACCCCCTCTATGGCATAGTGGGAGCTGAATGTCAGTGAACATGGATTACAACTGTGTATCTGAATTTACCACAGCACACTGGATATCCGTTGATATCCACTGGATATACTGGATATAACGTTGATTGTAAATATATATTACTGGGTTTGCTTTCACCATATGTCTAAGTTTAAAGCAGACCCAGTAAATATATTTATAATCAAACACTAATATCAGGGACTCCTCAGGATATCCAGTTCAGATATGATTTTTAAAAAAATCACTGTATATGATGACACTAAACTATACGAACAAGAAATGTTTCAGGATTAATCCCTGTTCTCTGAAGAACTGCATAATACAGTGAAGCTTTTCCAGTTGGTCAGTAGTGTCTGGGATACTGAAAAAAGCTCTTTTGCAGCTATATTATATTGTAAGATTTTGTTCACATTTCAGACTGTTTGGCTGGACAAACCATCATTGCTGCTTCCCCAACAATATTTTCTCCAGGCCTGATATTGGGTTAACCACATGGGAAGAATACAGAATTGGTTTTGATATCGGTTGCATGTTCCACCCTCTCGCTTCACAAGATAATCTGCATCTTTGGTTGGAGACAGCATAATAACATAGTACATCTTGTTTTGGGGTTTTACTGAGACACAACATTTATTAAATAGTAATAGAAGAAGTGAATAGTGGTTGCACAAAGTATTTTTACAGCAGAGCTTACTATATTATAATTATTTTACAAAGTTGGTATTTTTCCAGTAATTACAGTTATTCAGTTTAGTTATAACATTTCTAAATTTTTGGGTTGAATCTCTGATTCAGAAAATAACCGCAAATAAACAATTTGAAACATTTGCTGAAAAACTGTTAGTAAATGAAAATAATCAAAAAAAACCCTACAGGATCTGGCAATCTGAAAAATAACCAGAAGATGCTTGAAACACTCTATAAGTCAGGCAGCGTCCATGGAGGGGACAGTCTAAAAAAGGATCTTCAACCTGAAATGTTAACATTTATTTACCCAGATGTGTCTTTATCTACTGAGTGTTTGCATGTTGTTTTTGTTGTAGCTGCCAGTGATGTTTAACGACTGTTCAAATAAACTCTTAAGTTTTATAACAGGCAGAGGCTTGCAAATATCTACCCCAATCCCAGCTGTGGTAGCTGTTAAACACTATCATCTTTACTGCCTAGCTAACGGCCCTGAATTCCAGGATATAGTCAGCTTGAGGCATCCTCTGCAAAAAAGTCCGCTGCATCATTATGTGCTAGATGTGGGCATATGTAGACTGTTGTGATTATTCTGAGATTTGGCTGAATGGGTACACGTATTGAATTTGTTCCTCTACAAACCTATTAGGGCATAGTAATATATTTGCTATAATTAAAATTCTTATTGAGCATGTAAAATAAATCCTGCAAATTTGTTCACTTAACAACAAATTTTAGTTCTTGTGCTATCCCATCTTAAAGGGGATAAAGCCAAATGTTATAGCCCAAGGGTTCCCAATTGTGTTTATGCCGTGGACCCCTATCATTAACCACAGGGTCTATGGGTGCCAAGTTGAGAACCCCTGATTTGGCCTATTTAAAATCCTTGGGGGGGGGGGGGGAACAATATTAACTTGCCTATCAGTTGAAAAAGATTCCTCAAGACAAAGATAAAGTGGTAAAAAGAAATCCACCTTTACTGATGAAAGGAAATTGTTTACTTTTGATAAACACCAGGGACATAACAGAGTAATTTCCATTTGCCAAGATGAGTGCAATTTCCACAATACACAAGAAATTGGACTTCATCCAGGACAAAGCAACTGGTGATTTGCACCCCAAACACTCATTTCCTCAATCACTGTACAAAGTATTTGTAATTTGTACAATTTAAAAGTGCATTGTAGTTACTTAATTAGCAAACTCTGACAGCTCCTCCTAAACCCATAAACTCCACCACAAAAGACAAGCAACTAGATGTTTTTCTACAAATCTCTCATTACCCTAACCTGGAAATGTATTGTGGTACTCTTGGTGGTCGACCGCTTGCCCCAGCATTCCTAGAGGCCAGCACTACTTATTGTTCTTGTTTTTAAAATGTGTTCATGGTGTGCGTGTTCAGTGGAATTATGATGAGATGTTCAAGTTCATTTATTGTTACATTTTAGCTCAGGTTATACAGAAGTTTGTTTGTGCAGCACCCTGAATGTAACCGAAGTGTGTAATAATCACCTGCCCCGTCTGTATGTGACTGAATTGGTTCTCTCAGAGCTATTGTACTCTGTCTGTTATTGTGCTTGTCGCAATGAAAGTGGCAGGTGAGATAAACAAGCTTTTCTTGTCTGTCATCATGGAGCGAATGTTCGCCACAATATTATCCTGATTTGGATATACATTACCATTTCTTCATTGTCACTGCCCATAAGCACTGCAGGAGCTTTAACATGGAAGTACTGCAGCTGTTTGAGAAGGCAGCATGTCATCACTTGGGCATCTAGGGAAGGGCAATAAATGCTAGGCTTGCTGATAGACAGACACCCCCAAAATCAAGTCATTGCAGAAAAGATCTTGCAAGTGTGAAAATGAATCCATTGCTTAAAAATATTGCCAGACTTGTTAAGTGCAATTTTTCTTTAACAAGATTGAATTAGTTGAGATAAACAGACGGTTGATTAAAGTGATGCAGTAAATGTGCACGTAGACTCCCCCCTCCCCCCCCAAAAAAACCTCTTCAAGCTAGTTAAAAGATGGAAGAACATCAAACGTGTTGAGTGGCAGGATAGATAGAAAATTTAAATCGATGATATGAAACAGAGGATGGTGTGTATAGGTGTTCCTCCATTATATCATTTGCAGCGTATTTTAAGTTCATTGCTCATTTCGCTTGTGAGGTGAAACTTGGCAAAGCAGTGGACAATGGTGAGGACAGTCTTTCACATCAACAAGGTGATGAAATGTGCTGAGGCTTGTCAGATGGAGTTCACGTGGAGAAGTGTGAAATGATGCACTCTGGGAATACTAATAGTGTATGAAAGTAAACTATAATAGTAAACTATAAATGGAATGATTTTGCAAAGTGCAGATAAACATGATGATCTTCATCTTCAAAGGGCTGATATTCAGAAATACTTAAAAGCTAGAAAATTTTTAAACATATACATTTTCTAGACCTTCCTTACAATAAATCAATGAAACGATTCTATAATATTTTGAATACTTGAAAAATAAACAAAGTGCAATTAATATACAATATTGTAAATTATTTTATTTTAACCTTTCTTCCTCATGGGTGAACAAAACCTATTCAGGTAAATAGGCTTGTGAACACTGCCAACTTTAACTTTGCATGGGACCAGAGAATGGATCGCCCAGTGTGAATGGAGGGAAATTGCAGTAGCTTCTGGCTCCATCAGTGAAGTCCATGGGAAGTGGTAGAGCCCAACTGGGACAATGACAGCACAATTTGGCCTGTGAACTCCAGATTTACCATATTTGCACTGGGGTCTCAAACCTGCCAAATGCTACCTCTACCATACAAAATTGTTGATAAAACCTAGCAAAACCAGGGCCAATCTCAGAACATTATAAAGCAGAGATTATCAATTAGTTGAGCATTTGTAGACAATTCAGGAAAGCATATATTGGAAGTACTAGATTTGTTCTCCTGGAAACTTATTTAGTTATTGAGATGTTTATATATAGAGCAAAACATATTGTCTCTTATTATTGATCCAATTACAAAACATCATATTATTAGGAGAACTTAGATTTTTTTGTGTCGTAATCTAGTTTGTTTTTCCTGGGGAAAATATTTCAAATGAATCTCGTTTCAAAAATATATCTAATGGTGCAGATACCTGAGGCTGGGCAGTATTATGGATGACAAGCTGGTTGACTGTCTAAGCACAACATGGTCTTCAAAGATCCAACTTGGGCACGATTTGCCACAGAACATCTATTGATGCCATTGGCTCCTATGAAGGTAATATGTATTGGATCAAAAGGCAAAGGGATCTGAAGAATGTGATCATGCATTAGTCACTTCCAGACAAAATGCTGACAGAGGTCCTTAACATTAGCGGTGGTGAATAGATTTGAGCATCCAGGGAAATTAATTGAAATAATTGAATAATGCCAAAATACAATAAAGAGCTTGTCTTGAATATTGTTTGTACAGATCAAATCATTGCACAATGTATTGAGCTAGAACAAGGTAAAACAACAGCAGTAAAGAATAAAGTGCAAAAGCTATCAAAAAAGTTCATATATAACATGAAGAAAATAACAAGGTGTATAGTGAGGTCAAGAGGAAGCTGGTACCTATGGTGTGCTGAGTTGTGTCTACAACTCTTTTCAGTTTCATGTGGTCATATACAGAGCAGAGGCCATACATCTAGTTATACATCAGATAGAATACAATATTGTAAATTATTTCATTCCTCACAGGTGTACAAACTCCATTCAGATAAATGTGTCTGTGAACACTGTGCCAGCTTTACCTTTAGCCTCACTCTTGAATGGACCTCCTGTACATTTAGAGTCTGATAACAGTGGGTAGAAGCTGTCCTTGAGCCTGTTAGTATGTGCTTTCAGGCTTTTGTATCTTCTGCCCAATCACAGGGGGAAGAAGAGAGAATGTCCAGGGTGGGTGGGGTCTTTGATTATGCTGTCTGCTTTACTGAAGCAGAGAGAAGTATAGAAAGAGTCCATGGAGGGGATGTTGCTCCCTGTGATGTGCTAAGTTGTGCCCACAACACTCTTCAATTTCTTGTGGTCATGCACAGAGCAGTTACCATTCATCCAGATAGAGTGCTTTCTATGGCACATCAATACAAAAACAATTGATGAAGCTAATCATTTTTTTTAAGAAGTTGACAGGGACATGCCAAACTTCTTGAGGAAGTAAAGGCGTAGGTGAATTGTTCTTGGACATGAGATCAATGTGGCACAACAATTCTGATGATTCAGGAGATTAGAAAATACGAATACTTCAATCCTTGTCCTCACTGTTGTGTCAAACAAGGTATGCCCACTCTCCATTTTTTTTTGCTTTTAGAAAATTGAGAGGCATTGGTAGGATAAATGGTCAGTCTTTTTCATCAGATGGGAATATCAAATATTAGAGGATGTAACTGTAAGATGAGAAGAGAGATTTATGATGTACTTTTTTTTACACAGAGTGCTGTGTCCCTGGAACATTCTGCAAGGGATGTGATAGAAGGAGATACTTCAATGCTTAAGAGACATGTGAACAGACAGGGAATTGAGGGATATTGACCATGTGCCTGCAGATGTGTAGTTTAAACAGCTATCATGGCCAGCACATATATTGTGGGCCGAAGGGCCTCCTCCTATGCTTTTACTGTGCTATGTATTGCACCAATCTATAGCATATAATTGTGTTTTTTATACAGTATCTTAACAGATTCTATCAGATTATTCTCATGGCAAACTGTAATTCTGATAGAGGTTCTGATTTAGGATATATATATATTTGTTGCAAAAAACTCTTAGCCCTTTAAGATTAAAATTATAGCTATCCTAGCTGCATTGACGTGTATAAAAGGTGCCCAAGGCAGTCTATAAAGTTCTTGGATACCCTAGACAAATTTTAAATCCTATGCATTAATTTGGATACTTTGCAAAGGACTTTGTTAAAAGTTGATAACTGAGCATTACATACTCAGCCGCTGTTCATAAGGCTGTGCGTTTTGCCCGTGGGATTCGGATAACGTACTTAAATAAAAATGAATCATTAAAAGCTATCCAGAAAGGCATCCACGATGAGTTTTACATCATTGATAATGGTGAAAGTAAAAAGTAGCTGTGGAAGTTTCAACTGAAAAATCGAGATTCCTGAGGTAGTGACTAGAGATCCAATATCTGGAATGAGAAAGAGAAATTGAAGTTATGGGACCCAAGCTCCAAAAAAGAAGGGTTTCGTATTTCACTCGAACAGAGCTAAGGATCCTGCCCCACTCCAGAACCACTGCATTACATCTTCTGGAGTTAACATTAAATTGGATTATTAATAAATGAATACCTTGGCCTCTCAACTTGTAGAACTCTCAACTTAGATTCCAAAGACCCTAAATGGATGAGAAATCCACAGATTTACCAATCTTTTGCTGAAGACATTTGTCTTCATCACAGACTTTAATGACTTGGTCTGTGACTTCTGGTTCCAGACTTCCCCTGTAATGGGAACATTCTTCATGTACCTAGTCTGTCCAGCCCATATGATTTTTTATGTTGGTAGTTGGTTTATTATTGTCACATGTATCAGGCCATAACGAGAAGCTTTGATTGAAAGCCATCCAAACCGACCATTCCATATTTTAGTACATCAAAGTATACAAAAGCAAAATTAAAACAGAATGTGAATATAGTGTTGCAGTTACAGAGAAAATGCAGTGCAGATAGACAAATAGAGGATTCATCTTTATCATACAAGATATCTGTTCCAGTCCTATAAACTGTTAAGTCTGATATATTAATGAATATACATTCATTATGTATCATCATACGGAACATCCTGAGTCATGAAAGTGGTTAGAGCTCTTGCTTTCATCTGTGCTATTTTTGTGGCTTTCCATGTCTTTAGTCATGGAAAAGAATGAGGTGCTTCGTGATTCTTTCACCATTGCCCTACGAGGAAATTCCCGTATGTAATTCCAAAGTGTATTTCCTCAAGTACTATGATTACCACAGAACCAGTCGTACAAAAAAATAGCTCGCTTCATTCAGTCGCCATTGGGTTACGTAAATTGGAAAACAACAATAGGCAGTTATTTGGCACCTTCCAGGAGACGTCTTGAGTTATTTGCATGCATCTCTGATAAAAAGGTCATCGACCCCGAAAAGTTAACGCGAAACGTTCTCTGTCTGTACATGAAGCCTAACCAATATAGTGTTTACCTCATAAGTAACTTTGCTAACGTGAGGTAATATTAATGCAGACAGCACAGTTCAAAGCTTTTTTAAAAATCCTGCTATGACTCACTAAAGTTACGATGGGCAAAGTCAACCTGCGAGCAATTTGGCGACCTCCGACTGTGAGATCAAACTTGGCTCTGGGGCTAGTTCAAAGGTAAAGTGGAACTGCTACAAACGAGAAAACTAGAGAACATTTATTAAACAAAAAAAAACTACTGGTCGAGTGAAACGCTACCGCTGGTCGCCCTCTGACCGAGGAGCAGTGACTGGCACTCGGTACTGTGCCCAGAGTTGGCTGGGTGTCCTGGAAAAGGCTGAACATGGAGGCGGCCGGTCGGAAATGGGCTCTTCACTGACGAAGTTTTTTTTCCAACCATTGAGCTGAGTACGAAAACAAAAGGCCATCAGCCAACTGCTTGCACGACTCGTGCTACTCGGAGGGGCTGGGAAAACCAACTCCATTTCCCACCTCTCCCTCCTCCTCCTCTTGCACAGAGCCAGAACACCCCCACCCCCTGCGAGACGATACGACAAAGAGGCAAAGGAAAATCTGCACTGAGCGGGTGCGTTTCATTTGGGGGATTTACTCCTTTTTTAAAAAAACAAAATCAGTTCCCTCTCGCTCGCAAAGTTTCCAGCGGAGCAGAGCCCGAACTCGGCGGGCGAGGAGTGAAAGTTTCTTGGCCTCAGGTCCTGCAAGCGCCCCTGCAGGTGGGTCGTCGGGCCGGTGTGAGGTGCAAGCGAGGCCGTGGTGTGAATGATCGGGATTCCTTTGTGTGCCAGCGGGTTCGGCGCTGCTGCTGCTGCTGCTGCTGGTTCCGCGCACCATCGCCCGGCTCGGCCGGCCGGGGGCTCGCTGCTGGGTGGTGCTCGATCCCGCGGACACAAAGGGATGTGGACTGACTCGGGGTGGCCGTCGGCATTGAGGAAGGACTCGAGCCCACCGACGATGCTTTCAAGGGGCATTCCGGGCGCATGAGGAGGGCTGTGTAGCCGTGCTTTGTGTGCAGCCTCTAGCAGAGTGTTTCGGGGTTTTGGATGGAGAATCGCCGTGCACCGCAGGCCTTGGTGGCTGGCCTTTCTGCTCGCTTCCCCTGAACGATATCGAACACACGAACAAGCCCGACGAAAGTTTTGCTGCCTTCTGCTGAGATTTGCGACGTTTGGAAAACTATTTATTAAGACAGACATTGAAAGAAAATGAAATCTCGTACCGCAGACGTGGAGTTGTCAGGGGTAGTGTTACTGCTGGTGATCGGTGTTTGCAATGCCCTGCCGAGCGGTTGTAAACGTTTGAATGAGCGTCCGAAAATCGCGTCGAAACTCTCCTCAGCCGCATTCCCGGCGGCCTCTTCAATGGCTGGGACAGGCGACAAAGTTGTTTGTACCAATTTGGAACTGACAGAGGTTTTCCCACTAGACACCCTCCCCAATAAGACAGTTACTTTGTAAGTATGGCTTTTTCCCAAGTTACCAAATAACATAAATCAGCCACAACAATTTGTATTGAAAAAGCTTGAAATTGTGGCGAAATTGACATAACGTCGCCTTATGACGTGTTTCTGAGCATTTAATTCTAATATTTAGTAGGCCATTTAATTGTCAAAGCGTTATTGCTATTTAATGGAATCATAGTGACTTAGTTTCCCGCAAAAAAAATGTTAGGCAGAAGCTCGAGCCTTTATATAATGCATAAACATAGTCGAAAAACTGAATGATACTGGTGGTAATTAGTTAGGGGCGATGAGAAAGAATGCTTCTCATCGTCTAATCCTAATAAGGGCAGTCTGTAATAGAAGGCTGTGGTTTAATGTACCACTTGAGGAGACGGAGGCCAGACATCAAAGGTGACATTTAAATGAGGAAGTATTGATGTGACTTTCAACTGAAGTTCTTCCCAGATCACTGTGAAAGATCTCACACCCATGATGGGCCATGCGAATGTTTATGGGTGTAGGATCTTTCTCTGTTATCTTACTCAGAATTTATTTCTCAGCTCGCACTTTGCACAGATGACGAGCTCCTGTCGACGGTGCAAGTTTCTTGAACCCAAATTGTCTGCCGTTTTCGACATTTCGAATGTACTTGAGTGGGTAATGATGTTAGGAGGAGGTGCTATGTGCATAATCTTTCAGTTTTAAAAGACTGCTCAACACTCTACTGAACAAAATCTGGAGGAAAATCCATCAAAATGATGAAACACTTGAATGGTAGAGTTTGCACTTTTTAATATAGTGTTCTTCAGCAGCACTTTTATAAACCTACTCAAAAGGTACTCGGTCATTTCCTGTAAGGGGGGGGGGGGGGATGGATGTCTAATCAACCAATGCATTATAATGGAATTAGTTAGGCTTTACAGAAAATAATTTGCTGTGTTATGGGAGAATAGAATTGATGAGGTTGCATTACTAAAAGCTGGCTGGCGTAGATCCAGTAGAGTAAATGACAGTCCTACATAGATTACCAGTTTCATGAATTCCTATGACCACCTGATAAATGAAAGCCCCTTCACCATCATTTAATCATTTATAATATGTGCCAGATAAGCTTTGAGGGATTGTGATTTATTGTTTGGTAGAATGTCTGTAAAAATGAAGATTGGTTCTGTAATCTAGGAAAGCACAAACCTTTGTACTAAAATATTCACTTTTAAATGCTGCTGCTCAACTAAGCACCTGCACCTACTTTTTGGTTTAAAGGGACTGCACAATCCAAAAGATGTGCCTAAATGGTAAGGAGCAACCCTGTACCATTCAGCTCCTAGTGTTATTTCTACTCCGTTTCTGGTTTATCTGCACAGTGAACTTTATTTTTCAGATTTATTTCTGAATGAACTTTGTTCTCCACATGAATGACTTGCTAATTGCTCATGGCTGTAGGCTTTACAACATAATCTAGAGTAGTAGCTACACTTGGACTGAAATTTTGACTTTGCTGTATACATTTGTGAAATCTGAAGCTGACACATCAATTTAATATCTGTGATCTGTTTGCCCATGATGTCCTTTTTCTGCTGCACATTATTTATCATTGGCATGAAGCTGGAATTACTTTGCAATCATGTTGTATATTTAGCATGAATGCAGCCTAGAGTATTAACTGAAATGTATAATGTGGGGTATGAAGACTTTTCATGATAAATGAAATTTCTCTCTTGATTTTAATTGGTAAAATTCTACTTGACCAAGTCAGACAGTACTTTAACCATTCCAGATTTCATTAACACCAATGTGGTAATTTTAGTATAAAAAGATGGGTGAATTTTAATATAAAATATCTTACACATATCTTACAAATGTAAGTAGCTTTATTGCAGGCTATGTGAGGAGATCAAAACTCATTCCCTCCAGCAGCATAATTTGCGGCATCCAAGCATGACGATCTGATAAGCAAAGATTAGCCAATAACTGGAAATCTTTCATCACAAAGTATTTGATAAAATGCTTTTTATTAAATTGTAATTTTTTAACCTCATTCTGAAAATGCTGTTTTGGCCTTCATTTGGAGAATCACGGTGCTTCTGTGGCCTTGATGATTAGTCCTTGATGATTGGACTTTCTGCACATTTCTGAAAGGAAAGAAAATTTACTCACCTGAAGCTAGAGGATAACTGAACAGTGACACTTGCAGAGGTTTACAGTTATTCTGACTACCAGAAATAGAAGATATAATTACAATTTTACATTGGTTGTCATTCAATGTTATCATGGCTGATCATCCACAATCAGTACCCCATTCCTGCCTTCTCCCCATATCCCTTGACTCCGCTATCTTTAAGAGCTCTGTCTAACTCTTTCTTGAAAGCATCCAGAGAATTGGCCTCCACTGCCTTCTGAGGCAGAGCATTCCATAGAAGGATTAGATGTTTCTGGTGAGGCATTTGGTTTTGATACTGGTCCACTGGTACAAAATGAACAAATTTAGTAGGTGAAATGTCAGAATTTTGTGACTATTTATTTGGAGGGTCTTCATAGTGGAGACGTAATTCCCTCTTCGCATTGCTAATCGTCAAGGAGAAGGTACAGGAGCCTGAAGAGACACACTAAAGATTTCAGACAACTTCTCCTTCCCCCATCAGATTTCTGAATGCGCAATGAGCCCATGAACACTCCCTCAATATTTTTTCCTCTCTTTTTACACTATGTAGCTAGGGTGCCTTAGACTTTTGCACACTACTGTAAATTTGTCAATGTGGAGCAGAGAGCAAGTTTCTAAATCTGATGGATGTTGAGACTGGTCAGGGTGGAGTCATGCGGGAGTGTTGAGGGACAGGTGGCAGAGGGAGAGTGCCAGGGGTGGGGGGGGGGGGGGGGGTTGGATCGTGCGGGTGCAGACGCACCCAGCCCTCAGGCAAAGTCATTTGATTCCAAACAGTTGGTTAACTGATCATCACAGAATGCCTCTAGTGCTTCCTGCTCCCTCCCCCCTTTCACTCTCAGTCCACAATAGACCCACATCAGAATCAGGTTTATCATCACTTATGTCATGAAATTTGTTGTTTTTTGTGGTAGCAGTACAGTGAAATATGTAAAACAATTTGTAGCTTTACTGCTGCTGTAAAACAAATTTCACAGAATATGCCAGTGATATTCAACCTGATTCTGATTCAAGTCATTTTAGCAGCATTAGACTGTAACTAGTTCTCTAGTAAAATGACAACATTGCAGATATCTCATTGTTGGGCCTTTTACTGCAAAAGGCCACATTGTGTAATTTTCCCTATGCACCATTCGCATTCCTGGGCTCCCTGGGGTTGCTTGCCACCGTTATGGCTACTCCTGGAAGAGCAGGCGTTACTTTGGAAATCCCTGCATTTATTGGAAGTAATCATTCCTTTTCCAGTTTTGTCCTTCGTCTGAAATCTTAAGTGCATCCGACAATTTAGGTAGTGCCATAAGTGAATTCTGAAATCAGAACAAATGAAGTTGTTTGTGTTATTTGACCTTCTAGATGGAAGGAATTGCCATCAGCTTCAGGCCAAGTGAGAAATAATTATGTAAATTCAGAACAAAATAGTCACTTGGGTAATGTCCTTTCAGTAAATAGATCTATTTTACACTTGGGAAATTTTTGTGCCTTGGCTCGTTTAAGGTCAAAATATACTTTCTCTAGTCTGATCCCAGTACAATATTTTAGCCCTGTTACTTTATATATTCACATACAGGGATCTTGTTTCTGAGTGTGTAACTTTCCACTATTATTGTCTGCTTCAGTTTAGTTGAATAAGAACAATATGATCCATATAAAATTAGTTTGTAGTGTGCACAATTTAATCTGAATCGGATTCAAATCTTAATCTTAGATCTTGTCAAGTTACTTATTTCCATAATGTAAAACATTTTGTGTTGCCGTCCAATTATAGAAGAATGCCAAACCTAAACTGCTCAGTTTAACAAAACCGCTTTCTTGTTCATTCGTGTTTAATGTCTGTGCTGTGTGGTGAACTCATTAATCTGAAGAGCTGATTCTAATGCAAGACACAGTAAAGGCGGAATTTGGAACAAAAGCTTGCATGAAAATGTTTTCATATCTGTTATTGTGTGAAAACTACTCCTGAAGCTTGTTCATTTTCATAAGCCATAGACATTGCCTTTCATGTTGGACTAAAACTAAGGAAGGGGTTGCCAGGCAATAGTAAAGTGTTATTAGTCAATGGGAGCTGCTCCAGTTCAGTGGTGGCAAATGGAATCCCACATTACTGTGGTTGCTGCTCTGTGTTATTAATGACTGTTCTTAGGATATTGTTAACAGATGATAACCGACTGTGGGAAAGTGAGATCTACAGATAAAGATAGTATGCAAAGGCATTTAGATTTGAACAAATGTGTTGGATCAGGATAAAGACAAAGTTGTATATATTTGTTTGAAGTTGTATTGAAGGGATAATGTGGTATGATGTTGTCAAGTTAACTTGTAGGTTGGAGTGTGTGTACATGCTTTCAAATTGTACACAGTAGAAGGTAATCACTTATTTTACAAAGCTTTACTGAGCATATTTAGAAGAGTTTTCCTTTTAAGCTAACTTGTTTATAAAAATATACAAGGTTATTTGAAATGTAACTAAATATTTGAAGGTACTCAGAATTCATAATTTCTGAAATGGAATATTGGAAATTAAGAATGATCGAAGGGCGACAAAAGATACAGATATAGGTGTGCAGCTGAAATGGCAAATTACAATATACTCATTTGGCTAAAGGAGTACGCTTGTAGAATTTTTCATGATGCATTTATTTTGAAATACCTGCTTTATAACTTTATTACCCAATATCCTCAATTAAGTTAGTGAAATTTATATTTGGTTTCAGGGATTGGGACTTTTTATAGCTACACTAATCTTTTATCAATATTTAAAAGATCATCCTGGTTTATTGTCCAAGTAACCTGAGGCTGCAAAGGCTCCATATAAGTAGAATTCAACCTATGTCCTTTCCCGTCTCTTTCGAAAATTTTCTTTCTTTCTTTCTTTGTTCACTCATTCCCCTTCCTTCCCCTCTTTCTCATTATTGCTAGCAAGCTGTTGTCAATATAACCATAAACTGTATTTTCTCTTAAGTGCAATTTTTAGAGTGCTGTGCCTACCCACATGTAAGGGACGGGAACAAAGCATACAGACAGGAGAGACATTATTCTCTGTCATGTCTGTGCCTGCTTGTTGTTCGACCAAACTAGAATGATATCCACTGTCCTGATCTTCCCTCAGACCCACCTGGCTTCCTTTGTTTACTTTTCAATTAAAAGGAAAAATGAGATCATGTCTGCCTCCATTCATTATGGTATAATTTTTATTTTTTTTCCCTTGACTTCCCTTCCTGAATTTATCATTGGTCTCTCATCGTTTTTTATTTAGGGATACAGTGCAGAACAGGCCCTTCTGGCCCAATCCACCTGTTTAACACTAGCCTAATCAGAGGACAATTTACAATGACCAATGGTATGTCTATGGGAGGAAATTGGAACACCTGGAGGAAAACCGTGCAGTAACGTACAAACTCCTTGCAGATAGTGCCAGAATTGAACCCCGATTGCCCCAAGTTGTAATAGGGTTGTGCTAACTGTTAGGCTGTCATTATCTCTTCAGTGACAAGAAAAATCAGTTAAAAGCTCTTGTTGCTCTATGCCTTTGTTTAGACTTATTTATTTATTGAGTAGAATAGGCCCTTCTGGCCCCATGAGCGACACCGTCCAGCAAACCCCTAATTTACAATGAGCAGACAACCTATCAACTGGTAGGTCTTTGGACTGTGGGAAGAAACCAGAGCACCTGGAGGTAACTCACGGACAGAACATACAAACTCCTTACAGGCGCAGTGGGAATTGAACCCTGGCCGCCTGTACTGTAAACCATTGTGCTAACCACTACGCTACAGTGCCACTTATTTCCCTATATGTGTGTGTGTGTGTATAATATATAGACAGAAATATTGTTCATGAATATTTTAGTGTTTCTTTGCTTTAAGTGCTACCTAGCTTTCGTTAAAGTAAAAATTCAATAGTACCATGTTTTCCTGCTGCTCTTTGTCAGTTTCATGGAAAAATTTGTATCACTTGCATTGGGTTATCTATCGTGGGGTTAGTCCTTGCACAAGAACAGAAAATTCATTTGTTTGATTGAAAAAAAGTCCTGTGAGAAATCAGATTAGGTAATCAGTATGCTTTTAGTATTTGTGTTTAGTTAAGTGAGTTAGTTTGTAGATTTTTTTGGGCTTTTTTTAGTTTCAGCACCATTCAGATACTATTACCACTTTCTCAGGTCTGACACCCTGCTAAACTGGGAACGTGGCTTAGCAATATATCAAAGTATTCTTTTAGCCATTTCACTGAAGCTTCCGTGTGAGGTGTTGTTGCAGTTTTGACCAACTAGTTGATGATAGAAGAAAGATAAGTGCACACTTAGGCTACGTCCACACTAGACCGGATAATTTTGAAAACACTGGTTTCACGTAAAAACGATAGGTGTCCACACTATGTATTTTTATATCTCTGTCCAAATTAAAATGGATATTTCAGTGAATCTCCTCCTACTGGGCATGTGCAGGACACATCTACCGAAAACAAGCGACATGTTTGGTGTCTAATCTTGCTGTGAAAGTGCGCATTTGTGCAGTTACAGACTATAAAAACTTAAACGATGGACAGCTGTTGGCTGTCGCACAGGAGGACTTAAGAGTAAAAAAACCCCCAAATACTGGAGTGTATGGAGCCAACCAACAGGGAGTTCACGGACAGTATGACCCGGCTGACGACGAACATTGAAAAACTGACGTCACAATCTGTTCTGGCAATTCATGACAGTGTTTTTAGATTTCTGCGGTAACCCCATCCACACTGCTCCGGCCAAGCGGCATTTTCAAAATTACACACCCTGGAGAGCGTTTCTGAAAATCAGCGGTTTCGGGGGATGAAAACGCCGTTTTAGTGTGGATGGAGGGTAAAAACGAAGAGAAAAAGCTTTGGTTACGGATTTATCTGGTGTAGTGTGGACGTAGCCTCACTGTTTGGATTAGTAACGAGCCCCTTGACCTGTTTTCTGTCTACAATGAGGTGCAAAATAAGTATGGCTTGGAAATAGCCTTGTAATTCACTGTGTCCTTTGCACTGCATTTCAAACTACAGTTGACCCTCCTTATCTGTGGGGGATTGGTTCTGAGACCCTCCCCCCCCCCCCCCGCGGATACCAAAAAACGCGGATGCTCAAGTCCTTTATTTAACCTGTCTCAATGCGGTGGTCTTTAGAACCCAGCGGAACCCAGGACTTTATTTAACATGTCTCAGTGCGGTGGACATTAGGACCCGGCGGTGCAGCTCTGAATCCGCAGTGTTTCTGTTCACAAAGATAATCATGATCGCAATTGAAAATAAACTGGAAGTAATAAAGCGATCGGAAAGAGGTGAAACGCTTCGGTCATTGGAAAAGCGTTAGGCTACAGTTGGTCAACGATCGGAACAACTTTAATGGAGCATGTGAAGGCCCTGCCCCGATGAAAGCTACAATTATTACTAAGCAATGCAGTGGTTTAATTATTGAAATACATATTGTTTCTTAAGTGTTTTATAGGCATAGAAAGGTAAAATATGTACTATATACTAAGAAAAACATTTGACTAACTGACGCTAAGTAATTCCAGATGTACCTGTTCCGACTTAAAGATTGACTCAGGAACAGAACTCGTTCATAACTCGGGGTCTGCCTGTACTTTTATGTCATTTCTAGATTACTTATACAGTCGGCCCTCCTTATCCGTGGGGGTTGGTTCTGGGACCCCTCGCAGATACCAAAATTTGCGGATGCTCAAGTCCCTTATTCAACCTCTCAATCCGGTGAACCTTAGGACCCAGCAGAACCCCAGACCTTATTTAACCTGTCTCAGTGCGGTGGACATTAGGACCCGGTGCCAGAGCTCTGAATGCGCAGTGTTTCTGTTCACGAAAATAATCACAATCACGATTGAAAATAAAGTGGAAATAATAAAGCGATTGGAAAGAGGTGAAACGCCATTGGTCATTGGAAAAGCGTTAGGCTACGTCGGTCAATGATCGGAACAATTTTAAAGGATAAAGTGAGAAAGGCTCTGCCCTGATGAAAGCTACAATTATTACTAAGCAACGCAGTGGTTTAATTATTGGGTTTTGGGGTTTTGAGTTTTTGATCCTCCACATCAATCCGGCACAGTGGAGAGTGCGCTCGGGAGCGATCTGTCCCAAGTCCCGAGAACTTCAGTTCCTGAGCCCGGCGCTGAAACATATGTTCTTAAGCATTTTATATGCATAGAAAGGTAAAATATGTACTATATACTAAGACAAACGTTTGACTAACTGACGCTAAATAATACCGGATGTACCTGTTCTGACTTACTTAGTAAGAGAACTTCCAATTTATTTCGATCCCGATGCACGATAACCCACGCACATCCTCCCGTATACTTTAAATCATCTCTAGATATAACACCTAATACAATGTAAATGTCATGTAAAATGGTTGTTATACTGCATTGTTTAGGGAATAATTACACGAAAAAAAAGTTTGTATGTGCTCTGGAACAACTGCTGGAAGAGCACTTCCGGGTTTTTGCGATTCGCGGTTGGTTGAATCCGCGCACGTGGAATCCGTGGATAAGGAGGGCCGACTGTACTCTATTAAACACAAAACTGTTATTGACGTTGTGTTGCATCAGCTGGAATTCTTCATTTGTCCTCAACATGACTGACATTTGCAAGGCTGCATCCGTTCCTTATCTGTTGTTTTTGTATGTGGGTAGTGATTGTGCACCTACTTGTACCGCTACTCCAAATTTGTTATTGGATAAATAATTTTGGCTTTTATTGCCAATTTAAAAAAAAATGCAATGAAGGATTTCTGAATTGGATTGTTGTCTGGCTTGAACTGTGAATCTAATGACATCTTTATTCCAGTCAGGTTCAGTTATAGAGATCTCTTTTGAGGGTGATGATTTCGAACCTTGTATAGTTCAAGAGGACAAACTTTTGAATACAGTATGTCCTTATTTACAATTTCTGGCATATGCATTTCTCATTATTGTTAATATACACTCAATGGCCACTTTATTAGGTGCAGGAGTGGAAGCCGGTGTGGCCTTCTACTGCTGCAGCCATCCACTTCACGGTTCGACACGTACATTCACATGTTCCTCTGCACACCGTTGTTGTAAGGCGTTATTATTTGAGTTACTGTCACTTAAACGGAATGGCCATTCTCCTCGGATCTCATTAGCGAGCTGTTTTTGCCCACAGAATTGCTGCTGACTGGATTTTTTTTTTTGTTTATTGCACCATTCTCTGCAAACTTGAGAGAAAGTTGAGTGTGACAATCGCAGGAAATCAGCAGTTTCTAATTTACTTAAACAACCCCATGTAGCACCGAGAGTCATTCCACCTTCAAAGTCACATTTCTTCCCCATTCTGATGTTCGGTCTGAACAACAATTGAACCTCTTGACCATGTCTGCATTGATTTGCTGCCGCATGATTGGCTGATTAGATATTTGCATTGATGAGTAGGTGTACCTAATTAAGTGGCCACTGAGTGTGCATTTGCTATGTTTTCTTTTTGCAGATTACCCAAGTGTTTTTTTAAATGGTTGTGGTATGCTTCCCTAAATGGCATTTAAAATCCAATTAAAACATTTTCTTCTATCTTCAAATGTAGAATGTTCAGCCTGTTCCTTTTGGTAAATCAAAGTGGTATTTATGATTGACCCATCCATTTTGAAGTGTTCGCTAATTTTCCCTGATAATTCAGAAGAAATGCCTTAAATAAATGCTTAGATAACTTGGCTATGGTCACTATTTCTTCCTGATAAAGGTTATAGCTATACTGCTGCTCAATCCTGTGGCAAAGATGTAAAAACAACATTACAATCTGACAAGAAGACCCCTCTCTATCTCCTATATTTTTACAGCTTTGTCTTTATCTCATGCAGGCACAATGGGTCAGATTGTCCCGTTGCCTGTGGATATTCTCACCCTTGCACTGATCTGATAGCCACACTTAAAATTTGTAACTGCATGGTTCCAATTGAGTCCAGACAAATGGACAAACCACAAGGTAACTCGGTCTTCGGCAGTGGGGATGCATCACTGGCCTCCCAGTGCACACAACACCTTCACCCCTACTACCTCCTTGGAATGCCCTGATGGTATTTTTTTTTTTGCAACTCATGACTTTCAAAGCATTTGTACCATTTTTGCATGTTTGTGATAAAAGAAATTCAAGAGTAATTGAAATAGGTTTTAGCAATAACTTCACTCACCTCAACACTGAACTGATCCCTCAACTTCTGGACTCGTTTTCAAGGACTCTACAATTCATTCTCAGTATTATTTATTTATTTTTGTTATTTTTATCATATTTGCACAGTTTGTTGGTCTTTACATGCAGTTTTTCATTGATTCTATTGTGTTTCTTTGTTCTACTGGGAATGCCTGCAAGCAAATGAATCCCATGGTAACACATAAGTACTTTTTCAAAGTAATTTTTTATTTAAAATGTCTAGCCATGAGTGAGGTGCAGGTGGACTGGGCGATATGGAATTTAATGCAGACAAGTGAGTTTGCACTTTGGCAGGGCAAACCAGGGTAGGACCTACACAGTGAATGGTAGGGCATTGAGGTAAGCAGTAGAATAAAGGGATCTAGGAATAGAGAGCCATGACTCTGTGAAAGTGATGTTACAAGTTCATAGTCATAAGGAGAGCATTTAGCATATTGACCTTCATATATCAGAGCATTGAATACAGGAGCTGGGATATTGAAGTTGTACAAGA
Organism: Hemitrygon akajei; assembly: GCF_048418815.1. Lineage (NCBI taxonomy): Eukaryota > Metazoa > Chordata > Chondrichthyes > Myliobatiformes > Dasyatidae > Hemitrygon > Hemitrygon akajei. Next base: position 76,650,596 of record NC_133136.1, read on the forward strand.
TGTTGGTGAGGTCTAATTTGGAGTATTGTGTGCAGTTCTAGTTAGGTACGTACTGGAAAGATATCAATAAACTTGAAAGAATGCAGAGAAAATTTGCAAGGTTGTTGCTTGGACTTGAGGACCTGATTGACATGGAAAGGTAAGGGTTACGACTTTTATTCCTTTGAGTGTAAGAGAATGGGGGGAGATCTTATTGAGCTATACAAAATTATGAGAGGTATAGATAGGGCAAATGCAAGCAGGCTTTTTCCACTGAGGTTGGGTGAGACTAGAACTAGCAATCAGAATCAGTTTTATTATCACCAGCATACGTCATGAAATTTGTTAACTTAGCGGTAGCAGAACAGACATGATGCCTGAAAGATGTGCACCAGTCTAATTGTGGCCATTCGACTAGTCCTGATTTATTTACTCCCATCACTGGCAACTTTGCCCTTGGGTGGCAAAGACATTTCTCTAAAAAGTTGTTCTCTTGGTATCTCATTCTAGCTAAAATTCTTTCCAATCTTTGATTCTTAAAACTTAATTCATTGACCAAGCTTGCGACTGGTCATTCATTTTTTGGGCTATGGGCATTGTTGGTAATGCCAGCATTTATTGGCCTTTCTTTGAGAAGATGATGGCAAGTCATCTTGAAATATTTTGGGTGAAGGTATTTCTACTGTGCTGTTGAGTGACTTTGAAGGAATGGCACTATACTTTCAAATTGGAATGATATGTAATTTGAAAGGAAAAACAATGGAATCACTAATGTAATGTGTTTTATGATACAGTAGCCTAGGATTTTTTGCCCCTTGCATCTAGGATATTATACACTGAACTTGGCTTGCTCCATGACCCCACCCCTTTGTAACAATATTGTGAAGGCTCAGTATTTTATGCAGATACGTAATGTTTTCAACATTTATGTTTTAATCCTGATTTCCACCATATGCAGTTATTTCTGAATTTCCACTTCTATTTGTTTGTAGAAATGATCCCTATCTTGACTTGAAAAGTCAAGCTCTTGACTCCAACCAAGTGTTGTTAGGCTCCTGACAATTAGGAATGGTTTCTCCCTGTCTATCCTTTGAGATTCCCTAATATCTCAAACTTCAAATGATACTGCTATAAGGTTTACCATGTAATCCAGCATAAATTACACATTTGCATTAGACAGAAGGCAGTTAGAGCTGTTATTCATATAGATTCTGCAGATGCAGGAAATCCAGAGTAGCACAAAATTCTAGAAGAATTTAGCAGGCCAGGCACCATCTATGGAAAGGAATGAAGTATCCTGATGAGAGGTCTCATCCGAAAAGTCAGTTCTTTATTCCTTTCCATAGATGCTTCCTGACCTGCTGAGTTCCTCCAACATTTTGTTTGTTAACTCGCACATTTTTTTTAAATAGCTTGTTCAATTATGTATCCCTGTACTGAAAATCATCTTTGCTATATTTTGATTTAAATATATATATTAGAAATATGTAGAACTAAGAAAATTAGTGTAGAATTTCTGACAATCAGTGAAGTTAGATAACGAGAGGAATCCCTTTTGCATTTTATGGCAATTTTTATTCTCTAAATCTTATTGAACATTGTGAATTAACTATAATAGATGATTATTGACCATGGGGTCACATGGCAAGTTGTGTAAACTCTATAATTTTTTAATGTGTATCTATTGTTCGAATGGAGTATTTGAGTAGGACCACTCCATGAGGAAAAAAAAATTGAGGTTTATAATTCTTCACTTTTATTAAATCTGGGTACATTGATAAGCAGTTAAATGAATGAAGAGATGATTATTTTGGATTAAATCTTGCTGGTGACTGATGGTAATTCCATGCTGTAACCTGCATAACTGAAGGTAAGTTCTGAGATCTGCAAGCGTATCTACCATGAGATTCCCCACAATTGCAGGAGAATTTGCTCACAGATAGCTATATATTATCTGATATAACAGAAATTTCATTGGAGAGTTTGCAGTTGCAAGAGAGAAAAGGAAGAATAAGGCAACTGCATTTTCTTTCATCGTATTTGCAACAAGATTTTAAAAATTTATTTTAAATCAAATGGTTAACATTTTTCTGTTTTGTATATAAAGTGGATGCTGGTTAATTGGGTCATTTGTTAATCAGGCAGCAGCTTCTTTGGGGCAACTCTTAAATAATCAGGAAAATAGCTGGGATTTATTTGGATCACTATGCCGCACAATTGGGACAGGAGACTGGCTGAAATGTTTCTAACTAGTGTCAGCCATGTGCTTTAGGCACTACGTCGTGCTTAAAGTGAACAGTTTTTATATAGCGTCAGTTGCATGTGTTCGTGTTTTAATTAAAAAGTGATTTTTGTCACTGATAGTTGATGAGAAATTAGCAGTAAGACAGTTCAGATCTATACTGCTCTCTGTGGTTTCAAGCATTCAGACTTGGAGATGTCAGAAACAGCTGGGAATGAAAATGAAATGATTTTGCTACTTCAGCCAGTTAGGAATTACGAAGAATTTGAAAATATTGACAATCATTTTGAATATTACAACAAAAATGAAGATTTGGAGGGATGCAATGTCAGAAGCATTATTTCAGGCAGTTCATTGTCTGCACCAGGTGAATACTCTGATTTTGTGCATTTGCAGTCAGTCAAAAGAACATGGAAATGTACACTGGATTAATTCCATGAAACTTTTCGTCTAAATGGGGCAGCCGCTTAAGTTGGCCAAAATGTACTGTCCCAGTTAATGACAATCTACTCTTACTTTAATACCTTACAATGTCAAGGAGACAGCTAAGACATAAAACACTGAATATTTCTCCCCTGTCCTATTTATTTACAAGTTTAGGTCTCTGTTTTGTTTCTATTTATATCAGCTATTTCCATGCCACTTTTGTTTTGATTAAACATTTAGTGCCATGTTGTACAATTTTGGAAATAGGACCCACAGTTATTGATTAAGAATATATTTTAATATGTGCCCTTTATTTCTAAAAAGACTATACACGTTTAAATTTTAATGTGGTTGCTGAAAATGTTGATCTTTGTGGCAGTTTAATGTTCTAAAACACACTATTACTTGAAAGATTATCTTGATTTGAATCATTGTAGCACTCCTGAAAAAGAAGCTCCAATTAAAAGATGATAATTTTTTCTTTTTTCAGTGCCTTACTGTCTGTAGCCAGAAAAAGTATACCTAGTAAGTTACAGTTTCGGGTAACAAGCCTACTTCATCACCCTCTTGCTGCTAAAATTGTGAATCAGTGTGTGGGAAAGCATTATCCTGTTTTGATCATCCAAATAACCTCTATTGGCAGTGTTCCGGAAGCTACTCTGTCAGCATTTGTGTTTTATTGTTTACATTTATTTTCTTTGTGCACTTGGCTGACATGAAATCAATCGTGAAATTTTCAACCATCTTTAATATAAATTCTGAATGTGAATAATTGGTAGGCTGCAAAATGTTTTGGATTACAAGACAAAAAATAATGATCACCCTTAGTTTGATTTTATGTCTTGAACAGTTTTTAAAATTAATTAGCAAGGTTAGACACTATCTCTTTCATTATAAACTTGACATATGGCCAGACTAAACTGTTGAACATGTAAAATCTTTAGTGCAATTAAATCCATTAAAATGGTTTTGAAAATAAAAGGCCATGATTATACTGTTGCAATAAATAGCATGCTTTTTTTGTTGAACGTGAGCTTATTAAACCATGGAAATGCAAGAGGCTGCAGATGTTGGAATTTGGAGCAGCAAACAAGATACTAAAGGAACTCAGTGGGCTGAACAGTACCTGTGGAGGAAAATGGACAGTCTGCATTTCAGGTTGAGATGCTTTATATTGACTGTTCCATAGTTAGTCGTATATCACCGAAACGGCTGGCTCCAGAGTCTGCATCAACTGTTGAGCATCCATTTACATCAATCCTATACTAATCACGTTTTAATCTGCCTCCATTCTTGTCATTTGCCCCCACCCCTATGGATTCTATCACTCAGAGGCTATTTACAATAGCCGGTTAATCCATCAACCTTTGACATGTCAATGATGATTAGGCTGCTTTGTCTTTAGTTTGATGGGAGGAGCATCCATTCAGGAAGTGGGGAATATTTATTTGATCATACTCTGGATTTGTGTCTTGTAGTTGATAGGTATTGGGCTGTCAGGAGGTGAGTCAGTTGTTGCTGGGTACCCAACTTGACCTAGTTTTGGCGCAACAACATGTGTATAGCTGGTTATGCCATTGAACAGCAGCTAGACTGTCTTTTTCTGGATGGCTATTGTCTGGCTCTTTAAAATGTCATTAGACACCTGACACTGCCTGTACTTGAATGTTATCTGGTCGTGCTATATCCAGGCACGTACTGCTGAATCTGTTTAGGAGTACCATGTAGGAATGGAACACAATCCAACTTTTGGTGTACTTCTTCACTTTTGACTTTATGATGGTAGATCATCTGAAGATGATTGGGGCTAGGACGTTGCCCTGAAGAGCTCCAACCAGGAAGTTCTGGGTCGGGGGTAATTGACCTCTGTTGTCAGGTATGCATCTGAATGTTTGATTATTTTTTTCCCTTGATGGCCATTGGCTAATTTTACCAGTAAACCTGCTCAAATGCAGGCTTAATGTTGTAAGTAGTTTGCTTCGTAACACCTCTGGAATTCAGCACTTTGGTCCATTTTAGATTATTAATTATTTAGCATCCACAAAGAATCTGCGGTTTTCATGACTGAGCCATTGCCTTATTCTTTGTAGTCCTGGTGTTAATTACTTTAATGAAGTTCATTCCAGAAGGGAGGTGGCATTCATTCTGAGCATTAGATTGATCTAGTGTTGGTAGGACGCATGGACGTCGGGCAGTTTGCTGTCCTGAAAGGGAAGTTTGTATTCAACCAGCTTCTAGGAAGAGGTCTAACGTGTTGCTTGCTTACTGATTTGCTCACTTGCAGACCTTGACAGGTGACTTACAATCTGAGTCCAAGTCTGATACTGCCTCATGCACCTTCTGCCTGCTGTACGGTTAATTCTGAATCTACGCAGACAAGTGTCCCTGGATCCCTTGCCTTTTGACTTGAATCAGTTTACCATAGGGAAACTTGTGAAACATCATATTAAAACCCATACAGATCACACCACTTCTCTACCTTTTGTCAATTTGTTTTCCTTCCTGGCCACCTTCTAGCTCTCGAGAAGCTAAGAATCATTGCTTCCTAATCCTTAAAACCTTCCTGAACCTCCATGGGGCAATTGATCTACAACCACATGTGAGTATTTCTAAGCAACCTTCATATTTCTGTGATACATCTGTTTCCAATTTATGCCTAGTATCATCATAATTTGCCTTCCTCCAGTTAACTATTTTTTCATACAGTCTGCTCCTGTCCTTGCCCCAGGCCATGGTAAATGTCATGGAGTTGTGGTCACTGTCCCCAAGTGCTCAACCCTCACTGCACCCCCCCCCCCAAAAAAAATCTGTCACGTGACCGGGAAGTCATTTACGTTTGAGTTTTGTTCCTGAGTCCGTCTTTAAGTCGGATTTGTGCATAAGTCGGAACAAGTACATCCGGTATTATTTAGCATCAGTTAGTCAAACGTTTGTCTTAGTATATAGTATATATTTTACCTTTCTATGCATATAAAACACTTAAGAAATGTATGTATTCCAATAATTAAACCACTGTGTTGCTTAGTAATAATTGTAGCTTTCATTGGGGCAGGGCCTTTCACATGCTCCTTTATTCTCACTTTATCCGTTATCCTTTAAAATTGTTTTGATCGTTGACCGACTGTAGCCTAACACATTTCCAATGATCGACTGCATTTCACCTCTTTCCAAACGCTTTATTATTTCCACTTTATTTTCAATTGCGATCGCTTCCCGTCAATGGAACAGAAACACTATGGGCGGTGGGTCCCGAGCTGTGCCGGCTCCCGAGGTCCGCTGGGTCCTAAGGACCACAGCACTGAATTCCCCGGGTCCTAAACTGCACTGCACTGAGACAGGTTAAATGGGACAAATTGGGGGTTGTGCTGGGTTTGGGTATTTGATCCTCCATAATATTCCGAGTGGGAATTTAAACTGGAGGTGGCAGTGTTTTTTTACGAGGTCGAGTTGCGAGCTCGACATCAACCCGGCACGGATGGTACGGGAGTCACTGGATCAACATCAACCCGGCACAGGAGCGGTCTGTCACTAAATCGAACTCGGGAACCTCCGTACTCTAGCCCGGTGCTGATCTGACTGCGCCACCAGCCGACCAGAACGGGGGGGTGGGGCGGGGTCAGGGTGAATCTTAATAAGAAAAATTTAAGCCAAATACAAAGTTAAACACTCAACGCAGTGTCAATGGCAACGACTTAAAATGGCGGACAGCATCGCGATCTGACTTAAAATGGCGGTCAGCATTCTCCTTCCTTGGTTTGTAAGAACGAGTTGTCCGTAAGTACGAGTTGTCCGTAAGTCGGACGTTTTGTAACTCGGGGACTACCTGTACTAGATCCAGAGACAGGGAGGGAGGTACAGGAGGTGGGGGTGACATTGCTAATTGGGGTAGTATCACAGCTGCAGAAAGTGACGACATCCGAAGGGACTGTCTACTGAGTCAGTGTGGGTAGAAGTCAGAAACACGAAGGTATCAATCACCATATTGGGAGTATTCTATAGACCTCCCAATAACAACAGAAGCACTGGGAGGCAGATTTTGGAAAGGTGCAAAAATAAGTTATTATCTGATGTGACTCAAACTTCCCTGATATAAATTGGTACCTCTTGAGTGCAAAAGGTTTGGATGTGGCAAAATTTGTCGTGTGTCCAGAAAGATACCTAACACTGTATGTAGACAGGCTGACGGGAGGAGATGCCTTACTGAATCTTATACTATTAATTATTCATATTCCCGATACTTCTCACATTAGAGACATTTCAACCATGCAATTGTCTGCCTGTCCTTTCTCAGTCTCTCTGCATGTTGCATCTACCTTTATAACAAATGCCCAAGGGTTTCTTGATACACTGGATGAACTGGACTGCTGATTGGGAGAATGCAAAAAGTGGGGACTGGATTTTGTGATAAACTATTCGTGGTGCTTGGACATAATGGTCTTGTTGTACTCTTGTTTCCCCTGTCCTGGAACATCTAACGATTACATGTCGACTGTTCTACTTACCAAGAGAGTTCTCTTCTGTGATCCTGACCGCCATTTGCATTCTGCCAAAGGACGATGTTAAGCAAGTGCTTGAGGTACTAGTGCAGCAAACAGTGAACAAGAAACAGCATAACCTGACACCTTTCAAATCATTGCCTGGGACTTCAGCCAGGCTTGCTTGAAGAAATCTCTACCTAATTATCATCAACATGTTGGAGTTGATTGTTAAGGATGTGCCTTCAAGTACCTTGAAACCACATGATTAAAATAGGCTGTAGTCAGCATGTCCTCCTTGAGGGAAAATCTTGCCTGACAAATCTGTTGGAATTCTTTGAAGGATTAACAAGCAGGATAGATAAAGGAGAATTGGTTGACGTTATGTATTTGGATTTTCAGAAGGCCTTTGACAAGGTGCCACACATGAGGCTGCTTAACAAGCTCTGAGCCCTCAGTATTACAGGGAAGATATTAGCATGGATAAAGCAGTGGCTGATTGGCGGGAGGCAAAGAGTGGGGATAAAGGGAGCCTTTTCTGATCGGTTGCTGGTGACTAGTGGTGTTCCACAGGCGTCTGTGTTGGGACCTAATGTTTTCACGTTATATGTTAATGATTTGGATGATGGAATTGATGGCTTTGTTGCAAAATTTACAGATGATATGAAAAGGGATGGAGGGGCAGGTAGTTTGAGTAGGTAGAGAGGACCTAGACAAATTAGGAAAATTGGCAAAGAAATGGCAGAGGAATACAGTGTCGGGAAGTGTATGGTCATGCACTTTGGTAGAAGAAATGGTTGGCTATTTTCTAAGTGGAGAGAAAATACAAAAAAGTGATGCACAAAGGGACTTGGGAATGCTTGTGCAGGATTCTCTAAAGGTTAATTTACAGGTTGAGTCTGATGTGAGGAAGACAAACAATGTTAGCATTCATTTCAAGAGGGCTAGAATATAAAAGCAAGGATGTAGTGTTGAGGCTTTATAAAGCAATGGTGAGTCCTCACTTGGAGTATTGCAAGCACTGTTGGGCCCCTTACCTTAGAAAGGATGTGCTGAAAACTGGAGAGCATTCAAAGGAGGTTCATGAAAATGTTTCTAGGTGTGAACGGCTTGTCGTATGAAGAATGTTTGATGCCTCTGGGCCTATATTCACTGGAATTTAGAAGAATGAGGGGTGGCCTCATTGAAACCTATCAAATGGTGAAAGGCTTTGGCAGAGTGGATGTGGAGAAGTTGTTTCCTATGATGGGAGAGTCTAAGACTGGAGGACACAGCCTCAGAACAGAGGGGCATCCTTTTAGAATGGAGATGAGCAATTTCTTTAGCCAGAGTGTGATGAATCTGTGGAATTCTTTGCTACAGGCACCTGTGGAGGGCAAATCTTTATGTATATCTGAGGCAAAGATTGCTGGATTCTTGATTGGTCAGGGCTTGAAAGGATATAGGGAAAAGGCAGGAGATTGGAGTTGAGAGGAAAAATAGATTAGCCATGTTGAAATGCCGGATCAGACTTGATGGGCCAAATGGCCTAATTCTGCTTCCATGTCTTATGGTCTTATGTCAAATGCAGCAGCAGGCATCCCAACACTCTTACTAATCCCAAGACCTTATTTCAGGAAGTCTGACCATATGGCTGTTGTCTTCCCTGCATACAGGCAGAGGCTAAAGAGCAAGACTCCTGAGATGAGGACACTCGAGAGGTGGTCGGGGTGAGGCAAAGAAGCGGCTATAGGATTGCTATGAGCTGATTGACTGGCCATGTTCAAGGACTCATCAGATTTTCTGAACGACTACGTATCAGTTGTCAGGACTTCATGAAAACAGTCCTGGACGAGTGTATTCCCAAAAAAAAATCATTCGGTCTTCCCCGACCAGAAGCCCGGGATGAACCATGAAATCAGCAATCTGCTAAGGGCCAGATCAGAGGCATTCAGGTCTGGTGATCCAAGTAAAATACAAGATGTCTAGTTAGTTTCCTGAAACCCATCTCAAGTGCAAAGTGGCAATTCCGGACCAAACTTGAATCACTGAAAGATCCTCAACAGCTGTGGCAGGGCTTGAGTGGTATTATTTCCTACCAAGGGAAACCAAGTGAATAGGTGATGACAAGGTTTTCTTCCCAGATGACTTCAATGCCTTTTATGCTTGCTTTGACCATCAAAACATGGAGACACCTTCATGAGCAGCCACAGTTCCCCCCACCCCCCCATGACCCTGTGATCTCGCCCTCTGAGAGTAATATGAAAGCATCCTTCAGGAGCATGAACACATGGAATGTATTGATTTGAATTGACTTTATATCTTACATCTTTCACAGACATGGGTAAAAATCTTTGTTATGTCTCTGTCTAAATGTGCAAATTATAGTAATTTGTAATGCTATATACAGTAAGATGTACAACAGAATGGTCAATATAGCGGCCCAGATGGGTACCTGACAGATACTAAAGACCTGTTGTGAATCACTGGTCGAAGGGTTCACTTAAGTCTTTAAACTCTTGCTTCGGCAGTCTGAGGTGCCCACCTACTTCAAGCAGGCTTCAATTATACCGGTGCCTAAGAAAAATGTGGTTGCCTGTCTCAGTGACTATCGTCCAGTAGCACTTAGATACACTATGGTGAGGTGCTTTGAAGTGCTTTCCTGCCTGAGAAGCGACTTGGATTCACACCAGTTTACATACCATCACAATAGGTCAACAGCAGATGCCATTTCATTGGCTCTTTGCTCAACCATGGAACATCTGGACAGTGAAGATCCGTACATCAGGATGCTCTTCATTGACTGCAGCTCAACATTCAATACTATCACCCCCACAAAACTATTCAATAAGCTCCAAGTCCGAGGCCTTCTACCTTTGTATAATTTGATCTTGTTTCCTCACTGACCGACATTAGTCAGTTCATATTGGCAACAGCATCTCTCCTCAATCACCATCAGCACAGGTGCACCACAAGGCTGTGTGTTTAATCTCCTGTTCTACTTGCTGTATACCTATGACTGAGGCTAAGCACAGTTTCAATGTCATATACAAGTTTGCTGACAATACCACTACTTCTTCTTGCTCCCTTGACTCCTGGTGAAGTTGTCGGGGTGCCTTCATGATAAGCTTTGCACCAGTCTGTTCCATCTGTCATGTGTGCCAGGGTTTGGGTCACTGCAAATGTTTTCCATGTCAATTCTTTAAAGTTTTCTGTCCATCTTTTCCTCTGTCTGCCTCTCCTTTTCCTCTCCACAGTTCCTCGTAGAATGGTCTTTGCAAGGCCACTGGATCTTGTTACGTGGCCATACCATTTCGGCTTTCTTTTCACAATTGTGAGAGGTTCTTCATGGGGGCCAGTGTGGTGCTGGATGGTCTTGCGGACCTGCTCGTTTGTGAAGTGGTCCAAGTATGAGATGCCCAAGATGTTGCGATAGCATCTCATTTCCAATGCCTGTATCTTCCTCTGTAGCTCTGCTGTGAGAGTCCATGTCTCGCATGTGTACAGGAAGATAGACAATACCAATGCATGCGGGAGTCTGATCTTGTACTTCATGGTGATGTTGCTGTCCCTCCATATTGTCTTGAGTTTGGATCGTGCAGTCATTGTCTGTGTGGTTCTTGCCAGGACTTCAGGTCTTGATCCTTCATCACTGATGATTGCCCCCAGGTATTTGAACTGCTGCACTGTCTCAAGTTTCTGATCATGGACTGAGATGTCTGTTGTGATGGCACCGTTGGCATTTGCCTTGAGCTTGGTTTTCCCGGCACTTATTTCCATTCCAAACTTTGCAGGCTCTGTCAAGATGGCTGATCAGGTTGGCCAGTTCGTCCTCTTTTCCTGCAAGACCATCAATGTCGTCAGCAAATCTTAGGTTTGTGATGTTCCTCTCTCCGATGCTGACTGTGCCCACATGATCTTCAAGGGCAACACTCATGATCCATTCCAGGAAGACGTTGAAGAGAGTAGGGGAGAGGAGGAAGCCGTGATGGACTCCTACAGAGGTATGGAACCACTCCCCGATGGTGCCCTGAGCAAATACTGCACTGGCTGCCTTGGTGTAAAGCTGGTGGATTGTATGAATCAGCTTCTGCCCCATGTTGAATTTCTTCATGGTGGCCAGACTCTGGCAAACGCCTTCTTGAAGTCTATGAAGACGTGGTAGAACTCTCTCTGGTGCTGAAGGTGTTTCTCACAGAGGGTGCGGAGGTTGAAAATCTGCTCAGTGGTGATTCTGCCCTTCCAGAAGCCTGCTTGCTCCTCAGCAATGATGTCTTCAGCCTGAGGTCTCAGTCTGTTCAAGATGATTCTGAGCATGACCTTGCTTACATGGCTGATCGAACTGATGGTACGGTAATTCTGGCAACGTTGGAGATTGCCATTCATGGGAAGCACAATGATCAGCGACTGAGTCCAAGGTGTCGGCCATTCACCAATCAGCCAGATCTTATTGCAGATGGTGGTAAGCATGTCACAATACCACTGTCATTAGCCAAATCAAGTGTGACAAATCAGCTTAGAGGAGGGAGATTGAAAATCTGGCTGAGTGGTGCCACAACAGCAGCCCTCTCACTCAATGTCTATTGGACCAAGAAGCTGATTATTGACTACAGGAGGAGGGAACTGGAGGTTTCCTCATGGGGGATCAGAGGTGGAAAAGGTCAGCAATTATAACTTTGGTGTTATCATCTTGGATCTGTCCACCACTTAAGTGCCATTTCAAAGAAAACATGCCTTCACTTTCTTAGAAGTTTGTGTAGATTCGGCACGTTGTATAAAGCTTTGACAGACTCCTATAGATGTGTGGCCAAGAATGTATTGACTGGTTACATTATGGGCTAGTAGGGAAACATAAGTCTTTGATTGGAAAAGCCCACAAAAAAATAGTGGATACAGCCCAGTGGAGCTTAGGGAAAGCCCTCCCCACCATTGAACACATCTACATGGAAATCGGCATCCATCATCAAGGACCCCCTCACCCCCGGGCTATGCTCTCTTTTCACTGCTGCCATCAGGAACTAGGTACAGGAGCCTAAGGACCCACACCATCAAGTTCAGGAACAGTTAATATCCCTTAGCCATCAAGCTCTTGAACAAGAAGGGATAACATCACTCACCCCATCACTGAACTGTTCCCACAACTTATGGACTCACTTTCAAGGATTCTTCATCTCATGTCCTCTATTCATTGTTTGTTTGTTTGTTTATTTATTTACTTTTTGTGTTTGCAGTTGTTGTCTTTGCACATTGATTATCTATCCTTTGATTCTGTTGTGTTTTACTCTGAATGCCCACAAGCAAAAGAATCTCAGGGACGTATATGATGACATTTTTGTACTGTACTTGGTAATTTACTTTGAAATGTGCCATCACTCTGCTTTCCAAACCCCAGCCAACCTAGTTTAAACTTTGTATTAAATCTTCTAATTTCAAGTCACTCGCAACCCCTGTATTTCTTACCCACTTTCACCTGCTCACACACGTTCTCTCTTCTTCTATTCTTCTTTTCCATCTCTCTCCCTTTGCTATCTAGGCTCTTTCTCCCCTGCTTGGGTTGTCTTCTTTCTTCTCCCTTGACTCACCATTCCTAACCCCTTCCTTGCTTTGTTCCATCCCTCATCATTCCCTTATCTGGTTCTACCTACCACTTATGAGCCTCTGTCTCTACATTCTCCTGTGTCTCTTCCCCACCTGGCTCCCTGTGTCCATCATTTCATTCCCACCCCTGATCTGGTTCCACTTACCCAGCCTTCCTTTCTCAGTTTCTGGCTAATTTACCTCGTGCGGCAACAAGTTTTCTTTTGTTCCAGGTTCTAGCATCTTCAGTCTTGGCTTCAGCAAAAACAAATTACTTGGAGAATGTCAACCCCTGCCCACCATTCCCAACCCTTTAAATACCTGAAGTACTCAAATCTCTGGTTATTTTTAGATTGGTTAATCTCACGTTCCACTGTATGTGAACCAAATATAGCTTTCTGTTGAAAAGGATATGACCCTGGGATTTGTTTCCTTTAGAGACAGGACCGATGACAAGTTATTATGTACATGTGATTTGGAGTTGATAGGTAATAAAATGTTAGGAACAATTGGAAGGAAGCTTCTGTGCCCAACTATTAGGAGAACTGTGGTGCTGATACTGAAGAGACAATTTTTGCATTTCTGAGATATAGAGAGGAACTTAATTACAGTGATACGTATTGAACAGAAAATTTACATGCATATAGAGCATGTGCACACATAGGCATATTGAATGTCTGATTTTATTTTTAAGTTGTCTGGTATTTCAATGATAACTTGGTATTCAAAACACAATTTTTTTAGACAAACTAGTAAATCTGCATGGAAATTGTTACTTAATTGAACTGTAATATACTCATTAAAATTGATGGAGCATCTCAAATCTTGAATTGAAGGTGAAAGACTGTAGGTTAAGTTTCTAAATCAGAATCAAGTTTAATATCACCGGCATATATCATGACATTTGTCGTCTTTGCAGCAGAAGTACATGCAATAAATAATAACAGAGAAAAATCAGTATGGTTTAATGCTCACCAAACATTGTTAAATGTACCTTTATGTGAAATATTTGTTAATTTTCATTGTTTAAAGGTTTTTATGCTTGGTTTTATGCCACAGCAGTTTTTTTTTCTGTTGAATAATATGACTTTTCTCTCAGATTTGGATATTTGCTACAGAAATGTAGGTTTTCAGGCAAGTACGTACTTGCATTATAGATCAGAAAAATATTTTAAGAGTGCATTGAACTAACGCGGTTGTGTTCCACTCCCGGGAAAAAATAACAATTGTAAGGTGAGGCAGTTTGTTTAGTTTTTAAAAATTACTGAATATTCTAATTACTCACACCGTACCTCCAGGGTAACAATTGATAGCTTCCTGTGTAATTATGTGCTACTGAAATTTGTACACCATAATTAACTGGTGGAAAGCCTCTAGCTGTGAGTGTGTAAATCCTAGTAATGTGCACCTGCAGGGGATATCTGCAGCTGTGAGCCTGGGGATTGAACTCGGTGTAATGACCTGCAAACTGCACAATTAAAATTACTTTTTCTTTGATTTAGAAATGCTGCAGGGTGGTCCTGATTGCTCTTTTATAGATCCCCTTTTAGCAGAACTCAGTCACAATTTCGTATTGAATTCAATGAAAGGAAGTAACATGTATCACTGTGTCTGCCTTCTCTTTCCTAGGACAGTAATTATGATTAACTGCCTATAATATGAGTCTATCTCAAGCTTTGGCAAGATATTTCTCACCTAATCAATGTCCCAGATGTTGGTGCCATATTAGATTATAATATTGCTGTTGTTTAGTTCTAATTCTGCAACATTAACAGTGCTTCATTTCATCAGCAGAAACTTTCATCAATACTTGTTGTTACATTGGAATTGTCAAATCTGGTTGTATTTTTCCTCCAGACACTTGAGGTAATTCAAAACACTGCCTCAAGTCCATTCCCCCATGATTTACTGCTTTGTCTAATTCCCAATTTAAGTAAATCACATTTCACCAAGGCTTGGTTTTAAATGCAAAGTTTAAAAAAAAATCATTATGCTTGAATGTATTGAATTTTGTTGTTCATATCTCTCCCAAGATCTCAAAGCCATAGATTGGAAAACTGACGGCAAATAGTAGTGTTTCTCCCCACCTTCAAGCTGTGTTTCAGGATTAGAAGCACAGCATCATCTTTGAGAAGATTGGCCCCGAGGCACTTAGATTCTCAGCCTTGTAATAGGACCCAAATATAGCTGAATGCCTAAGTGGTTCTTGATGACTACCTATTAACATAGCTGAATAAGTTAATAATATAACTATATCTAATTGTAGGCATATTCTCAATTGCTCTTTTAGCTGAAGATGACAAAACTCTGAATGTGATTTTTTTTTCATTTCTCCAAGTTATTTACCTTCACACTTATGGTATTTTGGTTTTAATCGGCTATTGATCTGACTTTTTAGACACTTTTTACTTTGTTTACATTATGACCTCTCTGAACATGATGGACTTTCCAAACTGAATTGGAACTGTCCACATTACAGTTAAACATAAATGATTCAATGGACTTATTGCCATTATTTAGTTGTCTTATTCAAATAAGAGTTAAGATTTTGTGGGGAAATGTGTAATTGAAAGGCTGAATGTCACGTGTTAGACAGCTACAGTCCCTGCTCTTAACAAGTGGCATCAGAGGAAGTAATCGTGATTATTAAAAATACTATCCGGAGAGGCATGGATGGCCAAACAAAACAAGGTAGATGAGATGTATTCCAAAGGCAATATTGACTTACAACAAACAAAGTGGAACTGCCTGGCAAAAGTCCAAACAACATTTCTATGTCAAAGCAATTAAAATATTATGCAACAGTTTTTTAAAAATAATTTTTCTAATTTAATATTTTGCAATATTTCTGACCACCAGAGTCTTTGACTTTTAATTCACTTTTGGACATCTGTTTCCTGAATGGGCCTTTCTCAGTCTGTTTTCTTATTATTTTTCATGTAGAATCTGAACTAGCAAATGATTTGTAATAGATGAAGTATCTTGTCAAATTATTCTTTTATGATGAATATTAATTAAGTGGAATACTTTTTATTTAAAAAAAAATTCTTGATCACCTTCCTCAGGCAGGAAATGAAATATGTTATACATCCACAACTAGAGAGGTTTCTCTGAAATGGCATGTTGGTCTAAAGAACATCTCTCAAATTGCTTGTTTACAGTTGGTTCACAAGCAAAATGTGTGAGTGAACTGTTGAGTGACATTTTCAAATCCTTAGGAGGGTGGAAGATCAGAATTTTTGAGAAAACTAGGTTGCATTGTACAATGAGGCAGAGACAGTTTAGCAATCTATTTTTAATTCTGCACATTTTGCAACGATGCTGAACAAGTATATATCAGATTACCAGATATGTGAAATCTCACTGCAGAATCATGTTCCAGCAAAATGTATAAATAATATCATCATTCACTTGCACCACTGATGGAATGATGTTTGAATGCACCAATGCATATGCATATTTTAAGGTGTCAAGAGATGCAGATTGATGGTGTTATTTTCTATCTGTTCTTGATTACCTGTTTAATGTTTTCCCACTTCTAGTACTTTTTTCCCCTTCCATTAGTTCCTTGTGTTTTCAAGTTCACCAGATTTTCCCCTCCCTCTTCCCTGTATTAGAGAGAAAGATTAATGAATTATGAGTGCTTAAAATAGGATTATAATTGGGCCTCTGATCATACATTTGAGATTATAGCAGGTGTTTAGCTCAAAGTTTAAGTGGGACTACACTGACAAATCCCAGGGATTGGTAATCTACATCCCAGAGTATGAAAGAAATTGGTCTTAGAAATAATGGATATCTTTCAAAATGTTTATATTCTGGTGCCCTTACTACAGATTATATGGCAGCAAATGTAACCTCTCCATTTATAAACAGAAGAAAAGGAAAAGAAAATGACAAAGCGTAGACCAGTATTTTAACATCAGTAATGGGAGAAAAATCAAATGCATTATAAGAGATGCATGGGTTTATGAAGAGGAGATGTGTGTGTATGAAGTTTGTGGGAGTGTATGCTGTTTAGAACTGCTAAGGCGTACGTTCTGATTGAGTAAAGATGGATTGGCTATCAGTTTAGGCTGTAAACAAGGTTGCCTCATTAATGAGTGAATGGGAGCAGTCAGAAGGTGAGAATACAGATAAAAGAATGTAGGAGTTTTGAAGTGCAGAGCAGGAGGACAAGCCCAGCAGGTCCAGGTTGGACGTGTCCCCCATTCCCAGAATTTTTTAAATTGAAAACAAACTGAGCTAATATTGTATAACTCACACAGATTGAGGAATCAGTGGTTGAATTCATTATTGAGTCCAAAGGGTGCAACCTGTCCAGAAGGAAGATGAGCTGTTTCTCAAGTTTGCATTGGGCCTGGTATGAGAATATAGGAGGATACAGACCGATAGGTCATTGGGATTAGGATGAGGAACTCGAGTGACAGACAACAGGAATATCAGGGTCACCCTGTGGTCTGAATGTATATTTTCTTTAAAGTGATCATCCAACCTGCAATTGGTTTCCCCATGGTCACACCCTTGTGTTGATGTATTTAATTTTCTCATTCAGTTTTAGTTCCCATATTACAATGGGACAGATTCAGCTTGAAATTCTGTCTAACATCTTGTGTGAGTACAAACAAATTAATTGTTTTCACTTAGCGACAGCCATTTTGGTCTGAAAACTTATTATTGTGAATGTTTATTTATTGAGATGCATTATGGAACAGGCCTTTCCATCCGTTCGAGCTGAGCACTCAGCAATCTCTCCCGATTTAATGCTAGCCTTATCATGGTGCAATTTGCCATGACCAATTAACCTGCCAACTGGTACGTGTGAATGTACGCATGAATCTTTCATTGGTTTGCTTTTTAATGTTTATTTTAAATCTGTCTGAACAAAATTTTCTGCCTTTGTTTGTTTTTATGTATTATTATAGATGTCAATCTGTTGCCATCAGGTTCTGGAAAACATTTTCAAAGGAACATTTTAAGTTATTCCTGTGATAAAGATTTATCTCTAGACATTTCATCCTGTATCAAAATGGTATTTTGTCTTGGCCCTTATGCAATTGGAAGCAAAGCAACTGAAAATACATTTGAAATACAATCAGTTGTTACTAGAGTGGCTAGGCAACCTAAAATACAAACCTTTGACAGGTACAGAATTGAACAATACCCACGAACCTTATCAACAGTGCAGAATTTCATGAATAAACATGGCTATGTCATAATGTGATTTTCTTTTGTTAAAATAATTAAATCTGGAATAATAGTTGATACATTTAATAGCAAAACATTTATTAAATTTGACCTTTATCTCTCAGAATTAGGAAGAAATCTCTTTGAACAAACATCTTATATTAATAGAAAGAATAATAGGAATAGCAGAGATGTGTTTCAACTGTAAAGGTCTAGTAGAATTGATTTATTACTGATTTGAGCACGGAATTCCCCAGGAAGATAGTGATTGAGTGCAAGAGGTATACATTTTCCTGTTTATCTGTTGTCTTTTTTGTGTATTACCGTAGATTCCGGACTACAGAGCGCACCTGATTAAAAGCCGCTGGCTCTAATTTTAGAAATAAAATCAATTTTTTAATTGTACAGGCCGCATCGGATTTTAGGCCGCACCGAATTTCCGGCGGACCGGATTTTCGGCGCACTGGATTTCCGGCGGACCGGATTTTCGGCGCACTGGATTTCCGGCGGACCGGATTTTCGGCGCACCGGATTTTCGGCCGCTTGTAATATGAGATATTTACACAGAAAGATATTACACGTGTTGGGCTTCAAATTCTGCCCTGTGTTCGTTTTGGAAGAGAGACAACCAACACCGGATTACAGTGCAGCGTGGCTTTATTGCAGAACGCGTTTTGCCTTCCCCTTACATTCTGCTCTTATTTATACTCCTTTTTCCCCCAAACCAAACCCTCACTACACATATTTGGTAAGGCTAAACTTTGTTATACCTACCGGTATTTGGTAACATCGGACACTTGTGTCCTTATTGGCCCGATACCATTCACACACGAGTTTTACTGTTTTTTTGTTTACTGAATCGCTAGCAGTTTCGGTGCAGCGGAATCCTCAGTTTCGCTCCCTCCCTCCCTTGTACTGCTGTCTAATATCACGTGAGCCATTCCTGACCTGAAGCGGCAGTCCCAAATTAAATCTCCACCGTCTCACCATCGATTCATGTATGCCAAGATTACGCGCAGCAGCTCGATTTCCTTGTTCAACCGCCAGATTGATTGCCTTTAACTTAAAAGCTGCATCATATGCTTTTCTTCGAGTGTTTTCCATGTTGATGAGGGTGAGTACAAATGGCTGATTTACAATAATTTGTGAAGTGCGCTTGATTTATCGTACAATTTCATTGGACCTCTGTGAACTACTCATCAATTTTATTGGTCTACTGTTACGAGGCAAAATGTTTTGGCGGCATGGGAAAAAACCTTCTATTAGCCGCACCTTATTATAAGCCGCTATGTTCAATGCTGTTCAAAGCATGGGAAAAAAGTAGCGGCTTATAATCCGACATCTACGGTATTTTCTGTCACTTCATTTCAAAAGTAACTTATTTTTCACAGCTCAGCTCTTTGCCTTGTACCTAATTTGGCAAGTGATGACTGTTGTGCTAGAACTTTTAGAGATAGAGCTCCCTCCACAATTTCCCCTATAAATTTTTTTTAGGGGAAATTGGATCTGAAGTTTCACCAAGGACATTCAGAGTACACATTTGGGTTGATGAAATGTACTGAGATTAGTTTGGGGGCTTTTTGTCTTGATACAAAGCTGGAAGGCTGCCACTAACAACTGCTGAGTTCTTTTGCCAGGCTTTATCAGATGAATGACTGCAACCTAACCTCATCTTTATATAGATGGCACCAATATCATGGAATAGGTATTCTAATTTACTGCTCTTTCTTTCCCTCTTCAACTCTGCTGAGTTCCAGAGCATTATGTGTAATGTATATTTGATGCTCTTGGGATGTTCCATTGGGGAACTCTTCTGTCTAACACTAAGATTGCTGATGGTGGGTTGAAATTGCATAAAAATTTCTATATCTGGGTGAATTTTCCAGCCGTCACCAAGCAAGGTATAAAAGCAAACTAAATGAAACATTATTTTAAAGTGGACTGTGATTTATGAAGTAAAGATAGTTGGAAATACTGAGCAGGTCAGATAGGATGGCGGGGGGGGGGGGGGAGTAAAACCAATTATTGTTTTGGGTTGATTGTCTTTCAGCAGAATAACAAAAAAATTGAAGTCGCAGAGGAAGGGAATGTCCATGATGGGGTGGAGATCGAGAGACTGTTGAGATGTCTGGTGGTGGTGCCAGCTCAGAGAGGGTGGAGGATTGTTAACCACAGCTGCTCTGTCTGGAAGAGATGAAGACAGAGGGGAAAGAAGGCAAAGGAAGGAAATATTGGATCTGAAAACAGTGCAGTTGCTGGAAATCTGTAATGCAAAGGAATGCTGCAAATTCACAGTAGGTAGGACATAGCTAGAGAAGGGGAGAGAGTTAACATTACAGGTTGCCGTAGATTCCGGATTATAAGCCGCTACTTTTTTCCCACATTTTGAACAGCTTTGAACTCTGCGGCCTTTAATCCAGAGCGGCTAATACATGGTGTTTTTTCATGCCGCCTCGTAAACATTTTGCCTCGTAACAGTAGACCAATAAAATTGATGAGTAGTTCACAGAGGTCCAATGAAATTGTACGATAAATCAAGCGCACTTTCACAATTAAATTATTGTAAATCAGTCATTTGTACTCACCCTCATCAACATGGAAAACACTCGAAGAAAAGCATTGTGCTGCCTTTATGGCAGTTACTTAGTTTATAATATTTTCGCTTAGTAATTCATTTGTTAGTTAAAGTTAGAAGTGTTTTAACTATATTTGTTTTCTGTACTACATCCCGGGATGCTATGACGTCACACCCGGTTTCGCCGCGTCTTGTGGGAAACGGGAAGGTGGGGGCATTACGCGAGCTCATCAGACCCGAGCACATCAGACCCGATCGCGTTACGCGAGCTCATCAGACCCGAGCACATCAGACCCGAGCACATCAGACCCGATCGCGTTACGCGAGCTCATCAGACCCGAGCTCATCAGACCCGAGCACATCAGACCCGATCGCGTTACGCGAGCTCATCAGACCCGAGCACATCAGACCCGAGCGAAAACGCTGCTTTTAAGTTAAAGGTGATCAATAACTTTTCCTGGTAGGCTGCAGTATATATATTTTTACCAGTCGCTAGGAGATATTGGAATGTTGTTCGTGCTGTTCAGTAAAAAAGTATATGCAACGTAATTTGTGTTACCGATACGTATGTATATTTAAAAGTAGCCGTATTACAGGCACGGTTCGAAAAAAAGCATTTGCAATATATATTTGTTTGTTACCATATGGATTTAATTAAAAGTTAAAAAATCCTCACGTGTAATATCTTTCTGTGTAAATATCTCATATTACAACGTGAGACACCTGCGGCCGAAAATCCGGTGCGGCCTAAAATCCGGTGCGGCCTGTACAAGTAAAAAATTGATTTTATTTCTAAAATTAGAGCCAGCGGCTTTTAATCAGGTGCGCTCTGTAGTCCGGAATCTATGGTAATTGCTTTTCACCAGAACAGGCCATTTCTAGGATAGGCTGTCTCTCTTCAGTGCTTCAAGTCCAGATACACCATAGTCGTTTTGCAAGAACATTGTTTGATCAGTTGAAGAATCCCCTGACCGGCTATGTAGAGGAGCGCATTGAGGACATCACTTTTATTAAACATATCACTTTGAGAGCAAATCAGAAGCCAGGCCTGATGGCAGGCATGCTTGGGAGATCAGGGGATAAGACAGCTCTCGGGTCAGCAAGAAGTGCAGCAAAGCGCACCAACAGGAAGGCAGAAAGGGCTTATTCACAGAGAATGTACAGCCATTTCTGTGACATCAGATGTGAGGCACATATGGCAGGGTATTCAGATCATAACAGACTGCAAGTCCACCCTATGCACATCGTTCCCTCTAAGGTGCGCACGTGTGCACACGCACACACCTTTTGCCACTAGTGCACAAAGGTATTTAAACTGCACAAAAGGTTGTCGCCCTCTGCTTCGTTAGCATGTTAAGTATATTTCACAATCGTACGCAATCGCCCTTTTCCAGTTTCTGATGGAGACGTGTTGACAACATGGAGTTAGCGATGATTCATCACAGATTTTGGAACTGGCTTATTTATACTGTTTTTACTGATTCACTATGTCGAATTCCAAAGAAGCAAAGGGTGTGAAGTGCAAAGAATTGCTGGTTCATTTAAAGCAGAACGGCTTACTGAAACAGTAAAAACTGCTACACTGAAAGCTCAAGGATCGTGCAGCCATGAGAAATATTTATGTACATTAAAGAAACTGGTATTATCTGCATGTATTGTCACGATACAAAAGTTGCTGGTCAATTTGCAAGTGAGAAGAAGTGGAGTGATATTTGGAAACGGTATTATAAAGTGTCATTTAGCAAGCAAGTCACATGGACAGTGTGCAAAAGCTTCAGTGAGAAATCCTTCATTACCTGTTACAGGCCTGCTACACGTGTTTTGCCAGAGTACAGATAAGCAAGAGCAAAAATGATCAAACCCAAAAGAGATCAAAGTTCTTATTGACAGTGTTTTGCTAGCTGTTAAAATGAATATGAATAGATTTTTGCACGCATTGGCCATTACAAATTAGAGGGAACATTGCCAGCCCATAAACACCAGCAATGCTTCTCTTCCTGATAGATAATGTCTTTTTCGCTTAGTTTGATGCACAGAACGATGTCCTAGCGCGGAAGGCCCTCCTTAGAATACCTGCTCCTCAGGGAGAATAGCTGGTTGTGGCTAACGTGAGGAAGTCAGGGCCGACCCACGTAAAGCTGCGGAGACTGATAATGTACCTGGTTGGGTGCTGAGGTACAGTGTAGCCTATTTAACAGAGGTTCTAACAGACAGCTTCAACATCTTTCTGGAACAGTCCATTGTCCCCTCAGGCTTTAAGGTGGCACTATCACCCTAGTGCCCAAAGGGATGACAGTAATCTGCCTCAATGACTACCATCCAGTGGCACTGACTTCGACAATAATGAAGTGTTTTGAGCTGCTGGTTATGGATCGCATTAAATTCTATCTTCCTACTCCAGTTTGCGCATTGTTCAAATTGGTCCACTGACGATGCCATAGCCCCTGCCCTCCACTCCGTCCTGTCCCACCTGGAGAATTGAGCCTGTATGGCAGGATGCTGTTTATCAACTTCAGCGTTTAACACGAACATCCCCTCAGAAGCTGGTGGCTAAACTGTCCTCGTTGGATCCTGGACTACTTGACGGAAAGGCCACAGTCAGTCCATGTTGCCAGAAACACCTCTAGCCCCATCACATGGAGCACTGGTGGCAACCCCCTCCCCCCGTGTGCTCAGCCCAGTGCTGTTCATGTACTGCTAGATCTAATTCAATTGAATCATTAAGTTTGCTGATAACACAACAACAGTTGGCCTCATTGAGAACAATGACAAGGGGGCACACAGAGAGGAGATAGAGCAGCCAATAGAACAGTGCGAGCACGACAACTTGAGTCTCAATATGGACAAGACCAAAGAGATGATAATGGACTTTTGGAGGGTGCAGGCTGGCGACTCCTCACTGCAGTACATGGCTCCTCTGTGGTGAGAGTTAGGAGCACCAAATTTCTGTGAGTGCACCTAATGGACTATCTCACCTGGTCAACACCACCTCTTTCAGCAGCATCCCCACTTGATGAAGAGATTGAGGCGAGTGAGGCTCCCCCTCCCCGCATTCCAACCAGCTTTTACAGGAGCGCCACCAAGAGTGTCCTAACCAGCTGCGTCACCACCTGGTATGGCAATTGAAGGCATCTGTCTATAAGTCCCTCCAAAGGATCATCGGGGTCTCTCTTCTATTCATCAGCAGCGCTGTGTATGCAAGGCCTTTAGTGTTGTCAAGGATCCCTCCCTTCCTCTGTACGGTAGGAGCAGGCACCCCTGATCAATCACATCATAGGTGCCACCTCTCTCCATGAGCAGCTCGTCCAAGGCCACCATCTGCATAGCCATCATCTCTACTGACACTGGTCCATGCATCTTGTATGCTTGATAGGTGTGGCCATTTTGTTGGCCAGCATCTCGGAAATGGGCCATGCTTGTCATTTCCTGGGAGAGCCTGGCTGTATCAGACATGGGAAAGGCTGTCATCTAGAACCTTTTTTGCTTCACGATGAGCCTCTTACTGTGCTGACCATTGTGGGCAGGGTGATTGTCCGGGCTATTAAGGCAGTGTAAGTATGGTACCACACATATCGGATAGAAGCAGCTATACCATCCCACAGAAACCAAAGGTGGGCCTGGGTGTGACATATCCAGTACGTACTGTTTAGTGTCCAGGGAGTTCCCATCTACACCATACCATTTGGTGTTAACACAGTCATCTCAGGATACTGCTCCCACTCACTCTTGCTGTGCCCCACTGACAGGTTAGGCCTGTGATCATTGTACTGCCTGCACCAACACTCCTTTCTCTTCCCTGTTGGCAGAGGGAGTATTTCTGGGACCTGGCAGGGGTTCCCAACCTAGGATCCATGGACCTCTTGCTTTAATGGTTTTGGTCCATGGCATTTTAAAAAAAAAATCTTGGGAGCCCCTAAGTTAGACCGATACTTAGGGAGGTACCAACCCTTAAAGCACTTGCTCCACTGGGGGTTACTGAGACTCAAGTTCTTTAAGGCCTTTCCCATATGATGGGGGTGAGGTTTGCTGAATGGATTACATCCCCCTATCTTCCTCCAAAACAGAATGGCAAAGTCAGAGAGGCTGAGCAAGTTCCTCTAAGAGTCCCGTTCTTCTTCGTTAAAGGCGATTTGTTATCAGTGGCACTCCTTCTGCAGTGCAGGATGGTGCCCTCATGCAGATCCAACAGTGCGAGGTGTTGGTGTGGTTTGCATACTCGTACGCCATCCATAGGATGTCATAGGATAGGATGGTTGTAGGATTTCACACCGAACACTGCTGCCGCATCCACCACTTTGCCATCCTGTGATGCAGGGAAAGACAAACTCCTTCCCTCCTGGTAGTTAGATGGTTGCCTGTTCCCCTGGTAATGCTACCCATCATGTCGTACCACCATCTCTCTACTTGCTGTGTGTTTTTGCTCCCAAACCTCCTCCAATTCCTCCTCCAGCTCCACCTCTTCCACCTTTTGGAGGAGATCGAGGACTCTCCCAGGCCTGCTGGCCGGGAGTTCAGATAGTTCACTGCTTGCTGCAGCGTACTCAGTCACCCCTGAAAGGTGAGGGCCAGTAACTTGATCTGCTGTTTCAACAGCCTGTTCATGTGCTCAATCAGCCCTGCCGTCTGTGAGTA
This sequence comes from Hemitrygon akajei, assembly GCF_048418815.1. NCBI lineage: Eukaryota > Metazoa > Chordata > Chondrichthyes > Myliobatiformes > Dasyatidae > Hemitrygon > Hemitrygon akajei. The sequence goes on from NC_133136.1 coordinate 76,675,668, forward strand.
GGAGATGTGGAACAGGTAGCCTAGCGGTTAGGACAATGCTGTTACAACTCGGGGCATCTGTGTTTGGAGTTCAATTCTAACATTGTCTGAACAGTACGTCCTCCCCGTGGAATGCATCGGTTTTCCCTGGGTCCTCCAGTTTCAAAGGCATGGCGGTTAGTGGGTTAATTGGTCATTGTAAATTGTCCCAAGATTAGGCTGGGTTAAGTTAGGAGTAAGTTGGGGGGTTGTTTCTCAGAGTGGCTTGTGTTCCATGCAGTAACTCTACATAAGTAATACCTGAGTCCACAGCCCACCCCTGTGCTTTGGGAGCCATTGCACGAGTACGGCAGGTGGGCCCACTTGTTCCCTCTGGAGGTCTGCCTGTGCCTTTTGCCAAGCCGTCAGCAAGGGTTGTACGGAATTCCTTCGTGGAGTCCTGCAGAGGGCAGAAGGAGCCCTCATCGGGCAAGAGCTTGGAGCATGACCCTTCTCCCTTAATGGCCTCATTGCCTCTCTTCTGCTGGCAGAGCGCTTACACATGGCACAGAGAATGGTAGTGGGAACCCACTTATCAGCTCACTTCGGACCCCCGCTCTGAGTAGCGCCATAAGCATTGCCTTGTGGCTCATGAGGGGCCCTTCACCACCACACTGCCTGGTTAACTTGAGCACCCGACCACAGGGACCATCCTTCACCTACTCAAAGCCCTCCAATACTCTGATGGTGATGTCTATCACTGATCCCAATAAGGACAGCACCACTCCATTTAAATGGGGGTCTGCTACTTTAACTATATACCCCACTGTGGTCGAGGTTAACCTATCACCCTCCAGTTGGTTGTCGCTCTTGTGATAGATTGCAGTGATCAAAGCCCACTGGCGAAGAGCTCTGGCTCCTCCCTGTACTGTGCTTCATTCCTCCCACTTGGAGAGAGGGATACCTGACCTTAAACGCTGCTATTACTCTGCCTCAGAGCGATTCATGTCCCCTGTGGGAATTGTTAATCGTGTGATGGGACAACAGCTGCCCTAGAGCATCCATCTCCTGCTTGGATAAACTCACTCCAGCACCCCTTGCATCCCTGATCCTCAGCAACTACATGGTCTCTCCTTGCTCTTGGGAAACTCTACTGAGAGCCCTGGTTCCCTCCCTTACTTTTCATTTTTGAGATATTCATCTTCTGTTCAATTACCAAACTCTGCTTTCTGCAACTATTGTGTGAAATCCGATACGCGGGTTCAGTGAGTGGGAGAAAAGATTCATTACTGGAAAGTAGGATAACCACTTACTTGCAGGACAAGACAGACAGTAAATATTCAGTAAACTTCTTATGTTGCATTTGGTTACATATATTTGAGCGCCCAAAGTGTCAGGACCGAACAGACACTAAATGTACACAGAGCGGCAAATAGTTAGCCGAAGTGTGCACCCAGGCTCTCTTTGCTGCAGCACACCTCCACTGTTTACTGTTTCCATGGCACCCTGATCTGTCTGTGTTGGTCCAGAGAGTGAAAAGAGAGCGTGTTATGCACATTGTCCATTATTTCATTTTGTTTCCCAATGTTGATGGGTGGGGGGGGGGGGGGGGAAGACAGGTTGGTGAAGATGGGGTGCTATTGTGCAGATGATCGCTCTGATACTACTTGTTTCAATCTCAAGCTGAAAATGGAAATTTTCCTTGGAACATTTGCAACTTTCTGTTCAGTTAACCTGCCACTATATGATGATAATGAGTTAGAAAACAGGAAGTTAGTAATAAAAAAAAAACAACTTTTAAAACCTTGTACAGTGGATTCCAGTTAATTGGGGCAGCCACTTATTTGGAACAACTCTTAAAGAACAAAGACTTACTGAGAAAATAGCCAAGATTTCCTTTGTTTATTTGGGACACTATGGCCCTTAATTAGGACAGGACACTGTTGCCGAACAGTTTCTGACTCTTGCTAGTTGTGTGTACTTGTGTGGTTCACTGTGCTTTGAGTGAACAGTTTTTAAGTAGCATCAGTTCCATGTATTTGAGTTCAAAAAGCAGTGGTTTTTGTTCTAAATTGAAAATTTACTGTATTCTCAAAATATTTATACACTATACAACTTTGAGATTAGTCATCTTGCAGGCAGCATCAAACAAAGAAACACCATAGAACCCTTTTAAAGAAAACCCCACAGAACAAGGACATTAAATGCCTGAAGAGAGGAACAAATTGCACAAACACAAAAACACACACAAAACGTGAAACCATAGAGTCCACAGCCACGAGCTGCCAAGGCGAGTGAAACCGGTCCATGAGCTAATGGCTGTGGTGGCAGCCACCGAGTCGGTCAGCTTTAATCACTGGCTGTTGGCAAGAAATGAGTAAGACAAATCAGAACTGATTTGCTCACTCTGGTTTCAAGCAATCAGGGTTAGAGATGTGAGAAACGGCTGGGAGTGAAAATTAAACTATTTCACTACTTTGGTGAAGAATTTGATGGTATTGAGTGTTGGAGTGAAGATGACGATCTGGAGGATGCAATCGCCAAAAGCATTGTCTGACGGCAGCCGATTATCTGTACCAAGAGTCGGTGCTGATTTTGTTCATTTGCAGTCAATCAAAAGTGTACACTGGATGAATTATTTCATTGGTAGCTATTGAGAACTAGTTTTTATTGTACTGTGGTGACAATGGTGGTGCTCTAATTTGTTCTGTGTTTCATTGAAATACCTCATTTGTTACTCAGAATTAATTTTTTGTACATCTTTTTAATCTATGAAACATTGGCTAATTGGGGCAGCTGCTTAAAATGTACTGGTCCTGATGTGTCCCAATTAACAGGAATCCACTGTATTTATAATCACTCGACATTGATTGGCCTTAACATTTTTTTCTGCTCTCCTACTATTTTGCACATTTTTGATTTTTCCCCCTCTTATGCTTCTGGATTCCCCCCTAAAATATTATCGTCATGTCTCCGACCTCATTGTTTTCAAAATAGAGATTGCTTTCTGCCGTTTGGTACTTGAATCCATTCCATCTATTCCCCTTTTCATTGGCATCTGCTTTCATCTGTGTGGTTAGACCACTGTAAAAATGAAAATTTTAAATGATTGTATAGTTTCCTTCTGGAACAGAAAGAGTAACAGTTTTGGAGTAACAAACTTGCATTTAGATACCCCTCCATGGATGCTGCCTACCCTGCTGAGTTTCTCCCAGCATTTTATATGTGTTGCTTTGGATCACAAACGTTATATTTTCAACATTATCAAAGTTAAATTTAGAAAAAAGAAATCCCAGAATAATCTTCCATTTTCAAGAAAGCGCTTGAATTTGGATATAGAAGCTGAATTGCTGCAAACAATATTGTGAAAGTCTTATGTATCATATTTCTCAAGTTTCCTTTTATTTCAGTAAAAGACTTGAATATAAATGTTCTCATTAGAGGGCATTCTATTTTATCTGGTGTAAAATGATCCTCTTAAAGATGAGATACTTCTCCATCACAGCTGTCACTGCCTGACAGTCATGGGACAGGGCAAGGGTAAGCTTCCTTTTTAGGTCCTCCTGCGTTAGTTAGTATCAGAGCTGAAATATGAGTATCAAAGCCAGGAACCAGGTCAAATTCTAGTCACAATTTCATTTCTGGTTTGGAGAGCTAAATGATCTTACAGCTGCCTTTTATAAGTGATTAACCAAGTCTATTTACAAGCAAAGTGGAGACAGCATTTTATCCTACTGATTCTTGGGTTTCACAGACACAGGCTCTCGACTAATAATCAGTTCCAAAGATACAAGCTAGAAATTTGTTTCCTACATTTTACTGGCTGCAGAGCGACTTGGTATGTCACCCTAACACTGCTTTTAAAAATAAAAGCAGAAAATGCTGGGAAAGTTCAGCACAGAGGGTGCTGGCCCTTTTTATGTTCACATTTCAGTGGAACTGTTGCTCTGTGAGTAAACAATATCTCTTGTGTTTCAGATGAGAGAGTTTGATAATGGTGCCTGATATGCATATTGGATACTGCAACTGCTGCAGACATTATTTGAATGGAGTTGCTTTCACTGGAACAATTTTCTAGTGCTGTGGAAAATCCTACATAAAATTTATGTTTCCACTTTGTGGCTGGGAATTTTAAAATAAACCTGACAATCCAGAATGCTCAAGATGTGGTGGTGTGAGACAGGCAGATAGATAATCTGAAATGTTGGATATTATTCCTATTAATATCCAAACTTTTTTTTTGGATTTTTCAACTGACCCCAATAAATTAAGAAGAAGAATGGGAACAGGGGCCCCAGTGAGCTGAAGGGAAGCATGGCAAACTGCACCTGGTGAGCCAGATGCCAAACCATCGAGATTTTTGAATAGTTGAATAGCACAATAAAACTCAGAAAAGAGTACTGTTTTGCTTTACTTGACTGTGCCGATCTTAAGTTCCCAGTACTTTTTTGTTTTCATTGTTGAGAGCTGTTGTTTAGACCATTATCACTTTTGCAATCTTTCATATCGTTTACTGGATTAGGTACTCAGTCTGAATTTAAAATATTAATTCAGATAGTGAAAATTGTACGAATGCCTTAGTTAACATTATGTCGAATTTTTCCTTCTCTGCCTCCATAAACCCTCTGAAATCATTGAGGGCTTCATCATTTTTTGCATCAAAAATCTCCAATGTTGCTCTGTCTTGTCCCGTTGATGGGTAACATATTTATATTTGAAAAGGACAGCAGATTCACCAATCAATTTTCTTGCCATGCAACACACACAAAATGTCAGAGGAACTCAGCAGACCAGCAGCGTCTAGGAGAAGAGTACAGTTGATGTTTTGGGCTGAAATCCTGAGGCAGGCCTGAGTCAATTTTCTCGTCATTTCTAGATTTTCCTCCTTTTCTAGCCCAAGAACAAGAAATGGCTTTCTACAATTTTCTCCTCGCTCTTTAGATACTTGATACAGAAGGAATATCAGAGAGAAGAAGTATTGGTACTGTTTTGTCATGTTATTAATCCAAATGTTGTAAATGCTATTTGACTACTGTTTGCTATCAGAGAGTTTCTCTAATAATTCACTCCACCATAGCCATTATATTGAATGATTCTTTTGCCCCCCCAAAAAAAGATATCTTCTTGGATCACATGGAACGTGAATGAAAGCTTGCCATTTAACTTTGGTTGCAGCACAAGTACTTGATACTTGAAACACACAATCATTGGCAGCATTGAGAGTAGAATTATAATTGGGAGAGCTGTTTTACAGGCTAATGAATCAAACATGTTCAGAATTGTACTATCAGAATCATGCTATTCAGTCAATGCCCTAGATTTCTGTATCATCATCCTTAGCTATGTCCTGTTCCATTGACTGGACGGGCCTGCCATAGGTGGAAGTGCATTGGAAAATGGCCAGAAGGGGATGAGTCTGCAATTAATTGCAAATCCCATGAAGTAGGATTGATGGAAAATAGATGCAGTAGTTCAATACAGGGCATAAGGTGCCCTGATTCACTAGCACCACTAATTTGTCTACCAACGTGGTCTGTAATCTCAAGGTAATCCATATCCTTCAATCATAGTGTTCAGTGTAGCATGAGCAACAATATTTAAGCTTCCAGACTGGTGAGATTACTTGATGGATGCTAAAGTGTAAAAGGAGCGTGGAAAGCATAGGTCAAAAGTAGCAATGTTCCACAATACTTGTGTTCCAATCCTATTTCTTCAAAGAATTAACAGTCTGGTTCAAATTACAGAAATATTCAATGTTGAGGCTTGACTTTAAGTAGCAGATACAATTATCTAGCCGTTCTGTGGCATGAATGACTCTTTCTATCTAGAGAATCAATTTAGCTCCCTTTGAAGTTCAGCACCACTGTTATAGATGAGTACCGACCTTGGGTATCAGCTGCCTAACTGAACCGACCTTCTAAATAGTGTGGCGATGAGAGCAGTCTGCGATATTCTGCGATGAATAATTCCATTCCTGTCTCCCAAAATTCTTTCCAAAAATCTATAAGAGATATTTCAGCAGTGTGATGAGATATTCTCCACTTGCTTGGCTGAATTCAACTTCAGAAACCCTCAAGAATGGAGATACAGCCATGACCATTTGAAATATTTACTTACCTCATCAGCAATGCATGTTTTCTTGAGATGCGCTTCAGCAGCTAGCCGATAGTACTTGACTGGCACCTCCCACAGCACAATGTCTACCAAGAAGAGAAATGACAAGTAATGCTTAGAGCACCATCTTGAATCAGAAACATAGTGGTGCATCTTCAAAGTCAGTGTATCCAAATCCTGAATACCTTGCATTTACCACATGGATTAATATTGATGGAAAATAACCAGAAATGGAGAGTGATTCAAGCAAAGGTGGTGCTGGCTTTTCTTGAGACAATAGTGGATGTAAATTGGGCAGGGCTGTAGTATAATGGGTCATGTAGGATAAGGAATCCATGTGGATTGAGTTTCTGGGAATCTGAGTAGGATATAGATATGAATGCAGAGATTCTACTTTGGTTCTTCTAGGAATGTAGTTATGGTAGTAATAGAAGCAATACCAGGGCTATAATTTACCTAATGACAAGGCAGAATATATATTGCTAACACTGTGCCAGGAGAATGAATGGACATCTGGGATAAGTGAACAAATGATGGCATTTGAAAATGGGCAAAATCAGATCAGAGAACAGGATAGAAACATTTTTGTAGTACTAATGTATATCTTTTAATTGCAGCACATTTAATCTAATTGTAGTATACTTTGGAGAAAATGTATTGATGGGGAAAAAATTGGATACCGCAACTGTATTGCCTTCTTGTCTGAATACAAATAAGGTTGAAAATTGCAGTGGGCTCTGTCTGATTGCATTGCAGCATGATAGCATCAGAAAATTGGAACAATGCCATTGCTGTCAGGAAGCCAGCAATTAATGGTGTGGTATTACCGCTATAGAGCATGTTTTCTATTATACATTACTACCAAGTGTGAGTGAATAAAATGTAGCACAGGAAATAAGGTTAAGTTGGACAGACAATGCATCACATGTAGCAAGATTCTTAACATTGGGTTATCACTGAAATCCACAATAATATGTAAAAACCAATAGTGGTTGTTCTTGCAGAGTATTTTAATTTTGGTTTTGTTTTTGACAGGATCCTCAGCAACAACAAATTAACTGAGCTGAAGAATAACTCATTTGCTGGACAAAGATATCTGGAGAGATTGTAAGTAGTAATCTTTAAAACATGTATTCAAAGTTCAAAGTACATTTGTTATCAAAGCATTATGCAACCTTTAGATTTGTTACAGGCAGTCACAAAACAAAGAAACCCAAAGGAACCTGTTTTTTTTAAAAAAAAGAGTGTGCAAGACACCCAAGGTGCCGGGGGGGGGGGGGGGGGGGGGGGGGGGAACCAAAAATGTGCATATTCTCAGACAGGCATGTGAATCGTCATTTCACAATAGTTTCTGAAACTAAATTTGCTTTCTTAAAAAAATACTCCAGCCTCTGCTGTCTTCCTTGATTTTTTTTTGAGAACTCCAAGCTACAAAGAAAAATTTGAATGCAGTTATTTAGTACTTGGCATGAAATGAATTTGCATCTAAAAATGCTTGAATGATTTAGTTGAGAGTAACTTTTGAAATTGCTGGTGCAGCACCAACTACAACAGATCGCAAAATATCAAGTGGTATACAGCATTGTGGATTAGCATTGCAGCCACCTGGAATTAGCAAAGTAGGATCACTACAATCAATTGAATTTATTACAAACTTTTCTCAGGTACAGGTACTGAATTTAACTAACGTTTCAATGGCAAACTCATCAGGGAGAAGAGTTTATTCATAATCGCTGGGAAAGCACTAGATCCTTTTTCATTAGACTTTATTTGGTACAATGCTTCTGTGTTGGGAATATCAGTTGTCAATTTAAAACAAACAAAAGCAGGTGTGAGAAATTATTCAAGAAGGTTTGTTTTCTTTTAAGTAAAAGACTTGACAGCTGGTAAATGTGAGCAAGGCCTTCCAGCTGTGACTTCATTTATAGACAACAGAACATCACCTGTGCCTTGAAATGTGTCTTTTGGTTGTCAGCATCCTCATCCTCAACAATCATACTTTTCCACCTCCTTCCACCAAGTTGTCTATTCACGCCATCAAATTTGTTTCCAACTCAGCTGTACTTGTTAAGTTTTTTTTGATGTCTCATCCTTTAAAGTTTTCTTTTCAAGTCTTCTGCTCTTCAAAGAACTCCAGATTTCATTGCCATGTTTGGTCTCCTTTTTCACCTTTTGGTTCAGTCGTGAGTAGGCGATGAAATGATGAGAACCATTTGTATAATATCATTCACTGTTTTGAGGTGTAGTGACAGGTTCACGAAACACGTGTTGTCAAAACTGAGAAAAATCGACATTTCCACAGTATTATTATAACCACACCAAATTTTTATTTTGCCTGCCATTCAGATTCCGTTTAAAAATTCTTATTTTTAACTGTATTTTAAATTAATATATGCAAGAAGTGGAAAGTGATCCTTGGGAAGTTATGAGCCTTAAGTGACGGTGATGAGAGAGCTTTCAAGTCAACCTAAATGTGGCATATAGAAACATAGAAAACCTACAGCACAATACAGGCCCTTTGGCCCACAATGCTGTGCCGAACGTGTACGTACCTTAGAAATTACCTAGGGTTACCCATAGCCCTCTATTTTTCTAAGCTTCATGTACCTATCCAGGAGTAACAATAGACCCTATCGATCTGCCTCCACCACCATTGGTAGCCCATTCCACGCACTCACTACTCTCTGTGTTTAAAAAAAACACAACACACACACACACACACACACACACACACACACACACACACACACACACACACACACACACACACACACACACACACACACACACACACACACACACACACACACACACACACACACACACACACACACACACACACACACACACACACACACACACCAATTACAACTTACCCCTGACATCTCCTCCGTACCTACTTCCAAGCACCTTAAAACTATGCCCTCTCGTGTTAACCATTTCAGCCTTGGGGAAAAAGCCTCTGACTATCCACACAATCAGTGCCTCTCATCATCTTGTACACCTATATCAGGCCACCTCTCATCCTCTGTCGCTCCCAAGGAGAAAAGGCCAAGTTCACGCAACCTATTCTCATAAGATATGTTCCCCAATCCAGGCAACATCCATGTAAATCTGCTCTGCACTCTTTCTATGGTTTCCACATCCTTCCTGTAGTGAGGTGACCAGAACTGAGCACAGTGCTCCCAAGTGGGGCCTGACCAGGGTCCTATATAGCTGTAACAATACCTTTCGGCTCTTTAACTCAATCCCATAGTTGATGAAGGCCTTTGCACCATATGTCTTCTTAACCGCAGAGTCAACCTGCGCAGCAGCTTTGAGTGTCCTATGGACTCAGACCCAATGATCCCTCTGATCCTCCACACTGCCAAGAGTCTTACCATTAATACTATATTCTGGCATCATATTTGACCTTCCAAAATGAACCACCTCACACTTATCTGAGTTGAACTCCATCTGTCACTTCTCAGCCCAGTTTTACATCCTTTCGATGTCCTGCTGTAACCTCTGACAGCCCTCCACACTATCCACAACACCCCAACCTTTGTGTCATCAGCAAACTTACTAACCCATCCCTCCACTTCCTCATTCAGGTCATTTATAAAAATTGCGAGGAGAAGGGGTCCCAGAACTGATCCCTGAGACACATTACTGGTCACCGACCTCCATGCAGAATATGACCCATGTACAACTAGTCTTTGCCTTCTGTGGGCAAGCCAATTCTGGATCCACAAAGCAATGTCCCCTTGGATCCCATGCCTCCTTACTTTCTCAATAAGCCAGGCAAGGGGTACCTAATCAAATGCATTGCTGAAATCCATATACATTATAGCTACTGCTCTACCTTATGCCTCTCCAAATGTTTATAAATACTGCCTTTCAATATCTTTTCCATCAATTTACCAACCATTGAAATAAGATTCAGTGGTCTATAATTTCCTGGGCAATCTCTACTCCCTTCCTTGAAGAAGGGAACAACATCTGCAACCCTCCAATCCTCCAGATCATCTCCTGTCCCCATTGATGATGCAAAGATCATTGCCAGAGTCTCAGCAATCTCCTCTCTCGCCTCCCACGGTTGCCTGGGGTACATCTCGGAGACTTATCCAACTTGATGCTTTCCAAAAGCTCCAGCACATCCTCTTCCTTAATGTCTATATGCTCCAGCTTTTCAGTCCGCGCTAAGTCATCCCTACGATCGCCGAGATCCTTTACAGTAGTGAATACTGAAGCATATAATTTGTCTTAATCCCCAATAATCTACGATTAGTGCAGATGGATTTTTTTATGTAGGTTGTAGTGAAGAAGTAAATCCAAACCACATTTGTTTGGTCAAAGTGAGTGCTCAGTTTCTCAATGACATTGACTCAATCTAGAAAAATTGCAGAAACATCATAATATTAAGCTTGGTTGGTTAAGTAGTGCACTGTTAGTGCATAGATTTAATGAATGCAGTTTATTCTAGACATGGTGGAAATGGATATGCAAGCTAATTAAATACTACAGTCGGCAAATTGACAAACTATTAGCAATCTCTAAACGTCTCAGCTGAGTGATCTGCAACAAATTGCTATATCTGCCGCTCACTGATCTGTCATGTGTTGGCTGTAACTTTGAGTATTTTGTTTCACCAGAATACACTGTGAATTGACTGGGGAAAAATACTTTGCTTTTTTTGTTTTATGAGAAACATTATGAAAGGACAAAAGGTCAGGCAGTTGAAGCAAGCATGGTAGAGTTGGTCCCTAGGAAAGGGATTGTCAGCTGTAGATTTGGTGGGCGACCAGCATTAACTTCAGATCTTTGTTTTATTCTCAGAAGGAAATGACAAAGTCAGAGAATCTCCACTGAAGTTCACCTCCTTGAGTTCTTGCACTTTTTCAATTACTAAGTGTGAAATGTTGGAAATTATTGATAAATTTCATGGTAGTTACTGCTGTAAGACTGGCTTTGGTTACATGAAGAGTGAGAAGTAGTACTGTAAACTGAGGAAATGTTTATGGAGATAGATAAAGAGCTTATTGATCTAAAATGTTAAATCTTTTAATCTCTAGTGCTACTGTCTACCCTCAGCATTTTTGTTTTCATTTTGGAAATACTGTTGCAATTCTAAAATTTCAAAATAAATGAATTAAAAATAAATTCAGAAATTTAATGATGTGGACTCTTAAGACATAAAAAATTCTTCCTATTAGAATGGTTGGAATGCTGTATTACATCACAAAGATTGAAAAAAGTAATGTAATAGAATATTGCAATTTTCTTTTTGCAGTCATTCTCCACATTACCAATAGCAGGAACTCCACATGTCTGAAAGATGAAGAACCTCTCCAAATTGAGTACCTGATTTTTTAAAATGTAATTGTATTGCCTACTTTAATGCATTTAAAGTCATAAAGCATTACAGCATGAAAACGAGCCCTTTGGGCCTCTAGTCTGTGCCAAATTATTCTATTATTCAGACTAATCCTATCAACCTGCACCTGGACCACAGCCCTCCATATCCCTCACATCCATGTACTTCTCCATTTTTTTCCTTAAATGTTGAAATTGAACCCGCATTCACCATTTACACTGGCAGCTCATTCCAGACTCTCACCACCCTCTCAATAAAGAAGCTTCCCCTGATGTTCCCCTTAATCATCTCACCTTTAACCCATAACCTCTACTTCTAATCTCACCCAATCTCAGAGAAAAAAGCCTGCTTGCATTTGCCCTCTCCATTCTCTTCATAATTTGCATACTTCTGCCAAATCTCCCCTCATTCTCCTACACTTCAAGAAATAAAGTCATCCCATTCATTGCATCCAGATTGAAGGGGAACCAGTATCCTGGCCGGGAGGTTCGCCAGTGCTATTTGGAAGGGTTTAAGGTAGTTTGCCAGGAAGATTGGAACCAGAACACCTGGTCAGAAAGTGTGGGGATGGAGAGTAAGATAGATTCAGGACTAGTGAAAATAGGAGGAGGAAAGTAATAGATATCATGGGACGAATAGTTTGAAGTGTATGCATTTTAATGCTGGGAGTATTATAAAGTTGATGAACTTCAAGCATGGATCAGTACATGAAACTATGATGATGTGGTCATTACAGAGACTTGGTTGAGAGAGGGGCAGGAATAGATGCTTTATGTCCCAGGGTTTTGATGTTTTAGAAAAGATAGGGAGAGGTGGGGGAGTTGCACTACTAAACAGGGACAATATCATAGCCTCACTCAGAGGGCACGTAATAGAGGGCTTGTCCACTGAGTTCATACGAGTAGAACTCAAAAATAGGAAGGGTGCAATTACTCTAATCCAATTATGCTACGGATCCCCCAGTTGCCACCAGGACTTTGAGGAACAGGTATGCAGGCAGATTAAAGAAAGGTATGAAAACAATAGTGTTGTTGTCATGGGGCACATCAACTTCCCTAATAAAAACTGGGACTTTGAGTGCAAAAGGTTTAAATGAGGCAGAATTTGTTAGGTGCATCCAGGGGTGTTTCTGAAATCAAAATGTAGATAGTCCAACAAGTTGAGGGGCTGTGCTGGACCTGGTGTTGGATAATAAGCCTGGCCAGGCGATCAGCTTTTCAGTTGGGGAGCAGATCAGGAACAGTGACTGAGCTCCTTAACGTTTAGGATTGCTGTTCGTCAGGATAAGTATTGACGTTGCGGGAGAGTATTAAATTGGAACAGGACAAATTAGGGGAGCATTAAGCAGGAACTAGAGAAGGTTAATTGGGAACAGTTATTTCTGGCCGTCCACATCTGACAATAAAGATCAACTGCAGGACAGGTATGTTCCAGTGAGGAGGAAAGGCAAGGATGGCGAGGTAAGAGACCCTTGGATGTCGAGAGAGGTGGTGAATTTAGTCAAGGCGGAAAAGGAAAAGTGTGTGAAGCTTTGAAAGCTGGAATCAAACAAAGACACTGAGGATTATAAAGAAGCCAGAAAAGAACTCAAAAGGGAATTAAAAAAGCCAGGAGGGGCTGTGAAAATCCTTGCCAAGTAGGATTAAAGAGAATCCCAAGGCATTCTATACAGACAGCGAGCAAGAGGATAATGAGGGAGAGGATAGGACCACTCAGATAAAGAGGGGAACATTTTTTGGATGTGGAGGAAATGGGTGAGGTCCTTAATAAGTAACTTACATCAGTATTTACCAAGGAAAAGAATGTGGATAGGGGATTAGTGCTGAGCGTATTGATAAAGCTGGAGTTTTTTGAGGTAGAGAAAGAGGTAGTGTTGAGCCTTTTAAAGAGCCTTAAGGTGGATCAGTCCCCAGGATCTGATGGGATATACTCCAGGTAATTGTGAATAGTAAGAGAACAGCTTGCTGGGGCCTTGATTAATATCTTTGTGTCCTCTCTGGCCACGGGTGAGGTTACAGAGGATTGGTTATTAGCTGATGTTGTTCCATCATTCAAGATGAGAACTAGGTATAATGCTGGAATCTATCGTACGGTGAGTCTCATGTCAGTGGTAGAGACTCTTAAGAGACATTAGAGAGGCACACGAATGTGAAGACAATGGAAAGATAGGCAGAAGAGATTAGTTTAATTGGCCATTTGATTACTAAGGGCTGTACTGTTTTATGTTCTATGTTAATCTTTCACTCTTGCTCAGATCCTGAAGTCCCAGCATTGTCCTTGTAAATTTTCTCTTCATTCTTTCAATGCTATGCACTCTACACCTTGTATTCCAAATTAGACCTAATCAACATCTCATACAACTTCAAAATAACATCCCAACTCTTGTACTCGTACTTCGATTTATGAAGGCCAATGTGACAAAGGCTCTCTTTACCACCCTTTCTACCTGTGTTATCATTTTCAAGGAATTACGGATCTGTATTCCCAGATACCTCTACCACTCTCCTCAGTGCCCTACCATTCACCATGTAAGTTCTACCCAGGTTTGCCCTCCTAATGTGCAACACCTTACACTTGCCTGCATTTATTGCATGTGTTTATATTTAAGCAGGCAGGGACTGGACAAGGGAAGGAAATACTTCCTTCCAAGATGGATTACTATCCAAGATGGTGGCGCGACGCAGCTTGCAGCGGCCACTCCAGAGCTGATTATCTGTTATTTGTGAAGGATAATAGGATGAAAAACGGACGTGGGAGCACGGAGGAACATCTGAAAATCTCCAGGAAGACCTTCTTTGTTGCTGCTGCTGCTGGGAGGTCCAGGTCTGTGCTGGGAAGAGCAGGCCCCCAGTCCTCGGGGTCGCGTTGCCGATGGCCGTTGGTGAGGCCGTCTTAATACGCTCGGCAGAGGATGGTGCTCGGAGAAGCTGTGCCAGAGGGTATGGTCGGAGGCTCGGAGGTTCAACGGACTCGGAGTCTGCTGCGGTCAGGTCGCTTTCAGTGTGCGCTGTGTCTGCGAGTCTGAGTCAGGCGGTGCCATGGAAGTCCATAGCGGAGGTATTCCCTTCTGCCGCCGGCACGGGATGACGAGTCAATCGGGGACCCTGAGGACTTGTGGAAACTGTGTGTTGGTTTCTTTCAAACTTGTAGTCTTTTAAAACCTTTGGACTATTTTTACAGCCCATGGTCTATTTTTTATCAATTATGCTATTGTTTGCACTGTTGTAACTATATGTTGTAAATTTGTGGTTTTGTGCAGGTCTTGTAGCTTTAGTTTTTGGTCTTGTTTTGTCTGGTGGATTTGGAGCTCCTTTCCGGGGAACGCGCTAAGATGGTAGCGCGATATTAATACGCAGCAGCCTCTCCGGACTCTGGATTGGGGATTGCCAAATGTTATGTGGATTTTCTGGTGTTGTCTGTTTTGTCATGTGTTTTTGTGATATCATTCTGGAGAAACGTTGTCTAATTTTTTAACTGCATTGCATTTGTGGTTTTTAAATGACAATAGTCTGAATCTGAAGTACTTGTAGGATCAGGATTAGACTTGAATTCTGTGAGGCAAGAGTGAGCCAAATGCGTTTGTGAGGATGATCCTCATTATGAATCTTGGAGGTAGAAATGGGCTGTGCAGGATTGAGGCTGGAGGATGTGGAGGGAAGATTTCCTAAGGAAATGAGGTTTGTGATGGTCTGGAAGACAATAACTTGATTGATTCTGAGAGTTGACATTCAGTGTCTGGGAGTTCAAAGTCAATGTTCTGTGAGTGATTCTGTCCACAAACATAGCTGTACCTTCCTGTTACAGCTAGTTTGAGGTTTCATTTCGGTCTCTAACTGCTGTTTTTTTTAAAGTAATTACGTTGGCAGGTTTAGTCTTTACTCAAGTGATCTGTCCTCTCCACAATCCCACTCTCCCCACCCCTCTCCACCGCAACTTAATCATACTTGTCATCTTTTCTAGTTCTGATTTTAAAAAGTCTGTGACTTAAAATGCTGACTCCTTCTCTCTCCTAGTTAACGCTGCTTGTCTGCTCAACGCTTCCAGGATTTTCTGTTATTGTCTAGGAAGGTATTGAATATTTTTTAAGGTGATCCCAGCCTGGCGCTGGGGTCACCTTAACAACCACAGTTCCTTTCTTTTGCAGGACAATTTGTTGGATTGTTTTCCCCTTGATCCATTTTACCTAGGTTCTTTAATCCTTGGTCAAACACTTTCTTGATGTCAGTGGAGCCCTTGTCAGCTCACCTCAGGAATTCTTGGTCCATGTTTGGTCTAAGGCCGGAATGGAGTGGTGCTGATGAAAATCAAGCTTGGGTTTGGTGAGCAGATTATTGGTGATTAAATGCTGCTCAATGGCATTGACAATGACAACTTTATTTTGCTGTTGTTTATTGGATTGAATTTATCTTGCTTTTTGTAAAGAGGACAAACTTCCACAGGGCTGGGTAGATGCCAGTGTTATAACGATGATACTGACTATGGAATTTGGAAGTGGTTTGTGTAGTAGATCATGAACACTTAAGTCCATACAAAATTATTAACTTTATTCCATTCTGGGTTGGTCAATGAGCTGGAATAAAAATACAGACAACCTGTATTAGATCAATTAAAACCTGAGGAGAAAGTACATATAAAAAGTATTCACTCCCTTTGAAAGTTTTCATGCTTTATTTTTTACAATGTTGAATCACTGTGGATTTAATTTGGATTTTTGACACAGATCAAATAAAAAGACTTGTGTCAAAGTGAAAGCAGATCTCTACAAAGTGATCTAAATTAATTACAAACATAAAACACAAAATAATTGATTGTGTAAGTATTCATCCCCTTTAATATGACACGCCAAGTCCTTACTGGTGCAGCCAAATGGTTTTATAAGTCAGATAATTAGTTAAATGGAGATCATCTGTGTGCAGCCACAGTGTTTTAATTGATTGTAGTAAAAATGCACCTGTAGCTGGAAGGTCCAACTGCTGGCGAGTCAGTATCCTGAGAAAAACTATACCAGGAAGACAAAAGAATGCTAGCAACTTTGCGAAAAGGTCGTTGAAAAGCACAAATCAGGAGATGGATACAAGAAAGTTTCCAAATTGATGAATATCCCTTAGAGTACTGTTAAGTCAATTATCAAGAAATGGAAAGAATATGGCTCAGCTGTAACTCTGCCTAGAGCAGGCCGTCCTCAAAAACTGGGTGACCGTGCAGGAAGTACGCCACCAGGAGATCTATTGTGTAACTCTGGGGGAGTTGAGAGCTTCAGTGGCTGAGATGGGAGAGACTGCGCAAACAACAATCGGGTGCTTCACCAGTCCATGGGAGAATGCAAAGAGAAAGCCACTGTTGCAAAATACTCACATGAAATCTCAGCTAGAGTTTGCCAGAAGGTATATGGGAGACTGCTGGAAGAAGGTTCTATGGTCTGATGAAACCAAAATTTAGCTTTCTGGCCATCAGAATAAACACTATGTTTGGTGTAAACCAGACATCACACGTCATCAGAAACACACCATCCCTACCGTGAAGCATGGTGGTGGCTGCATCATGCTGTGGGGATGCTTCACTGCAGCAGGCCCTGGAAGGCTTGTGAAGGTAGAGGGTAAAATGAATGTAGCAAAAGTCAGGGAAATCCTAGAGGAAAAAGTGATGCAGTCCGCAAGAAAGTTGGGAGAAGATTTATTTTCCGGCAAAACACTGACTCCAAGCAGAAAGCAGAAGCTACACAGGAATGGCTTAAAAAACAACAAAGTTAATGTCCTGGAGTGGCCAAGTCAGAGTCCAGAAATCAATACAATTGAGAATTTGTGGCTGGACTTGAAAAGGGCTGTTTAATTGCAATCTGTCAGAGTTTGAGCAGTTTTGTAAAGGAGAATGGGGAAAAATTGCAGTGTCCAGATGTGTAAAGCTGATAGAGACCTATCCACACAGAATCAAGGCTGTAATTGCTGCCAAAGGTGCATCTACTAAAAACTGACTCGAAGGTGGTGAATAATTATGCAATTATTTTGTGTGTTATATCTGTAGTTAATTTAAATCACTTTGTAGAGATCTGTTTTCACTTTGACACCGAAGTATTTTTCAGTTTATCAGTGTCGGATAAAAAGCCAAATTAAATCCACTGTGATTCAATGCTGTAAAACAATGAAACATGAAAACCTCTGGGAAGGGGGGGGGGGGGGATGCATTTTATAGGCGCTGTAGATTAATTAACATCTTGAGCATATGTCAGTTAAGAAGAAATAAGAGTTGGAAAGAAACTGAAATTAAAACTTCTGAGGAAAAGCCAGAGAATTACAGTATTGTGCAACTGGCAAGTTCAGAGCAACTCTGAACAAAGCAAGTGAATTGAATTGGTCTAGTAAAGGCAAATACATTAGGGACATGTAAGAGATCCTTAGATATGCATCTGAATGAATGACAAATGTGAAATTATGTGGGTGGGAAGGGTTAGATTTATTTTGGATTAGGTTAAAAAAGGTCAGTACCACGTTGTGGTGTGAGGGCTGGTACTGTACTGTACTGTTCCATTTTTGTCACGTGTACCAAGATACAGTAGAAAGCTTGTCTTGCATACTGTTCATGCAGATCAGATCAGTTCACAGTTTATTGAAGTGGAACAAGGGAAATAATGACAGAATTCAAAATAAAGCGCAGTGCAAGTAAACAATAATGTGCGCGGTCATCATGAGAAGATGGTGAGATTGTGTCCAGTTTATCGTAGCTGGGAACTACTCAATAGTCTGCCAGCAGTGGGCTAGAAGCTGTCCTTGAGCGTGGTGGTATGTGCCTTCAGGCTTTAGTATCTCCTGACCAGTGGAAGAGGAAAAGAAGAGGGAATGCCCAGGATGGGTGGGGTCTTTGTCTAAACTTCTCACTTGCACAGTAAAGCAGAGTCCATGGGGGGAAGACTGGTTTCCATAATATGCTGAGCTGTGTCCTGGAATTTCTTGCTGTCATGTGCTGAGCAGTTATATACTGTCGTCACTGAATATAAATTAACCAAAATACTCGGAAATCTGCAGATGCTGCAAATTTAAACAACACACACAAAATGCTGGTAGAACACAGAAGGCCAGGCAGCATCTATAAGGAGAAGCACTGTCGACGTTTTGGGCCAAGACCCTTCGTTAGTCCTGACAGTGCTTCTCCTCATAGATGCCGCCTGGCCTGCTGTGTTCTACTAGCATTTTGTGTGTGTTGTTAACCAAAATACTCACTACAGATGCTTCACTCATCTGGCTTGAGCACACACAGCCACAGTCACGCCCCCCCAAACGTAACACGTCTGTAGCAAGCAGAGATGTCTCACTTCAAAGGAGTTACTTGACTACAGCTGCCCCAATCTATCCTTGCCTGGACATTGTCTTTAACCCTTGCCTTGCCGCAACTTTCAGAATACCAAGCTATTATGCATCCAGGTGGGCTGTGCTGTGCTGCTTTTATTAAAACTGGTATGGGCCGACTGGGTCATGCCAAATTTCTTCAGCCTCCTGAGTAAGTAGAGGTGTTGTGAGCTTTCTCGGCGTGACAGCAAGGTAGTCTGATTAGGGCAGCTTCGGTGATGATTACTCCTAGAAACTTTGAGTGAATCTGCAGATGCTGGAAATAAATAAAAACACAAAATGCTGGCAGAACTCAGCAGGTCAGACAGCATCTATGGGAGGAGGTAGTGACGACGTTTCGGGCCAAAACCCTTCATCAAGTTTTGGCCCGAAACGTCGTCACTACCTCCTCCCATAAATGCTGTCTGGCCTGCTGAGTTCTGCCAGCATTTTGTGTTTTTATTCCTAGAAACTTGAAGCTTTCAACCTTAACAATGTTTGTTTAGACTAGAACATGCGCTCTGCCTCCCTTCCTGAAGTCACTGATAAGCTCTGTTGTTTTTCTGACATTGAGAGAAAGCTTTTTATTGCAACACCATGTTACTAAGCTCTCTGATTCCTTCCTGTACTCAGTCTCATTGTTACCTGAGATACAGTCCCACTATGCTGTTCTCATCTGCAAACTTGTAGGTGGAGTCGGAGCAGAATGTGTCCATGTAGTCCTGGGGGTACAGGGAATAGACTAGCACCAGTGTTTAAGATAAATCATGGCACACGTGTTGCTCTGTCCTTACTCATTGTGCTCTTTTGGTTAGGAAGTCGAGGATTCAGTTTGGGGGCGGGGGCGGGGTGTTGACTCTCATTGTCCAGAGTTTGGGATGGGCTTTCTTTGGAATTACAGTACTGTATTGAATGCAGAGCTGTAGTCAGTAAACAGTTGTTTGAGTGTAGGTGTGTTTTCTGAAAGAGATAGCATCCATCATAGACCTGTTTCATTGGTAGGCACATTGCAGTGGATCGAGGTTGTCTGGCAGGCTGGAGTTGCTGCATGCAATGACCTGTCTCTTGAAGCAGTTCATGACGGTAGATGTGAGCACTGTGTGGTAGTTGTTAAGGCAAATTTCTTTGATTTTTTTTTA
Organism: Hemitrygon akajei; assembly: GCF_048418815.1. Classification (NCBI taxonomy): domain Eukaryota; kingdom Metazoa; phylum Chordata; class Chondrichthyes; order Myliobatiformes; family Dasyatidae; genus Hemitrygon; species Hemitrygon akajei. Next base: position 76,695,554 of record NC_133136.1, read on the forward strand.
GTTACCAGGATGCTAGTGGTCTTAAAGCAGAGAGAAGGTTAACTATATCTGCAAAGAACCCCATCAGCTGATCTGCACAGGATCCAAGGACCGTTTTCAGAAACTGGTTGCAAAATTGACATTGGTTAGGATCTCCCTTCATTAATATACATTTGTTTTAAATGACAAAACGCACTCTTTCAGGAATGGTTAGTATTCCACAGAGTGGCAATACTAATTTTTAATCTGAATCATAAATCATTTATAGTATTTCAAAAAACCAGTTTATGTGCATCAAACAACATCTTAAGAAAAATCTTCATACTTATTTCATATATTCTCAGTACGCATTTGCAGAGTGAGTCAAAAACTTACTTGCTCAGATGTAATCTAACTTCTCTTTTTTCCCCCTTCAAAATTTCAATGACAAATATAATTAATGTTTACATGGTAACATTAATTTTTAGAACTGGCTAAAATGGGAATTCTGCTCGTTGGGTTTCCTGTTAAATGAACCTGCGTTGTATTAAAGTTAATACTGTCTTTCAACACAAGATGAAGACCTTTGAAATTCTACTGTATGTGGTTAAAAAGCTAACATTTATCCAATACAAAATAGATATTCAGGACCAAAGAAGTATGAGAATATAAATAATAGTGCTTCAAACTGATAAATTTGTGATGTGAAATATTCATCAAAAAATTATTGGTCATTTTTAGTTTTTAAAAATTTATAGCATAATTTTTCAATGAGTAATAATCAAATCAGAGGGATCTATGGCTAAAGAGCCAAACACGATTGTTGTTTTTTTTTATTGAAGGTAGAATGAAATTACATTCCTCCAGCATTTTAATTTCCCATAGATAGATTGTGTAGTAGACTGTGTGAAACTGAAATAGCAGGCATCAATTTAAACATGGTTTCAATTTCAGTAATTTTGATTTTGAGTTTATATCATTGCTTGGAAGGAAACATTTTCATCTGTTAAATTTATTTATTCGTTGAGATATGAAATAGGCTCTTCTGGCCCTTTGAGTCGTGCAGCCCAACAATCCCCTGATTTAATGCTAGTCTCATCACTGGACAATTTACAATGACCAATTATTCTGCCAACCGGTACTACTGTGGGAGGAAACCGGAACACCCAGAGGAAACCCATGCGATCACAGCGGAAATGCCTTGCCAGTAGTGTATGTGTACTTTCTGCAAGTTAAGACTGCATTTAGCCGACTGGCAATATTTTGACTTGCTCAGTTGTAGTCTTTCACCTTCCTCATATTTCCATTTTTTATATACAGAATAAGTAAATTGTAAATTATGTTTCCAGGTTCTAGCTTCTATGAGGAACAAAGCTCTGCAGCTTCACCCTTGTCAAGCACAATGGAACCTTGCATCATTTGATTTGATCATCTTTCATTTTTCTAAACTATCGAACAAGCCTTCATAATCTTTCCTATAAAATAGATCCTTCAATCCAGGAATCAATCTTATGAACCAATGCAGAGTAGCCTCCAAAATAAAAAGCATTTTGAAAAGCACTTTATCTTGAATTACCAAATGGACTTGTTTCTCATTTTCTTGTAATTTTGATCATTAACTCAACTGAAAATATCCTTATGTTAGCAAACTTACCAGATCTCTTCATAAACTTAAAACTCTATTAAGCGATGTCTTGCCTGTTGAAATTTTTCTTTTAAGTAAATCTTTCTTTTCAAAAGGAAGTTATTAACCTTTCTCAAAGCCCAAACCAACAGTCTTTCCTGAACCTGGACATTCAACAAAAGTGTGCGCACACAAAGTTAAATTAGAATCATGGCAAAGAATAATGTTTTTGGGCCTTTTGAGTCCATGTCCTTTCTTTGAACAGAAGCCTAACCAAGCCACTCTCTCTTTCTTACCCCATAGTCATGTAATTAGATTCTCTCAAATACCCATCAGTTCTCTTCAGAAAAACTGGATTTTTTTCCTTTTATTCTTGTAGATTGGGCATTCTCAATTGAAATCCTCGCTAAGTTTTCTTCACATGCCCTTGTATCTCGCGGTTTCTGTCCTTTGGTATTTAACAAATTATTCACTGGGTACAGTTTATCTCTATTGTACCATGATGATCATGTACAGGTTTATGCTATTTACTACTGTCTATCTTTGTTTTGGGGAAAATGACCTCTGATTTTCAAGTCTAAACGTAGGAGAAATCCATACTCTCTCGAACTGTTCGGTTAATCTTTAGAAAGAATGTGAGACTCGTGTACTGGTATAAACTGTTACTGGTTATTTTCCAAATGAGTTATTATTATAAAAAGAGAACAATCACACAAACTACACTATATTAATTTCTTGCTTATTTTAATTCTTACTTTTTATTTAAAATTATGCTTTCTGAAGTTTTGCTATAGATTAGCTGGTCTTTATATTCATATCAGATTAGAAATCAACTGATTTACGAACATCTTCGATAATTCTAAAATGTATTCCTTGTGGCTTGTAAAGTTGTTCAATAATGAATAGTAGAGAACTGGGTTTAAGGGAAACAATTTAAACATGACTGCAGTTGTTTCTAATCGGCAATGACATATTACTGCTGATGCTCTGATGTTATTTCAGACGTGCTTTCCTTGAAAAAATAATGAAAACGAGCAGAAATATTACAATGTGTGACATGCTGATACTTATTCCACAGTTATTTATAAGGAACTCTATTTGTGAAAGCAGTGCTGTTCAAGACAAGCAAGAGATTTTCATTTCTGACTTTGCATCTTGATGTATTGTGCATCCCTGTTGTGCAAAATAAAAGCTATTCTCATCAAAGAATTTTACCTTGGTATTCAAGAGAAATGAGCAGTGCTTCAGCAGATGATTTGCTTTTAACTAAATTTATTGTTTGCCCATCTCCTAATGTGGGTGGTGTCTTGGCAATTGCAACTGTTCAGTTATTAAATAGTGTGACTTTCTGCGGTTTATAGCACCAAATCTGGTTTTGAGCAGAACCAGCTTGCCTTCTGCTAACAATAGTTTTTCAGTGTCATTTGCAAATTAATGGGATTATTTTTGTGTTGTTGCCTTTTTGAGGATCAAGTTGAATCAGTGTTCTTTTCCTGATATTTTGAAGGAAATAATTAGTGTGAAAGAGCCTTGAACCACAGATTTTGCCATTTTATTATTCACTCAATCTAATTGTGAGAAAAGCTAGAAATAGAAATGGATCAAAGCATTTGCATGTTGATGACGGTGGCCTAAACTCAAAGTCTTAACTGTGAATGAGCAATGAATAAATGACAAAAAGGGTGTGTGGCGGTTTGATGTTTATTTTTAGAAGCTTTCTGTATGATGCATGGCTCTGGGGTTGTACCCCCAATGGGTTTCTTTTTTTTCTCACCTTTCTTGCTTAGTAGGGTTTTTTTAATTCAGAAAGATTTTCAATCTTTAAGATAATTTTTTCGAGGCATTATAAGTGTTGTTACTTCGATGTACCTGTGTTATTTTTGAATAATAATAATAAAAAGATTTGAAAAGACAAAAAGGGTGTGTGATATGCTGATATTTCAAGATTGATATCTAGTTGAATGATTTGAAAAGATGTGTTGCAATAAATCTGAGCTCCAGAGTTTTTCATTATTTGACTAGTCTCTTGTGCTACACGCAGCGCTAAAATAACGACACGGAGTCGGTAAACTGCAATCAAAGAATATTTTATTCGAACTTCACAGCCTTGCTTTAAAGCCTCCCTCATCCCGCCGTCCCCGGGCGCGGATGGTCCAAGAGACACGTACTCACAAACCCCCGCAGGCTTTTTCCCTTTGTTGCGGACCTGGCCTTTGTGCCTGCGCGCTGGCTATTTGTGAGCCGGTTCGAGTGCGCTAGGAAGTGGGTCGTCACACTCTGTCCATATGATGATGTGATAGAATGTGGTTTCATATTGTATCTCATTCATAAGAAATAGAAGCAGGAGTAGGCTAATGAGCTCTTCATATTTTCACCTTCATTCAGTGAGATTCTGCCTGAGGTTTTATCTCTGTACTGATTTTCTGTGCTATCCATGAACTTCAATTCTCTGAATATCCAGAAATCTGTCTCAACTATACTCAACCAGTTGGCCTCCATAACATTTTTAAGTGAAGAATTGTAGCGATTCACAGATTTCTGAATGAAGAATTTTTTTTGGTAACTTTCATGAATTGCCGACTCTATTTTGTGAATCTCCAGCTGCAGCTAACATTGTTCTTGCATCTTCCTTGTCAAGTGATGTAAGAATTGCATGTGTCACAGGTCTAAAAAGAACATGATAAATTGAGTTTAAGCTCTACTCAAGAACCTGAACGGCTTATTTATTCCGATACTCTTGTTCAATGTCTGAGCCTCAAACAGAATTTCTGCAACCTTAGACTTACATTTTGTTCTTGAAATATTTCACCATAGGGAAGTTGTTGTGCAGATACTTTATTGTTGAGAGAGGTTCAATCTTACAGCGGAGATGTTCAAAGAAAACATCTTTCTGTTAAGTTAGATGTACAAGATTTCATTGCCACGAATCAAGGAAGGCAGGTATTTATTAGTGAGCGGCCAACAGTTTGTAAAAGTATTCAATTGCTGCTTGATTCACTTCACTTGGCTGGCTGGCATCCTGTGACATAATAATAGTAATTGCACTTCAAAATACCCGTGTATTACATATGATAACCTGAAACAGAGTTGAACATGTGCTGTTTAATTCTTTCATCTTTCCGCCATTTAAAGATAAATGGGGCAGGTTTTCAGATGACTGGATGCTTTATAATATTAGTTTATACATCCTTTAAGTTGGTCTTGTGGCCTCAGAGCAGCAATGCAGCTGCTTTTAGATTCAGTGTCTTAAGCTCGTACTTGTACCAGATAATTAGAGATTTAGCTATTTTAATTAAATTCAAATTTTAATGCTTTTAATTTATTTTTGATATCTGGCTAAGATCAGGCATGTTTATATTAATTGAGATTGTGTTTTTATGGAATAATATTTTAGACGCAAGAAAACAACATTTGACAATACAACAGATTAAAAAAAAAACATTGCTGTGACCTGTCCAACTAAACACAGGATGAAGCAGATTTTAATTACTATGCTTCACATATCTGGAATAACCTTCCAGATGATCTGAAGTCTGCCCCAACTTTAAACTCTCTTAAATCGAGGCTTAAAACTTTTCACTGTAACTTTTAATGAGAATCTCCTGCACTGTAACTTTTATTTTCTTTATTTTTGTGATTTTATTCTCTTTATACTGTCGGAAATTTGTTGATTTTTATATTTTGTTTTCTGTAAAGCACTTTGAACTGCCTTGTGTTTGAAAAGTGCTGTACAAATAAGCTTGCCATAACTTGCCTTGTAAAAATGGGAAGTCATGTTGTTCTTCTGTTGGATCTTATCAATCTTTGTTGATCTATTGGGATAGTCCTGTTTTGGAGAAACATGTATCATTCATACAAAGCAAATACTCATTTGAGATTTTGCTGTTGGATTGTATGAGGAGTGTGTATTTAGCTAACTTTGACAAACAAAAGGAGTAATGCGACAGCTAATAACAATATGGGTTTGTTTTAATAATCTGCCTTGAGAATAACTTCTGAATTTGATATTTCAGTTGTTTTGCAGCAAAATTTGGTGCGTGGAAGATGGAGAGAAAGTAAAAGTGAGGGAAGGGAAAGAGCAAAGCAATTGGAGGCAGGGAAATGAAAGAGGGAGTAGAGTCGTAGGGCACTATAGCACAGAGACCAACCCTCGGTCTGTCCAGTCGGTGCCAAGCTGTTAATTCTGTCTAGACCCATCGACTCACACTTGGTCCCCTTAGACCCTTCCATCCATGTACTTATCCAGAATAATTTTAAACTAAATTGCTTTGATAACAAAACCTTCTCATTTTTTTTGTATTACAAAATAGTACAGCTGGTAAATAGTACAATTTGGCTTGTCCTCTGTAATTTCTAGGCAAGATTTGAGAGTGAAAGGCCGGTAAGTTGTGTCTTGAGTCTCTTGTCTCCACATTCCAATACTTTTATCTGGGCTCTGGTATTTTCAGGCACTATCCTGTTTGAAGGTGTATACGATTTGCATGTCTCAACAAGCCAGAATGGAACACTTCTTTCATAAAGGAGTTTGTCTTTCTGTAATGCACTGCAACAAGACTATCAAAGATTGCTTTTCAGTGATATGTTCACGCTTGCATTGTAGTCCCCTACATAACGTACCTTTGAAGAATTTATCAGCGGAAGGACTGGCAGCTGTAAAAGGGTAGCAGAAATTCTTTGTGTGAGAGAGCATCAAATATGTTACGAGTTCATTTTTTGTTTAAATATGTACAAGATGAAGGCATTTATTTTACTTCTAACAAGTTCACGTAGGAGATAGTAGAAGATAATCAGTTTTGGAACTGTACTAATTGTTTACTATTTTGTGATCATTATTTCCTTTTTTTCCAATTATGAAGTCAAAACAAATTTTATCTGCGTTTTACTTGCACTTTTTAAAAAAAGTATGCACTTTTCCCCCTTATTCCTGCTGATTTGTGCTTTAAAATGTTACTAATACATCTTTAAGAAAAAATGGCCCAGGAAAGAATTTAAGTTGTTCATTACATTGCTATTTGCCAGCAGTAATGATAATTTAGTTGCACATCTAAGTCTAACTGAATACTCAAAATCTTATTAATTAGTACTTTTGAGTCCGTTGCTTGGTGTTGGCAAAGAAGCCATTATGAGAGATGTTTGCTCGTTGGTGACTTGTAAAAAATATCTAATTTTTGGAACCATAGGATAGAAAGAGTGAGAACTGCATTACGACTAATGAAGTATTTCAAATATTGTTTTTTTCTGTTGCAGAGATATGAGAAACAACCTTATCAGTAACATAGAATTAGCTGCCTTCTGGGGACTTTCAGCACTAAAAAGACTGTGAGTATTGATAAACGTGCATACAGGTATGAGGCATCCACTATGTGTATGGTATCATAGATTCAAAGATAAAAGTTCAAATCCCACTGTGGAATTGCAGCAATTTAGGAGCAAAATACAAATCCAGTTGCAGTCACAGTAACTATGAACTCACTGGATTTTCATGATCCTTCAAGTTCAAGGGAAGAAAATCTGCCTTCCCATCCTGATTGGCCTTTATGACTCCAGTTTTGTCAATTTTATTTCCTTAATTGCTCCCCAGTCTGCGGAAACCTGGGATGTTGGCCATAAATCCCAGCATTATCAACCAGGAACGTAAACCATGAGCACATTAGGAAAACTTGTGATTTCATGCTTGGGATTGGAATGGAAAAACATTTTTTGGAGCAATTTTCAGGTGCTGGAAAATCATTATCAATGGGAGGAACAAACTAGGCAATATCAGAAAGCTGATTCATTTATAAACCAACCCAAATTTTTTTTTTTAACTTTGTGGATTGGCAAATGGGTGTGATTGATAATTGAAGACTTGTCCCAAGTTCCCATATTACCTCCGATACTCTCCCAAGAAATTAAAGATGGAAATTCTACCCAAAATACTACTTCTCTTGTAATAATTGTGCATTTCATCTTTTATAGTGCCATTGAATATTAATGTTTTACATGTCTAGTATAGATTTTCCCAATAAAAACACAAAATGCTGGCAGAACTCAGCAGGCCAGACAGCATCTATGGGAGGAGGTAGTGACGACGTTTTGGGCCGAAACCCTTCGTCAGGAGATTTTCCCAAATAGTGATTCTTTGGATTGGTGAAGCTGAAACTCTCCATTTCCAAATTTGAAGGCTGAAATGACAAAAAAAAAAACCAGATCTGCAAGCCCCAGTAGTTTGTTTCTGGTCTTCAGTTGACAGAAAGTATCTTTAGATACTTCACAGTATAGACCTAAAGAAGTGATTTAAGTATTCAAATTAATTGTGATTCTGCAATCAGATTTGTTCATTTGATATGTATGACGTTGCCAATATATTAATTTTAAAACAGCTTTCTTTTATTTGCCACAAGTCTATTCATACCCTGTTTCAACGTTTATTTGGAAAAAATCACTGGTGGTGCAGGTTAAGACATTTTTTTAAATATAACTTTTCTGGCTGCCTTTCACAAGGCCTGCTCTGCCACTCTGTTTATTTGTTGCCTGCAGCCTGGCGCTGTTTCCTTTTCATGTACACTTGTTGAAACTGGTGGATTGCAAGACGGCGAGTACTGCTTACTTTTAAAATTTCTTGGCATTGTAAACTTCCTGGGATCTATCAACCAACAGATGTCTGAGCCAGTTTGTACAAAGATTTAAGAGCCAGTCTCCCTTTTATGCTGGGGGGGGGGGGAGGGTGGAAGAGTTTAAAGAAGTTGGGGAGTTCACCCTGCAGTAGTGATAAGAACATCCAAGTATCATTTGAAGAATGGTGTTTAAGCTCTTGTAAATGAATAAGGAGCTTTGAGTTTGTGCAGAGGAAGAAAATTCTGACACAAGTCCACAAGTTTCGCTCCCCACTCCCCCATTCCCCGTGCTCAACCAGCTAATTTTAGGTGAATTCAGAAGGTAGACCTTAGATGGCCCCAGTGACACGAACCTGAGAAGTTGTCAGGCAAAAATGGCACGATGCGCACGGATCAGACCATGTTTCTCCATGAGCTTCTCTGGTACCATTTGGTGGCTGGCATTTGAAATAAGAATGTAAAACTAGTGTTAAAATCTAGCATGACCTAAGCTCCTCATTTTAGTTGGGGGAAGATTTAGTTTGCTTCCGGTTTATTTTGTGAAACAATGTAGTCTGCGAGTTAGAGGGGATTTGGTTGCAGAACCTACAGAAGCAAATTGCTGTGCAACATGAAGTATGAATTACTTACAGAATGAGATGTCAGCTTTTTGGTTTCTATTTATAAGATAGAAGTATCAAAGTGGGGGGGGAATGAGGAGAAAAAGATGAATTGAGGAAGAGCTAAGATACACTCAATGGTCACTTTATTAGGTACACCTTCTCGCTAATGCAGTTATCTAATTAGCCAAACATGTCTAGCAACTCTATGCATAATAGCCTGCGCACATGGGTAAGAGGTTCAGTTGTTGTTCAGACCAAACATCATAATGGGGGAGAAATTTGATCCAAGTGACTGACTGTGGAATGATTGTTGGTGCTAGAAGGGGTGGTCTGATTATCTCAGAAACTGCTGATCACCTGGGATTTTCACGCATGACATGCCCAAGAATTTGCAGAGAACGGTGTGATAAAGGAATCAAAACATCCAGTGTGTGGCAGTTCTGTGGCTGAAAGCACCTTGTTAATGAGAGAGGTTAGAGCGGAATGGCCAGGCTGGTTCAAACTGACAGGAAGGCAACAGTAACTCAAATAATCACATGGTACAACAGTGGTGAGCAGAAGAGCATCTCTGAAAGCAGAACTTATCAAACCTTGATGTAGATGGGCCAGGACCAGAGGACCACACTGGGTTCCACTCCTCTACCTAATAAGTGGCACTGAGAGTATGTGAGATTATGTGGATATAGAAATAGGTTAATATGAAGTTACCGCCTGTCCTAAACCAATCATACTCACAGCTGTTGCAATGAAAAAGCCTGAACTTAGCTTTTGTAAATCACAATACGTTAACTTGCTGATAAGCTCAGCATCCGATCCAGGGGCTCGCAAAAATGCCTTTTAAGATAATGTTCAACCAAGATGTAGCTGAAAAGAATTACTGGAACACTGAAAAGAGACACATATCTACCTGTGAAAGCTCCCTAAAATTTGGGAGCATTATAAAGAATTAAAGCAAAAGTATTAAATTAATAATTTTATTCACTCATTTTTTAAATGTTAAGTAATGTTAAAGAAAATGAACATATTAAGTAAAAATAAATGTAAGTTGCCTCTTCATAATCATTCCCTACTACTCAGATGAAGAGAGCCACTGTTACTGCTTCACATTCAACCCCTTAGATCAACATATTGATCTCCACTATAGTGTCGGAGAATTCAGCCATTTTGAGTTCTGCCCTTGTTCTTGGCATGAATACTTTGCTTATTGACAAGGGCATAACCAGCAGGAGTTTTGTTGTAGAATAGCTCTCATTTCTCAAAGCTGCAGCTGAAGGTGAAACATTAAAACTGGGAGACAATAAACTTGCGGCCATCTGGCTAGCAGCCTGCCCACTCCGTGTTTGAAGATGCTTTGACATCTCTTAGATAAAACTAGATAAACCCAAATTAAAAACCAGGATAGTAAATTGCAGAATTTCTATTTTAAATATGGTGGGAGATCCAGTACCTAAAAGAGGTGGGCTGATGCAGTTACGACCCAGAAGGTCAGTACGCAAACAGACTTCATTGATGCGATGTCAGGATCAATGGCACCAGGCAATTGATCTTCACGAGAGCTTGGTTCAGAGATGCCAGAGCAGTGTTCGATAACGTTGTAGAGGTGACAGTTCAGCTGCTGTGGGGCTAGCTGGGCTTTATTTTTTTTTTTAAGAACTGGGTTTATACGGAATTCTGCATTACATTTGAAATAAATGGTCTACATTGTACTCCATTATGGTTGGTTCAAAATTATCAGGAGGACAGAAGAAACTGTTCAAGATGTTCTGAAAGCTGCTTTAACATGTTGTAGAATCTGCACAGACCTGCTAGAATTTCTAGTTCACGATTATTCACAATGGTGAAAGGGTATCTGTGATATCTCTGGGAACCTCTAATCTTTTCATTAAAAGCAATAGTAAGTTCAGTAAAAATAACAGGAATGGACCACCACTACTTACTTGTCTACTAACCCATCTCGTTAAGCAGCATTGTCCTGAGTTGAACAGAATCTGCAGATTCAGCTGCTCAGATCTAGAATAGAAACAAGAGATTTTTTTAATATCTACCTAATCAGTCAGACTTCTGTGTAACATGTCAGCCTAGATCTCCATCTTGTCAGTGTGTTTTGATATGGACATATCTGTTCATCTATATAGTGATTCTGCTGGGTACTTTTGGCATCTGGACAGTCATGAAACCTATGGCACAGGAGAGGAAAGATCTCTTGAAAAATAAAAGATAATCTTTGGTATCTGCCTTCATAAGATGAAACGTTGTTTAATAGGATGTAATAAAGGTTCTGCTATTGTATAAGTTAGTTGATTTGACCTGGGGGATTATATTTTTATTTTTCTTGCAGGGATTTATCTAACAACAGGATAAGCTGTCTCAATGGGGAAATGTTCAAAGGCTTGTCCAGTCTTATCCGATTGTAAGTTATTTTAAAAGTTATTTGTAAATTGCTCTTGTTTTGATGCTGCATTCAATATATTTTATGTCCTTAAAATCTTGCTTCCACTAAACTACCCCAGTACTGTTAGTCTCAGCTGCATATTATTTGAACTCTGCATTTTCAACACTCTCTCAAGTAAAGAAAGTTCTTTTGATATTCTTTGTGCCTTTCTTGGTGACTGTCATATTGATGTCTCTTAGTTTTTCCTTTCCACACAAGTATACCTAGCAAAGGATTCCCATTCATAAAAACTAATTTTGTTAGGGTGCCTCCTCGATATATCTAAAATAGAGCTGCTCAGTGCTTTTCCTCAGAAAGCAGACTTTGCAGAGTGCCGACTTAGGGAAGTTTCATTGAGATTGGGGTACCTCAGCACTTTCCTATGCTATTAAAATTCTCAGTTTCCAGTTATTACTGGTGGTCTTTCTTTAGAAATTGTAATAAGCCAAGTGATTAACGAGATGTTACTAGTGGACATTGGTGATGGGATGCGGGCAGCCTACAGAACTTACTACTATACTTCTTCTGAACTACTCTCACTGTCGTCTGCAGCCTATAATTTCATTTTAAGCAACATACTTTTGAACCATCTTAACAAACTAGCGATTTGGCAATCTTCTGAAGGAGCTGGTGGACTTGACTTTCAAATATGCTGGCATGACACCTTTAAGTGGACAAAGGTACATTGCCGTGGCATTAGAGGGGCAGGGGTTGGGGAGAATGAAATGCGGGGCAATGAAACTTCCTCCACTCAGCATCTTGTTAGCAAATGTTATGCTGCTGGAGAGTCAAGGTTGAGGACCCAAGAGCAAGATTGCTGTATCAGAGGGAAATGAGAAATTGCTGCATTCTGTGTTTCATGAAGATGAGGCTCACTGTGGATATGTCGGTAAGGCCCAAGGGATTTTTGATGCAAAGGATGGACCAGACTGCTGATGTGGAGAATGCAAAAGGTGGGGGTCTTGTTTCATGAAAAACTCTGAGATGTTTGGAGGCAGTGGACTTGTCACACTCTTGTTCCCTCAAGTTGGAACATCTAACAATCAAGTGCCAGCCATTCCACTTACCAAGTGAGTTCTCCTCAGTGATCCTGACCGCAGTTTGCTACCATCAAAGGCCACTTAGTCATATTCTTGAGATATTAAATACTGCCATCAGCAAACAAGAAATGAAACTAAGTGACATAGGTGGCAACAAGGCTTCACTCCCAGATGAGATCTATGCTCGCTTTGACTGTCAAAATACAGAGGAACCATCACAAACTCCCACAGCCCCCTTTGAACCTGTGATTTTAGTTTCAGAGGCCAGTGTAAGAGCATCCTTCAGGAGGATGAACCCACAGAAAGCTTCTGGCCCAGATGGGCTACCTGGCCAAGTACTAAAGACCTGTGATGTTCACTCATATCTTTAACCTCTCACTTCAGCAGTCTGAGGTACCCACTTCAAGCAGACTTCAGATATACTGGTGCTTAAGAAGAACACCTGGACAGTGAAGGTACATACATCAGGATGCTCTTCATTGACTACAGCACTGCATTCAGTGCCATCATTCCTCCAAGACCTTGGCCTCAATACTGGATCTTCACTTGTAGACGCCACTCAGTTCAGATTGGTAAAAACGTCTCCATGGTCTCCATCAGCACAGGTGCACCCAGGTTGTGTGCTTAGCCCCCTGCTCTACTTGCTTTATACTTGTGTCTGTGAGGCTAAGCAGAGCTTCAACACCACATTTAAATTTCCATACGCCACCACTGTTGTTGATTGAATCAAAGGTGGTGATGAATATGTGAGGGAGATTGAAGATCTGGCTGAGTGGTTCCACAACAACAACGACCAAGGAACTGATTATTGAGTTCAGGAAGGGGAAACCGAAGATCCATGAACTACTCTTCATGGGGGGGATCAGAGACTGAGAAGGTCAGCAACTTTAAATTCTGCGGTGTTACCATTTCAGAAGATCTGTTCTGATCCAGCCTGTACTGCCGTTTCGAATAAAGTATGGCAGTACCTGTAGACTTCCTTAGAAGTTTGCGATGATTCAGCATGACATCTAAAACTTTGATAAACTTCTATAGATTTGTGGTGGAGACTGTTAGCTGGTTGCATCGCAGCCTGGTATGGAAACACCAATCCCCTTGTATGAAAAATCCTACAAAAAGTATCGGATACAGCCCAGTCCATCATGGGCAAAGCCCTCCTCGCCATTGAACACATCTACACGGAGTGCTGCTGCAGGAAAGCAGCATCCATCGTCAAGGACCTCCACCACCCAAGTCATGTTCTCTTCTCACTGCTGCCATGAGGAAGGAGGTACAGGAGGCTCAGGACCCTCACCACCAGTTCAGGAACATTTGCTACCTCTCAACCATCAGGCTGTTGAACCAGAGGGGATGACTTCACTCACCCCAACACTGAACTGTTCCCACAACCTATGAGCTCACTTTAAAGGATTCTTCATCTCATGTTCTTGATATTACTGCTCATTTATTTATTGTTATTATTATATTTATTTTGTATTTGCACAGTTGTCTTTTGTACACTAACTGTTTGTCACTCCTGTTGGGTGTGGTCTTTCACTGATTCAATTTTGGTTCTTGGATTTACATGTCCGCAAGAAATTGAACCTCAAGGTTGTATATGGTGACATATGCGTACTTTGATAATAAATTTACTTTGAATTTTGGTTTTGGAATTCATTTGTTCTGCATATATTATTCAAGTTTATAAATGTATTGTTTTAATTTGTTGCTGTTTTATATGGTGTTGACCATTCCTCACAATTTTAGTCATTTAAAAATTATTATAAGTGGTGATATTAAGGTTACTGACTTCATTTTTCAGAAATATTTCAGGAAATCTGTTTTCTACACTGTCAGACGGGATATTTAAGAATCTGCAGTTGCTGAAATACGTGTAAGTTGGCTGCATAAGATGATTTGTTTCTTGGCAGTTCTTTACAAAGTTGTGTCCTGTTAACATTCTACTTATTACTATATGAAAACATTAAATTCTGATGTAACAAGAAACACATGGTTTCAACTTTGGTTGATTGCATTAAACAAAATGTTTTTCTCCAGGATAATTCATTGAAGACCCATGTATGTATTTTGGATTGCAGATTTTAAAAAAAGTTCTCACAACTGAGAACTTTGACTATATAGTTTGACTATAACTAGTCAAAACTAGTGTTTTTGACTAGTTATAACTAAAATTGTTTAATTCTGTACGATTGATATACCAAATTACTAATTAATTGCCTCTTTGCTTTACAACCAACCTCAAATCAACTGTACATTTGTTTTTTAAGTGTTATATTTATCTCCTAATAGTAAACACAGAACATAGATCAGTACTGTATAGGCCCTTCAGCCCACAATGTTGTGCTGATCCTTTAATGTACTCCAAGAATAATCTAACCCATCCTTCCCACGTAGCCCCTCATGTTTCTTTCATCCATGTGCCTATGTAAGAGTCTCGTAAATGTCTCTTAAACACCCCTGGCTGCGGTTCCTCAGACCTACCACTCTGTGTTTCTGCTGTTCCTAGCTTTTTAAGGCTTTTTCTTTCTCCGTTAATGACATCGAGCTCTGTGCCACACAATAACTATGATGCAGTAGGGAGGCGAGTAAACTATTCCCATGCTACTCTATCTTCACTATCAACTGCCTAGTTGTATGAAGCATCCTCCTTAATTAAATAAAGCATCAAGATTCTGAGAATATGCTTACTTTAGAAGCAAAACACTAGTCAATAGTTCATGGAAAGAGGCCACCATTGAGTACTGCAATATGAATCATTGTACACGGCTCTTGCAATTGTTTGTATCAAAAAATCTAAACATGGATTTGCTGCCAGATCGCCCACGTAGGTAGTGTGGACTATAAGTTTCATGATTTCATTAAAATCACTGGTATGTAAAATATTCCTACATGATTTTTATATTGTTTGAACATCTTGTATTGTCACAACTTCCATGTTAGTATATAGTGATTTAAATATTTTTCAATTACTCTACGCATAACGCAGTGGAATTTTAGTGTCCTTATATCATTCTTACAGAACTGTATAAAATCATTATGTTCAGACTATGAAATTGTGAACTTTTAATTTTACCATAAGGAAATTTGATAAAAGTTGACCAAAACTCCAATACTGTGGATCAATCCTTCATAGATTTTGTGTGTTAAAGGATAACATTGATCTTGGATAACTTAAAAAAAGTTAACTGGGTGAATTGAGGGTGAGGCACTTGTAAGCTAATATCTATTTGAAATCTTTGCATTTAATTTTCAATTTTATCATTGTCAGAGAATTTCAGACTGACTATCTTTTGTGTGATTGCAACTTGTTATGGATGATTCAATGGATAAAGACCAAAAATATAACTGTAAGAGAAACTAAATGTGCCTTCCCAAAGTCTCTGCAAAGGCAGCTTGTCATGAGTGTTAAGAAAGAACTTTTGACTTGTGGTAAGTGTCCCTATTTTCTCTTTATATTTACACTGTTAACAAATTAACAAATTTTACGACAGGTGCTGGCGGTATTGACTTTAATTCTGTAATACTAATATATTTGCCTTGACTTTATAACAATGGAGAAGAAATTTTGCTGTACAGAACTAGAAGCAATTGCTCATTAAATTATTACCAATAATATTTCTTTCTGTTGGTTGTGTGTCCATTGATTAAATGTTTATCTCTGAAACTTGGACACCTTTGAGATGATTATGGAATTTGTTATTAAGGAGATAATAACAGAATATTTAGAAAATCATCCATATTGACTCTGACACCAGATAATGAAAAGGTATTAGAGTTCTTTATACTGTAATGATATGGATGGATAAAGTGGAACCTGTTGATGTCATGTATTGGGATTTCCCTAAGCATTTAATAAAGGGCCACATAATGCCATTGTACAAGTTAAGAGCTCATGATGTTGGAGGATGAATATTAGCAGAAATAGGGGACTGGCTAGCTAAATGCAATATAAACAGGATCAATTGTTCATTTTTAAGTTGGCAAGGTTTACTTATCATGGTTCCCTTTGGTTCCATTCTGATGCATCAATATTCACAATCAGTTTTGCTGTCTTAGAGGGAGAGACTGGTGTATTGAAGTTGCATGCCATCTTGTACAATGTCTCCCATCCACTCCATAATGTACTGGTTAAGCACAGGAGTACATTCAGCCAGAGACTCATTCCACCGAGATGCAACACTGAGCATCATAGAAAGTCATTCCTGCCTGTGGCCATCAAATTTTATAACTCCTTCCTTGGAGTGTCAGACACCTTGGGCCAATAGGCTGGTCCTGGACTTATTTCCACTTGGAATAATTTACTTATTTAATTATTTATGGTTTTATATTGCTATATTTCTACACTATTCTTGGTTGGTGCGACTGTAATGAAACCCAGTTTCCCTCGGGATCAATAAAGTATGTCTGTCTGTCTGTCTGTCTGTCTGAAGCCAAAATCAAAAACAAATAAAAACTGATGCTAGAAATCTGACAAAAAAATACCTGGTAGGTTAGTGTTAGCATTTCAAGTCAGTACGCTGGAACGGAACCTCAAATATTAAGCAAAACGCACAAAATGCTGGAGGAACTCAGCAGGCCAGACAGCATCTATGGAAAGAAGTACAGTTGGTGTTTCGGGCCGAGGCCCTTCGGCAGGGTTTGAATGCTATCACCTCCTCCAAAGTGAAGCCATGTGTCTTGGCTCAAACACTTGACTGTAGTTTTTTTTTTCATAGGTGCTGCTTGGCCTACTGAGTTCCTCCAGTGTTTTGTGTGTGTTACTTGGATTTCCAGTGTCTGCAGATTTTCTGTTGTTTGTGGTTCCCAAATATTAACTCTTGTTTCTCCCACTACAGTTGCCTCCTAATCTGATAAGTATTTGTAGCATTTTCTGTGTGTGCCTGATTTACTAATAGCACATAAGTAGTAGTCTTCAAAAGGATACAGACAGATTAAGTAAATAAATTTAAAAAAAATTGGCAGATGGTGCAAGGAAATGTGAAGTTATTCCCTTCGGTAGGAGTAATAAAGCAGAATATTATTTAAGTATGGATGAAGAAGAATGCACATAAGGTACATACATTTAGTATGCAGCAGCAGCAAGTGTTAAGAAAGGCAAATAAGATACGGATTTTCATTGCGAAGAGAGTAGAGCAAAAAAAAATCTTGCTACAACTGCCACATTGTTAAGTGAGGCTGCCCATCAGATGCTAACTACAGTACTTGAGGATATATTTGCATGATAAAAGTTGAGAGAAAGCCCACTAGGTTGACTTCTGTACAGAAGGCCTTGCATTCTGAGAGAAAAATAAAATATTCGGTATGTGCTCATTAGACTTTTGAAGCATGAAAAGTGGTCTTATTAAAGCCTATGGAATTCTGAGGGATCTTGACAGTGTAGCTACCAAGAGGATATCTCCAGAAGTAACGTTAATGGTTTTGGGATATAAAGGGATGCCTGTTTCATAAGGAGCTGAGGAGGGATTTCTTCTGTACAAGAATAGTGAATGTTTGAGATTCTGTGTTTCGATGAGCTGAGAAGGCTGAAACACAGATGGTATTTAATACTAAAATAATTTTTGAGCTACATGGTGGCCGAGACGACAAGTGACTGACCAAGATTAGATCAGACATGATCTTGCTGAATGTTATCGCAAGCTTGAGGTCCCATAAAGCATATGTTCTTATTTTTTGAGCAGTATTAGGAAAATTAAATTTACTGGACATGTTCATAGTTAAATATTTTTGAGAAATATATCCTATTTTAAATGATAGGTAAATAAAGCAGCCTTTTAATATAGACAAACTATAATATTCTCTGTTCATTTAAATGTCAGTATTGCTAGTTGTCGGGTTGCATTTTGTTTGGAAGGGAAGGATGTCCTGTCTGCCACAGGACTGCAAAAAATATGAAGGACAAGTGATTCACATTTCTAGAATGAGTTAGCAAATGATCTGTTGTCGTGGGAGTATTTGTGAGGAAAATTCCTCAGCACTGAGTTGTGGAATATGATATCTAACCACCCAACAATTTAAACAAGGCATCTTCAAAGGATTTTGACAGTGATGTCAGCAATGGGTGCTGATACATTAGATGCCAATGATTCATGATACTAGAAATATTTAAAACTACCCTGTTTTTCTAAAAAAAAAAGTAATTCTACATTCTAATGGTCTAGCCTGGCATCTGGCCTTGCCTATTACTAAACTGCCTATTTTGTGTCCTTACCTTTATGGTCTCTGCTCTCCGTATACATTAACAGAATGTCCTAACTCTGAAAGATGAATACAGGATGCTTCATAACTCTTCTCGATTCACCAGGAGAAAGCCTAAGTTAACTCATTTTGTGTCCTAGATGCTCAAAAAGTTGAATAAAGTAACCATATAACAATTACAGCACAGAAACAGGCCATCTCGGCCCTTCTAGTCCATGCTGAACACTTACTTTCACCTAATCCCACTGACCTGCACTCAGCCCATAACCCTCCAATCCTTTCCTGTCCATATACTTATCCAATTTTGCTTTAAATGACAATACCAAACCTGCGCTCTACCACTTCTACTGGAAGCTCATTCCACACAGCTACCACTCTCTGAGTAAAGAAATACCCCCTCATGTTACCCTTAAACTTTTGCCCCCTGTCTCAACTCATGTCCTCTTGTTTGAATCTCCCCTACTCTCAATGGAAAAAGCCAATCCATGTCAACTCTATCTATCCCCCTCATAATTTTAAATACCTCTATCAAGTCCCCCCTCAACCTTCTATGCTCCAAAGAATAAAGACCTAACTTGTTCAGCCTTTCCCTGTAACTTAGGTGCTGAAACCCAGGTAACATTCTAGTAAATATTCTCTGTAACAATGGAAGTTGTACATTTAAAGGGAAAAGTAAGTAAAGTTTTGGGCTTAGCAGAGATTCATGGGTTCTGCCTTGGCTTTCTGAACTGGCGGGAAGGCAACAGCCGTTTATTAATCTTTATGGTATATTTCTTATACCATATATACTGGCTGGTGGTGCAGTGACATCGGTGCCGGACTCCGGAGCGAAGGTTCCCGAGTTTGAATCCAGTCGGGCTGCTCCCGGTCATGCTTTCCATCTGTGCCGGGTTGAGTGTCCAGCTGGCAAAAAAAAACCACTGCGCTGTGAGAGGGACGTTGGGGGACCACTCACAGAATCTTTCATCCAAGACAGCCACTTGAAAAAAGAAGTGGTCACCGAGGCTTTTGGCAGAGTATGGCACACACAAAAAAAATTTCTTAGTGGACGAAGACAAAATTTAAGCACTTCTAGTAAGAAGTACACGTTATATAATCTCTGACAGATTGTAAGTTATATTGAACAAAAGAATATTCTTGAAGGTAAATTTTAAAACATTTCTCAGGAGAAGCACGGCTTCAGAGTAAATTCAGTCGAAATGTTAAGACACACTGTACTCTGCATCACATAGAAAGCAGCAGTTCATGTTTTTGTTCAAGAGAAGTCCTCTGCTTGGAGGGAAATACAGAAAGTAGCTTAACAGCTGAGACTGTTTGACATTAATGTATCGCTCACTTCTCACTTTTGCTCTCCCATCCCTGTGCACACAAAAGTTGAAAATTGAATTGGTGACTGATTCCAATCAACACTTCTAACTTTTGTTTAACAAAAATACAGAAAAGAGCATGTAAAAGAGTGGCATATTGTGTAATTTAGGGTGGCAAACGGTACAGCTGCTGCCCCACAGCTCAATCCAGTCTGCGTGGAGTTCCCTGTGACCATGTGAGTTTCCTGCCACATGCCAGTGACACTGATAATTAGTCACTGTAAATTGAATAGTGGTGAGTGATCGGAGTGGTGAAAGCTGAGTCATTAATCTTTCTGTATTTGTGTGAATAACACTAATTTGCCAGAATCAAGAATTCTTAGGGATATGTTTCTGCAGCTATCAATGAAATGAGTTTGTTTCTTTTAAGCTAGAGGTAATATATAATCTTTTCAAATTGGTGATGTTGCAGCATGCAGGATGCAGTGTTTTAACTCGGTATTTTCAAATTTCAATGCTTCTAACTTGAATGATAGATCGGACAGATATGTTGTTGGAGCATTTCATATATTTTAGAAATGTGTTTTTACAGTAAAAATCCAATAATCTGAGAGACTCAGGAGCTTGGTGCTGGTCTAACAGAATTTCCAGACTATTGGATTCTACACTGTTTATACCTCATCACACCTTTAATTCATTTTCTTTGGGTGTTGCATGTTATTATAAAAAGTTGTCTAATGAACCCAGTGAGGTGAAAGGTGAGACGAGCAGTACCATGTGAGCTAGATACCAAATTATTGACATTTCTGATTGATAGATTATTTGAGTTCTACTGTAATTTGATGCTGTAACCTGAGTGTGTAGTTGTGGAATCATTTTACCTTTGTGTTGCAGATGCCCCTCTTGAGTTGCCATCCTTTCAGCTGAGTCCTTCCCATCGTCAGGTGGTGTTTGAGGGAGACAGTCTTCCTTTCCAGTGTATTGCTTCTTACATTGACCAAGACATGCAAGTGCTCTGGTATCAGAATGGAAAAATAGTGGAAACTAACGAGTCCCAAGGAATTTATGTTGAAAAAAATATGGTTCATAATTGTTCCTTTATTGCAAGGTAGTACAGCAACTTGCAGATTTTATTTATTGGAATTAAAAGTAAGAATGTGTCCTGTTGCATAGTTTTCATAACGTCTTCCTGTAATCTAAATAAAACGGTTTTGTAAAGTACTCAGTTTCTGTATTAAACATAGATATTTTGATTTTGTGCAGACCAGTTGGCATATTTGAAATGTCTTATCTTTCTAAAAATATTTCAGAGTAACTATCTCAAAAAAATGTACTAAACCTATGATAGAAATTTGGGAATTTTAAATTTAATTAGATTAATCAAGAATAAAAATTCACTTAAATCCAAGCCAATTGAGGACAATTTGGGCAATAAATAGAGGCTTTGCTGGTGGTGCCACATTCCGCAAAGGAATTTTTAAAAACATTTTCTTAGAAAACGTAGTCAAAACAAACTAACTTCATAATTGCGGGAGATACATTCTTAAGAGAAAACCTGCAAATACTATTTCATATCTCCATATATTTTTAATGAAGGTGGCAATTTTATGCTTGAATGGCAGAATTTAAGTGCATAACACCTGATTATCAGAAACGTGTATATTTTGGTTTAGAATCTAAACATTTTGACCTGCCAAGTTTATGTTTTACAATTATATTTGCCAGTTTAAAGTATGTGAAAGCATGTGACAGCTTTGAAAGCATAAAAACATTGCAAAGATGTGGCTTTTCATTGAATATTATATGCTTGCAATTAATATATATATGTATACTGTTTCTGAATGCAGTACACTAACTATTTCAAATACCCAAATGGATTCCTCTGGCAACTGGGAATGTCATGTCCAAACTAAACGTGGAAACAGCAGTAAACAAGTTGATGTAGTTGTCTTGGAAAGCTCGGCTAAGTATTGCCCTCCAGAGATGGTGATGAATAATAAAGGAGATTTCAGGTAAACTTCCATTAAGATCAGAGTCAGGTATATTATCACCGGCATGTGACATGAAATTTGTTAACTTAGCAGCAGCAGTTCAATGCAATACATAATCTAGCAGAAATAATAATAATGATAAATAAAATAAAGATAATGATAGCAATAAATAAACAAGTGAATCAATTATGTAGATTGAATAGATATTAAAAAAGTGAAAACACAGAAGTACTGTATATTTTTTAAAAAGTGAGGGAGTGTCCAAAGATTCAGTGTCCATTTAGGAATCTGATGGCGGAGGGGAAGAGGCTGTTCCTGAATCGCTGAGTGTGTGCCTTCAGGCTTCTGTACCTCCTACCTGATGGTAACAGTGAGAAAAGGGCATTTCCTGGGTGCTGGAGGTCCTTAATAATGGATGCTGCCTTTCTGAGACACTGCGCCCTGAAGATGTCCTGGGTACTTTGTAGGCTAGTACTCAAGATGGAGCTGACTAGATTTACAACCACCTGCAACTTCTTTTGGTCCTGGGCAGTAGCCCCTCCATACCAGTCAGTGATGCAGCTCTTTATGGTACATCTATAGAACTTTTTGAGTGTATTTGTTGCCGTGCCAAATCCCTTCAAACTCCTAATAAAGTATATCCGCTGTTTTGCCTTTTTTTATAACTACATTGATATGTTGGGACCAGGTTAGATCCTCAGAGATCTTGACACCCAGGAATTTGAAGCTGCTCATTCTCGTCACTTCTGATCCGTCTGAGGATTGGCATATTTTCCTTCGTCTTACCCTTCCTGAAGTCCACAATCAGTTCTTTCGTCTTACCGATGTTGAGTGCCAGCTTGTTGCTGAGGCAACTCCACTAGTTGGCATATCTCACTCCTGTACGCCCTCTCGTCACCATCTGAGATTTTACCAATAATGGTTGTATTGTCAGGAAATTTATAGATGGTGTTTGAGCTATGCCTAGCCACACAGTCATAGGTATATAGAGAGTAGAGCAGTGGGCTAAATACACACCCCTGAGATGCGCCAGTGTTGATCATCAGCGAGGAGGATTTGTTTTCTTCAATCCACACAGATTGTGGTCTTCCGGTTAGGAAGTCGCGGATCCAGTTGCAGAGGAAGGTACAGAGGCCCAGGTTCTGCAACTTCTCAGACAGGATTGTGGGAATGACGGTATTAAATGCTGAGCTATAGTCGATGAACTGCTTCCTGATGTAGGTGTTTGTGTTGTCCGGGAGGTCTAAGGCCGTGTGGAGAGCCAATGAGATTGCATCTGCCATTGACCTATTGTGCCGATAGGCAAATTGCAATGGGTCCAGGTCCTTGCTGAGGCAGGAGTTCAGTCTAGTCATGACCAACCTCTCAAAGCATTTCATCACTGCCGATGTGAGTGCTACTGGGTGATAGTCATTAGGGCAGCCCACATTATTATTCTTAGCCACTGGTATAAATGTTGCCTTTTTGAAGCAAGTGGGAACTTCCACCCGTAGCAGTGAGAGGTTGAAAATGTCCTTGAGTACTCCGTTAGTTGGTTGGCACAGGTTTTCAGAGCCTTACCAGGTACTCCGTCGGGACCTTCCACCTTGCGAGCGTTCACTCTCTTTAAAGACAGTGTAACATCGGCCTCTGAGATGGAGATCACAGGATCATCAGGTGCAGCAGAGATCTTCACAGCTGTAGTGGTGTTCTCCCTTTGAAAGCATGCATAGAATGCGTTGAGTTCATCTGGTAGTGAAGCATCACTGCCATTCATGCTATTGGGTTTTGCTTTGTAGGAAGTAATGTCTTGCAGACCCTGCCAGAGTTGCCGTGCATCTGATATCACCTCCAACCTAGTTCAAAATGGTCTCTTTTCCTTTGAAATAGCCCTCGGCAAATCATACCTGGTTTTCTGGTACAAGCCTGGGTCACCAGACTTGAATGCCACAGATCTAGCCTTCAGCAGATGACGTATCTCCTGGTTCATCCATGGCAGGTTTCATCTTTCTGATGATATCTTTCTATAAATAGAATTTATATATATATAAAAGATGTTGAGAATTTGGAGCTAGCTGATATTTGGAAAATTTATTTTGTGCTATTTTGGTTAAGTCAAAGATTAGTTTTCTTCTGGGCACCCTAGTTGTCAATAATTAAGTTTCCATGGAATAAGATGAACTAATTGTAACAGCATAATCTTCTTTGGTGCAAACCATTTTCTTTCAGTGTGCAATTTTATCGATACATGGAGGTAGGAATTCTGTATTACTTTTAAGAGCTCTCCCCCTAAATTGGTTGCTATGTACAAAGAAATGAACTGGGCTGCAATCTCTAATTTTGGTTTGATACACTATGCTTAAACAAAAATAATAATTAATTTTAACATCAATGAAATCCACTGAAATATGGAGTGCAATAAAATGTACTCTGTGATCTAAGGTAGTTGGATAAAGCTAACAATAGAAATAATGTTCATAAATAGTCAACTACTACTTACTACTACTTTTTAAAAAAACAAGTTATAATTTTGAACCTTCATGTGTCCAGAGCTCGAAGTTAAAGAGCAGTAGGCTTGGGCTATGAATAGCACAAGGTTGAAGTTTGAGAATTTGCCTTAACTGCATGGAGAAGGTTCAAGTTGGAGTGAGGGAGATGGTGAAGCCTGAATCAGTGGAACATGAGAGATAATTTTCAATTGAGTTAATGGATTGATGGCCAGCACAGGTGAATGAGTATGGTAGTAAAGGGTAAAGAGAGTGGGAGTTTGGATGTACAGTTACAAGAAAAGTAATGTGAACCCTTTGCAATTAGCTGGTTTTCTGCATTAATTACCCATAAAATGTGGTCTGATCTTATCCAAGTTACAATAATAGGCAAACACAATCTGCCTAAACTAACAACACACAAGCAATGTACCACTCATCAATATTGAGTACACTATTTAAACAATCACAGTCTACGTTCAAAAAATACGTGAGCCTCTACAAAAGCTATTTGGAGTCACGTGTTCCAATCAATGAGATGAGATTGGAGGTAGTGGTTGTAGATGTGCCTTGCTGTATATATAAAAAAAAGACACACAAAGTCAGGTTACTGACAGAGCCTGCTCTTGTCCAGAAAGATCTGTGTATGTGTAGCGTGCTTCGATCAAAACAACTTTCAGAGGTCCTTTAAAAGAATAATTGTAGAGACGCACGAAGATGGAAAAAGCTACAAAAGCATTTCTAAAGACCTAAGTGTTCATCAGTCCACAGTAAGAGAAATTGTCTACAAATGGAGAAAACTCAGTATTGTTGCTACTCTCCCTAGGAGTGGGTGTCTTGCAAAGATCACACCAAGAGCACAACGTGCAGTACTGAAGGAGGTGAAAAAGAACCCTAGGGTAACAGCAAAAGACCTGTAGAAATCTCTAAAACTTGCTAAAGTCTCTGTTCCTGTGTCCACTGCAAGAACAACACTGAACAGGCATGGTGGAAGAAGCATCATGGTTCATAGAAGGACACCATGGAGAAAACCATTGCTCTCCAAAAAAAGGCATTGCTGCACGTCTCAAGTTTGCAGAAGACCACCTGGATGTTCTACAGTGCCTCTTGAAACAGAAGTTGAACTTATGGACAGAAATGCACATAGCCTGGTTTGGAGGAAAAAGGGCACCAACACCAAAACCTCATCCCAACTGTGAAGCATGGTGGAAGGAGCATCAGGGTTTGGGGTTCCTCTGACGTCTTGGGGCCTGGACAGCTTGTAATCGTCCAGGGAATAATGAATTCAAGATTGTATCAAGGCAATTTACAGGAGAATGTCAGGGTAGCAGTCTATCACTTGAAGCTTAATAGAAATTGGATGATGCAACAAGCCAATGATCCGAAACACAAGAGTAAATCAACAACAGAATGGTTTAAAAAGAGGAAAGTGCATGTTTTTGAATGGCTAAGTCAGAGTCCAGACCTTAACTCAATTGAAATGCTGTGGCATGACATGAAGAAGACTGCTCTTGCAGGTATCCCAAAAAAATTGATAAACTGAAACAGTTTTGTATGGAGGAATGGTCTAAAATTACTCTTCACCGTTGTGTAAGTATGATTAGCAGCTACAGGAGATGTTTGGTGGAGGTTATTGTTGCTTATAGGAGGTTCTACCAATTATTAAATACCAGTGTTCATATACTTTTTCTAGCGTGGATTGTGGTTAAACAATATGTTCAATAAAGACATAAAAGTACAATTGTTTGTGTGTTATTACCGGTAGTTTAGGCAGATTGTGTTAGTATATTGTGACTTGAATGAAGAGCAGACCTCATTTTATGAATAATATATGTAGAAAACCAGGTAATTGCAAAGGGTTCACAAACTTTTTCTTCCAACTGTAGGCCGATGAAGCATTGGATGAGTCAATTTCATGGAAAGCCTTTATTGAGTAGGTTGCCAATGTTACAAACTGATATATTTGTAATTCAATGTCTGTAGTGAGATGCTGAAGATGTTCTATAGGTCAGTTGTGGAGAGCACCCTCTTCTTTGTGGTGGCGTGTTGGGGAGGCAGCATTAAGAAGAGGGACGCCTCACGTCTTAATAAGCTGGTAAGGAAGGCGGGCTCTGTCGTGGGCAAAGTACTGGAGAGTTTAACATCGGTAGCTGAGCGAAGGGCGCTGAGTAGGCTACGGTCAATTATGGAAAACTCTGAACATCCTCTACATAGCACCATCCAGAGACAGAGAAGCAGTTTCAGCGACAGGTTACTATCGATGCAATGCTCCTCAGACAGGATGAAGAGGTCAATACTCCCCAATGCCATTAGGCTTTACAATTCTACTGCCAGGACTTAAGAACTTTTTAAAAGCTATTATTAATGCTTTTTGAGATAGTGATTTAGATGCATATCATATTTTTTACTGAGTTAAGTATTGTATGTAATTAGTTTTGCTACAACAAGTGTATGGGACATTGGAAAAAAAGTTGAATTTCCCCATGGGGATGAATAAAGTATCTATCTATATCTTCGAAATCAGAAGCAATGTAATAGAAAACTTCTAAAAATAATCACTTGTGTTCTGACGGAGGGTCTCGGCCCAAAACGTCGACCGTGCTTCTCCTTATAGATGCTGCCTGCCCACTGTGTTCCAGCAGCATTTTGTGTGTGTTGCTTGAATTTCCATCATCTGCAGATTTCCTTGTACTTGTGTATTTAAATATTCTTGGTACATAGTCCTACAAATCCTGTTCAGTATTTTGTTTGGGACTGGTTAGGATAACTCGCCAATGTAGATGGAACTTTGGGGAACATTGGGCTGCTTTTTAAAAAAGAAAAGGGCAAGAACCAGTAAAGGGGAAAAGAACTAAATCCAAATTCCCAACCAGACTCTTTAAGATTCTGCTGTTGTTACCATACTTCATGTATTTTGTAAGGTACTGTCTGCGGTTTTGATTATAGTACTCTGCACATGACACCATTGCCAATCTGCAACTCTCTCTTCAGCTGGTACATTCCAATAATCCATATTATCTCCTAGGGCATTCTTTGTACTATTTAAACTTGGAAATGTTAGAAATCTTACCCTTTTGCAAATAGTCTTTAGAATATTGTGCATTCTTTTGCCCCTCAGCTATTTTGTGCTGTTTCCTTCAATCTTTGGTATGCATCTTTTTGGATGACTTTTGTTTTAATAGCAGGTTCCCCTCCCCCTCCCAAAAAAAGAAATCTAGCAAGTGATTTTGTGTGATAGCTTTTGGACTGATTTCAGGGGCATGGATGAAAAATTCCTCTGTTGCATTAATTTTGGTTGGGGGCAGGGCTAATGTAATCTGTTTACATTTGGTGAGCTCCACAATACTTGGAAATTATGACAGTTTTTTTCAATAGTTGGCGAAAACAGAACACTAGCATAAAAGTGCAAAATTAATTTTGTATTTTCCCAGCTACAGGTACCAGTATGTCTTTTTTCAGTTCTAAAATATGCCATGGTTTATTCCCACGACATAAGAGAAGTACTTATCTATTTTTTCCACCTGTAGAGCTTTCAGCAAGCCTGCAGCACTGTCGCAGACCTTCTATCTAATAGTTGAATGTGTTCATTTACTGGGTGTTAAGGTTATGCTATATTTCTGATTAAAACCCAATGGATAGATTGAATGAAGGAATATTCTGTGTTCAGGTGGCCTCGTACACTGGCTGGCATCACTGCCTA
Organism: Hemitrygon akajei; assembly: GCF_048418815.1. Taxonomy (NCBI): domain Eukaryota; kingdom Metazoa; phylum Chordata; class Chondrichthyes; order Myliobatiformes; family Dasyatidae; genus Hemitrygon; species Hemitrygon akajei. The sequence goes on from NC_133136.1 coordinate 76,723,463, forward strand.
CCTGCTCTGTACCCGTTACTCTGCAAGCACTGGGATCTACCCTGGTGGCTCTCAGGATGAGAAAGCTTGGCGCAAATGTGACCGAGGAGGCTTTTGGTCTGATGACAACTACTCTCGATGTCAGTATGCAAATGATGTTACACGGGTTCTTTACATGTTTAACCAGGTACAAAATATCATTATAATTGTTGGATGTTAAACTTGTAAATTGACTTTAGTAAGTATAATAAAATGATACTTATGTTAACAATAGTCATATTTTTGTTGGTGAAGACCCGTTTTATCTTTGCAGAGCTTATTTATTCTGTTATTTCAACTCCACAGGTGCTCTTCTTAGCTTCAAAGATTGCCAGCTTGGTTATCACACTGAAGCTTGAACCCACAATCCAGACTAAAAAATCTGTATTACAACAATAGAATTTTTAATTTCTGTATCCCTTTAACATGTCCATATATTCCAAACAGCTTCACAAAAGCCTCATTAACTGAATTTTTACAGTAAATGACAAAAGGAAGTTAAGGAGAAAATGACCAAAAACTGTTTTCATTTCTGAGTAATGAAATTCTATGAAATGAATTTTATAGAATGAATTCATAGAAATTCATTTCTATGAATGAAATTCTGGTAATGAGCAAATTACAGAGTTTAGAACATTGTCAGCAAAAAGCATGAGAGTTATTGGATTAATATTGTTTGGGGATGAGCAAAAATCCAGAATTGGAGGTCTGCTGGGAGACATGTAAGCAATTAACCTAACTCTGAAGGTGTTGAAGATTTGAGAACAAGGGTGAAAATCAAAATATCTAGGGTTTATTTAACCTGGAGTAAGCATAGATTAGCAAGTATAGGTGACTGGTATTTGCAAGGACTAGCAGAAAAGGGATGCTGGCTCTTGAGAGTAAAATTTGTTTGTCCACAAGTTTACAGAGAGTAGAGGAAGGGAGGCTGGTTCGTTGTATTAGCAAGTCTGAATAGAAATTTCAACACCAAATGAATAGGTATATGTAAACAGCTGAACCTGTTGCTGAGTGAACATAAGATAAGGAGCATATTTTAGGGTTAGACCTGATATTGAGGTTGCAAATGGGCTGATTTATTTTTTCGATAGGTGGAAGAGATAGGGATGAAATCAGTGGCTAGGGAATAAAGTTTGTGAAGGAGACTTGGAGCAAGTCTTTGATTTTTCTAACGTTTAATAGGTGGGCTTTGTATTTGTTCTTCAGCTAAGTTGTTAGATGTTTCAGATGGAAAAGTTGGAAGAGGTGTTGGTAAGATTGACTTGGATATCACCTGAACACTTGGAAATCAATACTGTTTTTGGATAATTTTTTATTAGGGAAAGGGTATTTAGATGTACATTCAAATTTGCATGCAAGAGTAAAGGATGTTGTGATTGATGCCAAAAATATGGATGTTCTGCCTTTTGGATGATACATACTTCTACATCTGGTATTCAGAGAATATATGCTAGGATGTTGTCGGGTCTGGAAGACCAGAGTTATAGGGAAAGGTTGAGATGGTTAGGACTTTTTTTTTGGAACATAGGAGAATGATGGAAGATTTGATAGAGGTATACAAAATTGGGAGGTATAGATGGGGTAAATGCAAGCAGGCTTTTTGCACTGACACTGCTCGAGACTAGAACTAGAAGTCGTGGGTTAAGGGTGAAATTAGAATGGGAACCTGGAAGGGTGCGGGGTGGGGGGGGGGTGGAAACAGCTTCACTGGGAAGGTGGTGCAAGTTTGGAGCTACCAGCAGAAGTTTTGGATGTGGATTTGATTGCAACATTTAAGAGAAGTTTGGATAAGGCAGAGTAACAAATTTGGCAAGGACTAGCTGGGCAGAAGGGCTTGTTTCTGTGCTCAATGGTTCTGTATGTGCAGCCCTTGGGTTGCTTTTCAGAATAGCAAATTGCTGAAGCAATATCAATAAAAATGCATTTAATGGATGTCTGCAAGATTGGCAGTTCCAACATTTGAAGTATTTTTCAATGCCTGATTCACAGCATGTCTCTCTTTCCTTCTACAAGATTGTAGAAGAAAAATAAGGAGTTTCATTGCAAGGTCTTTGCAAATACTTCATCCATGCTGGTCCAGGTGTTACAAAAAGATATTTGGGTTGGCATTTTACAGCTGAATTTACCTTTTTATTTTAACTAGATGCCTTTGAACCTTACAAATGCTGTAGCAACAGCACAGCAACTCCTGGCTTATACAATGGAAGCAGCAAACTTTTCAGATAAGATGGATGTCATTTTTGTGGCTGAAATGATCGAAAAGTTTGGTAGGTTTGCAGAGAAATACAAGGAGGTGAGTTTTGCTTATGGCTTGATTGTAATACTTAACTATAAATATTTAAACAGGTTAAAATTATGCACCTGAAACTAGAAATAGCGATGCTTGATTTTGTTTTCTGTGAGATTTGTAATCGTCAAATTCTCAGACAATTGTATCTCCATTTTATTATCCACATGTGTTGAGAATTTTATTTCAGAAAAATTATGTTTTAACTAGGCAATAAAGGGTAGTATCTGCAAGAGGACAAATTACATATGGTGGGAATGATTAATTAGGCTTGTATGAGTGGCCTTACTTTACGTGGTGCAGCTATCCCGCGGCTCCAGTGAGCAAGTTTGACCTGACATCTTGTGTTCTCCCTATGAAATTTGCCTAGATGCTTTGGCTTCCTTCTATGTCCCAGGGTTATTCAGTTTCTCGACTACTGTAAATTGCCTTTCACATGGGCAGCTTTTTGGAGAATTGGGAGAGAGGGAAAGATAAATGAAAAACTAGAAAGAAAACCAGCAGTGAAATAAATGGGTGAATAGAATTGCAATGAGATTAGACAATTAAACTAGAGTTCTTTTTCGATTCAGTGGGATTGTGATTGCTCTCACAGCTGCCATTTTCTCATGGGCCAAATCGTTTCCTTCAGTGTAAAGAGGAACTGTGCACTGAAAGTAGTATTTGTACTGCACAGTGGAAACATAGTTTAAATAACTTTATTTCTTTCACCCAGTATAAACTTCTTGCAATTTTTGTTGATGATCATTGATTTGATGCAAGCTTTTTATGAATCATTCTTACTGTAGAATTCTCTTAAAATGTTATGCTTTGAGAAAGAAATGTATCTGGGTTTTTTGAATGTAGCCTTAATTATTACTGAGCAACTTCTCTAAATGCTCTACTTTTTGTTCAGTTGCAATTTTTTTGTAAATTTCTAATATTTTAAACAAATAACTACTTCAACCTCAATTTATAGTACATACAATTCCCAATTTTTATTTCTGCATTTGCAAAATGTTTAAAGGGTTACACAGATTATGCTTAATTTATGGTTTACTGTTGTCAAAATTATTTGATTGACTATTCATTCAGTTGGATGATGGAATGGATTCTGATTAATTGGGCCAGCCACTTATTTATGACAACAAACAAATCGAGAAAATAGCAAGGATTCCCTTCATTTATTTACGACAGATGCTATGCTGCTTAATTGGGACAGGAGACAGTTACCAAACAGTTTCTAACTAACACCAATCATGTGCATGCTGTGTTGCTGCTAGGCACTACACTGTGCTTACAGTGAACAGTTTTTAAATGCCATTACTTGCATGTGTTTGTGTTCAAAAAGCAGTACTCTTTCTCACTGATAGTTAACAAGAAATAAGCAGTAAGACAGGTCAGAAGTATTACTCTCTGCGGTTTCAAGCATTCAGGCCTGGCAAAGCCAGAGATGGCCAGGAGTGAAAATTTAAATTATTTCTCAACTTTAACAAGTTGGGAATTATGATGAATTTGAAGGTGTGGGTAATCATCTTGAATATTACAATGAAGATGAAGAGTTGTAATGTCGGAAGCATTGTTTCAAGGCAGTCTGTTATCTGCATGGGGTGGCTGCACTGATTTTGTTTATTTACAATTAATCAAAAGAACATGGATTAATTCCTCCAATAACTATTAGGAACTAATACAGTTTTATAGTACTATAGTAGTTCTGCTGGTGTTCTAATTTGTTCTGTATTTCATCTGAACACAGTTTGTTCTCGCAGTAGTTTGTCGTTTTTATACCTTTTTAACTATTTTCCATGAAACTTCCGGTAATTGAGACAGCTGCTTAATTGGGCCAAAATGTACTGGTCCTAATGTGTCCCAATTAACTGGGATCCACAGTATTTCTATTCCTTAATGCTACAGATCAGTTATGTGAACTGATGCAAGACAATTGCAAACTCCCCACTGTGAAAGCACAATTGAATAGTTAGTAAGGAAGGAAATGATGTTTGCATATGTATGTTAATAACATGTAATACTTAAATTAATATCAAATAAACACCTTTGCTAATCCAGCAAACTGGCAATGGTTTTGGAGCTTTGAGATTAATATTGCTTAAAGCTTTTTAAATAAATGATTTACCTTTAGTTGTACACACGAGGTACTGTGGATGCTGGAAACCTAGGGCAATGAGAGGAGCTCAGCAGGTCAGGCAGCAACAATGGATAGGAATAAACAGTCAGCATTCCGGCCCAAGATGAAGGGTATCTCCCCGAAACGTCTGACCTGCTGAGCCCTTCCAGTACAATGTCTTTGGTTTGTATTTTTTTGACAAACAAAACCAATGGTACATTAGAAGAAAAACCTATAAAGGCATTTTAAAGATTATAATTCATTTCCTGGCACTGGAACTATTATAAAAGCACAGGATATGTATTGACATCCAATTTGTCAAAGAAAATGCAGCCATACAGTGGGTATTTTATTTTCAGTTATTTTAAACAAATGTTTGTGTTTTGCTGAAAGTTGTCAGTTTTGACCTAAATATGGTTTTAGTACTTTGTACTGTACAACTTGTTGGTGAGGTTTTTTTTCTATATAAGGGTTACATTTGAAAAAGAATTCTTATTTCTTTTAGCTTGGAGACGTCATGGTGGATATTGCCAGTAACATCATGTTAGCAGATGAACACGTCCTCTGGATGGCCCAATGGGAGGCAAAAGCCTGCACTCGAATTGTTCAGTGCTTACAACGGATCGCTACTTACAGGCTTGCCAGTGGAGCTCAAGTTTATTCTACAGTAAGAATGGGGTCTTCAGAATATTCTGTAGATATTGCGTATGGTGCAGATGGGAATCAAATCGGCTAAGCTGATGCTTCCCTTTTGTCTGAGTTGCAACCAACTTTTGCTAAATCATGCAACACACACAAAACGCTGGTGGAACGCAGCAGGCCAGGCAGCATCTATAAGAAGAAGTACAGTTGACGTTTCCGGCATCTGCAAATTTTCTGCTGTTTGCTAAATCATGTAATTTTATTATTAAAGAATAAAGCATACCCTCTCTGCATTTTTTTCTATCATCACTTTTCCACAGCAGGTGAAAATGTTAATTATTCTATTAATGTTTTACATAATGTGTTTTCTAATTCCACCCCCCCCCCCCCCCTTTGTCCAGTATTCTCCAAACATTGCAATGGAAGCTTCTGTGGTGAAAGCCAATGGCTTTGCTGGAATGACTTGCACTGTGTTCCAGAAGGTTGCTATGGCAGATCGAACAGGGCTTACTGACTTTGGGCGCAGAGATCCTGATGGCAACCTAGATAAACAGTTCAGTTTTAAGTGCAGTCCTGGCAATATTAGCAACACACTTTCTAGTTTTGTAATCAAGGTAAGCAGTCAATCAGGGCTATAGGATGTGTGTACACTGACATTTTATATTGTGTTTAATATTAAATTTGCTCTATTAACGATATTGTCACTTGTATAAAAATCGGTTTTGTAAAGAAAGGTAATTATGCACTTAAGAGTTATTTTTGGAAACAGTGTCCCTGGAGATGGGCAAAATAATCAGCTGTCTTTATTGAATTGCCAGTAATTACTGGCAAAATATATCTGTGTTATCTTTTTAACACCACTTAATGTTTTAACCTTTCTGCTTATTATTTTTATTAAAATACTACAGTTGGCTCAAGGAGCATTGGAGAGATCTGAGTGGGTGGGTTGGACAGCTGGGTATTGAAGCTTTTTAGAAGATCACCTATGGAACACTGAATAATTGAGTAAAATGCTTCACTATAATTCACACTTAAATTGGGGCTAATTGTAACTATTATTAATTTCACTGAGATGGAATAGATGCTTGTTAAGGTAAATTACAATTAATGGTTTGGGCTGTTCTTCAGAGGAAATTGTCAAAAATAAAACTGGCAGCCCACAGCCTAGAATTGCTTAGTTTTGATCATAACAAAAAAAAATGCATTGGTTAGTACAAACATTGCTTCTTGTTTTTTTTTGTAAATGTTTATTTAAAAGTGAACACATGCAATTTGAAAGAATGGATCAATTATCAAAGTCACTTAACCAACTATTAAAGCATTTATATAGACAGGAAATGCCATCTTTTTCCCAGCAGAAAACCCTTGAACTGAAAGTAAGTCATTGGTAACATGTTCCAAGTAACTAATGTTAGGGTGATAGCAAGCATGGCAGCTTGTTGAGCTATGATTTGTAACGAAGGTTATGTACCACTAGTTTAGGGGACTGTGTAGTATAATAGTGAATATTCAATCCTCTATCTCAAGAGGATTGGTGATTTATCTTTTAAATTACTTGGAGTACAAAGTAGAGGGCCATACTTGTAAATGTACTGCAATATTTACAGTTAAGTGGAAATTCAATATGTGCATACAAAAGATGATAAACCCTGCCCCAGTGGTGTGGTAGATTTTTAATAACCAATGTTATTGAAGCATATGGAGCCAGTGTAGGTGCATAAGGTAACATTATCTCGATGTGATGAGTTTTAATGCATTGGCACTTCTGAAGTAACCATCCAAAGCCTTTCTGCAATTGTTATTAAGCAGTACTGACTACAATGAAATGTAATAACTGCAGATGAAAATTGTTCTTTTTCTATATTGTTGTGGTGCCTTGTGAGCACCCAGCTCTAATTGTGAATATAAAATTGGGAAAAAATGCAGTTTGCGAAAGAATATCTAAGGCATGCAATACTTTGGTCTGTCTACAGACAGTTCATCCTCACTATTGCAGAGAACTTGAATGCCTGATGAACCTGGGAGTGGAGCAGTTAGATATCATTCAAGGGTTCACTACAATTAGAAATGAAATGTCTTGACAGTTTAGGTTGAAATATATTTATTGCTAACCATGGTGTAAGAGACTGAATTGAAATACATCTTTAAAATGCTTCAAAACTGGGGGTAACAGTAGCTCCACTGGAAATTTGCAGTAATAATGTGAAACTTAGCAACATGATGTGAGTTACAATGATCAAAGCAGTCTTTAATAAGGTGACATCAATCTATGTAAGAGACTATACTTGTATGAAATTAGTATTTCTCAAAATCAATATACATCAAAGCTTTGAGAAATGGGCTAGAAGTTTGAAAAGCTTAAAACCTCAAACTGTGGCAGTTACAATGTGCAGTTCATCAGTCTGTTGAAAAATGCTGTAGTTAGTACTAACTAATGATAATTGCCGGGAGATCTTGAGTGCCTATTTCAGTTATGTCAATGGTTAAAAGCTGCTCTTCAGCTTCAAACAACTGTACTGGCTAACCAGAAATTTAATATGTTGTGAATTAGCTAAATTCTGTGTCTGGTTTTTCTCTGTCTCTTTAGTTACTATAGAAGATTGGCCCAAATTTTCTAGGTTATTCCTGAACAGTTTAAGTTTATACTACATGAATTCTGTATTCGTGGCAGTCAAAGTTTATATCTTGGCCCGAAAAAATTGTGTATTGTTCGCTATATATTTGCAAAACAAAAAATATGCCACAGAGCCAGTTGAACAGAAGTACTTACTTTTGTGTGGCAGATTGATTTTGGATAACTGATTGTACTGAGTGGCTGAATATTTCCTTAAAATATGTGATCCCACTTCATTGTACTTAGTAGGGCTTAATTGGCTGTAAACAATTTTGGATTGTGTAAAGGATGTGAATTATGCAATGTAAATCCAAGTGTTTTTTGTTTTCGTTAAGCAATATTGGCAGAATCAATACTCGTCACTCAGGCAGAATGTAAAGTAAAAAAGGTTTATAAAAATCATTGTATTTGTTGCTACTCCATTTGACAAATGACTAATGATACAAACGTTCTAAAACTGTTTATTTAAATACCCCATAGAATACTATTGCAGAGGCATCTATTCAATTACCACCATCCTTGTTTTCCCAAAATCCTGTACTAAGCCAAACGGAAGATGCAGTCTACAAATTGCAGCTTATTGCTTTTCGGAATGGTAAACTTTTTCCAAGCACGGGGAATTCTACAAATTTGGCAGATGATGGAAAGAGACGGACTGTGGCCTCTCCAGTCATCTATACTAAGATAGGTAGGGAATTACCCAGTTTTCATTTCTCATTTCTCTTTTCAGTAAATACTTTAGAGCAGTAATTAAGAGAATGAGTAAGCGATGGATGGGGAGATATGTTTATCACCTTGCACTATTGGTGCTTATATTTTTAAAAAATTATTCTTGGAGTGATTTTGTAATTATGATTTTAAAATGAAAAGTTTGCAATCACAAAATGGTAAATGGTAAACGGAACCCAACGCTTTTCCAAACATAATTGATTTTCATCTGATTGATTCTGGTTGTCTTGCTCAAGCAATTTTAATTTATAGACTTGATAGGAGAAAACAGGGCAACTGTTTATAAGCAGATATGTATATTAAGTAATTCATAATTCTTTTTAGAAACTGGTTTATAAGACATAGGAGCAAATTAGGCCATTCAGCCCATCGAGTCTGCTCCAGTTTTGATATGTTCTTATGATATTCCACATAACTAATTGCAGATAAGAGGCTTGATGCCAATATTTATTAAAAGCTTATTTTAAACTATTGAGTGAGGAGAAAAAGAAATCATTACTTTTGAACTTCACCTTCAGTAAGTAGTCTTTTATGTGTAATTCCTCCTCTTCAACTCTTCAGTAAATCCTTCCCATTCAAAACAGTCACACACACAAAATGTCTGTTAAATCAGCTTTGAATTTTGTTGATTTTTATTAACTGGATGGAACTCAGTTGTAGAATTTTGATTATAGTGATCTTGAATCCAAAAGGAAAAGATCATTCTAGTACAATGTTTATATCCCAGATTACACAATCCTGTTGATGACATTTCCAGCACTGAGGAAGAGTGACATTAGTAAACCCAAAAGTGCTAAAAGTTAGTGAAGCTTTTTGTTATCCATATTTACCCTTCAGTTAGTTATACATGGATCTGTAATATTTCTTTGCTTTCTTTTAAAAGATGACAACAATCTGTATTCTCTCAGTCAACCTATCACTATTACATTGCGTCGTATTGCACATGGGGTGGATGCAGTTGCTGCGTACTGGGACTTCAACCTTCTGAATGGTTATGGAGGATGGATTTCTGATGGCTGCCAGATTGTCACATCAGATGAGAATGTCACCACCATGCAGTGTTACACTTTGAACAACTATGCAGTGCTGATGGTAAAAACTTGATATTCTACGTAACTCATTGTCGATAGAGGCCTGATGGCAATGACTTCAAAACTGTAGAACTCTGAGTGGCCTACCTTCCCTCCTAACACAAGCAGCAAGTTCAGTGTTTTTTTTTAATCACTAGGCAGAAATTGGCACTTACAGAATTCATAAGTCTCTAGTCAAACCCTTGAGATATGGAATAGCATTTGTTCTCATAGAATGTATGTGCAAACTGAAATAAATAAACTTTTTTTTTTAACTCATTTCTTGACACATGCACTGGGCTTCACATAAAGAAGGTACAGCACATTCTCTAGGAATGCACACTTCCCCCACCCCTACTGTAATGTTGGGGTTGCCTTCCCTTGTCTGCTGTGCTACTCTGGGTAAACTTAAAAGTGACCTGATTAATCTTAGGTTTTGCGTGGTCTTCTAGTTCCACTTTTAAAACAAAACTTTTGCATGAAAGACATGTGATTATGCAGCTCTCACGCTGCCATTATATTTGGCAGCCTGCATTTGCTACACTGTCATTTTCATCATCAAGCCTGAAAGCAGAGAAACAAATTCTAACCATCTATGCTTATGAATTATAAATATTACTATCAAATTTTTTTCCAAATGAAAATCGAAAATGGACTGTATTTTATCAATAAACTTTGAAACTATTACCTTTTGACCATTCTTCCCCTGAAAATTATATTTATTCTTGATAACATTAGAAAAATTTTCGTGAGTGTGAGAATGTGAACAGATGGAAGCTTGGAGGAATAGTGGCATTGTTGGTGTAGGAACGTTGCAACGTTAATTATGGAATATTAAAGGCTATTCAAATCACCAAGTCTGTATACGTTGCTCCATTTAAGCTTCTGGGTCTAATCAAATTTAATTTACTTTTATTCAAGAAATTATGTAATTTTCGTTGTTTGAAATCAATTCCATGTTACTCTTTCTAGCTGCAGACCTGCTGTCAATGGGCTCGTAATTATCTTGCAGCTGCCTAAGGGGCTCTGCTGCTTATTTTAGAGAGTGTAACTGCTTTATTTGTGGCAACATTTTTGCTGTTAGTTGTCTCCTCTTATCTAATGAATATGTGTATTTCTATTTTTAATCCTGAATGTTGTTGTCCCATCAGGATCTGACTGGTGCTGATTTCCTACTGCAGACTGTTGAGTTTTTGCATCCAGTAATATATGTTGCGGGAACAGTATTACTCACTTGCTTGGTTATAATCATTATAAGTTACATATATTACCACAGGTAATGCCTTCTCTAACGTTTAATGATGTATAGTGATTGTTGCAAATGATCAAAGTAAATGCAAATGATATCACATGAACAAAAGTCATTCAATCTTAATTCAAAATTGCTTGCAGCATATTTTGAAAAAGGCAGTCTTTAAAATATGTGTTTAGAAATGTAGGAATTTCTAGTTTTCACTCAATAATATGTTGAAGTAATTCAGATTTAGCATGGAAATGAAAGTGGAAAAAGGCAAATCAATATAACTCAGTGAGGGTCTCACCTCAGAAAAGCTCTGTGGCCCTATCAATTTTCCTCACCAGAAAGTATTTTGACTCCTGCTTGTATCTGGAAATAAAGTGTATGAGAAGTTGGTGCTAAACATATTTCAGAAGACCCTGGTGATTGAAAGATGAGTCAGCTCTTGAATTCAAGAGCATGCCCCGTGTAAACAAAAAGTTTGCATTTGGCATATTATTAATCAGTATATGTTTAGTTTGGGCACAAGTACAAATTAAAACGTCATGCCAGATTTTTGCTTCGTATATTAGTTGCTGTACATTAACCATATTGGGGTTGGGCATAGCTATTTGGTGATTAAACCCTAATGTTGAAAGAACTGCAGATTTCACTGCTGTTTCCATATGCTGAATACAGTTTTCTGCTGAGAGTTGGAAAAACAGAATCCAGCAAATAATTGTGTGATTATATAAAGTGTGCTGCATACCTCAATGCTTGGTGGGCTGCTGGAAGATTGTTCAGATAGGTGCAAGGGGAAGGTTCTGGTACTGGAGGATAATAAAGAGAATTGCAGAGGGTTAATGGTATTGGTTGCATCTGAATCCTCTATTTCCCACTGGCTGATTATGAAAATATAGAAGTCATTAAATACTGGCTCATGGATAGATAGATAGATAGATACTTTATTCATCCCCATGGGGAAATTCAACTTTTTTCCAATGTCCCATACACTTGTTGTAGCAAAACTAATTACATACAATACTTAACTCAGTAAAAAATATGATATGCATCTAAATCACTATCTCAAAAAGCATTAATAATAGCTTTTAAAAAGTTCTTAAGTCCTGGCAGTAGAATTGTAAAGCCTAATGGCATTGGGGAGTATTGACCTCTTCATCCTGTCTGAGGAGCATTGCATCGATAGTAACCTGTCGCTGAAACTGCTTCTCTGTCTCTGGATGGTGCTATGTAGAGGATGTTCAGAGTTATCCATAATTGACCGTAGCCTACTCAGTGCCCTTCGCTCAGCTACCGATGTTAAACTCTCCAGTACTTTGCCCACGACAGAGCCCGCCTTCCTTACCAGCTTATTAAGACGTGAGGCGTCCCTCTTCTTAATGCTTCCTCCCCAACACGCCACCACAAAGAAGAGGGCGCTCTCCACAACTGACCTATAGAACATCTTCAGCATCTCACTACAGACATTGAATGACGCCAACCTTCTTAGGAAGTACAGTCGACTCTGTGCCTTCCTGCACAAGGCATCTGTGTTGGCAGTCCAGTCTAGCTTCTCGTCTAACTGTACTCCCAGATACTTGTATCATATATCCTATCAAATCTATCCGCCAAAAAAAAATCTATTCGTAGAGTCAGGCATCCTCTTCTTTGGAGTATATTTCCATAATGTGTATGAAAGCAAAGGAAAAATTCTTCAAACATTTTGATTTCTAGAATGGTAACTATTTTCCATTTGATTTTTTTCCCTGTTAGTTGCTGCCTGAGCATAGAACCATAGACACAGAACATTACAGCACAGAAACAGGCCTTTTGGCCCTTCTTGGCTGTGCCAAACCATTTTTCTGCCTAGTCCCACTGACCTGCACCTGAACCATATCCCTCCATACTCCTCTCATCCACGTACCTGTCCAAGTTTTTCTTAAATGTTAAAAGTGAGCCCGCATTTCCCACTTCATCTGGCAGCTCATTCCACACTCCCACCACTCTCCGTGAGAAGAAGTCCCCTCCCCAATGTTCCCTTTAAAACTTTTCCCCCTTCACCCTTAACCCATGTCCTCTTTTTTTTCTCCCCAAGCCTCAGTGGAAAAAGCCTGCTTGTATTCACTCTATCTATACCCATCATAATTTTACATACCTCTATCAAATCTCTCCTCATTCTTCTACGCTCCTGGGAATAAAGTCCTAACCTATTCAACCTTTTTCTGTAACTCAATTTCTCAAGTCCTGGCAACATCCTTGTAACCCTTCTCTGCACTCTTTCAACCTTATTAATATCCGTCCTGTAATTCGGTGACCAAAACTGTACACAATACTCCAAATTCGGCCTCACCAATGCCTTATACAAACTCACCGTAACATTCCAACTCTTATACTCAATACTTTGGTTTATAAAGGCCAATATACCAAAAGCTCTCTTTACGACCCTACCTACCTGTGATGCCACTTTTAGGGAATTTTATATCTGTATTCCCAGATCCCTCTGTTCTACTGCACTCCTCAGTGCCCTACCATTTACCTTGTATGTTCTACCTTGGTTTGTCCTTCCAAAGTGCAATACCTCACGCTTGTCTGTATTAAACTCCTATATGCCATTTTTCAGCACATTTTTCTAGCTGGTCCAACTGCCCCTGCAAGCTTTGAAAATGTTCCTCACTGTCCACTACACCTCCAATCTTTATATCTTCAGCAAATTTGCTGATCCATTTTACCACATTATCATCCAGATCATTGATATAGATGACAAATAACAATGGACCCAGCACTGATCCCTGTGGCACACCACTAGTCACAGGCCTCCACTCAGAGAAGCAATCCTCCACTACCACTCTGTGGCTTCTCCCATTGAGCCAATGTCTAATCCAATTTACAACCTCACCATGTATACCTAGCGACTGAATCTTCCTAACTAACCTCCCATGTGGGACCTTGTCAAAGGCCTTACTGAAGTCCATGTAGACAACATCCACTGCCTTCCCTTCATCCATTTTCCTGGTAACCTCCTCAAAAAACTCTTAATAGATTTGTTAAACATGATCTACCATGGACAAAGCCATGTTGAGTCTCCCTAATAAGTCTCTGTCTATCTAAATACTTGTAGTACTCTTAGTACTCCTTCCAATAATTCACCTACTACCAACATCAAATTTACTGGCCTATAATTTCCCAGATTACTTTTAGAGCCTTTTTTAAACAACAGAACAACATGAGCTATCCTCCAATCCTCCGGCACCTCACCCATAGATACCGACATTTTAAATATATCTACCAGGGCCGCTGCAATTTCAACACTAATCTCCTTCAAGGTCCAAGGGAATACCCTGTCAGGTCCTGGGGATTTATCTATTCTGATTTTGCTTCAAGATAGCAAGCACCTCCTCCTCTTCAATCTGTATAGGTTCCATGACCTCACTACTTGTTTACCTTATTTCCATTGACTCCATGCCAGTTTCCTTAGTAAATACAGACGCAAAAAAACCCATTTAAGATCTCCCCCATTTCTTTTGGTTCCATACATAGCCAACCACTCTGATCTTCAAGAGGACCAATTTTATCCCTTACTATCCTTTTGCTCTTAATATAGCTGTAGAAGCTCTTTGGATTATCCTTCACCTTGACTGCCAAAGCTACCTCATGTCTTTAACCGTATGGGAGTCCCAATCAATATGTGGAAAATAAAATCCCCTACTATCACAACTTTGTTTCCTGCAGTTGTCTGCTGTCTCTCTGCAGATCAGCTCCTCCAATTCTCGCTGACTATTGGGTGGTCTATAATACAACCCCATTAATGTGGTCATACCTTTCCTGTTTCTCAGCTCCACCCATATGGCTTTGGTAGACAAGCCCTCTAATCTTTCCTGCCTGAGCACTGCTGTAACATTTTCCAGACTAGCAATGTCAACCTCCCCCCCCCCCCCCCCCCCACCATCCCACCATCCTTCATCCCTCTGCCTCTATCACATCTGAAACATCGGAACCCTGGAACATTAAGCTGCCAGTCCTGCCCCTCCTGTAGCCAAGTTTCACTAATGGCTATAATGTTGTAATTCCATCTGTCAATCCAGGCCCTCAGCTCGTCAGCCTTCCCCACAATACTCCTCGCATTGAAATAGACACACCTCAGAAGATTATTACCACCACACACAACCCTTCTATTTGTGACCTTGCATGAACCTTTAACATCATTTATTTTCACCCCCGTTCCCCTATCTGCGCTGGCACTCTGGTTCCCATCCCCCTGCAAATCTAGTTTAAACCCTCCCCAATAGCACTAACAAACCTCCTTGCAAGGATATTGGTCTCCTTGTAGTTCAGGTGTAACCCGTCTCTCTTGTACAGGTCCCACCTGCCCCAGAAGAGGTCCCAATGATCCAAAAATCGGAAACCCTGCCCCATACACCAGTTCCTCAGCCACATATTCATCCGCCAGAGCATCCTATTCTTACCCTCACTGGTACGTGGCACAGGTAGCAATCCTGAGATTACCACCCTTGAGGTCCTGCTTTTTAACTTCCTACCAAGCTCTCTATACTCACTCTTCAGGACCTCCTCATTCTTTCTTCCTACGTCATTGGTACCAATGTGTACCACGACATCTGGCTGATCACCCTCCCATTTCAGAATGCTGTGAACGTGATCAGAGACATCCCTAACCCTGGCACCCGGGAGGCAACAAACCATCCTGGAGTCTCTGTCACGACCACAGAACCTCCTGTCTGTACCTCTAACTATCGAGTCCCCTATCACTACCGCTCTCCTTCTTCCACCTTCCCTTCTGCAAGAGATCCAGCTGCTGAAGCTTGTCACAGGTAAGTCATCCCCCCCCAACAGTATTCAAATCAGTATACTTGTTGAGGGGAATGGCCACAGGGCAGCCCTGCTCTGCCTGCCCTTTCTCCTTCCCTCGCCTGACCGTAACCCGATTACCTGTGCGCTGCTCCTTTGGCGTAACTACCTCCCTGAAACAACTATCTATAAACTCCTCATTCTCCCAAATGATCCGGAGGTCATCCAGCTCCTGCTCCAGTTCCCTAACGCGGTTTGTTAGGAGCTGCAGCTGGATGCACTTCTTGCAGGTGTCGTTGTCAGGGAGACCGGAAGTCTCCTTGACCTCCCACATCGTGCAAGGGGAGCATTCCAACATCCTGCCTGGCATTCTCTCTAAACAAACAAAACAAAACTTACCGGAACTTACCCTCACCTCTACCTGTTCACGCCGAAGCCCATTGAGCCAAAGCCATCCCACTCTGCTCCCTCTCACTCCGCTGCCCGCTATATATGGTGGTCTTTTTTTTTTAACCTTTGGCGCTCTACGTCAGGAGCCTGAGCAGTCTAGCCTTTTTTCCCCGAGCAGTGTAAAAGAAAATGACTTCTCTCTGAGATTCGTTTACTCCTTCACTCTCAGCCTCTTGCTTCAATTAAAAAAGACCGCTGAAAATTCCTCTCCTTTTTTAAACCTTTGGCACTCTATGTCACATGCCTGCGCAGTCTTAAAATGAGCTTCTGACTTGCTGATTCTTGGCATTAGTTGAACTGTATGTTTGCTAAAGACCAAACTGCAAGAATCAGACATTTGTAGCTAGAAGTTTGGAATACAGTACAATTCAGGAGAAAAGCCAGGATGTGCTTAGTTAGATCCCATGTTGTTGAATGTAATTTCAGGGCTAATAGTCACTACTTGGTGTAGAATTCTTGGGCATTCATTTCTGAATGGGAACTTAGGAGCTAGGTTTTACCAGTTGCCTGCCATTAATTGCAGTCTGAAGTTGATGGCATATTATTGGTAGTGAGCTGATTTTCTTAAAAAAAAGCTGATTTTGATCTAAATGGAAGTTATTGTTCAAGTTCTAACAATCCATTGTAATAGAGAAATCCAATTGCAAACTCAAATTTATACATGATTAGCACTTTAACCATTGGGTAACTATATTGTAATTCTTCTGTACATATATCCACAAACTTAATTACTATGTTAGTTACTTTTTAAAAAAAATAAAGGGTGCTGCTCATATGCTAAATGAAGTTTGATTCCAAAGATAGCAAAAAATTATTCAGTACTACATCCCAAATGCAGATTGTGCATGTCATTGAGCAGGGCATTCGCCAGCTGAATATTGCAGCTGGTGAATCTGTAGAATTCTCTGCCCGATGCGGTGGCCTCCACTGCTTCAGTAAATGTATTTAAGACGAGGTTGGATGGATTTTTGTATAGTAGGGGATTTAAGGGTTATGGGGAAAGGCAGGTAGGTGGAGGTGTGTCCATGGCCAGATCAGCCATGATCTTATTGAATGGTGGAGCAGGCTCGATGGGCCAAATGGCCGACTCCTGCTCCTATTTCTTATGTTGAATGTAGGTGGCTCCACAGTACTGACACATGTGCAAGCAATGTAGATGAGAAAGGGAATAAAAGATGAATATTAGAGTTTACTTAAGGTTATTTGAGAACAGTCCTGATAAACTTATTCTGTTGTGGCAGTGTGATCCGGATCAGCAGAAAGAGTTGGCATATGCTGGTTAACTTCTGCTTTCACGTTTTCCTTACGTGTGTCGTGTTTGTAATTGGCATCTATCAGACCAGAAATATTAGTGTTTGCCAGGCGGTAAGTAGAAATATTTTCATACTTCATAGTTGTTCCATAATGACAGGATTTTTTTTTACCAGTAATGTATTGCAATAGGACAATATTTTCAATAACATCAATTGAAAATTGGTGAAATAAAACCCAACAAATTAGTATTAAATATCTCTGGAAATTAGTTGATTGGAGGTTCAGATAAGAGACAGTGATCAAATGTATTTTGAAATAATGGCAGAATGTTATCGTCACAGTTCTTTGAAGATGGTGAAGGTAATTTTCTCATTCGATTGAGGGAGGCCATGCTGCCAGGTTGAAAATATTCAGGGACTTGATATGGAGTGTCGTTTTAAGGGTATTCTAAAAATGTGAGAAGAACATCATGCATATTAAACAAGTTGTATTTCAAAATATATCTCTGTACACCTCTATTATTGAAATGTTCCCAAGGTTCATGCAATTTTTCTGACCACACAAATCATAAGTTGATTAATTTTGTGGTATGTATTTACTCTGTCAGAAACAATGGAAACAGAAAAAGGTTCTCATCGGGGAAGGAGGGTTTGTGATTTTAAAGATCAGTTGTACAAGAAGCAAATTGGCATGCTTGCAAATTTTCATTAGTGTATTGACACCAATATTTTAATTACCATTACAGAATCACAACATTTGACCTTCAGTAATGCTACTTGTTGATTATTTTTGTGTAAAACACGGCAAATATATGTCCTTCCTTGGGACTAAAATAGGGTGAGACATTATCTTTTCAGAAAGTCACCTCTTCAATTTATTTAGTGTCCAAAATTAGTAATTATTACCCAAGTATAAGTGTGTCAGCAATAGTTCTGGGAACTATTCCTGTCTTATTTAAAAAAAAATTACTGGATATCCATGCTGGGTCTACCTATTGATTTTGATTTTAATTTTGTCTGCCCTGTGTGTTTACTTTGGAATGGCTCTGATTCTAAATGGGAAGGGGAACCTGATCTTGCGTTGGGAGAGTGAATTTCCATTGAAGTAGCATTATGTGATGAGAATGGAGGAGAAGTGTCCGTTGCTGGGAATGCAGTGTGCTTATATACTGCAGGCTCCTTAAATACTAGAGTTTCTTGATTTAATATGGGAAGAAGTTATTTCAGGTTAGGGAACTGGGAGTTATGGTTGTGATGTAATGTAAAAGCTCAATGCGGAAAAATGGATTGGTTTTTCCGTGATGGGTTAACCCGTAGGCACAAAGTTTGTTGTGTGTGCTTAGTATGTTTCACTCTGTAATATGTTTTATAATGTAATCATGAAACATAAACCCATTTTCATAACAAGGCTTCCCACAGCTTTTTGACTGGCGTCCAGATTATATATTTCTATATTTCCTCATGTGTTAAATCTTTAAAAAAATATAGGTTGGGATAATTCTACACTATTCTACTCTTGCCACCATCTTGTGGGTTGGTGTCACAGCACGAAATATTTTCAAACAGTTGACAAGGAAAGCAAAGAGAAGTCAGGATCCTGATGAACCCCCTCCCCCACCTCGGCCGATGCTAAGGTAGGCAAAGGGTTTCTTCACGTTACATAATTCTTAACTTGCACTGTTTTTGGTACAGAAAACAGATAAAGCTACATTATCTTAAGGTATCACAGTGTCAAAATAATGGGTCAGCCAATTAGGATTGAGATGAGAACAATGTTTTTTTACACCCAGTGAGTGGTGAATCTTCGCCTCAACTCGAGTGTTCTGGAGACTTGGTCACTAAATATATTTAAGACGAGGAATAGGTTTTTGAATATGAAGAGTTATCCAAAAATGGGTGTTCTTGCAGGAAAGTGGCACTTAGTTAAAAGATGATTTATTTTATTCAATGGTGAATGAAGACTCAAGGGACTGATTGCCTCTTGTATTACTTGAGTTAAGTGTTAATCATACAGATCTTTTGAAGCTGTTCCATTATTTTAAATGTGAGTTGTTTTTTTAAAGTTGCTTTCACTGAAGAAGGTAGCCACAAGTGCAAGAACTTCATAGAATTTGGAATGCACATTGATCTTGCCTTAGCGTTGAGTTATGAATCTTTCAAGTAGAATCATTGAGGAAAAAATCATGCAGAAACTGTTTAATTTGACACCACTTATTTACATACTAATCTATTTAAGAAATGATATAAACTTGTAGCAGAACCAAAACTTACAAAAAATTTTGGGGTTTAGAAAGCATCGCTTAGAATGTGTAATTCACCATGATAAGGAAATGGGTGAGAAAAATGATTAGGGGGAAGTTAAAACATAAGAGATGGACAGATAAATGGAATGTTATGTTGAAAGAGACAAGGATATCTGAGAAGAGGTTCAGCATAATGTGTTGTGACAAATAGTGTGTTTAGTACAGAAACAGGATATGTATTTCTGTTAACGCTAATCAATCAAAACATTGTGCCTTGCTTCCAAACATAAATTCAGTATTTTGCAAAGTAACAAGTCACGTACCTATTAAAACAGCAGGTTGTATTAAATCTAAATTAATATGTAGCCTTTTTCACCCAGAAGCTAAAGGAAATCTCACCAGCTGCCAAGCAAGAAATAACAAATTGCCTTTGTGTTGAAATTGAATTTAATTAAGATGAAACAAATATGCATGTTGCATCTCTGGTTAGTTAATCTAAATCTCATAAATAGTTATATCTGTTAGATGTGCAGTTGTTTCATACTTACCCTGATGAGCATTTCTTTAAAGGTTCTATCTAATTGGAGGAGGAATTCCTATCATCGTGTGCGGTATCACAGCAGCAGCTAACATTAAAAATTACGGAAGTAAAGTGAATGTACCGTAGTAAGTAATGTTTACATTTTATCTTCTTATTTATTGTCGAGTGAACTTCCATTGGAATTGAGACGAGCTGGGAAAAGAAATTGTCTGAAATTGTAATATTGAAATATGTCTAATCCTATAAACAGCTTATTGAATTTTGTTATCTGTTCTCAGTTTAATGAATTACAAGTTAATGCAATATCTTTTTATTTGAAGAAAGTTTAGAGACTAGGTGTTTTGGAGCATTTGCATGTACTAGAAATTACAGTTAAACCATTCTGTTGAGCATGCAAAAACTACATATTTTTATTCTATTTTCATGAAATAGCTTTGTAACGGTATATTGTAGGTCTAGAAAAATTAATGTTTTCTCATAAGGCTGAAAATTAATCAGTAAATCAGAGTTTGTGGACTTGGCCTAAAGTATTAACATAAATCCTAATTGGTTCCAAAGGGAAGCAAATATGTTACACTATCCATTTCAATGACATTGAATTGAATCATTGTGAATGTAGAGCATTTTGAGTGCCAGTGTGGGCTCAAGCTGATGTATTGAGTGGAAATTGTCTCCTTTGTTTTGGTATTATTATTAAAAATATCTACAAATTCAGCATTGATTTTGTAGTGTTCCCACTGCAATAAATTTAATGTTGTAGGCCTAAGCAATGAAACCATTGTCTTTATAGCTGCTTTATAATGGATCAGTGGGTGTTGAGAGAATCACAGAATTGTATCTAAATATTTATTAAACGCAACTTAGATATTTATTTACAACGAAAATTAATTGAAATAAGCAAAGAAAAAGCAAGAGGTGTATTTTTTGGTATCACATTTCGAAAGACACTAGTAACATCTGTTTTTATATTGTATGCCTATTTTGGTGTAGTGAAATTACCTAGTTTAATACAGAGCAATGGTCTCTGCTCTTCCCTCAGTACCTACTGAACAGCTTGACTACTAGCAATCTGTCAATTTTAACCTCTGGTCAACTTCCCGCATTAGGCGGGTGTGTCAGCACTGCACTAGCTGCCGCAGAACAACAAATTTCACGACATTTGTCGAAGATAATAAACCTGGAATGGCGCATAGCAATCATAATTCCTAATTAATAATGCTCGTTGATGGAAAAAGAATCCCAAAGCTGTCCCTAGCTTCAGAAAACTAAAGACTAAATCAAAGGTTACCCAAGTTCAGCATAACTTGGCCAAGGACTGAAAATTAAAAAAATGCTCTCCAGAAACTGAAAAGCTGAAATAAAAACAGTAAATGCTGGAAGTTGGGTAGCCCGTGTAAAGCAAAACAGGACTGATTTCAAGTCAAAGACCCTTCATCAGTTCTAATCCCTGCTCGCGGGGTAAAAAAGCCCATGGTGGCACTGGCAATGTTCTGTGGGCAGCTCACAAAACTGAGCTACTCTACTTCCCTTGGATTATGTTCACTGCAATCCGCACCCTGTAGTTTTCCTTCCGGAGATCTTGAATCATCTGATAGGCCTGGCATTTTTGCAGTCTCCTATAGGGTTTGGCGAGCTGGACTGAAGAACAGCAGGGATCAACAATGGTTAGTATATAGTGATGAGGAGGTGGACAGGAGTGAGGTTGGCTGGTTGAGTGATACTGCAGCACCAACATAGTACTCAATGTCACTAAGACCAAGGAATTATTGTGGACTTTAGGAAGTAGAAAGTAGGAGAATATACTACATCGAGTGTCAGCAGTGGAAAAGGTGAGCACCTGAGTGTCAATGTCTCTGAAGATCTATTCTGGGCCCAACATATTGATGCAATTACGAAGAAGGCACACGAGCAGCTATATTTCAGAGGGGTTTGAGGTAGATCGGCATTTCACCAGCAAATTTCTACAGGTGACTGGAGAGCATTCTGCCAGGTTGTATCACCAGCTAGGAGGGAAGTCCAATGCAAAAGATCGGAAAAAGGCTGCAGAGGGTTGTAAGCTCCACCGGTTCCATCATGGGCACTCACCTCCCCACCATCCAGGGCATATTCAAAAGGTGGTGCCTCAAGAAGGTAGCATTCATTGTTTAAGGACCCTCACCATCTAGGACATGCCCTCTTCCTATTACTACCATCAGGGAGGAGGTGCAGGAGCCTGTTGACGTCCACTCGACGGTTTAGGACCAGCTTCTTCCCCTCTGAAATCGGATGTCTGAATGGTGCATGAACATTACCTCACTCTTTTTGAACTACTCTACTTATTTTTTTTATTGTTACAGAGTTTTTTTGTGTATTGCACTGTACTGCTGCTCCAAAACAACGATTTCACAACGTATTTCAGTGATTCTAAACCTGTGATTCTGAATTGAGTGATGGAAGATTGGCAGTTAGGCAAGTAGAGATATCAGATATTTTTAGAATGATGGAGCATCAAATCCAGAGATAATAGTGTATGTTTTAATTATTTTAGTGATGTGCTCTGGTGAGGACGCCACAGTAGAAATTAAGAGGAGGGGATACTGGGCATACAATGCAGGCCTACATTTTTCTTGCTGCAAGCTGCGTAGAATGTGTTACACAAATTTCTTTAGAAAGAAAAGTTGCATCATCTAGTGGTAATACAAGTGAACTGCAGCAGTCGAATTGACTTCATAAAAATAATCTTTAAACAAGGGTACATTTTCATTTGACTGGCATTGTGGATTTATCACACACTGTTTAAATTGTGGATAAATGAAACTGAACTTAAAATTTAAATGTTCTTTATAAAAATGTACCTGATAAGTTATCCTTCTTTACTCTTATCAATCAATAAGTGGATGAATTTTAATGTTCTGATGTTTGTGCAAGGGATAGCAAGTGCTAACAACAATCTTATCCGATTCAAAAATAAAATAACTGCCTTCCTTTACCTTCATTCTAACATGCATATCGTAAAGATAAGAGGTTCATTGTCACTGTGATTGCCTCTGTTCCTAAGTTGAAAAGTGTCACGTGCGTAATTATGTATCGCAATGTGAACGTTTTCCTTTAGAGTGAGCACAGTAGGATGGCTTGGAAATGTATTTGATGATGAGAAATATTAAATAATTTACTTTTGAATACAAAGAACCAGAGCCCACTGTCCCATCTTGGATGATCTATTCCACCTCTTCAATTGTACCTTTTGAGACATTTGGACCTATTGAGAAAAATTGTTTAATCTGTAATCCTCTCACTGTAGGCTCGTAATGAGTTAGCTATTACTGTGAACTCAACCTAACAGCAACATAACTCTACTATACATGGAAATTAATGATGAGAAGGCCACTTGTAACATGTCTAGGGTAAATACGATTCGGGTAAATACAAATGTTAAAGTTTGAATCTTCCTTTCAGAGAAAGTGAGGCTGACACATCCATGCAAATTTACCATTTGCCAGGGAGCAATAATTTAGCTCACATCAGTATAAACTTAGATTCTATTGCATTGACAAAATATTTTAAACTATAACAAAATAGAGCCCATACATGTATTAGTTCACAGTGTGCACATAATCATTGGAGCTCATTGTTGCCTAGTCAATTGGTTGGTTTCACTTCGTTTACTCACGAAACCGAACATATCTGCCTGATAACACAGTCCAAGCAAAACATAAATAAATATTTCCTGCAGCACCCAAGGACAAGGCATCGAACATTCTCCAAGGTCGCGTGATAACTAGCTAATTAAAAGTGATCTGTACATTCTCTGTGAGAACATTGTCTGCATGAGGATTTTCTGACAGCACTGTCTGCCCTTCCAAATGGGTTCTGTGAGCGTTTTACCTGTTCTTCACTCATGTTTGTTGTCTGTCTCCATTCTTTCATCTTTCTCCTTGTCCTTCTTCCAAAACTCCAGAAAATGGCTACCCCTGATCCCTCTAGAATGTTTCAGGGCATCATATTGTCCAAAATGTTAACAAGACAAATCTTACTGGCTAATTCAACAAGCCTCACTTATCAATCAACTGAATGACTCAATTGCATAATATAATTAAAGGAACACATTGTATTTTAACAAAATCTGCATAACTATATTAATAAAATAAAGCATGGTCTTAAACCAGGGTATTACACATCGAAAGTATCATTGACAAAGGATCTAGTGTTTTCATGACGTAGATGACGCATAACTTCTTTTCGGGCTTCCAGCTAGGTCTAAGTGTCAATTTTAACCAAGGTTTTGATGACAAACTCCACCATCTTCATCAGGAATGATGCTTGGGCATGTCTTGTTGGGTGAAAGAATATACTCAACTCCTGTTGTCTGTCCCTCCTGATTGGTTGGTCCTCAACCAATCAGGATTCCGCTGTTGTACTCATAATCGTATTGGAATATGATTTTAAACAAGGTGGGACAGTGGAAACCTGATTGAGGACTAACCAACCAGGAGGGACAGACAACAGGAGTTGAGTATATATATTTACTGGACTAGACATGCCCAGGCATCATCCCTGATGAAGATGACTGAGTTTGTCATCAAAACGTCAGTTAAAATCAGCACCTGGACCAGGGTGGAAGCCTGAGAGGAGTTTTTGCCGTATCAGAGACCTCAAAGTGCCGAAATTTGTCCTTGTGGTATGCAACAAAATAAAATTTGTTAGCTATGAAAACTTTTAGGTGTGTTTTAGAATTTTTTTTTTAAATTTTATTTAATTGCATTTTTAAATGATTACAAGTGTAGAAAAAAAAAGTATGTATCCCTTCCCCCCTCCCCTTAACCCCTCCCCCCTAACTTCCCTATATAAAAAAAATTAAGAAAGAAAAAAAAAGAAAGAAAGAGTGCCTGGTTGTTGGAAGGTCTCCACATGCTCCATGGAGTTCTTAATAACTTTAGTATATATATTTATTTCTTTCCCCAAGTAACCAACTGTTTCATCTTCAGAGCACCTATATATTTAATCCTGTCTTTTGTAAATAAGGGCCCCAAATTTTCAAAAATGTTTCATATTTATCTCTTAAATTATAAGTAATTTTTTCTAATGGAATAGAGCCATAGATTTCTTTTTTCCAACAATCTATACTTACATATGTATCTGATTTCCAAGTAATTGCAATAGCCTTTTTGGCTACAGCCAGTGCAATTTTTATGAATTCTTTCTGATATTTATTTAGTTTGAGTTTCGGTTTTGTCCCTTCAATATCACCTAGTAAAAGTAATATTGGATTATGAGGAAGTTGTATTCCCGTAATTTGTTCCAATAAAAGTCTTAAATTTGTCCAAAAAGGTTGAATTTTAGAACAAGACCACGTAGAATGTAAAAATGTACCAGTTTCTTGGTTACATCGGAAACACTGATCAGATAACCTTGGATTTAATTTATTTATTTTTTGTGGTGTAATATATAATTGATGTAAAAAGTTATATTGCACTAATCTTAACCGAACATTTATTGTATTTGTCATACTATCAAGACATAGTCTTGACCAATTTGTTTCTTCAATTTTAATATTCAAATCACTTTCGGTGTGTTTTAGAATTGAATAACTGTAATTTGCCCTGAGTTTGAATTTTTTTTTGGAATACACTATCTTGGGAATTAATTCAAATGGTTTTGCTTTTGTATCCATTTGCTCAGTGCTTCTATTCTAACAGGATTATATTTCACCCTTTTTGCCTTTCAGCTGCTGGATGGCTTGGGAGCCCAGCTTGGGAGCATTTTATGGACCTGTTGGGTTTATCATCTTCGTAAACTGCATTTATTTTCTCAGCATATTTGTGCAGCTTAAGCAGCACCCTGAACGGAAATACGAACTAAAGGAATCAGCTGAGGAGCAGCAGCATTTGGCGAATGCAGACCACGGAGAATCGAATATCAATGATTCAACCTCAACATCACAAGCAAACTGTTCTGTGGTTTCATCCTCGGCACTGGAGAATGAACACACTTTTCAAGCACAGTTGTTGGGTACATGTTTGTCATTGTTTATGTACATTGCCCTGTGGGTATCTGGTGCATTGGCAGTATCCCAGTACTACCCTATGGACCTTATATTTAGCTGTCTGTTTGGGGCCACAGCTTTGAGCCTGGCTGCATTTCTCATACTTCATCATTGTATTGGCAGAGAAGATGTCCGTCAGTGTTGGATGACCACTTGCTGTCCAGGGAGGAGTACTTATTCCATTCAAATTAATGTCCCACCTACAGATTCCAATCATGCTAATGGTGAAACTCCAAAACTTACCAACAGTAGCACAGAATCCTCCTGCACAAATAAGACTGCTTCCAGCAATAACAAACTACCCCAAGGATGTAAGCTAACTAATCTTCACATTGCTGCAGTACAGAACCAGCATGCCCCTTTGGCAAGTAACTTATCGACGCAGATGGATAACAGCCTTACAGAGCATTCGATGGACAATGATCTGAAAATGCATGTGACTCCCGTGGAAGTTCCGTTCCGTTCTAACGGACAAGTGAACAGGCATCATAAAAACCGGACTAGGGCCCATCAAGCTCATCGGCACAGCAGGCTGACAGTGTTAAGAGAATATGCGTATGATGTGCCTACAAGTGTGGAAGGGAGTGTATATAATATC
This sequence comes from Hemitrygon akajei, assembly GCF_048418815.1. Classification (NCBI taxonomy): domain Eukaryota; kingdom Metazoa; phylum Chordata; class Chondrichthyes; order Myliobatiformes; family Dasyatidae; genus Hemitrygon; species Hemitrygon akajei. The sequence continues at coordinate 76,750,053 of NC_133136.1, forward strand.
CAGCCAAGGAGTAGACACAGTAACCATGAAAGTCATCATGGGATTAGGAAGTCTCGCTCTACTTTTAGAGACCGTCATCAAAGCCGCAATCAACCTGATGGTAGTGATATTTGTTACACGCTGCCACAGTGCAATCAAGGTACAGTAAAGAACGGAGTTAGTAGTAGTAGAGAAAGCAAGCAAAAACCAATAGTGACTGAACATGAGAACAATAAATCTTATGGCCTTAATCTGGCCAGTCAAAACGGACTGCTGAAAGGCAGTGGTCAAGATGTTCCCTTGCTAAGTGCAGACAGCACTGGAAATGTCAGAACTGGATTTTGGAGAAATGAGACTACCGTGTAGTTTGCGAAAACTCCTTAATTTTATTAAAGCAAATAAAACTGTGACATGCATTCCTTTCCAATTAAAATTATTGTAAAAGTTTACAGAATTGTTTTGCATTGTGTATTGAAACTGAAGGTACTGTCTTACATCTAATATGTGAAGCTATAAGTTTCTTGTATCTAATTTTATATCTTTTTAAGAGACCCAAGGTAGCCAGTTTTGTGGAGTCACACTGAAAACAGTTTCACAGTTTCTATTTTTGTAGCATTTAGTCCTGTTTTGTTACACATGACTGGATGTTCTTATACATAAATTTGCATGAGAAATAGAGCTCAAAAGCATTGGGCATTACATGCTTCTCAGCATGTAATTTTCTAAGTAATAAAAGGTTTGCCTTGTGACACGATTATAAGAGTCTGAGTGTTTTAGAAAATCAAGCGGATTAAGCAATTTTATGCTTGCTTTCAATTTGTAATGTAAAATTTTAACAAATATATTTCCTATGTACTTGACAGATGCTATTTTATCTCATTGATTTTTGTGGGTGGCTAGATACATGACCTTAGTTCTGAGGAAACGACCAGAAAACTGCTAAAGTAGCACCGTAATAGCTAAACTGAGCTGGTTTGATAAAATTAGAAATGGAAAGAGTTAGTGAAAGTTTTGCTGCTCATTATGATTCACTGATCACAATTCACTGCTCACTTCTGATGGGATCAGAATTTACATTGATCGTGATGTTTGTTTATGGCGTGAGTAAATTGCAGCAGGCTCTGGACTGTAGAACAATGTCCCATCATAAATATGCATATTCCAAAGAGGGATATGATGTGACTGTCTCAGGAGCTATTAAACCAGTTTTCAACACATTTGTTTTTCTAGCACTCTTTAAGAATAGATCAGATCAATAATCCAATTGCTGATTTGCAAGAGAATCCCAGATCTTTCCATTGCATAAAAATAAGTGATTTACAACTGAGTTTGAACAGGTTTCAAAATTAAATAATCTTCAAATCTCAGTGCATGAAACTTTACTGTAGTGTGGTTTTACATTGACAATCACTCAATAATTTTGATCTTGTTATTTACTATGAATGGTTTGCAGGACTAATTCAGCTAGTGCCCTTCATAGTGAGCAGCTTGCACTGCAGGGAATGCCTATCATTTGAAAGGCAAAGTATTTATGAAAGATGTAGGAAGGCACTTCAAGCATTTAAGTTTCCTCACTCAAGGCCTCAGTTTGTTTGCGTACATTGGTCACACCAAAGAGATTTAGAGTCACTTGAGCTTCAAAGAGATGGTAGCTTTGATTTTTGCAAGAGATGTCAAGGTTTTAAAACTAAAGCCCCTTGATGCAGTTAGTTATCATTCTCATATTGCGATAAGGACTCAGCCTCCCATCTCTCCCAGACAAAGCGGCAAGACCAAACCTTCTCACTCTTGTTAATGTGGAACTTTTCAAATGTGTCTGCATTCCCATCCATCCAGTTGTAGCCTGAAATCATTGTCGTGGTTTCTCACCCTGCTCTGACACAATCACCAAAAGTGTTTCCCATGAAGTTAATCCAGTTTCTCATCCATGTATTGTTTCTCAGTGTTTATCTGAAAGCAATACCAGCTTCCACTTACAGTCCTTTCTCTTGACACTTTATTGATAATCTGTCACTTTGCTTGTCCAATGTACATAACTGCAAGAGCTGAAATTTCCTCTAATTAAAAATCATGATTAATGAACCATTGTTCATTCTTGATAACCCAAATTTGCTAGCATTTAATTCTGTGATGCTCCCTGCCAACTGTCTAGAATTGTACAAAACTGTCTGCAACCCTAATGCCATATTTGACCCAGCTTCTGACTATATAAGTCATCACATAGATCACTTATTTCCAATAGCATTCCCTAAACCTGTGCACTAACCTCTGCTCATCTGTTGCTGAACACTCACGTCTGTCTTTATTGCCTTGTATAGTATTCCAGCATTTCTCTAGACATCCTCCCATTCTCTTCCATGAACTCCAATTTGGCCATATCCTAGCACTTGCTAAATCTGTTACAGCTGAAGTTACTGATTAAGCTAAATTTGCTCCTTTGATTTACTGTAATTAGGGTCATGCTATTTTAGATGGCTTGCTGAATATGGTAAAGATCTAACAATTATACTGCATGTGCAACTGAGCTTTTGAAGGTCTCGTATTTTTGGAAAAATTTACTCCATTTTCATTCAATTGATAGAAGGTAATTGGGGAAATATATCAATCAGTGATTTTTGGTCAAATATTTCCCCTGCCCCAACAGCATATCCTGATGTTTTATATGCAGCAGAGCACATTTCTTTCTCGTGTTCAAGCTGCCTCATTACCAGCCATCCTCACAGCAGCACTGTCCCCAGTGCGTCAAAGCCATCCATTGCATACCATCCATCACCCATTATACTTCTTTATCAAGGGGTCTGTGGAGTGAAGTATTTAACTGTTTCTCATTCCATAGATGCTGCATGACCTTCTCTGTGTTCTCATCAGTATTCCTCAGTTTTGTTTGAATTCAGACTTTGTATCATGATCCTCAGCTTTCAGTAGAACTAAAATCTGGAGTAGTTTATTCCATCCTTCTGCCTCTTATGCGGATGACAGTGTTGTTATAATTTTTTTTAGTATCCGGCTCTTTTTTTTCTAACCAAGGAATGAGAATCTAAAATTAGATGGCATAGGTTTAAGGTGAGAGAAGAGAAGTTTAAAAAGGGTCCTGCAGGCATGTTCATGCAGAGTGTGGAGCCTATATGGAACAAGTTGCTAGGGGAAGTGTTTGAGGCAGATACACTATCAATGTTTAAAAGACACATGGATAGGAAAGGTTTGGAGGAAGATGGGTCAAACATGGAGAAATGGGTAGCATGTTGGGCCAAAGATCCTGTGTAGGGTCCAACAGCATGAAATTGGGCCCTTCTGTGTAACTGGTCCATGCCAACCAAAATGCCAATAAAAGCTAGTCCCATTTGTCCATAGTGTTTTTAACCTTTCCTATCCATGTACCTGTACAAGACCTTTTAAAGTTTGTTACTGTATCTGCCTCAACCACTTCCTCTGGCCACGCATTCCATATATGTACCACCCACTATGTAAAGAAAAAGGTTGCACCCTCAAGTTCCTATCAAATTTTCATCCTCTGACTTTGAATCTATGCTCTCTAGTGCTTGAATCAACAACGTTGGGGGAGAAAGGCTGACTGTGTGCACCATACCTATGCCCTCATGATTTTATACACCTCAGCCTGAGAAAAGAGTTCCTAACCTGACCAATCACTCCCTAGACCTCCGTCCCTCGAGCACTCTTCCCATTTTAATAACATCAAAGCAATGATGTAATGCTGAGGCTTTTTAAGATACTGGTCAGACCCCACTTGGAGTATTAGCTGTTTTGAGCCCCATATCTAAGAAAGGATATGCAGGCATTTGAGGGAGGTCTGGAAGAAGCATACGAGAATAATCCTGGTAGTGAAAGGTCTAACATATAAGAAGTGTTTGATGGCTCTAGGCTTGCACTCACTGAAGTTTAGAAGAACAAGGGGGCCTCTCATTGAAACCTACCAAATATTGAAAGGCCTAGATTGAGTGGATGTGGAGAGGTTGTATCCAATAATGGGAGAATCTAGGACCAGATGGCACAGCCTTAGAAGCATGCCCCTTTGGAACAGAGATGTGGAGGGACTTCCTTAGCAAGAGGTGGTGAATCTGTGGACTTCAGTGCCACAAGTGGCTATGGAGGCCAATTCATCGCATATATTTGAAGTGGGGGTTGATAGGTTCTTGACTAGCAAGGGTGTCAAATGTTACAGAGAGAAGGCAGGAGAATGGGGCTGAGAGGGAAAACGAATCAGCCATGATTGAATGGTAGAGCAGACTTAGCGGACTGAATGATCTAATTCTGCTCCTCTGTCTTATGGCCTTGTCTTTCACCATACTCTTAAGTATGGCTTCGCCAACATCGCATAAAACTGCAATGTAATCACCAACTTTATACTCAGTGACTGTCCTGGTGAAGGCAAACACGCCAAAAGCCATCTTCATCATCCTGTCTACTTGTAACTCCACTTCCAGAGAACCATGTATCTGAACTCAAAAGTCCCTCTGTTCTACAAGGCCCTACCATTCATTGTGAAAGGCCTATATTGATTTGACTAAAACGTACACTTTGTGTTTATCTGAAGTGAACTCAATTTGCTACTGCTTGGCTCTCATTCCATTGATCAAGTTTCTACTGTAGATCTTGATGACCTTTAGAGTCATGGAGTTTGTTTGAATAACTAATAAAAGGTAATGTTTTCTTTCACTTTAAAGCAGGTGAAATGTAATATCAACATGCGTTTTCAACAACAGTTCTTGGCTTTGTATCATTAAGACTACATCATTATGATGAGCAGTGTGCTCAACATCTTAAACTGGAAGTTCCTATCCATTGTCTAATGTTACAGATGCACTGACCAAAGGTTTCTGAGTACCAAGCCCATCGCTGAGCAGCCTTTCTCTGAGAATTGAAGTTGATGTGAAATGAAAATTGCCTTGATTTTCATCATTTTTGTGACTGACAGCAAAGCTTTCAGCTGCCTCAGCTTTAGTGCTGAGTTTTCCTTCCTAACTGACCTTTCCATATTTTTCATCACCTTTATGCAACATCTTAAAAGCCTATCTTAGTCCTCACAGCTCTTTCACGAGCTTGTCATCAAATGTTCTTTGGGAATGTTCCTATGAAATATTCGAGTTCCCCATGGGGATGAATAAAGTATCTATCTATCTATCTAACTTTGTTGAGGAAGTTTGGTGCTGTGGATAGTATAGAATGTTGTCGTAATTTATAATGAGACATTGATGGGATGAGAGCTAGGCTGAGAAGTGGCAGATGGAATTCAACCTGGAAAAGCTGGAAGTGATGCATTTTGGAAGGTTGAACTTGATAGCAGAGTAAAAGATTAATGGCAGGATTCTTAATGATGTAGAGGAACATAGGGTCTTGGGGTCCAAGTGCATTGGTCCCTCAAGGTTACCATGCATGTCAGTAGGGTGGTTAAGAACCTGTATGGTGTGTTGGCCTTCATTAGTCAGGGTATTGAGCTCAAAAGGTATGAGGTAATACTGCCTCTCTATAAAACTCTGGTTAGGCCATACTTCATATGCAGTTCTGGTTGCCTCATTATAGAAAGAATGTGGAAGCTTTAGAGAGGGTGCAGAGGAGATTTACCAGGATGCTCCCTGGATTAAAGAATATCTTTTGAGGACAGGCTGAGCAAGTAAGGACTTTTCTCTTTGAAGTGAAGGAGAATGAAAGGCAACATGATAGAGGAACAGTATGTAAGATAAAGTGATCTACTTGCACCTCTTTGCTAGGGCAGCAATTGGTAATATGGGCAGACATACTTTTAAGGTGAGTGGAGAAAAGTGTAGGGGGTAATGTCAAGAGATAGGTTGATTTTTACACAGAGTGGTAAGTGCATGCACTGCACTGCTGGGGCTGGTGGTAGAGGCTGATATATTAGAGAAATTTTAGTGACTCTTAGATAACCACCTTGATAAAAAGAGAAACTGGGCTACGTGGGAGAGAAGGATTAAATTGTTCTTGGAGTAAATTAAAATTTTGCATGTTGTGGGCTGAAGGCCTATACTGAGTTGTTCAATGTAAAAGTGAAAGAATGATAGATACTAACACTCTGAACTGAAACAAATAGCATCAGAAGGGAGAAATACAGTTAACAGTTTAGGTCCGTGTCCAAGATCAAAGATGTGAAATTTAATCTGTTTTTCTCTCTCCTTGGAGAGAAAACTGTTGAGAGTTTCTAACTTTTGAGTATTTTCATGACTCTAACAGATGAAAGGGGATAGAATCAGCTGTACAACATAAAACCAGTCCTCTTGCCCACCATATCCTTGTCAAACTTTTTGCCCGAATACACTAATACCATTTGTCTGTGAGGTCCATATCCACTTCTGCCTTGATTATTCAAGTGTCTAAATCCTGTTAAAATGTAATGAATATACCGGATTCCACCAAATTCACTCACTGGCTGCAGGTTCCTGTGAAAAAGTATTCTTCTCAAAGCCCCTTTAGAATTCCTTTCTTAAACATACAGCATTTTGACAACCCTACCATGCCATACTTTGTCTTGAAATTAGTACAGAAATATAAGCTCATTTAGCACTTTAATGAGTATTACTGATGAGTGTATGAATAGACTTCCAGATGCTGTGTTTCTGAGGTTCCTTTTGATTGTTTTAAAAGTGTAAATTGGACTACACACAGTAGCCACTTTATTTGGCAATTCCTATATCTAATAAAGTTGCCACTGACTATATGTTTGTGGTCTTCTGCTACTGTAGCCCATCCACTTCAAATTTTGATACCTTATGCATTCAGAGATACTGTTCTGCACACTGCTGTTATAATGTGTGGTTATCTGAGCTACTGTCTCACACACACACACACACATATCCCCTCTCCCCCTCCCCCTCTCCCCCCTTAATAAACAAATGTTCATTTCTCACAAATTCCAATGTAGAATCAATTAATTTAATTTTGTAGCTCATCATGTGGTTAGATAAAAATATACATAATTTCAAATGAGATTCAAAGTCAACTTGAATCCTTTATCAAGGTACCTACACTAAGCATATGAGGGGTGATTGATAAGTTCGAGGCCTAAGAAGGAGTCAATTTTAGAAAACCTAGCACATTTATTTTTCAACATAGTCCCCTCCTACATTTACACACTTAGTTCAGCGGTCGTGGAGCATATGGATCTTGGACCTCCAGAAAGTGTCCACAGCAGAGGTGATTGATAAGTTTGTGGCCTAAGGTAGAAGGAAATGAGTTATTAACTTCAAACTTCTTGCATAATCACTCAGAGTTGAACTGCATGTGCATGTAACGAGAGCTGTATAACTCTTCTGGAGAATTGCTACAATTTCAGGAGGGATACTGAAGAGAAGGGAAAATAAATAAAACATTTAGAAGAGTTTGTTTAAAAAGTTGTATTCTTAGCAACAACATGGGTTCTGCATCATTAAATAAGAAAATGTATGGATTATGCTTCAGATTTCATGTGCAGAAATCAATGTCAATTTTTCTAAAACAGAGAATTTACTACTACTTGAAGTTTTGTAAATGAGGGATTAGTGGATGATTTTATGCTCCAACTTAAACTGTATTTTCAAAGAAATTATCATGAATATACACTGGCATGCAAAAGTTTGGGCACCAGTGGTCAAGATTTATGTTACAGTGAATAGTTAAGTGAGTAGAAGATGAACTGATCTCCAAAAGTCATAAAGTTAAAGATGAAACATTCTTTTCACCATTTTAAGCAAGGTTAGTGTATTATTTTTGTTTTGTACAATTTTAGAGTGAGGAAAAAGAGGAAAAAAAGGAAAGGAGCACCATGCAAAAGTTTGGGCACCCCAAGAGATTTGAGCTCTCAGATAACTTTTATCAAGGTCTCAGACCGTAATTAACTTGTTAGGGCTATGACTTGTTCACAGGCCAGGTGATGCAAATTTCAAAGCTTTATAAATACCCTGACTCCTCAAACTTTGTCCCAACAATCAGCAGCCATGGGCTCCTCTAAGCAGCTGCCCAGCACTCTGAAAATTAAAATAAACGATGCCCACAAAGCAGGAGAAGGCTATAAGAAGATAGCAAAATGTTTCCAGGTAGCTATTTCCTCAAGTTCATAATGTAATTAAAAAATGGCAGTGAACAGGAACGGTGAAGGTCAAGTTGAGGTCTGGAAGACCAAGAAAGCTTTCCAAAAGAAGTGCTCGTAGGATTGCTGGAAAGGCAAATCAAAATCCCCGTTTGACTGCAAAAGACCTTCGGGAAGATTTAGCAGACTCTGGAGTGGTGGTGCACTGTTCTACTGTGCAGCAACACCTGCACAAATATGACCTTCATGGAAGAGTCATCAGAAGAAAACCTTTCCTGCATCCTCACCACAAAATTCAGTGTCAGAAGTTTGCAAAGGAACATCTAAACACGCCTGACGCATTTTGGAAACAAGTCCTGTGGACTGATGAAATTAAAATTGAACTTACTGGCCGCAATGAGCAAAGGTATGTTTGGAGAAAAAGGGTGCAGAATTTCATGAAAAGAACACCTCTCCAATTGCTAAGCACAGGGATGGATCGATCATGCTTTGGGCTTGTGTTGCAGCCAGTGGCATGGGGAACATTTCACTGGTAGAGGGAAGAATGAATTCAATTAAATACCAGCACATTCTGGAAGCAAACATCACACCATCTGTACAAAAGCTGAAGATGAAAAGAGGATGGCTTCTACAACAGGATAATGATCCTAAACACACCTCAAAATCCACAATGGGCTACCTCAAGAGGTGCAAGCTGAAGGTTTTGCCATGGCCCTCATAGTCCTCCGACCTAAACATCATTGAAAATCTGTGGATGGACCTCAAAAGAGCAGTGCATGCAAGACGGCCCAAGAATCTCACAGAACCAGAAGAAGCCTTTTGCAAGGAAGAATGGGCGAGACTCCCCAAAACAAGAATTGAAAGACTCTTAGCTGGCTACAGAAAGCACTTACAAGCTGTGATACTTGCCAAAGGGGTGTTACTAAGTACTGACCATACAGGGTGCCTGAACTTTTGCTTCAGGCCCTTTTCCCTTTTTGTTATTTTGAAACTGTAAAAGATGGAAATAAAAAATGTAATCTTGCTTAAAATATTAAAGAAATGTGTCATCTTTAACTTTATGCCTTTTGGAAATCAGGTCATTTTTTACTCGATTAGCTATTCACAGTAACAGAAATTTTGACCGGGGTGCCCAAACTCTTGCATGCCACAGTATTGTTATCATTGAATAACAACAACTAAGTACAAATGCCAATGCCAAGAGTACTAGATTTACTGGCTGTTATGAGGTGGGGAAGATGTGGAATGACATCAAATCTGTCAGTTGAATTGCACTTAAATGTTGGAAATCAGACAAGCCAGCAATACCGAGAAATAGTGATTGATGTTTTGTATCCAGTAATCCTTGATGAAACTCATTATCCCAGTCAGTTTGACTATGGAATTTAAAAAAAACAATTACCTTCTTTAATCTGAAGGAAATTCTGTTATATAATAATGAAACTCATTAATCCTATTCTTTTTGAGAGAATATACTGATTGCTCATCTATTATTGGACAGGAAATTCAAAACAAGTGGAGTCTTGTCCCTTATCTGCATTAAGAGATTTATGCAGAGTTTACTTTTACAGCAGCAGAATGTGAGACTCGGTACTTGTGACCTAACATTTGAAACACTGAATTGTAGAGAGACTAGCAAAAGGTAGGTGAAATAAAACAAACACATACCTGACACAAACAAGAGAAAATCTGCAGATGCTGGGAATCCAAGCAACACACACAAAATGCTGGAGGGACTCAGCAGGCCAGGCAGCATCTATGAAAAAGAGCACTTCAGGTAATGCCCCCCCCCCCTTCACCATTCCCCATCTCCTTTTTCCTCTCTCACCTTCTTGCCTGCCCATCACCCCCCACTGGTGCTCCTCCCACCCTTTGCTTTCTTCCAGGGCCTTCTGTTTTCTTTCTATCTCTCTCCTCTTCTCCAGCCCTGCCTGTATCTCTTTCGCCAATTAACTTCCCAGCACTTTACTTCATCCCTCCTGTTTCACCTTATGTTTCTCTCTCCCCTTCCCCCCCCCCCCACTTTTTTAATCTCCTCCTAAGCTTTTTTTTTCTCTCCAGTCCTGCCGAAGAGACTTGGCCTGAAGCATCAACGGTACTCTTTTCCATAGGTGCTGCCTGGCCTGCTGAGTCCCTCCGGTGTTTTGTGTGTGAAATAGATACCCCTTTGATTGTTTGCTGCTGCCATATGTGTCACCACTGTCCAATAGCAAGCATGCCAATCTCATCTAGGAGTGTCATCCCAGTGACGCACTTCACATTATTTAGCATTCACTGGGACATGGGAAAGGTCATAATGAAGGCCTAATACATGTTAATGTTTATAGTGAATAAAGTGGATCCTTGAGAAAGGAAGACATTTCAGATGACTCTGTGTGGAATGTCTCATCATCGAAGCAAATATGATGGAAATGGAGGAAGTGAGAGAATGGAATGGAAGCATTACAGGAGGAAGGGTGGGGGGAACTGTAATCGAGATAGCTGTGGATTGTAATAGATGGAGAAAGGGAGAATTAGAAAGGAAAGAGGAGTCAGAGATGGAACTTGAAAAAGTTAGAAGTAGCTACAAAAAGACAAGTTTTTCAAAGGTCTATGCTAGTACAGAAAATAAAACCAGCAGGACCGCAGCTGATGATGTGCCAGAAAGAGTTGAGTGAGTGAGCCCAAGCCGAATTAAAACAAAGACTGTTCTGCGTTTCCAAAAATAGACTGGCGTAGCTTGAGGCCACATGAATGATCATAGCTACATCTTTGTTCTGAAGAAAATAAGCGAAGTTGAAGGAGGAGTTGCTTAATGAGAGGACAAGTTCAATCAAGTGACCAACCAAACTCAAATTAATTTTACACCTTCAATATGCATTTAAAGTCAGAGCTATGGTTTATTAATATTGATGTTGTTTATTTATTAAATTAATTTAAGTACTCAGGTTGTTGGGAACAGTATATTTTCCATGTGTGAGGTAATGCACTTTGATTTGTCAAATTGCATTAGGACATATAGGGTAGTGAAAAAGGCTCATGGTTTACAAGCCTTCAAACACAGAGGCATTGAGTATAAGAGCTGGCACATGATGTTGCAGTTGTGCAAAACATTCATTACAGTGCACTGTGTGTAGTTATGGTTGCTACAGGAATGATGCGATAGCAAAGAGCGTAGAAGACATTCACCAGGATGTTGCTTGGAATGGATGCTTGTAAGAACATGTTGGTTAGGTTGCATTCATTCTCACTGGAAGATAGGAGACTCGGGGCTTATTCTGTGGAGGTCTCGAGAATTATAAAGGGGAGAGACAGACAGAATCTTTCTTTCCCATGGCTGAAAAGTCTAGAACTAGAAAACATAGGAGGGAAATTGGAAGGGAGAAATTTAAAGGAGAACTAAGGAGTGAGTTTTCACACAGAGGTCGGTGTTTATCTGGAACAAGCTGTCTGAGATGATAAAAATACAGTAGGCACAATTGCAAAGTATTTGGAAAAGCAGATAAATAGAAAGGGCACAGAGGAATACGGTTCTATTGCATGCAAATGGATTAGCATAGAAAGACACTGCAGTTAGCATGGTGGTTAGTACAATGCTTTACAGTTCTAGCCATCTGGGCTCAATTCCCGCCACTGCCTGTAAGGAGTTTGTACGTTCTCCCTGAGACCGTGTGGATTTCCTCCAGGTGCTCTGGTTTCCTTCACAGACCAGAGACGTAGTGTTTGGTAGGTTAACTGGTCGTTCTAAATTGTCCTGTGATTAAATCAGGGACTTGCTGGGTGGCATGGCTGGGAGGAACAGAAGGGTCTCTATATCAACAAATTTTTAAAAAATTAAAAGGGGCCAGTTTCTATGTTGCATGTTCTACAATTCTCAAGTTAAATCCCCAAATATATTTGGCCCTGCTGGTTTGGCACACATTAGATTTGTGTTGTCACCGGTTTATGCTGGTACCCGTATTTGATTTGGAGAGTACAGCTGGTTGTTTCAATCGCGAATCATTAAAGATCTACGGAAATGAACACCTTTTGAAAGAACACACTGTCAGGCTTTCGAGCTACATTGAAGAATTATGCTGAAAAAATCACATTGGATTGTTATTACCTTTGTGGTCTGATATAATTTGTTTATATAAAGACAAATGTGGTTAGATACTGCTGGGATCTCAGAAGCATATAATTAGAGCAAGGCGTATAAATGAGGAAATGATTATCCAAAGGAATGAACTAGTACTTATGCATTTGCAAACAAAGGATGCACATTTAGCACATTTAAGTGTGTTTTCAGTTATGGCACACAGAAACCACAGCATTTCTTTTCATGTATTCAAATGTCAAGACCTTAATTTTATTCACTGTTCAAAGATATATATTAACAACTTTTGTCATGGAAATGAGAGATTTTGTGATATACTGAGACCCATTAAGGCTCATGGGAACATTTACTTTGTCAATTAGAATTTATTGTACTCTGCAGTTTGTGGTTCTATTCCCAAGATTGCCCCAGCAGTTCTGTCAACATTGGTCAATTATACCAGCAGTTTGCAACCAGGAACAGGGTAAAGCATTGCAAGGCACTTCATGTGGCTGTCACCAAATGAATAAAAAACCTGACTGATTCAAACAATAACTAAAAGTTTGGTAGAAAAGGGACTTAGAGAGAAAAATGGAAAGAGATTTAAGGAGATATCTTCAGTGTGTAGGTATGAGAGGTCAGTATCAGGACTGTATAGTTTCTAGAGATGGTACAAAATCTTTCAGGGAGGGAGTTTGTGTGCCTCACTGCAGATCAAAAATAGAAATAAAAAAGCAGTGAGGTAGTGTTCGAGGGTTCAAAGTCCATTCAGAAATCGATGTCAGAGGGAAAGAAACTGTTCCTGAACCCTTGAATGTGTGCTTTCAGACTTCTGTACCTCCTCCCTGGTGGTAGCAATGAGAACAAGGCATGACCTGGGTGATGGAGATTCTTAATAATGGATGCTGCCTTTTTGAGGCATCACTCCTTGAAAGTGTCCTGGATACTATGAAGGCTAGTGCCAATTATGGAGCTGACTAAGTTTACAACTCTGCAGCTTATTTTGATCCTGTGCAGTAGCTCCCCAGCCCCATAGGAAACAGCGAATCAGTCAGTTAGAATGTTCTCCGGGGTGCATCTATAGAAATTTGTGAGTATCTTTGCTAATGTACCAAATCTCAAGCTCTGTGAAATATAGCTGCTGTTGTGCATTATTTTGTAGCTGCATAGATATATTGGGTCCAGGATAGATCCTCAGAGATATTGACACCCAGGATCTTGAAGTTGCTCACTCTTTCCATTTCTGATCCCTTTATGAGGACTGGTGTGTCTTCCTTTGTCTTGCCCTTTCTGAAGTCCGCAATCAGTTCTTTGGTTTTACTGACGCTGAGTGCAAGGTTTTTGCTGCAACACTATTCAACTAGATAACATATCTCACTCCTGTATGCCTTCTTGTCACCATCTGAAATTCTACCAACATTGGTTGTATCGTCAGCAAATTTATAGATGACATTTGAGTTGTGCCTAGCCACCCAGTGATGGGTGTAGAGAAAGTAGAGCAATGGGCTAAGCACACATCCCTGAGGTGTGCCAGTGTTAATTGTTGGCCAAGTAGAGGTGTTGTTTCCGATCCACACAGATTGCGATCTTCTGGTTAGGAAGTCTAGGATCCAGTTGCAAAAGAAGGTACAGAGGCCTAGGTTCTGGAATTTTTTGATCACAATTGTACGAATGATTGTGTTAAATGCTGAGCTGTAGTCAATGAACAGTATCCTGACATTGGTATTTGCATTGTCCAGATGATCCAAGCCGTGTGAAGTACCAGTGAGATCACATCTGCAGTAGACTTATTGTGGCAAGAGGCAAATTGCAGTGGATCCAGGCCCTTGCTGAGACAGGAGTTAATTCCAGCCATAACCAACCTCTCAAAGCACTTCATCACCATAGATGTGAGAGCTATTGGATGACAGTCATCGAGGCAGCTCACCCTGCTCTTCTTGGACACTGGTATAATCGTTGCCCTTTTGAAGCAGGTGGCGTTTTCCGACTGTAGCCATGAGAATTGACAATGTCTTTAAACACACGCCGGTTGGTTGGCACAGGTTTTCAGAGCCCTACCAGGGCCTATCGCCTTGCAAGGGTTCACCCACTTGGAATTCAGCCTGATATCAGCCTCTGAGACAGGGATCACAGGGTCACCAGGTAATGCAGGAATCCTCATAGTTGTGGTTTTATTCTCCCTTTCCAAGTGAACATAAAAGGCATTGAGCTCATCTGGGAGTGGAGCATCACTGCCATTCCTGATGTTAGGTTATGCTTTGAGGGAGGAAATTGTCCGCAAACCCTGCCAGAGCTGGTGTGCATCTTAATCCACCTCCAATGTCATACGGAGTTGTACCTTTGCTCTTGATATAGCCCTCCGCAAGTCATACTTGGTTTTCTTGTACAGGTCTAGATCACCCGACCTGACTGCCACAGATCTAGCCCTCAGCAGACTACAAACCTCCTGACACATCTATGGCATTTGATTTGAGTACGTACAGTATGTTCTCATAGGCACACACTCATCCACACAGGCTTTAATGAACTCAGTGACAACTGTGGCACCACATTCAGACTCAAAGATGAATCCCTGAATACAGTCCGGTCCACTGATTCAAAGCAGTTCTGTAGGGGTCCTGTGCGACCGTTGTCCATACCTTCTTGATCCTCACTCCTGGTGCTGCAGTCTTCAGACTCTGACTGATTTTTATAGCCACGAAGTTTCTATTACTGGTTCAGTTATGCCTTGGACCAATGGGTGGCACAGTGGTCCAGCAGTTAGCACTGCTGGCTCAGCTCCAGCAAACATCCTCAGATGCTGCCTGCATCAACTTTGAACATCCTTCCTCTACCTGCATGCGTTTCTGCAGGGCACGTTGGCTTCCTCCTATGTCCCAAAAGTTAACTGGCGACTAAAAGTTACCTATTGGGTGGGCAAGTTGCAAAAAGAATCCAAATGGAGTTGCAGGTTATGCGAAAGGAAGTTTCAACATTATAGGGAAAGAAGAGGAAAAGGGACAAAAAGAAATCCCTTCCCTCCTACATCCATAATACTTCTCATGCTCTCGATCTCCTCACGAACTTTCATTTCCCTGGCCCTGACTGCCTCATTCTCACCAAAGTCCCTATATACTTCTATCCCCCAGCAAGAAGGCTTTAAAGCTCTCTGCTTCTTTCTCAATAAAATAACCAACCAGCTCTCCTCCACCACCACCATTCCTCAAATGCAGAACTGGTTCTCCTTCAGCTCCTCCCACTTTCTCCAGACTCGAGGGATAGCCATGGTCATCTGCGTGGGCCCCAGCTATGCCTGCCTTTTTTTAGCCACATAGACCTGTCCGTGCGCCAAGCCTTGCCCGGTAATACACGCCAACTCTTCTGCTACATTGACAACTGCATTGGTGCAGCCTCATGCACCCATGTTGAGCTTGTAATTTTCATCGATTTTGTCTCCAACATCCACGCTGCCCCTTCTGTTCACTTGGTCCATTTCTCCATCTCTGGAGACAAACAGTCTAATAACAATCTTTTATAAACTTGCCAATCTGCACAGCCATCTTAACTATACTGCCTCTCACCCTGTCTGCTGTGAAACGACCGCTTCCTTTTCTCTGCTGCATCTGTTCCCAGGATGACGCTTTCCTTTACAGAATATCAGCGATGTTGTCCTTCATCCACCTTGATGCTGCCCTCAGCCGTGTCTCTTTCATTTCCCGGACATCTGCGCTCACTCTATCTTCCCACCACCTTAACGGTGATGGAGTTCCTTTTGTCCTTACCTACCACTCCATGAACCTTCTGCAAGCAATACATCATTTTCTGCAACTTGTGCCATCTCCAAAGGGATTCTGCCACTAAAGGGATTCTTCTCCTCCCCCCAACTCTCCCCTTTCCACAGGGATTGCTCCCTCTGTGATTCCCTTGTCCATTCATCCCTCCCCACTAACCTGCCTCTCAGTACTCATCCCAGCAAGCGGCCAAAGTGCTACATCTGAGCATTCACCTCTTCCCTCACCTTTATTCAGGGCCAGGAGAGGCATCACTTCACCTGCAAATCTGCTGGAGTCACTTATTATATCTTGTGCTCCCAATGCAACCTCCTCTATATTGGGAAGACCCATCATAAATTGGGAACCTACTTCAGTGAGGATCTCTGCTCTATTTGCTAACAGCAGAATATCCCGGTGGGCCAACATTTAAATTCTGATTTCCCATTCCCATTCTGACATGTCGGTCTATGGCTTCCTCTTGTGCAATGGTGAGGTCACTCTCAGGGTGAATGAAAAACACATCGTGTCCCGTCTGGGTAGCCTCCAACCTGATGGCACGAATGTTGATTTTACCTTCTAGTAAAAAAAGTTCCCTCCTCCTCTTTTCTTCTTCTATTTCCTACTCTAGCCTCCTGCTTGTTTTCACCTGCCTCTCATGTCCCCCTGGAGCCCGTCCTTCTTCCCTTTCTCCTGTGGTCCACTCTCTTCTCCTATCAGATTCCTTCCTCTCCAGCCCTTCACATTTTCCGCCCACCTGGCTTTGCCTATCACATTGTAGCTATCTTTTTTACCTCTGCCCCCACCCATTTTTTTATTCTGGCATCTTTAGAAACATGGAAGTAGAAATATAGAAAACCTACAGCACAATACAGGCCTTTCGGCCCACAAAGTTGTGCCGAACATGTCCCTACCTTAGAAATTACTAGGCTTACCTATAGCCCTCTATTTTTCTAAGCTTCCATGTACCTATCCAAAAGTCTCTTAAAAGACCCTATCATATCTGCCTTCATCACCGTTGCCGGCAGCCCATCCCACGCACTCACCACTCTCTGCGTAAAAAATCTTACCCCTAACATCTCCTCTGTACCTACTCCCCAGCACCTTAGAACTGTATCCTCTTGTGGCAACCATTTCAGCCCTGGGAAAAAACCTTTGACTATCCACATGATCAATGCTTCTCATCATCTTATACGCCACTATCAGGTCACCTCTCATCCTCCGTCGCTCCAAGGAGAAAAGGCCGAGTTCACTCAACCTATTTTCTTAAGGCATGCTCCCCAATCTAGGCAACATCCTTGTAAACCTCCCCTGCTCCCTTTCTATGGTTTCCACATCCTTCCTGTAGTGAGGTGACCAGAACTGAGCACAGTTCTCCAAGTGGGGTCTGACCAGGGTTCTATATGGCTGCAACATTATCTCTCAGCTCCTAAATAATTCCACGATTGATGAAGGCCAATACACCGTACGCCTTCTTAACCACAGTGTCAACCTGTGCAGCTGCTTTGAGCGTCCGATGAACTCAGACCCCGAGATCCCTCTGATCTTCCACACTGCCAAGAGTCTTACTATTAATACTATATTCTGCCATCATATTTGACCTACCAAAATGAACCACTTCACACTTATCTGGATTGAACTCCATCTGCCACTTCTCAGCCCAGTTTTGCATCCTATCAATGTTCCGCTGAAACCTTTGACAGCCCTCCACACTATCCACATCACCTCCAGCCTTTGTGTCATCAGCAAACTTACTAACCCATCCCTCCACTTCCTCATCCAGGTCATATATAAAAATCATGAAGAGTGATTTTCCAGCCCTGAAGAAGGGTCTCAGCCTGAAATGTCGACTGTTTGTTTATTTCCATAGATGCTGCCTGACTTGCTGAGCTCCTCTGGCATTTTGTGTGTGTTGCTTTGGATTCCAGCATCTGCACAATTTCTTGTGTTTAAAAAGAATTCTCTGCTGGAAGCTGGCATGGTCTCAGTGCCTCCTTTTATATGAAGTAATGGTGAACCCCATGGGTCAAAGTTCAGCAAGGGTAATACCCCTGAACATTTTAAAGGAAAGTAGTTGGAATTTCTCATTCAGATTGTGGTGGCTTCGCACCTGAGAACACTAACTTTATTTGCCACTTATCAGCCTTTGCCTTAATCAGCTTAGTCTTGCTGCCCACAGTCACAGAGTGCTTCCTTAAGGAATTACAATTGGAATTGGAATTGAGCAACAATGAATCATCATTGATCATTCCCACTTCAAGCCACGTGGAGTGAAAGTCTGTGATGAAGCAGTGACAATCATTCAATTTTGATTTATCACCCCAAGAAGCTCTTCTGTAATATATCCTCTTGAGTGGCACTTCACTGAAGGTGTTCTGAAAATCTAAATTTACTAAGGCCACAGGTTTTCCCCTCTTCTAATCTGGCTAATCTTTACTTTAAAATATTGATTCACATATTATGGATATTTCTATTTACTGTTTATTCATAACTGGTGAAGAATCATTGACCTGATTTTCTCACCACAGATGTGGCCCAACTTGCATGGTATTTCTAGTACTCTGTTATTTCATTTTTACAGCAAGTGCAGATTTCTTGATGTTAAATAGCTGTTTATCTAATTGGTGTTTGTGAGAACACGTGTGCAATTTATTGTGAGCATTTCTAACAATCAAAACAATGCAATGGTCCAAACATTTCACCTGTGATTTCCCTGCCACATTTCAATAATGTACAAAACAGCCTCTGGGGTTAAAAACATCACTTGCTTCTAAATCTAAGGAACTAAAGTCTGTACACCATAGCAATTCACATCTCCCTGTTGATGACAGATCATCAAGCTGAAACATTAATTGTCCTTCTTTCTCAATGCTATCTGACCATTCTTTCAGTTTTTATCACACCTTTCTCCAATTATTCCTTTGCTGTCTCCTCAACAATTACAAATTGAGCTGCTAAACAACTGTTCCCTTGCTGTAATGCATGATACACACACAGACCTGAGAATACTAACCACTTTTTATTGATTTTCAATCCCAATTTGCTTGCATTCACATTCTTAAGATCCATCCCCATGACAGGAATTTAAACATTCCAGCTTTGGAAAGATATTGGTTCAATTCCAAGGAATAACAGGACAAGCATGCACCTACGGTAGGTCAGTAAATTCATACAAACTATTTTTCAGGTGCTCATGTTTGAAATGAGGATATTTTGTTATTTGACACTGGTCCCTCCCTTCCCATTGACTGTCCTTTCCTGCTAGATTTAAACAACGTTTTAGGAGTTAAAGCCTTTGTTACAAAACCATTTTTAGCATTTTGTTTTGAGCTGAACTCAGTGAGTTAAAAACACCCAACCAATGGAGTGGAGGGCCAATTATAAAGTACAAAAGCATGCCAGCAAAAAATATTGGGAACAGATAGTTATATCTGAAAAGATAAGTTGGTGGCATCATCTTGGTACACCAATAACGTACTGAGGTAAGGCAAAGGGTAGGGAGCTGATTTGTACCCGTGGATCTGCATTTTATTTATGATCGGGAGGCTGAATGCCTCTGATTCAGCCCCCGAGTGGCCAAGCATCATGGGTCTCATGATACACAGAAGATTCAGTGTGGCAATGAAAGCAGTGGGGGTATGATGACTTTCTTTTCTTGTATTTTTAGTAGGAGGCACTTCTATTCGTCCCTGCATCCTGTATTCTCTTGCATCAAACCTGCCGATGCAAATTCATACCATCTATCCATCTTTGAGGGACAAGACACTGCATGAAACTGCATTCCAGAATCTATCTCCTTCAGAATCAATGCTTATAGTTCAGGACTCAAGCCTTCCCTCAGAATGAATCACACCTCCTCCTTTGGATTCAATTAACAGACATAATTGAACTTGCAATCTATTCCACAGTTTCCATGCTTAACTAAAATAAAATCCCATTACACAAACCTGTAAAGCAGAGAGCAAAAAACAAAAACCTGTCGAGTTAACCCTAAATCTCTTAAAATTTAATTCATTTTGTAGGTTTCCACCCCAATTTCCAACTTACATCTCCCCAGCCTGTATTATCTATTCTGATAAGTATTCAGTCAATGTAAAATGGTATTAAACTGTAGCATCATAATACTTCCCTTACAAGAAAGAATTCCTGTTAGTACAAACCCCCACCTTTGGATTTTACTTCTGCCCATCTCAATTGTGCACAGCAGGGATTTGACAGACAGACAGGCAGACATACTTTATTGATCCCGAGGGAAATTGGGTTTTGTTACAGTCGCACCAACCAAGAATAGTGTAGAGATACAGCAATATAAAACCATAAATAATAAAATAATAATAATAATAATAAGTAAATTATGACAAGTGGAAATAAGTCCAGGACCAGCCTATTAGCTCAGGGTGTCTGACACTCCAAGGGAGGAGTTGTAAAGTTTGATGGCTACAGGTAGGAATGACTTTCTATGATGCTCAGTGTTGCATCTCGGTGGAATGAGCCTCTGGCTGAATGTACTCCTGTGCCTAACCAGTACATTATGGAGTGGATGCGAGACATTGTCTAAGATGACATGCAACTTGGCATGCAACTTGGGTGCAAGTTTGAAATTTTAACCCCTTACTCAATCAAGTCGATGCTTCTGTTGTATATAGAGCCTCAGTTTTGTGTATTATATTACATTTTGTTATCTGAATATCATGGATTTAATTTTAATTTTCAGTGGCATGTATATTCTAGGAATCATAAATCAATTAACCACAAGAGATTCTGCAGATGCTGGAAATCCAGAGTAACACACACAAAATGCTGGAGCGACTCAGCCAGGAGCCCTTTATGGAAAGGAATAAAGAGTCAATGTTTCGGGCTGAGAACCTTCATCAGGATTGGAAAGGAAGAGAGAAGAAGCCGGAATAAGAAGGTGGGGGGAGGAGATGGAGAACAAGTTAGAAGGTGTTAGGTGAAACCAGGTGAAGAGGAGGGGGAGATGAAGTAAGAAGCTGGGAGTTAATGAGTGAAAAAGATCAAGGGCTGAAGGAGAAGGAATCTGATAGGAGAGTAGAGTGTACCATGAGAGACAGGGAAGGAGGAGGGGCACCAGATGGAGCTGATAAGCAGGTGAGGTGAAGGGAAGGGGTACAAGGGAAGTCAGAATGGGGAATGGAAAAAGAGAGGAGGGTGAGATATTACTGGAGGTCAGATAAATTGATATTCATACCATCAGGTTGGAGGCTACCTAGAAGAAATATGAGGAGTTCTCCTCCAAACGGAGAGTGGCCTCAACACGGCAGTAGAGGAAACCATGGACAGATGTGTCAGATTGGGAATGGGAAGTTGGCCACTGGGAAATCCTGCTTCTTGTGGAGGGAGTGCAGGTGCTCAGCCAAGTGGTCCTCCAGTCGATATTGAGTCTCACCAACATCGATGGGCCACATCAGGAGCACCAAATATTGGAGACTATCCTGGCAGACTCAGAGATGAAGTGTTGCCTCATATGGAAGGACTGTTTAGGACCTTGAATGGTGATGAGGGAGGAGGTGAATGGATAGATTTACCACTTCTGTTTGCAAGGATAAATGCTAAAGATGGTGGGGTGGGGCATCAGTGAGGTGGAGGAATGCACAAGGGAAACATGGACAACAAAATGTTCCCTACAGTAGTGAAGAGTGGGGGGAGAGGAGGTGAAGATATGCTTGGCGATAGATCATGTTGAAGAGGAGAAGGATGCTGTGCTGAATGTGGATGCTCATGTGGTGGCAAATAAGGACAAGAGGAACTCTATCTCTGTTAAGCTGGCGGGAGAATGGGGGTGAGGGTGGATGTTCAGGAAATGAGTGAGGCCAGCTTCAATAGTAGAGGATGGGAAACCCCATTCTTTGAAGGAGGAGCCGGCTGGTGGCATCAGCGCTGGACTTTGGAGCGAAGGCTCCTGAGTTCGAATCCAGCCGGCTCCAAAAACCTGGAGAGGGATGGGCTCCGTCAGGTTTCAGATGCCCAAGACACGCCGTACAATGAGCAATCACCAAAATGATCGGTGCAAAAAGCTTGTCATGACGGCACCCCGACGACTCCACCAGGAGTTGAGGGCGCGCACGTGCACACACACGTCTCTGATATCCTCAACGGGGATACTTTATCCTGGGAATGGATGCAGCAGAGATATGGGAACTGAGAAATTGGAATGGCATTTTAACAAGTGACAAGGTGGGAAGAAGTATAGTCAAGACATGTGTGAGAGTTTATAACAGATATCAGTAGATAGTATGTCTCTAGAGATGGAGACAGAGATCAAGAAAGGGGAGAGTGATGTCAGAAATATACCAAATAATAATATGTATAGGCAGACATTGTTTCAAGAAATACATGTATTGCTGGTGATTAGCATTTTTTAAATGTAAACAAGAGTCCAATTAAAATGGATAAAGTAACGTGAATAATGTTAAGGATTAAAATTTATGACTGAAAGAAAATTGAAGGGCTATCTTGCTGTAAGATTTTATTCTGCTATTGCTACTTTTAACAAGTCCCTTTGCCCATTGTCTCAGATTCATCAGTGAGGGAAGTAACTCTACAGTATTAAATTACCAAATCTTAAAGTTTAAATGCTAGTGAGAAAGAAATAATAACACAGCACATTTAAAGAGAGCAAAAAAGCCAAGAGAAACTTAGTTTATCCAGACATGGTGAATCTGTTTAATTTATTCAAAAGCTGTCTTCTGTGAAGCTTTTGTTCATTACTGGAACAAAAATATAGGACAACCAGCTTGACGTTGTTTCAGATTTATAGTTTAATGTGTAATCTGAACATTACAGTATGTCTAATTGGTTAATACCATCTGTAACAGCTTTTTAAAAAAGATTCCACTGTGAACTTATATTGCGTGGTCAAAATGTTGACATGCTATCTGCTAAATTGATGGATTGAGTATGTAAATTGGGAGTTCTATTAATAAGCTGATTCATCATGAATACAGCAGTGGCAATGAATCTTACTAACTTTGTCATAGTGAAGTAAGATAGAAAAGCCTATGTTTGCGTTATCAGCTATCAATCAATACTGTCCAGAATGTAGTCCAATTTATTTCACATGATCATCCATCAGCAGGAATAGTCTATTGTCTTTGTGTTTGGCAAAATAATGGGAAATAATCTGATAAATCTATACATCCACGAAGGTCCCTTATTTATTGATAGCAAAGGTAAGCAAAGATCCACCAACCTTAGATTTAAATTATAAATTAAATACACATTATCTATAATGTTTTTTGTGGATCTTTTCTGCAATTCTTTTGTTTGAATAAGTATTTCTTAGTATCTTTTCTGAATGGCCTGCTTTTGTTTTTTTAAGGTAATGGTTCTTGCTTAGTTTCAGCAATCAGTGGGGTATATTTGCCTAATCAATTCCTTTCAATTAACTGGACTGGCCAAATCTTATCTTTCTATATTCCAAGAAACAAAGTTATAGCTTATGTCATCTCTCTTCATATTTTATATTTGGAGCCCTAATAATAATCCGGTAATTCAATTCTGCATTGTTTTATAAGAAAGAAAGAAATGCATCCAGTGTAACATTTTATAAGTTTTTTTAAATTTTATTTTTATTTGGATAAGGTATTTCACAAGTATTACACAAACTTTTTTATATATAAAACCTTTTCCATTTTATATATATATATATACCTTCACAAGTACACACTGAGATGATATTAAAAGAAAAATAATTAGGCACTTAAATACCGGTACATATTTATGTGCAATTGTAATTCCATACTATTAAACTAAATAATAATAATAGTTGTTAAAAATAGTAATAATAGTGGTTGAATAATAATTTCCATGTATCTCTTGTCCATTTCTTTCTTGTCCAAAATGATGTGTGTAACCCTATGAAACTTCCATCGTAGGTGTTTGTATCTTAACATGTTCATGTTTGCTCCTACCCATAAACATACTTATCCAATTCCTGTGTACTTATTTACTTCAATTTATCTTTTTTCCCCCAAATCTTTTTCTTTACTTGTGTTGATTCCACGTTTTCCAGAAATGAAACTGTGAACATTCAAACCAAGGGAGCTTGCGTTAACACTATTACTGTGTTGATGAGGAAAGCAGTATGAACCATTAGGAGAGTCATCTAAAGTCTGCTTGCATTGGGGTTATAAATTCAATCCATTTATTCCAAATTTGATACAATTTTTCTTCTTGAATTCTCAGGGAATAAGTCACCTTTTCCATTTTAAATATTTCCAAAATAAATTCATGCCAATCTTCTAAAGTAGGTGATACTGGATTTAGCCACTTTCTGGTGATTGATTTCTTACTTGCCGCTAACAGGGCCTGCAGCAATTTTATATCTTTCTTCTGTTCTGAAAAGAATACATGCCCCAAGTAGAGAGTCACAAAGTTCAGAGGTATCTGTATCTTAAATATCTTAACTAATATTCCGTGAATACCTTTCCAATATAAACTTAATTTAGGACAATCCCAAAAAATATGGAAATGATTTGACTTCTTGAAGCCACACCTTCTCCAACACGCCACGTTTGTGTCTTTATACTTTTCCTGGTATGGGGTCTTGAAGTATCTTATATTTTTCCAGTAATGTTCTCTCCAAACCAAAAAGTTAGTTGAAGACCACTGAAAGCTGCATATTTTCCCCTAAACCTCCTCTGAAAGTACCAACCCCGCTTCTTTCTCCCTCTTCTCTTTAATATACAATGTGTTTTCACTTTTAGCATGAGAGAGGGCATTTTATAATCGAGAAATTGGTTTACTTGGTATTGAGCTGTAAGCCGAATTCAAAATCTTGAAAAATTCTAATTCTGCTGTTGATAAGTCTGTACATCTACAATTCTGGTTAAAGTTGTGTCATACTTGAAGGTACCTAAAAAAAAGTCAATGTGTTCTTGGCCACGCTTGTCCTGCAGGGATTGAAAACTTTGTAATGCACTTTTATGTGTGAATGAGAGGTAGGTTGTAAGACCTTTCTTTATCCATAGTTCAAATCTTTTATCTCCTCTGCTGGGAAAGAATTCGGTATCATAAGCTCACCATCTAAAAAGTTGTAACATGTTGTAAATTCCACATAAATTAGTCACCTTCTGCCATACTTTTAATGTGAGATTTACCCAGCTGTTTTTAATCTTTTCCAATTGGGCCAACAATCCTTTGTCCACAATTGAGGCCTGTAGAGGAAAACTGTCAATCAATCCAAATTCTATTTCCTTCCATCTAGCCTTGTGTTCCCCATTACACCAATATAACAGAGCGGTTATCTATGAAGCTTAAAAATAATTTCTCAAGCAAGGAAGTACTATACCTCCTCCTTCCTTTCCTAACTGTAAGGTGTTAAATCGGATTCTAGGTTTCTTTCATTGCCAGATAAAGCGAGAAATTCATTTGTCCCATTCCATAAATTGATTATCGTCTACCTCCACAGGTAAAGTCTGGAAAAAAATAAAGTAATGGAGGGAGAATATTCATTTTTATGGTATTTATCCTTGAATTTAAACTTAAAAAGGGGATAAGATTCCATCGATGTATATCTGCTTTTATCTCTGAAACTAATAGCCCATAATTTACCTGTGACAACGTTGAAAGATCTTTTGGCAGGGTTATTCCTAAATATTTTATTGATTTAGCTTGCATTTTATAAGTTTTTAACTTTATTAACAGATTGGTAAATGATTTTGCCAAAGGAAAAGAAACATTTGATCTAACAGGTGCTTTTACAGAGACAGAGAAAAGGAAATCAAATATTCCAGGATCCCTGCATTTGCAAAATAAAAGCTTAATAGAAATAATGGGGCTTTACTGGGAATGGGCCTGCAAAGATGAACAGAAATTAAAACAATGATGGAACAAAACACAAACTGGACACAAAATGGCTGGTTGGAGTTGTTTACAGGCACTGAACAACAGCAACTCAACTGGAAAGAGAATTTATACAGTAAGAAAAACTTGTAGGAATTGTAATGCAGCGGTTTTGGGGGACCTACACCAACCAATAACATGGAAAAGGCACATTCCCTAATATAAATAGGAGAATAATTTCATAGAAAATATTCAGGAGAATTTTGCGACCAGAACATCATGAGATTCAGCTATTTTGATCTCAGATGCATAATAAAATGGGATAAATAGAAATCTTGTCGTAAGCCATCTTTGGGGAAAAGTGATCACAATATGACAGAATTTCATAATGTGCATTTCGAGAATGACATAATCAGCTGGAAACTAGCAATTTAAATTTAAAGTCAATTGTATTGATAAATGGGATCCATTTGCTAAAATAAGTTGTGAAATTATATTAAAAGGCTTGCCAGAAGTATGTACAACTGATGTGTTAATTAGATTAAATACATAGAACATGTATTCCCACACCTTACCTTAAAGCCATGTCCTCTTGTATTGAGCAGTGGTGCCCTGGGGAAGAGGTGTTGGCTGTCCACTCTATCTATTCCTCTTAATATCTTGTACACCTCTATCATGTCTCCTCTCATCCTCCTTCTCTCCAAAGAGTAAAGCCCTAGCTCCCTTAATCTCTGATCATAATGCATACTCTCTAAACCAGGCAGCATCCTGGTAAATCTCCTCTATACCCTTTCCAATGCTTCCACATCCTTCCTATAGTGAGGCAACCAGAATTGGACACAGTACTCCAGGTGTGGCTTAACCAGAGTTTTATAGAACTGCATCATTACCTTGTGACTCTTAAACTCTCCCCCTTGACTTTCACACCCCATAAGCTTTCTTAACTACCCTCTCTACCTGTGAGGCAACTTTCAGGGATCTGTGGACATGTACACCCAGATCCCTCTGCTCCTCCACACTACCAAGTATCCTGCCACTTATTTTGTACTCTGCCTTGGAGTTAGTCCTTCCAAAGTGTACCACCTCACACTTTTCCGGGTTGAACTCCATCTGCCACTTCTCAGCCCACTTCTGCATCCTATCAATGTCTCTCTGCAATCTTTGACAATTCTCTACTCTATCCACAATGCCACCAACCTTTGTGGTGTCTGCAAACTTGCCAACCCATCCTTCTACCCCCACATCCAGGTCGTTAATAAAAATCACTAAAAGTAGAGGTCCCAGAACAGATCTTTGTGGGACACCACTAGTCACAACCCTCCAATCTGAATGTACTCCCTCCACCACAACCCTCTGCCTTCTGCAGGCAAGCCAATTCTGAATCCACCTGGCCAAACTTCCCTGGATCCCATGCCTTCTGACTTTGTGAATAAGCCTACTGTGTGGAACCTTGTCAAATGCCTTACTAAAATCCATGTAGATTGCATCCACTGCACTACCCTCATCTATATGCCTGGTCACCTCCTCAAAGAACTCTATCAGGCTTGTTAGACATGATCTGCCCTTCACAAAGCCATGCTGACTGTCCCTGATCAGACCATGATTCTCTAAATGCCCATAGATCCTATCTCTAAGAATCTTTTCCAACAGCTTTCTCACCACAGACATAAAGCTCACTGGTCTATAATTATCTGGATTGTCCCTACTACCTTTTTTGAACAAGGGGACAACATTCGCCTCCCTCCAATCCTCCGGTACAATTTCCATGGACAACGAGGACATAAAGATCCTAGCCAGAGGCTCAGCAATCTCTTCCCTCACCTCGTGGAGCAGCCTGGGGAATATTCCGTCAGGCCCCGGGGACTTATCTGTCCTAATGTATTTTAACAACTCCAAGACCTCCTTTCCCTTAATATCAACATGCTCTAGAACATCAACCTCACTCATATTGTCCCCACTGTCATCAAATTCCCTCTCATTGGTGAATACTGAAGAGAAGTATTAATTGAGGACCTCGCTCACTTCCACAGCCTCCAGGCACATCTTCCCACTTTTATCTCTAATCGGTCCTACCTTCACTCCTGTCATCCTTTTGTTCTTCATATAATTGAAGAATGCCTTGAGGTTTTCCTTTACCCTACTTGCCAAGGCCTTCTCATGCCCCCTTCTTGCTCTTCTCAGCCCCTTCTTAAGCTCCTTTCTTGCTACCCTATATTCCTCGATAGATCCATCTGATCCTTGCTTCCTAAACCTCATTGATGCTGCCTTCTTCCACCTGACTAGATTTTCCACCTCACTTGTTCCTTCACTCTACCATTCTTTATCTTCCTCACCAGGACAAATTTATCCCTAACATCCTGCAAGAGATCCTTAAACATCGACCGCATGTCCATAGTACATTTCCCTGCAAAAACATCATCCCAATTCACACCCGCAAGTTCCAGCCTTATAGCCTCATAATTTGCCCTTCCCCATTTAAAAATTTTCCTGTCCTCTCTGATTCTATCCTTTTCTATGATAATGCTAAAGGTCAGGGAGCGATGATCACTGTCCCCCAGATGCTCACCCACTGACAGATCTGTGACCTGAACCGGTTTGTTACCTAATACTAGATCTAGTATGGCATTCCCCCTATTCGGCCTGTCAACATACTGTGACAGGAATCTGTCCTGGACACACTGAATAAACTCTGCCCCATCTAAACCCTTGGAACTAATCAGGTGCCAATCAATATTAGGGAGGTTTAAGTCACCCATGATAACAACCCTGTTATTTTTGCACCTTTCCAAAATCTGCCTCCCAATCTGCTCCTCGGTATCTCTGCTGCTACCAGGGGCCTATAGAATACCCCCAGTAGAGTAACTGCTCCCTTCTTATTCCTGATTTCCACCCATACTGACTCAAAAGAGGATCCTGCTACATTACCCACCCTTTCTGCAGCTGTAATAGTATCCCTGACCAGTAATGCCAGTCCTCCTTCCCTCCACCCCCCCCCCCCCCACCATTCCTTTTAAAGCACTGAAATATGGGAATATTGAGAATCCATTCCTGTCCTGGTGCCAGCCAAGTCTCTGTAATGGCCACTACATCATAATTCCATGTATGTATCCAAGCTCTCAGTTCATCACCTTTGTTCCTGATGCTTCTTGCATTGAAGTACACACACTTTAGCCCTTCTACCTTACTACCTTTACACCCTTTATTCTGCTTCTCTTTCCTCAAAGCCTCTTTATATGTTAGATCTGGCTTTACTCCATGCACTTCTTCTACTGCTCTATCGCTCCAGGTCCCATCCCCCTTGCAAATTAGTTTAAACCCTCCCGAACCATGCTAGCAAACCTACCAGCAAGGATATTGCTCCCCCTCGAGTCCAGGTGCAACCCATCCAATCGGTACAGGTCCCACCTTCTCCAGAAGAGATCCCAATGATCCAAAAATCTAAAACCCTGCCCCCTGCACCAACTCCTCAGCCACGCATTCAACTGCCATCTCCTCCAATTCTTACCATCACTATCATGTAGTACTGGCAGCAATCCTGAGAACGCCACCCTTGAGGTCCTGTTCTTCAGCCTTCTGCCTAGTTCCCGAAACTCACACTTCAGGACCTCATCCCTCTTCCTGCCTATGTCGTTGGTCCCAACATGTATCACGACTTCTGGTTGCTTTCCCTCTCGTACCAGGATGTCATGCATCCGGTCAGAGACATTCCAGACCCTGGCACCCGGGAGGCAACAAACCATGCAGGTGTCCTTCTGACATCCACAAAATCTCCTGTCTGCTCCCCTGACTGTAGAGTCTCCAATGACGACAGCTCTCCTCTTCTCCGTCCCAGCCTTCTGCACCACAGGGTCAGACTCAGTGCCAGAGCCCATGCCATCGTGGCTCACACCTGGTCAGTCGTCCCTGCCAACAGTATCCAGGACAGTATACTTATTATTCAGGGGAATGGCTACAGGGGTGCTCTGCACTACCTGTCTACTCACCTTCGCTTTCCCCCCCTCGGACTGTCACCCAATGACCTGCTTCCGGCAGCCTAGGTGTGACTACCTCCCTGTAGCTCTCATCTAATGACTGCCTCATTCTCCCTTATGAGTCGAAGGTCATCCAGCTGCTGCTCCAGATTCCTCACACGGTCTTCCAGATCGCCCAGCCACAAGCACTTCTGGCAGATGTGACACTGCGGGAGAGGGGAGTTCCCCCAAGACTGCCACATCTCACAGGAGAGGCACATCACCGTCTCAGGAGGCATTGTAAAGCCTAACTGGGAGCAAGCTCGTCCTCTGCCTCTTCTCATCAAAGTCTCTCCAGTCAAAGCCTCAAAGCTCCACTCCTTCACTGGCCCACTCACTCACTGGCTGCTTTCCACTCATTCAATTAATGCACAAAATTAAATACATTAAATTAATGCATGTTTTGAAATGAAAAATAACATTATGCCTTTGCAAATCCCCACAACATCTAGCATCCCTGCAATCTCTTGGAGGATGACATCAGAATATGCTTCATGTGTGTGAACCCTCATTTGGTGTCTGGCCACAATGATGTACCTGGGAGAGTACTGAAAACCTGTGCTGGAGTGTTCAAGCACACCTTGAGCCTCTCGCTGTTGCAGTTGTGGGTTCCCACATGTTTCAAAAGAGTATCAATCATACTCTTGCCCAAGGAAAGCAGAGTCAGCTGCTTCAATAACTATCACTCAGTAGTACTCATGTCATACAGTGATGAAGTGTTTTGAGAGAGGTTGGTCATGGCTAGAATTAACTCCTGCCTGAACAAGGACCTGGACCCACTACAATTTACCTACTGCCACTAGAAGTCTACAGTGGACTCAATCTCATTGGCTCTCCACTTAGCTTTGGAGCATTTAGCAGCTGTTTATCGAGTATAACTTTGTGAACAACACATTCATCCCCTCAGTACTAATCAATAAGCTTCAAAACTTGGGTCCCTGTATTTCCCTCTGCAACTGGATCCTCAGCTTTCTTATTGAGAGACCATTGTCAATGCAGATTGGTAGTAAAATCTCCTCCTTGCTGACAATCAACATAGGGGCAGCTCAAGGATGCATGCTTAGCTCATTCCCTCTACAGACTTTACACTCATGAATATGTGGCTAGGCTCAGCTCAAATGCCATCCGTAAATTTGCCAATGATACCACTGCCGGCAGAATTTCAGATGCAAATGTGGAGGTGTACAAGGGTGAGATAAATAATAGAGTGAGATAGATTAGGTTGAGTGGTGTTGCAACAATAACCTTACACTCAACACAGGCAACACCAAGGAATCGATTGTGGATTTCAGGAAGGGGAAATCAAACGATCACATACCAGTACTCAATGAAGGTTTAGTGGTAGAAAGTGTGAACCGCTTCAAGTTCATGGGCATCAGCAGTTCAGAGAATCTGTCCTGGGCCCAATGCATTGATGCATTTACAAAAAAGGCATACCAGAGGCCTTACTTCATGAGGAGTTTCAGGAGATTTGGTATGTCACCAAAGACTCTTGCAAATTCCTACCGATGTACAGTGGTGAGAATTCTCACTAATTGCATCACCGTCTAGTATGGAGGCCCAATGCGTGGGATTGAAAGAGGCTGCATGGGGCTGTAGACTCATCCAATTCCCATACGGGCACAGCTCTCCCCACCATTGAGGACAACTTCAAGAGATGATGTCTCAGGAAGGTGGGGTCTATCATTAAAGACCTCCACCATCCAGGAAAAGCCCTCTTCATGTTATTACCGTTGGGGAGCACGTCACACACCTGAAGACACATACTCAGTGGTCAGGAACAGCTTCTTCCCCTCCACCATCAGATTTCTGAATGGCCCACAAACCCATGACCACAGCCTCGTTATTTATCTTTGTAATTTATAGTAACTTTTATGTCTTGTACTGTACTGGCACTACAGAACAACATATTTCACAATATATGTCAGTGATAATAAACCTGATTCTGATCAGGTATATCAATATTCTCAACAAATATATAGGAATTGTGAAATTCTGAGGTATAAATCACAATCTGTTTTATCCATCACACCCCAGCATAAACTTAACTCACCTCACTTCACCCCCACTGTTTCATTTTCAATTGCCATTTATTAGAGAGAAAGCATTTCCTCTCCTCTGCCAGTTTATCCAGTAAAGGATCATATCATTTTGACAGATTCATATCCTTTGTTTCTTTCTATCTAAGACTTCATTAACTCTGGTCTGAACTGAACCCTCTATCTTTGTTAAGCTTACACCTGGATATCCGGAACAGACACACTCCTTTGTCAGCTCAGATTCTAACCCAGGGCAGTATCCAGAAATGATCTACTCAGTGTTTTCCCCTTGGTTTAAGCATTTCCCAGCATCATCTTCTAACACCTCATTGTTTCATATTATTTGTACTTGTTTGCAGATTGATAATGATAAATTCAAAAAACCTAGAGAACTGCTGATACTAGAAAGCTGAAATATAAACAAAATTGCCTAAAATTTTAGAGAGCTAGGTGGAAAGCTGAAAAGCAGGATCTCCAGCGTAGTAATCTCTGGATTGCTGTCTGTTCCACGCACCAACGAGGGTAAGAATAGGATGATGTGGCGGATAAAGGCGTGGCTGAGGAACTGGTACATGGGGCAGTGTTTCAGATTTTTGGATTATTGGGATCTCTTCTGGGGAAGGTACAACCTGTACAAAAGGGACAGGTTACACCGGAACCAGAGGGGGACCAATATCCTTGTGGGCTGGTTTGCTAGAGCTGTTCAGGAGTGTTTAAACTAATTTGGCAGGGTTATGGGAACCAGAGTGATAGGGCTAAGGGTGGGATAGTGGGTTTACAAAGAGAGTCAGTATGTATTGAGACTGCTAGCAAGGAGAGACTTATGATTGGGCAAAATTGCAGTCAGCTGTTTGAGTTGCAATTTTAAAAGGGGGCAAAATTGAGAAAGGTGAATTCAGGACTGAAGGTCTTATATTTGAATGTGCACAATACTGTATATGGAATAAGGTAGATGAACTTGCCACACAGTTACAGATTGGTGTATATGACATTGTGCGTGTCACTGAATCAGGACTAAAAGAAGATTATAGCTAGGATTGCTAGCATCCAAGGATACATATTATATCGAAAGGACACAAAGCTGAGTGGCAGTGTGAAATGTCAGGAGGATGTTATGAAAATGCAGGGTGACTTGGACAGGTTGGGTGAGTGGGCAAATGTATGGCAGATGCAGTTTAATGTGGATAAATGTGAGGTTATCCACTTTGGTGGCAAGTACAGGAAGGCAGATTACTATCTAAATGGAGTCAAGTTAGGAAAAGGGGAAGTACAACGAGATCTAGGTGCTCTTGTACATCAGTCAATGAAAGCAAGCATGCAGGTACAGCAGGCAGTGAAGAAAGCTAATGGCATGCTGGCTTTTATAACAAGAGGAATTGAGTATAGGAGTAAAGAGGTCCTTCTGCAGCTGTACAGGGCCCTGGTGAGACCCCACCTGGAGTATTGTGTGCAGTTTTGGTCTCCAAATTTGAGGAAGGACATTCTTGCTATTGAGGGAGTGCAGCGTAGGTTCACAAGGTTAATTCCCAGAATGGCGGGACTGTCATATGTTGAAAGATTGGAGCGACTGGGCTTGTATACACTGGAATTTAGAAGGATGAGAGGGGATCTGATTGAAACATATAAGATTATTAAGGGATTGGACACACTGGAGGCAGGAAGCATGTTCCAGCTGATGGGTGAGTCCAGAACTAGAGGCCACAGTTTAAGAATAAGGGGTAGGCCATTTAGAACAGAGATGCGGAAAAACTTTTTCACCCAGAGAGTGGTGGATATGTGGAATGCTCTGCCCCAGAAGGCAGTGGAGGCCAAGTCTCTGGATGCATTCAAGAGAGAGTTAGATAGAGCTCTTATAGATAGCGGGGTCAAGGGATATGGGGAGAGGGTAGGAACGGGGTACTGATTGTGTATGATCAGCCATGATCACAGTGAATGGCGGTGCTGGATAGAAGGGCCAAATGGCCTAATCCTGCACCTACTGTCTATTGTCTATTGTCTATTGACAGGCAGGCAGGCAGAGAGTGTGCGCTGTCTCTGTTGGTAAAAAAATGAAATTCAATCATTAGAAAGAGGTGACATAGGATCAAAAGTAATAGAATCATTGTTGGTAGAGTTAAGAAACTAAAACTACAAGGGTATAAAGACCCTGATGGGAGCTTAAAGTAAAGGAACCCTTAGGAGGCAGTTACCATAATATGATAGAATTCATCCTACAGTTTGAGAAGGAGAAGCTAAAGTCATATGTATCAGTATTATGGTGGAATAAAATGAATTGCAGAGACATGAGAGAGGAACAGTTCAAAATTGATTGGAAGGAAACACTGGCAGGGATGATGGTGGAGCAGCAATGGTTGGAATTTCTATAAGCAATTCAGTCAAGTCACTTTTATTGTCATTTCAACCATAACTGCTGATACAGTACATAGTAAAAATGAGACAACTTTTTTTTTCAGGACCATGGTGTTACATGACACAGTACAAAAACTAGACTGAACTACGTAAAAAACAACACAGAAAAAAAACTACACTAGACTACAGACCTACCCAGGACTGCATAAAGTGCACAAAACAGTGCAGGCATTACAATAAAATTCAGAACTTGCAGGATAGATACATCCAAATGAAGAAGTATTCTAGAAGCAGGATGACGCAACCGTGCCTGACAAGAGAAGTCAAAACCATCATAAAAGCCAAAGCCAAAGAAAGGGTATCTAATAGAGGAATAATTATTGGAAAGTTAGAGGATTGTGACACTTTTAAAAACCAACTAAAAGAGTCATAAAGAAGGAACAGATAGGATGGAGATGAGGAGGAATTTCTTTAGTCAGCGAGTGGTGAATCTGTGGAATTTGTTGCCACTGGTGGCTGTGGATGCCAAGGCATTGGGTACATTTTAAGGCAGAGTTTGATAGATTCTTGATTTGTTAGGGCATGAAAGGATATCGGGAGAAGGCAGGAGACTGGGATTGAGAACTAATATCAGCCATATTAAACTGGGTATGCCATCCATTTACAGAAAGGAAAGAAGAATATTTAACAAGTTGAACTATTATCACAGACCACTTAGAGAATGATACGAATTACTATGACATAGCTGAAATATTAAAGGAATATTTTGTATGCCTTTAATGAAATTAGTGAACCAGATATGGAATGGATTCAAAGGTCTAATGACAGTACTGAACTTAGTTATGAATATTATGGAAGAGACAGCAATGGATAAATTAATGGGACAAATGCACTGAACCTGATGGTCTATACTTGTGCTGCTAAAGAGGTTGGTGCAGAGATTATTGATGCATTATTGATGATATAACAAAATTTATCAGGTTTTGGAAAAGCACAGCAGAATTCTACAAAAACACCACCACAGTTTAAGAAAAGGAGGATAATAGAGAAATCCTACACCAATTAAACATCTGTTGTCTGCAAATCATTGGAATCAATCATTAAAAAATTATCAACAGAAACCTTTAATGTGATTGGCAGGATCTGCAATGATTTTATGAAAGAAAACTCATATTTGACATAGAGTTTCCTTTCAAGACTTAGTTACCTGTCAATCAATGGTCTCAAAGTTCTCAAGCCCATCCCAACTACTCTTTATCCTCAGGTAGGACAGTTATTCCAAGGAATCAAGTGGGGATGTTGCATTTATTCAAGAAAGCTTCGTGCACATCCTTGATTTCTTTTCTCTGTGTGGTAATCTCTATCCAAAACAAAAATGAGAATAGTGTCTGTTTATTGGGACCAACTGTTCGAAAGATGTGGCCACCTCAATGGACCAGATTGAGAGTAATAGACTGTTATCACTGGCAGAGAACACTGATACTGGTTCACTTATCAGTCCATGGCAGGAAGAAGAGAAAAACAAACTACCTTTAAAAATGTAAGAAATGTGATGTGCGATGCAAACAAAAAGGAGCTGCAGCAAGCAGCTAGGAAGGCAAATGGGGAAGGATGAAAGTAAGGAGGTTTTGCTGAAACTGCAATAGAGTTCAGTGAAGCTCATTAAAAATACCGTTTGTAATTCTTGCATTGAAGTCAGCGCAACTTAGGCGTAAGGGGGGGTTGCGTTGGAATGAGTCTACACCTCACTCACTGAGATATCCAGGTGCCTGGTAGGGATTGGCAGAGTGGGTGCCAAGAGTGTTTGTGTCCTGTGGCAATTTTCAATGATTCACTTTTTCATAGCGAGTGCTGAATGTATAATGTATAAGGTAGTCACTGTTAATGCTGGCAAACACAAATGTGGAATCCAGTCACAGTTTCAGGATGTATGAAAGCTATGAAGAGGAAAGGGAAGTGTCAGTGACCTGCTGTAAAATTAGGGGGCTGGCAGAATCCCTGAAGCATTGAAGTAATTGCCTGAGCTACCATTGTAAAAGCTAGGGCCAATTATGACCTGTTTGCAGAACATTATGACCTGTTTATTTTATGCCTAGCTGAATTTTAACATCAATTATGACCTTCAAGACAATCAGTCAATGCAGACAAAGGTCACGCCTTGTGAAATATCAAGTGGTCACTGCACTCTCTGTGATATTTTAGGCACATACTTCAATCTGCAATAAAAGGTTTTTTTTTAATGCAAAGACAGCTAGACTGTCAATGGCAGTTACATTGTCTTCTGTGGCTAGATGTACACACCAGCTTTCAAAGATTTCCCCATTAAAAGTGATACCCAGAGCAGTTTTTCCCCAGCCTTTGACATAGATATCAGCACATTTTATCTCACCCCAGTGCTCTATCGCTGTCAAATCAAACACATGAAGAGGTTTCAGTGTAGTCTGTTTGTAAATCTATGCAATTTAAGTAACAAGACTGCAGCAACACATTTCCCAAACTAAAATATAAAGACTTTGTTCATTTATGACAGGTGGCATGTAAGCATTTCTCTTATTTCAGGTGGTGTTAGCAATGGGCAATAACTGTTGTTGACGTGGTTTGCAGTCATTGCCTATCCCTGACAGCACCTGGAACTGAGCATCTTGCAAGTTATCACTAAGTGAGTCACATGTAGCTCAAACTAGGCCAGCACAGCATACAGTATACCCTTAAAGAATTTTACAGTCACTTGTATAGATCTTAGCACTCCCCCACCAACAATTTATTTATTAATTTAATTAAATTCCACTGCTGCTTAATGAGATTTGAGAAGGCTAGTAAAAGTTTAAACTATTAAAATTCCAATTACAATAAGTCAATCACCAGGGAATTATAATTTATATATGGTGTATGAAATGAATAATGTCGTGTGGTTAACAATAACTCTGCTGAAGTTGTGTAATCATCCATTCAATTATATCAAACTGTTAAACATACTAAAAACAAAATGGAGTCACTCTACTCCAACTCATCATATTAGCAACCAAGCAATAATACCTCTAGAGAAACTCCTGAAGGTCCAGTCCCATCCCCAGTGCTCTTCTCCCTAATGAGTTGGCAAGCTGCTAATTTCCTGGGGTGACCAAGTCCTTGCAATAACAATACACATGGAAACTGCGTTCCAGTGCAACACAAAGATGAGCAATATACTTAACCTATCATCTGCCTCTGACCTGCTCCGGAAGCATAGGATCGTGCTCAAGCTCTCCAAGTTGTTTTGTGTACCAGGGACAATTTTAAGCATGAAAAGGTTTGGTGTAATCTGATCCTTAGTAATATCCGATCACAGGGGAATATACTCTATCCCATCACTTCAATAGTTACATGGGATCAGCCTTTTGGAATGCTGCATAAAATAGTCTATGGTAACAAGAAAGCATTTAAACCAAAGGAGACTTAAAGAATGACAAATCAAATTCGTTGCCATGGCTGAATACTTTCACAAGTGAAGGCCGCAACCAGAACCTGGGTAAGTGTATGATTGCTAGATTCCACTTACAAACCGGTTGGCAGGCAAAACTTGGTGCAGAAAAAAAATTGCCGTCACCTTGATGCACCATCGATAACTCACTCTGAGACGTAAGAAGCGAGATATCGGCTTTTATTGACTGGAAGAATGAACAACACTACATCCTGGAGAATGAGGCCGGGCACAGGCCTCAATTGACTTTATACAGGGGTCTGTGGGAGGAGCCACAGGAGCAGTTAGCAGGGGTCTGTGGGAGGAGCCACAGGAGCAGTCCAGACAGGTATATGTAGTTCACCACACACCTGACACCGGCGTAACTTGCAGTGTCTCCAGTAGTCACCGACTTTCTGTAACCACTTGTGAAAGATCATGGCCATATACAAGATGCATATTAATGGAATGGGAGAAGTCACAGATTTAGTAAAGGAGCCAAAAAGAGGTCTTACAGTCTGGCACTTGCATACAGCACCACTGACCACCGCGGAAGGTCCTAGGAGTCCTCAAAACAAACATCAAACACACAAAATTCACATGAAACACAGGCACTGAAACCTCCTGTTAAATTCAACCACTTGACCTTCCCTCAGCTGACTTCCCTCACTGCTGAACATCTTTTGGAGTTAACAAAAGTACTGAATAAACTCTGGGTAGGAGACTTCACTATCTATCAGCTGGGTTGGCAGAGCACCCCACCCGCCCGCTGAGTTCTGAAGGACATGATTGCCAATTTTGCTCTGCAGCAGGCAGTGAGAGAATAACCTGCTTGGCCTTGTCAAATACTTGAGTGAATTTAAATTGGTGGCCAGAAATGCTACAGCTGCTTCTATTTTTGTCCTCAACTTTTGAAAGAACAGGAATCCATAGAGCTGATCTCTACCCATTTGAACCTGTCACACTTATTTAATTGTTCCAACTAAAACAGCTGATCCCACTCATCAGAGTTAGAATCTTTATATTACTTTCTGAGCAGTATTTGCACTTGCTCTTGAAATTTTTATGATACACTTAGAGTTATCAGCCTATTGTGGTTAAACTGCGTGACAGATTTCTCTCTCTTCCTTTTATTGGGTCTGATACACACCAAGAACACATATTTTCTCTTCTTGAGGTTTGCTCTCTGTTTTTTTTCAGGGTGATTGTTTTGTGGGAGTTAGAGGATCTGTGGGTCACAATCGCTATTCTTTATATTCCAGGTCATCTATTTTAAGAACAATGTGCCACTAGGCCCGCTGGTCCTAACAGCCTGTTGACAACCGAACATCCATTTACATAAGTAACGTTTATTCCTCTGACAGTCTCATTGACTACTCCCAAAGTCATGCGCACCAGTCATGTACATGCTTGGAGTGATTTATAATGGCCAACTAACCCATTTCCTTACATATCTTTGGAATGCGGGAGAAACACAATCACAGGGAGGATGTGTAAATTCCTCACAGATGGGACTGGAGGTCAGAAATGAATTCTTGCCACTGGAGCTGTAAAGCAACAGCTCTACTAGCAGTTCCACTGTACTGGCTCCGGTGTTACTACTTTTAAAACTTATAAAGTTTTTCTCCAAGATATATCCCTCCATGATCTTACCTGCACGAGAGTAGTCTGAACTGGCAGAGGTTAATTAGGAGAGGCTGTCAGCAGGTAAAGAGATGTCTAGCAAGTGCGGAGCCTTTTAAAAGCCAGGGAGGGAGAGTTCAGGGCTAAGATGTTCCCGTCAGCATGAAAGGAAAAGCTGGCAGGATTGGGAAACCCTGTGTTATGAGGAATTTTGAGCTCTGGTCAGGAAAAGGAAGAGGAGTAAGCAGCTGGGATCCTGTGAATCTCTTGAATAGTATAAAGGATTGTAGGAGTACATTTAAAAAGGAAATCAGAAGGGCAAAAAGGGGACATGAGTGATACTGCAGATAAGGCAAAGGAGAAGCTGCAAAGATTCTAAGTACATTACAGCAAATGGGCAAATAGGCTGATAAAGATCAACAAGGACCTGTGTGGAGCCATGGGTGATGAGCAAAGTCTTAAATGAAAGCTTCTTGCCTGTATTTACTTATAACTTTGAACATTGTACTATGGAGAAGGTCAGGGAAGGTAGTGAGTTCAAGGAAGAGAACAGTGATGTTCTGAAATATATTGATATTATGAAAGAGGAGGAGTTAGCTGAATAGAAACTCATAAGATAGGTAATTCCCTAGGGCCTGACCAGGCTTTTCCTTGGACAATGTGGGAAAATAGGAAATGAATTGCTGGGGCCCTGGCAGAGATACTTTGTAGCTTTGTTGCCTTAGATAAGGTACTACAAGGCTGGAGAATGGATAATGCTGTCCCTTTATGTAAGGAGAGCTCCAAGCTGAAGCCAAGGGACTGTAAGTCAACAAACATAGAAACATAGCAAACATACAGCACAATACAGGCCCTTTGGCCCACAATGCTATTTCGAACATGTACTTACTTTAGAAATTACCTAGGGTTACTCATAGCCCTCTATTTTTCTAAGCTTCATGTACCTATCCAGGAGTCTCTTAAAAGACCATATTGTATCTGCCTCCACCACTGTTACTGGCAGCACATTCCACCCATTCACCTCTCTCTCGTAAAAAAACTTACCACTGACATCTCCTCTGTACCTGGTTCCAAGCAGCCTAAAACTGTGCCCACTCATGCTAGCCATTTCAGCCCTGGGAAAATGCCTCTGACTATCCACACGATCAATGCCTCTCATCATCTTATACACCTCTATGAAGTCATCTCTCATCCTCTGTCACTCCAAGGAGAAAAGGCCGAGTTCACTCAAACCTATTCTCATAAGGCATGCTCCCCAATCCAGGCAACATCCTTGTAAATCTCCTCTGCACCCTTTCTATGGTTTCCACATCCCTTCTGTAGTGAGGCGACCAGAACTATGCAGAGGACTCCAAGTGGGGTCTGACCAGGGTCCTATATAGCTGTAACATTACCTCTCAGCTCCTAAACTCAATCCCACGATTGATGAAAGCCAATGCACCGTATGACTTCTTAACCACAGAGTCAACCTGCACAGCAGCTTTGAATGTCCTATGGACTCTGATCCCAAGATCCCTCTGATCTTCCACACTGCCAAGAGTCTTACTATTAATATTATATTCTGCTATCATATTTGACCTACCAAAATGAGCCACCTCACGCTTATCTGGGTTAGACTCCTTCTGCCACTCTCAGCGCAGTTTTGCATCCTATCAATGTCCTGTTGTAACCTCTGACAGCCCTCCACACTATCCACAACACCCCTAACCTTTGTGTCATCAGCAAATTTACTAACCCATCCCTCTGCTTCCTCATCCAGGTCATTTATAAAAATCACGAAAAGAAGGGGTCCCAGCATAGATCCTGGAGGTACACCACTGCTCACCAACCTCTATGCAGAATATGACCCATCTACAATTAACGTTTGCCTTCTGTGGGCAAGCCAATTCTGGATCCACAAAGCAATGTCCCCTTAGATCCCATGCCCCCTCACTTTCTCAAAAGTCTTGCATGGGGTACCTTATCAAATGCCTTGCTGAAATCCATATACACTACATCTACTGCTCTACCTCCATCAATGTTTTAGTCATGCACTCAAAAAATTCAATTGGGCTTGTAAGGCACGACCTGCCTTTGACAAAATCATGCTGACTATTTCTAATTATATTATGCCTCTCCAAATGTTCATAAATTCTGCCTGTCAGGATCTTCTGCATCAACTTACCAACCACTGAAGTAAGACTTACTGGTCTATAATTTCCTGGGCTATCTCTACTCCCTTTCTTGAATAAGGGAACAACATCCGCAACCCTCCAATCCTCTGGAACCTCTCCCATCCCCATTGATGATGGAAAGATCATCACCAGAGGCTCAGCAATCTCCTCCCTTGTCTTCCATAGTAGCCTGGGGAACATCCCATCCGGTCCCAGTGACTTATTCAACTTGATGCTTTCCAAAAGCTCCAACACATTCTCTTTCTTAATGTCTATATGCTCAAGCTTTTCAGTCTGCTGCAAGTCCTCCCTACAATTGCCAAGGTCCTTTTCTGTAGTGAATACTGAAATAAAGTATTCATTAAGTAACTCCGCTATCTCCTCCGGTTCCATACACACTTTTCCACTGTAACACTTGATTGGTCCTATTCTCTCACATCTTATCCTCTTGCTCTTCACATGTTTGTAGAATGCCCTGGGGTTTTCATTAATCCTGACTGTCAAGGCCTTCTCATGTCCTCATCTGGCTCTACTAATTTCATTCTTAAGCTCCTTCCTGCTAGCCTTATAGTTTTCTAGATCTCTATCATTACCTTGTATTTTGAACCTTCCATAAGCTTTTCTTTTCTTCTTGACTAGATTTTCAACAGCCTTTGTACACCATGGTTCCTGTACCCTACCACTCTTTCCCTGTCTCATTGGAATGTACCTATGCAGAACACCACGCAAATATCCCCTGAACATTTGCCACATTACTGCCATACATTTGCCTGAGAACATCTGTTCCCAATTTATGCTTCCAAGTTCCTGCCTGATAGCTTCATATTTCCCCTTTCTCCAATTAAACACTTTCCTAATTTGTCTATCCCTCTCCAACACTATGGTAAAGGAGATAGAATTATGATCACTATCTCCAAAATGCTCTCCCACTGAGAGACCTACCACCTGACCAGGTTAATTTCCTAATACCAGATCAAGTACAGCCTCAGTGATGTAATAAATACCGGAGCAGATTCTGAGATCTATCTGTAATCTGAAAGTCAAGTAACAAATATAATCTCCCAGCCTTTTGGCAGTCCATCTACATAAGGGAAATTAAAATCACCTACTATTACATCTATACTGTTCTCACACCTCTCTGGGACCTCCCTATATATTTTCTCCTCTAATTCTTACTGACTGTGGAGGATCTGTGGCGCAATCCCAACCATATAATGATTCCTTCCTTCTTTCACAGTTTGACTGTAATTAGTGCCATTATGTTCTCTATAATCAGTCTTGCATTGCTCCGTCCTTTCTTATCTCCAACTCCATCACATCTCTAGCTACAGTACCCTGGAACATTAAGTTGGTAGTCCTGCCCATTCCTCAACCACATTTCTGAAATAGTTACAATATCACAATCACAAGTGCTATCTAAGCCTCGAACTAATTTCCCTTACCTGTCAGGACTCTTGAATTAAAGTAACTGCAATTTAGCCTGTCAGTCCTTCCTTACTGACATTCCTGATTACTGAAATTGCTCACGTTAATTTCCCACGTTTCTCAATAGCGGCACCACTATTTTGGACCCCACCTACTTGCTAAAACCCTCCTGAATAGCTCCAAAAAATCTCCCTGTCAGGATAATTAAAGATAATGTGGGGTAAGACACAAGGATATTAAAAATCCTCAAGAATAATATTGAGGTACAGACATGTGAGACTAATAACGGTTGTCTCAGCTTGCTGTCAGATGGAACATGAAGCCAGAGGTTTACAGTGGGTAATTACAGAGCATGGAGGAAGAGAAGGCAGGGAGTGTTGAAATAGTTGGATTAAGGTGACAAATTTGTGCATGAGAATTTCAAAAGCATCATTTAGTGATCAGTCATTCATTGGTTTATCAAAACTCGCTTACATTCTATTTTATGAACTTCTTGATTTTTTTTGAATTCCTTTATTTTGCGCAATATATTAAAAATCACTGATTTAAGATTCTCAACTGAAGAAATTTTTTGTTAGTCTTTATCAGTCATTTGGACCATCTCATGCTGAATTTAAAGAACACTGTATAATTTTAATCAAACTGACACTTCACAGATCTTCATAACACAATAATACATATAACACACAATAACACATAACACAATGACACAATAATCTATAAATTAATTTCATTATTTCCTTCTGTTATATTATAATAATTTGCAACAATGCTTCCTATTATTTTCCACCTCTAATTGCTCTTGAACTGAGAGGGTAGTTAAGTGTCAATCCAATTGGTGGGCCTAGTATGACATACATACCAGATAAGGAAGGGCTGGCAAAATTTCTTTCTTGAATGACATTAAAGAACTAAAGAGGTTTATAACATCAAATTCCACAGTGTTAGGACATGCCATTACCCAGAATAGTTTCTTCTTTGATCCCAGATTTATTACTTGAAATTAAATTTGGAGCTGCCATGGTGTTATTAGACTATACTTTTCAGACTATACTTAGCCTTAATAATTATTATAAAGCTGCCATTGCTTGTTTTTCTTATTTGTATTCAGTGACACTGTCATCTATTTTAAGAAAAAATATAAAAGGTATCCCTACCCTGACTTGTTCTTGTGCTGTATTTGGTGCAAGTTTAACAGTTTTCAGAACAGCTTCATGGCTTCAGATACCAGCTAATCTTTGGGATTTCAAGTCAAGTTAAGTCAAGTTTATCATGATTTAACTCTATATGTGTATATAACCATATAATGTATATAGAAATGAGACAATGTTTCTCCGAAGCAGGTGTAAAGCACTGTAGTACACATAACACACATTACACATGATAACTTATGAAGGTACGGATAAAATCTATGGATGAATCACACATAAATAACAAACTAAAGTGCATAAATTAAATATTGGAAGGCACAGAACAGATTAACCGGTGACACTTTGAATGTGATGCAGCAGGGAGTTCAGAAGCCTAATGGCCTGGGGAAAGAAACAGTTTCCTGTCCTGACCGTTCTTGCTTTTATGCATTAGCGTTTCCTGCCTCATGGTCGAAAGTCAAAGATTTATATCAAGATCTGGTTAAAAGTAACCAAAGTAGAACATGACTGCCATTAACGTTACTATTCACATTATAAATCAAATTATTCCAATGGAATGGTTGATTATTTTGGAACACGCAAAAGGCTGGAGGGTCTCAGTGGGATCAGACAACACCTATGGAGGAAAATGGATGGTTTACATTTTGGGTTAAGACCCTTCAACTGGACTACAAGAGAGCAGTAGAAATTGCAGCAGGGGAGCAGAGAGAGAGGGTCTTACAGCTCTTCCACCAAACAGAGAAGAAACACCTTTTCAAGTTGGGCATCCCTTGAAGAGACTTGCAGTGTAGTATTGAATGGAGATGCAAGAGACTGCAGATACTGGAATCTGAAACTACATACAGAAGGTTGGAGGAACTCAGTGGGTCAGGCAGTATTGATGGAGGGAAATGGATGATTCATCTGGACTGATCAATTATTTACTTTGGTTATAAGTATACATAGCAAACTTAATTCTCATTTACAACAGCATTTGTATGTTTTGCATTGTTTTTGTATCAGCCATTCCATTTATCTTCTGAATTATATGTGGACATGGTGGAGGATTA
The DNA here is from genome assembly GCF_048418815.1 of Hemitrygon akajei. Taxonomy (NCBI): domain Eukaryota; kingdom Metazoa; phylum Chordata; class Chondrichthyes; order Myliobatiformes; family Dasyatidae; genus Hemitrygon; species Hemitrygon akajei. The sequence continues at coordinate 76,794,912 of NC_133136.1, forward strand.
CAAAATACCTGAGGATACGAATTGACAATAAACTGGACTGGTCAAAGAACACTGAGGCTGTCTACAAAAAGGGTCAGAGCCGTCTTGCTGAGGAGACTGAGGTCCTTTAACATCTGCTGGACGATGCTGAGGATGTTCTACGAGTCTGTGGTGGCCAGTGCTATCATGTTTGCTGTTGTGTGCTGGGGCAGCAGGCTGAGGGTAGCAGACACCAACAGAATCAACAAACTCATTCGTAAGGCCAGTAATGTTGTGGGGGTGGAACTGGACTCTCTGACGGTGGTGTCTGAAAAGAGGATGCTGTCCAAGTTGCATGCCATCTTGGACAATGTCTCCCATGCACTCCATAATGTACTGGTTAGGCACAGGAGTTCATTCAGCCAGAGACTCATTCCGCCGAGATGCAACACTGAGCGTCATAGGAAGTCATTCCTGCCTGTGGCCATCAAACTTTACAACTCCTCCCTCGGAGTGTCAGACACCCTGAGCCAATAGACTGGTCCTGGACTTATTTCCACTTGGCATAATTTACCTATTATTATTTATAGTTTTATATTGCTATATTTCTACACTATTCTTGGTTGGTGCGACTGTAACGAAACCCAATTTCCCTCAGGATCAATAAAGTATGTCTGTCTGTCTGTCTGTCTGTCTGTCTGTCTGTTCTTATACTTTAAGTTCCCATTCTCATTCTTGCATCAGTGTCAAACTGTGTATATTTCACATTGTATGATAATGACCATAAAGAATGAATGCTCTTTATGTTATTTTGTTTGGAAAACTTTGATTGTCAAAGAATAATTGATGAGGTTACTTCGGAGAGTTTCCTGGCAAATTCTCCCTGGTTCGCTCTAAAAACTAGCCACTTTGTTTCTGTACATCAGTCACTACTACCACAATATGTACTGGCAGTGTTGGATGTACGTGCAGAGAAAAGACAGACTCCAGTGTAGTGATGGTGACCAGAGTTTATTCAAAAGAATTCCAAAGTGCATCAGTGACTCAACCAAGTGACACTGTGAGATGTACCATTCTCAAAACTAGGACTCCACGATTAGCGCTAATCGGGCATCCACTTAAATAATACAAGTGACATGGAATCCCCCGTGCCTATCAAAATAAATGTAACAAGTTTAAACAGAAAGCTCCAGGAGACTGCATTACTAAGAGCAAGTCGCTCAAGAAAAAACACAAGAAACTCTAAATGAGTAACAACTCTTATTAAATATCAATTAGCCAATTTAAGTACTCTTAAAACCCTTGGTGTCAAGTGGTCTCCAGCTCCCTGCACAAACCAGAAGAGCTCATTGCAGACTATCCTTTAAAATATTTCATTGGCTCTATATAATTAGGCAACTCCTGTGATCATGAACTATACTAACTAAATTACCATATTTTATTTTTGAATAAATCTTTACCCAAAGTGAAATATTAGATCAATTTATGGCTCACAGATATGAAATCAGAATCAGAATTATGCTTACTATTACTGGTATACGTTGTGAAATATGTTATTTTGTGGCAGCAGTATATTGCAATACATAATAAAAGATCTCTAAATTACGATAAGAAATATATATATATATCATTCATATATACATTAAATTAAATAAGTAGTGCTAAAAGAGAACAAAGAAAGAAAAAATAGTGAGGTAGTGTATACGGGTTCATCAAACATTCTGAAATTTGATGGCAGAGGGGAAAAAGCTGTTTCTGAGAATACATGTTCTGCAACTTCAGGAAGGTGGAAGGTGGAGCGGTAAAGATTGCTGTACTCTCATGGCTCCAAGCTGTTCAGATAGTGAGCCCCTAAATACTCCAGCTTCTCCCAAACTGGACAAACTCAAAATCTATTTCACCTCCAACAGGGAATAGTACAATCTATATCTATTTTTAAAAAAAATTAGACTTATGTCCTGTTATGTTTTGTAACTTCATAACAATAAAACTGATTGAAATCAAAACAAAGAGCCAGGAGATAAACATGTGTACTTCACCTTTACTTCAGCAAGAAGCGTGGATTTGACATGGTGGTGTGATAACTTATGCCATTTATGTACTTCCACATATAACCTGTAAAATGACAAGGAATGCTTAAACAACATATTTACAATTTTACTCAAATATTACTGAAATATTAAATACACAACACTCATCCCTGCTTAGCTATAAACTTCAACTTAACAAAGAATACAACTCAGCTCAAATATACATATATTACACATACACAGACATTATAGTATATAATAGAACTACTATATGGACATCAACAACACAGTAAATTTTAAGTTCTCTCACGCAGGTCTAAGGATTTAATCGCTATGGAGAATTTCTTACCCTTGTGGGATAATATGTTTCTTGACAGGGGTGGTGGGAGGAGATGTCACTCTGCTTAGGGGATGAGATTTGTAGCTGTAAAATAATCTCGGGTTCTGGGGCCTCCTCCGTGGTGGTTGTAGGAGTTGACTCTGGGACTGCAGAAAGTGGTTCTGATAATTCTGGACACCTTTCTTCTGGATGTGTTGCCATCTTGAACAGAGCATAGCAAGCCTCACTGGATGGTACGGAACATAATGTGTGATTACGGTGCCTGACAACACCATTTTCTTTACCTTTGGAAAGCTACCTCACACTGCTTTGTCCATTGCCGTTTCTTCCCGGTCTGCAGTAATGAGTTCAAGGGGTGGAGCACAGGGAGGTTTGGCAAGCACTTTTGCTAAAAATTACTGGAACTCTGATACGTGCTTTGGCCTAAGGGTATCTCCCACTGCTTTAATTTTGTCAGCACACTTGTGTAATGTTTATGAATCAATGGTGTGACCACAGTAAGTGATGCTTGGTTGAAAGAATTCACACTTGTTGTGTCGTGCTCTGAGTCCATAGTCTAATTCTTTTATCACTCTCTTGAGATACTGGAGATGTTCTTTATCATCATTACCAGTAAAAATGATGTCATCCAGGTAACACTGAGTGCCTGTTTACCCTTTGCACATCTGGTCCATAGCTTTCTGCCATAGTACAGGTGCAGATGCTACTCAAAAATAAGCTTATTATAGTGATAAAGTCCTTTGTGAGTGCTTATGGTGAGGAACACTTTGGAGTCTTCTTCCATCTCCATCTGTAGGTAGGCCTCGTCTACATCCACTTTGGTGGTTTTCCTCCAGAAAGTTTTGAAAAGCTATCTTCTATCCTGGGCAGAGGGTATCGATATACTTTCAGTATTGGATTGATGGTGCTCTCATAAGCACCACAGATCCTGATAGACCTATTCTATTTGGCTACTGGCACCAATGGCATTGCCCATGGGCTCCATTCAACCTTGGACAGAATTCCTTCAGCCTCCATGCGATCTAACTCACTGGTGATTTTATCATGGTTGATATAAGGAACCAGAAGTGTTTTGTAAAACTTGGGTGTGGCATTTTCATTTAACACTATTTTACCCTTGAATTTTCTGATGCCATCTTTGAACGCTGCTATGGCATCATCCAGTACTTTTCTTAATACACTTCCAGTTGACTTTCTTGCAGGGGATGTAGCATGCAACTGGTGAATGGATCTCCAATCAAATTTTAGTTGTCTCAGCCAATCACGACTCCACAATGCTAGTCCTCCTGTTTTTACCCACTACAAGCCCAATGTGGCTTGTTGGTTGTTGTATTTCACTGTTAAGAATGTCATTCCCACAGGAGTTAACTTTCCTGCAGTGTCAGTTCCTAGTTGGATATCTGCAGGCTTCAGTTCACTATCTTCGAAATGCCATTCAAAGTCATTTTGTGGAATGACTGAAGCAGCTGAACCAGTGTCCAATTACATTTAAATTAATTGTGGTTCACTTCTGGTGTAAGCCATATTGCATGTCTATTGTTAGTTTTCACATTGTAAATCCCAAGGCTATCCAGTCCAGCATCACTCTTATCAGTATTAGAGATTTTATCAACAGCATGCAAATTAGTACTTTTTGAAACTGCAACTTGACTTTTTCACTTCCAACGCGGTCCATTTGTGTTTGTCTGCCTGACATGCATTTCCTATGTGTCCTATTTTGTTGCAATTTCTGCAAGTTTCACCTTTGAACCTGCAGTGTGAACCCCTGCCACAATGGTAACATGATTTGTTCAGCCAGGGAAGCCTCTGTCTAGCCGCTGCAATTTTGTTCACATTCCTTTTAATTCCTGACTAGAACTCAATTGTGTCACTGTCTGCTGTTTCCATTGATACAGCTAGTTCAACTGCTTTCTAAATATAAATTTTGTTTCAGTTAGGAACTGTATTTGAATACTTTCTTGTAAGATTGAACAAAGTAAATGATCTCTCAGTGCATCATTTAGCCCATCACCGAACTGACAATACTCAGACTAACTCTTCACTTCAGCTATGTCTGCTGAAATGGACTCCCCTTATATTTGTTTCTGCTTATGAAACCTGAAGTGTTCTGCAATTAGCAAAGTTTTTGTTTCTAAATGTTCCTGCATCACTTTCACAATACAGCAAAACTCATTTAGGCTGGTTTGGTTGGAGCGGTCAAACTTCTCAGCAAACTGTATGCCTTTAAACCCAATGCACACAGCAAAACTGGTACTTGTTTCTCAATGGCCATTTTATTTGCTTCATTTGTTCAATTCACTCAGTGTTCAAAATATAGTTATCACTTGTGTAATTGAAAGTGCCTATCTTTCTCATGTAGCCAACAATTTCTGCTCTTTAAAAAAAAATTATGATCACTGTCCATGAGCCCATGAATTTGTCCATTTTCTGTCTCTTTTTGAAAGTTTGACCATGTCTGCCCTTCCAAAGAACACGTGCTGTGCTGTTTGTTCACTCATCTTTTTCTTGCTGCACTTGAACATTTCACTGTGCTTCAACAGGTAGGTAGTCATCTCAGGTTCGTTTCAAATTTCCTCATCACCACTGCTATGTTTTGTAACTTCAAAACACTAAAAGTAATTGAATCCAAAACAAAGAGCCAGGAGATAAAAAATTTTATTTCATTTTTACTTTAGCCAGGCATGCAGATTTGATGTGATGACGTGATGATGCATGGCATTTACATACTTTTACATTTAACTCATAATGAATTATTTAAACAAACAAAGAATGCTTAATCACACAATGCATTGACAACATTACTCAAATATTACTGAAATATTAACTATACGACACGTCCAATTTTAATCAGGCCTTGGCATATTCCTGCAGCCTGAGAAATTTTCCACCCAGCCTTATGGACGAATATCTATAAAAGGTGTTTAATGTATATTACAATACAATTAAAACCATCACACCTCTATTATTGCTTTGCACAAATGAGATTCTTGCTTCTGCTAGCCCTTAATGGATTGCAAATGATTAGCTTGATTTATGAAATCTTGCAATTAAACTTTAAATAAATAGCTTTGGAATAATGCTATAAAACCTATACTAATACAAGGGTTTATGAAAGATAAGAAAAAGTATTCTGACAGACCTATTTTCATAATGTATTCAGCGCTTTGATAGAGCTGTTACAACAGAACAGAACATTGTGTAATAACTAACAACAGCAGTAGGCTCTATTCCCAACAGAGTTGCTCCTTTATTCACTACAATCATGACTCAATTTTTACATTGGCCCTTTACCAGCAAATCTCCACATTCCCTGATTCCCCTAGTAAACAGAAGAGTTTGAACACAATCTTAAATATGCTCAGTGACCAAGCATCTGGAGACCTTTGTGGAAGGGTATTTCAAAGATTCAAAACAGGAATTTTGTCATCTCTGCTCTAAATAACTGATGGTTACTATGAGACAATAATCCTCAGATTCAGAGTTCGAGCTGGGAGAAATGGCATGCCAACATTTTTAGAGATTTCACTGAAATCACCTACATTTTTATTTCATTAAACCTTTCATCTCAGAAATTAATCTCATGAACCTTGGGTGCACCCAGCCTAAAGAAAACATGAAATTCCTCAGGCAAGAATACCAAAATTGTACACAATACTCAAATGCAGCCACACCAGACTATGTAAATTTACAAACATGATTTAGAAATCCAGCTGAAGGGTCTCAGCCTGAAATCTCAATTGTTAATTCCCCTAATTTACTGAAATTTGCCAGCATTTTGTGAATGTTGCTCTTGTATAATTAGAATTCCTTACTCTGGTTTGGTAACTATCTTGCAATCATTGCTAAATGTCACTTGCAAATACAGAAGAATATTAATACCTATGACTCTTGTGCTACAAATGAAGCAGCCCGCAGCTGCACGCAGGAAAACACAGATATGATTCAGGTCTGCATTAATAAGTGACAAGTGATGTTTGTACCTCAAAAGTGCCAGGCATTTACCATTTTCAGTGAAAGGGGAAGTTGAGTTTATCTAGGGCAATACACCACTTTTTTGTCATTCAGCATCTTAAACATTTATTCCCTTCATCATTAGAACAACATGACAGCAGTGTGTACTGTCTACAAAATGCATTGCACATACATACTAAGCTATCCCAACAGCATATCCACAACCTGTGGTCATTGCTTCCTAAAAGTAAGGGATTTAGGTACATGGAAAACCGTTCGGTTTCCTATCAAACTGAATGCCACCCTGACTTGAAAATACATCACAGTTCTTACACTGTCATTGTGTCTCATCCTGGATTCTCAATCTGACAGCAATATGGAGGTACTTTCACCAAAGAACTGCAGTGGTTCAAGGAAGAAGTTCACTACCACCTTCTGAAAAGCAATAAATGCTGGTCTTACGCAGAGATGCCCATAACTGAAATAAAATGAATGATAAAAAGGTCCCCTAAAACATTTTGAATGTTCTCATTTATTGCAGTGAAGATGAGGACTGCCTGAAATATTTAAAATGTGTGAAGAGATAAATTTGTGTTAAGTTAATATTTTCAGCTAATGGAAGTGTTGTACTTTGGAAGGATAAATTAGGGTAAGACTTACACAGTGAATGGTAGAGGACTAAGCTGTATGATAGCAAAAATGACCTGGGAATACAGATATGTGTATATAATTCCTTGAAAGTTGGCATCGGAGGTAGATATGGTCACAAAGAGTACTTTGGCACACTGGCCTTCATAAATCAAGGCACTAAGTATAGGAGTTGAAATGTTATGCTGAATTTGTATAAGATGTTGGTGAAGCCAAATTTGGAGCATTCAGGTTATCTACAGGAATGCTATCAATAAGCTTGAAAGAGCACTGACAAAATTTAGTCCAAAACTGCACCTACCTCAGCTTGGAATGTGTTCAGAGCATCAGCAAATTTTGGAGTAGAGAATTCCAAAAACCAAGACATGCTGAGAAGAAATTTCTTCTCATCTTGTGTCTTAAATGGATGGTCCCTTATTTGAAACCTAGTCTCCAAGTTCTAGATTATTTCATGAAGGAAGCATCATCTCAGCCCTATAGTGTCAAGACCGATAGCAATATTACTTGCTTCAATAAGATCACCTCCCATTCTTTCAAATACAAATAAGTCTAAGCCTGAGGTGTTCAATCCTTCTTCAAGAGGCAGCTCCTTCACCCAGCAATTGAGCAAGTGAACTTGGTCTAAACTATCTCCGATGCAAGTACAACCATTCTTCAGCAAGGCAGCCAAATGGCTACACAAAGTCGAGGTGTAGTCTCATGTTTCCATTTCTTTAGAGCAACCTTTTCCTCAGGGGAAAATATTGTATATTTGTTGATCATTATAAGTCACTTCCTTCAATGTTTGCCATTGATTATCTTGCTTTATCTAATTTCATTTCATTTCTCAATTTATCTCTGCAAATATACCCTTTATGTTTCTGTACTAAATTCATACTGTGGCTTCAGATCCAATCTTGAGCCCAATACAAAGTTCTAGCACACAAGCTTTTTTCAGAAGACAGTTTTGTAAAAAACAACACATAAGTACCAATTTACTGTCTCATCATGCCAAACTGGATCAAAAGCAACTCCTAATTGGTTCTGCTTCATAATTTTTAATGTACATTTGTTCAAGATTGGAGCAACACTTTACAGTGGGGTGGGATGTTTATTGATTTACTGACATGATAGAAAGAAATCCATCAGATATCGAAACAGTCTGGTTACTTATTTCCTTTGATACAATGAACAAAGTGAAACTGTTGTGCATCAGAAAACTTTTGGAAATGTTTGTTTGAAGTTCCTGTGATGCTTTAGAATAATGCTAATTCAGAAATTGATACTTCTGTCCAAGAAGAATGCGAAGTTATTCTGTGGTCTTCCTGCAGAATCTTTAAGTCAAATGAATGTTGTATATATCTCATAAAATGCAACTTATCGCTAATCAAAGCAGCAGGAGGTATCTACCACATTTACATGCTGAGGATATATATATATATATATATTTAAATCAAGCATGCGACCTTGCTGTATGGACATTTTGAAACTTTGGCTTATGACAAGAGACCATGCAGCCATTGTTAATATTGACTTCAAGAGACAGTTTGTTCATCCTGGGCATCAAGGTAATGAACTGGTCTGAAAACCTTCTAGTGCAGGTTTCACTGTTCTTCAGGGAGGCCAAAATACTCTGCACAACCTGAGGTGCAGTGGCACCAGAAGTTCTCAGAATACTTCTTGAGTGAAACATTCTTCTTCAATGGAATGCATATTCCATTAAGAATTATAAATTGCTTCTTTCAATGTTTGCCTTTGCTTATCTATCTTCAAATCATTAAATATCATTTTTCTATCCTTCTCTGGGTCACTTGAAGAAGGGTCAAACACTGCAGGCAGAATTCATTTTTATTGAAAATGAGATCACCAATTTGAACTTGTGGGATGTTTCTGCCACTGACTTAGCCTCATCTATTAAGAAAATGGTATGCCAGATTCCTTGGGACTACGCTTGAATTACTGCAGCTCATGAAGAAACAATATATTTTCTTCTTTTTGTTATTTATCTTAGAAACATAGAAAATCTACAATACAGGCCCTTCAGCCCACAAAGCTGTGCAGAACATGTCCTTACCTTAAAAATTATCTAGGGTTACCCATAGCCCTCTATTTTTCTGAGATCCATGTACCTGTCCAGGACTGTCTTAGAAGACCCTGTCATATCCGTCTCCACCACCACTGCCGGCAGCCCATTCCACGCACTCACCACTGTCTGCATAAAATATTTACCTCGACATCTTCTCTGTACCTGCTTCCAAGCACCTTAAAACGGTGCCATCTCGTGCTAGCGATTTCAGCCCTGGGAAAAGTCTCTGAGTATCTAGTAGATAGGGTAGGTAAGAAAGCTTATGGGGTGTTAGCTTTCATAAGTCGAGGTATAGAGTTTAAGAGATGCGAGGTAATGATGCAGCTCTATAAAACTCTGGTTAGGCCACACTTGGAGTACTGTGTCCAGTTCTGGTCGCCTCACTATAGGAAGGATGTGGAAGCATTGGAAAGGGTACAGAGAGATTTACCAGGAAACTGCCTGGTTTAGAGAGTATGGATTATGATCAGAGATTAAGGGAGCTAGGGCTTTACTCTTCGGAGAGAAGGAGGAAAAGAGGAAACATGATAGAGGTATACAAGATATTAAGAGGAATAGATAGAATGGATAGCCAGCGCCTCTTTCCCAGAGCACCACTGCTCAATACAAGAGGACATGGCTTTAAGGTAAGGGGTGGGAAGTTCAAGGGGGATATTAGAGGAAGGTTTTTTTACTCAGAGAGTGGTTGGTGCGTGGAATGCACTGCCTGAGTCTGTGGTGGAGGCAGATACTCTAGTGAAGTTTAAGAGACTACTAGACAGGTATATGGAGGAATTTAAGGTGGGGGGTTATATGGGAGGTAGGGCTTGAGAGTCGCCACAGCATTGTGGGCCGAGGGGCCTGTACTGTACTGTACTATTCTATGTTCTAAGTTATCCACATGATCAATGCCTCTCATCATCTTATACAACTCTATCTGGACACGTCTCATCCTCTGTCACTTCAAGGGGAAAAGGCCGAGTTCACTCAGCTTATTCTCATAAGGCATGCTCCCCAATCCAGGCAACATCCTTGTAAATCTCCTCTGCACCCCTTCAATAGTTTACACATCCTTCCTATAGTGAGATGACCAGAAATGAGCACAGGACTCCAAGTGGGGTCTGACCAAGGTCCTAATTGGCAGCAACATTACCTCTTGGCTCCTAAACTCAATCCCACAATTGATGAAGGCCAATGCACCATATCCTGTCCGGTCCCGGTGACTTATTCAACTTGATGCTTTCCAAAAGCTCCAACACATTCTCTTTCTTAATGTCTATATGCTCAAGCTTTTCAGTCTGCTGCAAGTCCTCCCTACAATTGCCAAGATCCTTTTCCATAGTGAATACTGAAGTAAAGTATTCATTAAGTAACTCCGCTATCTCCTCCGGTTCCATACACACTTTTCCACTGTAACACTTGATTGGTCCTATTCTCTCACGTCTTATCCTCTTGCTCTTCACATGCTTGTAGAATGCCCTGGGGTTTTCATTAATCCTGACTGTCAAGGCCTTCTCATGTCCTCATCTGGCTCTACTAATTTCATTCTTAAGCTCCTTCCTGCAAGCCTTATAGTTTTCTAGATCTCTATCATTACCTTGTATTTTGAACCTTTCGTAAGCTTTTCTTTTCTTCTTGACTAGATTTTCAGCAGCCTTTGTACACCATGGTTCCTGTACCCTACCACTCTTTCCCTGTCTCATTGGAATGTATCTATGCAGAACACCACGCAAATATCCCCTGAACATTTGCCACATTTCTGCCATACATTTGCCTGAGAACATCTGTTCCCAATTTATTCTTCCAAGTTCCTGCCTGATAGCTTCATATTTCCCCTTTCTCCAATTTCCCCTTTCACTTCCCACAGTAGCCTGGGGTACATCTCATCTGTTCCCGGTGACTTATCCAACTTGATGCTTTCTAAAAGCTCCAGCACATCCTCTCCCTTAATATCTACATTCTCAAGCTTCTCCGTTCACTGTGAGTCATTCCTACAATCACCAAGATCCTTTACCATAGTGAATACTGAAGCAACGTATTCATTAAGTACCTCTGCCATCTCTTCCAGTTCCATACACGCTTTTCCACTGACACATTTGATTGATCCTATTCTCTCATGTCTTATCCTCTTGCTCTTTACATACTTGTAGAATGCTTTGGGGTTTTCCTTAATCCTGTCCGCCCAGGTCTTCTCATGGCCCCTTCTGACTCTCCTAATTTCTTTCTTAAGCTCCTTCCTTCTAGCCTTATAATCTTCTAGATCTCTATCATTACCTAGTTTTTTGAACCTTTGGTAAGCTCTTCTTCTTGACTAGATTTACGACGGCATTTGTACACCATGGTTCCTGTAGCCTACCATCCTTTCCCTGTCTCATAAGAATGTACCTATGCAGAACTCCATGCAAGTATCCTCTGAACATTTGTCAGATTTCTTCCATACAGTTCTCTGAGAACATCTGTTTCTAATTTATGCTTCCAAGTTCTTGCCTGATAGCCTCATATTTCCCCTTACTCCAATTAAATGCTTTCCTAATTTGTCTGTTCCTATCCTTCTCCATGCTATGATAAACGAGATAGAATTGTGATCACTATCTCCAAAATGCTTTCTCACTGAGAGATCTGACACCTGACCAGGTTCATTTCCCAATACCAAATCAAGTACAGCCTCTTGTAGGCTTATCTACATATTCGTGTTAAGAACCCTTCATGAACCCACCTAACAAACTCGACTCCATTTAAATCCCTCACTCTAGGGACATGCCAATCGATATTTGGAAAATTAAAATCTCCCACCGCACAAACATAGAAACATAGAAAATAGGTGCAGGAGTAGGCCATTCGGCCCTTTGAGCCTGCACCACCATTCAGTATGATCATGGCTGATCATCCAACTCAGAACCCTGTACCTGCTTTCTCTCCATACCCTTTAGCCACAAGGGCCATATCTAACTTCCTCTTAAATATAGCCAATGAACCAGCCTCAACTGTTTCCTGTGGCAGCTATTAACAACCCTGTTATTACACCTTTCCAGAATCTGTCTCCCTATCTGCTCCTCGATGTCCCTGTTACTATTGGGTGGTCTATAAAAAACACCTGGTAGAGTTATTGACCCCTTCCTGTTCCTAACTTCCACCCATAGAAACTCCTTTTCTGCAGCCATGACACTATCTCTGATCAACAGTGCCACACCCACATCCCTTTTGCCTCCCTCCCTGTCCTTTCTGAACCATCTTAAGCCTGGCACTCAAAGTAACTATTCCTACCCTGAGCCATCCAAGTCTCTGTAATGGCCACAATATCATAGCTTCAAGTACTGATCCACACTCTAAATTCATCCGCTTTGTTCATAATACTCCTCGCATTAAGATAGAGACATCTGAAACCATCATTCTGAGCGCATTTCTTCTCTATCACCTGCCTATCCTTCCCCCCCACCCCCCCGCACTGTCTCCAGCTTCCTCTATTTGTGAGCCAACCGTCCCTTCCTCCATCTCTTCAGTTTGGTTCCCACTCCCCAGCAGTTCTAATAGCATCCCCGCCAGGATATTGGTCCCCCTGGGATTCAAGAGCAACCCGTCCTTTTTGTACAGGTCACTCCTGCCCCAAAGCCATGCATTTATCCTCCACCTCACTCTATTCTTATACTCACTGTCACGTAGCACATGGTTGAGCAAATGTAATGTTTGCAATCAAGTGGCCTGGTTTACAATATGTAAGTATTTTGCTGCCTGTACAATGCATCTAATCAAGTGATTCACACTGAACAGTCTCCAAATTCTGTTGTGTTTGATCAAGTTTAATTCCCATAAGCTTGGGATATTATCCAGAGGACGTGCAGATAATTACTCAATTGCACTCATGATTACTCAGCATATGTTCAGGCTGATGAAACACCAAGTGCTTACTAGCCACAAATTACTCACTATGAATTCTAGTCCTCAGCCTTGTAGATGAAAAGTGGTTTTCAATTTTGATGAAGCTTAAATAAGAATTTGTTAACCATATGCTTACATCCACAAGTGTACGCATCCTTTGAATCCGACCTTAGTGGGGTAGCCCCTCAAAGATCCACACCCAATTAAATAGATAAAAATAGCTGTACTTGGTGAAAATTTCCCATGGCCTTATTGTTACTTAAAGCTGGCACCATTCTCAACAGTGAGGCCCTTTGCAGTGTTAAGGTATTCTTTTCCAGTATCAGTTAGTTAAGTCCCCTGGTCTTGATGGGATGCATTCCAGGGTACTGAAAGAAATAGTGGAAGTTATAGTAGATGCATTTGTGATAATTTATCAAAATTCTCTGGATTCTGATGACATGAGATTGGTGGTGTGAATAGTGTAGAAGGTTGTAAGTTACAACGGGACATTGATAGCATGTGAGCTGGGGAGAAAAGTGGCAGATTTGAGTTCAATCCAGAAAAAATTTGAAGGGTTGGTGCTGGCCTTAACTATTAAACAATTGATTTTTAAAAATTGTTTAGAAAGTAACATGTTTAAAAACATTTAACTTAAGCTAAAATAATTTTTAAAATAGCAAAGAAACCAACATTTCCCTTGGAACCTCAGAACCTGTTCAGCCCCTGGATAGGTAAAATCTGATACATTATTTTAACAGATTCCCAAATAAAAGTGCTGGAATATTCCTACAATGTTGCATGAGATCCCAGAAAGGGTTTGTGGGGAAATGCCAAATGCGGAGCTGCTTGAAACTTCCCCACAATTTCCAACTAGCTCACCACTGTGCAAGGGAAAGCCTGCTCCGACAACAGTATAGTAATTCCAATGAACTGGAGCACCAGCCACTGTACCTCCATTCAAGAAACATGAACTGACTGCCATATGAAAACCTTCGCCTATTCCTAAACCTCAATTTCACATCCATTGTGTGATGACAATGATGCCAGTTCCTTCTACCTCATGTCACAATTGAAAACTATTTCACATCATGCAAGGAAAGTGAACTGATCAAAAACTCCATAAAAAGACAGATCAGTGTAAAATATATGTAGGTAATGTTCAGTCAGTAGAAGAAAAGGTTTAAATTGTTCTGACAACTGTGAAATAAGCTTCATTGAAGGAGCATTTCAAAGATGATAAATCTAAATTCCCATGATATCTCAGAAGAGTGGCATAGTAATTAAATGATTTTGTTAGCTGCAGATTATAGACCTAATTTACTTACTTCATAAGCTGTCATGCAGCTTTATAGATAAGGTTTTGAAAATTCGAGTTCTATTTTAAGCAATAAAAGGATTATTACTTATTCCCCTGCTTTGTTAAATAACACTATTCAATGACATTATGCACAAATAAGCATAGTTATTTACTTAGGTTACTCAATTAATATACATAAGTTGCTGGCATGTTAATGTTACTCTAGTTTATTCATTTCACTCTCTACTTTGCTCTGAATGCCAACAGCAGGAATACAGGGGGAAACAGGGCCAAAAAAATTGCTACATATTCATTTCGTTATATACTGTGGTCTTTTGCCACAGCACAAATCGAGAATGAGAGCAAAAATGCCTTTGACGATGCTTTGTGGGTTTTTAAGAGCTGTTTAAAGTTTGTCATTTATTGCATTTGGGGCAAACAAAATCTTCCACTGAGTACAACATATTTGGTAAGCTTTAATGCTATATTTCCAAATGCCACTTGCTGGAACATTATGTGACCAAATTAACCTTGTAGTGATTCTGTTAGAACATCTCCAATAGAATAAAAATAACCATCATTGTATGATAAGGGCTCAAATATACAAAAGCAAATGTAACAAAAGCATGTAAATTACTCTGAAATTACTTGTAGAACCTCACCATAGTTGTGAAGGCAGTGCTCACAACTATCCTCCAGTGGACTGAAAAGCTGGAGCATGTAGATATTAAGGACGAGGATGTGCTGGAGCTTTTGGAAAGCATAAAGCTGGTGAAGTCACCAGGATTGGATGAGATGTATCCCAGGCTACTGTGGGAGGCAAGGGAGGAGATTGCTGAGCCTCTGGCGAAGATCTTTGCATCATCAATGGGGACAAGAGAGGTTCCGGAGGATTGGAGGGTTGTGGATGTTGTTCCTTTATTCAAGAAAGGGAGTAGAGATAGCCCAGGAAATTATAGGCCTGGGAGTCTTACTTCAATAGCTGGTAGGTTGATGGAGAAGATCCTGAGAGGCAGGATTTATGAACATTTGGAGAGGTATAATATGATTAGAAATAGTCAGCATGGTTTTGTCAAAGGCAGATCATGCCTTACAAGCCTGATTGTATTTTTTGAGGATGTGACTAAACACATTGATGAAGGTAGAGCAGTAGATGTAGTGTATATGAATTTCAGCAAGGTATTTGATAAGGTACCCCATGCAAGACTTATTGAGAAAGTAGGGAGGCATGGGATCCAAGGGGACATTGCTTTGTGGATCCAGAACTGGCTTGCCCACGAAAGGCAAAGAGTGGCTGTAGACGGATCATATTCTGCATGGAAGTTGGTGACCAGTGGTGTGTCTCAGGGATCTGTTCTGGGACCCCTACTCTTTGTGGTTTTTATAAATGTCCTGGATGAGGAAGTGGAGGGATGGGTTAGAAAATTTTCTGATGACAGAAAGGTTGGGGGTGTTGTGGATAGTGTGGAGGGCTGTCAGAGGTTACAGTGGGACATTGATAGGATGCAAAACTGGGCTGAGAAGTGGCAGATGGAGTTCAACCCAGATAAGTGCAAAGTGGCTCATTTTGGTAGGTCAAATATGATGCCAGAATATAGTATTAATGGTAAGACTCTTGGCAGTGTGGAGGATCAGAGGGATCTTGGGATCAGAGTCCATAGGACATTCAAAGCTGCTGTGCAGGTTGACTCTGTGGTTAAGAAGACATATGGTGCATTGGCCTTCATCAATCGTGGGATTGAGTTGAGGAGCTGAGAGGTAATGTTATAGCTATATAGGACCCTGGTCAGACCCCACTTGGAGTCCTATGCTCAGTTCTGGTCACCTCACTACAGGAAGGATGTGGAAACCGCAGTAAGGGTGCAGAGGAGATTTACAAGGATGTTGCCTGGATTGGGGAGCATGCCTTATGAGAATAGGTTGAGTGAACTCTGTCTTTTCTCCTTGGAGTGACAGAGGATGAGGGGTGACCTGATAGAGGTGTACAAGATGATGGCATTGATCGTGTGAATAGTCAGAGGCTTTTTCCCAGGGCTGAAATAGCTAGCATGAGAGGGCACAGTTTTAAGGTGCTTGGAAGTAGGTACAGAGGAGATGTCAGTAGTAAGTTTTTTATGCAGAGAGTGGTGAGTGCGTGGAATGGGCTGTCGGCGATGGTGGTGGAAGTGGATATGATAGGGTCTTTTAAGAGACTCCTGGATAGATACATGGAGCTTAGAAAAATAGAGGGCTATGGGTAATCCTAGTTAATATCTAAGGTAAGGACATGCCTGGCACAGCTTTGTAGGCTGAAGCGCCTGTATTGTGCTGTAGATTTTCTATGTTTCTATGTTTAGGTTTTAATATTATTGAAGAAATCTACAAATAACATCAGAGGTATCATTTGTTTGTAGGCCATGGACAAGACAAGAAGATAGACGAATGTTAGCAACCCCAGGAATACAAGTATAGGTGGACGAAAGACTCAATTCCCAGCATTAAAAGAGAAACGTATTATTAATGATATGCAATGACCTATGTTGGCATGTGCTGACTGTGAGTGTAATTTCAGAATTAATGCCTGAAACTTTGAGTTTTTTTAATATATTCCCAAAAAATATTTTACATGTGAGCCACATACGGGTGCTCTAATAAGTAATTCAGTCTGCCTCTGTCAATTTGCTGCCTGCCAGTGAAAGTCCCCCATGACTACTCCCTGCCATTGGCTGAGGAGCGGCTCACAATGTAGATTTTGTCCATCTAGAGCAGGGGCTGCTTACCTTTTTTATGTCATGGACCAATACCATTAAGCAAGAGGTCCGTGGACCCCAGATTGGGGACCCCTGATCTGGAGGTACGGTGGGTATGATCTTCATTGCTGTAGGAGGAATACAGGGAACAGCAGGAGCCATTACACATGGTATTCTTGACTTCAATTAAACTTTTAACTGCACTAGTCAGGAAGGGTTGTGGAACACTTTCATCAAATTTGGTTGCTCCTAGAAATTTGTCTCCAATCTACACTGGCCTCTAGACCATGGCTCTAACCAATTTGTCTACAACAGAATCAACCTCAGTGAAGACCAGTGTCATTTATTGGTGCATCAATTTTTCTTTCTTTATTACTACAGTATTACATCTCATCTGCAACAAACTTCCTCAAAAAACTTTATAACTTTATAACTAATGGGAAACTGTTCAACTTGTGACAATGATCTGCAGAACTACAGTACTCTGAGTCTCAGTGACTGAGCTGCAGCATGCAGTTGATGCATACACTCATGCATGCTCAAAAGCTTAATTCAAAGCCTGTGCTGATTCCTTGACCAAAGCCTTCGAGACCAAAGAATTCAACCTACATGCTCTTACTACACTACACATCTATCGGGCAAGGTAAGTGAATGGTGAGGCCTTGGAAAATGTGGACCACCTTTAAAAAAAGATAGATATTAATGGTATTTATCATCGCCTTTGGTTAATTGAGCAAAAGGGTGTGTGAAGATTAAGACCTCTTGTCCTTACAAAACATAATCATGGTTGATTGAGCAGCAGGGATCCCTGACCTCCTATCTGCTGCTGGACTACCTGCAGCATCATCTCTGGGATCTGGGAAAGTACCAACGATGCTGACTAAAAATCTCCCAACTTCACTGTACCAATCCAATGTCATCTCTGCCCTACCTGTGGAAGGGTGGTTCACAAGTTGGCCCCAATAGCCACTTTAGAACCTGAAAAATTAGAGTGAAAGCAAATCGTCCTCAATTCCAAGGAACTGCCCAAGAAAAAAAAAAGGTGGCTTTAAGTTGCATTCGTTGATAGTGCACATACCCAAGTTCAAGCATCTGGTGGCACTTCCTCTCCACCCAGAACCCTGAGGCTAGGCACAGCTCAAATGGCAGCTATAAATTTGCTGATGACACAACTATTGTTGGCAGAATTTCAGATGGTGATGAAGTGGCATACAGGAGTGAGACAGATCAGCTGATTGAGTGGTGTTGAAATAACAGCCTTGCACTCACTGAAGGTAAGACCAAGGAATTGATTGCGTAGTTCTGGGAGGGGAAGTCAAGGGAACATACCACAGTCCCCACTGAGGGATCAGCAGAGGAAAGGATGAGCAGGTCAAATTGCTGGTGTCAACGTATAACCATATAACAATTGCAGCACGGAAACAGGCCATCTCGGCCCTTCTAGTCCATGCCAAACGCTTACTCTCACCTAGTCCCACCGACCTGCACTCAGCCCATAACCCTCCATTCCTTTCCTGTCCATATACCTATCCAATTTTACTTTAAATGACAATATCGAACCTGCCTCTACCACTTCTACTGGAAGCTCGTTCCACACAGCTACCACTCTCTGAGTAAAGAAATTCCCCCTCGTGTTACCCTTAAACTTTTGCCCCCTAACTCTCAACTCATGTCCTCTTGTTCGAATCACCCCTACTCTCAATGGAAAAAGCCTATCCACGTCAACTCTATCTATCCCCCTCATAATTTTAAATACCTCTATCAAGTCCCCCCTCAATCTACTACGCTCCAAAGAATAAAGAGCTAACTTGTTCAACCTTTCTCTGTAACTTAGGTGCTGAAACCCAGGTAACATCCTAGTAAATCTCTCAACTCTCTCTATTTTGTTGACATCTTTCCTATAATTCGGTGACTGGAACTGTACACAATACTCCAAATTTGGCCTTACCAATGTCTTGTACAATTTTAACATTACATCCTAACTCCTATAGCCAATGCTCTGATTTATAAAGACCAGCATACCAAAAGCTTTCTTCACCATCCTATCCACATGAGATTCCACCTTCAGGGAACTATGCACCATTATTCCTAGATCACTCTGTTCTACTGCATTCTTTAATGCCCTACCATTTACCTACCATAACATCTCTGAAGATCTATCCTAGGGCCAATATAGTGATGCATTTACAAAGAAGGCAGCAGCTGTATTTCATTAGGGGCTTGAGGAGAACTGGTATATCACCAAAGCCTCTCATGAATGTCTACAGATGTACCTAGTAGAGCAGTCTAACTGGCTACATCACTGTCTGGTATGGGGGGGGGGGGGGGGTGGTGGTGCTACTGCTAGGGATTGAAAAAAGCTGCAGAAAGTTGTAAACTCAGCCAGCTTCATCATGGGCACTGGCTTCACTAGCACTGAGGTCACCTTCAAGTGGCCTAATTCTGCTCCTATAGCTTATGGTCTTATAAGTTAGATACAGAGCAAATCTCCTTCCACATATTGTGCTGTCATAGTCCCAAACAAGGGAACTATAGAGGCTCACTTGTCATTATGCACGACAGAGTCTTAAGAGCAGCATAAAGGGCACTTGATACTGAGGGCAATGCAGATGACAGGAGCTCTGAAGGATAAAAGTAAAGCATGTTTGAAAGGACCTTTATTGTAGAGAGAGCAATGACCAGTTCATATGCTGACAGATGTTGAAAGGTGAAAGGCCTTGATAGAGTGGATGTTTCCTATGGTGGGAGAGTCTAGGACCAGAGGACACAGCCTCAGAGTAGAGGGATGCCCTATTAGAACGGAGATGAGGAGGAATTTTTTTAGCCAGAGTGTGTTGAATCTGTGGAATTTATTGCTGTGGTTGCCAATTCTTTATGTATATTCAATACAGAGGTTATTAAATTCATGATTGGTCAGGGCATGAAAGGATACAGGAAGAAGGCAGGAGATTAGGGCTGAGAGGAAAATTGAATCAGCCATGACGAGATGGTGGAGCAGACTTGATGGGCCAAATGGCCTAATTCTGTTCCTATATCTTATGGTCTAAAAGGCAAGGACTCAAAAAGGCAGCATCCACCATTAAGGGCCCCCCTCACCCAAGACATTTGTTCTTCTCATTGCTGCCATCAAGGAGGAGCTACAAAAGCTTAAACTGCCACACTCAGTGATTCAGGAACAGCTTCTTCCCCTCTGCCATCAGATTTCTGAATGGACAACGGACCCATGAACACTACCTCACTACTTTTTGTTCTCTTTTTGCACTACTTATTTAATTTATTTTTTTATATATACTTCTTATTGTAATTCATAGCTCTTTATTATTATGTACTGTACTGTACTGCTGTTGCAAAACAATGAATTTCATGACCTGTATGTCAGTGACATTAAACCAGATTCTGATTCCGATAATTTTGTTTTGTCTTGGTCTCACTTATTCCTTCACTGTGGTTATTGAATCACTGCAATATTTCTTAACCTTTTTCTCAAAATATTTCCTCTGTTCTCTTTCTATAAATGCTGTCAATCCTGCTGAGCATTTCCTTAATTACAAAACTTTGCTTCAAGTATTGAACATTTAAATTATTTTGTTTTTATAGCAGTTTTTGTAACACAGCAAATCAGGGGTCTTGATTAATAGAGCTAACCCTGGTACTAGTGGGGGTGGGGGGGGGGAGGAAAATAGGGCTATTTTCCTAGAAAACCATTCTTATCACCATTTTCTATAAAGTGAAGCTGCGTCATCTGTGGATACCTCAAAATATGCAAGATGAAAAATAATTTGGTTTATTTACTTTATTTCCAATAAGTTTTGTGAAAGTGAATTTTATTTCATATCTCAGATTTTTGGGTAGTGATTTGTAAATTTTGTGAGGGCGGATTTACTTTTCCTAAACAACCATAATGCTGGGGGTTGCCACCATAAAAGCCCTTTAAGTCGGTCATGGTACATTGTAGTAAGTTAGAAATGGAGGCTTCTTTTCTTTGTCTGCTTCTGTTGTTTTGTGAACATAACAGTATTGCTGACACTTAGATAATTTCTGAAATGTCCAAGTAAGGCATTCATTGTTAACAGTGAACACTTCAAAAACACAAACATGTTTGATAATTTTAATACCTCTTTTAAATATCCATGTTTATTCAGCTCTAGTTTTCTTTCTGCACAATTTGAGATTGTGAAGGAAGTTATTTGTGGTGAGTAGTGCCATATTTAATAGTGAGCGAGGCCAGTCTGAATTTTCTGCAGAGCATGAAATTGGGGGAACCATTACTTATGATAAGTAACACAAGATTTAAAAACCAAACGTGGCCTGTAGGGACCTACTGTAGGGCTTGAGGTTGCAGGAGCAGTTCAATGTGGTTAGCAGTGATAGATTTTAAAAGTGAGTGGGGCCTGATATTACTTTCTGCAGAGCTTGAAATTGTTTGGGTTATTAGGTACTTGGCAAGGGCCAATAAAAAGAACTTGGTTTTAAGGGGAGTGGCCATTGTGTAAGCGGGCAGATTTAGAATGGGGAACTGAGGCTTCAGCACAAGAGGCTTCAGCCAGGAGAGGCAGAGGAGAGATTGAGGTCTCTGTCAAGTTTCTCTTTCTTTCTTTATTAGTTCCCCTAACTAGAATAGTGAGAATGAATCCTAGGTCAGCATTGTGTTCCTCATGTAAGATGTGGGAGATCTGAGAGATCTCCAGTCTTCCTAATTGCTATATCAATGAGAAGTTCATCTGGGAGCAGCTCCTTACAGACTGTGTTAGGGAACTGGAGCTGGAGCTGGATCTGGATGATCTTTGGCTTTTTTGGGAGAATGAGGTAATAGATAGGAACTACAGAAATGTAGTCACATAGTTGCAGGAAGCAGCCAGCTGGTTGGCTGTCAGGAGATGGAAAGGGAATAAGCAGATAGTGCAGAGGACTCCTGTGGCTGTTCTCCTCAATAGCAAGTATACTGTTTTGGATAGAGTTGGGGAGGGGAATGGTCTATAAGGGGAATGGTGTTTGGCTCTATGGCTCAAAGGGGAAGGGGGGATAAGAGGAATGCAGTGGCGATAGGGGATTCGACAGAGGAATAGACAGGAGTTTCTGTGTATATGAAAGACTCCCGGATAATATTTTGCCTCCCAGTTGCCAGGGTCAGGGATGTCTCACAAGGCAGAAATCATGGTAGCTATTGGTTTGAATGGCATAGGTAGGAAAGGTGATGAAGTCCTAAAGAGAAAATATAGAGAGTTAGGTAGAAAGCTGAAAAGCAGGACTTCAAAAGTATTTTGGATTGCCGCCTCTGGATTACTGCCTGTGCCTCATGCTAATGAAATTAAGAATAGGATTATATGGCAGATGAATGTGTGGCCTAAGAATTGGTGCAGGCATCAGGGTTTCTGATATATGGTTCACTGGGAACTTTTCTGCACAAAAAGACTGGTTAAATCTAAACTTGATGGGTCCAATATCCTCATGGGCAGGTTTGCAGGAGTTGTTGGGCAGGATATAAATTAGATTGTCAGGGAGACAGTAACCAGAGTGATAGGTCAGAGCAATTGCTGTAAAAATAGATGCAGTGTATACAGAGACTGTGAGGAAGAATAGGTAATGGACAGGGCATAATTACAGTCAGCTGGATGGGTTCAAATATGTTTATTTTAATACATAAAGTATCAGGACAGGGATGATGAAATTAGAGCATGGGTCAGTAATGTGAACTAGGATCAGAGACTTACCTGTGCAAGGGCAGGAATGGCTGCCAGAAGTTCCAGGGTTTAGATGTTTGAAAAGTGACAGGGAGGGAGATAAATGAGGTGGGGGAGTGGCACTGCTAATCAGCAGTAGTATCACAGCTACAGAAAGAGGGGACGCTGTGGAGGGATTCCCTACTGGGTCAGCATTGGCGGAATTCAGAAACAGGAAGGGACCAATCATTCTACTGGGAGTATTCTATAGACTGCTTCAGGCAACATACAGTAGACAGAGGAGCAGGTTGAGAGGCAAATTTTGGAAAGGTGCAAAAACAACAAGGTTGTTATGGATGACTTTAACATCCATAATTATAACAGGCACCTTGCTATTGCAAAAGATTTAGACGGGACAGAATCTGTTAGGTGTGTCCAGGAAAATTTCCGGATACAAAATGTGGACATTATATTGTCCTTGTGCAACTGGATCCTCGATTTCCTTACTTGCAGATCACAGTCAGTTCAGATTGGTAACAACATCTCCTCCACAATCTCCACCAGCACAGGTGTAGCACAAGGCTGTATGCTCAGCCCCCTGCTCTACTTGGTTTGTACGACAGCTCCAATGCCATATTTGCTTGCTGATGAAACAGTTGTTTTTGGTTGAATCAACTATGGTGATATATAGGAAGGAGACTGAAAATCTGGTTGACTAATGCCACAACACCCTCTTACTAAACGTCAGCAAAACCAAAGAGCCAATTATTGACTACAGGAGGAGGGAACGAGAGGTCATGAGCCAGTCCTCTTCAGGGCATCAGAGATGGAAAGGGCCAGTTGCTTTAAATTCTTTGGCTTTATCCGTTCACAGAATCTGTCCTGGGTCCAGCATGTACTGTAAGTGGTTGGTATCTGTCTGTCTTGAAGGACAATGGGCGATGATGATTATCATCACAAGCCTGGGCAGAAGGTCTGGAGATCCTGAGATGCCCAGATGTCATTTTCCTCCTGTCAGCCTCACCAGTGCAGCCCAAAGGAGAGCTTAAGAAGCAATACTTTTGGCACCAGCTCGGCTGCAGGAGCTGCTGGAAGGATGCTCAATGACGTCCAGCCACCTTAGAGGCTCCACTCCGGATTTGCTGTCTGGGTTTATTCCCGTAGCCTTCGTCTCTACCAAGGCTGCCCACAAGGAAGTGGGACTATTTACTCATAGCTGGGGATCTGTTTCATAAGCACCAGGGCACGTCCACATACTGGTGGGTCTCTGAGCTACATGTGCAGGGGCCAGACCTCTCCCTGTCCTCTGTAGTTCAACCTGAGTCTGAAAGGAGTTCGGTTTCTGTATGTCGCCAATGAGAAGGCATTACATAAGGTGTGCGGTTGGAGAGGCTGTGTACTGGCAGGAAGTGACTTACGTATTCAGCTCTGCTTTTCACAAGACTGCTAGCCGGTGGTGGAAGCTGAAAGTGAGAGCAACAAGCACTGCCCACTACACTACCACACTAGACACAACAACCATTTTGACACCATGTTCTCTAAATACCATTAAAAAAAGGCACAAAAGTGCTTCTACTTCCTTAGAAGTTTGTGAAAATTCAGCTTGCCATCTAAAACTCTGACAAACTTTTATAGATGCACAATGGAGACTATACTGAGAGTAGTTGCATTACAGCCTGGTATGGAAACTTCAATACCCTTGAATGGAAAAGCTGACAAAAAGTAGTGGATACAGCCCAGTCCATCGCAAGTAAGGCCCTCCCCACCATTGATCAAATCTACACAGTGCATTGTCACAGGAAAGCATCATCAGAGACTCCCATCACCCAGGTCATGCTCTCTTCTTGCTGCTGCTATCAGGAGGAAGGTACAGGAACCTCAGGACCCACAGCTCCAGGTTCAGGAACAGCAATTACCCCTCAACCATCACGCTCTTGAACGAAAGGGGATAACTTCACTTGCCCCATCATTGAATTGTTTGCACAGCCCATGGATTCACTTCCAATGACTCTTTATCTCATGTTCTTGATATTTATTGCTTGTTTATTAATATTATTATTCTTTCTTTGCTTTTGTACTTGAACAGTTTGTTGTCTTTTTCATACTGGTTACTTGCCCTGTTGTGTGTGGCCTTTCATTGATTCTGTTACGGTTATTGGATTTACTCAGTATGCCTGGAAGAAAGCGAATCTCAGGGTTGTAGATGCTGACACATATGTACTTCAATTCACCTTGAACTTTGAACTTTTGCACATTGATTGTTTGTCAGTCTGTAGTTTTTTAAAATTGTTCTATTGCATTTCCTTATTTTACTGTGAATGCCTGCAGGAAAATTAATCTCAGGGGTCATATATAGTGACTTAAATGTACTTTGATTATAAATTTACTTTGAACTTTGGACAAGTTGACTAAAGGAGAGGCCATACTAGATGTGAAAAACAGGAATACGAATAGAATGAGGGTAGGACCAATCTGGAAGAAAAGAGGAAACATGTGCTTAGAGTCAGAGGAGGTAGTGAAGATCTTTAATGAATATACTGTGCTTCAGTATTCACCAGTGAGAGGGACCTTGACAAATGTGAGAAGAGTGTACACCAGGTTGATATGCTGTAACTTGTCAACTTTAAGAAAGCATGAGCTGGAACTTTTTAAAAAGCATCAGGATTGTTAAGTTCCAGGACTGGACCAGATAAACCCTATTTTACTATGGGAAGGGTTAGGAGAAACTGCAGCATCTTGGGTGATGATCTTTGCATCCTAATTGGCCACACGTGTAGTAGAAAAAGATT
Source organism: Hemitrygon akajei (assembly GCF_048418815.1). Lineage (NCBI taxonomy): Eukaryota > Metazoa > Chordata > Chondrichthyes > Myliobatiformes > Dasyatidae > Hemitrygon > Hemitrygon akajei. The sequence goes on from NC_133136.1 coordinate 76,820,216, forward strand.
GGAGGGTGGCAAATGTTATTCTTTTGCTCAGAAAAAAGGTAATTGGGATTCTTTAGCCAGAGGGTGGTGAATCTGTGGAATTCATTTCCCCAGATCTCAGTAGAAGCCAAGTCACTGGGTATATTTAAAGTGGAGGCTGATAGGATTTTGATTAGTAATGATGTCAAGGATAACAGAGAGGAGGCACGAGGATTGGGTTGAAAGGGATAATAGATCAGCTATGATTGAATGGCAGAGAAAACTTGATGGGCCAAATTGACCTCATTCTGCTCCTTTGTGTAGTGATCTTCTGGATAATCCTGGGAAATATAGACCAATGAGTCTTATGTCAGTAGTGGGAAAACTCTTTGAGATGATTCTTAAAGACAGGAATTATGAGGATTTGGAGAAGCATAGTCTGATTACGGATTGTCAGCATGGCTTTGTGAGGGGCAGGTCATGTCTCACGAGTCTGAGAGACTTTGAGAAAGTGATAAAACAGAGCAGTGTAAATGGATTTTAGTAAGATGTTTGATAAGATTCCTTATGATAGGTTTATTCAGAAAGTCAGGAGGCATGGGATCCAGGGAAATGTGATTGTGTGGATTCAGAATTGGCCTGCCCTCAGAAACCTGAGGGTGGTAGTGGATGGAGTATATCCCGCTTGGAGGTTGCTGATCAGTGACGTTCTGCAGGGATCTATTCCCTAGACCCCGGCTCTGTGTAATTTTTATAAATGATTTGGATGAGGAAGTGGAAGGGTGGGTTGGTAAGTTTACAGTTAACATCAAGGTTGAAGCTGTGGATAGTGTACAAGGTTGTCACAGGTTACAAGGGAACGTTGACTGAATGAAGATCTGAGCTGAGAAGTGGCAGATGGAGTTCAATCTGAAAATCTGTGAAGTGATATACTTTGGTAGGTCGAACTTGAAGGCAGAGTACGGGGTTAATGACAAGATTCTTAGTAGTGTGGAGGAGCTGTGGGATCTTGGGATCCACATTTGTAGATCCTTCAAAGTTGTTGCATTGACCCTGTAATTAAAAAGACCAAGGTAACATGTCTGAATGACTGGCGTCCTGTCGCATTCACCTCAATAATAAGCAAATGCATTGAGAGGCTGGTCAAGGACCCTGCAGCATGCTACCACCCACAATGGACCACCTATAATTCACCTACTGATCCAACTGATCGACAGATGATGCAATAGCCACAGTTCTTCACATCGTCCTTACACATCTGGAGAGGAGGGATGCTTATGTGGGAATGCTTTTCTTGGACTACAGTTCAGCATTCAACACCATAATTCCCTCCAGGCTCGACAAGGAGCTCAGACACCTCGGCCTTCACCCTGCCTTGTGTAGCTGGATCCTAGACTTCCTGTCAGATCGCCGGCAGGTGGTAAGAGTGGGCTCCCTCACCTCTGCCCCTCTGACCCTTAACACAGGTGCCCCTCAGGACTGTGAACTAAGCCCACTCCTGTACTCTCTGTATACCTATGACCGCGACGCTACCCACAGCTCCAATCTGCTAATTAAATTTGCTGACGACCCTACACTGATTGGCCTAATCTCAAATGATAATGAGGCAGTCTACAGAGAAGAAGTCATCACCCCGACACAGTGGTGTCAAGAAAACAACCTCTCCCTCAATGTCGCAAAAACAAAGGAGCTGTTGTGGACTACAGGAGGAATGGAGACAGGCTCACCCCTGTTGACATGAATGGATCTGGGGTTGAGAGGGTGAACAACTTTAAGTTCCTCGGCATATACATCACCGAGGATCTCACGTGGTCTCTACATACCGGCTGTGTGGTGAAAAAGGCACAACAGCGCCTCTTTCTCCTCAGACAGATGAAGAAGTTTGGTATGGGCCCCCAAATTCTAAGAACTTTCTACAGGGGCACCATTGAGAGTATCCTGACTGGCTGCATCTCTGCCTCGAATGGGAAGTGTACTTCCCTCAATCACAGGATTCTGCAGAGAGAGAGAGTGGTGCAGACAGCCCAGTGCATTTGTAGATGTGAACTTCCCACTATTCAGGACATTTACAAAGACAGGTCTGTAAAAAGGGCCTGAAGTATCATTGGGGACCCGAGTTACGCCAGCCACAAACTGTTCCACCTGCTACCATCCAGGAAATGGTATCACAGCATAAAAGCCAGGACCAACAGGCTCCGGGACAGCTTCTTCCACCAGGCCATCAGACTGATTAACTCACGCTGATACAATTGTATTTCTATGTTATATTGACAGTCCAGTTGTACATACTATGTATTATAAATAACTATAAATTGCACATTGCACATTTAGACAGAATGTAAAGATGTTTACTCCTCAATGATATGAAGGATGTAAGAAATAAAGTCAATCCAATCCAATTCAATTCAATTCAATTTATACGTTTATAAGGTGGTTAAGAAGTCAAATGGTATGTTCATCTTCATTAGTCAGAGAATTGAGTTCAAGAGCTGTGAGGTAGTATTGCAGATCTATAGAACTCTGGTTTGACCACACTTAGTGTTTATTTCTGGTCATCCCATTATAAAAAAGAAGCTTTAGAGAGGGTTCAGAGTAGATTTACCAGGATGTTGCTGGGTTAGAGAGCATATCTTATGAGGATAGGTTGAACAAACTAGGGCTTTTCTCTTTGGAGCAAAGGAAGATAGCAGGTGATGACAAAAAAGTATAAGATCATAAGCTGCATCAATAGATTCGGCAGTAGGAAACTTTCCCCCAGGTTGAAATTGGCTAATACAAGGGGGCATTATTTTAAGATGATTGGAGGAAGGTATCTAGGGATACCCTAATAAACCTGAACTGCTCTCTACATTTATACATTTGCTCTGGCACTTGGTTGACTTCACAGACGTATGATATTTCCTCAGATACCCTTTTTACATAAATGGTCAAAAAGCATTTCTGGAGGCACAGACCCCAGCTACCTAGAATTAATGCTATGAAGCTGACTTCCTTGAGTAACTTCAAAATTATTAGTAGATCAGTTATTTGATATGCTAAATAATATTATCCATCTGGTCTGCAGTTTTCTTTGAACTAAGCAACTTAGTCAGCTTGTCTGTTTGAAACAAGCCAAATTAAACAACTCATTATCTTACACTACACCTCTTCAGCATTAAAACTCATTCTACATGGCCACCAAGTCTGTGGCTCTATGTAGAGCTCAGTTACATAGCTGTGTTTTCAAATTTCAAACCGATTACTGCTTGCCATTTATACTTTAAGAATTGAAGACTGGCTTCCATTTATGACCAGAAGCTAAACAATGTATACTAGTTGTAAGTAAATTTCCAACTCTTTGATCTTATCAAGTGGCGGCTGCTGAGTGTAGATTGTGAACTTTGCAAAACATGACACCCACTTGCCCAGAAAGCAAATATTCATCACATTAAACACTGGATAAACTGATCACAGAGGCTGATAAGAATTTAGAGTCCATTCTTAAAAATGACATTTCAGGGTACGTGGAAGGACATGATAAAACAGGACAAATTAAGCTTAGTTTCATTGAGAGGATATCTTGCCTTTCCAATCTGCTAGAATTCAATTAGGAGGAAACAAGCAGGTTAGACTTATTTTGAATTTCAACAGTCCTTTGACAAAGTACTGCACATAAGGCTGCTAAACAAGAGCCATGGTGTTAGAGGCAAGGTTTGAGCATGGGTAGAAGATCGGCTAACTAGCAGAAGTCAGAGAATGGAGATAAAGGTGTCCTTTTCAGGATGGCTTCTGTGACTTGTGGAGTTCATCAGGGTTTGGTGCTTGGAACGCAATTTTTGACTTTATATATTAATCTGTATGAAGGAACTGATGGCATTATGACCAAGATTACAGGTCATAAGTAAGTAGTAGGGATAGGTAGTGTTGTGGAGGAAGGGAGTCTGCTGAAGGACTTGGACGGTTTGGGAGAGTGGGCAAAGAAGGTGGAATGCAGCATTGGGAAGTGTGAGGTTATGCACTTTGGTAGGAAGAATAAAGCTATATATTATTTCCTAAATGGGGTGAGTGGTACAAAAGAATTTGGTAATCCTTGTTCTGGATTCCTTTCAGATTAATTTGCAGACTGAGTTGGTAGTAAAGAAGGGACAAACAATGTTAGATACAAAGGATTCTGCAGATGCTGAAAATCCAGAGTAACACATACAAAATGCTGGAGGTACTCAGCAGGTCAGACAGCATCTATGGAAAGGAATAAACAATCGACGTTTCGGGCCGAGGCCCTTCCTCGGGTCTAGGTTTCAGCGCAAAACGTTGGGTGTTTATTCCTTTCCATAGCTACCTAAGCTGCTGAGTTCCTTCAGTATTTTATAAATGCAATGGTAGCATTCAGCTTGAGAAGACTAGAAAACAAAAACATGCATGTACTGCTGAGGTTTTAATCAATGATTAAGGTGTTGGTCTGATTGCACCTGGAAGATTGTGAGCAATTTTGAACCCATTTCTGAGAAATGATGTGATGGACCTTGAGAGGGTCCAGAAGAGGTTCGCGAGAATGATCACAGAAATGAAGGGCATATGAGGAGCGTTTGATGTCTCTGGGTCTGTACTTCATCAAGTTGAGAAGGATGGGAGGGGGTAGGGGGTGGTATCTCATTGAAATCTACCAGACTCTGAAAAGGTCTGGGTAGAGTGGATGTTGACAGGATTTTTCCATTAATAAAAGAATCTAGGATCTAAGGGCACAACTTGAGATAAAGGGTTGCTCTTTAAAATTGAGATGAGGAGGAATTTCTTCAGCAAGCAGGTGGTGAATCTATAGAATTCATTGCCATTGAGGGCTGTGGAAGTCAAGTCACTGGATGCATTTAAAACAGAGATTGTTTGGTTCTTGATGGTAAAGGAGTTAGTGGTTAACAGAAGAAGCCAGAAGAATGGGGTTGGAAAAACTATCAGCCATGATTGAACAGCAAAGCAAACAAGATAGACAATAGACAATTTACAATAGGTGCAGAAGTAGACCATTCAGCCCTTTGAGCCTGCACCGCCATTCTGAAATCATGGCTGATCATCTACTATCAATACCTGGTTCCTGCCTTGTCCCCATATCCCTTGATTCCCCTATCCATAAGATACCTATCTAGCTCCTTCTTGAAAGCATCCAGAGAATTGGCCTCCACTGCCTTCTGAGGCAATGCATTCCAGACCCCCACAACTCTCTGGGAGAAGAAGTTTTTCCTAAACTCTGTCCTAAATGACCTACCCCTTATTCTCAAACCATGCCCTCTGGTACTGGACTCTCCTAGCATCTGGAACATATTTCCTGCCTCCATCTTGTCCAATCCCTTAATAATCTTATATGTTGCAATCAGATCCCCTCTCAATCTCCTTAATTCCAGTGTGTACAAGCCCAGTCTCTCTAACCTCTCTGCGTAAGACAGTCCGGACATCCCAGGAATTAACCTTGTCTTACAGTAGATAGCCAAAGATTTAAAAAAATTGAGGTCCTTAAAAATATATCTTGAGAGAAAAAGTACCATGGAAATAAATATGATTAAATGCTGTCAAATCCCCTGGATCTGATGGCCTGAATTCTTCAATTATCAAACAAAATCCATTGAGTTGGCACTAGTGGCATTCTCATCTTCCTATATGTGCAATATTCTGGAAGAATGCCAGTGGATCAGAAAACTGCAAGTGCAATACTCCTTTTCAAAAAAGGAGAGAAAGAAATCAGAGGTCAACAAATTAGTTGAATATCAGCAGTTGTCATGATAAAGCCTTCTTAAGGAAGTAGTAGCAGAGCACTTTCAAAAGCATAAGATGATTAGACAGAATCAACATTGCTTAATAGAGGGAATTTGTGGAAGCAAATCTTATAAAAGTTTCTTTGAGGATGGAACTAACGTGGTAGGTCGAGGAGATCCAATGGATGAAGTGTACAACTTATACCTGTGATAAAGGTGGTCGCACTCCTAGAAAACTGTCATATTGCAATTCTCCATTCTGCGAGTTCTTGACAAAAATTGAGAAAATATATCATACCCTTTGTGTGTATTTGGTTATTTATTTCGGAAATAAATTCCATAAGAGCATATTTTTATTCCATATCACAATTATTTTGCATAGTGACTTGTGAATTTTGTAAGGGTAAATTTCTGTTACCTAAACTGCAATAACCTGGGGTACCTGTAGATGTTTCAAAGCTATCACATAAAATGTTTGTGTTCAGGGATGTTAGACGGGACTGGAGAGAAATGCCAATTATCTTCACTACAGCAGTGGTAAATGGAGGTAAGACGGAAACATGTAATTGGTGATGTGACGCAAGGATCAGGGTTGTGGCCTCAGCTATTTACAATATCTTCAAATTACCTTGATTAAGGGGAAGTAAATTGCTCTGAAGACTTAAGTTTAATATTGACAGGGAGTAAGAAAAATGATAGCAGAGGATTGAAAAAATATTGTGGTTCAGGATCAGTTCTAGTAGAAATTATGCTGTTTGGGAAGTGGAGGAATGCTTTAATTTTTTTCATTGTTCTGTGAGGTTCTTTATGACTTTGTTCTCTAATTGTCAGAGGCATCATCTAGAAAAACAGGGCTCTCATATGTAACCAGAAAACTTAACTCTATGTATTATATTTTGCACTTACACAATATCCAAAAGGTAACCACATATTTCATCTAATCAATATCCACAACTCAAGCCATATTTTTGCCAGTCTCCACTGTTAAATGTGACCTGCAGCAAAAATTCACTCTCAACATTAAAGCTCTCCGAGTATCATTCTACCTCAGCAATTTCCTTCAGCCCACAATCTGGAGACTTGCACAGCTCCTCTGCCATCCAGTTACTACTCCTTCTAATATCAGCTCCGGCTTTCTGCAGTTTCCTGCATACATTTGTTCATCTTATCCATTTTCCAAAACTTAATGAAGTTCTGACAATAGCTTAAAACTTCATGCTAACTGTTGCTCTTCCTTTTCATTTTAAACAAAACCTTTAATGAACTCCTCACTGCAAAGTCTGGACCAAAAATTAATCAAAATAGGACTAATTCAAGGAAAAATTCCTTCACTCAGAGGGTCCCAGATCTTTGGAATTTTGAAATGCTGAGTACTGCAAATGCTTTGACACTTAGCGTATTCAAATTAGTGATTGATAGTTCAAATAAGTGGAAAGTATTGAGGTCCAAGCCCAGCCGTGATTTTACTGAGTGGAACAGCAGACTCAAAGGGCCAAAATTCCAGTGTGATTCCTTTTTCATAGGGTCTTATGCACTCAATAAGTTGTACTGAGACATCTATCTGTGCAAAATATCCAGTATTACTATTTTTAAATGATAACTTGCTAGTTAATTACACATCCTCTCTTTATTGTACCTTCAAAATTCCAGGAAGTAATAAGAGGCATTGCTTTAACAGTCAGTGCTATTATGAACAAATCACGCTACTATGTTCTGTGTCAATTTGATATCTTGTCACCAAATTCTACTTAAAGAGCTGTTATTATGATTCATGTTTGAGCTGACAAACAAATTATCATCTTTAACATTCACTTTAAGAATGTAGTATTCTGATTATTTCCTCGCAATTACATCCCCACATGGATTTCTGCCTATTTCCTCTCATATGTTGTTAACTTTTAATCAGGTAAATTGTCCAAGGTAATTTGTCCAAATGCATATCAAACCATCAAAATTTTATGTCATTGATTAAAATAATTATTATAATTACTTTAATAATAGATATTTTGGCAAATATTTATATATTAAATGGTATTATTTATGTAAATGTATACCACTGACTATAAGAGTGGACATTATTAATTGACTGGTATATTCCTTCATAGTACTTGGAAAGTACTCAGCTCTCAAGTATAAAGGAGAAGAAAGCTTTTGAAAGACCTGTTATTATTGATAACTGCCTGCTTAACCTTCTCCTAGTTGAGCCAGGAACTGCATTTACAAATGTACAGATCAGGTGTAGTGATTAAAACGAAAAGCAACCACAAAAATGTATAAAATTACTTACATATACCCCATTACTCTAAGGATGGAGACACAAGAGTCTGCAAAAATTATAACGTGGATCAAAGAACAAACTGCTGGAGAAACTCAATAGGTCAGTCAGCATCTGTGGTGGGTGAGGGATGCTCATTCGGGTTGAGAAGCTGCTTTGATGATGCTTACCCATTCCTATCGAAAGCAAGCAATTTTAAATCGGTGGATTGGCCCAAGTTGCTGAGAGATTTGGAGTGATGCAATACATCACCACTGCACCAAGCACGTCCTCAGCCTGGGCATTAGTAAGGGAGACAAACAGTGTTATGCTTTATAATTCCATAAATTGATCAAAAGAAAGACATGGGAGCCCAGAATACTTGTGGACTTAAATTTTTATTTTAGTGAGGCGTGCACATATAGATATGGTGGTGTAATGACGTATGACATTCACGTACTACTTACATATAACCCATAATGAATTATGTAAACAAACAAAGAATGCTTAATCAAAATTTACAATATTACTCAAATATTAACCACCATACAAACAGGGTCGAAGAGTGAGAGAGGGGGGGGGAGACAAGCAATTGGGTCTCAAGTTGCTGCTAAATTACTTCACACTACTCAAAAAAGCAAACAATATTTAAATAAAATATATACATTACCAATTATTGCACAAGAATACATGCTTCTTATGGAGCAGTTTTTATGTTTTTTAAGAAGAGTATATCAAGAAAAAAGTAATAAATATGAATCTCAATTAGTGTACAATGCAGTTTTTTCCCCTTATTTTAATATCTGAATATATTAAGTAAGATTGGAGAAACCAGTGCATATTGTAATTATCTTGACACCAGTTAAAGATTTAAAAAATTTGTACTAAGATTTTAGAGTCCACAGGACAATCAATCAAATCAAACCTTGACAGATACAATTAAATGAAACATTAGTGTCACAAGATACTGTTCAATTATCATGATTGAGTTGTAAACTATATTTTTGTGATTGTATTCACTTGATATTTTCTAAAATACATATTTGTCTTTTTGATGTTGGACTTTTTTGTACTTCGTCTTTCCCTTTTGCTCTGTTCCCAATTCTAACTTGGTTCATTGTATAGATATAAATAAAAAGAAGCTGATGCAAGTGAATGGATTTGAAACCTTGCTGTACTGAATTTGGTTATTTTGAATATACACAAGATTGACACAGACTTTCCTATCATTTAATGTAATTTTGTTTAATTTAAAGCAATTACAAGTGAAACTAGGGACCGAATTAGATACATGACAGCTGTGGCAGGGTTTGTCCATTACTTCATTATTTCCTATAACGTGAAACCTAACAGCAGAAATTGCAATAATGCTTCACTCCCTGGTGAGGTCAATGCTTTTTATGCACACTTTGAAAGGGAGAATAACATACACCTGTGAACTCCCTACAGCTTCCTGTAACACTGATCTCTGTCTCAGAGGCCAATGCCTGAATATTCTTCAAGAGGGTGATGATGTACCTGGCCAGGTGCTGAAAACCTATACCACGTAACTAGCTGGACTCTTCAACGATATCTTCAACATCTCACTGCTGTAGTCAGAGGACCCCATGTTCTTCAAAAGGAAATCAATCATACCAGTCCCTAAGAGGAGCAGGGTGATCTGCCTCAGCAACTAACACCTGGCAGCACTCACACCTATTGTGCTTGAAGAGGTTGGTTATGGCTGGAATTAATCCATGCCTGAGCAAGTACCTGGACCCGCTCCAATTTGCCTGCACCATTTATAAGTTTGCCTTTGACAGCACTGTTGTTGTTGGAATCTCAGATGGTGACGAGGTGGTCTACAGGCGTGAGCTAGATCAGCACGTTGAGTAGTGTTGCAACAGCAGTCAGACCGAGGAAGTGATTGTGTGCTTCAGGAAGGGGAGGTCAGGAGAACACACGCCAGTCCTCACTGAGGGGTCAGCAGTGGAAAGGGTGAGCAGCTTCAAGTTCCTGGGCATCAACATCTCAGAGGACCTGTCCGGAGTTTAACACATTGAGGCACGCCAGTGGCTCTGCTTCATTTGGGGCCTGAGGAGTTTTGGTGTGTCACCAAAGATTCGTGCCAATTTCTACTGATGTATGGTGGTGAGCATTCTGAATGGATGCATCACAGCCTGGTGTGAAGCCTCTAATGCAAGGCATCGCAGGAGGCTATAGGAGGTTATGGACTCAGCCAGATCCATCACAGGCACAGCCCTCCCTCCCATTCAAGAAGCAGTGCCTCAAGAAGGCATCATCCATCATTAAAAACCCACATCATCTGGGACATGCCCTCTTCATATTATCACCATCCGGAGAGGGGGCACAAGACTCTGAAGACCCAGCTCAATGTTTTAATAACGGTTTCTCCCTAACCACTATTAGATTTCTGAATGGTCCATGAACTTTACTTCATTATTTATTTTTTGTGCTATTGACCTATTTTGTAATTAGTAGTTTTTTTAATGCCTTGCACTGTACTGCTACCACAAAACAGCAAATTTCACATCATATCTCAGTGAGAATAAATCTGATTCTGATTTATTATAGGTTGTATCTCTGCTCATTGCTCTACCATTATCATGTATTTTGGGGTCCAGATATCAGTAAGTTCTGTTTGATATTGGACTTGAATTTTGTTCTATAAATAAATAAAATTATCACCCCTAAAATCAGCCCTCAATTTATTTTTCTCTCTGCTATTACATTAGTTATTCAAATATAACTTTCAAGTGGCAGAGAAAGAAAGGATTGGATTATGTATATGCTTTCAAGCCAAGCCATGTAATGCAGACTCAAAAATTTGGTTGACATTGCCCAATCACTTAGATTCTTTCTCTCTTTCTTAAAAGAAGTGTGTATACAAAGAGGAGGAGAATATCTCTGGTGTATATGTCAATAGCAGTATATACAGAGGGTAAAATAAACAATATCAGAATCATACATAGTGTTGATCTACAAAGTATAAATTTGATATAGAATGTATAATTATCCTCTTATCAATTTATGAAGAAAGGAAGAACTATTAGAAATTTTTATATAAAAGAAAGGAAAAAAACACTATTCTGAACAGGGAAAAAAAAGGACTGGGCAGTCCATCCTGAGAGAAAAACCAAGAGAAGAGAGACTCTCTGATCGAATCTAAGGTTCTGAAAAAATAGCTGGAAGAGATTCTGTACAAAAATCAGATCATATGCAAGTATTGAATAAAAGGTCGCCAGATCTCTTCAAATTTAAAGGATGTATCCAATGTCCGACTTCTTATTTTCTCTATGCTTAAACAGGACATGATAGAGGAAAGCCAATAAAAGGCGGTAGCAGGGTTAGAGATTTTCTAAGTCCCCTGCTAAACTGTCTTATCTAAGGCCATGGATAGAGGAGATATAGATTTATATTAACAGCTGCACGGTAAGGACATTAAAAGTAGGAACCTCCTCCTTTTCAAGATTGTTTAATGATGTTTCCTATACACAAGTGTAAAGGAGACCGAAATAATTGTTACTCCAGACCTGATGCAATAATCACAATAATACAAACAGAAAATGGTGGAAAGGCTTAATAACACGGGAAACAAGAGTGGAGACAGAAACATTGTTTCCTTCCCCAACTGCCCGACTTGCTTTTTTTGTTCAAAGTATAGAATTATAGAGCAATACAGTATGGATACAAGTCCCCAACCCAACCTGCCCATCGTGACCACAGTGCCCACCCAGCTAGCCCCAGCATAGTCTGGAGTTTGGACTTGGCAATCAGACCATGACCCAAACCAACCTTGATAAGACATGCCTTTGACTCAGAGCAATGTAAAGTTGTCATTCCTGTTTGGAGGAAGGCCTCGGTAAATTGTAGAACAACTCTGAGAGCCATCTGCATTGTTAATAACTTTACTTATTCACTTTGGTCTGACTCAGGACAGAGATGACCCTTTCATTTCTGATATTTTAGAGTAATACAGTGAAAAGATACTATTTGTAACTTGTGTCAGTTACACCACAACTACTATAATTTAACCTACACTTTTGGCAATGAGGAATAATTGTCTATATGACCTATCATATTAGAAACGTTTACTGATAGGTCTGCAAACTCTGTCTGATTTATCAGCCATGACTGAATGGTGCTTTTAGAAAGTTGTTACCTTTACTCGGTCCTGAAGAAACACCCTTTTCAACATTTCTCATTCAGTAATTGTTTTCTTCCTGCACTTGTGTCATGGAGCTCTTATCACAAATGTCTCTGCCAATATCTCCTAGTGTCATGAAGGAGACAAGTGAACAAAAAGTGAATGACTACAACATAAGAGTAACAAACCAATCAGGCGTTAATCTTCCCCCAATGCCTTCCACCCCAATTCTCCCTTATGAATGTGCATCAGGAGACCATACCTTTTAAAAGATCCACAGTTGCTTTCTGTTGTTTTCCACTGACCTCCTATAACCTCTTAAAGAGAGAACACAGAACGCAAGACTCCAGTTTACATCATGGTATTGCAGAGAGTAGCTATTCCTTTTTAGAACGTTGCCTTTCTCTGTTCCGTCTTTGTATTATTGCTAAAATAGATATGGTGATATGGTGCAACTCAAACTACCTGCGTCTCAATATCACCAAGACCAAGGAGATGGTGGTGGACTTTAGGAGATCTAGGCCTCATATGGAGCCAGTGATCATTAATGGAGAATGTGTGGAGCAGGTTAAGACCTACAAGTATCTGGGAGTACAGTTAGACGAGAAGCTAGACTGGACTGCCAACACAGATGCCTTGTGCAGGAAGGTACAGAGTCGACTGTACTTCCTAAGAAGGTTGGCGTCATTCAATGTCTGTAGTGAGATGCTGAAGATGTTCTATAGGTCAGTTGTGGAGAGCGCCCTCTTCTTTGTGGTGGCGTGTTGGGGAGGAAGCATTAAGAAGAGGGACGCCTCACGTCTTAATAAGCTGGTAAGGAAGGCGGGCTCTGTCGTGGGCAAAGTACTGGAGAGTTTAACATTGGTAGCTGAGCGAAGGGCGCTGAGTAGGCTACGGTCAATTATGGATAACTCTGAACATCCTCTACATAGCACCATCCAGAGACAGAGAAGCAGTTTCAGCGACAGGTTACTATCGATACAATGCTCCTCAGACAGGATGAAGAGGTCAATACTCCCCAATGCCATTAGGCTTTACAATTCTACCGCCAGGACTTAAGAACTTTTTAAAAGCTATTATTAATGCTTTTTGAGATAGTGATTTAGATGCATATCATATTTTTTACTGAGTTAAGTATTGTATGTAATTAGTTTTGCTACAACAAGTGTATGGGACATTGGAAAAAAAGTTGAATTTCCCCATGGGGATGAATAAAGTATCTATCTATCTATCTATCTATCTATCTAGATACCACCAGAGGTGTAGAAATCTGAGCAATCATTCACAGAGCCATGGGCTCAGGGACAAATTGCCCACAAATTGGTCTTCTGTTGCATCCTGAGGCTCTGCTGACAGAGAAGATACACAAGGGAGCCTAACCCTGTATCCTACTAGATACAGAGAAACCTCTGGAGTTTGATTTAGCAATGGAGAGGATTTTTAGTCACACATTTGATAAGTGGCTGAAATTGCAGATTCTTATTTGCAATTGTGCTCTAAAACTACGTTGATACTTTTTCCAGGTAAAACCTTTTTTTCAAGCAGAGCAGACTCCAACTTTTGTATTAAACATATTAATACAATTTTCTAAAATATCCTCTGTAATGACTGAACATAAAATTAGAAATTTTATTAAAAAACGATATGAGCAAATGTAGACAATTGGCACAAATGACCAACAAATATATTGCTTTGTGGAAACGTGAAAGAAGTGTAATTTTTTTTTATCCTTGGAAATGTAATTGCAGGGTTGATCAGGGCTTCTGGGAGGTTTTATTTCCCCCAAAGGCAAATATAATGACATTTGGACCGCTGTACATAATCTTTAAGGTGTTCCTTGCACTTTTTAATTTTCTCTGTGGGAATTAGAATTTTTAAAATCACAATGCTCAATGACATATTCTTAAAAAAAAACCTCCCATTTTATTGCAGCTGCTTGGTAGCACAATTAATCCTGGCTGAAGGTTAATTATCACTTGTCTGACAAAGAAAAAGATTAATATGCTAATATTGATTGAACGTAGAGCCATCAGTATCAATCTGCTGTCATTATTATAGCAGTAATTCAATTTACAGCTGCTCTCCTGCGTATTTTTTCAGAGGGTTGTTTGATTATGTATGACATAGTCTACCTCTGAAAAATAAAGGGCAGGAAAAAAGACCCAGTGGTCCATTCAGACTTTACCTGTCACAATATTTATGTCACACTCAAAAAGCACTTGAGAGTCATAGTTTTACCACATGAAACATGTCCTTTGGCTCAAGTCATCCATGCTAGTCAGGTTACCTAGTGAGCTAGACACATAATCCCTCTGAACACTTCTCACTCATTTACTTATCCAAATGTCTTTTAATCTAAATGTTGTAATTGTACAAACGTTGTTTGTATTTGTCTCTACCACTTCCTCTGGCAACTCATTTCAAAATGTGACGCTTATGTTCCCTTTAAGTTTACCCTACTTACCTTAAAATCTACATATAATCTTAGACTCTCCTACCCTGGGAAAAAACTACAACCATTTACAGGCCTATCTGTATCCCTCATGATTTTATATCCCTTTTATAAGGTCAGCCCATTTCTCTATATATCTCAAGCACTCCACTCCAGATAACATTCTTGTGAATCTTTCCTGTATCCTTTCCAACTTAATGACACCCTTCCTATCGCTCAGCAGCCAGAACTGCACACAATAGTCCAAAGGTGGCCTTAAACATTTTGTACAGTTGTAACATGAGATCCCAACTCTTGCACACATGACCTCTTGGAGAACGCAAAGCAAGTCTGAAGACCTATTAAGCAAGAAAAATCTGAAAATACTTCTCTGGCTCTTATAGATGAGTTCCTTATTAAAAAGGAAAAAGACAAGCAGTCACGAGATCTGAGATCTTTTACCACTTTAGGATACCACAGCTATACATCCCTATAAAGTATTTTGAAGTGCATAAACTCTTGAAATGTAGGGTATGTGGCAGCTAATTCATAACCATGACACGTGAATTGCTGTGCCAATAATTGGATGTGCTCTATACTAATAGACAATGCCTATAGTCTCAGTGCAAAAGATACCTGTAAGAACTGTATGTATCACATGTTGTGACTTAGATATATAACACTGTAGCCACTTTATTAGGTACACCTGTACACCTGCTCATTAGTGCAAAAAATCAGTCAATCATGTGGCAGTAACTTAATGCATAAAAGCATGCAGACATGATCAGTTCTTGTTCAGGTCAAGCATCAAAATGGGGAAGAAATGTGATCTAAGTGACCTTGACTGTGAAATGATTGTTGGTGCCAGGCAGGGTGGTTTGAGTAACTCAGAAACTGCTGATCTCCTGGAATTTTCATGCACAACATTCATTAGTGTTTACTGGAATAGTGCGAAAAATGAAAAAAAAATTCAGTGAGTGGCAGTTCTGCGGGTGGAAATGCCTTGTTAATGAGAGCGGTCAGAGGAGAATGGCCAGACTAGCTCAAGCTAACAGGGTGGCAACAGCCAGTGCTCATGTTTTCCACGAACTAAACTTCAGAGGAACTATATGAAGATTGAGATGCAGATATTAATTTATAGAGTTACACTGTGCTCATGAATATGAACAATTAGTAATCATTTTTGTATCAAAGTTGGCCACTCCATCAATAAGGCTACACAACTGCAATAAGGGACTGATCTTATTGTTGTATTGGTGTCTAAAAGGGAGTCAATGGCCAATTTGGAACAATGCATTTATCAATTGACAGCTGTTGTTGATGATTTTCTGATTGCAGCAGAGAAATTGCTGGGGTCATCTATACAGATGTTCATTATAGGCAGTTGCATGAATGTATCTTGCCAGGCTGAAGTCACTCAGAGTGGGAGTGAGGGGAGAAGATGGTATGAGTTGTCGGTGAGTCAAAATCACCTTGTGTGGGTCATAGAGTGGTGACTCCGAAGATGTTACAAATGGGACTTCCATACTGGTAATGGAATTCTCTACATGAAAGTGGTGGTTTCAGGTTATGTGTTGATCTGGCAGTGATCAGGATACTGAAGACTGCAGCTGTCCACTGCCTGCTCCAGGTACAAGTAGCCAACTTGTACTTTCAAGAGAATCCATTTTAACTTCTTTTAGTCAGATATGAACAATTGCTTCCTGTTGGTTGACAGCTACTCACAATGTTTGGATGTGTTACCATTTAGATCATGCACTTTTACGAGAAGCACAGTGGAGGTTCTGAGATCAGTTTTGCAGCACAAGGATTCCCTGAGGGACTTGTTTCTGATAACAGGCCACAATTCAGGCTGGTTACATTTCTCCATCCAAATGGAGTCTGGCACAGCTTAATGAAATCCAGTTGGGAAGCCAAATGATCTGCCTGCACAGTGAGGGTCAGAATAACATGGCATTAAGAAGACAAGGGTTCCATGAGTCATTGGCTGATATTGCTTTGGCTTATGTACAGGGTCATCCCACTCTCCACTCTCCACAATAGTGGGTTCATCAGATCGCTCAGTGTATAGAATTGCTTGAGCTTAGTGCAACTTAACGTGGATGGACATGTGGTAGAAAATTAGAGGAGCCAAAAGTAATGGGAGAAGTCATATGGTCAAAGAACTTAATGTTCTGGCAAGATAGAGTCAGGACTAGATAGATGAAGTACTAGGAGCCAGGTATTAAATGGTGAAGATCAGAATCAGAATCAGGTTTAATATCACCGGCATATGTCGTGAAATTTGTTAACTTTACAGCAGCTGTACAAAGCAATACATGATAAATTTAGAAAGGGAAATAATTACATACGTACGTATATTATGTAGTTAAATTAAAATAAGTAGTGCAAAAACAGAGATTTAAAAGAAAGATTAATGAGGTAGTGTTCAAGGGTCCAATGTCCATTTAGGAATCGGATGGCAGAGGGGAAGAAGCTGTTCCTGAGTGTGGACCTTCATGCTTCTGCTCCTCCTTCCTGATGGTAACAATGAGAAGAGGGCATGTCCAAGGTGGTGGGGATCCTTAATAATGGATGCTGCCTTTCTGAGGCACCATTTCTTGAAGATGTCCTGGATACTATGGAGGCTAGTACCTATGATGAAGCTGACCAATGTTCTCTGTGGTACATCTGTAGACATTTTCAAATGTTTTAGGTGATAAACCAAATCTCCTCAAACCCCCAATGAAATACATCTGGTGTCTTGCCTTCTTTATAGCTGCATCAATATGTCGGGGCCACATTAGATCCTCAGAGAGATTGACACCCAGGAACCTGAAATTGCTCACACTCTCCACTTCTGACCCCTCTATGAGGATTGGTTTGTGTTCCCTCGTCTTACCCTTTCTGAACTCCACAATCAGAGTAACAAAGTCAAAAGGCATTCACCTTGATCACTGGTACGTGCACTTGTTCTGCAGAAGAAAGCTGGAAGAACTCAATGTGCCAGGTAGCATCTGTAGAGGGAAGTGGACAGTTTAGCCTCACATCAGGTTGAGACTCTACATCTGAACCAAAAAGTCAGAGGTCCATCTCCCTCTACTGAGCTCCTCCAGCACCTTTCTTGCTCCATATTCTAGCATCTATGAATAAGGGGTACAGCGTGAACATAGATTCATATTAAGTTTGGCATTCAGTACTATAATCCCCTCAAAACTAATCAATAAGCTTCAAGTTCTTGGCTTCAATACCCCCTTGTTCAATTGGATCCTTGATTTCCTCACTTGCAGACCCCAGTCAGTTCGGATCGGCAACACCATCTCCTTCACACTCACCATCGGTACAGTTGCACCACTAGGCCGTGCACTTAGCCCCCTGCTCTACTCACTTTATATTTATGGATGTGAGGCTAAGCACAGCTCCAATGCAATATTCATATTTGCTGCTGTTGTACGAATGAAAGGTGGTGATGAATCTGCAAACAAGAGAAAATGTGCAGAGGCTGGAAATCCAAGCAACACACACAACGTGCCGGAGGAACTCAGCAGCTCAGGCAGCAGGACGGAGATTGAAAATCTGGCTGAGTGGTGCCACAACAACAACCTCTTACTCACTGTCAACAAGACCAAGGAGCTCATTATTGACTCAAGAGGAGGAAACTGGAGATCAAAGAGCTAGTCCTCATTGGGGATTCAGAGGTGAAGAGGGTCAGGAACGTTAAATTCCTCAATGTTATCATTTCAGATGATCAGTCCTCAGTCAGAATGTAAGTGAATTACAAAGAAAGCAAGGCAGGGCCTCTACTTTCATATAAGTTTGCAAAGATTTGGCATGTCATTTGAAACTTCAATAATCTTCTATAGATTTGTAGTGGAGAGTGTATTGACTGGTTGCATTATGGCCCGCTATGGAAACACCAATGCCCTTGTACGGACAGTCTTTCTAAAACTAAATATCCTTCTAAAAATACCCCTGTCCATCACAGGTAAAGCCCTCCACACCATGGACTGCTACCACAGGAGAGCACCATCCATCATCAAAGACCTCCACCATCCAGGCGATGCTCTCTTCTTGTTGCTGCCATCAGGAAATAGGTACAGGAACCTCAGGGCCCACAGCACTTAAGTTCAGGAACAGTTATTATCTCTCAACCATCAGCCTCTTGAACCAGAGGGGATAATATCACTCTGCTTCACTGATATATCACTGAACTGTTCCCACAAACTATGGGCTAACTTCCAATGTTTCTTCATCTCATGTTCTTGATATTTATTGCCTATTAATTATTATTATGTTTTAATTTATTATTATTGTTGATTTAGTATTATTCATTGATTCTTTTGTGTTTGTGGTATTTACTGTGGTTGCCTACAAGAAGATAAATCTCAGGGTTGCATTTGGTGAAATATATGTAATTTGATAATTAATTAATTTAATTTGAACTTTGTACTTTGCACTTTAGTGTTTAATAAAATTGGGTGAGAAGGTGAGTTTTCAGGCAAGTGTTAATTGGTTTATTACTGTCACATGTACCAGGATACAGTGGAAACCCTTTGGTGGTGTGACATCCAGGTAGATCACTCCAAAGTAATACAATAGGAAAACCAACAATTGAATGCAGAACATCGTTTTACAGTTAGGGGAACAGTGTAGCGCAGGTAATCACATAAGGTGTAAGGACAAGAGGTCCAAGAGTCTTATAGCAGCAGGAAAGAAGCTCTTCTTTAGCCTCGTGGTATGTGTTTTCAAGCATTTGTATCTTCTGCTCTGTGGGGGGGGATGTAGAGAGACACTGCCAGACTGCATCGGGGCATGGTGGGTAAGGGTCGGGGGGTGGGAGTAGTCCTTGATTATGTTGGTTACTTTCTGGAGACAGTGGGAGACCAAGCTGTGACGTATCTAGGTAGAATGCTTCTATGGTGCAGCTGTAAAAGTTTATGAAGTTTGTTGGGGACTTTCTTGGCCATAGGGTCAATGTGGCTGAACCAGGACAACGTATTGGTGATACCTGCATCTCAGAAATTGAAACTCTTACCCACCTCCATTTTAGTAACCCTATCCCTCTTCTTGAACTCAATGACCAGTATTTTTGTTTTGCTGATAAAATTTCAATAAATATCCCCACCTCTCAAACTGGACAGGATCTAAGGACACAATTGAGGACTCTATCCAGACCAGATACTTTTCCAAGGGTTCACTGTGTGGAAGACTGATCTGATGTTTGCCTTGATGAGTGTGCTGGAGGCTCTTAACCTTCTGTTCAAAATGTGCTTAGAATGTGTTAAGCTCATTGACAAGTGATGCACTATTGTCAGCAATGCTTCTTGACTTCATTTTGAAGGCCCTTATAACATGCAAACCTTGCCATAACTGACAGTTTGCTGGTATTGAATGTATTAAGGTCTGCTGGGTGATGTGCTCTGTAAGATGTGACCCAAAGAATCAGGAAAAATAAGATGCTGAATTTATGGTAGCAGACCAGAAAGATGTCACAACTAGGCAATATCAGAGAATAATTTGTGCGACTGAAACAAAAGGCACATGGCAGGATAGCAAAAATTAATTGAATGCAGTCAATCAATCTAACTGCACATCTCACAAATGTCTTTCATGGAACATGGAAGTTAGAAGGCAAGAACCACTTACAAGCTGATCTTGCGTAATGAATGGGTTCCGTTTTTGCAGGTATCCGTAAGTTGATTTTCTCCTTAAGTCAGAACATACCTACAAATTATTCAGTATGATAAGTATAATTCCATATGGACAGCATGGTAGCATAGTGATTAGCACATTGCTTTATAGTACCAGTGACCTGAGTTCACATCCCGTCGCTGTCTGTAAGGAATTTGTATGTTCTCCACAGGACTGCATGGGTTTCGTCTGGGTGCTCGGGTTTCCTCCCACAGTCCAAAGAAGTACCATTTGGTAAGTTAATTGATCGTTGTAAATTGTCTCGTAATTAGGCTAGAGTTAAATTGGAGGTTGCTGGGTGGCG
Organism: Hemitrygon akajei; assembly: GCF_048418815.1. Classification (NCBI taxonomy): domain Eukaryota; kingdom Metazoa; phylum Chordata; class Chondrichthyes; order Myliobatiformes; family Dasyatidae; genus Hemitrygon; species Hemitrygon akajei. Next base: position 76,840,703 of record NC_133136.1, read on the forward strand.
CGGCTTGACGGGCCGGGAAAGTCAATCCAGCACGGTATTGAAATAAATAAATAATTTTTCTGCTGTGAATGCATCAAAAGTACGTAAGATAAGACTGGTAAAGAAAAAGACAATTTTAAAAAAGTGGAGAAAGGAAGCCCATTTCCCTCCAGCCTATCACTTCCCAGCTCTCTACTTCATCCCTCCCCCCACTTCTTATCCCCCCTCGACCATCCCATGTTACTTCACTCCTGCTGAGGGGTTTCGGCCCGAAACGTCGTCACTACCTCCTCCCATAGATGCTGTCTGGCCTGCTGAGTTCTGCCAGCATTTTGTGTTTTTATTTATTTTCAGCATCTGCAGATTCACTCGTGTTGCCTGGAGAAAGGAAGCTAGTTCTACTGTCCATAAGAACAAATAAATATACATTTCAGACTTTCTAATAATATTATGGGAGCTTGCTGATATGTAGATTGATCTTCCATAACGTGGGGACTCTGTAATCCTTGGTGAGAGGAAATAGCTGATCATATTACCACCCAGCAACTAGAACTTACCTATCAAGAGAAACAAAGCTGAATTGGAGGTAGGTGAAAGATAACAGACAATGCAGACTTTTCCACTCAAAATATTGCAAGCAAAGACATACAGTAAATGTAATAAACTCTGAGATTCCGCAGATGCTGGAAATCCAGAGCAACACACAACATGCTGGAGGAACTCAGCAGGTCAGGCAGCATTGATGGAAATGAATAAACAGTCATCACCCATCACATAAAAACAAATATTACCACAATTAAATTACTAAATAATAAGGTGCAATTAAGACACAAGTTAAAAAGTACAGTATGATGTTACTGGGTGATGGCAGGGAGTTCAGTCTTAGGGCATGGGGGCAGAAACTGTTTCCCATCCTAACAGTTCTTGTCTTAATGCTACTGTAATTCCTGTCTGATGGTAGGGGGTCAAAGAGGTTGTTGGATGGGTAGGAGGGATCATTGACAATGCTAAGGGCTCTGCGTATGCTGCCCTCTTGATGAATGGAAGAGAGACCCCAATGATCTTCTCAGCATTTCTCACAATCCTTTGTAGGGACTTGTGACTTGTGGTCAGGTGTCTTGCAATTCCTTTACCAGATGGTGATGGCTCTGGTCGGTACACTCTCGATGGTGCTCCTGTAAAGATTGGTTAGAATGGCTTGGGGAGCCTCACTCTCCTTAGGAAGTGGAGACGCTGCTGTGCTTTCTTTTTGTAATTCAAATTTTTATTATTATTTATTCTTATTTTACAAATCAGCACAGCATATCATAGAGCAGATACAGTACAGCATATTTACACAGCCATCCCATGAGAGGAAAACATATAAAACTAAGAAACAGAAAAATACTTCTAATTTAAGTTTAAATTAACATACAACCAAAGCTGATCCCACACGTCTTGCACTTTTCCCTCACTGTTAATTCTTCCCAACGTGTTCATATGATGAAATCTTAACCATTTCCTCAGTCCATTCCCTCACAGTGGGGCATCTGGGTTTTTTCCAGTTTTGCAATATAATTCTTGCAGCTGTGATGAGACCCACCTTTAAAATAGTAAATTTGTCATTGTTTACATTGGGTATTATTGTCCTATCACCTAGGAGACAAAGCTGTGGGCGCAAGGGCAGTGTAGGACCCGAACAATTCCCCAACAAATCAAGAAGTTTACACCAAAATGGATGAACCATGGAACACTCCCAAATCATGTGAAAATATGTGCCCACCTCATTTTTACTTTTCCAGCATAAATGATTATCAACAATTCCTATTTTGTAAAGTCTAATGGTGTCCAATAATATCTGTGTACTATCTTATACTGAATAAATTTCCCTCTCACTTCCCTAATATGTCTACCCGCATTTGATAAAATATTTGACCACTCATTATCTTCAATATCACTTCCAAGATCCTTCTGCCATACTGCTTTGAGATTGTTACACGGTTCACCCACAGAGTGCTTGAAAATTTTATGAAACACTAATGCTTTATGAACTTCCTGTGGTAGTGTAAAGTATTCAGTTAAAGGGTTACTTTGTGTGCCACCATTCTTGAATATGCTACTAATGCAATGTCTTATTTGTAAGTACTTCCAGAAATTCCCTTTATCTGCAAAGTTATGTTTCCTCTGCAAATCCACATACGACATAAAAATTCCATTCTCATAGAGATCACCTTTATGAGATCTCTAATCTGATATTGAGGGACCAGGTGAGATTGTCCATTATGTGCACTCCCAGGAACTTGGTGCTCATAACTCTGTCCACGGAGAAGCCATGCAGGTGCAGGGTGGAGTGGTCAGCTCGCACCTTCTTAAAGTTCACCATCATCTCCTTAGTCTTGCCCATGTTGAAACTCAAGTTGTTCTGCTCCCACCATTCTATTACCTGCTCTCTGTACTCTGACCAGTTGTTCTTGATGATGCAAATCACTGTGGTGTTAATTTGATGATTTGGCTTGACACGATGCCTCTGGGAGTGAATATTTCCTAGATATCTAGAAATAAACCACCGTATTTTCCACCTGGATGAGAAAATGTGTCCAGTGATACTCACTTTTCATATTTTTTGAGAGATACTTGTTGGCAAACTGTTCATCTGTCACTCACAAGAGAATTTTGCCAGCTATGACATTTCTTAGCTGCTGGTTAAAGATAATTGGCTGCAGTTCACGAAAGAAGATATGTAAGATTATCAGATGAACTGATAATTGAATGAATGCAAAATATCCCATTTTGAATAGAGTAATGGACAAGTTCAGGGTGTTGTGACAATGGCCATTGACTACTAAAGAAAGCTAAAACATCATAGTTAGACTCCTACATAAGCAGCTTTGCATTTGCAGTACTGCAGCCAAGGACGGTGAGCAATTTTCTGCCGAGACCAATGAGTAAATCACACAAGAGGTGCTGGGACAAGAGGTGCAGCAATATAATGGCAGGTGTCCAAAGGAAGGCAGTGACTACCATATATCTGACCTTCTCTGAGGAGAATCCACCAGCAATATGTCAAACTCTGATACGTTCTATTTAGTAAAGTGTCCATGTTGTTAATATTGACCATTTTTCCCCAGCACTTTAGAGATACTAAAATGCTCAGCATCTCCAGTCTATTCACATAATGATAATCCCTCTTCTCTACAAGCATTTTAATGAATTCCTTCTGTATCTTCATAACATCCCTAAAGTACGCTATACATAACTGCACAGTGTCACGGTAGTGTAGCGGTTTGCGTGATGCTATTACAGCTTGGGGTGTTTCAGAGTTTGGAGTTCAGTTCGAGCGTTGTTCTGTAAAGTGCCTCTGTATGTCCTCCCCATGGAATGTGTGGGTGTGGGTTTTCCCTGGGTGCTCTGGTTTCCTCCCACAGTCCAAAGGAGTACCAGGTAGGATAACTGGTCATTGTAAGTTGTCTGTGATTAGGTTAGGGTTAATCAGGGTCATGGGGTTGCCAGGGTAGCGTGGCTCAAAGGGCTGGAGGGGCCTAATGGCTCTGTATCACTAAATCAAAATAAATAATTGGACATAAGGTCTAAATTAACGTTCTAATGGTTTAATGTGATTTCCTGGCTGTTATACTATTTGCATAAGAATTTTCCTGATCTTACATTCTCTTCCAAGTCCAAACAGTGATCACAATTATCTACCTTTACTCTTCCTACCAAACAGCATCGCCACATGTTTCTATATTAAATTTCATTTACTTTGTATCATGCCCTTCCACTAGCTAATCCATTTCCTGCTACTATTTTCTGCGGTATTTACAGGATTTTCAAGTTATATTTAATTTCTGCTTTGCAAAATTATGCTTTGCATTCCCATTTCCAAGATGTTAAGCATTAGGTTTCATGTACAATCTTCGGGCTGCCGAACAACAAATTTCGTGACTTAAGCCAGTGATATTAAAACTACTTCTGATTCTGTTTTCTAGTCTAGGTCAGGTTCATAACCATCCTCCCGCTGCCCATCTATGAGAAGTCTAGCATGTGGCACTTTATCAAATGTTTTGGAAAGGCCACTTATGCAGTATCAGTTCTTCAGTTTCTCATGCTACCCAATACAGAGGGGTATTTGGAGAGCATAACCCAGTGCCTCTGCAATTTCTCTTTTTGCAGTCATCTCAATGGAACCAATCCAGACAAAGTGATGGTAAACCTTCCATGTTTTTGTCATGTCTCCTTATTGGTAAAAGCCTTCCTTATTGGTCAACCGGCTGGTGGCACAGTAACATCAGAGTCGGACTCCGGGAGTTCGAATCCAGTTGGGCCATTCCCGAGTACGCTTTCCATCCGTGCCAGGTTAAGTGTTGAGCTCGCAACTTGACCTCGTAAATTAAAAAAAAAGAAAAATACTGCGAAATGTCTGTGTGAGGAGTGGCGTGCCACACAGTCTTTCCCTCTGCGCCTTGTAAGGCATGAAAATGCCCAACGCTGGCCTCACAGGCCTGAGTCAATGTCATCATCATCATCATTGGTAAAAGCCTTCCTTATGAACATACCTCTGCAATTCATTTATCAGTTGATCTCCATTTTGGTCTTTAACTATATTTCCATGACAAAGTTCTTATTGTTAATTTATTTACTTAAAATAAACTTTACTGATTTTTTTTTGGTGGTACCGATTTACTCTTGTACTTTCTCTTTGTCACTTGGAATTTATTGTATTCAACTTTATTCACCCAGGCATTGTCAGATTGATACCTGTCATAAGCCTGTTTTCCTGCTTCATTATGTTATTCTTTTATTATCAAGGACGGTCTCCCTTTCTGTCATTTGAGGGAAGATAGCTGAACTGCACCTGAATCAACTGCTCTTTAAATTATCCAGAAGAAATATTCCTAATTCATCATGTATGGTTTTATTTGCAGACATCTTTAACCTCTCTCCAATCTGAGTGTTCCACCTGCTTTAAGGAGATCACTATCATCCTATGTGTCAAAGAAAAATAAGCCAACCTGCCTTAAAGAATGAAACCTGGTGGCTCTGACATCCAGCAGTGTAAAGTGCATCGAAAGACTGGTGAAGGAGGCCTTCCAGACAATCTTGATTCACTGACTGCTGAAATAGATTCATGATGGATGCCAGCTTCTTACATCCTGCACCCATCTCTGGGATATCTACGGTATAAAGACACCAACGTCAGATTACTATTTATTGACTTCAGCTCCACCTTCAACAACATAACTCCAAGCAAACTCATCTCCAAAGTCCTCAGTTTGGAACTCAGTGCATCCCTATGGAACTGCATCCTCGATTTCCTGACTAAAGGACTACGATTAGTAGGAATAGGCACCAACACTTCTACCAAAATTACCCTCAACACCAGTGCCCCACAACACCAGTGTCCCTCAGCTCCCTATTTTACTCCATATATGCTCATGAATGTGTGATCTGTTATGATCCCAGCCCCCTCCTTTGTGAGAATCGCCAGAGCCCTAGTGAAGGGGGGGTCAATGACCCAAGAGAAGAGAGAGATATGTGCAGTGTCCCTCGTTTCACGGCGAGGCAAAGCTGGCGACTGTGGTCATTGTCTCATGGAGACACCTTTGTGAATTGGGAACTGTACTACGTGTTGCCTCAGGGCAATGTGGGTGGAGAGATGGAGAGAGATCGCATCATCCCAACCTGATTGACATCTGAGACCCCGTGAGTTCAGATAAAAGAGGGGTTGTAAAGACAGCCCCCCAGACGCACCAGAAGACACGCTAGAAATCCTGTGACAGTGTTTAATAGCGACAGCTGGTGGTGGGGTTCGTGTGCGTCTTTTCCTTGCCTGGGATTGGTGACCTCACCACGAAAGAACGGCTTAGCTACAGGGGAGGCCACAAGTGAGCGTCCATTCCCCAACGAGACTCCGACGAATCAAACTCCTAAAGGTTGGAAAAACCCGCCGGGTAACTGTTTCATTTAATCTCTATCTCTCTCTCTCTAACAAAGTGCACCAACGCGACACCACAAAAGACGGCAGCTGGTGGAACTGCAGTGACCGCAAGAGACTTTCAGATATACAGCGGACAATATATACATTACCCCTAGACAACGATAGATTTTATTTCTTATTGATTATTACTATACCTGCGCTTTAGATTGAGTATTGACGACTTATGTTATCTGAATGTTTGTATTAACCTTACTTTTGTGCCCCTTTATAAATAAAAACGTTTGAAAATGGTACCATCAGACTTCAGCGGACCTCTCTATCTTTGCTGGTAAGTGATCCCGTTACGGGATACGTAACAGATCAAATTCTGTTTGAACTCTATCTACAAACTTGCTGATAACACCACCGTGTGAGTTGAATCTCACATAATACTGAGCTGGAGTACAGAAAGGCAATAGAGAACACGATAGCTTGGTTTGTCAACAACAGCCTTTCCCTTAAAGTCAGCAAAAACAAAAGAGCTGGCCGTTGATTCGAGGGAAGGGCTTGTGCATACACTTCTGTATACATCAATATACCGTGATGGAGATGGATGAGAGCTTCAGATTCCTAAATAGAAACATCACCAGTAGCTTGTGTTGGTTCAGCCATTCAGATGCCATTGCCAGGAAGGCACACCAGTGTCTCTATGTACTCAGGAGTCTAGGTCAGTATGGCATGTCCCCATTGACCTTCACCAATTTTTATAGATGCACCGACTGTCTGGATGCATCACGGTTTTGTATGGCAACTGCTCCGTCCAACAGCACAAGGGATTGCGGAGAGTTGTGGACACAGCATAACAACCAGACTCCCCTCCATTCACTCTCCGTCTTGGTAGATAAGCAAATATAATCAAAGGCCTCCTCCTCCCCCACCACATGGCCACCACCACATTTTCCCCTCTCCCATCAGGTAGAAGATACAAATATATGAGGGCACATACAACTAAGCTCAAGATCAGATTCCATGTTATAGACCTCTTGTATAAGAGTGACTGTTCACCTCGAAATCTACAGGTTTATGGCCTTGCACCTTATTAACCTCCTGCACTGCACTTTGTTATACTATATTCTGTATTCTGTTGTTTTTTCGCTTTTGCATTTCCTTGATGTACTGATGTGCTGAAATGATCTACATGGATGGCTTTTCACTGTATTTTAGTACATGTGACAATAATAAAGCAGTTGTTTTACCTTGACAGCATTCAACATGTTGGCTTTAATAATAATAACAGAGTTGTCGTAATGGGAGATTTTAATTTCCCAAATATTGATTGGCATCTCCCTAGCGCAGGGGGTTTAGATGGGGTGGAGTTTGTTTGGTGTGTTCAGGAAGGTTTCCTGACACAATATGTAAATAAGCCTACAAGAGGAGAGGCTGTACTTGGGAAATAAACCTGGTCAGGTGTCAGATCTCCCAGTGGGAGAGCATTTTGCAGATAGTGATCATAATTCTATCTCCTTTACAATAGCATTGGAGAGAGATAGGAACAGACAAGTTACAAAAGCGTTTAATTGGAGTAAGGGGAATTATGCGGCTATCAGGAAGGAAATTGGAGGCTTAAATTGGAAACAGATGTTCTCAGGGAAAAGTGTGGAAGAAATGTGGCAAATATTCAGGGGATACTTGTGCAGAGCTCTGTATAGGTACGTTCCAATGTGACAGGGAAGTTATGATAGGGTACAGGAACCGTGGTATACAAAGGATGTAATAAATTTAGTCAAGAAGAAAAGAAAAGCTTTCAAAAGGTTCAGAGAGTTATGTAATGTTAGAGATCCAGATTATAAAGCCACTAGGAAGGAGCTTAAGGAGGAAATTAGGAGAGCCAGAAGGGGCAATGAGAAGGCCTTGGTGGGCAGAATTAAGGAAAACCCCAAGGCATTCTACAAGTATGTGAAGAGCAAGAAGATAAGAAGTGAAAGAATAGGACCTATGAAATGTGACTGTGGGAAAGTGTGTATGGAATCGGAGGAAATAGCAGAGGTACTTAGAACATAGAACATAGAATAGTATAGCACATTACAGGCCCTTTGGCCCACAATGTTGTGCCGACCCTCAAGCCCTGCCTCCCATATAATCCCCCATCTTAAATTCCTCCATATACCTGTCTAGTAGTCTCTTAAACGTCACTAGTGTATTTGCCTCCACCACTGACTCAGGCAGTGCATTCCACACACCAACCACTCTCCGAGTGAAAAACCTTCCTCTAATATCCCCCTTGAACTTCCCTCCCCTTACCTTAAAGCCATGTCCTCTTGTGCCCTGGGGAAGAGGCGCTGGCTGTCCATTCTGTCTATTCCTCTTAATATCTTGTACACCTCTATCATGTCTCCTCTCATTCTCCTTCTCTCCAAAGAGTAAAGCCCTAGCTCCCTTAATCTCTGATCATAATCCATACTCTCTAAACCAGGCAGCATTCTGGTAAATCTCCTCTGTACTCTTTCCAATGCTTCCACATCCTTCCTATAGTGAGGTGACAAGAACGGGACACAGTACTCCAAGTGTGGCCTGAACAGAGTTTTATAGAGCTGCATCATTACATTGTGTCTCTTAAACTCTATCCCTCGACTTATGAAAGCTAACATCCCATAAGCTTTCTTAACTACCCTATCTACCTGTGAGGCAACTTGCAGGGATCTGTGGACATGTACCCCCAGATTCCTCTGCTCCTCCACACTACCAAGTATCCTGCCATTTACTTTATACTCTGCCTTGGAGTTTGTCCTTCCAAAGTGTACCACCTCACACTTCTCTGGGTTGAACTCCATCTGCCACTTCTCAGCCCACTTCTGCATCCTATCAATGTCTCTCTGCAATCTTTGACAATCCTCTACACTATCTACAACACCACCAACATTTATGTTGTCTGCAAACTTGCCAACCCACCCTTCTACCCCCACATCCAGGTCGTTAATAAAAATCACGAAAAGTAGAGGTCCCAGAACAGATCTTTGTGGGACACCACTAGTCACAACCCTCCAACATGAATGTACTCCCTCCACCACAACCCTCTGCCTTCTGCGGGCAAGCCAATTCTGAATCCACCTTGCCAAACTTCCCTGGATCCCATGCCTTCTGACTTTCTGAATAAGCCTACCATGTGGAACCTTGTCAAATGCCTTACTAAAATCCATGTAGATCACATCCACGGCACTACCCTCATCTATATGCCTGGTCAGCTCCTCAAAGGACTTTATCAGGCTTGTTAGACACAATCTGCCCTTCACAAAGTCATACTGACTGTTCCTGATCAGACCATGATTCTCTAAATGCCCATAGATCCTATCTCTAAGAATCTTTTCCAACAGCTTTCCCACCACAGACGTAAGGCTCACTGGTCTATAATTACCCGGACTATCCCTACTACCTTTTTTGAACAAGGGGACAACATTCGCCTCCCTCCAATCCTCCGGTATCATTGCCATGGATAACGAGGACATAAAGCTCCTAGCCAGAGGCTCAGCAATCTCTTCCCTTGCCTCGTGGAGCAGCCTGGGGAATATTCTGTCAGGCCCCGGGGACTTATCCGTCCTAATGTATTATAACAACTCCAACACCTCCTCTCCCTTAATATCAACATGCTCTACAACATCAGCCTCACACATATTGTCCTTACCATCATCAAGTTCCCTCTCATTGGTGAATACCGAAGAGGTGTTCATTGAGGAACTCGCTCACTTCCACAGCCTCCAGGCACATCTTCCCACCTTTATCTCTAATTGGTCCTACTTTCACTCCTGCCATCCTTTTGTTCTTCACATAATTGAAGAATGCCTTGGGGTTTTCCTTTAGCCCACTCGCCAAGGCCTTCTCATGCCCCCTTCTTACTCTTCTCAGCCCCTTCTTAAGCTCCTTTCTTGCTACCCTATATTCCTCAATAGACCCATCTGATCCTTGCTTCCTAAACCTCATGTATGCTGCCTTCTTACAGGAAGGATATTAATAAGGTTGAAAGAGCGCAGAGAAGGTTTACAAGGATGTTACCGGAACTTGAGAAACTGAGTTAAAGAGAAAGGTTGAATAGGTTAGGACTTTATTCCCTGGAGCGTAGGAGAATGAGGGGTGATTTGATAGAGGTGTATAAAATTATGATGGGTATAGATAGAGTGAATGCAAGCAGGCTTTTTCCACTGAGGCAAGGGGAGAAAAAAACCCACAGGTCATGGGTTAAGGGTGAAGGGGGAAAAGTTTAAAGGGAATATTAAGGTGGGGGGGCTTCTTCACGCAGAGAGTGGTGGGAGTGTGGAATGAGCTGCCAGATGAAGTGGTGAATGTGGGCTCACTTTTAACATTTAAGAAAAACTTGGACAGGTACATGGATGAGAGGGGTTTGGAGGGATATGGCCCGGGTGCAGGTCAGTGGGACTAGGCAGAAAATGGTCAAGAAGGGCCAAAAGGCCTGTTTCTGTGCTGTAATGTTCTATGGTTCTTCCACCTAACTAGATTTTCCACCTCACTTGTTACCCATGGTTCCTTCATCCTACCATTCTTTATCTTCCTCACCAGGACAAATTTATCCCTAACATCCTGCAAGAGATCCTTAAACATCGACCGCATGTCCATAGTACATTTCCCTGCAAAAACATCATCCCAATTCACACCCGCAAGTTCTAGCCTTATAGCCTCATAATTTGCCCTTCCCCAATTAAAAATTTTCCTGTCCTCTCTGATTCTATCCTTTTCCATGATAATGCTAAAGGCCAGGGAGCGGTGATCACTGTCCCCCAGATGCTCACCCACTGACAGATCTGTGACCTGACCCGGTTTGTTACCTAATACTAGATCTAGTATGGCATTCCCCCTAGTCAGCCTGTCAACATACTGTGATAGGAATCCGTCCTGGACACACTGAACAAACTCTGCCCCATCTAAACCCTTGGAACTAATCAGGTGCCAATCAATATTAGGGAAGTTAAAGTCACCCATTGTAACAACCCTGTTATTTTTGCACCTTTCCAAAATCTGCCTCCCAATCTTCTCCTCGATATCTCTGCTGCTACCAGGGGGTCTATAGAATACCCCCAGTAGAGTAACTGCTCCCTTCTTGTTCCTGACTTCCACCCATACTGACTCAAAAGAGGATCCTGCTACATTACCCACCCTTTCTGTAGCTGTAATAGTATCCCTGACCAGTAATGCCACCCCTCCTCCCCTTCCCCCCCTCTCTATCCCTTTTAAAACACTGAAATATGGGAATATTGAGAATCCATTCCTGCCCTGGTGCCAGCCAAGTCTCTGTAATGGCCACCACATCATAATTCCATGTATGTATCCAAGCTCTCAGTTCATCACCTTTGTTCCTGATGCTTCTTGCATTGAAGTATACTCACTTTAGCCCTTCTACCTTACTACCTTTACACCCTTTATTCTGCTTCTCTTTCCTCAAAGCCTCTCGATATGTTAGATCTGGCTTTACTCCATGCACTTCTTTCACTGCTCTATCGCTCCGGGTCCCATCCCCCTTGCAAATTAGTTTAAACCCTCCCGAACCATGCTAGCAAACCTACCAGCAAGGATATTGCTCCCCCTCGAGTTCAGGTGCAACCCATCCAATTGGTACAGGTCCCAACTTCCCCGGAAAAGATCCCAATGGTCCAAAAATCTAAAACCCTGCCCCCTGCACCAACTCCTCAGCCACGCATTCAACTACCATCTCCTCCAATTCTTACCATCACTATCACGTAGTACTGGCAGAACGCCACCCTTGAGGTCCTGTTCTTCAGCCATCTGCCTAGTTCCCGAAACTCACACTTCAGGACCTCATCCCTCTTCCTGTCTATGTCATTGGTACCAACATGTATCACGACTTCTGGTTGCTTTCCCTCTCATACCAGGATGTCATGCACCCGGTCAGAGACATCCCGGACCCTGGCACCCGGGAGGCAACAAACCATGCAGGTGTCCTTCTTACGTCCACAAAATCTCCTGTCTGCTCCCCTGACTATAGAGTCTCCAATGGCGACAGCTCTCCTCTTCTCCGTCCCATCCTTCTGCACCACAGGGTCAGACTCAGTGCCAGAGGCCCTGCCACCGTGGCTCACACCTGGTCAGTCGTCCTCACCAACAGCATCCAGGACGGTAAACTTATTATTCAGGGGAATGGCTACAGGGGTGCTCTGCACTACCTGTCTACTCTCCTTCGCTTTCTCCACTCTGACTGTCACCCAACAACCTGCTTCTGGCCACCGAGGTGTGACTACCTCCCTGTAGCTCTCATCTATGACTGCCTCATTTTCCCTTATGAGTCAAAGGTCATCCAGCTGCTGCTCCAGATTCCTCACACGGTCTTCCAGATCACCCAGCCGCAAGCACTTCTGGCAGATGTGACTCTGCAGGAGAGGGGTGTTCCCCCAAGATTGCCACATCTCACAGGAGAGGCACATCACCATCTCAGGAGGCATTGTAAGGACTAACTGGGAACAAACTCGTCCTCCGCCTCTTCTTGTCGAAGCCTCTCAAGTCAAAGCCTCAAAGCTCCACTCCTTCACTGGCCTGCTCACTCACTGGCCACTTTCCACTTAATGAATACTTTACTTCAGTATTCACTATGGAAAAGGATCTTGGTGATTGCAGTGTTGACTTGCAGCAGACTGAAAAGCTTGAGCATTTAGATATTAAGAAAGAGGATGTGCTGGAGCTTTTGGAAAGCATCAAGTTGGATAAGTCGCCGGGACCGGATGAGATGTACCCCAGGCTACTGTGGGAGGTGAGGAAGGAGATGATGAGCCTCTGGCAAATATCTTTGCATCATCAATGAGGACAAGAGATGTTCCCAAGGATTGGAAGATTGCGGATGTTGTTCCTTTATTCAAGAAAGGGAGCAGAGATAGCCCAGGAAATTATAGACCAGTGTGTCTTACCTCAGTGGCTGGTAAGTTGATGGAGAAGATCCTGAGAGGCAGGATTTATGAACATTTGGAGAGGTATAATATGATTAGGAGTAGTCAGCTTGGCTTTGTAAAGGGCAGGTTGTGCCTTACGAGCATGATTGAATTTTTTGAGGATGTAACTAAACATTGATGAAGGAAGAGCAGTAGATGTAGTGTATATGGATTTCAGCAAGGCATTTGATAAGGTACCCCATGCAAGGCGTATTGAGAAAGTAAGGAGACCTTGGGATCCAAGGGGACATTGCTTTGTGGATCCAGAACTGGCTTGCCCACAGAAAGCAAAGAGTGGTTATAGATGGGTCACATTCTGCATGGAGTTCAGTCACCAGTGGAGTGCTTCATGGATCTGTTCTGGGACCCTTACTCTTCGTGATTTTTATAAATGACCTGGATGAGGAAGTGGAGGGATGGGTCAGTAAGTTTGCTGATGACACAAAGATTGGAGGTGTTGTGGATAATGTGGACGGCTGTCAGAGGTTACAGCGGGACATTGATAGGATGCAAAATGGGTCTGAGAAGTGGCAGATGGAGTTCAACTCAGATAAGTGTGAAGTGGTTCATTTTGGTAGGTCAAATATGATGGCAGTATGTAGTATTAATGGTAAGATTCTTGGCAGTGTGGAGGATCAGAGGAACCTTGGGGTCCGAGTCCATAGGATGCTCAAAGCAGCTGCACTGGTTGACTCTGTGATTAAGGCAAATGCTGTATTGGCCTTCATCAATCATGGAATTGAATGTAGGAGCCGAGAGGTAATGCTGCAGCTATATAGGACCCTAGTCAAACCCCACTTGGAGCACTGTGCTCAGTTCTGGTCGCCTTACTACGGGAAGGATGTGGAAACCATGGAAAGGGTGCAGAGGAGATTTACAAGGATGTTGCCTGGATTGGGGAGCATGCCTTATGAGAATGGGTTGAGTAAACTTGGCCTTTTCTCCTTGGAGCAAATTAGGATGAGAGGTGACCTGATAGAGGGGTACAAGATGATGAGAGGCATTGATTGTGTGTCAGATAGTCAGAGGCTTTTTCCCAGGGCTGAAGTGGTTGCCACAAGATGACATAGGCTTAAGGTGCTGGGTAGTAGGTACACAGGAGATATCTGGGGTAAGTTTTTTACTTAGAGAGTGGTGAGTGTGTGGAATTGGTTGCTAGCGACAGTGGTGGAGGCGGATACGATAGGGTCTTTTAAGAGGCTTTTAAATAGGTACATGGAGCTTAGTAAAATAGAGGGCTATAGGTAAGCCTAGTAATTTCTAAAGTAGGGATGTGTTCGGCACAACTTTGTGGGCCGAAGGGCCTGTATTGTGCTGTAGGTTTTCTATGTTTCAATGTTTATTTGCTCTTCCTAAACATTAATGTCTTACTTCAAGAAGACATCATGCATGCTTCCCTAGAAATGGTGGAATGTCGCTGCCTGTTCTTTCCTCGACATTCAGATGCAGATGCACCAAACCGGTGTGCATACACAACATCACTACTTATGAAAAATGATTTTTCGATCCACATTATGTTTTTTCCCTCTCAAACACAGGACATTTCTTTATCACCCAGCCATGATCACAATCATCACCTTCTTCTTAAGAACCACATCATCACAGCATTCCACCGTTTGGCCAACTTGCTCCACCCCACATGCTGTCAATAAATGGCCTAGAGCTGAAGAAACAGTGAAGGCAATGAGAGTAGACAATAATCCTGTTTAGTGCGGAAAGACGGCACAGTGCTGCAGCAAGTTGTGCTGGTGTCTCACATCTCCTTTGTGTTCTCTGTGAAGCCATGCAAGTTTCCCTCGCTGCTCCAGCTTCCTGCCACCAGACATGCTGTCTGGTAGGGTAATTGACTACAGTGAATTATCCGGTAGGAAAATTAAGGGAATTGACGAACTGGAGTCGAACTTGGTTTATTATTATCACCTGTACCATGATACGGTGAAAAGTCAGTTTTGCTGTTCCAGTGCTGTTAAAGCAAATGCAATCAGCTGACAATGTTAAAATTGCTCAGGTGCTCCCTGTCAACGAAAAAAGACAGTTAATTACCACCCAGTGAGTCTACTCTGAATCATTCGCAAAGTGCTGAAAGGTGCTGTTGACAGTATGACTGAGCAGCACTTAAGCTTCAATAAAATTTTTATTGATTCCCAATTTCAGTTTTGTTAAGATGACTGTTCCAACTCTCACAACAGTGAGAAAAAAAGCTGAATTCCTGTGATGAGGAGTTGTCTGCCCTTGGCATCAAAGAAATGGTGTAGCATAATGGAACCATGCTAATACTGAAGTCGAGTGCATTAAAAGGGGGAGAATCCAATGCTTGGAGTTATGCTTCATACAAAGGACGATGGTGGTGATTGAGGAAGGTCAATCATCCTAGCCCAGGACATTACTGCAGGACTTCCTTAGGGCAATGTTTCATCAAACTGATTCATCTAACCTTATGACAGAAGGAATGCAATTGGTGTTCACTGATAACTGCGTCATATTTAATTTCATTTGCAACTCTTCAGCAAAGTTGCAGTCCATGCCTGCAGTTAAAAACATCCATGTCTGGGCTGATAAGCAGTGTAATATTTATACACAAACATGCCAATAAGAAGTCCCATGACATAGATATTTAAAGCATTACAATCTCAAGAATCCCATTAACAGTTTGTGAATTACCACCAACCAGAAACTCAGCTTGACCTGCCACCCAAGTACAGGAGTATTACTGAGTTTTCCATTGCAAGTAACTATCTTCTTGACAGCACAAAGTATTTCCACCAACTGCAATGCATAATTCAAGAATGTTATGGAAAACTTTCTACTTGTCCAAACGAATGCAGCTTCACAACATTCAAATAGTTTGACATCATCCGGTTCAAAATAGACAGATCCATCGGCACATAATCCAGCACCTTAAACATTCATTGCTTCCACAGATGTTACATCTGGACTGCATTACTTCCCATCCACAATTACTAGCCTAGGCTATGTCAACATCATCTCCCAAACCAATGACCTCTATCACCAAGGAGGATAAAGAATCGGAATCAGAATCAGATTTAGTATCACCGGCATACGTTGTGAGATTTGTTAACTTTATGGCAGCAGTACAATGAAATATAGAGAAAGTAAATATAAAGAAAAAAAAGAGTTCCATTGAGTGTATATATGTCTATTAAAGAGTTAACTTAAAATAAGTAGTGCAAACAAAAATAGAAATAAAAAAGTAGTAAAGTACTTTTCATGGGTTCAATGCTCATTTGGAAATTTATTGGCAGAAGGGAAGAAGTTGTTTCTGAATTGCTGGGTGTGTGAACTCCCTCTGGATGTGACAAGTGAAGAGAGCATGCTGAAGGTGGTGGGGATCCTTAATGATTGACGTTGCCTTCCTAAGGTACTGTTCCTGGAAGACGTCTTCGATACTATGGATGCTGGTACCCATGACAGAGCTGACTAATTTTACAACTTTCTGCAACTTATTTCGATCTTGTGCAGTAGCTCCCCATGCCAGCCGATGATGCAGCCAGGCAGAATGTTCTCTATGGTACATTTGTAGAAGTTTTTGAGTGTTTCAGTTGAAAAACCCAATTCCTCATTCTCCCAATGAAACATAGCTGCTGTCTTACCTTCTTTATAGCTGGATGAATATGTTGTGTCCAGGCTGGGTAGCAGCAGGTTCATGGCAACAGCACCACCTGGAGCTTCCCCTGCAATTCACATCGGGAATATACCACTCTTCCATCACTGCTGGGTCAAAATCTTGGAACTACTACCCTGCAGGGCAATCCGGTATCATTACGGAAGCACTACAATAGTTAAGGAAGACAGGTGATCTTTATTTATTGATTGATTGATTGATTGAAATAGGGTCTTTAATGCAAAGGCTAGCATTTATTGACAACTGCTTATTGTTCTAGGTTTACACTGATGCTGACATCTCAATTAATCAGTAAATAAACCAACCCTCACTGCATTTTCCCCTTTCTTCCTTTTCTCTTGTCTTTGCTGTGCTTTACCTGTTGACCAACCACATTTCTCACCCAACTTTGGATAGCTCTGCAGCTTTACATGTCTGTATGCATGATTTTAGAATTACCTCTAGTTTACAAGGCTGTCATTCTCTTGGACTGATGTCCTGGGTTCCAGAAATACTCTGATCTCAGATAAATAAGTCCTTCAAATCTGCAAAGCAGCAATCATCTGCTATCAGAGAGCTATGAAAGTATCGAAGGATTTTACTACTCCTGATGGACTTTAATTAATTGCTAAAGGTCAGCTGACCCATTTATGTGGATTGTACTGTGCTTTTAGTGCAACAGATACATTCTCCTGGATTTCATTAGAAGACTACAGGTAGTGGTAAAATTCAGATAAAGATCAATTTATTTATCACATGCACAGTGAAATGGTTGTTTGCATTAATAACCCATACAACCTAAATATGTGTTACGGACAGGCTGCAAATGTTAGCACACATTCCGGTGTGAACATAGCATGCCCACAATGTTCAGAATTAGGTTTATTATTACCGGCATTGGACGTGAAATTTGTTAACTTAGCAGCATCAGTTCAATGCAATACATAATCTAGAAGAAGAAAAAAAAGTAAATCTTATTCAGTATACTTTATATAGTATATGCATATTGAATAGATTAAAATTCATGCAAAAAACAGAAATACTATATGTTGAAAAACAGTGAGGTAGTGTCCAAGGGTTCAATGTCCATTTAGGAATCAGATGGCAGAGGGGAAGTTCCAGCAGAACAACAGAAGCAACACTAACAACAACACTGACGTTCCCAGTGGATTCGCTGACACTGGGTCTCTGGTTTGCAGACTTGCCAACATCGGTCTTCGACCTTTGGGCTTCGATCTGACTCGAGAATCATGTGACCCTAAACTCTGGACGCATGGATCTCCGGCCCCGGGTCTCACGAACTGGCCGAGGCTGAGGCGGTCAACTGCTCTCGTGCCTCCTGCCTGCACCAATCTTGGGACTCACCAAGCTGGGGGCAGGGGTGGGTCAGCTGCCCTCGTACACAGCTAACCGCGGTCATTTCTAACCCAGTACCTGTCCATAGGAATTGCTCTTCTTTGTCCACAGCACTTGCCAACCCGACATCCAGGATCACTGACCTTCGACCACAGAGCACTCTGACCTGGACCCTAGTCTGATCTTTAACTCCCACTGTTTTTTGTTGCTAAAACTTAATGTGACCCCTAACTCCCCTCTCTGCCCCCAAACCCATCCTGACAAACCTAAAAAACAACTAAGTCTGATCCACGGTATCGATGAACACCACAGCTCGGCACCATCTTGGCCGGAAGCGAGTTCCTGGTAAGCTTCATTTATCAGGTCCTTCAAAACATTCATGAAGCTGCCCACGGACCACTGCTACAAAATGTCGACGCAGCAGAGAGTGTCAGCACCCAGCAGCTCCGGGTTCTCAAACAGCCACACTGCCTTCCATCGCTCATCTTGACCCATTACATACAAATGACAGCTTCTCTTCAGTCTGATCCTGTTTATCTGCCACTGTCAGCTCAGTGCACACTGTCTCCGTTCTAAACTACAGTGTGGTTTAGACCATAAGACATAGGGGCAGAATTAAGCCATTCAGCCCATTGAGTCTGCTCCACCATTCCGTCATGGCTGATCCCAGATCCCACACAAACCCCACACACCTGCATTCTTGCCACATCCTTTAACACCCTGATCGATCAAAAAACTTTCAAATTCTGCTTTAAATATACCCATGGACTTGGCCTCCACTGCGGTGTGTGGCAGAGTATTTCACAGATTCACTGCTCTCTGGCTAAACAAAATCTTCCTTACCTCTGTTCTAAAAGGTCGCCCCTCAATTTTGAGGCTGTGCCCTCTAGTTCTGGATACCCCACCAGAGGAAACATCCTTTCCACATCCACCCTACCTAGTCCTTTCAACATTTGAGAGGTTTCAATGAGATCCCCGCATTCCTCTAAATTCCAGTGAGTACAGACCCAAAGCTGCCAAACACTCCTCATATGTTAACACCTTCATTCCTGGAATTATCCTTAAGAACTTCCTCTGCACTCTCTCCAATGACGATACATCCTTTCTGAGATATGGAGCCCAAGATTGTTGACAATACTCCAGGTGTGGCCTGACTGGTGTCTTATGAAGGCTCAGCATTATCTCTTTGCTTTTATATTCTATTCCCCTTGAAATAATTGCAAAACTGCCTTCTTTACCACAGACTCAACCTGTAAGTTGTTTCATTTTTATTTGTTCCCTCCTGAAAGAACTTGGTCGAATCACAGCTTGGTGTCACTGGTATTATCTTAACTGGGTGGCTTTCCACCAGCCTCTGATTCAGGCACAGCATCTATATTTCCGAGTTTCACCTTCCACCACTCTGATACTATGTCTCAGTGTACTTTTTTAAGGTAGTGGACAAAAAGTCAGTATTCAAACTTAACAACAAGTGCACTTTATTTAATAGAAATAACCTTAGTATCAGGGATGGTATTTACTTTGTGCCACTTTCTCCATAGATAAATACAGAATCCTGAAAAGTTACACTTTAAATAATGATGTGACAATACAGAGAGCTCTAGCCCATATGGTACAAATACCTGGTGGTTGCTAACAAATACTGTGGATTCCAGTTAATTGGAACAAATCAGGACCAGAACAGTTTGGCCCAACTAAGCAGTTGGGTCAATTAGAAGTTTCATGGAACTAGTTAAAAAGGCATAAAAAAGACAAATTACCATTTAACTGAGTCACAAATTATGTACTTAAGTGGAATACAGAACAAATTAGAACACAACAAATACTACTACAGTATTATAAAACTGTATTATTTCCTAATATTTATTGACGAAGGAATTCATCCAGTGTGCTCGGCTGTCAAAATCATTGCAGCCACCTGTTGCAGATAGGACTGCTTTCGCAGAATGCTTTAGATGATTGCATCCTCCAAATCTTCATTTTCATTGTAACATTCAAGGTGAATCTCGATACCTTCAAGTTCTTTGTAGTTCCTGACTCGTTGAAGTAGTGAAACAGTTTCATTTTCACTTTTGGCCATTTCTGGCTTCTCCAAGCCTGAATGCTGGAAACTGTAGTGAACAGAACAGCTCTGTATTGTTTTACTGCTTATTTCTTGCCAACAGTCAGCGACAAAAATCACTGCTTTTTGAACACAAACACATGCAACTGATGCTATTTACAGACTCTTCACTCTAACCGTTGTATAGGGTCTAATAGCCACGATAAACATACGACTGACACTAGTTGGAAACTGCTTGGCAACAGTCTCCTGTCCCAATTAGGTGGCATAGTTTCCCAAATAAACAATGGGAATTCTGGTTCTTTTCTCAAGTAGTTTTTGTTTTTAAGAATTGTCTTAAATAAATGGCTACCCTGATTAACCAATGGCACAGTTAACCAGAATCCACTATACAGTATTACACATGTCACAGGTTAAACTAGGTCTGTGATGCACCATCAATAACTCACGCCGAGACTTAGGAAGCGAGATATCGGCTTTTATTGACTGAAGAACAACACTACATCCTGGGGAAATGAGGGAGAGCAGCAGGCCACAGTCGCCTTTATACAGGGGTCTGTGGGAGGAGCCACAGGGGTAGTCAGCAGGGTCTTGGGAGGAGCCACAGGAGCAGTCAGACAGGTATATCTAGTTCACCACATTCACCCCTCCTTTGTTTAAAAAAAATTCCCAAGTATATTTACAGGTTAAGTCGATCAGGTGGTCGAATCGTTCGCTGCGATCTACGGAGCTCCGGCTGCAATTGCACAGGAGCCGGAGGTGATGACGGCACAGGTGCCGGAGGTGGTGTGTGCTCCGAAGGCGGAGAGTGGGTTAATTCTGTCCCAACAGGAGGTGTCAGGGATCCCTCGCGTGTGAGCGAGGGCCCTGGAACAGACGCATACGGAGTCTGTGTGGGGCACGGTGCGCGCGGAGTCACTTCGGGTACAGGGTGCAAAGTTACCGTGGAGTGCTCGGGGTAGTGGTCTGCTGCTCCGGCGGGCGCCAGGTCGCGGACAGAGACCGTGTCCTCCCGCCCATCAGGCAAGACCACGTAGGCATACTGGGGATTAGCATGCAGGAGGTGAACCTTCTCGACCAGTGGTGAGTACTTATTACTCCTCGCATGTTTACGCAGCAGCACTGGCCCCGGGGACGTCAGCCAAACTGGCAGGGTGGTCCCAGTGACAGACTTCCTGGGAAAAGAGAATAAGCGTTCGTGAGGGGTGGCATTAGTGGACGTACACAACAGGGAGCGGATAGAGTGGAGTGCCTCAGGGAGGACCTCCTGCCATCGGGAGACCGGCAACCCTTGTGACTTAAGGGCTAAAAGTATGGCCTTCCACACCGTGGCATTCTCCCTCTCCACCTGGCCATTCCCCCGGGGATTATAACTCGTGGTGCGACTAGTAGCTATGCCCCTAGCAAGCAGGAACCGGCGCAACTCGTCACTCATAAAGGAGGACCCTCTATCACTGTGGACATAGCAGGGATATCCGAACAGTGTGAAGAGCTGGTGCAGGACTTTTATGACCGACGTGGTAGTAGTGTCGGGGCAGGGAACGGCAAAGGGGAATCGCGAGTACTCGTCAATAATACTGAGAAAGTAGACATTGCGGTCGGTGGAGGGAAGGGGGCCCTTAAAGTCAATACTCAGTCGCTCAAAAGGGCGGGTGGCCTTGACAAGCTGCGCAGTGTCAGGACGGTAGAAGTGCGGTTTGCACTCAGCGCAGATCTGGCAGTCCCTGGTCATGGTCCTGATGTCCTCCAGGGAGTACGGCAGGTTCCGGGCTTTAATGAAGTGATAAAACCGGGTGACCCCCGGGTGGCAAAGTTGGGCATGAAGGGCATACAGCTGGTCGAGCTGGGCACTAGCACACGGTCCCCGGGATAGGGCATCAGACGGTTCATTGAGCCTGCCAGGCCGGTACAGGATATCGTAAGTATAGGTGGAGAGTTCTATTCTCCATCGCAAAATTTTATCATTTTTGATTTTGCCCCGCTGTTGGCTGCTGAACATGAACGCAACCGAGCGCTGGTCGGTCAGCAAGGTGAACCTTCTGCCGGCGAGATAGTGCCTCCAGTGCCGAATAGCTTCCACTATGGCTTGGGCTTCTTTCTCCACCGTGGAGTGCCGAAGTTCAGAGCCTTGAAGGGTACGGGAAAAAAACGCCACTGGCCTGCCTTCCTGATTGAGGGTAGCAGCCAGCGCGACGTCAGAGGCGTCACTCTCTACTTGGAAGGGAATGGTCTCGTCTACCGCATGCATCGTTGCTTTGGCAATGTCCCCTTTAATGCAGCTGAAGGCCGCGCGGGCCTCGGCAGAGAGGGGAAAGGTGGTAGACTTGACCAGGGGGCGGGCCTTGTCTGCGTAATGGGGAACCCATTGGGCGTAATAGGAAAAAAAACCCAGGCACCGCCGGAGGGCCTTGAGAGTAGTGGGAAGAGGGAGTTCTAACAGGGGGCGCATACGGTCGGGGTCGGGGCCAATGACCCCGTTCTCCACGACATACCCAAGGATAGCGAGTCGTGTGGTTCTGAACACACACTTGTCCTTGTTATAAGTCAGGTTCAAAGCATCGGCCACCTGGAAAAAACGTTGGAGGTTGGCGTCATGGTCCGACCAGTCGCGACCACAGATGGTGATGTTATCTAGATAGGGAAATGTGGCCGTCAGTTTGTACTGGTCCACCATCCGGTCCATCTCCCTCTGGAAGACCGAGACCCCATTTGTGACACCAAACGGGACACGCAGAAAGTGATAGAGCCTGCCACCCGCCTCGAAGGCGGTGTAGGGGCGGTCCTCTGGGCGGATGGGGAGCTGGTGATAAGCGGATTTCAGATCAATTGTCGAGTACACCTTGTACTGAGCTATCTGGTTGACCATATCCGCGATGCGGGGTAGGGGGTACGCGTCAAGCTGCGTGAATCTATTGATGGTCTGGCTGTAGTCCACAACCATCCTATTTTTCTGCCCAGTCCGAACAACGACCACCTGGGACCGCCATGGGCTTGTGCTTGGCTCAATGATCCCCTCCCTGAGCAGCCGCTGCACCTCTGAATGAATAAAGGCCCTGTCCCCCGCACTGTACCTCCTACTTTTAGTTGCCACAGGTTTACAGTCGGGGGTCAGGTTGGTGAACAGCGATGGGGGAGGGATCTTGAGGGTGGAGAGGTTGCAAATAGTGTCAGCAGCACAGCTATCGGCATGGTGCTGGGCGGGATGTGGGGTTCGGGGTGTATGTGCGTGTGGTAACGGAGTATATGGCGAAGTCCCACCAAACTGAGGATTCCTGACAGTGAGTGGTGGGTGGGGCCCGTCATATGCCATAGTCACACTTTCGAGATGGCTCTGGAAGTCGAGCCCCAACAGCACAGGTGCGCACAGCCGAGGCATGACCAGGAACGCAAAGTTCCGATATTCTGTGCCCTGCACCACCAATGTCGCTACACAACCCACCCGGATGTCTGTGGAATGCGACCCTGAAGCCAAGGTGATCTTCTGACGGACCGGCCGTGTCACGAGTCCGCAGCGTTTCACTGTGGCCGGGTCAATAAAACTCTCAGTGCTGCCCGTGTCAAACAGGCAGCTAGTCCTGTGCCCCTCCACCAGGATGTCCATCATCGACCTTGCGAGCTGGTGTGGAGCGCTTTGATCGAGGGTCACGGAAGCCAGCGTTGAACGGGGCGTGTCGGGGGCGGGGCCTGGTGACGCCGGCAAAGATGGCCGCTCACATCCGGGCATGCAAGATGGCGAGGCGGGGGCGGGGCCTGGTGACGCCGGCAAAGATGGCCGCTCACATCCGGGCATGCAAGATGGCGGCTCCCAGGTCGCACACGGGTAGGTAGGGGCGGGGCCTGGTGACGCCGGCAAAGATGGTTGTCCACATCCGGTCATGCAAGATGGCGAGTCGGGGGCGGGGCCTGGTGACGTCGGCAAAGATGGTTGTCCACATCAGGTCATGCAAAATGGCGGCCCCCAGGTCTCAGACGCGGTGCTGCTCGACCCCGGGCGCGGTTTAGATTTACAGACCTTGGCGAAATGGCCCTTCTTCCCACAGCTGGAACACGTCGCTTCGCGCGCCGGACAGCTTACCCGGGCATGTTTCCGAAGCCCACAAAAGTAACAGAGTTTCGTACCTGGCGAATTCGTGGGGTTTGAGATACCGCGACTGGCAGCGGCGTTGGCGAATTCGCTCGGAACCGGGGAATGGCTCGGTTGGACTTCTTCGGCGTACAGTTGCGCAGCCTCTATCGAATCGGCCGTCTCTATCGCGGAGCGTAAGGTAAGATCAGCTTTTTCCAGCAGCCGCTGGCGGATACACACTGACCGAACCCCAGTCACAAAAGCGTCTCGGACCAAGAGTTCCTTATGCTGTTCCGCTGTGAGCGCTTTGCAGTCACAGTCCCGCGCTAGGGTTAGTAACTCGCGGAAAAATTCAGCAGTCGACTCCGTAGGCCGCTGTTTTCGCGTTGCCAAGCGGTGCCGTGCATAAACTGGATTTACTGGCCGCAGGTACTGTCTTTGGAGGGCGGCAAGCGCCTCCTCGTAGGTGGATATGTCCCTGATGAACGAATAAACTTTTGGGGCGACCCTCGAGAAGAGAAGTTTGTGCCGAACAGCCGAGTCGGTGGCACGAACCTCCTCTAAGTACGATTGGAAGCACACCAGCCAGTGTTCAAAGGCAAGAGCTGCTCCAGGGTCTCGGGGGTCCAAGTCTAGGCGTTCTGGGCGTAAAGCGGTTTCCATGTTGTAACTTTCAGTCAATAAAATTGATGCACCATCAATAACTCACGCCGAGACTTAGGAAGCGAGATATTGGCTTTTATTGACTGAAGAACAACACTACATCCTGGGGAAATGAGGGAGAGCAGCAGGCCACAGTCGC
This sequence comes from Hemitrygon akajei, assembly GCF_048418815.1. NCBI lineage: Eukaryota > Metazoa > Chordata > Chondrichthyes > Myliobatiformes > Dasyatidae > Hemitrygon > Hemitrygon akajei. The sequence continues at coordinate 76,865,427 of NC_133136.1, forward strand.
CTTTATACAGGGGTCTGTGGGAGGAGCCACAGGGGTAGTCAGCAGGGTCTTGGGAGGAGCCACAGGAGCAGTCAGACAGGTATATCTAGTTCACCACAGTCTGTTCTTCAGAGTGCAGAGATTTGAAAGAAATGTTAAAGTCATGAAGCATTTCTGTAAGCAAAAGGTATTTGCATCATTTGGAAAGTTAGTGAGCAAGAGACATAGACTTAAAGTGATGAGCAACAGAACTAGAAGCAATGAGGAAATTGGCAGGCAAAGCTTTATTTGCCTTCATCTATAGTAATGAGGACATTGATGGCAAGTCTGGCATTTATTGTCCATCAGAATCGGACCCTGATCTGACAGGGTAATTAATAATCAATTATATTGATATCACCTGGAGTCTGATTAAGACCAGCCTGAGTAAGGTTTTCAGATTAGTGTACAGCAGTCACTGAATTAGTTGTTCTGCAGTCACTAATCTTTGTTTTGATCACCTGAATTTAAATTCTATTGCTGCCACGATGGGATTCAAACTCAACTTATTGTTCAATGGTGTAAACATGAACTTCTTGCTTGTTCCATCCCTTCACCATGACCTTACCTTTCTTCACGTAATCAAGGCCTTCTTCTTGATTATAATGGGTTTTCCGGAAAGAAAACCCTGCCATTTAATCTGATTCTCCAATTTTCTTTTAACCCTGGAAGTACTGTAATGCACAAAAAATAATTATTTGATGCTTGAAAGCCAAAAAAAATTTGATTTTGGAGTAAGGAATAGGATTGCCTCATTTGCTTTATGAAATGGAGACAGCAGGTACTACAGAATTAATTATCCAATTCCATTATTGCATAATCTTATTTATTTCTTTGATTCCATGATGTTAGTATTCATAATTCTAAAATTCACCTATTTTACATATTGTAATGTTCCCCAATTTTATTACTACTGGTGCATAATGTTAATGTGTAAGGAATCACATAAATTATGTATAATGTAATGATAATTCAAATATATCTAATTGAACATGTAGTATTCCCAAAAACCTTTCTGTAATATTTTACAGAAAATTCCCATTTCCAGCATTATAGTGACAGCAACATTTAATATTTATCCTGTTGGAGACACTATTGTAACGCTAATTAAATTAATGATGAAGTAGTTCACAGATAGGATGTTGCTTGTATCTCTCAGTCAGGCTCATGTACAAACGCTTACAAAAGAGCAAGTTTTGAGGTCTTTCCCTCCCCCCTTTCTGCTTTCTGCAGGGATCGCTCCCTAAGCGACTCCCTTGTCCATTCGCACCCCCATCCCTTATTTATTTATTTTTTATTTTCCCTTTTTTTTCTCTCTCTCTGTCCCTCTCACAATCACTCTTTGCCTGTTCTCCATCTCCCTCTGGGGCTCCCCTCCTCCCTTTCTTTCTCCCTAGGCCTCCCGTCCCTTGATCCTCTCCCTTCTCCAGCTGTGTATCTCTTCTGACAAACAACTTTCCAGCTCTTAGCTTCATCCCTCCCCCTCCTGTTTTCTCCTATCATTTCGGATCTTCCCCTGCCCCTTCCTCTTTCAAATCTCTTACTATTTTTCCTTTCAGTTAGTGTGGTAAACTATGTATACCTGTCTGGACACGCCCCTCTGCTGACTGCTCCTATGGCTCCTCCCACAGACCCCGGTATAAAGGCGATTGGGGCACTGCTCCTCCCTCAGTCTTCAACATGGTTGTGCTTCCTTTTTCGCTGTTAATAAAAGCCTATCATTCACTTCCAGTCTCCTAGACTTATTGATGGTGCATGAATTTTATTAACAGTGATTTTAAAATATGGAATCCATTTTATGACCCGACAGATTGGATCTTGACCCTCAATCCCAGGAAGCCGGCAACGCTTTTGAACTCTGGCTAGCATGCTTCGAATCGTACCTGGAGGAGATTCAAGTGACCGAGCCTGCCACGATGTGCAGGGTTCTTCTCTCCAGGGTCAGTCCACGGCTCTACTCGATGATCAGAGACCAACTGAACTACCAGGGCGCGATGGACGCCCTCAAAAGACAATACCGGCGGCCGGTGAACACCGTATGCAAGACATCGCTTAGTGTCACGGCAGCAGTGGGCAGGAGAGTCGAGCGCTGAGTTTGCCCGGGCCCTACAGACACTCGTGCGGGCCTGCGATTGCAGGTGGCTGATGGCGGAGCTCCTAGTACGAGACGCCTTCGTTACGGGGATCAGGTCAGTGTATGTGCGCCAGCAGCTGCTGGAACACGCCGATCTTACCTTACGTTCAGCGATCGAGCTGGCCGACACGCTGGAGGCCGCTCTGCACAACTCTGACGCTCTCCAGGCACGCGATCTCCTGCTGGCCTCGTGGACGCCGCAGACCCCGCAACCTGCCGGCGAATCGACCACGGCTGCTGACACTCGCGAGTTGGCGAAGTATTACTTCTGCGGACTCGAAAAGCACCCCCGAAAACGCTGCCCGGCCCGAGAAGCTACCTGCTCCAGCTGCAGAAAGAAGGGCCACTTCGCCAAGGGTTGTAAATCCAAACATCGAGCGGGGTCGAGCAGCGCCGTGTGCGAGGCATGGGGGCGGCCATCTTGGTCAGCGTCACCTTGCACCGCCTCCGACCCACGGGTGCTTACCAGGCACCCCACCGCGCTGGTCCAAGACGGCGATTCAACTCTGGCCTCCGTAACCCTCGACCAAAGCGCTCCACACCAGCTCGCAAGGTCAATGATGGACATCCTGGTGGAGGGGCACAGGACTAGCTGCCTGTTTGACATGGGCAGCACTGAGAGTTTTATTCACCCGGACACGGTGTAACGCTGCGGACTCATGACACGGCCGGTAAGCCAGAGGGTCACCTTGGCTTCTGGGTCGCATACAACAGACATCTGGGGGGGGGTTGTGTAGTGACACTAGTGGTGCAGGGCACAGAATATCAGGACTTTGCGTTACTGGTCATGCCTCAACTGTGTGCCCCTGTGCTATTGGGGCTGGACTTCCAGAGCCACCTGAAAAGTGTGACAATGGAGTATGACGGGCCCTTCCCACCAATCACTGTCAGAAATCCCTAGTTCTGTAGGACTTCATCACATACCCCGCTACTGACCACACACACACACCGACCGACCTGCACATCCCACCCAACACCATGCCAACAGCTGCGCTACTGACACCACTTGCAGCCTCTCCACCCTCAAGATCCCACCCCACCGCTGTTCGCCAACCTGACCCCCGACTGTAAACCTGTGGCAACTAAAAGCAGGAGGTACAGCACGGGGGACAGGGCCTTCATTAAGTCGGATGTGCTGTGGCTGCTCAGGGAGGGGATCATTGAGCCAAGCACAAGTCCTTGGAGGGCCCAGGTGGTTGTTGTTTGGACCGGGCAGAAAAATAGGATGGTCGTGGACTATAGCCAGACCATCAATAGGTTCACGCAGCTTGATGCGTACCCCCTACCCTGCATCGCGGATATGGTCAACCAGATAGCTCAGTACAAGGTGTACTCGACAATAGATCTGAAATCCGCTTATCACCAGCTCCCCATCCGCCCAGAGGACCGCCCCTACACCGCCTTCGAGGCGGGTGGCAGGCTCTATCACTTCCTGCACGTCCTCTTCGGTGTCACAAATGGTGTCTCTGTCTTCCAGAGGGAAATGGACCGGATGGTGGACCAGTGCCAACTGAAAACCACGTTCCCATATCTGGATAACATCACCATCTACGGTCACGACTGGCAGGATCATGACACCAACCTCCAACAATTTTTCCAAGCGGCCAAAGCTCTTAACCTTACCTATAACAGGGACAAGTGTGCGTTCGGAACCACCCGACTTGCTATCCTTGGGTATGTCGTGGAGAACGGAGTCATTGGCCCTGACCCCGACCGTATGCGCCCCCTGTTGGAACTCCCTCTTCCCACCACCCTCAGAGCCCTCAGACAGTGCCTGGGCTTCTTTTCCTATTACGCCCAATAGGTCCCTCACTACGCAGACAAGGCCCGCCCCCTGGTCGTCCACCACATTTCCCCTCTCAGCTGAGGCCCACGTGGCCTTCAGCCGCATTAAAGGGGACATTGCCAAAGCAACGATGCATGCGGTGGACGAAACCATTCCCTTCCAAATAGAGAGTGACACCTCCGGCTTTGCGCTGGCTGCTACCCTCAATCATGCAGGAAGGCTGGTAGCATTCTTCTCTCGTACCCTTCAAGGCCCTGAAATTCAGCACTCCACGGTGAAGAAAGAAGCCCAGGCCATAGTGGAAGCTATTAGGCACTGGAGGCACTATCTCACCGGCAAAAGGTTCACCTTGCTGACCGACCAGCACTCAGCTGTGTTCATGTTTAGCAACCAACAGCGGGGCAAAATCAAAACTGATAAAATTTTGAGGTGGAGTATCGAACTCTCCACCTACAACTATGATATCCTGTACTGGCCTGGAAGGCTCAATGAGCCCCCTGATGCCCTATCCCGGGGAGCGTGTGCCAGCACGCAGCTCGACCAGCTATACGCCCTCCATGCAGATCTTTGCCACCCGGGGGTCACCCAGCTTTTCCATTTTGTGAAAGCCTGGAACCTGCCTTACTTCCTTGAGGAGATCAGGACGATGACCAGGGACTGTCAAGTCTGCGCTGAGTGCAAACTGGACTTCTACCGTCCTGAAAAGGCACAACTTATCAAGGCCACCCGCCCCTTTGAGCGACTGAGTGTCGACTTTAAGGGCCCCCTTCCCTCCACCGAACGCAATGTCTATTTTCTTAACATAATCCACGAGAACTCGCGGTTCCCCTTTGCCATCCCCTGCCCTGATACCACTACCACGTCCGTCATAAAAGCCTTGCACCAGCTCTTCACTCTGTTCGGATATTCCTGCTATATCCACAGTGATAGAGGGTCCTCATTTATGAGTGACGAGCTGCGCCAGTACCTGCTGGCTAGGGGTATTGCTACTAGTAGGACCATGAGCTATAATCCCCGGGGAAATGGACAGATGGAGAGGGTGAATGCCACAGTGTGGAAGGCCACACTCTTAGCCCTTAGGTCAAAAAGGATTGCCGGTCTCTCGCTGGCAGGAGGTCCTCCCCGAGGCACTCCACTCCATCCGCTCCCTGTTATGCATGTCCACCAATGCCACCCCTCATGAGTGACTCTTTTCTTTTCCCAGGAAGTCTGCCACTGGGACCACCCTACCGGCTTGGCTGATGTCCCCAGGGCCACTGTTGCTCCAGAAACATGCGAGGAGCAATAAGTACTCCCCGATGGTCGAGAGGGTTCACCTACTTCATGCAAACCCCCAGTATGCCTACATGGTCTTACCTGATGGGCGGGAGGACACGTTCTCTGTCCGCGACCTGGCACCCGCAGGAGCACCAGACCCCTACCCTGAACACTCCACGGTGACTATGAACCCCGTACCCACCGATGTATATACCCATGAGACACTGTGCACGACAAGCCCTACACAGACTCCTCACGACACTCCCATACTGGGCGCCACGCACACGCGTCAGGGGTTACTGACGCCTAACGGGCTGACACCTCAAGTCAGGCCGGAGCCAGCACAACCACCGTCTCCGGTGCAATCACCACCGGCACCTGTGCAATCGCCACCAGTGCTACGTAGATCGCAGCGACAGACTCGACCGCCTGATAGACTTGACCTGTAAATATACTTGTAAGAAACTTCACCCCATGGGGACTCTCTTTTAAAACAAAGGAGGGCTGAATGTGGTAAACTATGTATACCTGTCTGGATACGCCCCTCTGCTGACTACTCCTGTGGCTCCTCCCACAGACCCCTGTATAAAGGTGATTGGGGCACTGCTCCTCCCTCAGTCTTCAACATGGTCGTGCTCCCTTTCTGCTGTTAATAAAAGCCTATCGTTCATCTCCCGTCTCTGAGAGTTATTGATGGTGCATCAGTTAGTCCTGATGAAGGGTCTCGGCCCGAAACGTTGACTGTGCTTCTTCCTATAGATGCTGCCTGGCCTGCTGCATTCCACCAGCATTTTGTGTGTGTTGTTTCACCAGCTGCTGTAGGGATTCGTACAGGAGAATTTTTATTTTCCTGTTCAAAGTGTGTATAAATGGCATAGGGCTCATCAAGGTGTGAAGCATCACTGACATTAATGCTGTTAGGTTTCTCCTTACAGCAAGTGATGGCGTGCAAACCCTAACACAACATCGAACATCTTTATATCAGCTGCTGACATCAGCTACATATAAATAGTTAATGTGTAAACAAGAAACCAAGTACCAAGCATTGTATACATTCACTGTGACAGCCTTGCAGTTATAAAATCATTATTCAACTATTAAATTTAATTTCCTACCATCAAGGTAAATAATTATCCTTAGATTTTTTATCGAAAATTCATGCCTCAAATCCCCATGATATAAAATAACAATGTTAATGTGAATTACTTATGTATTTTTTTGTAATTTATTTTTTTATTGAAGTTCATCATCAAACAAACATTTCCATAAGATGTATTTCAGACATTGTACATATACATCATATAATCATATATATCACAAATCTCCACAAAGAATTTATCTGAGGTATACACTTATAGAAAAGAGTGGAAAGAGAAAACAAGCAAAAGGAAAGAACTATGTACAAGTAGGGAGTGATCTTTTTTTTTTACAACAGATTCATTGATTTATGAGAATAAAACCAGGCCTATGAGGCATTATGTAGTTAAACCATTTTTCCCAGTATGAATCAAATTGTTCCAGCTTATGGTTAACAGATGCTGTTATCTTCTCCATTTTGTAAATGTCCATTGTAATTTCCATCCATGTATTTAAAGTTGGGCTCTCCTGTGATAACCATTTCCTAGTAAGAGTCTTTTTACCAGCCACCAACAGTATATTCATTAAATATTTATCTCTTTTCAACCATTCTTGAGGTATATATCCAAAATATATGGTCTTACTCTCTAAGGGTATTTCACATTTAAAGATGTCTTGTAGGGCATTGTGTATCCCCCTCCAATAGTTTTTGATAACAGGGCAGTCCCAAAAAATTATGATAATGATTTGCATTTTGATTTCCACAATTTCTCCAGCAAACAGGGAGGTTACTATCATAATGGGATTTCTGAGAGGGTGTAATAAAATATCTTATCAAGTTTTTCCATCCAAACTCCCTCCATTTCTGTGAACTGGTACACTTCCATTGACACCTCCATATTATTGTCCATTCTTCCTCAGATATAATTATCCCTCCTTCCTTCTCCCATTTTGTTTTAATGTATGAAGTCAAATGTGTTTTAAGATTTGACAACCCCTTATACATGCTTGAAATGATTCTACTACCATTATCTGAATTATGTGCTAACTTAGCATCTTTTTCACATAGCCGGAAGTAGCAGAACTTCTTTCAAAGAATTTTAAACTGCATTTAATCTTTGGAGGTCTCTGGCACGGAGTCTGGCTCTGCAGTGCAGAAGAGACAGGAGGAGAAGAGATGTACTGTAGTGATAGTGGATTCATTGGTAAGGGGAATAGGCAGGAAGTTCTGTGGACAAGAATGAGATTACTGGATGGTATGTGGCCTCTCAGGTGCCAGGGTCAGAGACGTCTCAGATTGAGTCCACAGCTTTCTGAAGAGCAAGGGAAGCGGCCAGAGGTGTGGTCCATGTTAGTACCAATGACACAGTTAGGAAGGTGACAAGGTCCTGCAAAGTGAGTTCAGAGAGTTAGGTGCAAAGATAAAGTAAAGGACCTCCAGGGTTGTGATCTCAGTATTGCTTCCAGTGCTACATGCTAATGAGGCCAGAATTAGGAAGATGACAGAGTATAACATGTGGCTAAGGGGATAGTGCAGGAAGGAAGGCTTCACATTTTTGGATCATTGGATTCTCTTCCAGGGAAAGTGGGGCCTGCACAGAAGGGAAGGTTTTCACCTGAATTGGAGGGGGACTAATATCCCTGTGGGAAGGTTTGCTAGTGCTGCATGGGCTTGGGAAGTTTAACCAACCACAGCAGCAGAGCTGATAGTGGAGTGGCTGTGGGAAAAAGTGTTGTTAAGCCTCATATAATGCCAGGAATCAAAAAATTGAGCATGGTGGGACTAATATCCAGAGTTGTGTATATTTCAATGCAAGAAGTATTGCAGAAAAGGTTAATGAACTTAGGGCATTGGTCAGCAAGTGAAAATGTGACTGTAGCCATTGGTGGGACGTGGTTGCAGGAGGGGCAGGACAGGCAGCTCAATGTTTTAGGGTGCTTTGCTTTTAGACGCGACAGAGCAGTAGGAATTAAAGGAAGAGGGGACATTACTAGTCGGGGAAAATGTCACGGCAGTGCTCAGACAGTACAGGCTGGAGAGGTCATCTACTGAGGATATATAGGTGGAACTAATGAATAAAAAAGGGATGGGATTGTACTTTAGACCAGCCAACAGTCTATGGATATTAGAGGAAATCTGGTAGGGAGATCATAGACTGTTGCAAGAAATGTAAGGTTGTGATAAGAGATATTTTAACTTTCCACATATTGACTGGGACACCCATACTATAAAAGGGCAGGATAGGATAGAATAGGATAGAATTTGTCAAATGTGTTCAGGAAAGCTTCCTTAATCAGTATGCAGCAGTCCCAATGAGAGAGAAAGCATTACTGTATCTCCTGTTAAGGAATGAGACAGAGCAGGTGATAGAAGTAGAGAAACACTTTGCATTTTGTGATTATAATGCTATTATTGTCACGGTTACTATGGAGAAGGATGGGTCTTGTCCCCAGGTTGAGATTCCAAATTGAAGAAGGGCCAATTTTGATGCTGTCAGAAAGAATCTAGCAAATATGAATTGGGACAAGTTGTTTTCTGGCAAAGGTGTATTTGGTAAGTGGGAGGCCTTCAAAAGTGAAATTTTGAGAGTACAGTGCTTGTGTGTTCCTGTTAGAATAAAAGGAAAGGATACCAGGTTTAGAGGACCTAGGTTTTTGAGAGATATTGAGGCCCTGTTAAGAAAAAGAGGTGCATAGCAGATACAGGAAAGAAAGAGAAAATGAGGTACTTGAGGAGTATAAGAAATGCAAGAGAACATTTAAAGAGCAAATCAGGAGGGCTAACGAAGACATGAGATGGCTCTAGCAGACAAGGTGAAGGAGAATCTCAAGGGTTTCTGCAGATGTACTAAAAGCAAAATGATAGCTTGGGACAAAATTGGTCCTCTGGAAGACACGAGTAGTCATCTATCCATGGAGCCAAAAGAGAAAGAGCAGATTTTAAATGGATTGTTTGCAATTATATTTACTTGGGAAATGGACAAAGAGTCAATGGAAGTGAGGCAAAACTGCTGTGAGGTCAGGGACCATGAACAGATTACAAGGAAAGTGGTTTTTGCTGTATTGAAAAAAATTAGGCAGGATAAATCCCCGGTGCCTGATGAAATGTTCCCTCAGAGCCTCTGGGAGGCTAGTGCAGAAACTGCAGGTGCACTAGTAGAGTTAATCAAAATAGCCATGGGTAAGGTGCCAGAGGATTGGAAGGTAGCCAATGCTGTTCCATTGTTTAAGAAAGGTTCTAAGAATAAGTCAGGAAATTATATGCTGGTGCGCCTGACCTCAGTAGTGGGTAAGTTTTTGGAAGGTATTCTAAGGGACACAATATATAAAATATAAGTATTTCAATCAGGGACTGATTAGGGATAGTCAACATGACTTTGTGTGTGGTAGGTTGTGTTTAACCAATCTTATAGAGTTTTTCGAGGATGTTACTAGGAAGATTGATGAAGGCAAGGCAGCGGATGTTGTCTACAAGGTCTTATGCAAGGCCTTTGTCAAGGTCCTGTATGGAGGTTGGTAAAGAAGGCTCAGTCACTTGTATTCAAAATGAGGTAGTAAATTGGATGAGATGTTGGCTTTGTGAGACAAGCCGGAGAGTGATAATAGATGGTTGCTTCTCTGAGGCCTGTAACTAGTAGTGTGCCACAGGGATAATGTGGTAAACTACTGTTTGTAGATCAGCAAACGTGTGGATTAGGGGTGTGGTAATCAGTAAGGAAGACTATCAAAGCTTGCAGTGGGATTTGGACCAACTAGAAAAATGAGCTAAAAAAATAGCAGATGGAACTTAATGCAGATGAGTGTGAATTGTACAATGAGAGGACAAGCCAGGGTAGGATTTATATGTTAAGTACATGGTACTGAGGAGTGTGGTAGAACAGAGGGAGATGGGAATACAGATCCACAATTACTTGTAAGTGACATCATAAGTACAGGAGTTGAGATGTTACATTAAAGTTGTATAAGACATTGGTGAGATCTAATTTGGAGTATTGTGTGCAAATTGGTCACCTACCTACAGGAAAAATGTCAATGGATTGAAAGAGTGCAGAGAAAATTTACAAGGATGTTGCCAGAACTTGAGTGACAGGGAAAGGTTGAATAGTCTAGAACCTTAATCCATAGAGAACGTTTGAATAAGTTCGGACTTCAATCTCCACAGCATAGGAGAATGAAGGGAAATTTGACAGAGGTATAAAAAATGATGATGACAGGTTAATTGCAAGTAGGCCTTTTCCATCTAGAGTGGGTGAGTCTTGAACTAGAGGTCGTGGGTTAAGGGTTTAAGGGAACATGAGGGAGAAATTCTTCACTCAAAGGGTGGTGAGAGTGCCGAATGAGCTGTCAGCAGAAATAGTATATATGGATTCGATTTCGACATTTAACAGAAACGTGGACAGGTCCATGGATGGGAGGTGTATGGAGGACTATGGTCCAGGAGAAGCTCGATGGGACTCGGCAGATTGACAGTTCAGCACGGACTAGATGTGCCAAACGGCCTGATTCTGTGCTATAGTGTTCTATAACTCTATGACTTTAGCAATTTATATTTAATTTTCTTCCACTATACACTAAGACCCCACATAGCACTAATTTGTTACAACGCGGTTATTCAATTCTTTATTGAAATTTTTAAAATGACAAAAATTCATTCTAAACAACACTTAAACCTCTCAGGAGTTACCACCATTACATTAAACACTCAATCAGCCAATGAGAATGCTTTACATACACTCTGAGCCACTCACAGCCAATCGCGTATTAGTTCAGGCTCTGCTTCCCCTGCATGTGTAAAATTTCTTGCTCCGTCACCAATATATTTCATTTTTTGCATCTATAATTTCTAGAAACTTCCAGTGATGGTCGTGCATCCAAGATGTCTAGGAAAAGCATTAGCATGGGTGCGAAACTGCAAGTGATACGGCGTTTGGAAGCTGGTGAGTGTCAGGTTAATGTTGAAGAGTCGTTTCATTCTCATTCTTAATAACAGAGCGTCGAGAATTGGCAGAGCAATGCATCCCGGGTAAACCTGAAGACACGGATGGAGAAGAGGAAACACCAGCAAGAAACCTCACCACAAAATTCCTCAGCACTAGCATCACCACGATCACACAAATCATGGACCAGTTCATCCATAATGACCCTGACTGGGAGCGAAGCAATAAAGCAAAGAAGGGGTGTTCTGGACATGATTTCCTGCTACTGAGAACTTCATGATAAGAAACTTAAGAAAAGGCCGGTAAATCTCAATGCCTGTTTGAAGAAGAAGCCAACGTTAGAGGAAGACCCACAGGCTGGTCCCTCCTCTAAGATGTAACCACAACCCACCCGCTTCCCTCCGGTGCTGCTGCGATGTGTTGCTGCTCCACTGATGTACAGGCTAGGCCTATTTGCGTGTTTGTTACTCCATGAATTACTGTGTATACATAAAATATCATATATCTCAGGTTTCTTTTTTTAAAAAATCAGGCACACATCCATTTCCATAAAGTTATAATGACCCTGCATGGTGCTGATTTACGTAGTGGTCCACCTCCGAGGAACACATCCTCAGCGTTAAGCGGGGTCTGAGTGAATTGAAAATAACACTGTTCCTAGCAAAAGCATTTAATAAATTAAAAACTAAGCATGAAGTGTGTAGAAAGGGGACTGATCATTTGCTATTGCTACATGATAATGGACTCAGTAGCAGTTCCTCGTATTGAGCAATACACTAACTGGGAAGATACTTAGGGTGATTTAGAAAGCTTTGGGTAAACAAAGCATGTAATTATTGCTGTCTTTGGTTAAGGATTTCTCCACATAGTTGTAGCTCACTGGACATTGTAATACAACAGGCTTACTAAAGTACGATGATGTTAGGCATGGAAGACTTTCGTATATTTATGAGAATAGTGCTCCTGGTTTATTGAAACAATTTCCACTAAAGCAGAAAAGGCAACAAGGAATTGTAATGTGACTCTCTAGGAATGAATGTGATACAAACAGTATTTGAAGAGCTTGTGATGAAGAATTGAAATCTAAAATTATTGTCAGTGATTGAGGAAGATGCTTTGGAGAAATTTCATCATCCTATTTGATGGCATGCCTCCACTGTCAAAAACTGAAATGAAATCAAAAATGGTGACATAGGAGCAGAAGATGTAGAACCCTTGTAGGTAGAGCTAAGAAACTGTAAGGGTAAAAAGACCTTGATGGAAGTTATATACAGATCTCTGAACAGTAGCCAGAATGTAGGCTACGCAATAGAATGGGAGATAAAACAGGGATGTAAAAAGGGCAGTGTTGTGATAATCATGGGGGATTTCAATATGCAGGTATATTGAGAAAGTTGGGTTGGTGCTGGATCCCAACAGAGGGAATTTATAGAATGCCCATCATAGTATAACAGAATTCACCCTGCAGTTTGAGAGGGAGAAGACAAAGTCAGATGTATCAGTATTACAGTAGAGTAAAGGGAATTACAGAGGCATGAGAGAAGAGCCGACCAAAATTGATTGGAAGGGGACACAAGCAGGGATGATGGCAGAACAATATTGGCTGGTGTTTCTGGGGGAAATTCAGAGGTACAGGAAAGAATCATCCCAAAGATGAAGGCGTATTCTAAAGGGAGGATGAGGCAACTGTGGCTGACAAGGGAAATCAAAGACAGCTTAAAAGCAAAAGAGAGGGCATATAATATAGCAAAAATTAGTGGGAAGTTGGAGGATTGGGAAGCTTTTAAAAAACAAAAGAAGGCAGCTAAAAAAAGCCATAAAGAGAGTAAGAATAAAATATGAAGGTAAGCTAACCAATAATATAAAAGAGGATACAAGAAGTTTTTTCAGATATTTAAGGAGCAAATGAGAGATGAGGGTGGATATAGAACTACTGGAAAATGATGTTGGAGCGGTAGTAGAGGGGGATAACAAAATGGTGGAAAAACTGAGTAAGTATTTTTTGTTGGTCTTCACTGTGGAAGACTTTAGCAGAATGCCAGAAATGCTGAAGTCTCAGGGTGCAGAAGTGAGTAACATTGCTATTACTAAAGAGAATGTGCTTGTGAAGCTGAAAAGTCTGAAGGTAGGTAAGCCACCTGGACCAGATGGACCACAATCCAGGGTTCTGAAGGGATTATAGAGGCATTGTTAATGATCTTTCAAGAATCATTAGATTCTGGATTGGTTCCAGAAGACTGGAAAATTGCAAATGTAACTACACTCTTTAAGAAAAGAGAGAGATCAAAGAAAGAAAATTATAGGTCAGTTAGCCTGATTTCAGTGGTTGCAAAGATGTTGTTGTCTATTACTAAGGATGAGGTTTTGAAGTACTTGGAGGCATATGATAAGATAGGCCAAAGTCAGCATGGTTTTCTAAAGGGGATATATTGCCTGACAAATTTGTTGGAATTCTTTGAGGAAGTAACTGATAGGATAGACAAAGGAGAGTCAGTGGATGTTGCTTATTTGGATTTTCAGAAGGCCTTTGACAAAGTGCCAGACGTGAGGCTGCTTAACAAGATAAGAACTCATGGATTTCCAGGAAAGGTACTAGCATGGATAGATAGTCAACTAGCTGGCAGGAAGCAAAAAGTGGGAATAAAGGGGACCTTTTCACGTTGGCTGCTGGTGACTAGTGGTATGCCACAGGAATCCGTGTGAAGACCGCTTATTTTCTGTTATATGTCAATGATTTGGATCACGGAATTGATGGCTTTGTGGTCAAGTTTGTGGACAATACAAAGAAAGGTGGAGGGGCAGGTAGTGTTGAGGAAGTGGGGCGTCTGCCAAAGGACTCTGACGGATTGGGTCAAAAAAGTGGCAGATGGAGTATAGCGCAGGGAAGTGCATGGCCATGCAGTTTGGCAGATGGAAAGAAGGCATGATTTATTTTCTAAACTGGGAGAAAATTCAAAAATAAGAGATGCAAAGGGACTTGTGAGTCCTCATGCAGGATTCCCTGAAGATTAACTTGCAGGTTGAGTTGATGATAAGGGAGGGGAAATGCAATGTTAGCATTAATTTTGAGAGGACTAGAATACAAAAGCACGGATGTAATGCTGAGGCCTTATAACACATTGGTCAGACCGCATTGAGTACTGTGAACAGTTCTGGGCTCTTGTCTAAGAAAAGATGTGCTGGAATTGGAGCAGATCCAGAGGATGTTCATGAGAATGATCCCAGTAATGAAAGGGTTAACATATGAGGACCCTTAGATGCCATGGGACTGTACTCGTCAGAGTTTAGAAGAATGAGAGGAGGATCTCATTGAAACCTATCAAATATTGAAAGGCCTAGGGAGAGTGGGTGTGGAGAGGACGTTTCCTAATGTGAAGGAGTATAGGATGAGAGGACACAGCCTCTGAATTGAGTGACATTACTTTAGCCAGAGGGTGGTGAATTTGTGGAATTCATTGCCACAGATGGCTGTGCACGTCAAGTCATTGGGTATAGTTAAAGTGGAGGTTGATTGGTTCTTGATTAATCAGAGTATCAAAGGTAAAAAGGACAAGTCTATAGAATGGGGTTGAGAGGGGTTATAATGATGAAATGGCAGAGCAGACACAATGGGTCGAAAGGCCTAATTCTGCTCCTATGTCTTGTGGTCTTATGGACATCACTGCATTTAAAAGCTTTCACTGGTGAGAATAAAAATTTGATATTTCCATGAAGCTAATGGCAGAATGCACTCAGTATATTTTGACAATTTGAATTTAATCGTGTGTGATGCTCATCTGATGATACTCATTAAATATTAATAGCATTCGTATTTTCATTATTTTGACAGTTTTGGTTTATTGTTAGTGAGCCAACTGCACACAAATAAACAAAATAGAAGTCCAGGCAATCCATTTTAATATTGCCAAGGAATAACTAAAACCTCAGGATCTTGTGAGAACTTCCTCTGCTTTTTTTCCCTAATATTGTGATGGATCAAATGCCCACTTGAGCAGCCTTGACCAGTCTAAATGTCCAATCTGAAAGATGACATTCCTGACAGAGTAGCATTTCTTTCATAATGAATTGCTAACTTTATCTGGAAGAGGACATGAACTATTTTCCTGTGATGCAGACACATTTTCTGTTTATCCTGTGCTTCTTCCTCCTCAAAATGGTTTATTTCAGTCTAATTGTGGTAATATTGCGATGAAAAGATAATTTCCAGGACTGGTCTGTAGGTCAGCTCTCACACATTAATTAGAAGGCCCAAATATTTAAGAGAATTTTACAGAAACAATGGGGATTTTGTCATCTTCAAAGTGAAATCCTTTTTAAAATAGAACTCTTTGGTCAATGTTGATCTACTTTGTTTTATTTCTGGTTTACTTTTACAGATTTATCTTCCCCTCATCAATTAAACTTCTCTGAAGATGGCAAAAGAACTTTGAATTAACCTGATCTGTTATGCTTTGAGATTCGTCCACAATTTTCACTCCACATGGCAAATGCTTGAGTAAAATGATGATACCTTTAGTGATTGTTGTTTTGTTATTCCAAGTGGTCAATTCACTATCATTAGATACACATCCTAACTTACTTGTTAGAATTACATTCAAACATGCTTTGAAACCTATGGTCTGGAATATATGGGGTAGGGGGAGGAGAGGAGGAGGGAGAGGGTTGATGCTTTGCATGGGGGAGGGGTTTTGGGTTCTCATGTTTTTCCTGTCATTCATTCCTTGGGATTTTTCTTCTGTTTTGTGAATATCCATTCTCTGATATTAAATGGAACCATAGAACCATTGAACTTTAAAGAAACATTCAACTGCCAAGGCTAGAGCAACTGTGACAAGGAAGTGGGATTGCAAATCTCAGGCAGTTGACAACTTTTAAAAAGCTTTAGCACTTGCTACCGATGAGTTTCTACTAAAGTTACAACAGCCTTCGACCAATTTAGTTGTGATTCAAAAAACTTAATATCCATTTTAAGTTTGAAATTCACCTGGCTTTTGGGGCAGAGGCTAAAGTCAGTGGTACAGGCAGTAGGCTTGTGAAATTCATGTTCTATTTATGCCCTTGGTTAAGAGAAAATGGAAGAATCTTGTATTGGATGTTCAGCTGACAGAATGTACCATCAAGAATGCTGGGTGGATAGACAGCATCCAATACTACATTGGGATGAGTAATTTTTATGAGCTCATCTTGATTTTGTGCAGTCAGCACTGCCTGTAGAAACTGGAGGTCAGGAAGCAGAAGTGGAAGATGGACACATTCAGCACTCTGCAGCACTGATAATAAATTTGGAACACAATGCCAATGGATCATTTCTTTTGGGACTTGCTGCAGCAATCTTTCCTCCTGCCCAGAAAGACTAATTGACAATTCCACTTAGTTGGGCTTCCACTGGCTGAGACAGCAAACATGGCAGTGGGTAGGATTAGTGGAAGTGGGTGTTTAATGCTGAGTATTGACTCGGTGGGCCAAAGGGACTGTTCACGTGGTATCTCTCTAATATTATGTAGAAGTTTTGTTGGCAGAGTGGCACTAAGGTTCATTACAATGTAAAATCATCAGGGGTTCAATTTCAACACTAGCAAGATCACTGCTTGCCTGAGGCAAGAATGTTTACATTGGAAAGGGAAAAACTGGCATTGGGCCCAGATGAAATGAAAATTTATGAGAAATATCTGATGGATATTTCAATCACTTGTTCATGAAGAACAGAATTTAAATTGAACTACTTATCTCTGATTTACTACTGCCTAATATTACAACTGATGAGAATTTGCTTTTTGTGTAGAGGTGGAAGAGGGGGGAGAAAAAAGTCTTGCTGCCACACTATCAGCGATAAATAGTAACGGGAAAAAGATTTCTTTTATTCACGAGTTATGTTGAATGGAATAATTAAACCTGTCTATATTAGATGGAAATGAAATTTTATGATACTAATAAAATAACAATTAAGCTAATAACTTTTGAATGTAATTCTAAGAGATTTATAGTGGTCTTTTGGTGCCAAGTTAATATGAATGCCATTTCCCTGACACTGCTTGGATCTCTTCAGAGACAATTTCTGATTTCTAATTTCAAGGATGTAAGTCATCCATTCTTGCATTCTACTCTCCAGATTCACTACATTAAGAACACCAGGAAGGACAGAAAGGACCAAGAGATAGGAACATTTGAGAATTATTGTAAAAAGAGAAATATAAGAGCTGAGATGTTTTCTCTAAAACTTGCAGATTTATCCAGACATGGCTTCTTTTCATGTCCTACTAAATATTGTGCCTTTTCTCCCATGAAGCACCTCGGCAACTGGGGGATTTCACAGAGCTGGAAGAGTACAAGATAAGTGTTTGCTGCTTACGTACTCATTACTGAGGAAATGCCATCAACATTTTGAAGTTCTGGTCATCAAATATGTGCAGACTCATCTGTAAAGGAGTACACTAAGTGCAGTGTTGGAGAACAGCCTTCATTGATGTATCCAAATGAACGTGTGGCTTTGGGGGCTGCAGCTCTTGTTCATTAAAAGCTTTGTCGTCCTTCGAAACCACTTTTCTGCAATGTGTAGGAAGACCTCCAGCTAAAAGGTTGCCAGTGACCTCCATGGAAATGCATACTGAGTGAGGACAAAGCAAGCATTTTTAATACCATGTTGATCCTGGTGTCCGAAAGCTTTCTAACTCAAAGAACATTTCTTATGTCCCCAGCTATGGGCCCAAAATGAGAACAAAATTCTAAATATCTGTTTTCTTATGAAAGCAAATATTATGTTTTATAACTAAAATATTAAATACACAACAAAAAAGTCAGGTTTCATGTTGATTGATGAAAGAGTATAATTTACATCAGCAAATAACATTCACTTTTCTTCAATAATACCACAAGATCTCCAACAATGTCAAGAATAATCAAAACAGGTAGATGGCATTTTTGGACTGACATCACACCTGATAGAATTATTGAATATATATTATAGAATACTATATGACCCCTTTCTAAAAGCTTGCTTTCCATCTGTAGCACTTTCTGCCCATTGTCAGACAGTCATTTGCGCAAACCATTCAATATACCTCTATTCTATACACTCTATTGTCCATTCCAGATGTAGAGGCCAATGATCACTACCTTATTCCTTTCCCTATAGCTTTATATGGTTGTCAACCAAACCACGAACCCCAGACTGGGGTTCCCTTGATATTTAATATTCCTTGATATTTAATTATTAATATTCCCTTGATACTTAATATTTGATATTTAATTTAAAGCCATGGACTACTCATAACTGGGAATATTACCAATTGTTTGTTGAAGCCGATAACTTTCAAAACATTTATGTTACATATTGATATTAGTGTCCTACTTTAAGATTCCAATAGTTGAGTATTTTTTCTACAGTTCTTAAATAGTCTTTAGACAGTCACTTCAAAACTTCATTTTCATGATTGCATCACTTTATTAGTTTTAATCAGATTCATTTAAGAAGTTAAATGGCCCACTTGTGAATTGTAAAGATAATGTGCCTTTTGAATATAGCATTGTGATATATTGATTATATTATTATCCTATTTTTTGGCCATTTAACACAATTAAAACTAGATACAGTGTATCTCTATAAGTACACCAAATTAAAATACTGACAGAAATGTGAGCAAATCCAATTCATAATATTAAGCTTCAGACAATGTAAAAAATTATCATCATGCTGCTTGCATTATGTTATGATGCCATCTGGCTATCAGTCATAAATTGATAGTCATATTGGAACTCTTGGAATAATTTATAGAAATTTAAAATATCCTAGCACAAATGGTGGCTTTTTATTTTCCACCTCCAAAACCGCACATCTAGATTTCTCATTCTTGTGTTTGTGTAACTTCAAGACAATGCGGAAATCTACCACCCCAGGACATGCCTCAATACTGCAAGAGATCCTTTGTATCTGAGTCAAAGTGGGCAATGCTGAGAAAGGCAGAGTGGGGGAATGTAGTCATACAAGGGTCAATTAATTCATGATCAATGGTTTTATAGTAGGGAGCAATAAAAGTTGTAATAAGTTCTTACACAATCCTATGTAACACTCTGCATTTACAGTCCAAGGTTTCTGTAAATACACCTTCCTTTGAAGTAATGTATTGCATATATAATAAAGATAGTTTAAGTGCTTGAAGAACAAACACTTTATCCATCTTCATTATAAATGCAACTAATCCAAGGATTCTCACCAGGCATAGGGTCACCTGAGAGACTATTGAGATGTCAATGAATGCTCTCCACCAGTAGATAAATCTATGCTTTTGGTGAATGTAAGTAATTATGTGTATTGTTTTGAAAATGGAGATCTAAAGAATTGTATACTTGAAATTATGTGTGGGGATAATTAATTTTGTTTTCTAGTGGCTAATTATTTTTAACTGAAACAAATCCCTCCCAAATCACGTGGGAAGTAGAACTAATCTGTGGCAATCCTTTGATTTCACATTTCTTCATCTACTGATTTCTTAAATCAGAACAACTGTTCAGAAGAAGAATTTCTGATTTTCGAGGCACCAGTCCGTTGAGTTTTTTGCAAAGACTTTGACACCCAAGTTAGAAATGCTCTCTCTTCATTTACATGGGTTTCTTCTTGGAAAAACATAATTTCTTTTGGGAAAAACATAATTTATAATAAGTAGCTTATTTGATACATAAGAAAATATTGTAACCCTGATGTCATGGCACCTCATTCAGACGATCAGAAATTTCTTCCAACAAAATATTAGCAAAGGAAAATTGCTGACTTCAAATCCTGTCACAAACTCCATTCCACAGCTGTCAGCTCTATCCATCTCCTTGGTGACTGAAGTTGAGGTTAAGCTTAAGAAATTGCACCTTTAGCTTCCTATTTGAACATGAATTAAGTATCCAGGCTCATTCATGTTATTACTAAACCCACTTCCTTATATCTCATATTCAGAATCAGGTTCAAAATCACCGTAATGTTGGGGGGACGTCACGTGATGACGTAGGATCGAGACGTGGAAATCCAGCTCTCCCGTAAAAAACCAGTAAAATAATGTTTAAGTGAAGAAAAGTTAGTAAATACTTTTTAAAAATTACTTATAAACTACTCAGGATTGTCTTAAGATATGTCTCCTAAACAGAAGCAGAAGAAAACTACTACTTTGAAGACAACACAAGTTGGAAAAGAATTAAGGCCGGCCGCCAGGAAAGAGCCTCGGGCTCAAGTGTATTTTACCTCCGGCGATACAGAACAGGAAACTGCGGCAACATCAAACGTTTCCAAAAAAAAAGAGCAACAGGAATTGCGCATGCGTGAAGGAAAGGGCATGCGCAAACACGAGCAACCCAAACTACAAATCCCAGCTATGATCGGAACTGAAAGTGAAAGTGAATATGAGGTAAAATCAGATTCTCTGGATAAATCAGACAAAGATGAAGATACAAACAAAGAAGAGCAACAGGAAGAGGTTGGAGGTGATATTGGAGACATAAAAAAATCTTTGGTGCAAATAATGCATGAATTAAAAGCATTAAAAGTAATAAAAAAGATATTAAAAATATGAAGATTATGTTTGATAAAATGATGAAAAGACAGGACAAAATGGCCAAGAAAATTAAAAACTTGGAAGAAACAACGGGAGACACCATTGATAGAGTGAATAAAATGAATAATATTTCTGCCTGGACATCAGAAAGAAAACGGTTGTTGGAAAAAGAGGATGTACTTGAAAATGTTACCAGACGAGATAATATTAAGATTGTTGGACTTAAAGAAGGTATAGAGGGGGAGGGTCCAATAAATTTTTTTCAAAAATGGATTCTGGAAATTTTGGAAATGGAAGAAGGAACCCAGTTAATTGAAATTGAAAGGGCTCACAGAGCCTTAAGATCAAGATCTCAAGTTGATCAAAACCCTCAATCAATCTTGATAAAATGCTTAAGATATCAAGATAAAGAAAAGATCCTGAAGGCGGCTGCCCAACATGCCAGAAAGAGAAATGGGCCATTGATGATAAAAGGGAAAACAGTTCTTTTCTATCCTGATATAAGTTATGACCTTTTGAAGAGAAAGAAGGAATTTAACCCAGCGAAAAAAGTTTTATGGGAAAAGGGTTATAAATTTATATTGCACCACCCGGCAACCCTGATAATTTTTTTGGATGACGGAAAAAGAAGATCTTTTACTGATTATCGGGATGCGGAAGAATTTGCACAAGAACTCCCAAATATTCGCTAACCACAGCCAAAGATTTAAAAGTGAAACAGATTAAAGATGAAGACAGGGACAGTGAATGGAGTTGATGGATGTTTAAGGACAGAAGAATATTTAAACATATTCTTAATTATATGATACAGGGGGAGAAAGGTAAAAATTTGAGAAATATTAATCGAGAGTAGTGATATTATTTTTTCTTCTCTCATAAATACTTTTTTATGTTACGGGGGAGCTGGGGGAACTTCGGATCAATTGCTACGGGATTCGCGTGAGTAATCATGGCGATTGCCATTACCCGTACAATAGAGGGGGGTAATGTTGTGTTTTTTTTAATTCACAACATTAGTAGGGGGGTATTTTGTTATTTTTTTTCTTTATAATCTATATTTCTTTAATCTTTCTTTCTTTGCCTGGACAATCGGGGGGTGGGGTGGGGGGGAGACACATAGCAACATGGAGAATTTTAAAAAGATTCCCCAAGGTACTACGAAAGTTGAAAAGTTAGGGATTACTATAGACTGGAGTAACCCTGTTAAAAATAATAACTAATTTACTGAATTTTTAAAGTTTTAATGTTAATGGGCTTAATGGACCGGTGAAAAGAAAAATAATTTTAACATACATTAAGAAAATGAAAATAGATATAGCTTTTAGCTGCATTCCACTTGAAAAAATTACTTATAATTTAAGAGATAAATATGAAATATTTCTGAAAATTTGGCGTTCTTATTTACAAAAGATAGGATTAAGTATATAGGTGCTCCGAAGATAAAATTATTGGTTATTTGGGGAAAGAAATAAATATATATACTAAAGCTATTATGAACTCCATGGAGCATGTGGGGATCTTCTGATATCCAGTCATTCTTTTTTTCTTTCTTTTTTTTTTCTCTTTTTTTCTCTTTCTACAGGGATATGTTAGGGGGGATGGGTTAAGGGGAGGGGGAAAGGGTTGATAATTTTTTTTTCCTTCTGTAACCATTTGAAAATTCAATAAAAAAATTTATTTAAAAAAAATCACCGCAATGTTGTAAATTTGTTAACTTTGCGGCAGCAGTATAATGATAAATATAGAAAACTTCCTGTATTACATTGAGTATATGTGTACATGAAATAGTTACAATAAGTAGTGCAAAAACAGAAATTAAAAAAAAAAGTAGTGAGCTAGTGCTCATGGGTTCAATGTCCATTTAGAAAGTGGATGGCAGGGGGGAAGGAGCTGTTCCGAATCACCGAGTGTGTGCCTTCAAACTTCTGTACCTCCTTCCTGATGGTAGCAATGCAAAGGGGGCAAGTCCTGGGTGGTGGGAGTCTTTAATGATGGATGCTGCCTTTCTCAGTCACCACTCTTTGAAGATGTCTTAGATACTACAGAGGCTAATACCCATGATGGAGCTGACTAATTTGACCACTTTCTGCAATTTACTTCATTCCTGTGCAGTAGCACCCCCTCTTCACCCTTACCAAACAGTAATGCAGCCAGTCAGAACGTTCTCCATGGTACAGTTTTAAAAGTTAGAGTGTTTTAGATGATAAGCCAAATCTCCTCAGACTCCTAATGAAATTTGGCTGCTGTCTTGCCTTCTTTATAGCTGCATCAATATGTCGGGACCAGGTTAGTTCTTGAGAGGTATTGACATCTGGGAACTTGAAATTACACTCTCTCCACTTCTGATCTCTCTATGAGGATGGGTTTGTGTTCCTTCATCTTACCCTTCCTGAAGTCCACAATCAAATCTTTGATCTTACTGATGTTGAGTGCAAGTTTGTTGCTGTGACACCACTCAATTAGCTAATATATCTCGCTCCTGCATGTCCTCTTATCACCATCTGAGATTCTGCCAACAGTAGTTGTACCATCAGCAAATTTATAGATGCCATTTGAGCTGTGGCTAGCCACACTGTCATGGGCATAGTGAGAGTGGAACAGTGGGCTAAGCACATGTCCCTGAGGTGCACCAGTGTTGATCGCCAGTGAGGTGGACATGCTACTACCAATCCACACAGGTTGTTGTTTTCTGATTAGGAAGTTGAGGATCCAGTTGCAGAGATGGGTACAAAAGCCTAGAGTTGTAGCTTTTTGATCAGGACTGTAGGAATGATGGTGTTAAACACTGAGCTATAGTCAATGAACAACATCCTGACAAAGGTATTTGTATTGTGATCCAAGAACGTGTGGGGAGGCATTGCGATCACATTTGCTATAGACATATTGTGGCAATAGGCAAATAGCAGTGGATCCATGTCCTTCCTGAGACAGGAGTTGATTGTAGTCATGACCAACTTCTCAAAGCATTTCATCACTGTAGATGTGAGTGCTACTTGGCGATAGTCATTAAGGCAGCTCACTCTGCTTTTCTTGGGCACTGGTATAATTGTTGCCTTTTTGAAGCAGATGGGAACTTCTGACTGTAGCATTAAGAAATTGAAAATATTCTTCAATGCCCCCACCTGGCACAAGTCTTCAGAACATTACCAGGTACTCCACTGGGGCCTGCCACCTTGCAAAGGTTCACCCTCCTGAAGGCCAGCCTCCGAGACAGAGATTCCAGGATCACCAGCTGCAGCATGGATCCTCACAGCTGTTAACTTTATTCTCAGTTTCAAAGTGAACATAAAATACATTGAGCTTGTCTGAGAGTGAAGCATCACCACCATTCATGCTATTGAGTTTCGCTTTGTAGGAAGTAATGGCCTGCAATCCATGGCAGAGTCAATGTGCATCCGACGTTGCCTCTAACCTCAGTCGGAATTATTTCTTGGCTCTTGAAGTAGTCCTCCGCAAGTCTTAACTGGTTTTCTTGTACACATCTGGGTCACCGGACCTAAATGCCACAGATCTAGCCCTCAGCAAACTACGAATCTCCTGGTTTATCCACAGCTTTGTATTTATGTATGTACAGTAAGTTTTTGTAGGCACAGACTCATCCACACAGGTTTTAATTGTGTCATTGACAACAACTGTGGCATGCTCATCCAAACTCAAAGATGAATCCCTGAATGCAGCCCAGTCCACTGATTCACAGCAGTCTTGTAAGCAATCCTGTGCTTGCCTTGTCCATACCTTCTTGGTCCTCACTACTGGTGATGCAGTCTTGGGTCTCTGCCTTTCCTCGGGGAGTAGACCTACAATCAGGTGATCGGACTTTCCGAAGTGTGGGTGTGGAATAACACAGTAATTATTCTTGATGTAATCAATGGTCCAGTGTGCATTGTTTCCTTTGTACTGCAAATGACTTGTTGATGATAATTATTTTGTGACTTTGAGCCATGCTACCCGGCAATCTCCCAATATAATCTGAGCCTAATCACAGGAGAATTTACAATGACTAACTAACCTACCAATCGGTGTGTCTTTGGACTGTGAAAGGGAACCAGAGCACCCGGTGGATGCAAACAGAACGAAAATGACAAAAAACAAATCAGACGTAATATGAAGAACTACTTTTTAATAAGGGAATTTACAATAAGCTAATCTAAAAAGAAATGGAATATTTATTTGTAGGTGGAAATTTCACCAGGACTATCAGGCAAAAAGACAGGAAAACAACTAACAGGATTGCCTTTTGAAAGAGTATTGCGGACTGGGTGAACCAATTAAGTGTAACATTGTACGGCTGCATTGTTCTCTCAAAGTTTCTTTTCTTTAATTTTTCTCATGTTCATATCATGGATTTACATAATGCCTTCAACAATCTCCATTTTCTATCCTTCCCATCTCCCAACTATAAACAGCAGTATAAAATATTTGAGTTTTTTTTTTATTCCTTCTGTGGTTGAATCTTGAAGTTTTATGACTCTGATATAATGCATTTTGGTTTCCTGCCAGTTGAGTTGAAAGCTAAGTAGTTGAGTATCATCCTTGAGAACATGCAGCAGTCGGATTTACTTTGTCCAATGTTATCACAAAAACAGAAGTATCTGCATGGACTAGCTTTGTGAATTCTTCCAAGACCATTTCAGCCTCATTCATCATTCCATCAAAAGAGCAGTAAGTAGGGAAGTGGCTCATTAAACCTTAATGATGCCAATGCAGTTATAAACTTAAGCTCTGAGGGATCTGTGACATCTTTGATGTTGTAAGCATATGATATTCAGTACAACAAGCCCTAGGACTTCATCTATTTGTCATTTTGTTGCAGTGTTCCTTTGTTAAAATACAAACAAATGAGATTTGACATGAATCATAGACTTGTAATTCCATAAAGAAAATACTTGAGTCATGTAACTATTTAGATAGTGTTGTCTTTTTGAACTCTACTTTGAAATACAGTACTAAGCAAAAGTCTTAAGCACATATATTGTCAGTATATAACCAGGGTGCCTAAAACTTTTGCACGGTACTGCAGTAATTTTACGTATTGCACTGTACTTCTGCAGCAAAATAAAACACATTTCATGATATGTAAGTGATGATAAACCTGAATCTGATGTGGGTCTCTATTATGGTCTGAGAGTGGGAAAAGGGCAGGAGAGAGAGGAATCATGGTTAGGAAAAGGGAAAGGGAGCAGGAGGCACCAGAGAGGCATTCTGTAATGATCAATAAACCAATTGTTTGGAATCAAATGACTTTACCTAGAGTCTCAGAGCTGGGTGTGCCTGCATCTGTACCATCCCCTGTCCCGACACTCCTTCTCTGTCACTCATCCCACGATGCTCCACCCTCACCATTCCCTACATCCTTTGGTCCTGCCAGATTTTAAAACTGATTCTCGGCTCAATGTTATTAAATACAGCACTGTGCAAACGTCTTAGGCACCCTAGCTATATTTTATATGTACTGTACTGTATAAGTGCAGCTGCAGATCTTTCCTTCTGAATGCCAGTGGCAATTCAATTATTGACTTAAATTATGAATAACACAAGTGAAAAGTTTGAATACTTCTTATCTAAAATATGAACAGTGAGACTATTACAATTTGAGGCTTCATAACTCTATGAGGTTGTTTATATAGCCAATGGAAATCCCAAAACAGTGGTGAGTATCATTGTCTTGATTCCACAAGGCTGTGACTTTCTTTATTTTCCCAGTGTTAAATATTTGGAGAACAGTCTGCCCTAATTAGGTAGTACCCCTTTTAACATGAAATGTATCGAAAAGCAAATACTCTTTTAGGACATGATTTCAGGGTGAAACATATGTTTTCATAGAGTCATAGAAAAGTACAGCACAGAAACAGGCCATTTGGCCCATCTAGTCTGGGCTGCCTACTCCCATTGACTTGTACTGGGACCATATATAGCCCTCAATACCCCTACCATCCATGTACCTATCCAGACTTTCTTGAGCTTGCATGCACCACTTTCACTGGCAACTCGTTCTACACTCACAACCCTCTGAGTGAAGAAGATTCCCCTCATGTTGTTCCCTTCACGTTTTCATCGGTTACCCTTAGGCCATTACCTCTAGTTGTAGTCCCAACCAAGCTCAGGGGACAAAGACTGCTTGCACTTACTCTATCTATACCCCCCATAATTTTGTGTAACTCCATCAAATCTCCTCTCAATCTTAGGTCCATAACACCATGTGACATAGGAGCAGAATTAGGCCATTTGGCCCATCGTGTCTGCTCCATCATTTCATCATGGCTGATCCAATTTTCCTCTCAGACCCAGTCTCCTGCCTTCTTCCTGAATCTCTTCATGCCCTGACCAATCCAGAATCTATCAACCACTGCCTTAATATAAATAAAGACTTGGCCTCTAGAGCTGTCTGTGTCAAATAATTCCACAGATTCACTACTCTCTGGCTAAAGAAATTCTGCTTTATCTTCATTCTAAAAGGATGACCCCTATTGTGAGCTGTGTCATCTGGTCTTGGACTCTCCCACCATAGGAAGCATCCTCTCCACATGCACTCTATCAAGGCCTTTCTCCATTCGATTGGTTTCAACAAGGTCACCCCTCACCCTCATTCTTTTGAATTCCAGTGAAGACAGGCCCAGAGCCATCAAACGCTCTTCATATGAGAAGACATTTATTCTGGCGTACTGACCTCTACCTGGCCGAGGAACAGTGACAACTTGCTGATACCTCCTCTTATTTACCCCTTGATCATGACCCCAGTAAAGATCACCAGGCCACTGTCTCCCACACCATTACCAACCTTATCAGGTCTGGGGATCTCCCATCCACTGCCACTAACCTTGTAGTTCCCACACCCCGCACTTCCCGTTTCTACCTCTTACCCAAGATCCACAAACCTGCCTGTCCAGGTAGACCCATTGTCTCAGCTTGCTCCTGCCTTACTGAACTCATTTCTGCATACCTTGACATTGTTTTATCCCCCCTTGTTCAATTCCTTCCCACCTATGTTTGTGACACTTCTCACGCTTTGAATTTTTTCAATGATTTTAAATTCCCTGGCCCCCACCGCCTTACTTTCACCATGGACATCCAGTCCCTATATACCTCCATCCCCAACCAGGAAGGTCTCAAAGCTCTCCGCTTCCTTTTGGATTCCAGACCTAACCAGTTCCCCTCTACCACCACTGTCCTCCATCTAGCTGAATTAGTTCTTACTCTCAATAATTTCTCCTTTGGCTCCTCCCACTTCCTCCAAACCAAAGGTGTAGCCATGGGCACCCGCATGGGTCCCGGTTATGCCTGCCTTTTTGTTGGCTTTCTGGAACAGTCCATGTTCCAAGCATATATGGGTATCCGTCCCCCTCTTTTCATTCACTACATCGACGACTGCATTGGCGCTGCTTCTTGCACGCATGCTGAGCTCGTTGACTTCATTAACTTTGCCTCCAACTTTCACCCTGCCCTCAAATTTACCTGGTCCATTTCCGACACCTCCCTCCCATTTCTTGATCTTTCTGACTCCATCTCTGGAGACGGCTTATCTACTGATATCTACTATAGGCCTACAGTCTCTCACAGCTACCTGGACTACTCCTCTTCCTACCCTGTCTCTTGCAAAAATGTTATCCCCTTCTCACAATTCCTCCGTCTCCACTGCGTCTGCTCTCAGGATGAGGCTTTTCATTCCAAGACAAAGGAGATGTCTTCCTTTTTTAAACAAAGGGGCTTCCCTTCTTCCACCATCAACTCTGCTCTCAAATGCATCTCTCCCATTTCCCGCACATCTGCCCTCACCCGATCCTCCCGCCACCCCACTTGGGATAGGGTTCCCCTTGTCCTCACCTACCACCCCACCAGCCTCTGGGTCCAACGTATAATTGTCCGTAACTTCCGCCACCTCCAATGGGATCCCACTACCAAGCACATCTTTCCCTCCCCCCTCTTTCTGCTTTCCACAGTGATCGTTCCCTATGCGACTCCCTTGTCCATTCATCCCCCCCATCCCTTCCCACCGATCTCCCTCCTGGCACTTATCCTTGTAAGCGGAACAGGCAGTCCTTCCAGGTGAGGTGACACTTCACCTGTGAGTTGGCTGGTGTGGTATACTGTGTCCGGTGCTCTCAGTGTGGCCTTCTATATGTTGGTGAGACCCGACGCAGACTGGGAGACCATTTCGCTGAACACCTATGCTCTGTCCGCCAGAGAAAGCAGGATCTCCCAGTAGCCACACATTTTAATTCCACATCCCATTCTGATATGTCTATCCATGTCCTCCTCTACTGTCAAGATGAAGCCACACTCAGGTTGGAGGAACAACACCTTAAATACCGTGTGGGTAGCCTCCAACCTGATGGTATGAACATTGACTTCTCTAACTTCCGTTAATGCCCCTCCTCCCCTTCTTACCCCATCCCTGATTTATTTATTTCCCCTCTCCCCCTTTTGCGCTCTCTCTGCCCATCACTCTGCCTGTTCTCCATCTCCCTCTGGTGCTCCCCTCCCCCTTTCATTCTCCCTAGGCCTCCCGTCTCATGATCCTTTCCCTTCTCCAGCTCTGTATCACTTTTGCCAATCACCTTTCCAGCTCTTAGCTTCATCCCACTCCCTCCGGTCTTCTCCTATCATTTCGCATTTCCCCTCCCCCTCCTATTTTCAAATCTCTTACTATATTTTCTTTCAGTTAGTCCTGATGAAGGGTCTCGCCCTGAAACGTCAACAGTGCTTCTTCCTATAGATGCTACCTGGCCTGCTGCGTTCCACCTGGTTTTTGTGTGAGTTGCTTGAATTTCCAGCATCTGCAGATTTCCTTGTGTTTCATTTTCATGAATCTGGTTTGAACCCTCTCCAGTTTCGGCACATTATTTCTAAAATAAAGGGCACAAAACTGCTCACAATACTCCAAGTGAGGCCTTACTGCTTTTATATTCTAGTCCTCTTGAAATGAATGCTAGCATTGCATTTGCCTTCCTCACCACAGGCTCCCTCTACATGGTCATACACCCACACCCAGCGCTGAAAGTCAAGGAAGAGCTTCATGAACAGTGTTGTTCCATTACAACCAACCCCATCTGAAGCCCACATCACCTTGTGGAAAGACCAGCTTGCCAGTCTCAAACAATCCCCAACGATGGAAATTCCACTGGATGAAAGCCTTTCTCCAGGAGCTAATTGCAACTGGGCAACCAGGAAGTGCCTTAACAGACTCAGGACTGGTGTAGGTCATTCAAAGGTGTCACTAAACAAATGGAGATATACAACCAGCCTGACAACTTGTGAATGTGGAACTGAGCCACAAACTATGCAACATCTCCTGCAATGCCCATCGCTAGAGGAACCCTGTACTGTTGCAGATCTTGCTGAATTCAACAACAAGGCCCAAAAATGTGTCCAGTTCTGGCTGGGCCATGTATAGACTGACCGTGGACATGATAAGAAGAAGACCACAGGCTCAACCTGCAAATTAACTTTCAGGGAATCCTGCACGAGGACTCCCTAAATATCTGCATTGCTTTATTGTTTTATTCCCCCTGGTTCAGTCCCTTCCTACCTACATTAATGACACTTCACATGCTCTTGATTTTTTCAATGACTAAGTTCTTGGCCCTGGTCATCTCATTTTGACTATAGATGTCCAGTCCTTATACACCTCTATCCCTTATCAGAAAGGCCTCAAAGCATTCCACTTCTTTCTGGCGACCAGACCCAATCACCACCACTCTCCTCTGTCTGGCGGAACTGGGCCTCACTCTCAATAATTTCCCCCTTGGTTCATCCCTCTTCCTTCAAACAAAAGGTGTAGCCTTGGGCACTCCTATGGGTCCCAGCTATGCCTGCCTTTTTGT
The DNA here is from genome assembly GCF_048418815.1 of Hemitrygon akajei. Classification (NCBI taxonomy): domain Eukaryota; kingdom Metazoa; phylum Chordata; class Chondrichthyes; order Myliobatiformes; family Dasyatidae; genus Hemitrygon; species Hemitrygon akajei. Next base: position 76,895,990 of record NC_133136.1, read on the forward strand.
CAGCTACATGAAACAGTTTATGTTCCAAGCCTACACCAGTATCACTCCCCAACTTTTCCTACACTACATCAGCAACTGCATTGGTACTGCTTCCTGCACTCATGCTGAGCTCATCGACTTCATCAACTTTGCCTATTACTTCCACTCTGCCTTCAAATTTACCTGGTCCATTTCCTGCACCTCCTTCCACTTTCTCAATCTGTCTATTTCTGGAGACAGTTTATCTAGTGATATTTTTTATAAACCCACTGCTTCTCATAGCTATCTCGACTATACCTTTTCCCACCCTGTCACTTGTAAAAATGCCACCCACTTCTCTCAATTCCTTCATCTCCATCACATCTGCTCTCAAAATGAGGCTTTTCATTGCAGAGCTAATGAGATGTCTTCCTTTGTCAAAGAAAGGGGCTTCCCTTCCTCTACCGTCAATGCTGTCCTCAACTGCTTCTCTTCCATTTCATGCACGTCTGTCTTCATCCCATCCATCTGCCACCCCCCCAGGGATAGGGTTCCTCTTGTCGTCATCTAGCACCCCATCAGTCTCCGTGTTCAGTACATAATTCTCCAAAACTTCAGTGGAATTCTTTCACCAAGCACATCTTTCCCTCCCCCCACTTTCTGCTTTCCACAGGGATCGCTCCCTACGTGACTCCCTTGTCCATTTGTCCCTCCTCACTGTTCTCCCTCCTGGCACTTATCCTTGCAAGCAGAACAAGTGCCACACCTTCCCCTACACCTCTTCCATCACTACAACGCAGGGCTCCGAACAGTCCTTTCAGGTGAGGCAACGTTTCACTTGAGTCTTTTGAGGTAATCTACTGTATCCGGTGCAGCCAGTGTGGCCTCCTCTACATCAGTGACACCCAGTGTAGATCGGAGGACCGCTTCGCCAAGCACCTATGCTCTGTCCACCAGAAAAACCGGATAGTCCAGTGGCCGTCCATTTCAATTCTACTTCCCATTCCCATTCCTATGTGTCAGTCCTTGGCCTCCTCTACTGCCGTGATGAGGCCACACTCAGGCTGGAGGAGCAACAACTTATATTCTGTCTGGTTAGCCTCCAATCTGATAGCATGAACATCGATTTCTCAAACTTCCAGTAACTGTGTCCCCCACCCTCTCCTTCTTCACCATTCCCCATTCCAATCTGCTCTCTCACCTTATCTCCATCACCTGTCTCAGGTGCTCCTCTCCTTCTTTTTCTTCCATGGCCATCCGTCCTCTCTAATCAGATTCCCCCCTCTCCAGCCCTTTATCCTTTCACCAATCAACTTCCCAACTTTTTATTTCATTCTCCCCTCCCCCTCCCCCTCCTGGTTTTACCTGTCACCTATTACCTTGTACTCCTTCCTTCCCTCCCACGATCTTCTTTCTCCTACTTCTCATCTCTTCTTTTCCCAGTCCTGATGAAGGGGCTTGGTGCAAAATCTTGTCTGTTAACTCTTTTACGCAGATGTTGACTAGCCTTCTGAATTTCTCCAGCATTCCATGTGTATTACAACCACTCCCAAGACTTTTTGCACCTCAGGTTTTTGTATTTTCTCTCCATTTAGAAAATTGTCAACCCTTTCATTTCTGCTCTCCAAGTCCATGACCATACACTTCTCAACACTCTGTTTCATCTGCCACTTCTCATTTGTCTGATGTCTAAATCCATCCGTAGCATCTCTACTTCCTCAAAACTGCATGCCCCTCCACTTATCTGCAAACTTTGCAACAAAGCCATCAATTTCATCATCCAAATCATTGACATATAACATAAAAAGAATTGATACCAACACAGACCCCTGTGGAACACCACTAGTTACCGGCAGCCAACTAGAAAAGATTCCCTTTATTCCCACTCTTTGTCTCCTACCAGTCAGCCATTAGTTTATCCATGTTAGAATCTTTCTTGTAATACCATGGCTCATAGTTTGCTAAGCAGCCTCATGTGTGGCATCTTCTATGTTCCAGGGAACAAAGTCCTAACCTATTCAATCTTTCCACAGAATTCAGGTCATCCAAGCTGGCAATATTATGTAATATTCTTGTAATCTCTCAACCTTATTTACATTTTTCCTGTGGGTAATTGACCAACACTGTACACAATACTTCAAGTTAGGCCTCACCAATGTCTTACACTACTTCAACATAACATGCCATCTCCTGTATTCAATAAGTTGATTTATGAAGGCCAATATGCCAAAAGCTTTCTTTACGATCCTATCTACCTGTTATATCACTTTCAGTGAATTATGGACCCGGATTCCTGGATCCTTTTGTTCTACAGCACTCCTCAGTGCCCTACTATTAACTATGAAAGACCTTCCCTGGTTGGTCTTCCTAAAGTGAAAGACCTCACACTTATTTGCATTAAATTCCATCTGCCATTTTTCAGCCATTTTTCCAGCTGGTCCAGATCCCACTGCAAGCCAGGATAGTCTTCCCTGCTCTCCGCTACACCCTCAATCTTGGTGTCGTCCACCTGCTTGCTGATTCAGTTAACCACATTATCGGCCAGACTGTTGATTTTGAAGACAAACAACAACAGACCCAGCACCGATCCCTGTTGCACTTCATTAGTAGAAAGGCCTCCAGTTAGAGAGGCAATCATGTACTATCACTCTCTGGCTTCTCCCAAAAAGCCAATGTCTAATCCAATTTACTACGTCATCTTGAATGCCGAGCGACTTAACCTTCTTGTCCAACTTCCCATGCAGGACCTTGTCAAAGGCCTTGCTAAAGTCCAGGTGGACAACATCTATGACCTTGTCTTCATCAGTTTATTTGGTAACTACCTCGAAAAACTCTATAAGATCAGTTAGACACAACGTATCACGCACAAAGCCATGTTTACTATCCTTAATCTGTCCCTGTCTATCCAAATACTCACAAATCTGGTCCCTTGGAATATCTTCCAATAGCTTTGCCACTACTGATGTCAGTCACTCTAGCCTACAATTTCCTGGTTTATTTTTAGAGCCTTTCTTAAACAGCAAAAACATTTTAGGTATCCTCCAATCGTAAGGTACTTACCTTTTGCTAAGGATGATTTAAATATTTCGACTAGGGCCCTGGCAATTTCTGCACTTGCCTCCCGCAGGTCTGAGGGAATACCTTGTCAGGCCCTGGGGATTTATCCTCCCTAGTTTGTTTCAAGGCAGCAAACACCTCCTTCTCTGACATTTTGCCACACTTCTATAGACTCTGTGTCCGTCTCCTGATTAAACACAGATGCAAAAAAATCTTTTATGATCTCCCCCATCTCTTTTGACTCCAAGCGTGGATTACCATTCTGATCTTCTAGAAGACCAATTTTGTCCCTTGCAGTCCTTTTGCTCTTAACGTATCTGCAGAACCCCTTAGGATTCTCCTACACCTTGTCCGCTAAGGCAACCTTAATCCTTCTTTTAGCCCTCTTGGTGGTCTGCAATATAGCCATATTAATCTGGTCATACCATTCTTATTACTCGGTTCCACCTATAAAGCTTCATTAGATGTATTCTCCAGTCTGTCTTGACTGAACACTGCCGTGACATTTTGCATGACTAGTAATGCCACCCTCCCTCCTTCAGTTCCTCTTGCTCTGTCAAGTCTAAAACAACAGAACCCCAGAAACTGGAGCTGCCAGTCTTGCCCCTTGACGCACCATCAATAACTCTCGGAGACAGGAGGTGAACGATAGGCTTTTATTAGCAGCAAAAGGGACCACGACATCGTGGAGACTGAGGGGGGAGCAGTACCTCTAATCACCTTTATACAGGTGTCTGTGGGAGGAGCCACAGGAGCAGTCAGCAGAGGGGCGTGTCCAGACAGGTATACATAGTTTACCACACCCCTTCTGCAACCAAATCTCACTAATGACTACAATAACATAATTACAGAGGTTAATCCATGCGATGAGATCATCTGCCTTTCCTTCTTGCACTGAAACATACGCAGCTCAAGACATTAGTCGCATCATGCTCAACCTTTCGATTCCTGACATCGTCTGAGGTGTTAACAAGATCTGGCTCCAGAACCTCTCCACTATCTGTTCTGGCACCCTGTTTCCCATTCCCATGCAGCTCTAGTTTAAACCCCACCATTAGCAAACCTTCCCACTAGGATATTAACCCCTTACATTTCAGGTACAGGTCCCACCTTCCTTAGAAGCGAGCCCAATGAACCAATAATCTAATGCCCTCCCTCCTGCACCAACTCCTTAGCCATGTGTTAAACTGTATGATCTTCCTATTTCTAGCCACACTAGCACATGGAACGAGTAGCAATCCTGGGATCACAACCCTGGAGGTCCTGCCCTGAACTCACTTTGCAGAACCTTGTCACTCTTCCTACCCATGTCATTGGTAGAAACATAGAAAACCTACAGCACAATACAGGCTCTTTGGCCCACAATGCTGTGCTGAACATGTACTGACTTCAGAAATTACTTAGAGTTACCCATAGCCTTCTATTTTTCTTAGCTCCATGTATCTATTCGGGTGTCTCATAAAAGACCCTATTGTATCCTCCTCCACCACCATCACCGGCAGCCCATTCCAAGCACTCACCACTCTCTGCAGAAAAAAACTTACCCCTGACATCTCCTCTGTACCTACTACCAAGTACCTTAAAACTGTGCCCTTTCATGTTAGTCATTTCAGCCCTGGGAAAAAGCCTCTGACTATCTATATGATCAATGCCTCTCATCATCTTATACATCTCTATCAGGTCACCTCTCATCCTCCGTTGCACCAAGGAGAAAAGGTCAAGTTCACTCAACCCATTCCTATAAGGCATGATCCCCAATCCAGGCAACATCCTTGTAAATCTCCTCTGCACCCTTTCTATAGTCCTATATAGTTGTAACATTACATCTCAGGTCTTGAACTCAATCTCGCACAGTTGATGAAGGCCAATATACTGTATGCCTTTTTAACCACAGAGTCAACCTGCGCAGCAGCTTTGAGTGTCCTTTGGACTCGAACCCCAAGATCCCTCCGATCCTCCACATGACCAAGAGTCTTACCATTAATACTATATTCTGCCATTATATTTGACCTACCAAAATGAACCACCTCACACTTATCTGGGTTGAACACCATCTGCCACTTCTCAGCTCAGTTTTGCAACCTATCAATGTCCCGCTGTAACCTCTAACAGCCCTCCACACTATCCACAACACCCCCAACCTTTGTGCTATCAGCAGATTTACTAACTCATCCCTTCACTTCCTCATCCAGGTCATTTATAAAAAAATTCCTGCCTCTCAGTATCTTCTCCATCAACTTACCATCCACTGAAGTAAGATTCACTGGTCTATAATTTCCTATGCTATCTCTACTCATTTTCTTAAGTAAGAGAACAACATATACAACTCTCCAATCATTCGGAACCTCTCCTTCATCCATTGATTTTGCAAAGATCATTACCAGAGGCTCAGCCATCTCCTCCCTTGCCTGCCAAAGTAGTCTGGGGTACATCTCATCCGGTCCCAGTGACTTATCTAACTTGATGCTTTCCAAAGGCTCCAGCACATCCTCTTTCTTAATGTCTATATGTTCAAGCATTTCGATCTGCTGTGAGTCATCCCTACAATTGCCAAGATCCTTTTCCGTAGTGAATACTGAAGCAAAGTATTCATTAAGTACTTCTGCTACCTTCTCCGATTCCATTTTCCACTGTCACACTTGATAGGTCCTATTCTCTCACATATTATCCTCTTGCTCTTCACATACTTGTAGAATGTCTTGCGGTTTTCCTTAATCCTGCTCGCCCAGCCCTTCTCATGGCCTCATCTGGCTCTCCTATTTTCATTTTTGAGCTCCTTCCTGCTAGCCTTATAATCTTCTAGATCTCTATCATTACCTAGTTTTTTTGAACCTTTCATATGCTTTTCTTTTCTTCTTGACTGGATTTTCAATAGCCTTTGTACACGATGGTTCCTGTACCCTACCATCCTTTCCCTGTCTCATTGGAACATACCTATGCAGAATGCCACACAAATATCCCCTGAATATTTGCCACATTTCTGCCGTACATTTCCCTGAGAACATCTGTTCCCAATTTATTCTTCCAAGTTCCTGCCTGATAGCTGCATATTTCCCCTTACTCCAATTAAACACTTTGCTAACTTGTCTGCTCTATCCCCCTCCAATGCCATGGTAAAGGAGATAGAATTGTGATCACTATCTGCAAGATGCTCTCCCACTGAGAGACCTGACACCTGACCAGGTTCATTTCCCAATACCAGATCAAGTACAGCCTCTCCTCTTGTAGGCTTATCTACATATTGTGTCAGGAAACCTTCCTGAACATACCTAACAAACTCCACCCCATCTAAACCCCCTGTGCTAGGGAGATGCCAATCAATACTGGGGAAGTTAAAATCTCCCATCACGACAACCCTGCACCGTTCCAGAATCTGTCTCCCTATCTGCTCCTCGATGTCCCTGTTACTATTGGATGGTCTATAAAAAACATGCAGTAATGTTATTGACCTCTTCCTGTTTCTAACTTCCACCCTCAGAGACTCAGTAGACAATCCCTCCACGATTTCCTCCTTTTCTGCAGCCGTGACACTATCTCTGATCAGCAGTGCCATGCCCCCACCTCTTTTGCCTCCCTCCCTGTCCTTTCTGAAACTTCTAAAGCCTGGCACTCTAAGTAGCCATTCCTGCCCCTGAGCCATCCAAGTCTCTGTAGTGGTCACAACATCATAGCTCCAAGTACTGATCCACGCTCTAAGCTCATCCGCTTTGTTCATGGTACTCCTTGTATTAAGATAGACACATCTCAAGCCATCAGTATGAGCGTATCCCTTCTCTATCACCTGCCTATCCTCCCTCTCACACTGCCTACAAAGCTTTCTCTATTTGCGAGCCAACTGCCCCTTCCTATGTCTTTTCATTTGGTTCCCAACCCCCTGCAATTCTAGTTTAAACTCTCCCCAACAGCCTTTGCAAACTTCCCTGCCAGGATATTGGTTCCCCTCAGATTCAAGTCCAACCTGCTCTTTTTGTACTGGTCACACCTGCCCCAAAAGAGGTCTCAATGTTCCAGAAATCTGAATCCCTGCCTCCTGCTCCGATCTCTCGGCCACACATTCATTTTCCACCTCGCTCTATTCCTATACTCACTGTCGCGTGGCTCAGGCAGTAACCCTGATATTACTACCTTTAAGGTCCTGCTTGTCAACTTCCTTCCTAACTCCCTGTAGTCTATTTTCAGGACCTCCTCCCTTTTCCTACCCATGTTGCTGGTACCAATATGTACCACGACCTCTGGATATCATGAAGGCTCCCACTTCAGGATATCGTGGACGCGATCAGAAACATCCTGAAACCTGGCACCTGAGAGGCAAACTACCATCTGTGTTTCTATCCTGTCTGACTCCCTAACTATGGAATCACCCCATCACTGCTGCCATCTTCTTCCTTTCCCTACCATTCTGAGCCAAAGGGGCCAGACCCAATAAACAGGAGTACTTATTGTTAAGGGGAACAGCACTGGGGTGCTCTCTAGCATCTGACTCTTGCCCTTCCCTCTCCTGACTCTTACCCACTTATCTGTCTTCCGAGACCCCCGTGTGACTACTTGCCTATAGCTCCTCTTTATCACCTCCTCACTGTCCCTGACCAAGCGAAGGTGATCGAACTGCATCTCCAGTTCCCTAATCCGGTCCCTAAGGAGCTACAGCTTGAAGCACATGGAGCAGATGTATCCGTCCGGGATGCTGGGAGTCTCCCGGACATCTCACATCTGACACCCAGTACAGAACATCAGCCTCACAGATACACTTCCTATTCCTGTTCTTCACAAGTAACTTACCTCGTCTCAACCCGTTATCGCTGAAGCCCCATTGAGCCAAATCCCTCCTATTCTGTCACACACTCTATAAAGCTGTCTTCTTTTTAAGTTCTTCCTGCCGGTCTAACTTGCTGACATCCACACGCCTGCGCAGTTGTGCCTCGATCAAACATGGTACCTACAAGGACTACAACTTCTGGCTGTTCTGACTCCCACTTAAGGATGCTGAGGACTCGATCTGACACCTGGCACCTAGCAGGCAACATACTATCTGGTAATCTCGTTCTTGTTCACAGAACCTCCTTTCTGTTCCCCTATCACCAAGCCTCACCTTTTCTCCTTCCTTCTCTTCTAAGTCATAAAGTCAGACTCAGTGCCAGAGACCTGTCCACTGTCACTTTTCTTTGTTAGGTCATCCCTTCCAACAGTATCTAAAGTGGTATTCTTGTTATTGAGGGGCAGGGGGGATGGCCGCAGGGGTTCTCTGCACTGGCTGTTTAACCCTTTTCCCCTTCCTGACTGTCATGCAGTTTCCTGTATCCTGCACCTTGGGTGTAACTACCTCTCCATATGTCCTACCTACCACTTCCTCAGCCTCCGAATGATCCAGAGTTGACCCAGCTCCAGCTTCAGTTCCTTAACACGTAGTTTCAGAGGCTGCAGCTGGATGCACTTTTTGTAGGGGTAAAAATCAGGGACACTGGAGGTCTTCCTGCCTTTCCACATCCCACAAGAGGAGCATTCCACTATCCTGCCTGGCATCTCTAATGTTATTTTCTTGGACTCCAGCCAAACACAGACCCTCTAGCAAATTATAAGTGTCCAAGTGCTCTTTCATGTTCCATGGATATAAAACTGTATTCTGTGGTACTGTATTTCCTGCCCTTCCTGAGAAATTGTGCTATCTTTTAGAATGGACACTGGTCAAACTACTTGACTGAGAGGCCAACATTATGTTACAAAAATAAAGCAGTATTTTCTCAGTTCAAACCCTTGTATCAAGCAACTCATGTCTTCTCTATCTTGGTCAAATTGTCATCAAAGACAACATAGACAAGTACTGTAAAGAATTAACACTTCTCAGAGTTGGCAAAGTTTTTTCAGCCAACTCTTACATTCCTTATTACCAATGTAAGCACTTATACTAGGGAATGATTTTTCTCACCTTCCTTTTGGTTGTATTAGTTTACATTTCAAAAATATCATCCACATTTGTTGATTATTCCATTGAGTCCTGCCAAAAGGTCTTGGCCTGAAATGTCAACAGTATTTTTTTCCATAGATGCTGCCTGGACTGCAGAGTTCCTCCAGCATTTTGTGCATGCTGAATGGATTTCCAGCATCTGCAGATTTTTTTCTTTGTGGTCTATATTTGTTCTTGTTTTGACTGAAAATTTACACCTGAAATGCCCATTTTATTTGCCCCTCTACCCACCAGCATAAAAGCCAAATGAATCAGATTATTGACAATTTTCCTACCACTGATCTGGAACCTACCTACAATTGACACACATTGAAGATATGAGATCATTCAGCCCATTGTTACAGCATTTGAAAGGGAAAACTACTAAATCTTTCTCCCCATGTGCTGTTACCTCAGTATTAAAACCTAGCTTTCTATTTAAACATGGATCCCATTTTCTTACATATTATTGCTATTTATTCTGCTCTTTCATCCTTTGTTTTCCTGGTAATAATCATGTGTAACCTGAGAGATGAGGCCTCTGATCCCCACTGGTTCTTTGGCTATTATATTTGTGTAGCATTTTAATTTTAAATCCCATCACTTTGTGTAACTGCAGTGGAGATCGAAGTTCCTCTCTCCTTAGTTTCTCTCACAAGTTGCCTCTTAGTCACACACAATATATGCAAACATTATAAATGTAACAACATTTAAAGGAATAATGATCACCTTTCCTTCAAATATACCAGCCAGGATTGGTAATCCTAATCCAATTTCTTCCTACTTTAAGATACAATCTTACACCTTTCCAGATAAAGTACAAACTGGTGGTCATATTTCATGCTGAATGCTGTGAAACGGTGCAAAGTGTTCATGGAGTTTTTGCTGACATACTTGGAGCAGAAGGGAAACAAACCCCTTAACGTGTGATTGACAGGTGAATCCAAGAGGAAAGATGAACCTTTGTCCCAAATGGAGTGGCTTTCTTTCCAGTAGGTGATTCCAGACTCACTGTTCAAGTTTCAACTTCAAGGCCCTCTGGAATACTAGTTACTTGACAGTTCTGAAGCACATTTACATCTCTCACATTCCTCCACTGTTCCTGGAGTGAGCTGAGAGAATCTGGGAGACAACAGAGTGGCTCTAATGAATTGATGAATGCATTGATGCACAGCAATATGACATCCAAAAGGTAGGGGCTAGTTTACAAGCTGCACAATCAAAATGATGGAGGAACTCAGCAGGTTGGACAGCATCTATGGAGGAAATAAACAGTTGATGCTACAGGCAGAGACCCTTCATCACGACTGAAAAGGAAGGGAGCAGAATCTAGATTTAAGAGATAGGTGGAGGAGAAGGTTTACAATCTGGCAGGTGATAAGTTAGACCAGGTAAGTGGGGAGATGTGTGAATGTTGGAGTGAGGAGATAGGTAGAAATTGGAAGGAGATAGGTAGAAGAGGTAAAGGACTGAAGAAAGAGGAATCTAATGGGAAAGGACAGTAGATTTTGAAAGAAAGGGAAGGAGGAGGGAACCAGAAAGAGATGACGGGCAGGAGGGTAGAAGGCGAGAGACTGTAAGCAGAATGGGGAATGGAAAAAGAGAGAAGAATGGAGGAGAAATGATCATCTGAAAATGCCAACATCAATAGTCATGACATCAGTTTGGAGGCTACCTAGATGAAATACAAAGTGATGCTCCTCCAACCTGAATTCTCACTGTGGCAGTAGAGGACTCCATGGACAGACATGTCAGAATGGGAATGGAAAGTCAATTTCAAATGGATGGTCTTGCTTTTTGCGGTAGACAGAGTGAAGATGCTCAACAAAGCCCTCTTCTAATCTGTGTTGGATATCACCAATGCCCAAGAGACCCCACCTGAAGCACTGGATGACTCCAACAGACTCACAGATGAAGTGTTGCCTTACTCTTTGGAGTCCTGATTGGCAGTGAGGGAAAGGTGTAGGGATAGGTGTAGTACATGTCTCACTTACAGGGATAATTGCCAGGAGCATTATGTAAAACATTAAATTAATTCAAAAGGAAAACACGCAAGTCTGAAATGTGGGTCTAACTTCAAGTTTACTTTAAACAAGGCACACATGTATCACATGGTAGTGTGATGCTGTATACATTAATATATTTTTGCATATAACCAATAATGAATTATTTAAACAAACAAGAATGCTTAATCAATCAATATATATACACAAGATTACTCAAACATAACTGAAATATTAAATACACAACACTCCTTTGTGCTTAGTGTGGCACGTGGCCAAGTGGTTAAGGCATTGGACTAGCGATCTGAAGGTTCTGAGTTTGAGCCTCAGCTGAGGCAGCGTGTTGTTTCCTTGAGCAAGGCACTTAACCACACATTGCTCCAGTCCACCCAGCAAAATGGGTACAGGCAAAATGCTGGGGGTTAACCTCGCGATAGACTGGTGTCCTATCCGGGGGTGGGGGGTGGGGGGGGAGTCTCGTACTCTCAGCCGCTTCACGCCACAGAAACCAGCATAAGCACTGGCCTGATGAGCCTATAAGGCTCGTGACAGACTTTAACTTTAAACCTCTCTGCTTGGCTATAAACTCCAACTTAGTAGAATGACTTCAGTGTATTATATAATACAGCTACTATATACAGAAAAACACAGCATAGTAAATTTTTGAACTGTCACATTCAGACTTAAAGATTTAATCACTGTGGAGGATTTCTTACCCTTGTTGGATAGTGTCTTTCCTGACAAGGATCCCTTTGCTTGGCAGGTGAGACTTGTGGCTGTGAAACAGTCTCTGTTTCTGGGGCTTCCTCCATGATGATTGTAGGAGTTGACTCTGAGACTGCAGGAAGTGGTCCTGATAGCTCTGGGCACCTTTCTTCTTTTTTCTCTCTTTGGATCTACTTTGATCCCTTTCTTTTTATTTCTCATGTTCCTTCTCCCTTTCACACCATTCTCTTTCTTGTTCACTGACTTCCTCTCCGTTTCTCCGTTTTCTTCTTTTAGTTTGTGCATCTTGATCTTGGGAAGGTGCATTTAGTTCACTGCAATGTTCTCTTATTAATCCTTCTACTGCTCCCATTATGATCTGATACCTCCTCTTGGTTTCCTCATCTACAATATGAACTGACAAATCTTCTGTTTTCGTAACTCCATTGACTCCTTTCTTTTTGATCTTCCATTCATCCAGTTGGGCTTTGGTCTTTGCATCTACTTTACCAGCAGCTTTTTGTTCCACATTTGAAGTTCATGCAATACCTTAGATTCTGGTTCTTTATACTCACAAAAGCCGAACGCTTGCAACTTTCCTGAAGCTCCTTGAAAATTCTTCCAACTTAAAACCAAGCCACATTTTGCAAGTAACTGCCTGATTAACATATCAGAAGCTTTCTCAGATATGTTGCCTACAAAAACTGTTGTAGTCAGACCACTGCTTTCATCACTTTCACAGTTCCTCTGACCAGCATGGCTCTTCCTTGGTCCAATATGCTTTCCAACCAGAGGCACAGAGGTTGGCACCAACACCTGCTTTCAGACAGCTTCATTGCTGGAAACAGGGCATGCAACTTGTGGATCAATCTCCAATCAAGTTATAGTTGTCTCAGCCAATCATGCCCCACAATGCTAGTCCTCCTGCTTTTACGATAGGTTGTTGTATTTCACTGTCGTGAATGTCATTCCTATAGGAGCTATCTTTTCTCCTATATAATTTCTTAGTTGGACATCTGCAGGGTTCAGTTTACTGTCTTTAAAATGCCGTTCAAACTCATTTTGTGAAATGACGGAAACAGTTGAACCAGTGTCTGATTCCAGTTTAATTATTTTGCTGTTCATTTCTGGTGTAAGTCATATTGCTGGTCTATTGTTAGCTTTCACATTATAAATCTCAAGGGTATGTTGTTCTGTTTCACTCTCATCTTTATCAGACTTTTCATCAAAAGCATGCAGATTAGTGCTCGTTTTGAAAATGCAACTTAAATTTTTAGCTTTTTCTCTTCCTTGAGCAGTCCAGTTATTTTTGTCCTGCCCAACATGCTCTTTGCATGTGTCCTACTTTGTTGTATTTTTTGCAAGTTTTGCCTTTAAATCTGCATTTGTTTGGTGAATGTGAACCCCTGGTACAATGGTAACACAATATATTCAGTAAGGCTGGTTTCTGTTTAGACACTGCAATGTTATTCATTCTCATTTTCATTCCTGACTGCAACTTAATTGCATCTCTCTCTGCAGTTTCCATTGAAACAACAATTTCAGTTGCTCTTTTCAATGCAAGTTGTGCTTCAGTTAGGAGCCATTTCTGAATGCTTTCTTGTACGATTCCACAAACTAAACAATCGCTTAATGCATCATTAAGCCCATTACTAAACTGATAATGCTCAGATAATCTCTTCAATTCAGTCACGTGCGTTGAAGTGGTCTCCCCTTCTTTTTGATTTCACTTATGAAAACTAAAGCATTCTGTAATCAATAATGGATTTGTTTCTAAATGATCCAGCATCACTATGACAATATCAGCAAATCTCATTTCTGCAGGTTTGGTTGAAGCAGTCAAATTTTGAAGCAAACTATACCTGTTTAAACCTAAGGCATTTAGCAAAATTGACATTTACTTCTCAGTGGCCATTTCAATTGCGTTAAAATACTCTTCCAATAGCTAAGTATACATGAGCCAATTTCCCATTGTGTAATCAAACTTGTCAATCTTTCTGATGTAGCCCGACATCTCTGATTTTTTAATGATTATAATCACCCATTACTCACTCTTTATGGACCCTGAATTCTTCTGTTCATTGGTTTTTTTTTTAACTCGATGTGTCTGCATCTACTGAGCTGCTATTTGTAACTTGACCGTCTCTCGCTGCAATTTTAAAAATTCGAATGTCTCTCAGAGAAGGAGAAAGATTGAGAAAGATGGGAGAGGTGTCAGAGATGAAACAAGTATATCTGAGGGCAAGGTGGAAGTGGGAGGTCAAGTTGATGAAATTGACAAGCTCAGCATAGGTGCAGGAAGCAGAACGAATGCCATTGTCAATGTTATGGGGATAGATTTGGACAGCAGTACCAGTGTAGGTTTGAAACATGGACTGTTCCATGTAGCTGATGAAAAGGCAGGAATAGCTGGGGCCCATGTGAGTGCCCATGCCTATACTTCTGGTTTGGAGAAGGTGGGAGGAGCTGGAAGAGAAATTGTTGAGGGTGAGAACCACTTCTGCCAGATAGAGTGGAACTGTACTGGCAGAGGGGAACTGTTGGGTGCCTAATGGGGGGAGGAATTATCCATAGTAAAAATAAAGCAATCACAGCTAAGGAGCTGAAAGTGATGGAGAGCACGTGAAGTGTCATAGATTTAGGTTGGAAGGGACTGAATCAAGGAGGACAAAATGGAATCAAGGTATGTGGACAGGCGTTCTGTAGGGCAGGAGCAGGCAAAATCTGTGAGTCTACCGTCACAGTTGTGTTTGTGGATCTTGGGTAGGAAGTAGAAACAAGCATTGCTTCAGCAGAAATCTCTTCTTTAAGCCCAAAACAAAAGTGAAACATAGCTTATCAATATACATCTTCAGTGAAAACAAATACGTTTACTTTCGTGTTCTGTGTTTAGGGTCTTCCAGATTACCCTAGTGGCTTCATTATTAAAGCTACTTAAGTATTTGGCTCTGGATTTTGTTTTACTGTCAAACTTGCTTGGATCTGATGTGTCAGTTTCTTAGATCTGCATTGAATTCAATGCAGACTCATGTTCAGCTTGGGATCATCTCAAATGCGAAGCCTTTGACCTGTATGAAGGCTTTAAATTTTGCCATCCATTTCAACCATTCTAAATACTTCTACTGACCACAATGGCAAGTTTAATCAGTCAGGAGACAAAGAGCACAAGTATGTTTATTTAGTTTGAAACAACATCCTTCTTGATCATTTTGATGTAATTTATTTTTCGATTTGATGGCTATTCAACACGAGAAATAAATTCAGTTTAACAAAGTTCACAACCATTCTCAGATCTTTCTCCAACAGGAGATAGTACACAGAGAGCTGACTGATCATCAGCAAAATAAAATTACCTAAAGCAGCATTTCATACGAAGCACAAGTAATTCCACAGATGCTGGAAACCCAATGCAACACGTACAAAAAGCTAATGGAACACAGCAGGTCAGGCAGCATCCATGGAATGAACAAACAGTCAACATTTCAGGCCAAGGTCCTTCTTCAGGACTGGAAAGGAAGGGGGAAAGCGCCAGAATTAAAAGGTGGGGCGAGGGAAAGGAAAATAGCTAAAAGGTGATAGGTGAAGCCAGGAGGGTGGGAAGGGTTAAGGGCTGGAGAAGAAGATGTCTGATAGGAGAGGTGAGCAGACGATTGGAGAAACAGAAAGGTGGAAGGCCACCAAGTAGAAATGAAAGGCAGTTGAGAAGAGACCAGAGTGGGGAATAGAAGTAGAGGGGAGTGGAAGGGAATTTTTTTACTGGAATTAGAAATTGATACTTATGCCATCAGGTTGGAGGGTACCCAGATGGAATATAAGGCGCTGCTCCTCCACCCTGAGGGTGACCTCATCATGGCACGAGAGGAGGTTATGGACCAACATGTTGGATGGAAATGGGAATCGGAATTAAAATGTTTTGCCGCCAGGAATTTTCACTTTAGGTGGATGGAGCGGAGGTGCTCAATGAAGCAGTCCCCCAAATTAACGACAGACCTCACCAGTGTAGAGGAACATCAGATGCACTAGACAACCCCAGGAGATTCGCAGGTGAAGTGGTGCCCCACCTGGAAGGACTGTTTGGGGCCCTGAATGGAGGTGAGGGAGGAAGTGAATGGACAGGTGTAGCACTTAGGCTACATAGTAAGGTTTAAAACCATAACACTGGTTTCTTGAGAGCTTATTTATCTATTTTCCATCTTACATTTCCATTTCTCTATTTGAATCTAGGGGATATGAAGGGACTTGATAACATTCTCTGATCAAAGTTTGGCAATGAAATACTGACATAAGAGGAATGCTGACTGGAAAGAAAGCTCTTCAGGTAAATCAAAACATAAAAATATAGGCCTCAGTTCATCTATAGTGCAACATGAACTCATGTGTTTCACTCTAATCCACTGAGTGACTATCAACCACTACCAAGTCAATTTCCTTTTACAAAAATCTACATGTACTCTTTCAAAGGTCTTGTAGACCATAGGCTGATTATAAAGGAGCTCTTGTTGGGTTCTCCTGCAGTTTTGTCCATATTTTTCTTACCAACTGGTTGTGGTTTTATTTTGCACTAAAATCTTGTTTGGCAGTCTTTTTTTTCTCTCTCTCTCTTCATCAATTTGTATAATTTATGGATAATTTATATTTTGTGTGATGCCTGTACCCTATGTGCTGGGGCAAGTTTTCACTCACCAGACTGGTGCACGTGATGATAAACTTAGCCTGACTTGAGCTCACAATCCAAGTGAAGCCAATAAGAAAACTTCCTGAAGTTGCTTTCATGCTGACTATGTGTTCTCTTTCAGCTTGGCCTGAATTCCTTTTTCTCACAGTAGTAATATCACCTTTCTCTTGCCACCCTTAATAAACTGTTCTCTTGATAACTCAGTGCAATCATTATGGAAGGGCTTCAGTTCTGTGAATCAAAACAGATCAAATTCTGTCCATATTTTTAATATTTTTTGTCATTTTTTTTTTCAAACCCTGTCTTTTTGGATTATTCTGTGCTTTCACATGTAGTTAATGCAAAGCCCCTATGATAGTACTTAGCTGTTAATTACATTTTCACTCCCAAGACTAAAGTCTTCATGCAAAAGCTGATCGTTCACAGGGCTGGTCTGTTGGAATTCTTATACCTTGCTTGATTGTTTAATCATACTGTAACTGATTTACTGTAACTAATCGTACTGATTTGCCCAAATTTGGGTTCTAAAAACTGCGATAAGAGACATAATTGATTTGATATTACTAGTAGTGGTTTCAGGCCATTTACTAGGATAAAGGATCTGTCAATTAAAAAGAACTGATGCAATTTCTTATTTCTGCTATTGCACTAAGTATACTGTACTTGGACTAAAATAAACTCTCATTTTCTGTACATCTTTCAATAACATGACTTTTGCATTTGATAGTGCAGAATGTCACACAGCATAAAACATGCTTTTTGTCCCATCAGTGTTGGAGGTATTGCTCTTATATGCTCACATATTAAATTGTTCATACTCTTATGATATTACATTTTCCTTTAACTTTCTTCAAAGAACACATCCATTTGTTTGACATGCAAGTCATAAATGCTGGGGCTCCTATTATAACCACTTGCAGCTCCTATGTTGTTCTACGTAGTGTCACATCTTAAAATTGTTTGTGTGTGTATTAGTCCAGAGATATGTCAATATGACTGTGAAGAGAAAATGTATTGTCAAGATGTTACACACATTTCTTGTCTTTCATTTATCTTTAATTGCAATAGTTGTAGAATACCATCATTCCCCAAGTTTATTATTAGGTACAGAGATGATATGATGTGCCTAAAGTTATTCATCACCTGCCAGGCCTGCTGAATTCCTTCAGCATTTTGCGTGTGTTGCTTTGGATTCCAGCATCTGCAGACTTTCTCGTGTTCATTTAAAATTATGTACTTTTTCCACTTATGATCAAGTAATTAAGGTGATGAATTAACGGAAATTCTGACTTAAACAACAGTTTGTACTATCTTTTTGACTAGAATCTGAGATTGCCAGCTGCAGGGTGTAGTGTAGAGGTAAGGAGTGTTTCAGCACCCGTCGTAGTGTTGCTGAGAAATAACTGCGTAGGCTTTGTCAAGAACAATCCTTTTATAAAATGATGCATTGTGTGACTTTACATGACATTTAAGATAATAAATTATGGAAAATCCATATGACTATAGCAGCAAATTGCCAAATTTTAATCAATAGAATCTTTGTATGATGAGAACAATTGTGGTTTTAGTGGTACTGAGAGAACAAAATTCTCTCAAAAATTGCTTGGAATTATAATAACGGTGATACAAATATAAGCAATAACATTTAGCTGAGAATAACAATAATGCACTTGCCATTTACACCACTGCTTTCTTTCCCATTAAACTGATGAGACTGATAATGCTGAATTTACATGTTCAAATATCTAATAAATAATTTCCTTTAATTTCTTATCATTTAAGTCATTAAAATACAAGAAACTTTAGTATTTTTGGAAAAGACAGCTGTTTCAATCAATTATTCTGATAATGCTGTTTCATGCTGTTAACAATGATATGGTTGGAAAGGGATGCTTAAATATTGCATGCCTAACTAGGCTACTGTATAATTCAATACCTAAGCTCTGTGCACAAGCATTGTCTGTCGTCTGGTTCAAAGTGTAAAGTGCTTTATCGAAGTATGTATACTATATACAATTTTGAGATCCATCTCCTTACAGGTAGCCACAAAATAAAAAAAAATCCAATAGAACCCATTAAAAAAGACCGTCAAATACCCAATGTGTGCAGATAAAATAAACAAACTGAGCAAGCAATAAAAGTAAGCAAATAATATTCAGAAGTGAAGTTCACAAAGTGAGTCTACAGCAATGAAGCCAGTCAACATTGCAGTCAGTCCAGGATCTCGTTACAAACATTGGCTCATTTCCCACTCTCAGGCCGCTTCCACTCAGCCCGCACTTGCCATGCTGCAACCATTGTGCACCTTGAAGACTTCAGTTCACACTGCAAAAACGCCAGGTCGTATAGGTGGTTCAAGTGCTCAACTCCAAAAGGCTATCGATTGCAGTGATCGTACCTGAAAAAAGCGTGTTTAATACAGTGATTTATAGTTTTGTTTGTTTTGTTTGCTACTGGCAAGCTGTCAGTGTGCTTTACCAGTGGCATCTTAAACTGGAAACGATATATGTTTACTTTTTCTTGATATGTAGTGAGAATATGCAATATCCATTGCATAGATTAAAAGAGACCATCAACTAATTCCTCTGAAAAAAGATGTTAATATTTTTTCTGGATTTGTGAAATAGTTTATTGCAAAAAGTACATATAAAGTCACAGAAACATACAGCATTGAAATGGGGCCTTTCATCTCACCTTATACATACCATGATGCCTAACATTTTTCCAAATTTCACACATTTATGTCTACATCTTTTATTTATACATACCTGTCCAAATGCCCGTTAAATATTGTAATTTCCCTTCCCTTCACCTTTGGCAGTTTATTCCCCATATTCACTATCCTCTGTGTGAAAATCTTACTCCTTATAGGTTCTTTAAATTTTCTACTCTCATCTTAAATCCTTACCCTGGAGAAAAAAAAATCAATGCCCCTCATCATTTTATAAATGTTTTTAGGTATATGTTCCAGTGACAATAAACTTAGTCTATCTAATCTCTCCTTATAGTCCATTCTAGGTAACATCCTGTTGAACTTGCAGTCTAAACTAGTAGTGTGGGAAGAAGGATGAAGTTTATCACATAAACATGATTTGCTTCGTTGCTTCCAAATTAAATGAGGTTTTTTTATCATAATCATCTGCTCTAAAATTAAATCTGAAAGATTGAGTACTAAAACTTTTATTAAATATGTATATTTGCAAGAGACAAAATCTCTGAACTTCCAAAAATAAGCACAAATCCAGCCAAAATAACAAGATTATTGTTCCCAGGCATTCAGTAATCCATCTATTATAATGCATGCAGGAGCAAGACAGGGGCTGAACCTCCTTCCATTTCTTACTTCACTGCAAAACAATTTTTAAAAAACTGTCCAAACTATATTTATAGCATTTCATTGAAAACACTGACCACAGGAAACTGGTGATGTGAAAAGTGGAGGTTGGAAGCGAATTGGAGATGCAACCTTCTGTTCAACCTACCAGTAGACAAGCTAGTGTTCCGACAAGTTGTGTCAGAGACCTATCAAACAAGCTCCTTTTTGTTCTAATATTCACATTTTGGATATTTTCTCAAAATAATTGAAATTCTCTTTTGCTAATTTACTTCAAATCTCCTAGACTCTAGCTTCAGCCATTCTTCATTGCAACAGAATACTCAGTTTTAGATCTTTAATAAAAGGGGAGCAGAATGGCTGATAGGAATAGGGTTTGAGAAAGATTGGTCTTTACTCATTGATCTTTAGAAAAATAGGAGGGATTTTCACTGAGACATACATATGACATTCTGAGCAGAAACAGCAGTATTGATAAAGAGAGGTCATTTCTTCTGGTTGGAGAGTGGAGGACTAGGTACAAATCTAGGGACAGCCCTACTGGAATAAAATGACAAATATTCTCACACAAAGAACTGTTTGGAAATCTCCGTTACAAACGGTTGTAGATTCTCAGCTACTCAGTTTACCAGATAATGAGATGGACACAGCTTTGGACACTCAGATGTCTGGGAATCAGTGGGAAAATGGATATGAGGTAGATAATCAGTCATGAGTCACTGAATGCAGGTTCAAGGGACAGCTGTTGTATCAACTTCTTTTGAATTGAACACTACAGCACAAAAACACTCAGCCTATCCAATCCACGCTGAACCATACATCGCCTAGTCCCATTGACATGCATTCAGACCATAGTCCCCCATACCACTCCTATCCATGTATTTATCTTATTTTTTCTTAAGAGTTGAAATCAAACTCGCACCCCCTACTTCCACTGCCAGCTCGTTCCACACTCTCATGTGAAGAAGTTCACCCTCATGTTCCCCTTAAACATTTCACCGTTCAGCCATGATCTCTAGTTCTAGTCTCATTCAACTTCAGTGGAAAAACCCTGCTTATATTTACCCAACCACCCCCTCATCATTTTGTATACTTCTGTCAAATCCCCTCTCATTGTCCTACATTCTAAGGAATAAAGTGTTAACTGTTCAACCTTTCCCTATAACTCATGCCCTCAAGTCATGGCAACATCCTTGTACATTTTCTCTGTACTTTTTCATTCTTATTCATCTTTCCTGTAGGTAGGTAATCAAAACTGCACATAATACTCCAAATTAGGCCTCACCAATGTCTTATACAACTTCAACATAATATCCCATATCCAGTGCTCAATACATTGATTTATGAAGGCCACTGTGCCAAAAGCTTTCTTTACAACCCCATCACCTGCGATACCACTTTCAAGAAATCATCTGTAGATCTATTGATCCAGTTTACTGCGTTTGTATATTATGATCCAGATCATTGATATACAAAGTAGATGGCAGACAACAACAGACCTAGCACCAATCCTTGAGGCACACCACTCATGATAGGCCACCAATCAGAAAGGCAATTATCTAGTACCACACTTTGGCTTCTCCTGCAAAGGCAATGACTAACCCAATTTACAACCTCATCTTGAATGACCAATGTTTCTATTGATACATAATAAAAGCAGAAAATGCTGAAACCATTCAGCAGATCAGGGTGTATCTGTGGGAAGAGAGTTAGTACCTCAGGTTTGGAGAATATTTCCAACACTTTTTGTTTTTTATGATTATGCTTAATGACATATTGGTTTGGATCAGAAATTTAAAAAGCCAGAACTCCACATGAGCCTATGTAAAAGTGCAAGCCCCAACTTATTTTCTCTGCATGGCTATGATGAAAACCAAAAATGCAAACTCAACATTGACCAGAAAATTGCTGTTACTTAACACAATGTTTATTAACATTAAAACTATCACCACTTCCTCTTCAAAAATTCCACTCTTGATCTTATGTGCGTTTTACCAATCCATTTCCAAAACATTGTTCCTTGAGCGACAATTTACTTCTTGGCATCAAACTAACCTTATCCTCAATTCTTATTAAAACTCCTTCATTCCGGTTCTGTCCCACACACAGTACCAAGGCAGCCCTGCGAACCTCTTTAATATACAGCGTTACTGAAGGAATGCAGCAGTTTTGTCAATGAATGTTAATGTGGGCTGCCTGTCCTCCAACAATATTTAAGGGCATTAAAACTGAAAGATGATCACAGCAAAATAAAATAAAGATAAAATAAAACTTTGAACAGTTAAAACAAACAATTAGGAGACAGCAGGTAAATTCAAAAAGAAAATGTTTGACACAAGTTTAAATGAAAGAGAAAACTAAAGCACTCATGTAAATAAAATGCAAAAAGGGAGGTGAATAAAAGTTCAGAAATATAAAATAATAAAATTATGATACAAATCAGGAAATACATAATGGAATTTATACAAATGAGAAGATGAGACTAATTTTTGCAGGCTCTTGATCAGCCAGTTTAAACAAATTGACCTGATATTAAAGAGATTGTTGTTTGGTGAATAGATGGCATTAATTAAGTCAACAGAACTACGTGAACAACCCAGGGATCCCTAGATCCAAATAAAGCTAAAGATTACCTGTAGCTTTATATATCACATGTACATGCAAACATTGAAACATATGGTGAAATGTGTCATTTGCATCAATGACCAACACAGTCTGAGGCTGTGCTGTGGACCTGCCCACAAGAGTTGCCAACATAGCCTGCCCAACGACTGGGGCCAACATAGCCTGCCCACACTTATTAACCCTAACCTGTATGTCATTGGAATGTGGGAGGAAATCAGAGCACCCAAGGGAAACCCATGTAATCATGGGGAGAACATACAAACCCTTCACAGACAGTGGCAGGAATTGAACTCCTGTTGCAGGTGCCACCCTCACCCCATCTTCCCGCCACCCCACCAAGGATAGAGTTCCTCTTGTCCTCATCAGTCTTCGCATCCAACACATACGGTAATTCTCCATAACTTCCATCATCTCCAAAGGGATTACATCATCAAGCACATCTTTCCCTACCCCCCACTTTCTGCTCTTAGCAGGGATCACTCCCTACGTGACTCCCTTGTCCATTCGTCTTTCCCCACTAATCTCCCTCCTGGCACTTACCCTTGTAAGCAGAACAAGTGCTACATCTGCCCCTACACCTCCTACCTCACTACCATTCAGGGCTCCAAACAGTCCTGCCAGGTGAAGTGACACTTCACCTGTGAGTCTGTTGGGGACATCTACTGTATCCGGTGCTCCCAGTGTGGCCTCCTGTATATTGGTGAGCCCCGATGTAGTTTGGGAGACCGCTTTGCCGAGCACCCACCCTCTGTCCACCAGAAAAAGCGTGATCTCCCAGTGGCCACCCATTTCAATTCCACTTCCCATTCCCATTCTGACATGTCAGTCCATGGCCTCTTCTACTGCCGTGCTGAGGCCACAGTCAGGTTGGAGGAGCAACACCTTATATTCTGTCTGAGTAACCTCCAACCTGATGGCATTCCAGTAATGGCCATGCAACCCCCCCCCCCCCCACTTCAGCAATCCCCATCCCCTTTTCCCTCTCTTACCTTATCTCCTTGCCTACCCATCACTTCCCTCTGGTGTTCCTTCCCCTTTTCTTTCTTCCATAGCCTTCTGTCCTCTCCTAGTCTTCATCACTCCCCCTTCTCCATCCCTGTATCTTTTTCACCAATCAACTTCCCAGCTCTTTACTTCAGACCTTCCTCCCTCCCAGTTTCACCTATCGCTTTGTGTTTCTTTCCCCCTTCCCTCCCCTCAACTTCTAAATCCTCATCATTTTTTTCCAGTCCTGATTAAGAGTCTCTGCCCAAAACATCGACTGTACTCCTTCCCATAGATACTGCCTGGCCTGCTGAGTTCCTCCAGCATTTTGTGTGTATTCCATCAAAGTGTAATAGGTTTGTAAAGAAAACAAGATTAATCTAATTAATTAAAGGAAGATAATGTCTTGTGAAGCCTATCAGCTTATGAGAAACATGACCTCTTTTTGCCTGTGGACAGGTTAATAGGTAGCAACAGGATGCTTTGGCATTATAAATAAGTAATATTTATAATATATGAGTAGACACTGGAGGTGTCAAATATTTTGGCAGTTCAGCCAAGGTTAATGTAAGGGGAAATTAAAGCCTTAACGATAAGCCTTCCATCTCTTGAAGAACTCTGTACAGTGTTATTGCTATTAATTCTTGAGATTAATCTAAGCAATTACCAATATTTATCCCAAATGTATTTAACATCTGTTAAGGCACTGAGCAGCTATGATGGGAAATAAATTCACATAAGTTGATTAACTGTACTGGAAGATCCACCATGCCTCAAGGGCGATAACAGCTTCAAAAGCATCTGAAGGCTAAAGTCCAGCTGAAGACATATGACCTTAAGAATAGATGGTGGCTGGAGATAGAGCAATGGGTATATACGTATATATCCCATCCCATGGAGCAAAGGAGAAAGGTGAACTCATCAAGGACAGAGATACAGTTCACACCTACTCAAAAAGATACTGAAAACTTCCTCAACTCTGGCATGAGCATTGTCACATGAATTTTACAGCCATCTATTTGGCCCAGCTTTGCTGCCACGACCATCTGTGAAAAAACAGAGAATATATCAGAACACCACTAAAATGCCATAAAAGGGGTTACAGTTAGCATAGTCCAAGTCATCAAGAGACTTGGACTGTGATAACTACAGAGGGATTTCCCCTTCTTCTGCCACATTATCACCAAGGCCTCCCTCAAATACCTCCTCCCTGTGGCTTAAGAGATACCCTCTAAATCATTTGCGGTTTCCATCACCTGGAGACATTATCTTAAGGGAGCAGCATCAACTACGGCACATGGCCATTTTCAGTTTCACTGAAGGCTTTGATACCATTGACCAGGACAGGCCATGAAAGAAGGCGGATAGTCTCAGACATATCCCTCCATCATCTGTTTGCTTTTGATGGCATGCAAGCCATCGTGTAACCAATCTGTCCCCAACAGTGTCAATCTCAATACAGATTGTTTTCAAGTGAGGCTGTCTCATTGCCCTTACTTTTCTTTCATTCATCCCACTGCATTGTGGCATTTCACCTCCAGTAAATATTCTGCAGTCAGTCCACAGGGTTAATAGGAAGCCGTTCAATCAAAAGGGCTCACACTGCTCATCCAAGGTCACCCCACAATCAGCAGCTGAGCTGCTGCATGCAGATGAAACTCCTGGTTTTGCATGTTCAGAGACTGAAATGAATCACTGTCAACTCCTTCACTGAATAGATGAGGTGGATGTTAAGTCTTTTCTCCAGGGTAGAGGAGACCAGCACAAAGGGGTATTGACTTAGAGTGAGAAAGAAAAGATTTGAAAGGGATCTGAAGAGCAATTTCTTCATGCAGAGGGTGGTGACTATAAGGAACAAGTTGCCACAGGAACTTTTTGAGGAAGGTACAGTACAATAGTATAATTTAAGAAACATTTGGAGATGTACAAGGAAGGACGGGGCTTAGAGGGATATGTATCAAACCTAGGAAATTAGGAGTAGCCTGGGTGAGCAGTAGGGTCAGTGTAGACTTGTTGGGCTGCAGGGCCTGCTTTTGTGCGGTAGTACCCTATGACTCCATGAAGATTATAAGTAGATGGGTCTTACACTCAACAACCTCAAGACAAAGGTCTACTCCAAACCTGCTCCAGCTGCATCACACTGTCTTTGTACTATAAAAGTTCAGAGTGGGGAGCATACAGAAGCCCAGTGTCAATGGTGGAAAGAGTGCACCACTCATCTGCTCCTTTTATCAAACACAACAGGCACCCATGTGTGATTTTCAAATTGACCTCTGAACTGTATCAGATGGATTGCGAGAATTGGCAAGTGTGCAGTCTTTTCTGCTCCAGCCTCCAATTTGGCTGATGAATGAAAAGGAAGCATGTCAGTCTTGGTTGTGAGGGACTTGCTGTGGTAGCTGCAATAATGACTTTGACGTCTCTGCAATTTCACTGCATCCCTGCTTCGTCCCAGATGGTGTCTGATTAGGGCCATCAATTTAATGCAAAAATTGAATTTGAAAACTCATCAGTGGAGAAATATTGGCCTGGACGCACTGTTTTTCTGTGATGTGTTGCTTTAAATGTATTTTTCTATCTGTCCGGCTACTTTTTCGTTATTTATTTGGAAATATAATGTGATGGGCTCATGTCTACAGGAGCTACTTGAATTGCAAGTAGGAGGCTGATGATCTTTCATTACAAAGGCTGCTGAGGCAGAAATGAAAAAAATATCTACAAACTTAACTGCTCAATCTGGAGAAATCGTGAATGAGAATCCAAACGGGCAGAAAAAAAACAATACACGGTAAATACAGGATATTTTAATTAAGATGCAATTTCAATGCAAATTCAGCTTCAAAGCCCACCATCCTGCAGGACAAATGAACTCCTTTGAAGTAATTCAGTTGTTAAGCTACATAGGTATTTCAATGTGTTAAAGACGAATTAATTTTTAAAGTACATGTAATACGAAGACTCCCTAGTTAATGATTTCATGTAGGAAACAATATCTGTGCGAGAAAACAAAATCATATTGTATGTGATGAGTCTATCACTATTAACGTCAATTTCTATCAACTATCTCAAAAATCGTGGTGATTCACAATAGCATTATAGTAATTCTATAGGGGATGTATTCAGACTGTACTGTTCAGCAGGAAGTTCTAGGATTTAGACCCAACAACCATGGAGGAGCAGCAAAAGTACTTGTAAATCCTGGTACAGTGATACATAGAAAGAGAATTTGCAGGTAATAGCATTCCCATCTGCCCTTTGCTTTTGTTATTCTTGGTGGTGAAGTTATAGACTTGGGAGGTCCTGCAGGAGTAGCCTTGAGCAATTGTTGTGCATATATTTTTTTTAGAGATATGGTGTGGAACATATCATAGGTGCCCAGCAAGCCACCTACTTAACCCTAGCCTAATCACAGGACTATTTACAATGACCAATTAACCTACTAACTGGTATGTCTTTGAACTGTGGGAGGAAACCAGAGCACCCAGAAGAAACCCAGGCACTCACAGAAAGAACATACAATCTGCACACACATTTTGTCAATATCAGTGCTTTACCCTGCCAATATTTACAAATTTTCAAGATCACAAAATATTCATAAACTTTCTCTATTATTTTCTGAAACTGTTTTAATGAGTCTTAAAATGTTAGTTTTGGCTTACAGATCTCCAGTCAAAAGAACAAGGTGTGTTAGAGAACTTCAGTCAACCCTGGAACTGCAAGTGACATTGGGGAGCTAGCTACATACGCTCGGGTCAGGTTAAAGCATTACTGTAGTGTCCTGTAAATAAATATGCACTAGGGTTTTTACCCACACTGTTTGTCTTTATTAAGAAATGGTTTCAGAAGTCGGCATGAGATCTAAATATCACAGGTGACTATGAAGAAGATGCTAGTGGTGGAGAACCTGGCTATATATATGTAGCAGCACACAGAGCGGTAGGGGCTGATGAACATTTCAAAGTGTCAATCTTTCTACATGTAATTGAAGATGCTTTGGACATCTATAACAGCTTTCAAATTAATGAGACAGCTTTTACATTGGACACTCTCATGACAAAATTTGACAATTATTTTGTCCCAAGTAAAAAACACAACATTAGGAAGATGTAAGCTCTTTTCCTGTGACCAAAAAGGTGTTAGCTTTGACCAATACTTAGTTGAGCTTCACACACTGTGTATGTTCTGTAAGTTTGGAGATTTGAGAGACTCACTAGCTAGAGACAAAATATTCGTGGAATCCCAGATAATGTTTTCAGAGAAAGACTGCTACATGAAAAAGTTTTAATGCTCGAAAAGGCTGTGGATATGCATATGGCAGTTAAGCCCACACAATCACAAGCTGAGGAGCTACATAGGGCAGAAACAACTGTGCATTCTATGAAAACAGAGGAGCAGAGAACAGGGCATTTCCTAAAGTAACAGCAAAGCAAAGAGTTAGGCTCAAACAGCAAGTACAGCAAATGTGGAGGTACACACATTCCAAAGATGTGTCCTGCTGATGGAAAGTCTTGCAATAATTGTGGGAAGAAGAATCATTTTACAGTAAGCCTGCTGCAAAGGTGCTGCAAACCTGGGGCTACCAAGAGAAAGGTGCACACAATTGCTGAAGAAATGGCAGAAGTCTTTGTAGATTTTCTGCAGACTGCTGGTGCTGGTCAAACAGAATGGATTGTCCCAGTAACTGTGAATGAGACAGTAATTCCATTCAAGCTTGACACCGGAACCCAGGTGAGTCTGTTATCTATGGATGATTACAAGACTCTTAAAATAAAGATTAAGATTTATCTAGTGAAATTAAAAGTGACAGGCTACACTGGAGAGAATGTTCCAGTAAAAGGATAACATGGTAAACATCATGCACAAGGGGCAACACCTAAAGGCACAGCTACTGATTGTAGTAAAGAGAGTATAGCCAGTATTAGGTCTGAGTGCATGTGAAAAGCTCAACCTGGTGAAAAGAGTTTTCGTGGTGGCTTCATAGACTGAGGATGTTCATGCATCACTCATGGAAAAGTACGCAGATGTCTTTGAGGGCCTCAGATTCTTACCAGGCAAACTCGTAACAACATCCATGAGAGCTCCAAAGAGGTTACGCAAGAGAAGTACAAGAACCCCACTTTCCATAGACATCCGTACCAGCTGCACCAGCATGACAGTCAGGATACCAGTGTGAAACAGAGTGATCATGATGATCATGATGTCTGGCTTCCACATCATGCAGCTTTGCTTCAAAATCTGTCTCTCATCAACTTCCGGTTAAAGACAGGAAAACAAAAATATCTCCATGATCCTCTCCAAAGTTGAAGAGGAAAAATCAAAAGGAAGATGATGAAACCACACAGACCCTGAGGTCAGAACAAAAGCACCAGTTCAACACAAACCAACATGAGGAGTTACTATCTATGATTCACAGTCAACAGAATTGCAGCCGAATCAGTTGTAACACATGCAAAAACTTACTGATCACATGGATGTAGCCCAGGGCTCCATTATGAGGCATGTAGAGTGATTTATGGCCACACAGCAAGAAAAAGAACAGAGACAAACAGATAGGATCTTGGCAGACGGATGGGAAAGAAATGAACATGTAAATTGAAAAGACACTAATATTAGCACAACAATTGATAGCAAGACATCTGTGGAAACAAATAGCAAACCAAGAGGGATCATTGAACCACCACAAAGATGGCTTGAAAGTAGTTGAGTGAATAAAGGTCTGTATTTTCTCATTGCAATAGAAGTTAAAGTAAATATCTGTGTTGTAAAACATTATTGTTTCCAGTGGGTTTATGAGGACATAGTATTGTGTTTGGTTTTACTTTAAAGGGGGACGATGTGTTATTATGTGTGTACATAATAACAAACTTCATTTCCCGGCATGCAATGCAGGCAGTTCACCCTGGAAATGGAAGTGACATTGGGGAGCTGGTTGTATGTTCTTGAGTCTGGCTGAAGACATTGCTGGAGTGTTTGGTAAAGAAATACAGTACTTGCTTGTGTCAAAAAAGAGCTTTAATTAGCAGTCAACCTGGACATCGGAAGTTCTGAGAGGAGGGGACTTCAAAGTAGTTCACTGCCTAAGTGCAAAAAGCAGTAGCGGGTCACTACAGCAAAAAAAAAGAGCTTTGATCAGCCACCAATCAGCATTTGGGATTGATCAGAAGACCAAAGTAAAGGAAGGAAGGGGCAAGCACACTGGTCATCTTCTGAGTGCACAGAGTCAGAGTGATGATCTTGAGGCTTTAACTCTTTGAGGCTTCCACGAAGTGAGGTTTCAATCAGAGAAAGCAAATGAAAAGAAAAGCTCAAGTTATTTTCCTTTCTTCCTTTATATCTGCTTAGCTAGAGTAGTAGAGATGCCAGGTAGGATATTTGAATGCTTCTCTTGTGGGATATGAGAAGACAGGGAGACCTCCAGTGTCCCTGATGACTATAACTGTGAGAAGTGCATCCAGCTGCAGCTTCTAACAATCTGTGTAAGGGAATTGAACCTGGAACTGGATGAACTCCAGATCATTTGGAGTCTGAGGGATGATAGATAGGATATATAGACAGGTAGTTACATCCAAGGTTCAGGACACAGGAAACTGAGTGACAGTCAGGAAGGGGAAAAGGGTTAAGGAGCCAATGCAGAGAACCCCTGTAGTTGTCAACAACTAAATCACTTTGGATACTGTTGGGGGGGGGGGGTGTTGGGGAGGTGGGGATAACCCATCAGAGGAAAGTCACAGTGGTCAGGTCTCTGGCGCTGAACCTGCCACTGTGACTCAGAAGGGAAGGGGAAAGAAGAGGCATGCAGTGGTGATAGGGGATTTGTTAGTTATGGAAATGGAAAGGAGGTACTGTGGGTGAGAATGAGATTCCCAGATGGTATGTTGTCTCCTGGGTCCCAGGATCTGGGATGTCTCAGATCAAATCCACGGCATTCTTAAGTGGAAGGGTGAGCAGCCAGAAGCCAAGATGACATGGATAGGATGAGAGATGATGTTCTGCATGGGGAGTTCAGGGAGTTAGGTGCTAAGTTAAAGGGCAGGGCCTTCAGGGTTGCGATCTTAGGACTGCTACCTGTGCCATGTGCTAGTTAGACCAGAACGAAGAAGATTATGTAGTTTAATACTTGACTAATGAGTTAGTGTGGGGTGGGGGGGGGGGTAGGCATAACATTTTTGAAGTATTGGGCTCTCTACCAGGGAAGGTGGGACCTGTACCGAAAGGATAGTTTGCACCTGAACTGGAGGGGTCTAATATCCTAGTGGGAAGACTTGTTAATGCTGCATGCTGGGGTTTAAACTAGATTTGCAGGGGTGGTGGGAACCAGAGTGTCAGAACAGTTAGTGGAGAGGTTGTGGAGGTAGATGTTGGTAAGAACTCAAACAAAGTTAGGAATCAAAAGCTTGAGCATGGTGCAACTGTGTCCTGAGCTGTGCATGTTTCAATGCAAGAAGTATCGTAGGAAAGGCAGATAATAATGCTGAAGATGAGGTAGCTGGTTTACAAACAGAGGCAATGTGATGTGAGGAGAGGCTGTTGATAGGGCAAAATTGCAGTCATTGCGGGATGACTTGCAGTGTAAAAGGTGGGCAACATCGAAAAGGTGGAATACAAGACTGAAGGTATTTTATTTTAACACATGCAGTATACGGAATAAGGTCAATGAATTTGCAGCACAGTTGCAAATTGCCATGAATAATGCTGTAGGCATTACTGAATCATAGCTAAAAGAAGATTATAGCTGAGAGCTTTATGTCCAAGGACACACACTGCATCAAAAGGACAGGCGGGAAGGCAGAGGGGGCGGCGTTGCTCTGTTGGTAAAAAATTAAACCAAATCATTAGAAAGAGCTGACATAGGGCAAGAAGGTGTTGAATCATTGTGGAAGGAGCTAAAGAAAAACAAGGGTAAATAAATGAACCCTGATGGGAGTTGTATACAGACCCCCCCCCCCCCCCCCCACAACAGTAGTAAGCATGTGGCCTACAAATTACAATGGGAGATGGAAAGAAATGGATCCATCAGGCAGACGCAGCATGGATTCAGCAAAGGCAGGTCCTGTTTGACAAACTTACTGGAGTTCTTTGAGGATATAACGAGAACAGTGGATAGAGGGAAACAGATGGACGTTATTTAATTGGATTTGCAGAAGGTGTATTAGCATGGGTAGAGGATTGGTTAACTAATAGACAGCAGAGAGCTGGGCTACAGGGGTGTTCTCTGGTTGGCAATCAGAGGTGAGTGGTGTGCTGCAGGGGTCAGTGCTGGGCCTGCAACTGTTCACAAAATACATTAACAATCTGGAAAAGGAGACCAAGTGTAGTTTATCTACATTTGCTGATGATACTAAATTAATTGGAAAAGAAAATTGTGCAGAAGATACAGAGGGTCTGCAGAGAGATATAGATAGGCTAAGTGAATGGGCAAGCGTCTGGCAGGTGGAGAACAATGTTGGTAAATGTGAGGCCATCCACTTTGGAAGGAAAATTGGAAGATCAGGTTATTATTATTTAAATGGTAAAATATCACAGTATGCTGTTGTACAGAGGGACTTGGGAGTGCTTATGCATGAATCACAAAAGGTTGGTTTGCAGATGCAGCAGGCTATCAAGAAGGCAAATGGAATACTGACCTTCATTGCTAGAGATATTGAATTTAAGAGCCGGGAAGTTATGCTGCAACTCTACAGGGCCCCACCTGGAGTACCACATGCAGTTCTAGTCTCCTTACTTGAGGAAGGATACACTGGCTTTCGAGGCAATGCAGAGGGGGTTCAGCAGTTGATTTTAGAGATGAGGGGGTTAGACTGTGAGTACAGATAGAGTCACCTGGGACTGTACTCACTGGAATTCAGAAGAATGAGAGGAAATGTTATAGAAACATATAAAATTATGAAAGGGATAGATAAGATAGAGGCAGGAAAATTGTTTCCATTGGTAGGTGAGACTAGAACTAAGAAACATAAGAAATAGGTGCAGGAGTAGGCCATCTGGCCTGTCAAGCCTGCTCCACCATTCAATAATCTAGCATGGACTCATCTCCACCTACCTGCCTTTTTCCCATAACCCTTAATTCCCCCACTATGCAAAACTTTATCCAACTTTGTCTTAAATATATTTACTGATGTAGCCTCCACTGCTTCATTGGACAGAGGATTCCACAGATTCACCACACTCGGGAAAAGCAGTTCCTCCAGATGGCCTAGTCCTGCACCTATTTCCTATGTTCTAGATAGAAAATCCATGCCAATGTTACAATAGTCATGGGGAATTTCAGTATAAAAGTAGAATGGGAAAATCAGGTTGAAGCTGGATTCCAAGAGGGGGAATTTCTTGACTGCCTATGAGATAGCTTTTCAGAGCAGTTTGTGGTTGAGCCCACAAGGGGATCAGGTATTCCGGACTGAGTATTGTGCCCTAAACCAGAATTAATAGAACTTAAGGCAAAAGAACACTTAGGGTTATGTGATCATAAGATTGAATTCACCCTGAAATTTCAAAAGAAACTAAAGTCAGATGTATCAGTATTACAGTGGAGTGAAGGAAATTACAGAGACATGAAAGAGGAGTTGGTCAGAATTGATTGGAAAAGAACACTGGCAGGGATGATGGCAGAGCAACAATGGCTGGAATTTCTGGAAGCAATTTGAAGGCACAGAATATATTTATATATATATTTATATATTCCCCAAAGCGGAAGAAGTATTCAGAATCAGAATCAGGTTTATTATCACCGGTATGTGACGTGAAATTTGTTAACTTAGCAGCAGCAGTTCAAGCAATACCTAATCTAGCAGAGAAAAATAATAATAATAAAAAACAAGTTAATCAGTTATGTATACTGAATAGTTTAAAAAACATGCAAAACAGAAATACTGTATATTAAAAAAGTGAGGTAGTGTTCAAAGCTTTAATATCCATTTAGGAATCGGATGACAGAGGGGAGGAAGCTGTTCCTGAATCTTTGAGTGTGTGCCTTCAGGCTTCTGTACCTCCTACCTGATGGTAACAGTGAGGTAACAAAAGGAAAGATGATACATCTGGGCTAACAGGAGAAGTCAGTCAACATAAAAGCCAAAGAGAAGGCATATAACAGAGCAAATATTAATGGGAAGTTAGAGGATTGGGAAGCTCTTAAAGACCAACAGAAGGCAACTAAAACAGTTATTAAGATGGTAAAGATAGAATAGGAAAGTAAGTTACTCAATATTATTAAAGAGGATATTAAATGTTTCTTCAGATACACAGAGTGTAATAGAGAGGCAAGAGTGGATATTGGACTGCTGAAAAACGATGCTGGAGAGGTAGTAATGGGGGACAAGGAAGTGGCAGACAAACTGAATAAGTATTTTGTGTTAGTCTTCACTGTTGAAGACACTAGTAGTATGCTGAAAGTTCCAAGGTATCAGGGATCATGAAGTGTGTGAAGTTACCATAACAAGAGAGAAGGTTCTTGGAAAACTGAAAGGTATGAAGGTAGATTAGTCATGTGGACCAGATGGTCTACACCCCAAGTGGCTAAAGAGATTGTGAAGGTATTAGTAATGATCTTTTGAGAATCACTAGATTTTGGAATGGTTCTGGAAGACTGGAAAATTGCAAATGTCTCTTCATTCTTCAAGGTGAGAGGCAGAAGAAAGGAAATTATAGGCCAGTTAGTCTGACCTCAGTGGTTTGGAAGATGTTGGATTTGATTATTAAAGATGAGGTGTCAGGGTACTTGAAGATACATGATTAAATAGTCCGTAGTCAGCATGGTTTCCTCAAGGGAAAATCTTGCCTGACAAATCTGTTGGAATTCTTTGAATAAATAACAAGTAGGATAGACAAATGAAAATCAGTTTATGTTGTGTACTTGGATTTTCAGAAGGGCTTTGACAAGGTGCCACACGAAGCTGCTTAACAAGCTATGAGCCTATTGTATTATTGGAAAGATTCTTGCATGGATAATGCAGTGGCTGATTGGCAGGAGGCAAAGAGAGGGAATAAAAGAAGCCTTTTCTGGTTGGCTGTAGGTGACTAGTGCTGTTCCACAGGGGTCTGTGTTGGGACTAATTCCTTTTACATTGTGTGTCAATGATTAGGATAATGTAATTGATGCAAAGTTTGCGAACGATATGAAAATAGATAGAGGAGCAAGTAGTTTTGAGGAGGTTGAGAGGCTACAGAAGGACTTAGTCAAATTAGGAGAATGGGCAAAGAATACAGTGTTATTAAGGGGAACAGGTTCTGTACTGAGAAAGCGGCATTAAGATTGAATAACAGAGTGAGATTGAGTGGTTTCCTCTTATTATTATTAAGTGGAAGGATGTTTCACCCTTCAAGTGTTTAAATACTGAAGCCCATAATGATTTGCAGGTTTAGCAAAGCTTGGGGAGACTTAAGGCAAAATGACAAGAGGTTACTGGGTCATACACTTTGGTAGAAGAAAGGGACAAATATTTTTGAAATGAAGAGAAAATACAAAAAAAAATCTGAGGCACAAAGGGACTTGGGAGCCCTTGTGTAGGATTCCCTAAAGGTTGATTTGCAGGTTGAGTCTGTGGTGAGGAAGGCAAATGCAATGTTAGCATTCACTTCAAGTGGACTAGAATATAAAAGCAAGATTGTAATGTTGAGACTTCATAAAACATTGGTGGGGCCTCACTTGGAGAATTGTGAGCAGTTTTAGGCCCCTTATCTTAAAAATAATGTGCTGATACTGGAGAGGGTTCAAAAAAGGCTAACAAAAATTATTCCAGGATTGAATAGCCTATCATATGAAGATCATCTGATGACTCTGGGCCTATATTCACTAGAATTCAGAAGAATGAGGGGTGACCTCGTTGAAACCTATCAGATGGTTAAAGGCCTTGATACAATGGATGTTTCCTCTGGTGGGAGAGTCTAAGACCAGAGGACAGCCTCAGAATAGAGGGGCTCCTTTTAGAATGGAGATGAGGAAGAATTACTTTAGCCAAGTGTAGTGAATCTGTGGAATTCTTTGCTACTGGCAGCTGTAGAGGACAAGTCTTTATGTATATTTAAGGTGGAGGTTGATAGATTCTTGATTGGTCAGGGCATGAAGTGATAAGGGGAGAAGCCAGGAGAATCGGACTGAGAGGAAAATTGGACCAGCCATGACGAAAAGGTGAAACAGACCTGATGGGCAAAATGGCCTAATTCTGCTCTTATATCTTATCGTCTTTTACCCACATTGTTTGACTTTATTAAGAACAATTATAACACAAGGTTTACATCAAACTATAAGGATAATATTTCAAAAATACAGAAAAACTTCTAATCCAAAGTAGGGCAAATAGAATTCTTCTCTTAACTTTGATAGGGTGCAAAAAGGCATGTTGAGATATGGTTTTAGAATACACTGAACACTGGCCTATATTTGCCAAAGAAAACCTAATAGTCACTAGACATTTTTATTGATGGGTTTAGACACCCACTTCTAATCTCTGTAGATATGTACAATTCAATAAATCTCTTGCCATTTTGCCTTGCATCTTCACAAGCTTTGCTAAACCTACAACTCATTATGCGATTTAGCATTCAAACACATGAAGGGTGAAACATCGTTCCACTTAATAATAAGAAGAAACACTCAATCTCATTCAAATTTAATGCCACTTTCTCAGTACACAACCTCTTTTCCCTTAATTATCTTAATATCCAAAAATCTATTGACCTGTCATAAATCCTAGCCATGCAACGGGAATCCTCTTGAATGTAACATTTCAAAGATTCTCTACCCCCCCCCCCCCCACCCATAACAAGGCAATGTCTAACTCCTTATTTTCGCACCTTGACAACTATTTCTAAACATTACAGTCAAGGGAAACATAAATCCTCGATGAGTTCACTTCTCCTTTTTCTCCAGCTCTAGAAAGCCTAGACAGATTCCCTTAATATCCACTCATAAGATGTTTCCTGCCATTGCAAGAGTCATTCTGCTGCAACTCACTGCACACCCTCTACCATAGATACAGCTTTCATCATCTGCTAACTGATAAATCAACAGATGTGTTCGGGAAGAAAAAAAATAGTGACTTGCCTTTGTGCATTTAAATGTAATTAAATTTTTAGTGCTGAGACAATTCATAACAGATGCCAAAATTTTCCCCTGTACTGGAAACTTACTTTTCAACGTGAGGTCTCATTCATTGCTATTTTATTATTAGTGGAGATTTTAAAGAGTCTGCTTGTTTTAGAACATAGAAAATAGAAAAACTACTGCACAACATAGGCCCTTTGGCCCACAATGTTGTGCCGAACATGTGCCTACTTTAGAAATTACCTAGGGTTAACCATAGTCCTTTATTTTTCTAAGCTCCATGTACCTACCCAGGAGTCTCTTAAAAGATCCTGTTGTATCCGCCTCCACCACCATCACTGGTAGCCCATTCCACATACTCACCACTCTCTGAGTAAAAAAAAATTACCCCTGTCATCTCCTCTGTACCTACTTCCAAGCACCTTAAAGCTATGCCCTCTCATGCTAGCCATTTCAGCCCTGGGAAAAAGCCTTGACTATGCACACGATCAATGCCTCTCATCATCTTATACACCTCTATCAGGTCACCTCTCATTCTCTGTCGCTCCAAGGAGAAAAAACCAAGTTCACTCAACCTATTGTTATAAGGTATTCTCCCCAATCCAGGCAACATCCTTGTAAATCTCCTCTGCACCCTTTCTCTAGTTTCCACATCCTTCCTGTAGTGAGGTGACCAGAACTGAGCACAGTACCCCAAGTGGGGTCTGACCAGGGTCCTATATAGCTGCAACATTACCTCTCGGCTCTTAAACTCAATCACATGGTTAATGAAGGCCAATGTTCCTTATGCCTTCTTAACCTCAAGGTCAAACTGTGCTGCAGCTTTGAGTGTCCTATGGACTCGGACCCCATGATCCCTCTGATCTTTCACACTGCCAAGAGTCTTACCATTAATACTACATTCTGCCATCATATTTGACCTACCAAAATGAACCACCTCACACTTACCTGGGTTGAATCCATCTGCCACTTCTCAGCTCAGTTTTGCATCCTATTGATGTCCTGCTGTAACCTCTGACAGCCCTCCACACTATCCACAACATCCTAACCTTTGAGTCATCAGCAAATTTACTAACCCAACCCTCCACTTCCTCATCCAGGTCATTTATAAAAATCACGAAGAGAAGGGGTCCCAGAACAGATCCCTGAGGCACTCCACTGGTCACCAACCTCCATGCAGAAAATGACCCGTCTACAACCACTCTTTGCCTTCTGTGGGCAAGCCAGTTCTGGATTCACAAAGCAATGTCCCCTTGGATTCCATGCCCCCTTACTATCTCAATAAGCCGTGCATGGGGTACCTTATCAAATGCCTTGCTGAAATCCATATACCCTATATATACTGCTCTATCTTCATCAAGGTGCTTAGTCACATCCTCAAAAAATTCAATAAGGCTCGTAAAGCACGACCTGCCTTTGATAAAGCCATGCTGACTATTCCTAGTCATATTATGCCTCTCCAAATGTTCTTAAATCCTGCCTCTCAGGATCTTCTCCATCAATTTACCAACCACTGAAGCAAGACTCACAGGTCTATAATTTCCTGGGATATCTCTACTCCCTTTCTTGAATAAGGGAAAAATATCTACAACCCTCTAATCATCCGGAACCTCTCCTGCCCCCATTGATTTTGCAAAGATCATTACCAGAGGCTCAGCTATCTCCTCCCTTGCCTGCCACAGTAGAATGGGGTATATCCTGTCCAATCCCGGTGACTTATCCAACTTGATGCTTTCCAAAGGCTCCAGCACATCCTCTTTCTTAATATCTATATGCTCAAGCTTTTCAATCCGCTGTAAATCATCCCTACGATCGCTGAGATCCTTTTCCGTAGTGAATACTGAAGCAAAGTATTCATTAAGTACTTCTGCTACCTCCTCCAATTCCATTTTCCACTGTCACATTTGATTGGTCCTGTTCTCTCATGTATGATCCTCTTGCTTGTCACATTCTTGTAGAATGCCTTGGGGTTTTCTTTAATTCTGTTCACCAGGGCCTTCTCATGGCCCCTTCTGGCTCCCCTAATTTCATTCTTAAGCTCCTTCCTGCTAGCCTTATAATCTTCTAGATCTCTATCATTACCTAGTGTTTTGAACCTTTCATAAGCTTTCCTTTACTTCTTGACTAGATTTACAACAGCCTTTTTACACCACGGTTCCTGCACCCTACCATCCTTTCCCTGTCACATTGGAATGTATCTATGCAGAACTCCACGCAAATATCCCCAGAACATTTGCCACATTTCTGCCGTACATTTCCCTGAGAACATCTGTTCCCAATTTACGTTTCCGAGTTTTTACCTGATAGCTTCATATTTCCCCTTACTCCAGTTAAACGTTTTCCTAACTTGTATGTTCCTAACCCTCTGTAAAGCTATGGTAAAGTAGAATTAACTGTGATCACTAGCTCCAAAATGCTCTTCCACTGAGAGACCTGACATTTGA
The DNA here is from genome assembly GCF_048418815.1 of Hemitrygon akajei. Classification (NCBI taxonomy): domain Eukaryota; kingdom Metazoa; phylum Chordata; class Chondrichthyes; order Myliobatiformes; family Dasyatidae; genus Hemitrygon; species Hemitrygon akajei. The sequence goes on from NC_133136.1 coordinate 76,934,752, forward strand.
CCAGGTTCATTTCCCAATACCAGATGAAGTACAGCCTCTCCTCTTGGAGGCTTATCTACATATTGTGTCAGGAAACCTTCCTAAACACACCTAACAAACTCCACCCCATCTAAACTCTTTGCTCTCGGAAGCTGCCAATCAATATCTGGGAAATTAAATTCACCTGCCATGACAACTCTGTTATTATTACATCTTTCCAGCATCTATCTCCCTATCTGCAACTCAATGTCCCTGTTACTATTGGGTGATCTATAAAAAACACACCCAGTAGAGTTATTGACCCCTTCCTGTTTCTAACTTCCACCCACAGAGACTCAGTCCATAACAATCTGTCCATGACTTCCTCCTTTTCTGCAGCCTTGACACTATCTCTGATCAGCAGTGCCATGCCCCCACCTCTTTTGCCTCCCTCCCAGTCCTTTCTGTAATATCTAAAGCCTGGCACTCTAAGTAACCATTCCTGCCCCTGAGCCATCCAAGTCTCTGTAATGGCCAAAGCATCATAGTTTCTGGTACTGATCCACGCTCTAAGCTCATCAACTTTGCTCTGCCTTTTACCTCTCTTTTAATCGCATCTTGAGAACGTAGAACAAAGAACCATACAGTGCAGTGTCCCACAATGTTGTGCTGACCTTTTAACTTACTCTAAGACCAATCCATACTTCTCTTCAGCATAGACCTCCATTTTCTTTCATCCAAATGGCTATCTAAGAATATCTTAAATGTTGCTAATATATCTGCCTCTATCACTACTCCTGGCAGCATGTTCCATGCACCTACTAATCTCGGTTTTAAAAAATACTACTGACATCCACTCTATACTTTCATTCAATTACATTAAAATTATGCCCTCTCATACTAGCCATTTCCACCCTGGATGGATATAATATACTAAAACATTCAAGTAATATTTAAAAGGAAGTTTGTCAGACAATGAGCAGATGTTATGATAGCTGACAACTATTTTGAAGAGGTGGACTTTAAGGAGTGTCTGAAGGAGTAAGGAGAGATGGAGCTGGATAGGTTTAGGTCTTCATCAACTGGTCAGGGTGAGGTTTCTGAATCTCCTGATTACTCAAAGATTTTCTGGGTCATCTATAAGGTAAAAGTCAGATATGTGATTAAATGCTTTCTCCACTTGTCTAAATGAGTACAGCTTCAGAAAGACTGCAGCTTAATTAAACAAGTTACTCGACTAATATGATATCTGTGACATGGTGTACTTTTATAATGAAAGTTATCCATTCTGGTGTGTACCAGCTTCAAAAATACACTGCAGTCTCTTACCATTTTAACAGGACCTTCCAAATCACCAGCTTCCGATAGATAGAAAGTCAAGAGCAGGTAGCAAATTGAATCAAAACTTCCTCCAAATTTCCTGACGTGGAAATACATTGTAATCTATCATTCCCATTGAGTGGAACTTTTCAAACTTGGTACTCAGAGTATTTTACCTTCTCAGCACAGACTTCAACAATTCAAGACAGATAGCTCACTACCATCTCCTTTAAGATAAAAAGGCATGGGATACTTTATCAGCAAAAACACATCAGTAAAGCAAAAACACATTGAAAATCAAAACTATTTTCTTTGTAATGCCCATTTTTATTGATTTCATATAGTGTGAAACATACATACAACATAATAGAGAAAACTAAAAATCTTGTGCAATGTAAGGACAATCTAGTATCTGTTATCACCTTACCCCATGCATGGCTTAATAAATTTAGGAACATAACTAATGTTTTTATAGAATAAATTGCTTCTTTATAAATCTAAATAATTCATTAGTTGTTTTATACTAGGTGAATTTTACTGTAATTATTTCGTATCTTCTTCATCTCTTGAATGTTCTCCCTTATTAAATTAGTTTATATTACCCTTTACCCTACCTACATTTTTTCTCCAGTGACAATATTGAACAATAGTGCATCCACTCCTTTAATCTCTAATGCTTTATGTCCTAATGGTTTATCAATATTCAAAATGAGAGCCAGCACAGCACTGCTTTTATTTTACTCAAACTGCCATAAAATACCAATGGATTTCTTAAATTGACAAGGTAAAAGATAACCGGAAATGAATGGTTTATTAAGCTGAAGCCAAAACTGATGTTTGCATGTCAGTGAGTGGTAACGAATAGCTTGAAGCGCACGAAAACAATTTCAGGAATTAAAAATAAACAAGCAAACCAATGGATTCAAGGGTGGGGTATATAGCAAAACGTGCCCAAGATCCCTACTTTATCCAGGAGATAGATAATCATAAACAGTGAAGAAAAACCAAACCGCTTTCGCCCCGATACCATACACTGTCCTCGGAACAATCAAAAGTTGCGCTGTCAATTATATTTTGGGAAAGCCAACCGGGATAGGTGTGAATTTAATTAACTTGAAGTTTGGGACTCATCTGTAAGGACAACTCGGCTCTGCTACACAGATTGATGCGCTGGATCACAGGAAAGAATCATTACTCACCCGGCAGAAAGCCGAGGGATAAGTCAGTGTTAGTTGTGCTTGTGTCCCGGGGTGTGAGAGAGTCCGGTTTGCACAACTCGAAGCTGGGAGCAGGGCGGTCGCTCGGGCACGCGCCGCCCCGGGCTCGCGCCGTCGTTGACCCAGCGCACGCCGCTTCGCCGTGCCCGTGAACAGGTGTTGCCATTGGCGCCGTTCGCGCAACTCCTCGCTGGAGTTCGTTCCTCCCATACAATTTCGCTTTATTTCCTCCCCCTCCACACCCCCTTTTTGCCTGGTGTCTTCGTCTTCTCAACCCCTTCGGGAACCGGGCAGCGAGTAAACCAGAATTAGTAAAATATCATGGACGTCAAGAGAGTGGAAAGCGTTTCGGCAAAACTGGAAGGCGGCTCGAGTGGCGGTGGCGGTAGGAGAGCATGTTGTCACAACTGGGGCACTGACCCCCTCTGTCTGTCTCTCTTCCCCCTCCGTGATGTTTGCCTCTGCATGACATTGATTAAGGAATTGGGGTGAGAGAGCTGCCGAGCATGTATGTTTACTGTTGACAAGCAAACCATTCCATTGATGGGACTTCACGTACTTTTGCCTTTCCAGTTAAATAAACGCAGCAGGTTTAAAGAGGGATTTTGAGATATCTCGATTATGCCTTGTTAATCCGGAGAGTGTTTTAGATAGGAGTGTCAAACCTCATTTGAACCTTGTATTGAACTTTCTCCAGAATCAAAATGTAAAATGTCCATGCCGGCTTTGTCGTTGCTCCTCTGCTCTGTGGGCTTTGACTAATTCTAGTTGCCTTCGGTTGTTTTGGGCTTGAAATTACTTGTGACATCCATTTGTTTCGATCGTTTGAAATGTACATGTGCCTTGAACAAGGTTTAGTTTCCTTAATATTTCCTGTTTGAAATAATTAAATGTGTGAACTGAGAAGATTTTGCCGGGACTATAGCTTCCGTATCAATTCCCTGGGCGGAAGACACCAACTTTCACCGTGCGACGCGAAGTCTTAAATAATGAATATTGTTTTACGTGCGAGGTGTAGTGCTAACGAAAGATGAATGACAGCACATTTCACATATGAAATCCAAAGGTTGTCTCATCGGCTTTAAAGCTAAATTGAAAGCCATCCTCCCTCTTCTAGGGTTTCTTGATTGAAAAAGGAGTTAACTAATTAAGAACTACTGTATACCTGTAAGAAGTTAACATAACCCAAAGCATAGTGTTTGTGTTTTGTATGAATGTATTACTGAGAAAAGAAAAGGTTTTCACTCTCCAAGATATTTGACTGCTGTGTTTCAGATTACTCCAGAACATGATCCAGAATACTCATGAGTAAAGTTAACCTAGCCTTCCATTTATTGAGGTATTCAGTACTGGTTATCTTTCCCTTTCAGGCATCATTAGCGATCATTCTCAGCCCACCCTTGGTATGAATTGTACACTTTACTTAAGCAATAGTGTAAATACCAGGACTCGGGATATATAGTTGTATGATCATAAAGCATCTTGTTTTTTTCTGTAGTATGCATTCTGTTTAAATATTAGAGAGTTTATTGTCCATTTATTGAATTAAGGATTTTCTGTAACTGGATCAGGCAAAGCACAAGTTTGTTAACCTGTTTCTTTAATTCAAGTCATCAAACTTGCAGAATCAGTGAGTTTAAGGGAGTTTAAGAGATTTCGTTTTAAATCTTCCTCAGCATAATCATGTGAAGGAATAATGCAGCTGTATATTTGCCTTAATGATTGTGTTACAGCCCCTGCCTTAGCTCTTCACACTGATCTATTTTTGTGAGTTTTAATGATATTCTTTATGTTGTTGTGCAGTAGTAAATACACAACTGGTCAAATACAGTAGCATTGAATTGACCAGGATTGATTCATTCCCAGGTTTGGTAGAACAGCAGATGCCCATGCAAAGCATGTTGTGAGAAAACTTGTCTGACCCTTTAGCATGATTCTGAACGACTTCCTTTAAAAATATTCATTGAAAAGAAGAAAATGTTATACTTGATAAACCCTCATTTAGATAATAGATAATATAATTTGGCACAAATATTTTATATCAGCTTAAAGAATAAGTTGGGGATATTCAAGGCAAAAGAATGTCTTTCCTTAATCTTGAATGTCTCCTGAATGTCCCTGTCAAGGTGTGGACTGTGCTTGTGCATTGAGGAATTTCTTTGATTAAATCAGCTTGTAAGATCTGAAATATTAAGGGAGCAATATTGCTGATATGCCATAACTGACAGCTTTTTTTCATTGGTTCTGATAAAATCTTAGTTCTTGAGAGCTGAAATATCAAAGCTACATGATTCTATCACTTGGAATTGATTTAAATAAGTTGAAGATTATTTTCTGTTAAAATGGTGAAGTATAAGTACTACCCTTGGAGCTTCATGCTATTTTGTATTTATTGACTTTGAATTATTATTACATTTAAAAAAATTCAAATTTTTCTTTTGTCCAGTTTTGCACTTTATTCTTGTGTTTTATTCCAGTGAAATCTCTCTCTGCTTCTATAGCATACAAGGTTATAATTAGTATTACCATGTTGCATTTGTGCTCCAGCTGCTTTCTGGTTCCCTTCCATCTGTGTGATACCATATGGTATCCTTTGGTCAGGAAAACAACCAGTGAATTTCATTGATGATGACAGTACTCCTAGTTGTTGGTAGGTGCTGTGAGATTGGTATCTTCTGTTGCCTAATAGTGGTGTCACAGAATTGAAAAAGCTTTTCAGTAGCTAAGACAGTCACACATTACTGACTACAATGTATTTAAAGACATGCAAATAGACTACTTATATATCTGTATTGCTTTAAAGCAGTTCACCTCAACTTAACTCAATCCTCCTATATTGTTCTCTGGCTACAATTTTGCCATTCGATGTTTCTTTTTTTAAAAAAAGTAAATACGCTGCAGCAACATTTGAGAATTTGGCTTGTAGCTTAAGTAACTTGACAAGATAGTTTTGACTAATCTATAATTTATATCCATTTCAGTATTCCAAAGATGTCCTGAAGTGCTGTGTTGCAGCTCAGAAACCACTTCCTTCACTTTCTCTATGAAAGCTTTAATCTTGTGTTAGTAAAAAAAAATCTAGCAAATATAGCAATAGTATTTAATACTATAGATTTCTGATTATGATCATTTATTTCCTTGAGTTTCAGTTCTAACAGTAAATATTTCATATATTTTCATTAGGTATTGATTAAATGACAGCAGAAAAGATAAGTTACACTTTCTGTTTCATGTTAACATCCATACTATATTTTGATGCAGATTAGCAATATTATGATGTATTTCCATATTTTTTTTAATTGAATAATGAGAAAAATAGATTACAAAGCTAAAAAAGTGAACATTGTTTTGAAGTTTGTTATGAACAGAAAAAGAAGGACATTTTATGAATTCAATCTGTCCATCTGTGTATCTGTATTACTTTCTCAGTCATGGGATCCAGGGTAAATTGAAAGTTTGGATTTGGAACTAGCTTGCCTATAGAAGACAGAGAATGGGAATGGAAAGCTGTTATTCTGGCTAGATGTCTATGATCAGTGGTGTTCCACAGAGATTGGTGCTGGGACCTCCATTTGTGAAGTGTATCAATGATTTGAATGAAATGTGGATAGGTGTATTAACAAGTTTATGGATGACATCAAGAATGATGAGTTGTGCACATTGTAAATGACTATCAAAGAACACATCAAGATACAGCTCAATCATGGGCAGAAAAGTGGCAGACAGAGTTTAATTTGGGCAAGTGTAAGGTGTTGTACTTTGGGAGGTCAAATTGAAGCTGTTGATAGACCCCTTAATAGCACTGAGGTGCAGAGGGATTTTGGGGGCCAAGTACATGCATATCCACATGGCTATGCATGTGGATGGTATGGTAAAGAGGTGTATTGTATGCTTGGTAGTGGTGTTGAGTATAAGTGGAAGGAAGTCATGCTGGACCTATATAAAACTTAAGTCAGACTGCACTTGGAGAACTGCAGTTCTGGTTGTCCATGATAGAAAGGATGTGGAGACTGTGGAAAGAGTGCAGAAAAAGTTTACGAGGATGCTACCTAGGTCAGAGGATATGAGCTATAAGGTCAAGTTAGATAAACTTTGTCTGTTCTCCTTAAAATGCCAGAGGCTAAAAAGAGACCTGATAGAGATTGAGAGTTGAGAGGTATAGCTAGGGTAGATAGTCAGTATCTGTTCCCCAGGATTGAAATGTTAAACACCATGACATGCTATTAAAGCTGGGGGACTGGAAGCATAAAAGTGATGTGAGAGGCAAGGTCTTTTTTATTTTAAACGCAGAGAGTGTTAAGCGTCTGGAATGAGTTACTGGGGGTAGCAATGGAATCAGGCAGCTTCGTGAAGTTTAAGAGGTTTTGAGATGGATTATGAAGGAAATGGTGGGATATAGAAGATAAACAAGAAGAGGACACAGAATAAATTGGTATTAAGATTAGCATAACATCATGGGCCAAATGACTTGTCCGTTGCTATTCTGTCTATATGTTCTGTTTTTAAAATGCCTTTCGCAAGGGCTGGTTAGTACAGCAACTTCAATAATGATATAAAGTTTAATATAGTTTCCTCAGTGTAAGAAGAATTAGGAGAGACCCTTGTATGTGCTCATGAGTATTTATTTTGATTGTGTCAAAAAAGATAACTCAGTTTTTACTTGCTGAACTTTCTGTAACCAGAGAATACAAGTCTATGGTTATTAAAAAAAAAATCATACCAGAGCATCTTTTCCAAGTAATTGTTTCTGCGAAAAATGTACAATTTAAAATGGTGGTGGAAGCAAAAACAGTATTACTAATATTCAAACAATCATCTGGCTGTAGGTTAAGTTAGATACAACTTTCAATGAGTTGGCAAAGAGATTTTTTTTTCTCCAAATTGCTATAATGCTAAAATTTTGTTTGAATATTCAGTTAAATTAACTGAGAAATTAAACATTTATACTCTGTTTAGAGGACTGATGTGTTCTATTCTAATTTAATTACTTAAATGATTTAATAAGGAAATGCTTTTGAAGTGGTTATCTGTGGTCACCATCCAGATAAAAACAATTGTTGAAGAACCCAAGCTGTCATATACAATAAAAGGTGGGGAGGGGAGGTTTTCCATTAATTATAAATACTTCTGGATGTCAATCCAACATTCAGAGCTCAGAGTTATATAATCAGAATGTGATTCTTCTGCACGTGTCAGCAAATACCAGACTACAGTATCAGTCTAAGGGAGAAAAAAACTGGAAGCATCAAATGCATGTTCACTTATGTTTTTAGTGCTGACAGAAAGAAGAAGTACTTGTTTGAGTTTTCAATTTCATATATGCTATTGTCTGCACCTGCTGTGGGTGATCTGCAGTTGCTTGAATTGTTTCTGGCTTGGTAAGAATACTAAGAATACTAACTGGTTGAAGGCTTACTCCTTCCTACAGGTTAAGAGGTGAAATAATTTGTGAAGTCAAAGGCAGTCGAGTTTATTATGCTATGCAATAAACTTGACTTTAATGAAATACTTATTTGCAGCAATGTCACAGGCATGTAGCATCATATAAGCAGAATTCACAAGGAAAACATAAATTAAGCATACACACAATTTTTACAAGAAAGAACTCAAAGAATGAAAAGCCCACTGTAGTGCAAAGGGATCATAATATTTCTAAACAGTAGTGATTAGGTTTTTGTAGTTGTTTTAAGAACTAAATGGTTGAAGGGAATTAGGGGTTCTTGCACCTGGTGATGTTGGACATAAGGTTTTTGTACCACCTGCCCAATGCTAGCTGTGAGAAGATGGCATGCCCCAGTTTGTATGGATCGTTGACAATGAACTTCATCTTCTTGAGGCAGTGCCTGCTGTCCAAATTATTCAATGCCTTCTGTAGCTTTTTGCATTCCTGCACATTCAAACTGCTGTATCAGACCATGATGCAACAAGTCAAAAGTACACCACAGAAATTCTTTAGTGTTTGTGACAAGATGAATTTTTTAAACCTATAAAGAAACTAAAGACATTGGTACACCTTGCTTGTGCTTCCATTTATGTACTGGGGCCCAGAACGGGTCAACTGATATATTAATGTCCAGGAATGTAAAATGGAAAATTCTAAATAAATTAATTAATAGGTCTAAATACCTCAATTTCACATGCTTTGTGCATTTTACTGTCATCTAACTTTGGAGGAATACAAATGTGTAACAAAACTTTTTCATTCTACTTTTTGCATTGACAGTACTGTCACTTACTTATTTATGAATACATTACAGCCAAAATTAAAAGGTTATCAACATTCGAAGTCCAGAGATTTTTTTTTTAATTTTGGAAGTTGAAGTTCAGAGAAGCATGAGACCATGTTTGTCTGAACATATTCTTCAAGGTTGAGTGAGATGTGACATGATTTGTAAATCCTGAATGTCAAATCCAGGTCCTATGTTAGAATCAAAATATATTTCTGGTATGGAAAAATAGGCAAGAATTAATCCTGATACAGAGCTCAGACAAAAAATGTTAACCAGATGCTGACCTGCTGAGTTCTTTCAGCAGCTGGTATTTTGCATCAGATTCCAACATCTACAGACTTAGGTGTCTCCAAGAATTCATTAAAGAAATGTTGATGAACAGGGATCAGTAAGGAATTTGGTGTGCTTGATCTTTTGTTGTTACATTTTAAATTGCTAGATAGAACATAGAATCTAACATCAGTATTTGTCTGTTTTAAAAATGCTAATTATGTGCCCAATATTTGTTTCATAAGCCCATTGCCAAGTTATGCAAAATTTAGTCAGAAAATTAGCTGTTTCCTTCCTAGGTTCTTAGGATTGCTGAACACTGCCACAGAAATTGGTATGTGTCCCATTGTCCACAGATGCCATGCCAAGAAAAGATGTGCCAACTCTTGTTTTCATATCAATTGATCGCATGACTTACCTTCCACCAAGGAATTAGCTGGATAAGAGGATTGTTTCTAAGTCTGCTGCTGTATAATGAGAGTCATTAGAATACTGTTGCTTATGATTCTTTCTGGACTATATTTTTGGTTGCATGTATTCATAATCAAAGCGGTGCTCCCTTTTGCATATCTCTTTTGAAATTCATTTTGTCATCCTCATTTGCAGAAGTAAGGTTGTTAACAAGGTGAAAACAATACTACTCACAAATTATCAAATACTCTTTGGATGCATTTTGTTATAGCTTTGAATCTATCTCCCTGCATCTATTGGGTAGTAGCCTTTAGACACCCTGCTTGATACACTGAATCAGGCACTGTTGGTGCTCAATTTCACTATTTTAGAAACACCATGTACCACAGGAAAAAATCTTTCCTGGTAATTATTGGAACTTTAATATAACATTTGCTGGATTTAGCTTGGTTCTGACAGATGGTTATCAGAAGTAGTCATGTTTGACTTATGGAAGCCAAGTTCATACAATGTATTACACAGTTGTAAGTTTCATTAGATATTGGGGAAGGGTCTGAAAACTTATGGTGAACTTTATCCCTGTGTAAGTGCACAATAAGGTTCTAAACCTAGAACTTTAGCAGAAGTTCCCAAAATGTAACCTGGCCAAAAGAGCAACGAATGTCAGTGGGAACAATTTGTTCCCATTGTTTCCTTGCATTTATATTTTCTTATCTTTTTATCTAGTATACCTAATATTAAGAGAGGTAACAGGTACACAGCCAAGCACCCAAGCAATCACATTGTCAAGTTGGCCGATGACACAACAGTGGTGGGGCTCATCAGCAACAGCAAACTGAGGGACAGCCTAGAGAGAGGAGGTGGAAGAGCTCGAGACCTGGTGCTAGGTGATTAATCTCTTCCACAATGTCATCAGGTCAGAGAAGGTGGTTATCAACTTCAGGAAAACCTGCACCATTCACACCACTCTTCACATTGGCAGCACAGCAGTTTCAAATTCCTTGGACTCATCCTCCACAGTCAAGAAAGCTCACCAATGCCTCTACTTCCTGAGGAAGTTGAAGAGAGCTGGACTATGCACACCAATACTCACGAAACTCTACAGATGCGCAGCTGAAAGCATCCCAACATGGTTAGTGCGACACTATTACAGATCAGGGCGCCGGAGTTCAGAGTTCAATTCTGGAGCCGACTGTAAGGAGTTTGTACATTGGGTGACTGGGTGAGTTTCCTGCACAGCCATAGATGTATAATTAGAAGGTTAATTGGTCATTGTAATTTGTCGCGTGATTAGGCTGGGGTTAAATAGGTGAGTTGCCGAGCGGTGAGGCTCATTAGGTCAGAAGGGTCTATTCCATACCATGCCACCAAATAAAATAAGTAAATCATTGTGGGCTATGCAATTTGCCCTGCAGCAGACAGGAGGGCTCCACAAAGGGGAGTTGAAACCGTTAAATGATTCACTAGCACCAGACTACTCATCATTAAGGACATATTTACAGAAAGGTGCTGGGGGAGAAAAGGCAGGCAAAATCATGAAGGATCCTACCCACCCTGCTTATGGACTCTTTATCCCACTCCATCAGGATGGAGGTTGTGTAGCATCCATGCCTGGACTATCAGACTCAAAACAGTTACTTCTTCCAATCCATCATGTTGATCAACACTTCCACCCATTAACCATCCATTAACCACCCTGCATCACCACTACATCCACATCAGGCACTTCTCTTCCAATTCATTCCGCCTTGCGCTGCCACTTTCTAACAGTTCCTGCCCTACTGGTTTCATATGCCCTACTGCTACCTAAAAGAGTTCCTCTTGCCAAGAGTCACTTTTTCACTTTATCATTTCCTGTTATATTCAAATACTCCTGCACCTAATGTCACTTTATGTACATACTATCAGTCTATATATTAAAAAAAACCACAAGAACGTAAGAAATAGGAGCAGGAGTCGGCCATCTGGCCCATCGAACCTGCTCCGCCATTCAATAAGATCATGGCTGATCTGTCTGTAAAGTCAGCTCCATCTACCTGCCTTTTCCCCCATAACCCTTAATTCCCTTACTACATAAAAGCCTTTCTAACTGTATCTTAAATATATTTAGTGAGGAAGCCTCAACTGCTTCCCTGGGCAGAGAATTCCACAGATTCACCACTGTCTGGGAAAAACAGTTTCTCCTCATCTCTGTCCTAAATCTTCTCCCCTGAATCTTGAGGCAATGTCCCCTAGTTCCAGTTTCACCTACCAATGGAAACAACTTTCCTACTTCTATCTTATCTATCCCTTTCAAAATTTTGTAAGCTAATCTTGTGTACATACGGCCACTCTCAAGTTACTTGTACATTGTGTTTTGTAAGATTGCTTTTATATTTATTCTGTTTTATATGTTTATTGTGTGTTTTTTAAATATTGCATCAGATCTGGAGTAACAGTCATTTCATGTACTGAAGAAAGACAATGCACAATCATTCTTTAATTATTTTTGAACCTGGCTATCGATACAATGATGGGTAAACTTTTGGGTTTTATTCTCTGGTTTGATATTACTGTCATATAATGCTTTGGTAATCAATATTTTAATAGTATTCATATGCTTACTAAATTCATACTTTGAAATGGCACGATAACATAATGGTTAGCACAATGCTTTACGGTACCATGTTCAATTCCCACCACTGCATGTAAGGAGTTTGTACGTTCTCCCTGTGACTGTGTGGATTTCCTTTAGGTGCTCCAGTTTCCTCCCACAGTCCAAAGATGTACTGATTAGTAGGTTAATTGGACATTGTAAATTATCCTGTGTTAGGCTAAAATTAAATCAGGACTTTGCTGGGTGGCACAGCTCGAAGGGCTGGAAAGGTCTATTCTGCACTGTATCTCAACAAATAAATAAGGAGCTGAATAGTTTAAAATGGTTTCCAAGTGGCAGTAAGATTTCTTGTATAGTACAACAAACTTAATCTGCCAGGAAAATCTTCTTATCTACACTATAAACAGTCATCTCCTTTGTTCTGGATTCCCATTTGAGGAAAGAATATCTAACTTATCAGTTCTCCTCAGAATTTATTTCAGTAACATTACCCTTCATTCTTTTGAACTACAATATGAGCCTATCCCAAACAATAAAATTGGAAATACAAGATCCCCTTTTTCTATGTTGCAATGCTGCTAAATATTATGGGCTTTCAGTATGTCTAATGTGTAAATCTATTGCTTTTCAGTATCAGTAGATATTTCATTTCTCTTCTATGTTGGAGTTTCAATATAGTTCAATTTTGTGTAGCTGTTTAGTTTAGCTAACGCATATGAGAATGTTTTATGATCGACTGTAATTCTGTGAAGCATGTCTCTAAGTGACTATTTGCTGTGAGCTGGTAACCACCTTTAACAGGTAGACGTTTATGTAGTTGTCCTTGTATTTCCTTTTAAAGTTGGAATAGTTTGAAGGCCTATTCATGCTTGTATTAATGATTTTTGAATTATAATCCGTCTGACTGTGGCTTATTGCTTCCTAATTGTCTATATTTGCTTCCTGTCTCTTTCACCCCTGCCCCCCCCCCACATATCACTAATATCGATTGATTCGTGACTTCCAAACTACTGTAACCTTCCAGATTAAGGCAACTCTGGAAGAATACAACTTGTGCATCCACTCTTTCTGTGGTCAGTATCTTTTTAAGTAACTGTTTGCTACAGGTTAGCGGTCCAGAGAATTTGTCAGCTTTGTCTCTTCAGCCTGACCTCAAAGCATGAGTATCAGAAGAAATGTTGCAACAAGATAATCAGTGTTGTTGCTATCATGGTGTCAGCAAAGATAACTTTTTGTTGATGTTGTCTCATAGACAACCATTAACTCTTCTTTGTGGTGGCGTGTTGGGGAGGAAGCATTAAGAAGAGGGACGCCTCACATCTTAATAAGCTGGTAAGGAAGGCGGGCTCTGTCGTGGGCAAAGTACTGGAGAGTTTAACATCGGTAGCTGAGCGAAGGGCGCTGAGTAGGCTACGGTCAATTATGGAAAACCCTGAACATCCTCTACATAGCACCATCCAGAGACAGAGAAGCAGTTTCAGCGACAGGTTACTATCGATGCAATGCTCCTCAGACAGGATGAAGAGGTCAATACTCCCCAATGCCATTAGGCTTTACAATTCTACCGCCAGGACTTAAGAACTTTTTAAAAGCTATTATTAATGCTTTTTGAGATAGTGATTTAGATGCATATCATATTTTTTACAGAGTTAAGTATTGTATGTAATTAGTTTTGCTACAACAAGTGTATGGGACATTGGAAAAAAAGTTGAATTTCCCCATGGGGATGAATAAAGTATCTATCTATCTATCTATCTATCTATCCTTGGTGTTTGGAGCCATAGAGTGCCTGTTGTATGTAGACTAGCTGAAATCCACCTTAATTAATCCCTTTTGAAGAGATGCATGACTTTGCCACAAAAATAAAAGAGAAGGATCATGAGATGGGGGAGATGATCAACGGCATCACGTTCCTTGATTGTAAGGTCCATCATGCCACGTGGGTAAAGGAATGGCTCTACAGATGCTAAAGGTCAAAGTTTAGCCCAGCATCCATGACCGAAGGAACAGATACTGAGTGAAAAGTACAAGAAGCCCAGCATTGTTCTGAAGCCACAACATGCGCAGCAACTATACCTAAGCCCCTATCCGACTGAAGATCCAAGAACTGATCAAGAAATCAGAGACCAAATCAGAACTACTGAAAGAAACAAAGAAACACTTTGAATATCCCTCCAACTTTCTTTGATGCGCGCACACTTAACTTCATCCCAAATCAACTGGATCAGTCCTGCCTTGCTGACTTTGCTGAAAAGTGGAATATCCAAATGCCAAATAAAAATGCAGTCGTTTGAGCAGACAGTGTTCCTGCTGAAACTCAAAACGTCAGCAGTGAGGACCATCAGTCATGGTCCATACCTGGGAAGAGGGGGATATACCAAACTAGCTTGTATAACGGAGACAAATCTGATTGTGATAACACAAGGGTTTCCCTATTTTCTGCTATGAAAAAGATGCTGAAGGGCTGTTTTATGAAGTGCAGTATGAATTTCACTCACCTAAGAGTAGTGTGGATGTGATGTTTGCTACTGTACAGCAACAGCATGAGGAATGCAGTGAGTGGCTATGATATATGGCCTTTTTACTTTGCTGAGGCCTCAACAGCAATTGATTATAGAACACTTTCCTTCAGATCATATCTTTGCAGCAATTTATCTTCACCTTACATTTGCTATATGATGGCATGCATACTAAAATTATAATCCTCACAGACTCTACTGCAGTTTGAATCTCAGTGAAAAGTGTTGTTGATCTTTGTAAGTCTGAATCATTGTCCTGACACTTTGTTTCTTCTCACTACACCTCAAGCTTACTGCTGGATTGGGGTTAATCTACAGGACTAATGGGAGGATGTTGAATTTCTTCCAGTATTCTAAAGATGGATGGTTAGGGTTTGTAAGCTGTGGGCTTGCACTGGATGTGTGCCAACACGTGTGGCCTGCCCAGTACAATCCTCACTGACTCGATTTGACGCGAATGATGTAGTTTGCTGTATGTTTTGATGTATACGTGACAAATAGAATCTGTAGGAGGTTGATGATCATATGGTTTATTACACAAGCCTGTTCCTATGTGCTATCTTCCCATGACTCCATACTTGTCATTTTTCCCTTTATTGTTACTATGACCTTGGTAGATTTGGTTTCTTTTGCCCCTCCTTATTTTATTTTTAATAATCTTTTTTCGAAATTCTTCCCGCCTCTCACGCACTACTAGACTTTCAATATTATACTGTCAACTTGGTTCTCAACTACAGATGGATCAACCTTTTTGTTGGATTTTCATGAGAATATATCTTTGTTGAGAATTACAGAATTTTCTGCACTCTATTATCTATTCCAGTTGATTTCAGCCAACATAGCCTTCATATTGTTTTTGTAATTGCCTTTATTTAAAATTAAGAATTTCAGAGTGCAGAGCTTCCCATGTCATGATCACTCCTCCACTGCAGTGCCATGTGAACCTTAATTCTGTCTCAAGGCACATGACTGGAGTTTAAAGTTACTTGATCTGTTAGTTGCTTCTATAGTACGTTGTTTTCAGAAACAGATCAAGTACCATACAATTTTGTTCTTTACCATCTATGTAATTTGTCTAAGTTGATGTTGCCCACAATAATTGAAATTTATTACATATCCTCAATAACTTTTAACTTTATAGCTACAATTCTGGGGGCCTTTACCGAATTCCCACTGGTGAATTCTATCACTATCACATTTCTCATCTTCACCTAAAATGGTTCTACATTTTGACCTTCGGCGCCAAGATTACTACTTGACTAATCTAATCTATAATTACAAAGTTACCTATGTCCTTTTCCATTCCATCTACTCTTTAAAAATGCAAAATATCTCAGAATACACCTTTCCTAACCTTAGTTACTATGAAACAATACTACTGCAATAGATGGTTATGTCTATATATTTGTATTGTGCCATCAAATCACCTAATACATTAAGAACGTGCATGGATCAGAAAATGACTATGTGGAATTTGCATGTTTTTCTTGTGAATACACATGCTGCAGTTTCCTCACCCATCCCAAATTCATGTGGATTGGAAGGTTAGTTCTACATAGTAATTTACCTTCAGCATAGAGATGAATGGTAAAATCTGCAGGGCATTGTTGGGCAATGATAAAATGGTTTGTGTAGGATTAGTGTAAAATGAGTGCTTGTTGATGAGGAAGCACTTGATTGGTTTGTTCTTATGCTCTATCTCTCTACAACTGTATACTTTTAATTTTGGCCTTTGCCTTTTTATTTCTACTGCAACATTGGTAAAATGGATGCCTTTTCCTGGCATATCCTAGATATCATTCATCCATGTCTCAGTCTTCTCACTTAGTCCTTTCTCTCTATGTTTCCCTTCACCTGAATCAGCTCTGCTCCCCAACCCCTACCTTCATGAGCATGACTGTTTAGTTTAAAGACCTGCACATAGCTCTACTGGTCCTACCTCAATTCAAGCAAGGCTTATCCCAATGGAACAGATTGATGTTGGTACAACTGCCCAATGAATTGAAATCAATTTCTTCCAGTCTTTGCGCTTTTGCTTGATCTGTGATCTAATGATCCAATAGCAACTTACATGTAGCTCAGCCAAGCATTATTGAATGATGTTGTAGACTTTTTGAGAGAAAAATATGCTAGCGTCGTCTCATGTGCTTAACAAAAGCCGCAGCCCTGTAATTCCATTGTGATCAAGCTCAAAAGCAGTTGCCTTTCACTGATGTCATTACGTCAGACACTGTACCTTAAAGTGAAGACAACAATTCAATGACTGTGTTTGTGAATTATGTAGAACAGTTTCTATTATGAACAATATGTGTCATCTGTCACCCATTATAATACCCTACAATGTGAGGGTATATATTTTTTTAAATATAGACCTAGCTGTTGATATTCCCTTAGTGAAACCCTTTGTTAGTCATAACTATGTCGCTGATACTTGGGGTTGAGCATGACAGTTACATGCATCCATAATATTTAGCTTTGTAGTTTTCTTTTTTCCTTTCCAGCTACTTACTCTGAAGATTCTAAGTTGGCAATTCTTTTCCATGTTTCAGGATAATGCTCAAAGACACGTTATTCCATCATATCAGAAAGCTGGTCACTGTAATTAACCCTGGTGCTGATGCTCATGAATCATTTCAGCAGTAACATTTGTTTAGAATCATTAATCAAAGCTATGAATTCCTTTTCTGGTCTGGAAGCATCTCTCGTACTTTTCTGCATTGCTGGTACACAAATTATCAGGTTTTAATATTATCCATATACACAAATTCTGTATGAATATATTCTGCCTCTAGAGGCAGTGTTCATTTTTGCATGACGCTAATTTTGTACAAACATCACTTCCTGTTTAGAAGCTTTTTTATATACATCATTTCCCGTGCAGGTTAATGCGGATTTCGACTTGAGTCACACACAGTAGAAAGACATTCATGTCCATCCACTCTTTATTTGCCCAGCAATATATTTTCACAGAAGTTTTCTCCTGAAGAAAGCTTCAGGCTTGATTGATATTTGAGAATGTGTTTAACTCAATGAGTACAATGAATAGCGAGTACAGAAGAGTGAAAAGATAACTTGTCTTCAAAGGGATCACCATGGACTGGGGGTGTGTCTGAATGCTATATACTAAAATGTCAGCTTCTGACCCCAGCAATGTCAATTGCCAAGTCCTGGAAGTTAAGTCAGAATGTGAGAGATTGATCACCTATTCACCATGCTCAAGCAAAACCACAGTTAGCATCTCTGCAACATGGGCCCGCACCAGAGCTGAAGCAGTAAGAATGAGAACAGTCTATGCTAAGCACAAAGTTGAAATGCTTATGAAAAAAAATCTAGTTTATAAATGGAGAACATTTTTATGGACATAGCATGCACAGACATGGAGAAAGCTTGTGTAGAAGCTACACTGAGTACATTCAAGGAGGAGCCATGAAACGGTCTAAGCAGAGACAAGGGTGTATGAAGCAGCAGCTGAGTTGGGCAGTGGTGGTTGTCTCTCTATGAAGGTGATTGAAGAACCGAGCTTTGATGCAAGCCTTCTAATATGACATGGTTATTCAACAAGGGATGAAATCAAAACAGTAGACAATGATGGGAACCACTTCCTGTCATGCTTCACACCGAATTTTTACTCAGTCCTCCTCCTGAACTTGCATCCACTGCTTCAGGTTTAAACCCAAAGAAAGACGAACCCTCATTTAAGGTAGAAATTGAGAAGATCAACAACTTGTAAAAACATGGATGTTTACCATTTGATGAGAGCAGTCAAGGGCTGAACAGAGCACCAAGTGCATCAGTGGCTCACCTTTCAACAAAAGCTAGCATAGAACCAACTGCACCAGGCTGTGGTGATAAACCACCATTGGACGATAGGACAATAGTTTGAGTGAGATGCTGGGACTGGCTAGAGAAGCAGTCAGTCCAAATGCGGACATGGCAGTCATCCAGGGTAGTGGAGAATCTGGGGGAAGCTGGAGAAGCAGTAACAATATATTGCAGAACACAGATGGGTACACCTGTGATCTCTAGGAACCTGAGCCAAGAACCCATTGACAGTTCAGAAGAATTTGATCCAGATGCAGCTGTAACACCTTGGGCTACTGGTTCCAGTGCATCCACGGCAGGGAACCAGCTGAACATCCATCAGATGTAGCTACTTCCCGGACACTCTAAAGACATGTTCTGGAACATCAGAAGTCACTGGAAGAAGAGCCGGTGGATTTGTTGCAGAGTTAATAGGAGGGGAGGTCTGTTTACCTCTGCAAACTCTCATTGACTGTGACCATATTCCCAACAACAGCGATGAAATCCAAACTCCTGAAGCTGCATGCAGTTGTTCACACCTTAAGGACATAACTGATTAGGTTCCCCTGCCTGACTCTTCTATTAAGTTTCTCCGATGCTTAGCAGACACTGCCTGTGCACATAGGTACACTTCATGCTCGATGACTGGATCTGGATTGGGTCATAATAGGTGAAGTCTCATCAGCCCACTGTCAGGGATTTAAGACTAGTGCCCTGGAGAATAGGAGCCCAAATAGTTTTAGACCCTGTGAGAGTGTTCGCACAGACTTCAAAGGTAGTAGAACTAGATCTAAAGTTTCAATTGTTTGGCTATACAATTTACCACCTTAAGCAAAACCACTTTTTCTTTAATTTGCCTTAATGGTCAAAGCTCATGCTCTTCTTAAAAATGCATTTTCATGTCAGCTGCACTTGACTTTCACAGAAAGCTATTTTCTTTTAATAATTGGTAACTCTAAAAGCAATGGTGTAGAGGCAAAGCTATTAGGGCTAAATGATATATTGATCTTTGATTAGATTTGAGATGAATTCAGAAAATTTTATGATGAACTGATGCATGATATTGTTTCTTGCAGAGAGAATGTTGAAAAATACATTATACAATTTGGAAGATTTAAGTTGAGTGATTTTTTTTCCCCTGTTTTTCTTATTTATCAAATGAATTATAATTTCTTGTTTCTTTTCTACTTTCTTGGTATTTGCAATTTACCTTCAATGGAGTCTTCATTCTCATCTAAGGACTGTTTGTTCAAAGATTGACTCTATAGTCATGTCAATGTACCTCCTTAAGAAGAACTTATTTCAATATCAAGATGGATCTTACAGATTTGAATGTAAAACTGTATTTATATGACCAGATTTCCCTATATAATTTTATTTACAATTGCATGTAAAACAGCAATACATTTTGAAAAATAATTTATTCACATACATTATAAAATAATTTATTCAAAGTTGCAATATTTTAAAAGTTGAACTAATATTAGAATCCTAATCTATTATTCATTTAAGATTGTTTACACAAAAATTATATTTTAAAAATTCTTTTAAAGTACCATACCATTGTGGGAATGATGGCACATGATTATGTTACTGTATCAGTAATATAGAGACAGCAGTTCAAACCTTGCATAAGGCAGTTGAGGAATTTAGTTTAATTTCAATAAAATTACATTTATTTTAAAGGGCGATGATGGTTATGTTGACTGAAGCTACTGATTTGCTATTTGAAATTCTGTCCTTCAACTGGTACATTAATGTGCAGTGATTAAAGTTACAGAAACCACCAACTAGTCAGAGGAAAATCTTTGTGAACATCTGAGAGCAGATCCACAGACTAATCTTATTCACAAAGTTGTATCATGTGAACAAAGCTTTCATAATATGCTCCATTTCTCTGGTAGGCAGCAGTACTATAGAGTCAGGAAATAATTCCCAGCATTGATTTTGGACCTCCGAGTCTTGTGGCATTAGCTCAAAGGGGGGCAAAAATGCCACCTGATTACCACAATTTTTTTTTGACTGATGAATTGGTGTTCAGCTAATTGAACAAGATTTAGAAGAAGCACAGGGAAGTGGAAGCACTGAATTATTCAACAGTGAACTTTCATATCAAGAATGACCTGGTAGCACCAAATTGGTTTTAAATAATGAAAGCTGGACAGGTGATAACTGGAGCCAGACAAGGCATAAGCATTTTCTGAAATCTTTGCCCTACTAATCTGCTTGCTAATGGCTGCGTTGATTGAAGAACTAGCCTATAACCCAGTGAAGTGACAAAATCCTGTCTGCACCTTCAGGACCTCATCTATATTATTTCACATTATTGGATGAAGCAATGTTAGTCTTTGGCAGCAGCAGTATTCCAATAATCTGTGATGTTTTCCCCCAATTCACCTTTCACTTAGAAACAAGACAGAGGACCAACTATAGTTCAATGAGAAATGTAGAAGGAAATGCTGAGAGCAGTATTAGATGTAATTAACATGCTAAATGGTACACAAGTGCTAAACCCCAAAACCGGGATGGGAGGGGTGGTTATCTCACAACCAAAGAACAGTTCACCCTCTGGCTGTCCTGCCACATCCAGACAAGAATGGTGGAGTGCAATTTAAAAGCTAAAGAAGATGTTGCTCTGAGGATATGACTATCTTTATTGAATGAATGCCAGAGAAAATACCGATCCATTTGCAAGGGTCTTCATTCAAGAATGCTGAGAGAATTTTCCTCAAAACGTACACAGAAAATTCTGGAAATGCTCAGCAGTTCAGATAACGTCTGTGGAAAGTGAAAGCAATTTAATAGTTCAGGCCAATAATGCTTCACTGGAATGAACCACAATGGCTTCCCAACGTTGCAAGAAGTGGGTCGTTAGCTAAGCCCAGTGAACTGAATGTAGGAAAGACCATGGAATCAGACAAATCAGCTACTTTTGGTGCTGAAGACTTCCAAAACTCTGCCAGACTCTTCCGATGTGGTTACAATGCTTATATCAACCTGAGCAAATACATATCTTGTCCAAAAAAAGCTTGGATCCTTGAATCCAATCTGATTTAAATCATTCAATTAATCTACTGTGAATGATCAAGAAATGAATGGAGTTGGCATCAATTCATAAGATTTCAAAGGTACATTTAATGTCAGAGAAATGTATACAATATACATCCTGAAATTCTTTTTCTTCGCAAACATCCATGAAAACAGAGGAGTGCCCCAAAGAATGAATGACAGTTAAATGTTAGAACCCCAAAGCCTTCCCCAGCTCCCCCTCCTATGTGTAAGCAGCAGTAAAACAACAAACCCCCCACCAGCAAAAAAAGTATTGGCACCCTCCATCAAGTACTCAGGCGTGCAGCAAAGCATCAATAAAGACACAGACTTGCACTACCCCACAGACTACTCATTCGCTTGGTAGTTTGACATACCACAGGCTCTCTCTATCCCTTATAAGGGAAAAAGAGGTGCCTCTGTTTCACAGCAAGAGGGGAGACATAACAAACAACTCGCTGATTTATGATGTTAAAAGTTTGTTGCGTAGCTTTTTCCAAGCTCTGTGCCCAAAGAAGTCAGGTCTCTGGGCACACAGCCAGAGATCAAACGTCTCCCCCGACACACCGAATTCCTGCAAAGGCATTGACCTCGAGTCCACCCGGCTCCAGAGTCACAAAATCCCGAAACTCCGAAGGCGAGCTAATCTTCTAGGCTGCGTGCTTGGTATATCAAACAACGGCCAGTCGTGCCACCCCGAGATCACGTCCCATTCCCGCAAAGAACCGAAGTCAGTGTGTAACTCCAGGTCAGGGTCTTCAAAAGAACCCCGAAAAGGAAAAATAGAGATATTAAAGATAGAAATAGAGCTGTTTCTGAAGATGCAAGCAAAGGAGTTGCTGTTAGGCACCATTGTTTCCTAAGTGCCACGTAACTTTCAATAGCTTGCCCATTGGTGTAAAGTTTGTGCTTTTCCAGCACTGGTCAGCTCCAGATCTCATTATAGTCGAGGTCCAAATGTGGATGAGAGGACTTGAACCCCAGAGTAAAACTGCTAAAGGAGCCCTGATACATCTAAAAGGATCGATAATATTCTTCAGTAGCTGAAGTCATACTGCACAAAGAAAAGATAGTGTGTTATTGTTGTATATCTGTTAATCCAACCACAAATCATCACAAATAAAAACTGAATACTTTGGAAATTCCTAGCAAGTCAGCTAGCAATTGCGGAAGAAGAAAAAAAAGTTAACATTTCAGATTGAAGACCATTCATCACTTTAGGAATTCTTCAGAGGAGCTTCCATGGCCCAGCCATCTTCAGCAAATTCACTTACTGGCATTTCCATCACAAGTTCAGAAATAGTTGTTATTCATAGTTACTTAAAAATTCTAATTCTGCTTTCAATTTATCAATGAAGTAGTCCATGCCAGTGACAATGACAGGTGTGAACATCTAAAGGTTTAGGACCAGTTGTATCAGACACATCAACCAAATGACCTTCTTCAAAGGGTGTCTAACTGCTTCTTTTGACATTCAATAATTATGCAATCACTGAGCCCACTGTCAATCAGCTTTGTCAGGGTTGGTTTGACCAAAAACTTAATTGGGTCAGACATATATAAACTAGACCGGCTACAAAAGCAGGTCACAAGTCAGATAATGTGAAGTGAATGGCTCACTTCTTTTCTACCATTCATAAGTCAAGAGTCAATACTCTCCTCTAGCCTAGACGAGTACAGTGAAGAAGAACATTTGATGCTTTCTTTACAACTGGTTAAAGCAGGTCATTTGATTGACACTTCATCCATCATCCCAAATATTTATAGTCTCCATGAGCAGATTCCTAGGTACAATGTGCACAATCTACAAAACAAATGGTATTTACTCAGCTGGAGTATTTAGACAATATTCACCAACCCTGCAATCTCTACAGCTAACAAGTGCTGAAAATGAGCAGGTGGAGGGAAAAAGAGCAAGAGAAAAAGGGCAAAGGAAGGGTTTGAGGTAGTTAAGGGGTGAGGGGATCACAAAAAGAAGTGAAGTTCAGGGAAAAGGAGGACTATAGAATAGGAGGGATGAGGAGAAGGCAGCAGAAAAGGGCTTCTGTGTCTGATCCTCCCCTCACAGGCCAAGAAAGCCACAGTAGCTTGCCTGAACGATTACTGCCCAGTGACACTGACCTCCGTAATCATGAAGTGCTTTGAGCAGCTGGTAATAGATCATATAAAATCCCATCTTCCAACTACATTGGACCCTTTCCAGTTCAGCTACTGCTCAAATGAGTGCACTGATGATGCCATATCTTCAGCCCTCCAACCTGTCCTGTTCCATTTAGAAAATAATGCCCCATATACCGGATTATTCTTCATCAACTTCAGCTCGGCATTTAATAGGAGCATCCTTTGGAGACTGATGGGTAACTTGCCCTCATTGGGTTTCGGCACGCCTCCCTGAAACTGGATCTTTGATTCCTTGATGAAAAATCCCCAATCTCAAGCTCCGTCACATCGAGCACTGGTGCCCCAAGGCTGTGTGCTCAACCTGATGCTGTTTGTGTTGCTGACTCACAACTGCACTGCCAGATCCAACTCAAACTACATTGGTAAGTTCACTGGTGATACAACTGTAGTTGGCCTCATCCACAACAATAATGAGTCGGCATACAGAGAGGCCTGTCAAATGGTGTGAAAAAGACAACCCGAGTCTCCGAATGGACAAGACCAAGATGACTCTGTTCTTCAGGAAGGCACAGGTCGACCACTCTCCATTGCACATCTATGACTGTGCCATGGAGACCTCAAAGTCCCTTGGTGTGATAATCTAACCTGGACCCACAACACCACCTTGTTAGTCAAGAAGGCGCAGCAGCATATAACTTTTGAGGAGATTGAGGTGTGCAAGGCTCCCTGTCCCCATTCTAACAACTTCCTACAACAGTACCATTGAGAGTGTCCTGTTCGGTTGCATCATTTTGTGATACTGATGTTGCATGGCATCAAACCACAAAAACCTACAGATGACAGTAAAAACCGCTGAGAGGATCACTGGGGTTTCCCTCTCCCTTTTGTGATATTTACTGGGAATGTTGTATATGGAGGTTCTGAAGTATTGTTAAAGATCCCTACCCCCCACCCCACTATCTTTTTGACCCACTACAGTTAGGAAGGAAGGAAAGGAGCATCAGGACTAGGATTGCTAGATTGGGTAACAGCTTCTTTACTCAGAATGTGAGACTAATGAATACCCTACCACCACTGAGGTCTGGTTACCAGGGCAGCAAGCTAATTATTGTTTTCCTGTGCTATGCTCTATGTGCACTTTGAATTATATTTTACTAACTTTATTTGTGGTAATATTTTATTTTGTGCTGTGTGTGATATGTTTTGAGGGTGGATTGTCATGGTCCTCTGGAGGGATGTTGTTTCATTTGGTTGTATAAATGTACAGTCAGATGACAATAAACTTGAACTTGAAATTGTTTGGCCAGTGCAGTGTGTGCATGAGTGAGGGTTAATGTCCAAACAGAAGGTCCAGCTCCCTGGTCTTGCAAGTGGGAGAAGACCTGGCTTTGTCAAGCCTGCATGGTACCTAAATTGTCACGGGCATCCCACGTTAAAAGAGATCATGCTCAGACAACTTAAGTATGAAGTTAAGGATCTTGGTGAGCAACCCCAATGTGAAATGAAAAACAATGCTGAAAATCTGAAATGGAACAGAAAATGCTCAGCAGTTAGGTTGAATCTGTGGAGATGATCAAGCAATTAACACTTCACATAAATGACCCTTTATCAGAGCATTTCTATGTGATGCTGTCATCAAGGCCCGATGACTCAGATACTTTGATAATGTCTCTGTCCAAAACTAATAGGTACGGTGCTATTTCCAAAAATAAATTGTGTACACCTTTTGTAGGGAAAACTGGAGGAGAAATGGCTTGTTCTGGTATTGGGTTTTGTTATCAAGTATGTGATATTCTGGCATCCAGTGGAAATCCAGTGGAGGCTACAGATGTAACAAAGAATGACTTCAGCTCTGACTTAAAAACACAGGTCTGCATCCCAGAGAGAAACAAATTGATTTCCTTGCCAGTGCTGGAAAAGACTTGAGGCTTTTTAAAGGTGGATTGGTATGGAGTGAGTAGTGAAGCTATTCCTGACAAAATGCTGTTGTTGCCATTGCTTGCACATTTTTTCCATCAGAGAGATTGTAATTTCCCCCTTGTTCAGCTTTTGGGCCTCACTTGCATAATTACATAGTATCAGAAGGGACCACTAGGAGAACCATGTCATAATGGGGATCAATGATTATTGGAATAACTACTGTCTACTGACTCTATCCTTCAACTGTTAGGAAACCCAGTAATCTGCTGATATACACAACAAGTGTGGGTTCTTCAAGGCAGTCGAGGACATATTGTACCCAAATGCACAAGGGTTCACCTTTCAAAGAGCTAATGATAGAGAACAGCCTGAGAGATGCTCAGAAGTCATTGGCAAGAGTACTTCAAGGATTAATAAGAGACATCAAGGGACATCTTTATAGTTAAAACATTTGTGTATCCTAGCCCTAGGGTACAGATCTGAAAATTAATCTTTATCTACAGAGTCGACTGTACTTCCTTAGAAGGTTGGCGTCATTCAATGTCTGCAGTGAGATGCTGAAGATGTTCTATAGGTCAGTTGTTGAGAGCGCCCTCTTCTTTGTGGTGGCGTGTTGGGGAGGAAGCATTAAGAAGAAGGACGCCTCACGTCTTAATAAGCTGATAAGGAAGGCGGGCTCTGTCGTGGGCAAAGTACTGGAGAGTTTAACATCGGTAGCTGAGCGAAGGGCGCTGAGTAGGCTACGGTCAATTATGGAAAACCCTGAACATCCTCTACATAGCACCATCCAGAGACAGAGAAGCAGTTTCAGCGACAGGTTACTGTCGATGCAATGCTCCTCAGACAGGATGAAGAGGTCAATACTCCCCAATGCCATTAGGCTTTACAATTCAACTGCCAGGACTTAAGAACTTTTTTAAAGCTATTATTAATGCTTTTTGAGTTAGTGATTTAGATGCATATCATATTATTACTGAGTTAAGTATTGTATGTAATGAGTTTTTGCTACAACAAGTGTATGGGACATTGGAAAAAATGTTGAATTTCCCCATGGGGATGAATAAAGTATCTATCTATCTATCTATCTATCTATCTGCTGGATTGTGGATTGTGACAGATTTTGATTTGTGCCACAATAGAATTCCAATTAGGATCTTGTAGTTGGAATTCAGTCTTGGGTTCTTGTTGCAGTTTTTTTTTCTATCATGCAAGAGATGACATTAGTTCTCATGCCAAGCTTCTTGTGCTTTGGAGCTTGACATGGGGATTATCGGCTGGGTCATTTGTTGGGTGCTCCTGCACTACCCGTGGCATTACAGCACTGTGCTGAATTTGGAGCCCACTTAATATAAATTTATCCTTTGGGAATAACCTTCACCCAACCAGCTCCACCCTCCAAAATAAAATGCATGAGCTGCCACCATTATATGCTATCAGTGCCTCTGATCTCCAATCAGATTTTCCATATCAGCATTTATCTGAATGATGAGTCTGATTAGTGGGTTCTAGTCGAACAGGGTGCTCTGACCATCAATAATCCTTCTCAGATTATTTCTAGCATGTGAGGCTTCATCTTTAAAGTATTAGAATTCTTTTGATAATCCTTTTCTGTATTTTATGTTTTGCTTGAGTGCCTTTTAGCAGAGTTTGTTGAATTTGCAGTTTTTTTCATATCCCGTGTCCTTCTAAACCAGTTGCAGTCAAATTTATTTCATGTCTGTTTAGTAGTTCTTTTAATATATTTGTAATGTCATTGATATGTTCATAGGCTGCTCAGGATTCTGTTGTCTTGGTTACTTGTTTAATGCATTAGTAAGGAACAAAGTGCTGATATTTGCAAATATTGTTTATGATTTATAAATGAGCAGAAATTCCAGTTTAGATGATGATGGAAGGGAAAAATGGCTAACGTGTCTCAGCTCTCGCCTTGTGAGATCCTTAACTATTCGTAAGTATTGTTGATTTAAACCATAAAGATATAAGCACTTTGATCTATATACTTGGGGTTATAGTCTACCTGTTGATGGAAACCTGATGATATCATATTAGCCGAGCAATCTATCAAATTATTTTTTCAATCATTTTCCACCTCAGGTACACAATTTCAAATGTAAGCTGTAAGTAATCTATCATTTAGTAGGTGAAGAAATTTAAAATAATCTTTGCAGAGAGTAGTAAAAGAAAAACCAGCATCCTGATAGCAATAAATTGCTACTTGATATCAAGCCATCTTTTTGGCTCTTCACTCAACACTGGAACACCTGGACAGCAAAGATGCTTACATCAGCATACTCTTTATCAAATACTGCTCAGCATTCAGTCCCATCATCCCCTCTGAACTAATCAATAAGCTCCAAGTCCTTGGCCTCAATATCTCTTTGTGCAATTAGATCCTCAATTTGCTCACTTGCATAACCCAGTTTGGATTGGCAACAACATCTTCTACATGATCTGCATCATGTAAAATGAATTTCAAGGTTGTGCTTTGATAATAAACTTACTTTGAACTTTGAATCATTTGCATATTAAACTTTAGGAGGTAATTAAGTTTAGGTTTATAATGCTCTTCATTTGTGTAATAATAGTGCATATTTTGTGCAAAATTACTTGTATTTTCATTATCAACTTGAATTTTTAAACATATATATTTATAAAAAATGTAATTAAGTCCTAGAAAATATGTAAATATGGAGGTAGAAGGATTTGGCATGTGTGTTTGTTAGTGGTAGTAAAGTTAGATTGAAAAGAATGTGTTGAGCTATGGCTTCTAAAAGAAGAATGTGAATTACACAGGAGTTGTTTACGAAATTTCAGAGGGTGGAACAAGTCTGCTAAACCTTTCACCAAAATGGTGAGGTGAAGGGAAAGGGTGATAGGGATATGACGAATGGAGAGGAAGGAAACTTGAAAATTATCTCAACTCAAAGCTGATTTTGGAGGAAGAAATAGCTTATAAGGAGGAGAAATGAGGTTGGGGCATGAAGGAACAATCAAATCCAGAATATGAGAATTGTGATTTTTATAGTGGAGGACATAGAATGCATATTAATTTTGATTGAATGATTAAGAAATGGAAAATTTTGTGAGTACAGATATAGTTAGTTGTGCCTATGATAATGCAATTTCAGGATTAGAGACCAGAAAGAAGAAAATGTTATCAATTTTGGAGGGACTTCAGTTAGAGAATGAAAAAAAGATTAAAATCAGAAAGGTAAACTGGGAGACAAAATTCTTGAATTTCATTTAAGCTGCACTGTAAACTCATGACTCTAGCTATTCTGCTCTAACTTCTTCTACAAATTTGCAGATTCTATTGCAGTGGGCCATATCTCAATTATTGATGAATCAGACTACAGGAAGGCAATAGAGAGCTTAGTAACATGGTGTTATGACAAAAACTTTACCATCAATGTCAGCAAAACAAAAGAGCTGGTCATTAACTTCAGATGATATGGTGCTGCACATGGTCCTGTCTATATGAATGTTGCTGAGGTTGAGGGTTGAGAACTTCAGGTTCCTCGGAGTGAAAATCAACAAAAGCCTGCCCTGGTCCATCCACACAGACATCGTGGTCAATAAAACTTACCAATGCGTCTACTTCCTCAGGAGGTTAAAGAAATATGACATGTCCCTCCCTGTTTATTCTTACTCATTTTTATTGGTGCACCATTGAAAGCATCCTGTGTGGATACATCACATATCACCATGGCAACTGCTCTGCACAGAAGTATGGACACAACTCAACACCTCAAGCAAACAAATCTCCCCTCAATGACTCTGTCTGTATCCCTTTCTGCCTTAGTAAAGCAGCCAGCAGAGTTAAAGACCCAATCCACTCTGAACATTCTTTCTCCTCCTTCTCCCAGTAGGCAGAAGATACAAAAGCCTGAAAGCGTGTGCAACAAGGTTCAAGGACAGCATCTACTCCACTGTTCTAAGACTTTTGGATGGTGCCCAGTATCAGATGGACCATTGAATTTACAAATTCCTTGTGATCTTGCATTTATTGTCCATTTGCAGTATATTTTTGCTGTAGACGATTCACTTTATATGGCAGTCTGTTTTTGTTTTACCTTGTACTCAGCTCTCTGTGTAATCATTTGATGGAGATGAACAGTATGCAAGACAAGCTTTTCAGTGGGCCTTGCTACATGTGGCAATGTTATTCTAATTCCAAATGTAAGATTGTAGGATTGTGAAAAATAATTATTTAAAATTATAAGTTAAACTGTGTTATTATCCATGGCATGATAGGTGTTAGCCCTACATACAAAAACATGAATCAAAAAAAGTTGAGGATAATATTCTGAGTTCATCTATTTCAATGCAAAGTGTATTGTAGGAAAGGGAGATGAACTTAGAGCATGGATCAAAATGTAGAATTATGACATTCCAGCCATCAGAGAGACCTTGGTTGCAAGAGGGCAGACTGACAGCTCAATGTTCCAGAACTCCATTATTTTAGATGTGACAGAGAGTGAAGGATTAAAGAAGGAGGGGTGGCATTACAAGTCAGGGATAATATCACAGTGGTGCTCGGACAGGTTAAACAAGGAAGCTTGTGTTCTGAGACTATATGGGTGGAAATGAGGAATAAGGAAAGGATGACCACATTAATGGGATCAGATTACAGAACATCCAATGGTCACCAGGATTTAGAGGAACTAATCTGTAGAGAGATCTCAGACAATGTAAGAAACACAAGGTTGTGATAGTAGGTAGTTTTAACTTTCCACATATTGACTGGGACTCCCATACTGTAAAAGTTCTGATTGGGATAGTGTAAGTCGCCTATCACAACCTTATGTTTTTTGTGTTTGTCTGTAGGGGAACACTTTGGAATTTGTAATCATAATATCATTAGCTTCAAGATAATTATGAAGAAGGATAGGTCTAGTCCTCATGTTGAGATACTAAATTGGGGAAAGACCAGTTTTTATGGTATTGGAAAGGACATGGCAAGTGTGGATTGGGACAGGTTGTTTTCTGGTAAGTGGGTAGCCTTCAAAAATGAAATTTTGAGAGTATAGAGTTTGTATGTTCTTAGAATAAAAGGTAAAGCTAACTGGGTTAGAGAACCTTGGTTTTTGAGAGATATTGAGGTCCTAGTTAAGAAGAAGGAGGTGCATAGCAGGTTTGGGCAGCAAGGAACAAATTAGATACTCGAGTATAAGAAATGCAAGAGAACAGTTAAATAAGAAATCAGGAGGGCTAAAAGAAGGTTCGAGTTTGCTCTAGCAGTCAAGATGAAGGATAATCCCAAGAGCTTCTGCAGATATATTAAAACCAAAAGGATAGCAAGGGGCAAAATTAGTCCTCTGGAAGATCAGAGTTGTCATCTATGCATGGAACTGAAAAAGAGGTGGGGAAGATCTTAAATTGATTTTTTGTATCTATATTTACTAGGGAGATGGACCTAGAGTCTATAGGTAATGTAAAATGACAATGAGGTCATGGACTGTGTACAGATTGCAGAGGAGAATGATCTTGCTGTTTTGAGGCAAATTAGGGTGACAGGGCTGGACATATGTTTCTTCAGACCTTCTGGGAGTCTAGCGCAGAAGTTGCATGGATGCTATCAGAGGGCCTGACATTGTGTTCCTTTAGAACTTGTGGGAGGCCAGTGAGGAAACTGCGGGGGCTGTATTTAGCCATGGATGAGGTTCGGGAGGTTTGAAGGATAGCTAATGTTCTAATGTTTAGGAAAGGCTCCAAGATTAAGCTGGGAAATTACAGTCTGGTGAGCCTGACATCAGTGGTGGGTAAGTTATTGGAAGTTAGTCTAAGGGACCAGATATATATGTATTTGGATAAGCAGGGACTGATTAGTGATAGTCAAGATGCCTTTGTGTTTAGTAGGTCATGTCTAACCAATCTTATAGGATTTTTTGACGGGGTTACCAGGACAATTGATGAAGGAAAGGCAGTAGATGTTGTCTATATGGTCTTTAGCAATGGCTTGGACAAGATGTCGCATGGGAGGTTGGTCAAGAGGGTTCAGTCGCTTGGCATTTAGGATGAGGTAGTAAATTGGATTAGACGTTGGCTCTGCCGGAGAAGTGATTGTAGATGCCTGCCTCTCTGACTGAAGTCATGTAACTAATAGTGTGCTGCAGGGATTGGTGCTGGGTCCATTGTTGTTTTTCACCTATATTAATAATCTGGATGATAAAATGGTAAATTGGATCAACAAATCTGAGATGACACCAAGATTTGAGGTGTAGAGGACAATTAAGTCCATCAAAGCTTGCAGATGGAAAAATTGGCTAAAAAATGACAGATGGAACTTAATGCAGATGAACGTGAGGTGTTGCGCTTTGGGAGGACAAACCAGGGTAGGATTTGCATGATGAATAGTAGGACACTGCAGAGTATAGAAGAACAGAGGGAAATGGGAATTCAGATCTATTGTTCCTTGAAAGTGGCATTGCAGGTAGCATTGTTTGCAGTTCTGGTCACCTACTGTAGCTACAAGAATGATAACAAGATGAAAGAGTGCAGAGAAAATTTACAAGGGTGTTGCTGGGACTTGAGAACGAGATATGGGGAAAGGTTCAATGGGTTAGGATTTTACTGTTTAGAGCAGAGGAGAATGAGGGGAGATATTATAGAAGTATACAACATTATGAGCGGTAAATGCAAGCAGGCTTTTTTCCCCACTGAGGTTGGGTGAGGCTATAATTAGAGGACATGGTTTAAGGGTGAAAGGTGAAATTTGAGTGGGAACATGAGGGGGAACAACTTCATTTTTGGATGGTGAGGGTGTGGAATGAGCTGCCAGTGGAAGTGGTGGATGCAGGTTTGATTTCAATATTTAAGATAAGTTTGGATAGGTACATGGGTGGTAAAGGCTGTGGCCCAGTTGCCCTACAATGGGACTAGCAGAATAATAATTTGGCTTGGACTAGATGGGCCAAAGGACCTGTTTCTGTGCTGTAGTGTTCTATGACTCTTTCGTGGTTCAAAAAACCACTTATAATCCAGGGCCAAACATATAACTGGTCTTTATTCAGCACAAGGAAGCACCCAAATGAGACCTGCTGGAAGAATGTCCCAAAACCCAAAATGCGTTGAACTTTTGGACATTTAAGCACCAAGTTAAGAGTAGATAATCAAACACAATTAGTATGTTTTACAATGCATACTGCCTCAATATTTTGGATATGAATAAATGGTTCTGTTGAATTTTACCTTTGCAAAGGGGGCACATCTGAAGTGACAAGACCAGCAAATGCCTTTAGTTAAATGAGGTAGCTTACATTGATATTATAACAAAACAAGAACAAAACCCAGACATCCAAAACATCCTTCTTTTATACAGTATTTTGACAGTTGGTTCTTTGGATACACATTCCAAATATTAATTGCAAAACAAAATGACTATGACCATGTTTGATGTTCTAAGTAACAAAATAGCCAGTCTGAACCACTCTACCCACTGCTTAATTTATAACAGAAACTATCTTGGCATTTCAGAATGTGTAATGTCTGCTTCCAACACCTAGAAATTCATATATTGTTTCTCAGGATTGATAACAAAGATTTTGGACTACCAGTGTAATTGTGGCTGGGTTTTGATGTTTTCCAATTAATATTGATCTGTGTCTGTATTTTGGGCCAATGATGTGAGATTATCTTCTGGTCATATTACAATTGCTTTGTCCAAATATTAAGTAGATGTTTTTATGCAGGAACTTGATGAGAGATCAAGGATTGTCTTGTCAGTTTTCAATGCTTATCTCTTTAGTGATTTCCTGCTGTGAGCTAATTGCCTGTTCCATTTACAGACATCAATGTTCATTTATGCAGCTTCCCTTATAATTACAAAATTGAGTATTGCTTGTGAGTTACATTTGGAAGTAGCTGAACACTGGTTTTTGTAATAATAAAACCAATGGGTTTTGTATTAGCAACAAAGGTGTGTTAAGCAGCATTTTTAGGAGAAATAGACAGTTGCTCAATGTGCTGAGTTCCTCCAGCAGCTTGTTTGTTTTGAATTAACTTTATTACTTACATCCTTCATATACGTGAGGAGTAAAAATCTTTGTTATGTCTCCGTCTGAATGTGCAATATACAATTTATAGTAATTTGTAATAAATAGTATGTACAACAGAACAGTCAATAACATAAAGTACAATTGTATCAGCAAGAATTAATCAGTCTGATGGCCTGGTGGAAGAAACTGTCCCAGAGCCTGTTGGTCCTGGCTTTTATGTTGCGTTACTGTTTCCCGGACTGTGGCAGCTGGAACAATTTGTGGTTGGGGTGACTTGGATCCCCAATGATCCTTCGGGCCCTTTTTACACACCTGTCTTTGTAAATGTCTAGAATAGTGGGAAATTCACATCTTCAGATGCGTTGGGCTTTCCACACCACTCTTTGCAAGAGTTCTGCGATTGAGGGAAGTACGTTCCCACACCGGGCAGTGATGCAGCCAATTGGGATGCTCTCAATTGTGCTTATGGTTCAAGCGTGTGCAATATCTTGTATCTGGCCTTTGTGTTATTTAAGGTTTTAAATGTTACTATGATGTGAATATTTGAAGGACTTAATTGACGGGGACAGGAATGACAGGGTTTCATTGTTTTAGAAAAAGAAGAGGAGGTAAGAGGAGATGAGTTGCACTACTAATCAGGGACAAGGTCACAGCTAGACTCAGAAGGTACATAAAGCAAGGCTCATCGTCTGTGTCTATATACGCAGAATTCTTAAATAAGAATGTGTTACCACTCTGATGGGATTATACTACACAACTGCCCTCCCCAATAGCCTATCAGGTACTGAGAAACAGAGGTGTAGGAAAATTAGGGAAAATGTAATAACAGCAGTATTCTTGTGAGTGATTTCGACTTCCCCACTATATACTGGGGCATCCATATTTGTTACGTGTATCCAGGAGTGTTTCTTAAATCATTATATAGGTAGCCCAACTAAAGGAGAGGGTATATTGGAGCTGGTGTTGGGAAATGAGAGTGGCCAGGCAACTGACTTTTCAGTGGGAGAAGTGATCATAACTCCTTAAGTTATCCAAAGAAGGAGTATTATGAGAGAGTATCAAACTGGCAAATTATGAGAGTATTAGGCAGGTACGAGAGAGAGTTAATTGCAGACAGCTGTTTTGGGACAAGTCTATATCTGACACATGGAGGGTTTTAAAGACTAACTGCACAGAGTACAAGTCAGTTATGTTCCAGTAAGAAGGAAGGACAACGGTAGCAATGTAAGGGAACGTGGTTGTTGAGAGAGGTGACAAATTCAGTGAAGAAGGAAAAGGAAGCAAATGTAACGTTTAGGAAGCTAAAATCGAACAGCCTTTGAGGATTATAAAACAGCTGAAAAGGAAGGGAATTAGGAGAGCCAGGAAAGCGAAGGAAAAGGCGTCACAGTAGCATAGCAGTTATTGTGGTGCTATTGCAGTTCAGGCCATCTGAGTTTGGAGTTCAATTCTGGTGCCAACTGCAAGGGGTTTGTAGATTCTTCACACCTTAAACAAGTGGGTTGCTAGGTGGCACTGCTTGTTGTGCTTGACAAGCCTGTTCCACACAGGATCGCTAATTAAATAAATAATAAATAAAAGGCCTTGTGAATCAAGATTAAACAGAATCTCAAGGCATTCTCTACATAAATCAGGAACAAGAGGAGAACTAGGGAGCGGGTAGGGCTTCTGATGGAAAAAGGAGTGAATATATGCTTGGATGTGGAGGATGTGGGTGGGATTTTAAATGAGTAGTTTTCATCAGTATTCATCAATGTGAAGGACATAGAAGATTGCGAGATCAGTGTAGGGCATGCTAGGATGGTAGAGCATGTTGAGATAAAGAAAGAGGTAGCATTGGGTCTTGGAAGATTGGCGAGTAGCTAACGTTGCTCTGTTATTCAAGAGGGGTTACAGGAAACTATGGTCCAGTGAGTCTCTGGTATGCATTGGGGAAGCTATTGGAGAGGATCTTTGGAGATAGGATCTATGACCATTTGGAAAGCCATGGTCTTATGAGGGACAGTCAGTATGACTTTATGTGGAACAAGTCAGGTGTTACAAACTCAGTCAAGTTTTTTGAGGAGTGTCAAAGGTGATCAATGAAAATAGAACTGTGTATGTAAGGCATTTCACAAGATCTCTCATGAAAAGATCGCTCATCCAAAAGATAAATGTGCATGGATCCACAGTGACCTGGCGTCATGGAAGGCAGCATGTAAATGCACCAACAAGAGAAAATCTGCAGAACCTGGAAATCCAAGCAACGCACACAAAATGCTGGAGGAACTCCACGTGCCAGGCAACATCTATGGAAAAGAATAAGCAGTTGATGTTTTGGGCTGAGACCCCTCCCCACCACCTTCTTGCTCCAACTTCATCTTTTTTTTCCTAGTCCTGATGAAAGGTCTTGGCCCGAAACTTTGACCTTTTACTCTTTTCTATAGATGCGGCCTGGCCTCCTCCAGCAGTTTGTGTGTGCTACCATGTATGTAAATGTACCTTTTTACCACAAAGTTTTGTAGATTGGAAGTTAAAGCTGTCATCAGAGAAGAGGAATGGTGGGGACACTGAACATTTCAGGGTTTTCTCAGTGAAGCAGGGAGCATTTTAAGAACTGACCTATGAAAGTTTTCAGATTCACATTAAATGATGGCATGTTATCAAAGAAAATATCGGTGTAAATATAAAAGTGTCCTACTCATTTTTCAGATACCTATATGACACTTCTGGAGTGCAAGGATTATAAACTGAGATGAAACATCAGCATATTTTTGGCTTTCTTTAAAATAACTTTAAAAGGAGGTGTTCTAAGCTTTGCTGTAAGTTTTGTGTGAAATGTTAGATGGCACTGAGCTCAACTGGAAACTGAATCATTATACTCTTGTTTAGAATAGGAAAAAGTAAGTCTTGAGTAAACGAGCTTGGTGAAAGTTG
This sequence comes from Hemitrygon akajei, assembly GCF_048418815.1. Lineage (NCBI taxonomy): Eukaryota > Metazoa > Chordata > Chondrichthyes > Myliobatiformes > Dasyatidae > Hemitrygon > Hemitrygon akajei. The sequence goes on from NC_133136.1 coordinate 76,971,076, forward strand.
ATGATTTCATTTGGGGCAAGTTCCGTAAGGCCAGCATGCTTTTTCTGATTGAGGAGCTAGTCAATGAGAGAAATGTTTGCTTTGAAACTCTTATTCTAAATAAAACTGTTTTTAATATTGCACTTAATAATGTTCAGGGTACATACTTTTTCAATTGTATGCTTCATTTACGTTAATTTCACACACATCAATTTGAAAGTAGAACAATTATAATGGTACTGTCAAGAACAGATGCTGTCGGATATAGTCTTAGAAATGTGGCTGTGCATATCATCTTACAATTAAATGAAAAATTATTTCTCAAAGTCTATCTGAAAAAACTGAGAAAGTGGACTAGGGGGCAGAAGCACTTGTGGAGTGAATTCCTGAGAATGGAGGCCTAGCAGCTGAAAGATCTGTAATGATTAAATGATAAGAAGGCAAGAATTTGAGTATTGCCTTCACCACCATAGGGTTTTTAAATTCTGGAGATTCAATATTATGGATATATGTAAGAGGTTTTGGAGTGATTCATTAAAAAATGTGAGGCTTATAAATTCAGGCACTCAGAAAGTACATGTAATGGTGAATGATCTTGCTTCAAAAATGGGAAATGTACAGCAGCATTTGTGCTTATCTTGCATTTGTGGGAGAAATGACATTGCAGATAGCCTAGAGTGTATTGAAATATTTACTAAGCCTTTGCAGGCATGCAGGTAAGTGTTCTGGTAGAGATTTGTCAAGGCAAGGATAGATTTGGGCATTTAAAGAAATAGATTTAAAGTATTGGGTTTCATAACTATATGGGGAAGTTCATCATTAATGCTGTGAGTAAGTTGGCTCAGCTTCATTTGCCAGGAAAAGGATGGAGTTTATAGATAGGGAATGATATTTGTGCTGAGAACGGACAATGATGGTCTGCCCCTTCCCTGTATTTAGCTGGACGTATCTTTTGATGCAGGATTTTGGATAAAAATGGTGACAACTAAGAGATAGTGAAGCAATCGAATGTTGTGTCTATAGGTCAATGTCCACTGCCCTATCCTCATCTATCCTCTTTGGAGATATCAGACTCGCTCGCCTGTACATTCTAGGCTTGTCTTTTAAAATAACGCTATAATATTAGATACCCTCCAGTCTTCTAAAACTTTGCCTGTGGCTAAAGCTGAAACAAATATCTCTGCAAGAGCCTCAGCAGTTTCTTCCCTAGCTTCCCATAAGCTCTAAGGATGCACTTTTTCTGGCCTTCCAAACTTATCTACCTGAATATACTTTAAAGTTGCCAGTATGCTTGTAATTAATATATGGTCCAAGACTTCATTGCGTATTTCCCTCATTTCTTTAGTATTCTTCATTTTGTCCACAGTAAAAGAAAATCATCCATCTCCTGTGGTCATGCTGATCTTTAAAAGGATCTATTCTTTTCTTAGCCATCCTTAATATACTATAGAATCCCTCAGTTTTTCTTAACCCTGCCTGTTAAATCAATCTCATTCTCTCTTTTTGCCCTCCTGGTGATTTCCCTCTTAAATAGGCTTCTACATTTCATATAAGCATTGAGGATTCACTTGTTTCCAATTGCAAAAACCCTATGTATGCCTCCTTTTTTCTGACCAGTACCTAAATATCCATGATCATTTAGGATTCCCGTAACTTGCTAGCCTTGCTCTTTCCCTTAGCAGGAACATGCTATCCATAGACTCTTGACATCATACCTTTAAAAAGACCCACTTACAAGTCATCCCTTTACTAAGTCTCACGCAATGGACCACTGCAAGATCCCATGCAATGCCTCCAAAACTGGCCCTGTCCCAGTTTCAGACCCTAACCAATGGAACGTCCTTTTTTTTCTACATTATTATGCACACTGGACCCAAAATATTCCTGACTGACACTTCAGTCACCTGCTCTACCCTGTTCCCTAAGAGGAAGTCTAGTATCGTGTCCTCTCCTTAGGGGTAATCTATATATTGATAAAGGAAATTATCTCGGACACATTTAACAAATTCCACCCATTCCAAGAACTTTGATCTATGCATGGCCCAGGCAATATTAAGAAAGGATGTAGGAGTACTCTTGAGAAGGAAATGGGGAAGGCAAAAAGTGACATTGAGTGCACAAGATGAAGGAGAATCCAACAAGATTTTCTAAGTATATTAAGAGCAGGAGGGTAGCTAAAGATAAGGTAGGTCCTCTTAAGAAGTAGTGTAGTGATCTATACATGGAGCCAGAGGAAACGGGCAAGATCTTCCATTAATGCAAGTATTATGGAGAAGATTATAAAAGTCAGTTAGTCCAGTGGACGGAACAATGATATCCTGTAACGTATCTTCATTACAAGGGAGTGGTTGTTGGAGGTCTTGAAAAGCGAAAAGATGGATAAATCCCTAGGGTCTAATTTGGTGTATCTAAGTATGTACATTCCTGTTTATTCCTGTAATACTTCAAAAAATGATCTTAAATATACTCAGAAAACTTGCCTCCACAGTTCTGTTCAGTGGAGGTGCCTAAATTTTCATTAACTCTGGGTGAAGAAATTTTTCCTTATCTATCTGAATGGCTGATCCCTTATTTTGAGACTGTGATCTCTGTTTCTGGCCACCTCGGTCATGGGAAGCATCACATTGCATCCAGCCTGTTAAAACCCCTTAACAATTTCTGAGATTATCTGTGAGTACAGGCTAGTATTTTTAATTTTTACTCTGAGTACAATTCCAATACACCTACTGCCCAGGAATATGATTTGTTAATGTTCAATGCACTCATTCTCTATCACAAGTATATAATTCTTTAAGTGGAGACATCAGATTTGTACACAATGTTCCAGGTGCAATCTCAATAGCATTTGAACTTGCAGCTTGAATTATATAACGTGAAGTGTAAGCTGAAGTGGAAACATGAAGCAAGAATAACAAGCCTACCAACAGTCTTTACTTAAGCTATCCAGGGTGAGGTTTATCCCAAGTTCTCAAAGAAATCATTACATAAGGGAATCAAAGGTTACATCCTCAAGTTTGCAAAGAAATTAAGTAGTATTGATATTTTCAAGATAATAAGGAAAATATTAACATTATGATTTGAACCAAGTGTTCAGGTTTAATATTTGTAGGTAAGGATCATTTAAATTTTCTGCTCATTAAATATGAACATTTGTTCATATTCCAGGTCAGTTTGAGTGCTTAACCCTATCAATTTCAGGTATAGAAGAGTAATCTATTGCACAGTATATGTGTTTAATAAATAAGGTTGGATCTGTGGTCAATGACACCGATGGTACTTATTTCTGTATTACTTCCTTTTTACATAATAGTTCATAAAATCTTGCAGTGGGTTAAAATGCATAACTCATATAAACAAATATCAACACAACAATCGTAGTTTATTTAAATAATGATCTGTAATCATTGCAAGAATGGTTGTGACATTCTGTGCTTAGGGAATTTTTTACAAAATCAGTTCCATTCTTCAGGTGATTTTTCACTTAAGATTTTTTTAAGAAGCAATCTATAAAAGTTATTATGAAAAGTGAATGTCAGCAAATTCATTAAAAAGAAAAACAATCCCTTGAAGTGGATTTTGAAGACTGCTTTATACTTATTGATCATAACTAAGATTTAATTAAATTGAATCTCCAACTATAAGATATGATTTCTTAATGGATGGAGCTTATCTTGATTTTTTTTGGAAATAGAAGTAATTGAAGAACAATCACAAGAATTCTTGTGAGCCCACTTCCTCTGATTACGTGTGGAATTCGGAAATATTTTAAATAAATATCCACTTTTTGGGGGATAATATCTCATATTAGCAGGAAATTCAAATCTCATTATAGAAACTTATGAAACTGAATTCAATGAATTGGCTAGTATGTATTTGTTTTGATTTCATCATTACTGCATCGGCATGTTTTATTTTACTGCACCTCTGTATTGTTGTCTGAACTCCTACCAGTAGTCTGGGAGCTTAACCCTTCTACTAGGAGCCTACATGTAGTTTTGGACTCAGTTGCTCAAAATCTTAAAATAAATTTTCTAACCTTTTTTTTAAGTGTTGGTGTCTGAAGGGATCAAACTGGTGTTGAGATTTTGCTATTACAGAATATAGATAGTGTGACATTAAGCATAGCTCAACTGAAGTCTTCATTGGATTTGTGCAAGTCATACAATCATTTCACTGTGACTTAATATAATAGACGATAGATTTACTATTTCACTAATTTTCTTTCAAATCTTTATGATTTGTTTCTATAACTCTGCCTTAACTTTTTCTTTTGCTAAAGTGTTTGTATAGATTATACCTCTTCTTTCTCCTCCATGTCACTAATAATGTTCAGGTGTTTGTGTGGGTGACAAAATATATCACCACGTTATCGATGTTAGAAGCATAGAAAATGTAGAAAACCTACAGCACAATCCAGGCCCTTCGGCCCACAAATCTGCACGGAGCATGTCCATACCTTAGATATTACCTTGGGTTACCCATAGCCCTCTATTTTTCTAAGCTCTATGTACCTATCCAGAAGTCTCTGAAAAGACCCTATTGTATTCGCCTCCACCACTGCCGCCGGCAGCCCATTCCATGCACTCACCACTCTCTGCGTACAAAAAAAAAACTTACCCCTGACATCTCTTCTGTACCTACTTCCAAGAACCTTAAAATTGGGTCCTCTTGTGCTAGCCATTTCAGTCCTGTGAAAAAGCCTTTGACTATCCACACGATCAATGCCTCTCACCATCTTAAACACCTCTATCAGCTCACCTCTCATCCTCCGTCGCTCCAAGGAAAAAAGGCTGAGTTCACTCAACCTATTCTCATAAGGCATGTTCCCCTCTGCACCCTTTCTAAGGTTTCTACATCCTTCCTGTAGTGAAGCAACCAGAACTGAGCACAGTATTCCAAGTGGGGTCTGACCAGGGTCCTATATAGCTGCAACATTACTTCTCAGCAATGTTACTGAGACAAACATCAATCTCGGCCAAAGCTCATCTGATATTCTGTCCAAAAAAAATGCCTGAATGGTATTAACCTAAGCAATTGTGAAACTTGAAAAAAACAGTACGGCAACTTCTGCTGAAATTAGGCTGTGTTGCCCATGACTCAGTAGGTATTATCTATTTCTAGTGCCTTATGTGGCAATCTCAAGACCTATTAGTGTCTAGCTGATCATCACAAAATGAAAAATGATTCTGCAGGCCTGATCTAATTTTGCAGTAAGTTAGCAAATTCACTTTGTGGCATTGATTCATCCCTTCACTACTTCACCTTTCCATGAATGAACACAACAGGATGTAAAGCAGAAAAGCAAGTTCTTTCCACACATGGTTATTCACTGATCAGAGTAGTACCTCTTGAACACTTCTTGTATAAGGACAATTTTTGGCATTACTGTGGATATTTCAGATACTTATCAGTCTCATAGTGCTTTCTTCTTTCTAATAAATATTTGCCACTTTTTAATTTAGTTATAATTTTGTATCACATCCAGGCACCGAGAAAAGTTTTTGTTTTTGACAGTGGTAATAGGTTAACCAAAGGGTGAATGAATAAGGTGTTATATCGGTTCACAACAAAAATGACTATTTTAATAATTATCACATTAATGATGCATAAACCCATAACAGGTCTGATAAAATCCTTGTGGTATATTGATCAAAAATAACATTGCCACAGCATTAGCTATAACCAACAATTGTCTTCCTGATCTGCATCTTTTCTAGCTAACCAAGCTGTTAATTCAAGGCTAACATTAATTCAACTTTGACAAGCTCTTGTTTGACTATGAATTCTCCAACGTTCATACTCCGCATTAAATATTGTACTGCAAGTGATTGACAAATACCTCCTGAACAGCACAGCCGTAAAAATTTCAACCTGTTAACAAATCAATCCCAAGTGATCAGCTGGAGCATTTAACTGTGTACTCAGATCCTTATCTGTCTAAAGACATGAAGAGCTGTCTAAGGGTAGTGCAGTGCTACAGATAGTAGAACAGCTGCCTTACAGTGCTGGAGACCCAGACTTAATCCTGACTTTGAGTGCTACCTGTGTGGAGTTCGCATGTATTCCCAGTGATTCTGTGAGCTTCCTCTAGTTGTTCTGATTTCTTCCTATATCCCAAAGATGAGCTGGTAATTTAAATTAAAATGGTCATGTAAATTGCCCCATCCGTGGTTGAATTTGGTAGGAATTAGATAATAGTTCTGTTTTGAAATATGAGGAAAATGTGAAAATAAATGAATGTAGGATTGTTATAAATATTTAATTGATAGTTGGCAAGGAGTGGGCCAAAGAGTCTGTCCCATGCTTTATCTCTCTATGATTGTGACCTCAAGGTCATCTTATCTCTTGACTCTCTACCATCTTACATTTTGTTTCTCTAGAGGAAGTGTGGCCTGATTTGGCTGGACACCAGAAGCACAGACTATCGATTTTCGAGCTCAGCTAAAATCCATCTGTTGGAGCTTTTAAGTTAATGAATGCTATCTCAGCAATATTCTTTCTTTCCTTAAATGTTTTCATTATCTATCATAGATGATAGAACTGCTACCTCACAGGGCCAACAATTTGGGTTCAATCCTGACCTGTCATGTCCATGTTGAATTTGCACATTCTCCTTCCGATAGTATGTGTTTCCACAGGGTGCTCCAGTTTCTTCCCACATCCCAAAGATGTTAATTGGCTGCTGGAAATTACTCCTTGTGTGTTGGTAAGTTATAGAGTTCTGTGAGAACATGCAGAGAATATTTTTCAGGTAAAATAGGAGACAGGTGAGATAGGATTGCTCTGAAGACTTGTGTGGACTCTAATCCAAACTGACCACCTTTTAAATAGTTAGAAAATATGAACCAATAGTATAATGCAATGAAGACATATTTTTCTAACAATATATCTATCTAATCGTATCTGAATCTTTACTCTTGTACACAGAGCTCTACACCTGGGAGGATTCAACGTAGCGCTAAAGATCTCAGCACTTTTCAGTGGGCCTGGTGAATAGTATGCATGAATATATTCCTACCAGGTGTGGAAAGCAAACATTTTATTCACACTCTCTAACTTCAGTCAATGCATTCAGTGAGGTCTGAGAGTACTAGATTGTGCGTGCTTATCTTAAAATGAAGCAAAAATGATTTGGATGTCAAAGAAATATTTGCACTTCATTTGTCCCTTTAGACCATAAGGCATAGGAGCAGAATTAGATCATTCAGCCCATCGACTCTGCTCCACCATTCCATAATGACTGATCCTGGATCCCACTCAACCCCATACACCTGCTTTCTTGCCATATCCTTTGATGACCTGACCGTTCAGGAAACTATGAATTTCCACCTTAAATATACCCATGGACTTGGCCTCCACTGCAATCTGTGGCAGAGCATTCCACAGATTTACTACTCTCTGACTAAAAAAAATTTCTGCTTACCACTGTTCTAAAGGGTCGCCCCTCAACTTTGAAGCTGTGCCCTGTAGTTCTGGATACCTCCACCGTAGGAAACCTCCTGCTCTCCACATTCACTATCTAGTCCTTTCCACATTAGGTAGGTTTCAGTGAGACCCAGCCCGCCCACCGCCCCCCCCCCCCCGGCATTCTTCTAAATTCCAGTGAGTACAGCTGCCAAACGCTTCTCGTATATTAGCCGCTTCATTCTCAGAATCATCCTTGTGAACCTCCTCTGGACTTTCTCCAATGCCAACACATCCTTTCTGAGATATGGGGCCCAAAACTGTTGACAATTCTCCAAGTGCAGTCTGTCTAGTGTCTTATAAAGGCTCAGCATTATCTTCTTGCTTTTATAGTCTATTCCCCTTGAAATAAATGGCAACATTTCATTTGCCTTCTTTACCACAGACTCAACCTGTAAATTAACCTTCTGGGAGTCTTGTGCAAGGACTCCCATGTCCCTTTTCACCTCTGATATCTGAACCTTCTCCCCATTTCAACAATAGTCCGTACTATTGTTTGTTTTACCAAAATGCATTATCATACATTTCCCAAAACTGTATTCCATCTGCCACTTTTTGCTCATTCTTCCAATTTGTCTAAGTCCTGCTGCAATTACACTGCTTCCTCAGGACTACCTACCCTTCCACCTATCTTTGTATCATCTATAAACTTTGCCAAAAAGCCATCAATTTAATTATCTAAATCATTGACAAACAATATGAAAAGCAAAGGTCCCAATACTCATCCCTGAGGAACACCACTGGTCACTGGCAACCAACCAGAAAAGGCCCCTTTTATTCCCACTCACTGTCTCCTGCCTGTCAGACATTCCCCTATCCATGTCAGTATCTTTCTTTTAACACCATAGGATACTATTATGTTAAGCAGCCTCATGTGTGGCACCTTATCAAATGCCTTCTGAAAATCCAAGTAAATGACATCCACTGCCTTGTCTACCTTGCTTGTTACTTGCTCGAAGCACTCTAACAGATTTGTCAGGCAAGATTTCATTTTACAGAAACCACGCTGACTTTGACTTATGTTATCATTAGTCTCCAAGAACCTCGAAACCACATCTGTAGTAATAGACTCCAACACTTTCCCAACCACTGAAGTTATGCTAACTGGCTTATAGTTTCCTTTCTTTAGCCTTCCTCCTTTCTTAAAGAGTGGAGGGACATTTGTTATCTTCCAATCCTATGGGACCATGCCAGAATCAAGTGATTCTTGAAAGATCATGACCAATGCATCTATTATCACTTCAGCAACCTCTCTGAGGACTCTGAGATGTAGTCCATCTGACCCAGGTGACTGTCCATCTTAAGAGCTTTGCATTTGCTTAGCACTTTTTCCTTTGTAATAGCAGTGGCATTCACACCTCCTCCCCGAGACTCATAGACCTCTGATACACTGCTGGTATCTTTCACAGTGAAAACAGATGCAAAGTACCTATTAAGTTCATCTGCCATTTCTTTGTCCCCCAATACTACCTCATCAGCATCATTTTCCAGCGGTCTGATTTCAACTCTCACCTCCTTTTACTCTTTATATAACTGGAAAGAGAAAAAAAACTTTTGGCATCCTGCTTTATATTAATGGCTAATCTGCCCTCCTATTTCATCTTTTCCCTTCGTATTTCTTTTTTAGTTGCCTTTTGTTGGATTTTAAAAACTTCCCAATTGTCTAACTTCCTACTCACCTTTACTGCCTTATATGCCCTTTCCTTGGCTTTTATGTGGCTCTTAACTTTCTTTGTCAGCCATGGTTGCCTACCCCTGCCATTTGAGAACTTCTTCCTCTTTGGGACATATCTATCTTGTGCCTTGTGGACTATTCCCAGAAACTTCAGCCATCTCTGCTCTGCCGTCATCCCTGCCAGTATCCTCCTCTAAACCACCTGGGCAAGCTCCTCTCTCATGCCTCTGAAATTCCCTTTGTTCCATTGTGATTCTGATACATGTGATCCACCAGGGCACAGCAGGTAACTCTGTTCACTCCTAGCACCAAAGATCTATATTCTTGATCCCCAGTGGAGGCTGTCTGGAGTTGGTGTATTTTCTCTGGAATCACATGGGCTTTCGATGGTGCTCTGGTTACATCCCATCTTGCAAAAATATACTGGTGTGTCAGTTGATTGCATACTGTTGATGGATGTTATGAGAACTGAGGTGGAGTTGACATGCAAGTAAGTGAGAGTAGATCGCTGGGAAATAAAAGGAGAATGGAATTCAAACTGGAACTCTCCAGCTGAGGCTTAACCTTTCATACGTTCTTATTAAGTTTAACTGTTATATCATTTTTAAAACTACTGTAAGTATTCCATTTACTTTTTAAAAACTTATATCAATTTGCCCAGCTGCTTAGCATTTGTGAGATGAGCCCCAACATGCTATTGCTCATCTGCGATTTTGATTTATGGTGCATTAATATTTTATATTTGTGCTTCTAAAGCACATCTTTTTCTTTTCTATATTGAGCTCCATTTGCCTTGATATTACCTATTTCACTGTCTGGTTTGTTTTCCTGACTTCTATAACAATTCTCTTCATCACTTGATAGAGTAGAAAGCTCTGTACTTTCTGTAAATTTTTGCTGCTTGTCACTGCATTTGAGTAACAGTTGTTTATAAAAACTATAGAGCAAAGCGGATCCAAAGCTGACTTTTTGTGACTAACATGAAAACAGCCTCCTAAGTGAAAAATATTCATTCACCACTAAGACTCTAGTCAGTTAATAATTTTTTTTAAGATGCTGCAATTTTCCCCCAAGATCCAGGGATTGCATTGAATTATCAAGCTTCGGGTATGATGATTAGGAGGAGGTCTGTAGGTCAAACATTCAGTACTTTGACCTTCCTTATCTCATTAAATAATTTAGTCATGATATTTAGACAATATATTCTTTTAACAACTTCATGCTGGATCTTTTTTTTTTCCATCCATGCTTAAAATTGGAAAAAATTATTTGACCCTGAATGGTTTCTAGTAACTTCTCCACTATTGATTTTTGACTGACTAACTAGTAGTTTTCCAATTGATCCCTCCCCCACTGTCTGGAATAGGATATACAACCTTACATTTTTTCTTTGTGAATGCTTATTGAAGTTCCTGAGTAGCTTTCTGTGCAGGAAAGATGGAAAATCTTAAAGTCCCAAATCACCTCTGTACCCAAATTGTCCAGTCGAGAGCCAACATGCTACAATGTCGGAAGTCTGCCACTGCAGCAAGTGATATACTAATGAAGACCTTTTGACCTCCTTACTGCTAGATGATGGCCCACATGTGGCTCGAGATCTTACTGACCCTTGCATTCTGCTACCAATGAAGAGATTCCGGTCTAGATAGTGCCAGTGTACAATGCACCCTCAGTCGACATCTTCCAGATTATCCATGAAAATGTCTTTTTTTTTAACTTTTATGTCTGTTTTTCACTTTAAATGTGTTTCTGGGACTGTTAGAGCCTATGATTTGCAGTTTGGAGATTGTTTGAGTGATCCAGCGCTTCATTGTCTCCGAGAAGATTACAAGAACAAGCTTGTACTTAGACAAGCTAAATGCAAAGAAACTTCCAGATAAGGTGCAAGCTGATGTTCGACCCCATTTCACTGATTAAAGCTTCCATTAATCACCAATTAAAGTGTCTAAGAAAATTGAGAAATTGAGAAAAATGCAGAAGGTGAGTGTGAGTTCAGTGCTGACTGCCTTACTTTTGATTGCTGCTGGAGAAGGGATCTGTGAGTGGCCATGTGGTTCACTGTGGTAAGTGGGTAGGCCTCTCTGCAAGTGGATTGGACTACTGTGTTTGTGGACTGTGAACTTCTTCAGACCCATGGTTTTCATATTCTTTGTTTTATCACCTGTTACGTTTTGTGTGGGGAGAGGGGGTTTGGGGTCGACGTTCTTGTTCTGTTTTGTGTGAGGGACTGGTGGGAATTGGTGATTGGGATGCGGTTTTTCTCGTGTGAGGAATTGTGTTTGATTCTCTCTGAAAGGCTCTCATATTTTTCCTTTTCGTAACTATCTGGAGAAGAATCTCAGAGTTGTAGGTAGATACATACTTTGATAATAAATAAACCCTTGAACCTTTTATTTTATGGCTTTAACAGATAAATTTGAGAAGAGGATGAAGAAGAATGCTCAATTAATAAATTAGCCATATTCCAGCTAGGTATGTGGCTTTCATTTTGATTCATTAAGTACAGCTTGTTTCCAAAATTTTAATAATATGTACGTGCATAGAACGTTCACCATTATACTCCTTGCTGTCTTTTCAGGGTAACCTGCTTTGCCTCTTCCTATTTTTTTTCCTAGAAGCAGAATACCAACTTTAAAGCCTTTTTCAAGGTCAGAATATAGTTCAACAAGGAGCGCAAAATTGAAGAAATAGCCAATGAATGCATAGAATAATGGGACTTAATGCCCATGGGATTGTGGGATGAATTGTAAAATTAGTATTTTGGCCATTGTGTTTTGTGTAGTTTGCTAATTGTGCAGATTGTAAGTGGTGCGATAGCAGAACGATTAGCTTGATGCTGGTGAACTGGGTTTGATTCCCACACTGTGTGTAAGCAGTTTGTAAATTTTCCTCATGACATCGTGGGTTTCTTCCAGGTGATCCTGTTACTTCTTGATCTGTTTCTCACTTTCCAAAGATGTAACAATTGGCAGGTTATTTGATCACATGGGTGTAAATGGGTGGCACAGGCTCATTGGGCTGGAAGAGACTGTTTCAGTGCTAGATCCCTAAATAAGTAAAACAAACACCTCCGCTACATGCTAGCTTTCTTCCACTTATTTCATTTTAACCTTTAGGTTCAGACATTTTGAGTTAGCTAATGAGGCCAATGTAGGAACCACAAATTCTTGCAGACAGCAGGTGGTAGCTGATGGGTGGTGTGGTCTATTCATGCAGACTCTCCCTCAGGTTCTAATGCACAGCCTTGAGGTTGGCAATGCCATCTTAAATGTTTCTTTTCCACTAACAGATGGTTGGTCAAAAATTCCCAAGAATAAGTAGAAACGTTATATTTTTTCCAAGCAGGCTTTGAGTATGTCCTTGAATCATCTTCTCTGTGTGCCTGGTAATCTCCTCCTATGACAGGTGTTAGGTTTGAGCATCTCTTCCAGAAATACGCTGTCTGGCTGAGACAGGTATGCCCTGCTCAATCTAGTTAACCCAGCATAATTTGGGATGCTGGCCATGTTTGCTTTGGAAGGTTTTGTGGGGATGGTGTTGGTGGCATTCCTCCATGCATGTAGGTGCTCCAGATACAAGAAGCATATGGGAGTCCAGGGATTACTGCAGCTTGGTAGACTATGGGTTTTGTGCCAGGATTGAGGTCTTCAATTTTTTTTAATATCAACCAACCAAAGGCTTTTCTGGTGCTCTTAAAGTAATGGAAAATTGCATCACTCATCTGACTTCATTGAAAAAAGCATTTCCTGAAATATCATTCATTGGAATCTGTTCTCTTAGTTGCTCAGTTCATGCTGCTAGGCTGCATTGGAGATCTGCCAGCAATAACTCACAGAATCTGTTATCTGAAGCTTACCTATCATTTTATTGTTTTCAGTGGATAATTCTTGTGGTTTTATTTTTATCCAGGTGAAATAAAGGTGGTGATATAGACAATCTGTATCATCAAATCTATTATTTAGTCCTTATGACCAAATGGAAGGAGGCTGATGTGAAAGCTAGAATTTTGGTGATTTTATCAAGATCTGTGGTAAAATTAGAACTATTTAAAGCCGTTACATTTATATCTAGTTAATTTCATGTACGTGGAGTGACAGAATAAAACAAATAGGAAAGTCGTATTAGAATTAAAATCTTTTGAAAATGATAGCATCTAACTCAAGTGGCTAATCTATCACAAGTAGTATCAAATGACTTAAATTATTCATAGTGATTTTTTAAATAAATTTGTGAACCACAGGGAGATTTTAATCTTACTGGTTATAATGAATGTTCTATTTTTACTGATGAAGTTGTGAGTACTTGAAAGAATAACTGTTCCTTTCATGCTGTGTGACAGTCTTTTTATAGTTGCTACGTTTAGAATTGTAGAATTACAGAAATATACAGTGCAAAAAGAAAACATTCAGCCTATGTGTCTATTGCATTTTTGAATAAGCACTTACATTTGGATCCTCCTCTATTCAACATCTCTTAACCATACACATGGGAGGAGAATTAGGCCATTTGGCCCATTGAGTCTGCTCCGCCATTTAATCATGGTTAATCCTTTTCCCCTCCGCAGCCGTACTCCCAGCTTCTCCCCATGACCTTTGACACCCAAATCAAGAACCTATCAAGCTCTGCCTTGAAGAGACGCAACAACCTGATCTCCAAAGCTGCTTATGGCAACAAGCTCCACAAATTCACCACCCTTTGGCTAAAGAAATTTCTCCGCATCTCTGTTTTAAATGGACACCCCTCTATCCTGAAGCTGTACACTCTTGTCCTATACTTCTCCCACCGTGGGAAACATCCTTTCCACATCTACCTTGTCTAGGCCTTTCAACATTCAAAACATTTCAATGACATCCCCCTCATCTGTCTAAATTCCAGTGGGTATAGATCCAGAGCTATCAAACATTCCTTGTATGATAACCCTTTAATTCCCGAAATCATCCTCATGAACCTCCTCTGAACCCTCTCCAATGCCAGCATGTCTTTTCTTAGATGATAAGGCCAAAACTGTTCACAATACTGAAGGTGTGGCCTCACCAGTGCCTTATAACACCTCAGCATCACATCCCTGCTTTTGTATTTTAGACCTCTTCAAATAAATGCTAACATTGCATTTGCCTTCCTTACCTGCAAGTTAACCTTTGGAGTATTCTGCACAAGTACTTCCAACTCCCCTTCCATCTCAGGTTTTTGGATTTTCTCCCTATTTTGAAAATGGTCTGCACATTTACTTCTACTACCAAAGTGCATGACCATACATTTTCCAACATTGTATTTAATTTGCCACTTTCTTGCCCATTCTCCTAATCTGTCTGAGTCCTTCTATAGCTTTCTTGTTTCCTTAACACTACCTGCCCCTCCACCAATCTTTGTATCATCTGCAGACTTGGCAACAAAGCCATTTATTCCATCATTTAAATTAATAATATACAGCATAAAAAGGAGTGCTCCCAACATTGACCCCTGCGGAACACCACTAGTCACTGGCAGCCAACCAGAAAAGGATCCTTTTATTCCCCTGCGCTGCATCCTACCAAATAGACCATGCTCTAACCATGCTATAACTTTCCTATAAGACCTTGGTAATCAGTCTCGTGTGTAGCACCCTGTCAAAGGCCTTCTGAAAGTCCAAATATACAGCATCCACTACATACCCTCTATCCATCCTACTTGTAATCTCCTCAAAGGATTCCAACAGGTTTATCAAGCAAGATTCTCCTTTAAGGAAACCATGCTGATGTTGTCCTATCTTGTTCTGTGTCACTAAATACTCCATAAACTCATCCTTAACCAATGACTCCAATGTCTTGAGGTCGGGATGATTGGTCTATAATTTCCTTTCTGCTGCCTTCCTCCTTTCTTAAAGAGTGGAGTGACATTTGCAAATTTCCGGTCCTCTGGCACAATGTCAGAGTCCAATGATTTTTGAAAGATCATGACTAATGCCTCACAATCTCTACCACTACCTCTTTCAGAACCCAAGGGGGCAGTTAATCTAGTCTAGGTGACTTATGTACCCTTTGGTCTTTCACCTTTTTCAGCACCTTCTCCTTTGTAATAGTAGCTGCACTCACTTCTCTTCCCTCACACTCTTCAACATTTGGCACACTGCTAGTGTCTTCCACAGTGAAGACTGATGCAAAATACTCATTTAATTGATTTGCTATCTCCTTGTTCCCCATTAATATTTTCAAGCCTCGTTTTCTGGAGGTCCTATATTCACTCTCATCTCCCTTTTATTTTTACATCCGTGATAAAGCTTTTACTATCCACTTTGATATTGTTTGTTAGCTTGCTTTTATATTTCCTTTTTTTCCCTCTTAATGATTCTCTTAGTTGCTCTCTGTAGATTTTTAAAACCTTCCAATCTTCTATCTTCCCACTAATTTTTGCTTTATTGTATGCCCTGTCTTGTTTTTACATTAGCTTTGACTTCCCTTGTCAGCCACAATTGTACTATTTTCCCATTTGATTATTTCTTCATTGTTGGAATGCATCTACCCTGCACCTTGCTCATATTTCCCAGAAATTTAAGCCACTGCTGCTCTGCTGTCATCCCTGCCAGCATCTCCTTCCAATTTACTTTGGCCAGCTCCTCTCTCATACCACTGTCATTTCCTTTACTCCATTGAAATACTGCTACGTCAGACATTACTTTCTCCCTATTAAATTTCAAGTTGATCTCAAATCATATTGTGATCACTTCCTCCGAAGGGTTCTTTACCTTCAGCTCCCTAATCACCTCCAGTTCGTTACATAACACCCAATCCTGTGTAGCTGATTACCTAGTAGGCTCAATGGCAAACTATTTTAAAAAGGCATCTTGTAGGCATTCAACAAACTCAGTTCTCCATGTACCAGTCCAACTTCATTTTAAAAATAACATCAGTTTTATTTGCTTTTGCAGATAGTATGGATCCTTAACTTGGAATATGAAAAAGCATGACATCGCACCTCCTGATTTTAAATCTTTATCCTGCTTATTGGCTCCTTTACCAGGTGGAATAGTTTTTCTCCATCCTCTCAGATCAACACCTCTTGATTTTATAAAACCTTTCAGTAGATCACCATTGAGCTTCACTACGATAGGGAGAATTTTCCAATTCTCCAGCCTCTCCTATTTTGTATTTTCTGTAAGCTTTACATCTTTCCTGACGTATGCAATACCCAGGTGAGACCAAAACTGTAATATGTAAAATTTCAGCATGATCATTTTAGTTTAGATTTTCTGCATCTGTTTTTAAACCCGTGAGTGAATAAATTAGAGCAGACATAGTTTTAATCAGTCAAAGCAAAGTTTTTGATTCTATCTTAAAATTATAGTCAAATCCTATTACATGGATAACCTATTTTCTTCACATTGACTTTTAAAAGCTGAGTTAAATATTAATAGGAATGGTTTTGTAAATTTCTAAATGTAATGGAAAAATAATCTATTTCATTCTATCATTTTAAATGCTCTGATTTGATTATTGAAATGTTTAATAAGGTGTTATTCAGGGAGTAATTGTATTGAATTTGGACTGAGATAATATCTATTTAAAAGAAAAGAGAGTAACCTCCCAAAGGGATCTATTGATATTTGATTTTGTAATGCATTTTAATTAAATAGCCTGAAAACAAATGGGATGGCTGGCATTGCCAATGCCACCCCCATTGATAGATGATTTCAGTTTCAGATATTTTTTAAATTCTCTCATGGGAGGGGGAACTATCAATATCTGGGGTGGAGGACAATTTGTCAATCATTTGGTGTGCCTTATCATGAGTGGTGGTGAGTTTCTTGCATGTACTTGGATCTGTATATATGAATGGGCAAATGAAGTGTGTTCCTTCATACTCCTGCTTGCAGCCCATATGATGGAAAGACTTGAGGACAAGAGTTCCTATCGCTCAGTATCCAGGCACTGTAAAAATCCTGGAACTTAATGTCTAAATGCATTGTGAGATCACCACCTAACATCCCGACTCTTTTATTGCCACAGAGTTTAGTTGTAAGTTGGGGAGCGGTTCCATGATGTTTCTATTTCACAATGGCCTTATTGGGAATTTAATTGTAATGTTTGTGGACTGCTAAAGCAAGGAAACGGGCCCTTTGATCCATCCAGACTGTGCTGACTATCAGGCACCCGTTTACAATAATCCTACATTAATCTGTCTACATACTCTCTCCAGATTCTCTCCAGATGACGTCAGTTGAGTTTATTATTAAATGCACAAATACAGTTATGCACAGGTGCAATGAAAAACTTACAACAGCGTCACAGGAAAAGCATATTCAAAAAATATACACTATTTTTTTAAGAGAGAACACAATTACTCCATCAGAACAAAAAGAAGAGAAGTCCACTTGTGTGCAAAGTGTTCACAATGTTTTATACTGAGGTTTCCATTAGGGTTTTGCTAGTAAGTTCAAGAACTGAATGGTTGAAGGGAAGCAGCTGTTCTTGAACCTGGTGGTATGGGACTTCTGGCTTCTGTTCCTCCCTCCTGATGGTAGTTGCAAAATTGGCAAGGCCTGGATTGTGGGAATCTTTGATTATAGAATTTGCTTTCTTGAGAATACTACCAATGCTGCCTTCCTGTGGGTGTTACCAGTGGAGGGGAGGAATATGCCCATGATGTATTGGGTAGAGTCCATGTGCAATCAGCTGCACACTGAGGACAATTAGCAGTCACCAATTAACCTACCCAAGTCTACATGTGAGATGTAGGATGGAACCTGAAAAAGCTTGGGAAGAATGTGCAGATTCTACACAGTTTCCAAGGTGAGGAACAATAAGGTGGCCAATATCACACGACATTCTGAGGCTTAGTCACTGTAAGGCAACAGCTTTACTAGTTGTTCAAAAGCTTAAAAAGATGGGTTAAAGTCTCTCCCTAAGACCAGAAGACATTGGAACTGAATTAGGCCACTTGGCCCATCGAGTATGCTCTGCCATTCCATCATGGCTGATTTGTTATCCCTCTCAACCCTATTCTCCTGCCTTCTTCCTGTAACCTTTGATAGCCTGACTAACCAAGAATCTATCAACCACTGCTTTAAATATTCTCAAACATTTGGCCTCTATAGACATCCATGGCAATGAATTCCACAGATTCACCGCTCCCTGGCTAATGGAATTCCTTCTTATCTCTTTTCTAAATGGATATCCCTCTATTCTGATGCTGGTCCCTCTGGTCCTGGTCTCCCTGACTATAGGAAACATCCTGTCTGCATCCACACTGTCTAGGCCTTTCCATATTTGATAGGTTTCAATGAGATCCCTTCTAATTCTTCTTAACTCCAGTGAATACAGGCCCAGAGCAATCAGACGCTCTGTATACACCAGCCCTTTCATTTCCAGATTCATTATTGTGAACCTCCTCTAGGCCCTCCCCAATGAAGTATAAAATAGCTCGCAATACTCCCAAGTGTGGTCTGACCAATGCCTTCTAAAGCCTCAGCATCACATCCTTGCTCTTATACCCTAGTCCTCTCAAAATGAAAGCTAGAATTGCATTTGCCTTCTTTATCATCAACTCAACCTACATTTTAATGTTTAGAGAATCCTGTACAAAAACTCCCAAGTCCCTTTGCGCCTCTGATTTTGAATTTTCTCCCCATTTATACCTTTACTCCTTCTACCAAAATGCATGACCATAAATTTACTGCACACTTTTCTACACTATATCCAATCTGTCACTTTTTTGTTCATGCTCCTAACCTGTCCAAGTCCTTCTGCAGCCTCCCTGCTTCCTCAACACTACCTGCCCCTCTATCTGTCTTTGTATCATCTGAAAACTTGGACATAAAGCCATCAATTCTATCATCCAAATCATTGACGTCTAACATGAAAAGTGGCAGCCCCAGTACCAATCCCTGTGGCACATCATTAATCACTAGAAGCCAAACAGAGCAGGTCCCAATTAATCGAATCTTAAGCCTCCTGCCAGTCAGCCAATCTACCCATGCTAGTATCCTTCCTATAGTACCCAGGTGCTTGTTAATCAGCCTTGTGTGTGTGATTTTCAAAGGCCTTCTGAAAATCCAAGTAAACAACATCCACTGACTCTCCTTAGTCTAATCTGCTTGTTATTTCCTCAAAGAATTCCAACAGATTTGTCAGGTAAGATTTCTCCATTAAGGAACCCATGCTGACTTTGGTTTACATCATTACACCACCATGTCATATGTGAATGCCTCACTAAAGAAAAAGTAAGTTAAGCTAAGTAGACCCATTTCCTGGCTCCTTTGTTTTTCTTTTGATTAGTATCTGTGAGTGACAAAGCATAACAATGGCAATGAGAAAGTTTTAAATTAACCTGAGATGATAATCTACAGTGGTGCTAGAAAGTCTGTGAACACTGTAGTTTTCTTTATTTCTGCATAAGTATGACCTAAAATGTGATCAGATCTACACATAGATAAAGCAAACCCAATTTTATAAATAACACAAAAATAATTATACTTGTTCATTTATTTATTGAGAAAATGATCCAATATTATATGTATTTATTGGAAAAAGCACGAGAACCTTTGCTTTCAGTAACTGGTGTGACTCCCTTATACAGCAATAACTTCAGCCAGATATTTCCAGTATCTGTTGATCAGTGCTGAATACTGACTTGGAGAAATTTTAGGTTATTCCTCTTTACAAAACTGCTTCAAGTCTGGGATGTTGGTGGGATTACTTACATGAACTGCTTGTTTCAGTTCCTTCCACAATATTTATATAGCATTAAGGTCAGGACTTTGACTCGGCCATTCCAAAACATTATTTTTTTCTTTTTTAAAAAAATTACTCTTGTCTTTTGGATCATTGTCTTTTTGCATTATCTAACATCTATTAAGCTTCTGGTGACAGACTGCCATCCTGACATCCTCCTGTAAAACGTCTTGATACAATTTTGAATTCATTATTCCCTCAACAATTGCAAGCAGTCCAGGTCCTGAGGCAGCAAAGCAGCCCCAAGCTACGATACTCCTTCCACCATGCTTCACAGTTGGGATGATGTTCTGGTGTTGGTATGCAGTGCGCTTCTTCCTCCAAACATAGCAATGTGCATTTCTGCCAAAAAGTTCAAATTTTGTCTCGTCAGTCCACAGAATATTGTTTCAGAACTGTTGTAAAACATCCATGTGGTCTTTTGCAAACTTAAGAAGTTCAACACTGTTTTCTTTTGAAGAGCAGTGGTTCCCTCTGTGGTGTCCTTCCATGAATGCTATTCTTATTCAGTGTTTTTCTTATAGTTTACAGATGGATGGAGACTTCAGCAAGTTCTAGAGATTTCTGCAGGTTTTTTTGCTGTTACCCTTGGGTCCTTTTTCACCTCCTTCAACATTGCATGTTTTGCTCTTGGTGTGATCTTTGCAGGATTCTAACTCTTAGGGAGAATAGCAACAGTACTGAGTTTCCTCCATTTGTAGACAATTTCTCTTACTGTGGACTGATGAACACTCGGGTTTTTACAAATGCTTCTGTAGCCTTTTCCAGTGTCATGCATCTAAATAATTATTCTTCTGAGGTCATCTGAAAGTTGTTTTGATTGATGCATGGTGTACATAAACAAGTCTTTCTTGAGAAGAGCAGGCTCTGTGAGTAACCTGACTTTGAGTGTCTTTTTTATGGTGCAGGGCACCTCTGCAGCCCACACCTCCGATCTCATCTCATCTTATTGATTAGAACATCTGACTCCAAATAGCTTTTGTATAAGATATTGCCCCAGAGTTTCACATGCCTTTTCCGACAAATACATGTAATATTGGATCATTTTTCTCAATAGATAAATGAACAAGCATAATATTTTAGTGTTATTTATTTAATAGGCTTCTCTTTAATTAGTTTTAGTACTTGCATGAAGATTTGATCACATTTTAGGTCATATTTATGCAGAAATAGAAAAAAATTCTACAGGGTTCACTAACTTTTCTTTGGAAGGACAGAGAAACATTTGAGTTTTTTTTAAAAAAAAAAGGCAGAAAGCAGATGAAATTCACATTGAGTACCGGGTGTTGATGATAATAATAAATAAAAAGCAGAAATGACTGGCTACATCTGAAAGATGGGAGAGTTCAATTGCAGAACAGGTAACTGGTTCATGTATACTGAACAAATTGAGCAGAATTTTGAAGCTAATGAAATAGCCAATGAAAAGTGAGTGCCAGTAATTGCAGAAGGTGGTAAAACATATAGTTTGCTCAATCTAAAGCTGAAGTGAGCTTTACACACAAAATGCTGGAGGAACTCAGCAGGCCAGACAGTATCTATGGAATAGAGTACAGTTGACATTCTGGGCCAAAATCCTTCAGCAGGACAGTCCTGCAAGGAGGGTTTCAGCCCGAAACGTTGACTGTACTCTTTTCCAAAGATGCTGCCTGGTCTGCTGAGTTCCTCCAGAGTTTTGTGTGTGTTCTTTGGATTTTCAGCATTTGCAGATTTTCTTTTGTTTGTGAAGTGAGCTTTGCTGTTATTGTGAACGTAATGCAGGAACATTCAGAATCAATACCATTGTTGATTGCAGAACACTTTAGGTTTCATATCCCGAATCAAAAGGAAGGGAAGTCTATTTCAGCATATGTTGCAGAATTGAAGAGATTTTTTGAACATCGCCAGTTCAGTGATGGGCTTAATAATACACTGAGAGATCATTTAAATTGTTGAATCTTGCAGGAAAACATTCAAGAATGACTCTTAACTGAAACATAACTCACATCTAAAAGGGCAGTTGCAATCACTATCAATGGAAACAGCAAACAGAGATGCTAATTAAGTTGCAGTCAGGAATGAAAATGAGCATGAACCTGCCTGGATGAACAAATTGTGTTTCCATTGTGGCAGGGACTCACATTCACCAGACCAATGCAGGTTTGAAGGCAAAACTTGCAGAAAATGCGACTGAGTAGGATTCAGATGTACAAAGAGCATGGTGGGCAAACAAAAATAAATGTACTGTACAGCAAGAGCAAAAGATAAAAAGTCAAGTTGCAGTTTCAAAATAAGCACTAACCTGCATGCTGTTGATAAAATCTGATAATGATGAGAGTGACACAGGACTGGGTAGGCTTGAGATTTACAGAGTGAAAGCTAACAAGAGATTCGCGGTGTGGCTTTCACCAGAAGTGAATAGCAAATTAAATAAAATGGAATTAGATACTGGCTTGGCTGTCTCAGTCATTAGACAAAATTAGTTTGAATGGCATTTTGAAGATACTGAACTGAACCCTGCAGTTATCCAACTTAGAACTTATACTGGAGAAGAGACAACTCCTGTGGAATGACATTCGTAACAATGAAGTACAACAACCAATAAGCTACATTGGGCTTGCAGGTGGTAAAAGCAGCATGTCCAACATTGTGGAGTAGTGACTGGCGGAGACAACTACAACTTGATCCGTCCACCATTTGCATGCCACAACCCCTATAATAGAGTAAACAGAAAACGAGTTACTGGATGATGCCACGGCAGTATTCAAGGATGGCATTGGAAAGCTCAAACATATCAAGAGTAAATTAGTGTTAAATAAAAATGCCACATCCAAGTGTTACAGAGCCTATCTGGTTCCTTGTACCGTCTGTGATAAAGGAACCAGTGGGCTAGATTGTGGAGGGCTGAAGGGATTCTTTCCAAGGTTGAGTAGAGCTCATGGGCGATGCCAGTGCCAGTA
This sequence comes from Hemitrygon akajei, assembly GCF_048418815.1. Classification (NCBI taxonomy): domain Eukaryota; kingdom Metazoa; phylum Chordata; class Chondrichthyes; order Myliobatiformes; family Dasyatidae; genus Hemitrygon; species Hemitrygon akajei. Next base: position 76,993,839 of record NC_133136.1, read on the forward strand.
GCCAAAAGGGATGGGTCTGCCTGGATCTGTGGTGATTTTAAGGTCACTGTCAACGCAGTACTGAAAGCAGATCAATAACCTCTGCCTAGGGTAGAGGATATCTTTGTAAACCTTTCTGGAAGTGAAACACTTCAGCAAAGTGGACTTAGCTGAGGCATCCCTACAGATGGAGATAGAAGAAGAGTCCAAAGTGTTCCTCACCCTAAATATTCACCAAGAATTTAATTGCTCTAATAAACATTTCTGGAGTAGCATCTCTAGCTGCATTCTGACAGAAAGCTATGGACCAATGTTCCCTCTAAGAAGGTGTGTGTGTGTGTGTGTGTGTGTGTGTGTGTGTGCGTGCGCGCGCGCGCACACACACACACACATCCTCCTTTGCTGCCAGTGCACAAAGGAATTTAAACTGCACACAAAAGGTTGCCACCCTCTACCTTGTTGGCATGTTAAGTATATTTCACAATCGTACACGTTTGCTTTTCTGGTTTCTGCTGCAGATGATGTTGACAACATGGAGTTGTGATAATTTGTCTGTAGATTTTAGAACTAGTTCATTTATATTGCTTTTGTTGAAGAAATTATTCAGTGCACACATGTTGTTGTTATTGGGCAAAAATATTACACAACACAAGATTTTTGTGCACACTGGTCATTACAAAATAGAGTGTACGTTGCTGTGGACCAGGTGCAGCAAGGCTGCCCAGGCACTCAGTGTTATCCTCTGAGCCCATAAACTTCAAATCTTTTTAACACTTACTTGACATCAATGTTACCAGTGAGGATGACAAAGAACATCTCCAATATCTCAAGTAAGTGTGAAAAAGATTAGAAGTTTATGGGCTCTGAGCATGACACAACAATTGTGAATTCTTTAAACCAAGCATCACTTACAGTACTGTGATCACAGCATTGGTGCACAAGAATTACACAAGTGTGCTGAGAAACTTCAAACAGTGGTGGATGCCCCAAGGCCAAAGGATACATCATAGTTGTGGTCCTTTTTAGAATTTGTCAATTACTCTAACAGGTTCTAGCTAAATCTGGCTGCTGTGCTCCACCCCTTGAACTCATTACGACAGATCAGGAAGAAATGGCAATGGACAAAGCAGCACGAAGTGGGTTTCACAAGGGTAAAGGGAATGTTGACATCAGACACCGTACTCACACATTATGATCTAATCCAGTGAAGCTTGACTGTAATGCTTCGGTTAAGGTATAGGTGTCATCATGTCACTTATTATGAGTGATGGAAGTGAATGCCTTTGCATCACATTCTGCAGAGAAAAATTAACAGAGTCCTTGAGTCTGGTTTGGGGTGCAAAACATTTCAACCAGTATCTGTATGTGGGAGAGTTTGTTGTCATTACTGATCATCAGCTACTAGTGTTTATTTTCAATCCATAGCAGCAGCACAAGTGCAGAACTGGGCTTTGTTTCTTGGAGGATACAATTACAGGATTGACTTCAAAAAGACAACTAATCATGGAAATGGGAATGGATTGTTCCCTTTACCCTTGGAAAAGGAAATACTGAAAAATTTACACTTGGACACTCTGCTTGATGTATTCTCCTGGATGCAAATTGAAGGTCTCCTTATTACTGTAGAGATGATCCAAAGAAAACCAGTAAAGACCCCACACTGTTTTAGGACTACATGGCAACCCAAAATCGCTGGAATGTGCAGCAGAAATTCCAATACCCCCATTCTTAGCAGTGCTGGAATGAACTTGCCAGTCAGCTAGACATGGTCAAAATGAAAACATTGGCTCAAACCTTTGTCGAATAGTCTGGGACAGATCAGCACATCGAGCAGCTTGCCATGTACTGTTCAGGATGCCAACGTATCCAGAAAATACCAAAAGCAGTGCCTCTCTATCCTAGGAAGAAATAGAATGGAGAAAGCAGTGTGAGGTGGCTTTCCAAAGGTAAAAGAAATGATGATGTCAGACATTATGATCTACATCATCCAGTGAAGCTTGCTTGTGACGCTTCACCTTATGGAATAAGTGCAGTCATGTTACATGTTATGAGTAATGGAAGTGAGTATAGCCTTTGTATAACTTTCCCTTACTGCTGCAGAGAAAAACTACTCACAGATTGACAGAGAGACTTTGAGTGCAGATTGGGGTGTAAAACGTTTCAACCAGTACTTGTATGGGAGTGAGTTTTATGCTTGTTACTGACTCTCAACCGCTAACGTCCATTTTTGATCCACTAGCAGCAGCAGCAGCACAAAAGCAGAGAAGGGCTTCGTTTCTTGGACACTCATCTTTATGAGTGTCATAAACACACATCTTTATGCTTCCTGGTCACTATTCCTGGTTCAGTCAACAATACTGGTGACTTTGATAAATTTGTATATGGCATTGTAGCTATGCTTAGCTACATAGCCATAGGCATGGATAGAGTAGAGCAGAGCTCTGAGGTATATTGGTATTGGTGGCTAGTGAGGAGGAGGTGAAGTTTCTGTTAAGTACTGATTGTTGTCATCTAGTGTGGAAATTGAGGATCTAATTGCAAGGTGATACAAAAGCCCAGGTCTTGGGGCTTGATAACGAATTTTGAGGGGACTATAGTGCTGAACGGTGAGTTGTGATCAATGAACAGCAGCTTGACATACATGTTCAGGCTGTTGAGGTGGTTCAGACCAGAGTGGAGAGCCAGAGGGCAGTATCTTCCATAGGCCTATTATGGCTATAGGCAAATTGGAGCAGGTTCAAATGCATACTGAGGGAGGGAGGTAAAGATTGGAATCAGAACCAACCTCCTGAAGCGCTTCAATAATGAATGTAAGCTTTACAATTTCCCTTTGCTAGATCTGATTGCAATTATTGAAGAGTTGTTACCTTAAATTTTTTAGACCTTTAATTTTGGCATTTTTGTAAAATTGATGAAATGCCGTTCAAAGCAATCAATTTAGTCTCATGCCTCGAACTCTGCTCTTGTGTCCTTGCATGGGAACTGAATAGATCCAGCAAAACACAAAATGAGCTGCCTGAGATTTTTGGATATTAAAGATATCAGGGAGTAATGGGGACAGTACAAGGAATTGGGCTGAGGTAAAAAATTAACCACGTTCTTATTGAATGATATTGCAGGCCAAAGTGTTGAAAGACTTAATCCTGCTTTTTTTTAAGTAGGTCACCAGTAAGGGTTGACTGGTAATAGCCTTTCCATCATTTTGCTGAGGATTGCAAGTGGTTTGGTGAGGTACTATTTGGGCAGAGATCAATTATCTTTTATTTGTGAACTAACATTCCTGGATTTTTTTCTGTATTGTTGTAGATAGATAGATAGATAGATAGATACTTTATTCATCCCCATGGGGAAATTCAACATTTTTTCCAATGTCCCATACACTTGTTGTAGCAAAAACTCATTACATACAATACTTAACTCAGTAATAATATGATATGCATCTAAATCACTAACTCAAAAAGCATTAATAATAGCTTTAAAAAAGTTCTTAAGTCCTGGCAGTTGAATTGTAAAGCCTAATGGCATTGGGGAGTATTGACCTCTTCATCCTGTCTGAGGAGCATTGCATCGACAGTAACCTGTCGCTAAGAATACTGTATTGGAACTGTCTGGTTAGAACCACAGCTGCTGCGCAAAATTAAATCACTAGCATTACAATTGGGATTTTGTCTGACCCATGGATTTCACTGCACTTTACTAATTGAACATCAAATTGGCCAAAGTCTTACTTTTTATTGTAAGATGAACTGTATATTAAGCACTTCTGCCTGATCATAGTTGCCAAGTTTTAATCATCTTTTGTATTGACTGTCTTATCTGTGGTATTATTGAAGATCAGTATGTTCATAGGTTGGATTAATCTCAATTCTTATTGAATTGTCCATGACTATGTATAATTCCACACACTGGGCCGCAGAGCTAGGCATCTTATTTACATGTATGACTGCAGTTATTTTGTACAACTTGATATGCTTAGGCTATTACTGTATTAGGTTTAAATGTCCTTGTCAGTGCAAATATTGCTCAGATTTCATATAAAGGCAACACTCATATTGAGGTCATTTGGGCAACAGAAATCAGTCAATAGTGAATTTACAAATATGGAATAAAGTTTGCTGTTCGGGAATTTATGTGAAAATATTATTTTTTTTAAAAAACATTTTTCACCTGCAAGTGCAGATGACCTGACTTGGCTTTATGGAACATTCAATTACAGACCACTCCTAGGAACAGATACCCCTAGTAATGTAATTATGCCACTTAATTCATGAGCAGCTTCTGCATTTTGAGATTTCCAGGTAAAATATATGGGGGAAAATGCCCTTAATAGCACTTTACAAATCTTCAGGCAAAAGTAACAAAGTAGTTGGTGAACTGAGAACCCCAACTTTTCAACATAAAAATAACCCTGCACACTTTCTTCACTAACACCTTGCTTCATTTCAACCTTGTGCTTTACTTTATTTCAAAAACATTAAGGCAATTGCCTTCCCATCCAAAATCATTATCTGGTAAACTTTCTAAAACTACTGATGGGGAGGATGTGGAAGAAATATTTTCTTGACATTTGTTCAATGAAAATCTAATTTCCTAATTATTTTCCAATTGGTGATTAAGGGTGCTTGCTGTGTTCTGTTTTATCTTCTATATTTCCATTACAAAAGAGATCCAAAACTGTGATAGGTTATTTATTCCAGCACCTCCCCTATCAGCTCTTGCCAACAGTTCTTGGGAATAGTAAACCTGGCAGCTGGAACTATCAAACAGCCTGGAACCTAATGAATAAATTCAATTAGCGGCAAGTGACCTGATTGACGTCCTTTTCTCTTCTGCCATGGACACGTCTTAACGTGCCTGTTTCAAATTATAATTAATATAAATTATCGCTATTCCTAGTGGAGACTCTATGGCTTGAAATTGGCTAGAGGACACTGGCAAGAAGGAAAATGGTGCAAATTCGGAAAAGGTGATCATATTGGTTAAGCTCCACAAGCAGTTTCTTATCTGCACATTGCTGCCAAAATCCTCATATAGCCGAAGGACAGTGGAGGGTCTTGTTGAACCTCTCCTGTGTTCGCAATGGTGAAACTGCACGCTGATTCTGTGCCAGATTGGAACTATGAGCCCATAATTTGTGTGGAGCTTCTAATGCTGTAAGTTATATAGTAAGCTAACTTATATGTATATATTTTGTAATTATTGTTTTAAATGTTTCAACTGTTTAAAATGTTCTTGATTGAGTTTTAGAACATTTGGCAATCTTTTTGTCTTTGATTGGCACATTGGTTTATTGTTTTCACATGTACAGAGGTAGAGTGAAAAGGTTTGTTTTGCATGCCATTCATGAAGTTCACTCCAGTTCGATGAGGCAGTGCAAAAGAAGGCACAAATAGAATGCAGAAATAAGTGTTCCAGTTACAGAGAAAGTGCACTGCAGGCAGACAATAAGGTGCAAGGCCATAACAGGGTAAATTGTGAGCTCAAGAATCCATTTTATCATACTAGGGACCGACTTGTCACAATGGGATAGAAGCTGCCCTCGAGCTTGTTGGTATGAGTATTCAGGCATTTGCATCTTCACCTGATTGGAAGATTGTGAAAAGAGAATGTCTGCGGTGGGAGGGGTCTTTGATTATGTTGGTTGCTTTACTGAGGCAGTAAGAAATATACACAACGTTCTTGGAGGGGAGGCTGCTTTTTTGTAATGTGCTGTGCTGTGCCCACACCTTCTGTGTTTTCTTAGACTTTTGGGCAGAACGGTTGCCATGCTAAATCATGATGCATCCAGATAGGATGCTTTCTATACTGCATCAATAAAAATTGATGGGGACATGCCAATTTTTTTTTTTCTGATTCCTGTGGAGGCAGAGGCATTGATAAGCTTTCTTGACCATTGCATTTATGTACCAGCACACACTATTGGTGATGTTCCCTCTTCGGGACTTGAAGTTCTCAACCCTCTTGATCTCAGCACCGTTGATGTAAACAGGAGCATATGTACTACCTCCTTCCCTGAAGTCAGTAACTTATGATTTGTTGACATTGAGGGAAAGGCTGTTGTCATGACAGAATGTCAGTTAGAAAGCAAAGTTGAGGAGAGGTTACACAATTTGTTAAAATCATCCCTGGTATTTTGTGGGCAGAGTTTAAATTGGTCCTACAAAGTCAGCTGATAATCAATAGCACCTTACTGCTTGGGCCTAGGACCATCTTGGCCAACTGGATCATTCTATGGTTTAATCAGGATCAATTATTTTTGCCCGGCGGTATCTTGAATTTCTGGTTTAAAAATTCTGAAAAAAATTGGTGAGCGTTTTCTGACATTACAGAAAAAAAGTTTGTTTAACTTTGAGGAGCCATATGGAAATATTAATCTGTGAGAACAACCTAGATAAAGAAGAAATTAAGTTGATTCGCTTTCGTAAGCTGCCAAGTAATCCTCTAAATTTCAGATAAATTGCTGGAAAATATTGGGAAAATTTAATAAGGCACATGGCTGCATTAGAGCTGGTCACATTTTGAAAGTAAATTCATTTCTGACGTATGTCTGTTTAATAATGACCTTATTCAAAGGGTCCCCCAGAAACTCTAAGATAACTTGTGTCAAAAAGTATATCACTCCAATACATTCTCAATCTTTATCTCCTTCAATGGACTTCCTTTTGTGTCCTACTGCTAAGCTACAGGATAAAAGTGAAACTGTTCAACCTACATCATCTCCATTCAGAACAAGGTCAACAGTGATGTGCAGTTTACAGCCTAGGTATGAGCTATCATTTGTCCACTCACTGAAGAATGCAAAAGATATATGTAATACTTGATGTCCACCGAAGGAAGATCTTCTGCTAACTTGCTTCCACTGTACAACAGCACTATCTCATAATAAATGTTCATGATAAGACGCTGGAAAATCCTGGCAATTTTCCATTTTTCAGGACCTGCTGCTCAGCAAAGGCAGACATTAATAACGGAGTAGACCATTTTATTTATGTGGCAGCACAGCCTTTGCCCATCTGAGGAAGAGCATGTTTTAAGATCTAGACCTCAAACCCACTATATTCCATTGGATGGCAATAATTCCTGCGCTGTGTACCTTTTGAGTTATGAACAATATCAAGTACATGAGAGGTACAGTCTCCAAAAAAGCCCTGATAATCCACTGGTAGGATAAGTACACCAATGTTTTTGACCTCTTCAGTACCTTTATCCCTCCTATTGAATAACCTTCAGTTGGTTCCAATGGAGTGGAAATATTGTTTGCATGCCTGTCACCAGATACATGAAGCAGATAATCTGTTCTGAATTGTTGGTTTGCTAAAGGGTTACTAGGTGCATCTATTTAAGATGTTCCTATAACCTTCTAAAAAAAGTGCAACATCCCAATTACCTTGATGTGAATCTCTGGCTTAAGACCCCGAAAAAATCAGTGTTGCATCTTCAGGATGGTATGGAGAATCTTGAATCCATTCATCAGGAGCACATAGAAGCCAGGTATAAATGATGAAAGGTGCAGCTCAAAATTAAGCATCATCAAGCATCTCCTGTCTCACCAATGCTAGATCTGCAGCTCTAATATTGGCCTCATCAGATGCCTCATCTAAGCTGCATTGAAGTCATCCTTGATCCTGAGGTACAGCTTAAGAAAAGAAATGTAATTTAATTCTTCCAGACCTGTTGACATTTGCCTTTCATTAACTTATGCCCTTTTTGTTTCCTTCTCTCTAAAGTTTTCAATGCATGTTAATAACAAATATTAACATATTTGCATATGGCCTTAGATATGTAGAGGTTGGAAAGTTGTTCATCTATTTCATGCAACACATGGAATTGCAAAGACATCAGGATAAAGCCCCTAAGTAGTTTGTAAGACAGAAGTAAATCAGGAACTCGAGCTTGGTCCTTATGGTTTTGGAATAACTTTAAATGGATATAGCAAGCTCATTCTATATATATTTATATTATTAAAGTGTATTGCATTCTGAGTATTAAATTCTTTAGATTACATCAAATATCATACTCTTCCAGAATGACCTTCTTCATGCATACAAGACTTTTGCTAAAATTTAGATTATAAATTTAAGGTCATCTTGATTTCTGTTCTAATTTGAAGATCAAGGTATTGGTGACCCAATCTTTGCTGCTAGAGAAACAAAAAATCTGTTAAAATGATATGTTATGTTTTTAAGCAACTTCAATTGAGTTCTACTTGAAATTGACTAGTTTATTAATTCGTATTGATTTTCCAGTTGCTGAAGTTATAGATAGGATAATCAGCCTACCAACTCCACATCAAATATTAAGCTCCTAAACTAACACTAATATCACTTTATTTTCTTTTTCTTTCCAATATTTCCTTTTCCACCTTTTCGCCAAAATTCTCATCCTCATCTGCACTCTAAAGTTAACCAATCTATGCATGTGTCTTTGGGATGAAATTTATTTAGTTATTTTTATTTATTTAAAGATACAATGTGGACCAGGCATTTCCAATCAGCTGCATCACCCAGTAACCCACCTATTTAACACTAGCCTAATCACAGGACAATTTACAATGACCAATTCACCTACTAACAAGCAGGACTTTGGACTGAGAGAGGAAACCCATGCTATCATGTGGAGAATGTATAGGCTTCTTACAGATGGTGCCAGAATTGAGCTCCCAATTCCAAGACGTCCCAGCCTGCAATAAAGTTGTGCTAACTGCTATGCTACATGATGCCCACCAACATGAAAATGGTCACATGGAGAGCAAACAAATACTACATTTGCAGCACCTGATGTCAAGATTGCAGCCAGGTTCTTAGACCTGTGAGGCAGTAGTTCTACTAGCTGTGTTATTGTGTGTCCCTGTTGTTTTTAACATTACAGGGATGATTTGAACTGAAATTCCTTTTATGGTGGTATTCAGCAATGTCAAACTTAAATTGGTTTTCACCTTTTCCCTGACTATGGTTCATTTGCCTGAATTCTTTGTGATGTATTGAGCTATTGGTGTAATTTTTCCCCTACCAAAAATAGCTTGCAGGTTTGGAAGTCTGAAGGGAATGTCAGAGATGGCATGGAGAATCTTATCGAAGACTCCAGTGAAGATTTTGAAGTGGCGGATCTAAACTGAGTGATGGATCAACAGCCTCCCCCAGGAATTCTTTGTTGCACTTCCAAAAAATCTCATTAAATGAGCTTGATGAGTTAGGAGATCTACCTAAGCTTCTTGGTTAGCTCCAACTGAAGTGGTGTTTGTGAGTCTCCAATTCAAAGTATTTGAACCTGCTTTAGGGACTTAAATGTTAGGTGGTACAGCGAAAGACCAGTGGTCCTTAATGCTCCACATTCTTCCATGTTTGTTTTGCAGCAATATTATCTAATTTGTGGTTGTTGGTCACATTGGCTGGAGGATGCTCCTGTGGCCTTTTGTTATCAGTGAGGAAAGCAGATAGAATGTGTGATTTATACCTAAGCTATGCTTCAATTTTGTTATTGTCATTTCTTTCTTGTGATTACTACCAGTACAAATATTGAGCCAAACTTTGATGTCAACATTTAACACTCCAGAATTTTGCCAGATTTATTTGGCACAGCACTCTGACAAATATCATTGTTGTAGACTGTTTAAAATGCAGAAATGCGCACAATGATTTAATGGAAGTGATTTGAACAGATACCAAGCTAACTTAATGATGTGTATAAATATCATTTGCAACATATTTAGTGCCTTAAGTGCGTAAACTGCTACACATTTGTGAACAAACACTAATTTGTTTTCTTAATGACTTTGAATTGATAAATTGCCATTTAAAATGAGTGTGCTTAAGTTGTGGTTGATTATCTTGTAAAATGCTTTGGATTTTTTATGGAGAATATGATGTGAGTATGATACAATACTGTTAAGAATCAACATTATTAGTTGCAACTTAACATTCCTTTCAACATAGCAGACTCTAGTGGCTAATTTATCTTACTACAGTTTCTGTTTGAAGCACTGCACTCACTGTAATGGACATGAATTTCCAGGAAGGTTTAATTGGCCAGTAACGTGTGTGACCTCAGCAGTTATCTAGTAGATGTCACCCATGTTATGCTCTAGTATAATTCTTCTGTGTTCCCATTATTTCTTGTTCAAAGATTATTTTCTACCTGTCTCAGCAAAGCCAGGGGACAATATGGGAAAAGCTATGGACGGGGAACCTTGATATCAAGCCTTTCTATTTTGTTGCCTTGACTGAAGCAATAGTCATCTTTTGGATGGCATTATTTGGATGGAAGAAGTTGGGATTTGGGAAGATGATTGTCCAGATCAGAAGCGCCCTGGATTCTGAAGGGGTGAAAAATGAAAAATACCTTTACATTGTACCAGCCTATGTCAGGCTGTTTCATATGCCCACCAATTCAAGTGGCTTGTAATTGATTTGTGTTGGTTCGAGACATAATGAGCTATTGAACGTGAATGTGCTTTGAGACACACTAATAATGCTTGTCCATAAGACAAAACTTCTTTGACATTGCAACATGGTAAAATATTGGTGAAAATCAAGAATATGTATCAGTAATTGTGGCACTCTGACAGATTTCAATCTGTGAAATTTTGAAGATTAGCTGAGAATAAAAAAAAGCAGATGATGGAATTTAAATTCCATTTCAATGACAAAGATTAAGCTGTGGAAGTAAGTTTTGCTCAGCTCCTTATCAGAAAACAGAATGGAAAGAAATGAAAGAAAGGTGCTGGTAAATGAAACAGTGACTGAAAATCCAAAAAATATGTGGAGGCTGGAATTTAAATAAAAACCTGACTTACTGGGTGCTTACAGTATTTTCTGCTTTCATAGTCATTAACATAGTTGGATTTACTAGCCATTATAATCTTTCAGATATGTTGTAGTGCTGCACATGGAGAGGGAAATTCCGGTGTTGTATGCTTAAATGCAATTCATTGTATACTTGTTTTTGGGAAAATAAATTGAAGTAAACAGCAAAGTCTATGGGGATGTAAAGGGCAAAATAGTAGAATTAGTTTGCTTGCATGTTTTTCTCTGGAGTACAAGTTAAGTAACCAACAGGTGTAGGAAAAAATGAGCTGTGTTAGTGTCAATGCAGGTATAATTATTGTGTGACTTGCTGCCCCAAACAATTTACATTATAAGTGCTCCAACACCTGTAGACTATAACTATCAAGATCGTGTATCTGTGATTAGTAATGTTGAGCACAGTGAGAATGAATGATCCCTTTTCTCCATTGCTGCACCAAAGATGTTGAGTGCACTGAACACTACATACAAACTTAATTATTTTATTTAGCGATACAAGGCAAAGGAGGCCCTTCTGGCCCTTTCAGCTGCACCGCCCCAGCAACCACCGACAACCCTGATTTAACCCTACCCTAATCATGGGACTATTTACATTGACCAAATAACCTTCCCGGTACCACTTTGAACTGTGGGAGAAAACTGGAGCGCCACACATTAAACAGGGAGGATGTATAGAGACTCCTTACAGAGGATGCTGGAATTGAACTCCAAACTTCGACGCCCTGAGCTGTAATAGCATTTGCTACCATGGCAGAGGAAATTATCGTGTTTTTGAAAGGGAGTTAATGTATATCGTCACTCGGTCCCCTCTTCCAGATCATTAATGTATATCGTTTAGACCTTTAGATATTTAGATGTTAAATGTGTAGATCTTTAGAAAATAGTTCTGCTATTTGAATTCGTTTGCTTTACTGATGAAGGAGCGTATAATTCCAAATTGTCCATGCTTAGAAGGTGTGTCAAGGTATAATTCATTAGGTTGTTCCTGATTTGATACACTATTTTCATCGGATTCAGTAACTTAGAAAGTGGGTTTATAGCTAGTGTTACGTACCCCGTAACTGGGTCACTTACCAGCAAAGATAGAGAGGTCCGTTGAAGTCTGATGGTACTATTTTTAGCAGTATTTATTGATAAAAATACACAAAAATAATATCAATGCAAACATACAGATAATATATGTCGTCAATACTAAATCTAAAAGCGCGGGTATAATAATAATCAATAAGAAATAGCTCTATCGTTGTCTAGGGGATAATGTATTGTCCAATGGAAATATAAAAGTCACTCAAGTTCATGCAGGCTGCAGCCTTTGGTTGGAGTCAAGAGAGAGATTTTTGAACTTGCCAGCGTGTCCTTTTTATGATGTCGATCCTTCAAAATTTCATTGGTGGTGGTTTCTTCTTAGCTAAACCGTCTTCTGTGGTAAGGCCCCCAATCCCGGGAAAAGGGAAAGGACGCACGCGAGCCTACCACCGGCTGTCGCTACCAAACGCTGTCACGGGACTTCCAGCGTCTCTCCTGGTGCATCTAAAGGGGTTGTTCCCCAGACCCTCTTTTATCCTTACTCACGGGGTCTCAGATGTCAGTCAGGTTGGGATAATGCACTCCCTCAACCAGCCCCCTCTGATCATTCCCTGAGGGCTTCCATGAATAGTACAGTACTCAATACACAATTCCGTCTCCAAGAGACAATGGCCGTTATCCGTGGCTTTGTATCGCGGAGGCCAGGACACATTCCAAATGTCTCTCTCTCATTTCCTGGGTCGCCTGACCTGAATTAATAGTGATCTTGCGATTCTCAAAAAGGAGGGGACTACTTTGTACCCTTCAGCCCCTCAGAGTTGGGGCACAGTCGTAACACCCCCTTTCTTCAACGCATTTTTACCATCGGTAAAAACGAAGTAATACAGAATCTTACAGGATTTTAGAATCTAACACAATAGAAAAGTTTTTTTTCCACTACAGAGTAATACAGTTGTACATTCAATTCAGCATCTAAACAGTTAACGATTACATTGTCACTTCCTTTAATATCCTAACATCTTGTACCTTACTAAAGTCTTGTAGCATCAGACTTCAATTTAATAACCACCTATTTTTATTTCTTTCCTTCAGCAAACAAAAACTAAAGAGTTGTGATCTTAGCTTACGTGTATACTACAAAAGTTCATGCAAATACGAATCTTTATGTTACTTTCAAACTTAACAGTCAGTCTTCTATGGGGGTTGTCTTTATTATTCACATGCTTTGGCGAAATCCCTTAAAACCGGCTTCTGCTATTTAAAAATGGCGTCCCATTAACCCTCGCCTCTTTTCCAGTTAATTCCCACGTGTTGAGCTGGTGCACCATGGCGAAATAGGCTTTCGCCCGCTCCTTTCATAGGAGTTATTTTATCAACAATGTGTTCCAAACTTAGACCATTTTCCGAATTTCCACACAATTCTTTAATTTTACGCAAGTTGCTAGTTTTCTCTTCAGGACCCTTCAGGCTATTAGTTCTCAATGCCAGCGATCCCTCTTTGTTCTAACAGCGTTTCAAATTCTGCGGTTTCACACCACACTCTGGAATAACAATAGTGTGTGGGGCCCCTTTACCTTCCAACTCAACCTGTAATTGATTCACAGGCACCGCAGTACCAAGCCATTGTCTCTGTAGCCTGGTTGCTGCTTCTGACATCAATCCAGACTTTAAATTTTCTTCATTCAATTTGGAAACTACACTTTTCCCTTTTCCTTCAATAATAATATTCACCTCACCACCTTTTATCTCCTCACTAACTTTTAACACACCTTCGAGCACAAACAACTGGGAACTCTCACTTCCCACTATTACCAAGGTTAACCCTTTCTTCACTGAACCAAGTCCATCTGACCCACAAGGACTGCATTCCTTTTCAACTGAATCAAATACCTCAGACTTTTTCTGAGCTCCATTACTAGGTTCAGTACCACGTGCATCCGCATCTTGGACACACTGAAACGGGACATTTGTCTCTTCCAGGCTTTCAATACCCATACCCCTTTCAAATTCCAAATTCCCTTGCTCCTCCCAGCTACTCTCTGGGCAACTCCCTTTTGGAGTAAACTCAACCTCAACCCCATGGGCTGAAACAACCTCATCTGCCAGCCCAGCAGACTTCTTCAAGGTAATGGCATCCTTTTCATCTAGGACTGCCCTCATTTCATTATTGGGAACACCTTTAGAATTTTCAACTTCTTCAAACAGTTCTGCCAAACCAGACAGATCATCCATGTCCAACTCTGGACCTTTTAACTGCTTTATCTGTTTCTCATCTTTATTTCGTGCCTTTATAACTTTTCTCCTCGCTAAGGAAAGGTCTACCTCCTCTCCCTTACTCTCTTTCACTTTACTACTCTTCGTTTTACCACCCTCTAAACCTTCGTGTTACAGGGTCGGTAAAAACGTCTCAGCCAAATTGATACTGGCTGGATTTAAACTGCTCTCGTTCTCAGCTGCCTTTCTCGACATGCTGCGAGTGATCGTGCATGCGGGATAGATCTTGGAATCTAGGGGCGGGACCTCCACCGGCTGTCTCGTCAGCTTCATTGCTGACCAAACCTTACTGCCGGCTAAATCATTACCCAGAAGGACGTCCGCGTCAGTTCTCGGGAATTCTGATCGCACCCCCATTTCAACTGGTCCAGATACCAGCTCACAATTCATAATGATCCTATGCAAGGGCACCGTTTCTGTCCCTTTTCCTATTCCTTTCAAAGCTACCATTCCCGTCTTGCGACCAAAATCCAGTACCTTACTGCTAATCAATGACAGTTCAGCTCCCGTGTCTCTCCAGATCCGCACAGGACCTGGTGGGTCTCCCTCTCTCACAGACACGGTTCCGTTTGACATACAAGTCTCAGTCCCTTCTCGTACTCTGTCTACCCCAGGCTCTCTTGTCGGTTTACTGATTACCACGGCACATCCTATAGGGACTGCTGCTTTCCCTTTTCCTGTCTCCTTCCTCGGAGCAAAGCACCTAGTTGCAATATGTCCCCCCTTTCCACAATTAAAACAGGTCAAGCCTGGAAATCTCTTGCTGTCTTGCCTCTCCTCCTCAATCTTACCACTAGCTCCAGGCGGGACCTCTGCCTCAGCCGGCGGGCTTTCTCAATTGTTCCCACGGTCTCTCTGGTAACTTTTATTCGAGGAAAACTTTGTCTTGTGGGTTAGGGCATATTCATCTGCGAACCTAGCAAATTTGGAGATGGACTTATTCGGCTTCTCATTCAAATACATCCGGATATCCTCCGAAACACAACCTTTAAATTCCTCAATCATAATTAACTCCCTAAGACGCCAAAAATCCTCTTCCACTGTTTCTGCTGTACACCAACGATCCAAGAGCACACCCTTCTCGTAGGCAAACTCGGTATACGTCTGATTCCACCCTTTCTTTAAATTTCTGAACTTTTGTCTATACGCTTCAGGTACCAATTCGTAGGTCTGGAGAATGGCCTCCTTTACTTTGTCATAATTCTCCACCTCTTCCTCCTCCATGGACAACGCCGCATATGCCCGTTGTGCCTTCCCTTTTAACACACTTTGTAACAACGCCACCCACTGCTCTCTGGGCCACTTCTGATTCACTGCCACCTTTTCAAAATGCAAGAAATAACTATCAACATCTGTCTCCTCGAACGGAGGTACTACCCTCAACTCCCGACTAACATTAAACTGCTCCTCTCGGTCTGACCCTTGAGCTCTTCGCTCTTGCCTTAACTTCTCCATATCCAAGTCATGTTGCCTCTGTTTCTCTGCCTCCCTCTCCTTCTCGGCTCTTTCCTTTTCTTTCTCAGCTGCTTCCAGCTGCTTTAGCTGGAGCTCATGCTCCTTTTGTTTCTCAGCTCTGTCCTGCTCTCTCTTCACCTCCAACTCCTTTAGCTAGAGCGCATGCTCCCGCTGCTTTTCGGCTCTTTGCTGCTCTTTTTCCTTTTCGGCCCTGTCTTTTTCTTTCTCAGCCCTTTCTTTCTCTTTCTCGGCTCTTTCCTTTTCCTTTTCAGCTGCTTCCAGCTGCTTTAAATTAATTTCATGTTCCAACCTTAATTTCTCCAACTCTGAGCCGTCCCACTAGCTGGTGCCTTTTCAGGAATATTTTCCAATACCTCAGCTGAAAACTCATCCTTCACAATATAATAATGAGTTATGGCCCTCCGCACCTCCCGCTTTTTCATTGACAACCTCACCTCTGCGAGGCTTAGTCTTTTCACAATATTTATTAATTCTGACTTTGTGGCCGCCTCTAGCGCCTCCAGAGTCGGGTTTTCTATAAATTCATCCACGTCCATCTTTGCTGGTTTCCCGTCTGGCTACCTGCGTAACCAGATCCAAGTTTGGACTTACAAGCCCGATTCACTGGCTCCCCAATTTGGTATCAAATCCCGAGACGAGAACCCCAAGTTGTTACGTACCCCGTAACTGGGTCATTTACCAGCAAAGATAGAGAGGTCCGTTGAAGTCTGATGGTACTATTTTTAACAGTATTTATTGATAAAAATACACAAAAATAATATCAATGCAAACATACAGATAATATTTGTCGTCAATACTAAATCTAAAAGCGCGGGTATAATAATAATCAATAAGAAATAGCTCTATCGTTGTCTAGGGGATAATGTATTGTCTGATGGAAATATAAAAGTCACTCAAGTTCATGCAGGCTGCAGCCTTTGGTTGGAGTCAAGAGAGAGATTTTTGAACTTGCCAGCGTATCCTTTTTATGATGTCGATCCTTCGAAATTTCGTTGGTGGTGGTTTCTTCTTAGCTAAACCGTCTTCCGTGGTAAGGCCCCCAATCCCGGAAAAGGGAAAGGACACACGCGAGCCTCCCACCAGCTGTCGCTACCAAACGCTGTCACGGGACTTCCAGCGTCTCTCCTGATGCGTCTAAAGGGGTTGTTCCCCAGACCCTCTTTTATCCTTACTCACGGGGTCTCAGATGTCAATCAGATTGGGATGATGCAATCCCTCACCCAGCCCCTCTGATCATTCCCTGAGGGCTTCAATGAATAGTACAGTACTCAATACACAATTCCGTCTCCAAGAGATAATGGCCGTTATCCATGGCTTTGTATCGCGGAGGCCAGGACACATTCCAAACGTCTCTCTCTCATTTCCTGGGTCGCCTGACCTGAATTAATAGCGATCTTGCGATTCTCAAAAAGGAGGGGGCTACTTTGTACCCTTCGGCCCCTCAGAGTTGGGGCACAGTCGTAACACTAGACAGAATGAGAGTGGACTTAGAAAGATGCATTGAGCAAATGCCTCAGTTTATTTTGATAACAGTGGTTGTTATTAGATAGATATTAAATAGTATGCCAATGCTTCATCAGATGTTGCAGGAATTTCCCAAGTATTGGGTGTAGTTCTGATGAACCCAAAGGAATGGCACTTGGTACCAGTGGTGCTACAGGAGTTGCCAGTCAGCATCAAACTCGATGTAGGACTGCATTAAGGACTCCAACTCCGGATTTTTCCCTTTGGGTTTAGTCCTGAACCCTTCCCTATCAGTGGGTACAGCTGAAAGACAGTGGAGCTTTGAGATCAGAATTTTTCTTCTCCTAGATGAGCCACCAGCCACAGCTGATGAGCCCTTTCTGCCCAAAACGACTGGTAACCTGCCTTTGTCCCTTCTCCTGTCAGTAGAAACTGTTGAACTGGCCTTAGTAGTTCAGTCACACGTGAAGACCAGGAACTGGACTTGGTTGCCTGAGGCTATTTGAGGTGCACGTCAGTAGGAGCATGGGTGTATTTACTTGGTAGTGGCAGCTTGTCCCCATTACCACCCCACCCCCCCATCTCTGACAACCATAATAAATAAATACATCAACAATGTGTGTGGGACAGAATCAAATGCTTTTTGGTGGTCAATATAACAACATGAAAATTTTCTGCTTTTGCACCAGGCTTAATTTAGAATTACAAAATCAACAACCAGTTCTTTACATCCTTTTATACCCTTACGAAATCCTTTCTACTCTTCTGTAAGTATATCTAAGTGAGTGGTGATTAGCTGCGGGATGTTACAGTTTTATATATAGTTTGTAAATGAGTACTAGGACGGTATTTTGATGGGTCAATTGTGAATTCTCCTTTAGTTGAGAGATATGTTTTACCTTCCGTTAAAAGTTAAGGTACCTTTTCAGGATTTTTAAATGTTGCTGTTGATGTGTAGGAACTGATGAGGCCAAGTAATTTTTTTTATACCAATAATTGTGAATATTCAGATCAGATGCCAGATGTCAGATTCAGTTTATTGTCATTTAGAAACCACAAATGCAATGCACTTAAAAAATGAGACAACGTTCCTCCAGAATGATATCACAAAAGCATATGACAAAACAGACTACACCAGAAAATCCACATAACGTTTGGCAATCCCCAATCCAGAGTCTGGAGAGGCTGCTGCGTATTAATATCGTGCTACCGTCTTAGCGCGTTCCCCGGAAAGGAGCTCCAAATCCACCAGACAAACAAGACCAAAAACTAAAACTACAAGACCTGCACAAAACCACATAGTTACAACAGTGCAAACAATAGCATAATTGATAAAAAAAAAACAGACTCTGGGCACAGTAAAAATAGTCCAAGATGTTAAAGGACTATAAGTTCGAAAGAAATCACCACACAGTTTCCACAAGTCCCCAGGGTCCCGACAGACTCGCCATCCCACGCCGGCGGCAGAAGGGAGTAACCCCGCTATGGACTTCCACGGCGCCGCCTGACTCAGCCTCACAGACACAGCGCACAACGAAAGCTCCGTCGAACCCAGCCTCGCAGACGCAGCACACACTGAAAGCGACCTGATCGCAGCAGACTCCGAGTCCGTCGAACCTCCGAGTCGACGACCATCCCCTCCGGCACAGCTTCACCAAGCATATTAAGACGGCCCCGCCAATGGCCATCAGCAACGCGACCCCGAGGACTGGGTGCCTGTTCTTCCCAGCAGAGTCCCGGACCTCACAGCAGCAGCAACGAAGAAGGTCTTCCTGGAGATTTCCAGATGTTCCTCCGTGCTCCCACGTCCATTTTCAATCGATTATGATTGTGCACGGTACCCCGCTTCACAAATAACAGATGATCAGCTCCGGAGTGGCCGCTGCAAGCTGCGTTGTGCCGCCATCTTGGAAATCAAAGTATCTCTGCTGGTACTTTTCCAGTTGTGGGTATTATTTTTATAACCGCATTAGCGTGTCCATTGTAACTTCAGGTGTTTGCATTTCTTCAATTGTGTGAGTACATTCTTTTTCCTCCCTCATCCAGCTTGCTTTTTGATTGTGTGTCACCTTGTTGACCAGATATTAGATCAAAAGTACATTACCTCTGTGCACGTTGGTAATTCTGTGCTAGGATTGGTGACATTTTGGCGCATCAATTTTCATTTCAATGTCCTGTGTTTTTCTTTGTATCAGAATCAATACTTCAGTTTTCTTTGTCTGGTGTATTTCATGTATCTATTTACTCTATGCACCAAGCTTTCGTTTTAGTGTATCTATAAATTCTACAATACTTTTGTTAGGATCAATCATACCTTGTAATGAGCCTGCATTTCCTTACTTTTTTTCTTAACTTCCTTACTTGGTTTATCCATTTTATACCCCATTAGAGTATATTTCTAATTACTGTTATTCTTTTTTTCTTTCTTTTTGTACTTACACAGCTTGCTATCTTTTACATGCTGATTGTCTGCCCTGTTGATGTGGTCTTTCATTGGTTCCATTATAGTTATTGGATTTATTGGGTATGCCTGCAAGAAAATAAATCTCAGGGTTGAATATGGTGACATATATGCACTTCGATGATTAATTTACTTTGGACTTTGAACTTGAAAGCTGCATTTAGCAGTGGAATGGCAACATATTGCAATCTTTCTGGTAGCTATTAAAAGAAGTTGATATTTTAATTTTCTAAATTCTTCTGTGCCACCTTGGTAGGCTATCCCTACTTTAATGTATTGCAAGATTACACTAAATTTGCACTGTTTCTCATGGGACACACACACAAATGAAATGCTGGGGGAGCAGTGAGGGAGGATCTTTGAATTCTTCTGACTTCTATTTTGTGCCTGTCCCTTGAATCAAGGCTGCATATAAGTGCGGCTTCAAAAAAAAACCCTGCTGAAGCTGGAATCAAAGCAAATCCAGGGCATAACTCTCCATAAATCTAAAATAACAGTAGATAATTAAAATTGTTTGAGACAGACTATTTCTCACAGAACTGGGAGATGCTAACTATCTACAGTTTAGAAGGTGTAATTAAAGGCTAAACAAAGAAGATCTATCTAGAGAAGCAAATAGAGGGAGGTGATTGAAGAGAGAGGAAGGAATATATTTAAAAAAAATAATGCAGGAGAGATATGGAACACCACAAAAAGGCAGAAGTCATTAGTGTGATTAAGTTCCACATTCTGGAGGTACAGTCTCCTAAGGCAGTGATAGGTTGCATCCTCTGCTTCACTTTCCAATGGGCACACAGGACCTGGTGACATTGATGAGGGTCAGTAACTATTTACTTACATTGTTTGATTGAACAGCATGATGGGTCCAATATCCTTGCAGGCAGGTTTGCCAGAGCTGTTGGAGAGGTTTAGCAAGGGGATGGGATCCAGAATGATAAATCTGAGGGTGGGCATTTGGTTTAAAGGCAGAGGTAAATTGTTGGGATCCTATGTGGAAGGATAGACAGTAGAAAGAGCATAACTGCAGTCTGTTGGATGGATTGAAATGTGTCTATTTTTATGCGAGGTGCATGAGGAACAAGAGGGGTGGACTTAGGGCATAGGTCAGTACATGGAGCAATGATATTGTAGCCATTATAGAGACATGGCTGTCAAAAGGGGAAGAATGGCTGCTGGCTGTTTGGGGTTTCTTTGTTTAAAAAGAGACAGAGAAGGAGATGAAAGAGGTGTGGAGTGGCACTGGAATAATATCACAGCTGCAGAAAGGAGGAATTCTTTACTGGTTTAGTGTGGATGTAAGAAAGAAACAGAAAGGGAGCAATCACTCTATTGGAAAAATTCTACAGACAGCCCTCCAACACCTCCATAAAAACAGAGGCACTGAGGTGCAGATCGAGAGGTAGATTTTGGAAAGATCACAAATAATAGTTATTGTCACAGGTAACTTCAAATTCCCTAATATTGGTTAGCGCCTCTTCAGTGCAAAATGTTGAGATGGGGTGGTATTTGTGAGATGTGTCCAGGAAGGATTCCTGACCCTGTAGATAGACAGGTTGACTAGAGGAGAGGCCATGCTAGATCTGGTACTGGGCAATGAACCTGGTCAGTGACAGATATCTCGGTGTGTGATCATTTTAGAGAGTGACTACAGCTCCCTGACCTTCACCATAACTTTGATAGAGATAGGAGCAGACTGTATTGGGAAGTATTTAATTGGGGGAGGGCAAATTATGATGCTGTTAGGCAGGAACTAGGGAGTGTAAAGTGGAAATTGATGTACTCAGGGAAATGTACAACAGATAGTGGAGATTGTTCTGGGAGCAATTGCATATGATTCCGGACAGCTTTGTTTCATTCAGACAGGGAAAGGACGTTGGTTGGCAGGAGATGTAAATCATCTAGCCAAGAGGAAGAAAGAAGTATAATTAAGGTTTAGGATTCAAGTATCAGTTAGGGCTCTTGATTTACAATGTAGTCAGAAAGGAGCTTAAAAATGTACTTAGAAAACCTAGAAGGAGACATGAGAAGGCCTTGGCAAGTAGGATTCAGGAGATCCGCAAGGCATTCTACGTGTATGTGTAAAACACAGGGAATACTAGATTGAAGGTAGAACTGATCAGGGATAAAAGAGGAGACACGCATCTGGAGTTGGAGGAGGTAGGGGAGGACCTTAATGAATACTTTGCTTCAGTCTTTACCAGTGTGAGGGACCTTGACATTTGTGAGGACAGTGATAGGCTGGAATATTTCAACATTAAGAAAGAGGAAGTGCTGAAAAACATCAGGACTGATAAGTCAATGGGGCCAAACAATATGTGCACTAGGTTATGGTGGGCAGTGAGGAAAATATTGCTGCACCTTTGATAAACTTTGTGTTCTCACAACTCAGGACTAGTGCCAGAATGAATGTTACTCCCTCTTTCAAGAAAGCTGATATTGATAACCCTGGGAATTAGAGACCAGTGAATCTTACATTAGTGATGTGAAAACGTTTGGAGAGGATTCTTAGAGACAAGATATATGAGCATTCGGAGGAGCATAATCTGTTTAGACAATAAGGCCATAAGACATATGAGCAAAGTTAGGCAATTTAGCCAATCGAGTCTGCTCTGCCATTTTGTCATGGCTGATCCTTGCTTCCTCTCAGTCCCAATCTCCTGCCTTCTTCCCATATTCTTCCATGCCTTGATCAATCAAGAATATATCTACCCCTGCCTTAACTATGCTTAAAGACTTGGCCTCCACAGATACACCACTCTCTGGCTCATCTCCTTTATAAAAGGACTCCTCTCTATTCTGAGGCTGTGTCCTCTGATCTTAGACTCTCCCACTGCATCCTCTCCACATCCACTCTTATCAACTCCATTCACCATTTGATAGGTTTCAATGAGGTTTCATTCTTCTGAAATCCAGTGAATACAGACCCAGAGCCATCAAATGCTCTTCATTTGACAGGCCAATTCATCCTGGAATCATTTTTGTGAGCCTCCTTTGAACCCTCTCCAGTTTCAGCACATCCTTTCTAAGATAAGGGACCCAAACTGTTTACAATACTCGAAGGGAGGCCTCACCAGTGCTTTATAAAGTCTCAACAGTACATCCTTGCTTTTATATTCTAGTCCTCTTGAAATGAATGCTAACATCACGTTTGCTTTCCTCACCACAGGCTCAACCTGCAAACTAACCTTGAGGGAATCCTGCACAAGGACTCCCAAGTTCCTTTGTGCCTCAGTTTTTTGTATTTTCTCTGCATTTAGAAAATAGTCAACCTTTTCAATTCTTCTACCAAGGTGCATGACTATACACTTCTGGGTGCTGCATTCAATCTGCCACTCCTTTTCCCATTCTCCTCATCTGTGTTAAGTCTTCCTTTGGTCTCTCTACATCTTCAAAACTACTTGCCCCTCCACCTATTTTCATATCCTCTACAAGACCGGAGGGGATGGGATGAAGCTAAGAGCTGGAAAGGTGATTGGCGAAAGTGATACAGAGCTGGAGAAGGGAAAGGATCATGGGACGGGAGGCCTTGGGAGAAAGAAAGGGGGAGGGGGGAAGCACCAGAGGGAGATGGAGAACAGGCAGAGAGAGAAAAAAAACAAACAACTAAATATGTCAGGAATGGGGTAAGAAGGGGAAGAGGGACATTAACAGAAGTTAGAGAAGTCAATGTTCATGCCATCAGGTTGGAGGCTACCCAGCCGGTATATAAGGTGTTGTTCCTCCAACCTGAGTTTGCATTCATTTTGACAGTAGAGGAGGCCATGGATAGACATATCAGAATGGGAATGGGACGTGGAATTAAAATGTGTGGCCACTGGGAGATCCTGCTTTCTCTGGCAGACCGAGCGTAGGTGTTCTGCGAAACGGTCTCCCAGTCTGCGTCGGGTCTCACCAATATATAAAAGGCCACACTAGGAGCACCAGACGCAGTATACAACACCAGCTGACTCACAGGTGAAGTGTCGCCTCACCTGGAAGGACTGTCTGGGGCCCTGAATGGTGGTGAGGGAGGAAGTGTAAGGGCAGGTGTAGCACTTGTTCCGTTTACAAGGATAGGTGCCAGGAGGGAGATCGGTGGGAGGGGATGGGGGGGAACGAGTGGACAAGGGAGTCGCGTAGGGAGAAATCCCTGTGGAAAGCAGAAAGTGGGGGGTTGGGAAAGATGTGCTTGGTAGTGGGATCCCGTTGGAGGTGGCAGAAGTTACGGAGAATTATCCGTTGGACCTAGAGGCTGGTGGGGTGGTAGGTGAGGACAAGGGGAACCCTATCCCGAGTGGGGTGGTGGGCAGAAGGGGTGAGGGCAGATGTGCAGAAAATGGGAGAGATGCATTTGAGAGCAGAGTTGATGGTGGAAGAAGGGAAGCCCCTTTGTTTAAAAAAGGAAGACATCTCCTTCGACCTGGAAAGAAAAGCCTCATCCTGAGAGCAGATGCAGCGGAGATGGAGGAATTGTGAGAAGGGGATAGCATTTTTGCAAGAGACCGGGTGGGAAGAGGAATAGTCCAGGTAGTTGTGAGAGTCTGTAGGCTTATAGTAGATGTCAGTAGATAAGCCGTCTCCAGAGATGGAGACAGAAAGATCAAGAAAGGGGAGGGAGGTGTTGGAAATGGACCAGGTAAATTTGAGGGCAGGGTGAAAGTTGGAGGCAAAGTTAATGAAGTCAATGAGCTCAGCATGCGTGCAGGAGGCAGCGCCAATGCAGTCGTCGATGTAGCGAAGGAAAAGAGGGGGAAGAATACCCGTATAGACTTGGAACATGGACTGTTCCACAAAGCCAACAAAAAGGCAGGCATAAGTGGGACCCATACGGGTGCCCATGGCTACACCCTTGGTTTGGAGGATGTGGGAGGAGCCAAAGGAGAAATTATTGAGAGTAAGAACTAATTCTGCTAGATGCTGCCTGGCCTGATGTGTTACACCAGCATTTTGTGTGTGTTTTAATTTCCAGCATCTGCAGATTTCCTCATGTTTGCTCACAAAAAAAAATGTTTTTTTTTACATAATCACAATCTCACACGGAACCCCCAGCAACCTCTTGCAAAACCCCAGTGAAAAAACCCTGTTCTACATTACCCACAACACCACCAATCTTTGAGTTATCTGCAAGCTTCTCAAAGCTCTTCGCTTCTTTTTGGATTCCAGACCTAACCAATTCCCTTCTACGACCACTCTCCTCTATCTAGCGGAATTAGTTCTTACTCTCAATAATTCTTATTCTCACCAACATTTTGTGTGTGATTTTTTTTGTACTTGGCACAATGCATTGCATGATGCTAGTGCTCACAGTGGTGGACAGTGACCAGGCAGCCCCATTGGCAATCTTGTAGAAGGTCTCTCAGCCCAGCATGGTAGTGCACAATCAGGCCATGTTTGTGTTGCCCTTCAGGCATTTCTTTAGCTTTTTTACATTTTCGCCTTAGTAATTTGTTTGTAATTATTTTCTAGTTGTTGAAAGTAAATTCATTATCTGTGTTGTATCGCGGCATGTGATGACGTCATACCCGGTTTTGCCGCGTCTTGTGGGTAAATAGTGGTTTGGAGAAACAGGAAGGCGGGGGCTTGTGTGTGCAGGATCAGCGCGAGAAAAGTTTCATTCTACGCACTAAGAAACATCATAGAAACAACGCCGTAAGTTCATATGACAATTGATATGTTGAAGTAAAAATGTTAACGCTGATTCTGTTAAAAGCATTGACGGTTGAAAAAGTTTATTTTCTTGTGCTATAGAAAGCGTTGCTGGATCGTTTGTGTTGAAGTGTATTTAAAGTTGTTCATGCCATAGGTAGATTCTGCCTGTATGTTGTACTTTAATGTAATATAGTTTGTTGTAGTTTTACTTTTACAAGTATTTATAATGTAAATGTGATGCCAAGAAGGAAACAAATACTGTATATATTTTGTATTGTTTTTATCAACAGTTTTCACCATATGTTAAGGTGGAAGAATGAACAGTAAACTGTTAATTGTACTGCAATCCTGCCTCATTGACTATGGTTTAACTTGGTGTTTAGTTCAGAGTTTCTGCACGAGAACACTATAATGTTTATTTGGTTGAGTCCATTCTCAGTTTTTGACATGAGATAGGGGATAATTGTTGAGTGCTGTATTGTACAGAGGGGAGGGTGGCAGGCTGATGAGGAGTGTGAGAATGCTTTCTGAGCCTTGAATGGACTCTCCAAACTTGGTCCTGATGTCAGTCTCTCCCTCCTGAATTACCTCCTGCCAACTTTTCCTTTTATTAACTTCAGTGTTTTACAGACATGTCTGACAGTCCATTGTGGTGGTTTTTGAAGAGGAGGTGTGAGATGAAAGAGAAGGATTCTAGGGCTAGGCCTATGAACAATTCTGATAGGGTTAATGATGAAGAAATATAATCTTCTGAGTTATTTCACTGCATTAGTGCAACAAAGGACACAAAAACTCTATCTTTACAATGAAAGCTACTTATCAACGGGTTCTACATGGACTGGTCCTCCATGTTGTCCTAGTCCATTGGGCCTATACTGTGGCAAACAACTTACCGATCTAGCAATAACTCCAGCAAAATTGAAAAGACTCCTAACTATAAATCACAGCCATATGACATGTAAAAGTGCTGATTATTTTAAATGGCTATTGGAATCTCAAAATAAACAGATTAAGGCTCTTGTTAACATAGTTACTGTCGATAGAAGGACCCCAGAAACAAGTTATTTAGCAGCAGAACTTATTACATGGAAAAGGAAAAGTCACAAAGATGGTAATAACCTAATAATGCTAGCATGTAAAATTATAGTTGGTAAAATGCTAGGACAAGATAAAGTACAAAATATTTAAAAGATTTCACTGTCAAACAGTACAATAAATTGATATATTAATTACATGTCACATGATGGTTTTGTGTGATTAGTTTCTCTATCCAGGTTGATTAGTCAACAGATTTCACCAAAGAAGTGTCATGTTGTAGCATTTGTAAGATTTGTAAATGATGGTGAAATTGAAGAAAGCTTTTTCTGTGCAAAGAGCTGCCCGAAACAAGCAAAGGCCAAGATATATTTAATGTTTTGTCTTCATATCTGGAAACAAAAGTTCTGTCTCAGAGAAACTGTGTTGGCATCTGTACTGATGGTGCCCCATCAAAGACTGGCTCCATGGGAGGTTTTGTTTCTCATGTTTTAAAAAAAAAGAAAATCCTGACATTGTCACAACACATAGCTTTCTTCACAAAGAGGCGCTGATGTCAAAAACTCTTGGAGATGAAATGATAAAAGTTCTGGATGATGCTACAAAAATGGTTAACTTTATTAAACAAAGACCAGTTCACTTGAGAATTTAAAAAAACTGTGTAAGAGCATGGGCAAAGAGCACACCAATCTCCTGCTATATACAGAAATCTGGAGGCTTAGCAGAGGAAGAGTTCTCAACAGGGTGATTGAGTTGAAAAGTGGATTGCAGGAGTACTTCCAAGATATTGCTGAGTGCTTTGAAGATGAAGAATGGTTGCAGAAACTAGTCTACTTAACAGACATTTTTCATCATATGAACCAGTTAAACAAGTCTCTGCAAGGCCCTGGAGAAAATGTTTTGACTTTAAGTAACAAGATTCTTGGAATATAAAGGAAACTGAATCTTTGGAAGAATCATGCTGCAAAAGGAAATCTTGAAATGTTTCCACTGCTGCTTGGGCTTGAGGTTGAGGAAGGGTATCAGAAAGTCACAAGCCTTATTGAAACCCACCTGGAAAAACTGAAGAACAAAATTGAACAGGATTGTTTCCTCCCTTTCAACACTCGTGTATGACTGGGTGAGGGACCCCTTCAATGAATCCTCTGCTCAGCCTGAGAACTTGAATTTGAGAGAAGAGGAAGGACGTTGTGAGCTGCAGTCTGATCATGCACTCAAGATGAGATTTACTGACCTGCCCCTGGAGAAGTCCAGGATTGAAAGAAGAGTATCCGGCCATTCATAGGGAAGCAATGAATATTTTGCTTCAGTTTTCAACTTCTTACATGGGTGAGCAAGCTTTTTCTTGTTTAACAAGCATCAAGAGCAGGGATACAAATCATCTCATTTCAGTTGAAGGTGAAATCTGTGTGTGCTTATCTCAAGTTCGACACAGAATTGTGTATTTGTGCAGCAAAAAACTAGCACAGGCCTATATTTGACCCTGATTATGCCACTCAGTAAGAAAATGTTTTTCAAAGTCTTGTATAAAATTGTGTCTTAACCTACATTTTTATTCATATTGCTTTGGCTTCAGGTTTTTAGTATCTTTACAGTTCAACATTGTCAATAAATGTTCATGTTGTTAATAGTATTAATTAAAATCAATTTACAACCTTTATTTAAATTAAATCTACTGAGCCTACCTTTAGGAAAATTAAATCCCATTTTGGCTTAACCCAGTTATTTAAGAGAAATGTTTGTCTTATGAGTTTTTAAAATTTATGAAAGAGAAAGAAATAAATTATAGAAAGGTAAGCTAAGTTTACTTATCTGTTTTTTTCCAAGAAAGGTTGGCTGAAAATTCATTCTCTACTCAAAAGAGCATTGACAATTATTTTTGGATTAATATATCTAAAACTTCTGATCATGCTAATGTACTGTGAGCCTTAGATATAATAGAGCTTTAGAGAGGGTGCAGAGGAGGCTTGCCAGCTTGATGCGTGGATTAGAAAAAATGACTTTTTTTAAGGAAAGATTGAGCTAGATCTTTTCTCTTTAGAGAGAATGGGAGGCACCTTGATAGCAGTGTACAAGATGATAAGAGGTATAGACCAAGAAGACAGTCCATGATTTTTTCCCAAGGCAGAAATTGCTAATGCAAGAGGGCATAATTTTAAGTGTTGAAGGAAAGTATAGGTGGAGGGGGTGATGTAAGAGGCAGGGTTTTATGCAGAATGATAGGATCATTGAACACACTTCTGGGTGTGATAGTCAAAAGCAGATACATAAAGGAGATTTTAAAAAAAGACACATGGATGAAAGAAAACTGGAGGGGTATGTAGAAGGGAAGGATTAGAGGATTAGATTGATCTCGGAGTAGGTTAACAGTTTGGTACAACATTGTGGGCCAAAGGGCCTGTACTGTACTGTTCTAGGTTTGACCACATTGTTGCTTAGATAATAAATATTGGTCTTGTCAATAATATCCACAACCTATTACTGAATAAATGCAAAAGATACTTCATTCAATATAAAATGCTATGTTTACCTCTTTCCCATCCACTGATAACTTCACTTCAGGCATTTGGGATCACTCTAGTTTGAGAGTTCCATATTGATGTGGTAATCTCTGATGGTGACTTTAAGGAATTTTCTTTCTTTCTTAATTGAGGTGAATGGCATTTGCTCAGACTGTTAGTGAATTTTACATTGACTTATTAGCTACTGATGAGCTAGCTGTTTCCAAACTGAAGAAAATGACAGAAAAGATCAACGTGTCTCAGTTTGACAGATGACTGCCTCTGGCAAGTATCCATTCTTGTTGCTGGGTAATGGAGAACTGCAGCACGACATTGCCCTGGATAATATTAATAGCATTTCTCTGGCTACAAGCCAAATCCTTCTTCAGACTTGTCATTTTCTCTCTGACAAGACCATCCTGTGCACTTTTCTTGTTTGTTTCCAGGGTGATTGCGGGATTGGAATGAGCACACATGCTCCACTGTCATTTATTTATTGATAATACTGTCTTGTTGCACTATATACTTAAAACTCATTTTAGAATAAGACTAATCCAAAGCAGTAGAGATTGAACAGCTGAAATTTTGGTTTTAAGTTCCTGGCCGTGCACTTTCTGACATTTTTTTCTAGATGTGATAAGAAATTACAGTTGTTTAAATCCATTTCTTTCACTGAAGTATCACAGTATGTTACATTTAATTTGAGTTTATCTGTGTTTTACATGAGCTGAGAAGCCCAACAATTGTATCTTTTGTTTGCCAGTGATATGATAATCCGTACGTAATATTTTTTGTCAAATAAAAATTGGTATTAAGCAACAGAGAGGGATACAAGTGTGATCAATAAAAACTTAGTCAAAAGTTTTGAGGATTTTCTGTAAAGGAAGGAAGTGACAAGCAGGTGGAGAAGGATTTAATTGATTGACCTTCTCAGCTGAAGTTACAAAGTAAATGTGGAGTCCTTGTAAAATCAGGTTTTCTCAAGATAAGACTATAAGATATAGGAGCTAAAGGAGGCCATTCAGCCCATCGAGTCTGCTCCACCATTCAATCATGGGCTGATCCAATTCTTCCAGTCATCCCCACTCCCCTGCCTTCTCCCCATACCTTTTGATGCCCTGGCTAATCAAGAACCTATCTATCTCTGCCTTAAATACACCAAATGGCCTCCACAGCTGCTTGTGGCAACAAATTCCACAGATTTACCACCCTCTGACTAAAGTAATTTCTCTGCATCTCTGTTCTAAATGGACGTCCTTCAATCCTGAAGTCGTGCCCTCTTGTCGTAGACCCCCCCTGCCATGGGAAACAACTTTGCAATATCTAATCTGTTTAGGCCTTTTAACATTCGGAATGATCCTATGAGATCCTCCCTCATTCTCCTGAACTCCAAGGAATACAGTCCAAGAGCTGCCAGCTGTTCCTCATACGGTAATCCTTTCATCCCTGGAATCATTCTCATGAATCTTCTCTGAACTCTCTCCAATGTCAGTATATCCTTTCTAAAATAGGGAGCCCAAAACTGCACACAATATTCCAAGTTCTTAGAATTTGTGGAGCATGGGATTCCTGAATTATTGAAGGAATGGAAGAGATTACAAAACTAGAGACATTAAAGTGATGTAGATTAGTGGGCAGAGGAGTGATAAGGGAACAGCAAGGTAGGACATGAGTAGAGCATTTTTTGATAACCTCAGATGACCTCATTTGTGAAAGTCAGGAAATGGATGACTAGACTGGATTAGGTGAAATATACAAGAGTTCATAGAATAGTGGGTTGTTTGTGGGTTTCAGCATCAGATGAAGCAGGAGTGGGGCTGAATAGATGAAGAAAGTGGAATTAGATGATGTAGATGTATGGATGGAAATTTGACTCTGGGCCAAAAATAATAACAAGGTTGAATATTGTCTAGTTTAATTTCAGAATTTACCAGTGGAGTGGTCTTGGTAGTATTTAGTTGGGAGAAACTTCTTCCCATTTTGTTATTTGATGTCAGACCTGCAGCATTGTAATATAAAGGCACTGCTGGAATTGAAATCAGTGGTGATATGTAGGGTAGTGTCAATTTATTTTTAAAAACAGGTATTATGCTTTAGGATGATTTTGCCCAGGGGTAGAATGCAGATGTGAAATAGGAGAGGTCAAAAGGTAAATCCTTTGGGAATTCAGAAGAGCAAAGCTGAGGGAAAACTTGATGGGAATTCTACCTTGTTGTTCATCTGGTTGGATAATTCTTCTGTATTCTATATTACTAAGGAATATACAAGGGGGAAATTAGAAAATAGATTATATAACAGTTTAGCTTTGATGGAGAAAGAGGGGCAGCTAAAGTGGCTCAGTTAATCAGAAGGCAGCAAGGTTGTATATGATAAACAGCAGAAATAATATTCAGATTACTAGCTTCCTGGATCTCTTAGCAAAGTGGTTAATTGTGAGATAGCTTATCCTGGCAGACTCTATTCAGCAACGTGATCGGCTGGTTGCTTAATCAGGAGGCAAGCTGTGCCACTGGTAATCAAAGTCACCTTCATTTCCTTGACACTAGTTGTTTGCAATTGACCAAGGATGATTGATCAGCAGGCTCCAGGCATGGTGCAGCAGAGGTTATTTGACAAATCTTTAGACTTCCTACAATATGCTAAGCAGTGTATCTTGCATCAGAGAGTTATTCTGTGCACTGCATAGGATTATCAAGGATAAAAGCATGCATTTTAAAGAGGCTGGTAGTCCAAATCAGATGAGGACGTTCGGGTGACAAGAAAGTGGCAAAACAAGGAGGGTCATCACAACATTGCATTCAGGGTCCCATCTAAATTTTCAAGCCTGGATCCTTCAGCCTAAGGCATGTTGTTTTTATTAGTTTTTATTAGTGATTATTTTGTCAGTTTCAGGTATACAAAGATTTTGGCAATCCGCCTGCTAATCACCTCCAAGTAAGGAACCTGATCCTAATCCTTTAAATTTTAGAAGGATTGTAATAGGCAATATCTTGCTCAAGTTCTGGTTTTCTGTATTTATTTACATGATGTCGTTATTATTCAGAAGGACGTTCATGTTGCCCAGCTCTCATTGCCTTAAGGTGATATTGAGCTACTGTCATGAAGGTTGTTTCAAGGTCAATAAATCCAATGGTTTATTATCAATATCTGTCAGTTTTTATTTAATTATTATATTTTTAGGTTTTCAGTTTGGGTTAATTTTCTTTGAAAAATTACTCAACTTGGTTGCTTAACAATCATTCTAAAGTTAAAGTTAAAGTCTGTCCCGAGCCTTTAGGCTCATCAGGTCGGTACTTATGCTGGTTTTTGTGGTGTGAAGCGACTGAGAGTACGAGACTCCCCCTCCCCACCCCACCCCCGGATAGGACGCCAGTCTATCACGAGGTTAACCCCCAGCAGTTTGCCGGTACTTATGCTGGTTTCTGTGGTGTGAAGCGACTGAGAGTACGAGACTCCCCCTCCCCACCCCTCCCCCCCCCGGATAGGATGCCAGTCTATCACGAGGTTAACCCCCAGCAGTTTGCTGGTACCCATTTTCAGCTGGGTGGACTGGAGCAATGTGTGGTTAAGTGCCTTACTCAAGGACACAACATGCTGCCTCGGCTAGGGCTCGAACTCACGACCTTCATATCGCTAGTCGAATGCCTTTAACACTTGGTCACGTGCCCACACCACTTAATTATATAACAACTTTAATTTATATTATGATGGATATTCGCTTCCTTGTCAAGGGGTCTCATGATTTGTGAAGCTCATTTTCTAAACACAGCAGCTTCCACTTATATGATCAAACAGATGTAAATAAACTTCCAACTGTATGCTTTGCTTACCTTCAGGTCATTAATGGAAGCTAGTCTTCAGTTCTTAAGATGTAAATGGCAAACAGCAATCAGCTTGTAGTTAAAACAAAGTCTTGTCTTTTGGGCAGCTTTGCAACCAAGGTCTTTATAGAGCCTCACACTTGCATGCTCATAGCATCTTGTCTAATTGCTGCTTGTGTGGTGCGCTATAAAACAATTGGATTGTTTAATTTGGCTTGTTTCAAAACAGGCTGATTAATTTGCTTAGTTCAAAGAAGCTTGCAGTCAAGATGGATAATATAATTTAGCATATCAAATAACTGATGTTTATAGTTGGGAGTTTTACGTACTGAAGGAAGTTAGCTTTACAGAATTGATTGTAGGTAGCCAGGGTCTGTGTCTCCGAAAAACTTTTAGGTCGTTTGTATAAAAGGTGTATCTGAGGAAATATTGTATGTGTGTGAAGTTACCCAAGTGGCAAAGAAATGGTATAAATGTAGACAGAAGTTCAGGCTTATTATGAATAGGGTAAGGAACATCTAGAAGCATGAAAGAAACACAGGGTGAACTAGAATTCGTTTCTCTGGTTTCAATTTCTGTAACAAATGATTCAATTATTTGCATCATTGATATGTTTTTTTAGTTTATAGGAATTGTACCTGTGTTTTAGAAACAATTCGTAGTGTGGAAATGTTCAAGATAAAAATCCTCTTTGAGCTTTAAATGTGTTTTAAAAATATTGTTTGGATTTAAACATGTATCATTCAAAATAAATGAACTGTGTTTGAAACTGCTTTGTTAGCTGGAAGTATCTTCTCCTCAGTAGGAAAAGGGGACATGCTCTTCAAATAGTGGGTTTTGGCAGCTAAACTCATTGTAGAGAATAAACAGGGAAGTAAACTAGTTTTCAAAGATTGAGTGATTACAATATAATCTCCCTTTAGTACTCATGGATTTTTATATCTGAAAGGGTTCAAGGTATTTGTTTGAGTTTAGAACTTCATAGTCAGCAAACCCAATACCATCACAATACATAGAAAATAAGTGCCATGATGCCTTACTGGAGAATGAGCAGGAAAAATGTGCTGAGCCACGTGAAGAGATATTATGACAGGTGACTAAAAGCTTCATCAAATGTTGTCAAAAGCATTGAGACATAGTATGATTATATCCAGTGGTAAAGTTTATTTGAAAACTGGTATACTTAAACTTGTTGAGACTTTAAACCATTGGTACAAACTGAATATCTGTAATAGTTTAATACTTTTGAGAAGCAATCACAATATATGATTTTTCTAATCAATAGAATCAAAATATGCCCATGTGACTGCAATGATGGAGAGAGGCTAAATGCAGTTGTAGAAAATGTGCCAAGAATTTCAGCTGCAGATGATCAGAGGTGGTAATGTTTTTAGCTGACTTGATGAAAGTAGAGTTAGTCATTTTTCTTAATAATCACACTTATATGAGTGTAAATCACCATTTTATTTTATAATTGTTCTTGAAACTAAAATTTAATTCTGGTCATTAAAAACTATTAGTATATTATCCTTGAGTCAAATTTTAGTCTGTGTACCCAATCAACTTTAATGGACCATAAGTCATAGGAGCAAAATTAGGCCATTCAGCCCATTGTGTCTATGCTGCCATTTCATCATGGCTGATCCATTTCCCTCTTATCCCCATTCTCCTGCTTTCTCCCTGTGACCTTTCATGCCTTGACTATCCAAGATCTTATCAACCTCTGCCATAAATATGCCCAATGATCTGGCCTCCATAGCCACCTGTGATACCAACTTCCACAGATTCACCACACTCTGCTAAAGAAATCCCTCCTCATCTCTGTTCTAAATGGATGTCCTTCTATTCTGAGGCTGTGCCCTCTGGTACTAGACTCCACCATAGGAAACATCCTTTCCACAACCATTCTAACTAGGCTTTCAACATTTGATAGGTTTCAATAAGATTTCTCCCCCCTCCCCCACCATTTGTCTAAATTCCAGTGAGTATAGGCCCAGAGCCATCATTCCTCATACAATTAGACTTTCATCCCTGGAATCATTCTCGTGAGCCTTCTCTGAACCTGCTCCAACGTCACCACATCCTTTCTTAAATAAGAGGCCCAAAATTGCTCATAATACTCCAAGAAAAGCCTCAACAGTGTCCAATAATGCCTCAGCATTACATCCTTGCCTTTATGTTCTAGTCCTCTTGAAATGAATGCTAACATTGCTTTTGCCTTCCTCACCACTGACACAACCTGCAAAATGAACCTTTCTGGAACCCTTCACGAGGACTTCCAAGTCCCTTTGTACCTTGGATTTTTGATTTTTCTCCTCATTTGGAAAATGCTCTATGCTTTTATTCCATCTACTAAAGTGCATAACCATACAGTTTCTGAAATTGTATTCCATTTTCCACTTCTTTGTCCATTCTCCTAAACTGTCTAAGTCCTTCTGCAGCCTCCCTATTTCTTCAAGACTACCTGCCCTTCCACCTATCTTCGTATCGACCTCAAACTTGGCCAGAAAGCCATAAATTTCATCAACCAAATCACTGATATACAATGTAAAAAGAAGCGGTCCAACACAATCCTCTGTAGAACACCACTCATCTCAGCAGCCAATCAGAAAAGACTTCCTTTATTCCCACTCTTTGCCTCCTGCCAATCATCCAACGCAGTATCCATGTTAGTATCTTTCCTGTAATGCTATCAGCTCTTAACTTGTTAAGCAGCTTCATATGTGGCACCTCGTCAAAGGTCTTCTGAAAATCCAAGTACACTGATTCTACTTTACTCCAACAGAAAAGAGAGCAAATTTTTCACTATTTCTTGAGTACCCATCTAGCATGATAATCTTGACATGCTTCAAACATGCATTTATCTTAATAATGAAGAACTCTGTATGAAAAAAATGTGCATTCTACCAAGCATTTAATATATCATAAGCACAAGAGATTCTGCAGATGCTGGAAATCTTGAGCAATGGCCATAAAATGCTGGAGGAACTCAGCAAATCAGGCAGCACATCAAAGGAGGGGTATAAGCAGTTGATGTTTCAGGCTGAGACTCTTCACTCAGACTAGAAAGGAAGGAAGCTGAAGCCAGAAAGTGAAGGTGGGATGGAGGTGGGCAGAGGGAGAGGAGTACAAGCTGGAAAGAGATAGGTGAGACCAGATAAAATATCAGACACTTCGCCAGGGCAAAGGGCTCAAACATCCACTCCATTTTCCTTGTTTTAAATATGGAATAAGTAAACCATGAGCAATTTTCTCCAGCTACAGCTGTGAATATTCTCAGCAGAGAAGTCTGCAGGAATTTTAATTACTGTTGTGTATTGTTTCATTTCTCATAAATTGTTATCTAATGGAAAAATGGGGTAACTAGAAGTTTACACCTTGTGTGTTCTCATGAATTTTCTCATGGGGACTCTGGGCACTGTAAGAAGCACTGCAAATGGCAGCTAGTAACCAAATTCCTGTTTATATTTTTGCTATTGTTCTAAGTTACCCTAACACAATTAAAAATTACTGGAACCACCATTTTGACTAATATATATTTGTCACTGCTTGCCACCTTTCTGTATGGCTGTAATTCTCTTTTGTACTGAGGTACAAGAATTGTTTTAATAGATGTTTTCATGGTCATCATCATTGCGAGAGATATAATTTTTTATAGCTGAATTTAAGTCCCGTAGTTGCCATAATGTGAATTGAACTTGTTTCACTGGATTGTCAGGACAGGCTTCTAGATCACTTGTTCAGGAAAAAAAACACAATGCTACAATACCCAAAGTAACCATCATTGTGACATAAATCCTTGGAGTCCAGCCTGATCGTGCGGTCATTGCTAAGCTATGGAAATTAGCAAATGTTTCAGGCTGCTTCATTAGGCAAAGTCCTGTCATGTCACAAAACAAATCCCACCATCTAAACCTATATTATTATAAATAATTAGGCAAATGTTGCTTGGAAATTTAGATTTTCATGTGACATTGAAAAGAGCAATCGATGCCACCTCAGCATATTCAGTATTCAGTTGAAAGCGCATATTACATGAACAAATTATACCTTAATATTACTTAAACAGAAACACAATTATATTGATATAGCTATTTTTATCGGCCATGCTATTATTTCTTAACCAAAATACTAAATGGATTAGATACAATATTATAGAAAGGTACAATTTTACTTTTACTGTCATGTTAACTGCAAATTATTTGTAGTTGCAATTGAATTCAATATGATGATCAAAATATAAATATTTGATAAATGACATTTCATGCTTGGTTTAATATTAGTCACAAATCGGATATTCCAGTTGGTGATATGAACTGAATATTTTAATTTAACATTCTATTTAAATATGCACATATCCTAAGCAGGAATATGAAGGGACAATAATATCTGATGATTTTTGGCAGTGTGTTAAACAAATGATGCTAGTGAAGAAGGTGGAAATAGACCATTCATAAAAATGTACAACCAAAAAAATGGAAGTGGAAATGGCAGTATTGATTATGAAGAATATTGTATTGCAGTGGTGGAAAGAGCAGATATCCTGGAATGATCAAATTCAGTAATTGTTTGTCTGGAAAGAAGTAATTGTTTGAAATGTGGGGTCTGCTCTATCAGTTGCTATCTCATTGAAAGGATATTGAGAAGCAAATATGAAGGGAAATTGCAAAGAAATACCAAAGAAAATGTGGGGATTTTAACCATCTTAAGTGCAGAAAATGTAGAAACCATCTAAATATAGAGGCGGGTGAGAGGGGAATTTGATAGATATTTAAAATGATGGGGTGCATAGAAAGAACAAGAAGAAATTCTTCCCTTTGATGGCAGGGTCAAAAGTTGACATGAGCGATTTTTTACACAACATGTGATTAAGTCTGGAATCACTGGAAGCAGGTTCAATTTTAGCATTAGAAATTGAACTGGATATGTGTCGGAAAGGAAAAAAATCTTAGGCCACCTCACTGATAATCAGCACTGTGTGCTGAGCGCACTGCTCTGGTCATTCTACACCCATGACTATATGACTTCACACAGCTCAAACACCATCTATAAAAATGCTGATGACACAACTATTGTTGGAAAAATTTCAGATAGTGATGAGAAAGCTTACAGGAGTGAGATAGATCAGCTGGTTAAGTTGTGTTGCAGCAATAACCTTGCACTCAATGTCAGTAAGACCAAATAATTGACCGTGGGCTTGAGAAAAGATAAGACGAGGGAATACATACCCGTCTTTATCGAAGGATCAGAAGCAGATAGAGTGAGCAATTTCAACCTCCTAGGTGCCAGCGTCTCTGAGGATCTATCTTGGACCCAGCATATCGATGCAGTTACAAAGAAGGCACAACAGTGGCTATATTTCATTAAGAGTTTGAGGTGATTTGGTATGCTTTCTACAGATGTACCGTAAGAGTATTCCAACTGGCTGCATCACCATTTGGGATGGGGTCTGCACAGGATCGAAATAAGCTGCAGAAAGTTGCAAACTCAATCAGCTCCATCATGAGCAATAGCCTCCCCAGCATCCAGGACATCTTCAAGAAGTGATGTCTCAAAAAAGTGCTGTCAATCACTAAAGACTCCCATCACCCAGGATATGCCCTCTTCTTACTGCTACCATCAGGGAGGAGGTACAGAAGCCTGAATGTGTACACGCAACAATTCAGAAATAGCATCCTTCCCTTTGTCATCACATTTCTGAATGACATTGAACACATGAACACTACCTCACCACGTTTTTCTTTATTCCTCTTTGTGCATGACATACTTAGTTTAACTTGTATATATAGTGTAGTCATAGCCAAAGGGTGGTAGTGGGGACGAGCTCCCACTGCTAAACAAATGCTCTTCATGGCGTGTGTCTCAAACAGCCTCTGACAACCAAGTCCAACTCCTGGCCTTCACGTGTAGCATAGTTCTTATACCCAGCGGAGCTGTTCTCACTGACAGGAGAAGGGGCAAAGGCGAGCCACTGGCACCTGAAAACCAGTTGCTCCAAGCAGATGGGGCTCATTAACCGTGGATGGTAGCTCATCTAGGAGAGGGAAAACTCCGATTTCAAACCTCCACTGCCTTGCGGCTATGCCTGCTCACAGGAAAGGCTTTGGAAGTAAACCCCAAGGAAAAATTCAGAGTTGGCGTCCCTAAGGCGGCTGACTGCTGTACCCAGCAACGGCACGGCAACTCCTGTGATGCTGCTGGCATCAAACTCTATCGACTTTCGTCGTTCCTTTGGACCTGTTATCAGCATGGGGGGGGTGTCCCAGTGCATGGGCAACAGATGGATCTCCAGATCAACTCTGCCCTGGCTTGCGCCCTGGAGAAGCCACTCCCAGTGACCACCAGAGGTGCAGTACCCATGGTCGACTATGACCAATGGATGCCGCACACAATAGTGTAATGTATAGTTTTTATTGTTATGTATCGAAATGTACTGCTGCTGCATAACAACAAGTTTTATGACATATGCGACTAATATGTGAATAATTAATCTACTAAGTGGTATATCTTTGGAATGTGCGACAAAACCAGAACACTTGGAGAAAACCCATGCTGTCACTGTGGAGAATGTACAAACTCCATACAAACAGTAGTGGGAACTATTCCTGGGTTTCTGGCTCTGTGAAGTGTTGTGCTAACCGCTACACTATCATGCTATCCTAAACCTTGTCTTACAATGCTCCATTCTGGGAAAACATTGCATATTTTCAGGCGTATTTTATACGGATATCCGTCCCCCTCTTTTCCTCTGTTATATCAACGACTGCATTGGTGCTGCCTCCTGCACGCATGCTGATCTCGTTGACTTCATTAACTTTGCCTCCAACTTTCACCCTGCCCTCAAATTTACCTGGTCCATTTCCGACACTTCCCTCCCCTTTCTTGATCATTCTGTCTCCATCTCTGGAGACGGCTTATCTAATGATATCTACTATAAGCCTACAGACTCTCACAGCTACCTGGACTGTTCATCTTTCCACCCTGTCTCTTGGAAAAAATGCTATCCCTTTCTCACAATTCCTTCGTCTCCACTGCATCTGCTCTCAGGATGAGGCTTTTCATTCCAGGACGAAGGAGATGTCTTCCTTTTTTAAACAAAGGGGCTTCCCTTCTTCCACCAGCAACTCTGCTCTCAGATGCATCTCTCCCATTTCCCGCATATCTGCCCTCAACCCATCTGCCCCCCCACCCCACTCGGGATAGGGTTCCCCTTGTCCTCACCTACCACCCCACCAGCCTCCAGGTCCAACGTATAATTCTCTGTAACTTCCGCCACCTCCAACGG
Organism: Hemitrygon akajei; assembly: GCF_048418815.1. Classification (NCBI taxonomy): domain Eukaryota; kingdom Metazoa; phylum Chordata; class Chondrichthyes; order Myliobatiformes; family Dasyatidae; genus Hemitrygon; species Hemitrygon akajei. The sequence goes on from NC_133136.1 coordinate 77,033,591, forward strand.
GATCCCACTACCAAGCACATCTTTCCCTTCCCCCCCCTTCTGCTTTCCGCAGGGATCGCTCCCTAAGCGACTCCCTTGTCCACTCGTCCCCCCCCCCCCCCATCGCTTCCCACTGATCTCCCTCCTGGCACTTATCCTTGTAAGCGGAACAAGTGCTACACCTGCCCTTACACTTCCTCCCTCACCACCATTCATGGCCACAGACAGTCCTTCCAGGTGAGGCGACACTTCACCTGTGAGTCGGCTGGTGTGGTATACTGCGTCCGGTGCTCCCGGTGTGGCCTTTTATTTATTGGTGAGACCCGACGTAGACTGGGAGACCATTTCACTGAATACCTACGCTCGGTCCACCAGAGAAAGCAGGATCTCCCAGTGGCCGCACATTTTAATTCCACTTCCCATTCCCATTCTGATATGTCTATCCATGGCCTCCTCTACTGTCAAGATGAAGCCACACTCAGGTTGGAGGAACAACACCTGATATACCGGCTAGGTAGCCTCCAACCTGATGGCATGAACATTGACATCTTTAACTTCCGTTAATGCCTCTCCTCCCCATCTTACCCCATCCCACCCCATCCCTGACATACTTAGTTTGTTTTTTTTTCTCTATCTCTGCCCATCACTCTGCCTGTTCTCCATCTCCCTCTGGTGCACCCCTTCCCCTTTCGTTCTGCTGAGGCCTCCCGTCCCATGATCCTTTCCCTTCTCCAGCTCTGTATCACTTTCGCCAATCACCTTTCCAGCTCTTAGCTTCATCCCACCACCCCACCCCCCCCCCCCCCCGGTCTTCTCCTATCATTTCACATTTTCCCCTCCCCCTCCACTACTTTCAAATCTCTTAGTATCTCTCCTTTCAGTTAGTCCTGACGGAGGGTCTTGGGTCGAAACGTTGACAGTGCTTCTCCCCATAGATGCTGCCTGGCCTGCTGTGTTCCACCAGCATTTTGTGTGTGTTGCATATTTTCAGGACATGTTTAAGAAGATGATACCTTAAGATTTATTTAATTGATTGTAATACATTCATTCTGCAAAAACATTGATAAATGTTTCAATCAGATTTTGACAAAGCTAAATTATTTACAGCTTAGTCAATGAGGCTGAAATTAAAATTTTTGTTGATCTTAGAAGGCACAGGGAGTGGAAAGGAATATTTCATTTTATTGGATCCATAAGTAATAATGTGATCTGGCAGATCTTGACAATGATGATCAGAGTGAGTCAGAAACATGAAATATGGTTTGAATTTTATCATGAGGATTGTGAAATTTTCTGTTCATGTGGGGTGGATCAAAACTAGCAATGAAATGGCAGTGAGATGTGAAGCTGCTGCAATCACCAGTTTCACTACAGTGTCTTAAGCTATATGCCTGCAATTTCCCGTGGAGAGGCAGTGTGCTGAAAAATGATAACCTGTCACTTAAAGTGATATTTACACAGAATTTAATGCAGCTTTCATGGATTTCTACAGTGGTGATTGAAGGAGCTGTATCAATTTTTAGAGAGAGCAGAAAATAATCCCAATCTTTTATACATTGCTTATTGGAAAGGGCTTCTTAACATTATCATTGCTGAGAGCTGAGTTTCAACATTTTGATGCATTTGAATGCACTTCTTCATTTAACCATCATTCTGCCTTTCATAAATTGACTTTCTCTTTGATAAATCTATTGCTCCCATTTGTGGTTGTCTGGGAAACTAATATAAGGCCAGTTGGACCCTGACTGTTGTTTTTGAAGAGTAGCTTTCTCTTAATAGGGATAGTCAGCATGGGAATGTGAAAGCCAGGTCATGCCTCATGAGCATGATTGAGGTTTTTGAGGTGGTGACTAGGGTATAGCAGTAGATTATGGTGTGTATGGATTTTCATAAGGTGTTAGGCAGCATTCCCCACCAGGAAGGCTTGAGACATAGGATCCATGAAAGTTTGGCTGCATGGATTCAGAATTGATTTGTCCACAGAAAGCAGAGGGTGGTAGTAGGTGGATTCTATTGTATTCCACCTGGAGGTCTGTGGCTAATGGTTTTCAACATGGAACTGTTCTAATACCTTTGTTCTTTGGCGAATTTTATAAATGACTTAGATGAAAAAGTGGAGGGATGTGTCAGTAAGTTTGCAAATGACATTTTACTTGGAAGTGTTTTGGATAAAATGGAGAGTTTCATAGAAAAATGGCCCATGGAGTTCAGTCTGGAAAAGTGTGAAGGGATACACTGTGGATGATTGAAGTTGAAAGCAGAGTACAGAGATAATGGCAGGATGCTTAGAAGTGTGGATGAACAGAGGGATTTTGGTGTCCAGGTCCATGGATCCCTCAAAGTTGATAGGATGATTAAGAAGGCATGTGTTGTGTCACCGAGAAATCTGACAGCTGACCAGGTTCATTTCCCAATATCAGATGAAATACATCCTCTCCTCTAGTTGGCTTGTCTACATAGTGCGTCAAGAAACCTTCCTGAACACTCTTAATAAACTCCACCCTATCTAAACCCCTTGCTCTAAGGAGATGCCAGTCAATATTAGAAAAGTTATAATCTCCCATCACAACAACCCTATTATTATTGGACTGTTTCAGAATCTGCCTCCCTATCTGCTCCTCAATGTCCCTGTTACTATTGGGGGTCTATAGAAAACACCCAGTATAGTTATTACCCCCTTCCTGTTTCTGACTAAGTAGATTATCCATCCATGATTTCCTCCCTTTCTGCAGCTGTGACACTATCTCTGAGTAGCAATGCCACATCCCCACCTCTTTTGCCCCCCTCCCTGTCCTTTTTGAAACAACTAAAGCTTGGCACACTCAGCAGCCATTCCTGCCCCTGAAACATCTAAGTCTCTGTAACGGCCACAATGTCATAGATCCACGTATTGATCCATGCTCTTAAATTCATCTGCCTTGTTTATGATATTCCTTGTGTTAAAATAGACACATCTCAAACCATCTGGCTGAGTGCATCTTTGCTCTATCATCTGCCTATCCTTCCTCACAAACTCCCTACAAGCTGTCTCTGCTTGTGTGCCAAATGCCCCATCCTCTGCCTCTTCACTTCATTCCCACCCTTCTCCAAACCCCTGTAACAATAACAAATTTCCAACCAGAATATTGAACCCTTCTGGATTCAAGTGCAACCCATCCTTTTTGTACAGGCCATACCTGCCCCAAAAGAAGTCCCAATGGTCCAGAAATTGGAATCTCTGCCTCTACTCTAATCCTTCAGCCATGCATTTATCCAACACCCCATTCCATTCCTATACTCACTGTCGCGTGGCGCAGGCAACAATCCCAAGATTACTATCCTTGAGGTCCTGCTGCTCAGCTTCCTTCCTAACTCCCTGTATTCTGCTTTTAGGACCTCTTCTCTTTTTCTACCTGTGTTGTTGTTGGTACCAATGTAGCATAACCTCTGGCTGCTGACCCTCCCATTTCAGGATATTATGGACGTGTTCAGAAACATCATGAACCCTGGCACTTGGGAGGCAATCTACAATCCATGTTTCTTTTTTGTGTCCACAGTATTGTCTATATGTCCCCCTAACTATAGAGTACCCTATAACTGCTGGCACCCTCTTCTGTTCCCTACCTTGCTGAGCCATAGGGCTAGACTCAGTGCCAGAGGCACGGCAGCCGTTGCTTCCCCTAGATTGGTCATCGTCCCCCAACAATACTCAAAGTGGAGTACTTATTGTTAACAGGGATGGTCACATGGGTGCTCTCCACTATCCGATGTTCCCTCTTGCCTCTTCTATCGGTCACCCACTTATCTGTCTCCTGTGGCCCTGGTGTGACTACCTGCCTGTAGTTCCTATCGATCACCTCTTCACTTTCCCTAACAAGCCGCATCTCCAAAGTAATCGAGTCATCGAGCCGCAGCTCCAGTTCCCTAACTCAGACTCTAAGGAGATGCAACGCGATGCACCTAGTGCAGACATAGCCATCAGGGAGGCTGGAAGTGTCCTGGATATCCCCCATCTGACACCCAGAGCAGAAAACTGGGCTTGCCGTCATAACCACTCCTTTATCACTACACGTTACTACTTTAGGGTTATTACGCACCAGAGGATGATCAGGGAAAGAGTAGGCCCACTCAACAGGAAGGGAGGAAATTTATGCCTGGAGTCAGCAGTTGTGGGCGAGATACTAAACAATTACTTGTTCCTGGTATTTACCAAGGGGAAAGACATAGAAGATAATGAGAGCAGTGTGGGACGTGGAAATCAAGAAGGAGGCGCTACTGGGTCCTCTGAGGGATTTTAAAGTGGATGTCCCCATGGCCTGATGGGATATGTCCCAGGTTTTTGAAGGAGGCAAGAGAGAGGTGGCCTTGAAAACTTTGTATCTTACTAGTAACAAGCGAAATCCAGGAGAACTGGTGAGCTGCCAGTGTTCTCTTGTTCAAGAAGGGAAAAGCGGTGACCCAAGAAGTTCACCGATAGGTCAGTGACCACCAATCAGAGGTAGAGAAACAATTAGCCAGGATTCTTAGGAATGGGATTTACATGTATTTGGAAAAAAATGTGGCCTAAGTAGGGACAGTCATCATAGCTTTGTGTGGGGCAGGTCATATCTTAACAAAATGAATGAGTTTTTGGAGGAGTTGGAGGAGGTGATTGATAAGAGTCGGGCAGTGGATGTTGTCCACGTGGATTTTAGCAAGGAACTTGACAAACTGTTTTATGGAAAGCTCATTCTGAAAGTTAAAATACATTGGATCGACAGTGATTTAGTAGTATGGATTCTGAGTTGGCTTGCTAATATAGTATGATGAGATGCATTGATCATGTGGATAGTCAGAGGCATTTTCCCAGGGCTGAAATGGCTAGCACGAGAGGGCACAGTTTTATGGTGCTTGGAAGCAGGTACAGAGATGTCAGGGTTAATTTTTTTACGCAGAGTGATGAGTAGGTGGAATGGGCTGCCGACGATGGTGGTGGAGGCGGATACGATAAGGTCTTTTAAGAGACTCCTGGACAGGTACATGGAGCTCAAAAAAATGGGTGACCCTAGGTAATTTCTAAGGTAAGGACATGTTCGGCACAGCTTTGTGCTGTAGGTTTTCTATGTTTCTATAATTCAAAGGTTAGTGGTGGAATAATGTTATTCTGGTTGGAGGGAATAGGCGCTAGGGCCGCTGTTGTTTGAGATTTATATAAATTAATTTGATAAAAATATAAATGAGTTTGTTAGTATGTTTGAAAACAGAACAAAGATTGGAAGAACTTTGGACAGTGTAGAGGGTAGAGCAGAATATAGATCTGGTACAGATATGGTTGGAAAGCTCTCAGAAGGGGTGTAATCTAAGCAAGTGAGAGATGTTGTACTTTAGAAGGTTTAAAATGAGGGGGAAGTAAACAGTTAATGGCTGGACCCTTAACAGCATTGATGTTCAAAGGGATCTTGATGTCTAAATTCATAACTCACTGAAAGTTGGCTATGTAAGGAAGAATGAGGATACTATAGAAAGAGTATGGAGGAGATGTACAAGGATGTTGCCTCGATTGGAGAGTGTGCCTTATGAGAATAGGTTGAGTGAACTTGGCCTTTTTCTCCTTAGAGCAATGGAGAATGAGAGATGACCCCCTGATAAGGGTTATTAGACTTAACCCTGATAAGGTTTAGGTGACTTACAGGTGACTCCCTGATAAGATGATGAGAGGCATTGATCGTGTGAATAGTCAGAGGCTTTTCCCAAGGGCTGAAATGGCTACCATGAGGGGGCATAGTTTTAAGGTGCCTGGAAGTAGGTACAGAGGCGATGTCAGGGGTAAGTTTTTCACACAGAGAGTGATTGGTGCATCGAATGCATGCCATCTATGGTGGTGGAGATCAATAAAATAGGGTTTTTAAAAGACTCTTAGATAGGTACATGGAGCTTAGGAAAATAGAGGGCTATGTAGTAGGGTAATTCTAGGCAGTTTCTAGAGTAGGTTACATGGTTGGCACAACGTTGTGGGTCGAAGGGCCTGTAATATGCTGTAGATTTCTATGTTCTATTTAAGTAGATAGGTGGTAAACAAAAAGGTGTAAGCCCTGCTTCCCTGCATTGGATGGAGCGATGAGTCAAGAAGTCATGTTGCAGTGATATATTTAGGGTGCACTGGTAGCGTAATTGCTATTACAGCACCAGTGACTTGGGTGCAATTCCCTTTGCTGTTTGTAAGGAGTTTGTATGTTCTCCAAATGTCCACATGGGTTTCCTCTGGATGCTTTGGTTTCTTCCCACAATCTAAAGTCATACGGATCAGTAGGTTAATTGGTCACATTGATATAATTGGGCAGCACAGGCTTATTGGGCCAGAGAGCTTGTTACCATGTTGTATATCTAAATAAGTATAACTAAAATAGATTTTTAAAAATCTTGCTACCACACTTGGAGTAAAGTGTGCAATTAGGGTCAGTCCATTACTAAAGAAATTTGGAGGCCTTAGAAAGAATGCTAGAAGAGTTTTACCACAACTCTTCCTAGATTAGAGGGTTTGCACTATAAGGAGAGGTTGGATAAACTTGACTTATTTTCTTTGGAACATTGGAAGCTGAAAGGAGACCTGATAGAAATGCATAAGATTATCATAAGACCATAAACAGAGATAGAGTAAACTGTCAGATTTTGTTTTCTTGGAATGGTGATGTTAAGTACTGGAGGATATGCTTTTAAAGAGAGGGAGGCAACATTTAAAGGAAATATGCAGGAGAGTCTACTTACTGTTACGAAAACCCCGTAACCAGGTAACTTACCAGCAAAGATAGATGGATCAGCTGAGTCGGATGCTACTATTTTCAAACGTTTTATTCAACAAGGGCACAAACGTATGGTTAATACAAAACATTCAGATCATACACGTCGTCAAAACTCAATCCAAAACACCGGTGTAACCATAATCAATCAGAAATAAGCTCTACAATTGTCTAGGGGGTAATACTGAGTCCAACGGAAGTATAAAGAGTCACTCAGAAGTTTGCAGGCTTTTCCTTCTGGGAACCCGCTGGGGTTTGTTTTACGTTGTAGAGAGAAAGAGATGATTTAGAAAAGATATACACTTGCCCGTCGTCTTGGTAGAACAAATCCTTGGAATCAGGGGAGCAGACTTCCCTGTTGTTATTTAAAAGCAGTCTTTCGTTGGTTTTAGCCACAGATTCAAATTCGGAATCTAACGCACGTGGCTTCCTTCAAAATGGCGTCCCGCTCCCACGGGAATCGATCTCGTGTCTCCTGGGTGCGTCTACTGGGTGCGTCCACTGGGTGCGTCTGAGGGTCCTCCCCTCAGACCCGCCTTTATACTTCTTCACGGGATCGCAGGTGTCAATCAAGTTGCAGGTAATGCGATCTTTCTCTCAACCAGCCCACTTTGCCCGAGGGCTTTTCACGTGGTCTCCATGAGACAATAGTCAAAGTCACCTTTATTCTGCTTCTTGGGAGAACGTGGTCTTCCGCACGCCTCTCTCTCTTGGGTCAGTTGACCCCCCCTTAACTAGAGTTCTTGCGATTTTCACAAAGGAGGGGGCCAACGGCATAACACCTCCCCCCATAATGGGTTTTTTAAAGAGAGGGAGGCAACATTTAAAGGAAATATGCAGGAGAGTCTACTTACAAAGAAAGTGGCGGGGTGCCTGGAGCAGGCTGCTAGGGCATTGGTGGAAGCAGATACAAGAGTATTGTTTAAGAGATGTTAGATAGATACATGAATATGAAGGATCACGTGCAGGCAGAAGAGATGTAGTTTAATTTGGAATTGTGTATGGCGCAGCCGTTGTGAGCTGAAGTTCCTTTTCCTGTGGTGTGCTGTTTTACGTTAAAAGATAGATTGGGTGACAAATAAGCAGGGTGCCTTGTCCTTGTTGTCCTTGATTGAATTTCATTGGAGACGCAGTTATCCAGGTTAAGAGAAAGTATTTCATCTGCTCTTGAATTGTTACATTTAGATGCTGGAAAGAGTTTGAGAAATGGCAGATAGTTTGCATTCTACAAGAGAACCAGTATCAGGCTACCTCTTGTAAACACAGTGTTTGTGTGCCTGACTATTTTATGATTGTGATCTATTAACATCCTCAAGATATTGATGGGTGGGAGTCATTAATAGCAATTTGCTTTATTGTTTTTTTGGAAATGGCCTTCATCCAACGTGCGATAAAGATTACATGTCATGTCTCAGTGCTATTATATTTAAACATTCAAGCAGAAACTGCACCATTGTTCAAAAGATTGAAGACATATATCCCCATTCAGATTCTGTTGGCTGGAGGTGTGGATTTCAATTAAAGTATTAAATAACTATATTGAAGCAGTGTCAGATTTACTCATGTTTCAGATCTTAATGTCACTGGCAAAGCCAGTGCTTATTGCCTAATCAAATTGCCCTTGAAAAAGTTGTAATGAACCGCTGCCTTGAAATGCTGCAGTTCATCTGGTGAAGATCCACCCACGTTGTTTTTCAGGAGGGTATTTCAGCATTGAGACGTGGTAATGAATAGGCAATGGTGTACGTTAAGTTGGAATGGATTAGTGAAAAGTACCATATGGCGGGGTGCCACAGTAGCGTAGGGGCAAGCACAGCGGTATTACAGATTGGGATGTAGGAGGTTGGAGTTCAATTCCAATGTAATCTGTAATGAGTCTGTATGCCATTACCATGGAATGCATGGGTGTCCTACGAGTGCTCTGATTTCCTCCTAGAGTCCAAAGATGTACTGGTTAATAGCTTAATTGGTCATTATAAATTGTGACGTGATTAGGATAGGGTTAAATTGGGGGCGCTCAACAGTATGGCTTGATGAGTCAGAACAGCCAATTCTGTGTTGTATCCCTAAATAAATAAAACATAAATGGTAATGTATCTGCAATCCATGTCCGTCTTGGTAACAGTTCGTGAGTATTGGTGATACTGTCATCATTTCTAAAACAAACATGGTGATAATGCATTGAAGGGTTTTTACTTGATTATGCCAATGAGTTGTACAGAAACTAGAATCAAAGTTTCACTGTGGTGAAATCAGCACAATTTTGTGATTGTACCCAAAGCTCTATCTTTTCTGTGTTATCTTCTTTTACTTCATTTTCCAAGTAATTTGATACTTCTGTTTTCTTCCTGAGTGAACTTATTGGCCTAACCAATAGAAATAAATCACAGAACACAGATGAAATGTTCTTGTATGATTCTAGAAAGCATGTGCTCACTTTCATCATATAATGGGAGATGTTGGATATCCTAGAGTGCTGTTTGATAATCTACCTGCTGTTTTGCTGCTTTGCTTCCTTCATTCTGCCACTGTTAATTTTTAGAAAATCTGACAACTGAGTGGGTGTTTGCTATGTTCAAAGGAACATAATAAGCAGTAAAAGCTTGTTCATGTTTATGTTTCATGCTACCAGTTCTGAAGGCCTTACTAGAAAAATATTAATGGAAATCTCAAATGTTTAAATTACTAAGTGGGATATGAGTGTTTGAGCACTCATTAATGAGGCATCAGCTTACATTAAACAAACTAGTCTGTAACTAATATAGAAGGGTGGATTGGCAGACAAGAACTCTTCTGATTATTTATCATACACTGCAAGTAAAATACTTGCCCTGTGCTGCATTGATGATCTGAAGTCTTTATGAAAATCTTGATATAGATATACTAAAGTGATATCTAAACTCATATCAAGCTCTTTACAGGGGATCTATAGCATATTTGAGCAGGAAACATAACAGCAGTGCTCATAAAGTTGTCAAATTATAAAACCTTTAAAAAAATGTGTAGGTTTTTAGTACAAGGAATAGATTCAAATCCAAAGTGCAAGAGGAAAGGCTGGAAGGCATAGATCCCACACCTATATCATTATTGAGTGTGGACTTCAGGTAGGGGAAGTTATAAGAGCACATCAGTCTTCATTGTGGGATCAACAATGGAAAGAGTGACCAGCTTTAAATTCTTAGATGTCCACATTTTGGAGAAGCTGTTCTGGGCCCAACACTTTGAGAAGAAAGAACACAGGTGGTTCTGCTTTGTTAGGAGTTTGAGAAGATTTGGTTTGCCACCAAAGACTCTTGCAAATTTTTATAGGAGTACAGTGTAGAGATAATACTGACTGGTTGCATCACAGCCTGGTATGGAACCTCCAATGAACAGGATTGCAAGAGGTTGTAGACTTAACTAATTCATAGACTCAACCCTCCCCACCACTGAGGACATCTTCAAGAGCTGGTGCCTGAAAAAAGCATCATCCATCACTGATGACCCTCACATCCAGGACATGTCCTCTTTTCATTACTAGACCCACAGTCAATGACTTAGAAGCAGGTTGCTCCCCACAGCCATCAGACTTATAAATGCTCCCTTATTATTTCTTTATTTCTTGTATTATTTGTGCATTTGGTCATTTTATAGTAAATTTGTCTTTGCAGTTTACTGCTGCTGCAAAACAACAAATTTCATGTTATATGACAGTGATAGAGTTTCTTCCCAGCCACAGCTCTGAGCCTCACTCTCCACTGCCTGCCATGGACCTCTCTGACTCCCTTCTGGCTTCTCTCTTACCCCTTCTCTTCTCCTCACCTGCCCATCACCTCCCTCTGGTGCCCCACCCCCTTCCTTTTCTCTCGCTGTACACTGTCCTCTCCTATCAGATTCTTTCTTCCTCAGCCCTTTTCCTCTTTCACCTATTATCTCCTAGCTTTTCACTTTAACCCACTCCACTACCCACCTACCTTCCCCCTCACCTGGTTTTACCTACCACCTGCCATCTAGTGCTTCCTTTCCCACCACCTCCTTATTTTGGCTTCTTCCCCCTTCGTTTCCAATCCTGATGAAGGATCTCGGCCCAGAACTGTTCATTCCCTTCCATCGACGCTGCCTGCCCTGATGAGTTCTTCCAGCACTTTGTACGTGTTGCTCGAATCAGTGATAATGAACCTGATTCTGAAATCCATGTGGCAATGAAGAACTTGCAAACACTACATAAATGACACCAAAGATCAAGGTAGAATCAGAATCTTTGGAGCTTGAAGTTGCCACATTATTAACTGTGCCTCCATTCAGGAGCTGCTTCTCTGCCAGTGTGTTATTACTGTGAGATTTGCTCAGTTATTAAGATGAGTGTTGTTGTCTAACTCCTAAAGTAAGGGGTAGTAACTTTTCTTAGTTGTAATAATGTGTGTGTAAATTAAATAGATGCTTGGTTTATAAGTTACATTCTAGAATTTCTGACGCTGATAAGTAAAAATACTGCAGAGAATGCTGTATACAACCACTATACAGTTGTATTGCTCATCAAGCAATTTGTGATAGACGTTTTTTTCTTCAGATGTCCCAGCGAAGCTTATTATGGGTATTGGAGGAGGTTATTTTCAATTACATCACAGGCATTAAATGTCATGAGAGTTATAAAAGCCATTAAACTTTAGCAAGGGAGAGAAAGCAGCCAGAAGAAGTGCATGGCTTTAAGTGGTTGAGGATATTGGAAATGTGCTTTTATTGTCTCAACAAAAATAGAAGGAGCAAATACCTCTTCCGAACAGGTCAGTAGTGACGTTAGGAATGACATTGCTGATTGACTGACAGCACATGAATATTAACCTTCTCAATTTAGATATTCTGCTGATGTGGAAGGTGATTATTAGATTCATTTTCATTATTATTGTGGCAACCCTAGGACATTTTGAATCTCTCATTATTTTCTTGATGTGACCACAGAGTGCTTGAAAGTAAGTGAAAGATTAAGCTATGAACCATATTCTGAAAGTAGACCCTTTGGTCATGTGCTTATCTCTGATGTCTGTATCTTGTGATTAGGAACAGCTGGGGATATTTCTTAATGGCATTTTGCTGAAAATGCAGCTGTTTTGCCTTTAAGAATGGTTGCCTAGAATTTAATGGAATTAAGGTTAATCATAGCAGGGAAAACTCCTCCTGATTAGCAGCCACTGTTCTCTTCAGCTGATGAATTAGTGCCCCTCCTTTTGAATATTGCTGGAAGAGCAACTGAGTGTAACGAGCAGACAGAATATACTCTGTTTAAGGAATTTCATTGTAACTGAGTTGGGCTTGGAAAAACCAGTAATGACTGAATTGGACTTGTCATGAAAGACTGACACTGCAGCAGGCTGTGAATGAGCTGATGGGAGGGATCAGTGACAGTAGAAGTGACCACTTTGTGGAGTCACTATTTTAGCCACATTATTGTCTTGCACTACAAACATGCTAAATGTTGCTGACTTAGAACAGACTTGGTAATGAAACTGAGCATTCATGAGGTTCTATTGACCATTAGTGGCAGCAGAACTGCACACCACCACAAACTGTAGCTTCACTGCTTGGCATGTCCCTCACTACGCCATTACTATCAAGGCAGGAAATTAACTTTGGTTCAAGCCAGAATGAAGAAGGCAAGCCAGACACAGAATGGAATCTACTTAAAATTAACTCTTCATTCCTGCCACATCTGCTCGTTAATAGTATGGACATTTAAATGGTCCAGGATGAGGAGGCTTCAAGTGTATAGCTGTCCTTAATGATGAGATCCACTAGAACTCAGGCTAAAGCATTCACAACAGAAGTTCAGATGATCCATCTTGGCTTCCTCCTGAGATCAGCTTCTGTGACACTGTTAGATTTCAGCTAAAATGACTCATTCCATGTGATCATAAAAGTGACTGAGCACTGGATGCAGCAATGATTATGGAGCCAGTAAAGATGCCAACTGCAGTACTGAACACCTGCTCTAAAACTAGCTGTGCATCAATCCAAGTTATTTAAATAAATTTATAACACTGGCATCTACCCAGCAACATGGCTAAATGCCTGTGTATGTCCTATTTGTAAAACACACAAATTCACAAAAATCCATTTGTCTACTCTCAATAATGAGAAAAATTATGTAAATAATGTGCCATTGTAATATAATCAAGTGATACTCACTCAGCAATAACATGCTTACCAGAGTCTAGTTTATTTTTTGCCAGCATCGTCATCTAAACTTCATCACAGACTTGATTCAGATATGGGTCAAAAAATGATGTAAGAATAACTGTCCTGATTGTCAAGACTGCAGTTGATTGAGGATTGCATTAAGGAGCTCTGGTAAAACTGAAGCTCATGGACATGAGGAGGAAAGCACTTCATGGTCTGGAGTTGTACCTCGCACAAAGGGAGGTGAATATGGGATTGTCAGAGGTCAAACATCATCATAGGAGTTCCTCAGGACAAGGACCTTGACCTACCGGTAATTGTTTTCAGTTGCTTCACAAAGCTTGCCCCCATCAAAGCTTCAGCAATGGAAGTGGTGTTTATCATCAGTAAACACGCTTAATTCCATTAATGACTCAACAGCAAATGAGCAATGAGTTCATGTGTGTTCTGATACTTTTTGTCCAAATGTACAAAGCAATGAGCATTCTAATATGGGAGTCTAATCACCTACCCACACCATCTAACGTCATTAGTCTCAGCAAGGCCCCTATGATTAACATTCTCAGTGTCATCACTGATCAGAAAACAGTGGATCAGTGACATTAAAATATTGGCCATAAGTGCAGCAAAGTGCAGGTCAGAGCCTGGATATACATTGATATGTGACTCACCTCTTGACACCACAAAACCTTTCCCCCACCTCACCCGATCTACTGAGTGAGTGTGATTGCAAGATAGTGTACATATCTGTGACACCATTTTTATCACATTCTTCTGATTTGTGTAGTTTTCTTACCACTTGTACCTAACTCAGTTATTGTGTTTTCCACCCTTGTAATTCTCCCATCTCTCCCTCACCTTTCAGTTCTCCAACTCAACTTTCTACCCCTGCTCTTCACTTAGTTATAGGAGATGTGAAGGTAGGAGGTGGAAAATTGAATATTCAGCAGCTTATGTTGGAAAATTGATCAGCTGCATGCATAGCAATGAATACTTATGCAGGGGATATCAGAAGAAGCATGGTGCATAGATGAGAATGAATGTGTGATGATGACTAGAATATTATAAGACATTAAGATATAGGAGAAGAATTAGACCATTTGGCCCATCAAGTCTGCCCTACCATTTCATCATGACTAATCTATTTCTATCTCAGCCCCAAACTCCCACTCTCTCCCCATAACCCTTCATGCTTTGATTAATCAAGGATCTATCAACCTCAGCCTTAAATACACTCAATGACTTGGCCTCTGTAGCCATCTGTGGCAAAAATTCTATAAATTCACTACTCTCAGGTTGAAGAAATTCCTTGTCATCTGTGTTCTAAATGAACATCTTTCTATTTTGAGGCTGTGCCCTCTGGTCCTAGACTTTGCCGTAATAGGAAATTAACCTTTAAGGAATCCTGCACAAGGACTCCCAAGTCCCTTTACACCTCAGATTTTTGAATTTTCTCCATTTAGAAGATAGTCTATGCTTTTATTTCTTCTTCCAAAGTGCATGACCATACACTTTTGACACTGTATTCCATCTGCCACTTCTTTGCCCATTCACCTAATCTGTCAATGTCCTTCTGTGGCCTCTCTGCTTTTTCAAGACTACCTGCAACTCCACCTACCTTTGCATTGTCCACCATCTTGGCCACAAGTGATCAATTACATTATCCAAATGATTGACGTAAAAAGGAGCAGTCCCAACACATACCCCTGTAGAACACAACTAGTCACTGGCAGCCAACCAGAAAAGGCTCCCTTTATTCATACTCTTTGCCTCCTGTGAATCAGCCAATGCTCTATTCATGCTAGCTAGTATTTTCCTGTAATAACACGGGCTCTTAACTGTTTAAGCAGCCTGATGTGTGGCACCTTGTCAAAGGCCGCCTGAAAGTCCAAGTAAATATCATCAAGCTATTGATCCTGTTTGTCATATCCTGCTTGTTATTTCTTCAAAGAATTCCAGCTGATTTCTCAGGCAAGATTTTCCCTTCAGCAAACCATGCTGACTTTGGTCTATATTATCATGTGCCTCTAAATACCCTGAAACCACATCCTTAACAATCGACTCCAGCATCTTCTCAAACACTGAGGTCAGACTAACTGGCCTATAGTTTCCTTTTTACTGCCTCTCTCCCTTCTTGAAGAGTGAACAGGCATTTTCAATTTTCCTGTCATTTGGAACCATTCCAAAATCTAGTTATTCATGAAAGGTCATTACCAATGCCTCCCAATCTCTTCAGCCATCTCTTTCAGAACTCTGGGGTGTAAACCATCTGGTCTGGCTGACTTATCTATCTTCACACCTTTCAGTTTCCCAGGTGCCATCTTCCTAGTAAAGGCAACCACTCATTTCTGCCCCCTGACATACTTAAACTTCTGGCATATTGCTAGTGTCTTGCACAGTGAAGACTGATGCAAAATACTTGTTCAGTTCATCCGCCATTTCCTTGTCCTACATTACTACCTCTCCAGCATCATTTTCCACTGGTCGGATATCTGCTCTTGACCCTCTTTTATTCCTTATATGTCTGAAGAAACTTTTAGTATCTTCTCTAATATTATTGGCTAGCATACTTGTGTATTCCACATTTTCCCTCTTCATGACTTTTTAGTTGCCTTCTGTTAGTTTTTAAAAACTTCTTGATTCTCTAAATTCCCACTTACTTTTGCTCTATTATATGCCCTCCCATTGGCTTTTATGTCTTTGGGATGTATCTATTCTATGCCTTCCAAATTGCTCCCAGAAATTCTAGCCATTGCTGCTCTACCAAAATCCCTACCAGTGTCCTCTTCCAATCACCTTTGCCCAGCACCTCTCTTATGGCTCTGTAATTCCTTTTATTCCACTGTAATGCTGATATATCTGACTTCAGCTCCTCCCTCTCAAATTGCAGGGTGAATTTTATCATATTATGATCACAGTCCTCTAAGAGTTCCTTTTCATTAAGCTCTCTAATCAATTCCATTTCAATGCACAACACCCAATCCAGAATAGCTGATCCACTGCTGGGCTCAACCATGAACTGCTCTAAAAAGCTATGTTGTAGGCATTCTACAAATTCATCGCCTTGGTATCCAGCACCAACCTGATTTTCCCAATCTGCCTGCGTATTGAAGTTCCTCATGACAATTGTAACATTGCCCTTTTGACATGTACTTTCCACCTCCCATTGTAATTTGTAGTCCACATCTTCACCACTGTTTGGAGCTCTGTATAGATTTCCCATCGTGATATTTTTACCCTTGTAGTTTCTTAGCTCTACCCACAGTGATTCTACACCTTCCAATCTTATATCACCTCTTTAATTTCATTTTTTACCAACGGAGCCACCCCACCCCCTCTGCCTAGCTGCCTATCCTTTTGATACAAAGCTCCCAGCTATAATCTTTCAGCCATGATTCAGTGACGCCTACAACATCACACATGCCAATCTGTGATTGCGCTACAAGTTCAACTACCTTATTCTGTATGTTGTGTACATTTAAGTGAACACTTTCAGTCCTGTATTCATCATCCTTTTTTCATTGCTACTCACCCTGTTGACTGAAATTTTGTCCTATCATCAGCTTGTTCTTGTTAGCAGTCTCACTACACACTGCCACTGTTTGGAAACCAACTGTCCCATCCCCCTGCAAATTAGTTTAAACCTCCCAAACAGCTCTAGCAAACCTAGCCATAAGGATATTGGTTTCCCTTGGGTTCAGCTGTAACCTGTCCCTTTTGTACAGATTGTACCTTCCCCGGAAGAGATCACAATGATCCACAAATATGAACCCCTGTCCCATGCATCAGTTCCTCAGCCATGCCTTTATCTGCCAAATCATCCTTTTCTTACCCTCACTGGTGTGTGCCACAGGCAACAATCCAGAGATTACTACTCTAGAGGTCCTGCTTTTCAGCTTTCTACCTAGCTCCCTAAAATCTCTCTTCAGGACCTCCTCACCTTTCATTGGTGCCAAGACTTCCAGCTGCTCATCTTCATCCTTTAGAATGCTGTAGACCTGATCTGAGACATCCATGACCCTGACACCTGGGAGACAACATACCATCTGGGAGTCTCTATTGAGTTCACAGAATCTCATCTCTATTCCTCTATCTATGTAATCTTCTGTCACTATGGCATTCCTTTACACCTCTTGCTCTTCTGAGTCACAGCATCAGACTCAGTGCTAAAGATTCTGTCGCTGTGGCTCCCCCCGATAGATTGTCACCCTCAACAGTATCCAAACTGGAATACTTATTATGGAGGGGAATGGCCACAAAGGTACTCTATATTAACCCACTCCAACAATGGCCACTCCACTTTCCCCCGCCTTGTTTTTATTTGCCCTTGTTAATGAACCTCGCTCACAAATTGGCCTCAGTTTGAGCTCTGAAAACTGCCACGGTGCTACTTTTTAAATCTTCGATTGTGGACCTGTGTGAAGTTGCCTCTTCTTCTCATGCTCCCATTCATTGATTGGGTGCAGTTCAATCTCCTGGGTGGAGATTTAGTATCATTCCTGGTAATATTGAGCAAGTAGGAATTCTCATTTTACAGACAAAAGGAAATCCAAGTAGTGCACACACAGTGCTGGAGGAACACAGCAGGCCAGGCAGCATTTTGTGTGTGTTACTATTCTCATCTTATAGAATCTGCTTAGAAAGTAAGATTTGTTGTCTGAGCAGGATAATGAAACCAAACTCATAGTAAACCTTGGGAGAATACAGAATTGATTGTTTGGGCTGAAATAAATATTGATGAGTAATCACTTGTACTAGAAATGTGTGTTTGAAAACTCCTACATTTGTGCTCAGGTCTGCAAGGATGGATCTTATCTCAAGGAAACTCATAGATACATGTTGGTGATAAGTAGACCTTTGGCTGATTTAAACATTTTTAATGATCAGATAAATGGAACCTTGAGATAAGAATTTACAAGGTTTGAAGCATTCCAGATATCTCCTGTCACATATATCAGTGGTTTTGCTGAATGCTGAATTGCTGATCCAGCAAAAACATGTGTGAAATAATAAAAGATGAAATACTTGCATGTCAAAGGTATGTGATATTTTAAGCACATGAGTCAGAAAATGAGCAGAACACAAATAGCCCCAGTGGTACTGAATGTGACTGACTTAAATACAACTATCTCCTTCTAATGTAGAGAGGCAGTAAAGTAATACATTATATAATAGATTTTATCATTTCCATGCCCAGCAGGGAATGAGAACATGTTAGGAAGAAAATTCCCATCCAGGAATGCAATCTGAGCAGAGTAAAACTGGATAAATGAGTAAAATTGCAATATGCCTTGAATGATCCTTGATTTTATCAGAATATAAAGGTTAAACTATAACTTGTACCCTGGGTTGTACCAACTGTTGCTTTTGAAAAATATATAAAAATGAAAGTTGTGCTAAAATCATGTAAAATTCAAATCCATAAATTTCACTCTTGAATTTCAAAGAAGACTTGACTGCTTTAAAACAGTTTTGTCTGTAAACCACAATTATTGTCAGTGTTACCAAATCTTATGATTCCATCTAAGTGAAAATAATAGTTATTCTATTCCTCCTTTCTATCGGGCATTTATCTCCAGCTGCACACTTTGCAGTTCATCCTTGATATTTCACTTACTTTTAGAGTCACAAAGAAAAATCGAACTTAGTATAGGGTAGGAATGATACCTTGTTCTTGTCTTCTATTGTTAGCCTATCTGATTAGGTACAACTTAATTCCAATGCAGTTTCAAGTGTTCAAAGATCTGTTAGGTTTCCTAGTCCTTCAGAAAACCTCCAAAAGTTTATTAATATTAATATAGCATTAAACTCATTATCACCCTGGAAAGATGCAGTTAAAAACTCCTTGAATTACTTAATTTTCCAATGAGTTTACAAATGTTTGGTAACATTTTCAGGTCATTATTCAAATACGATGCTCCAGTGATCCCATGAAATTGGAACCAACACCATAGACATCGGAATCTGCATTTTATCTTCACAGAGTTCCATACCTAGCAAAGACCTGCAGTCCAGCAACAATGTGCTGATGGCATCCATCTCTCTTGTATAATTGTTTACGGCCTGATGGTCTGCTCTCATGTTGAACATTACCCACTGTGCCTCAGGCACTCCACTACCAAATGATAGACCCTGATCGACTTTCTATAAACAAAAGCAGTGTCTGGAAAGTGGAAAATTGCTAGCCTTTGTTTTTCTCTGGGCTCTTGTTAGTCAGTTGAACATTCAATTTCTTCTTGCCTCTTCCAATGCCCATCGAAACAGATGACTTCCAGATGCTTGAACTTTAAGTGGTTATCTGTTTATTTGATGTTCTCTATGTTCATTACTCACTTATGGTTGCACTCACAGGGCAGATATGGTTGTCCAATTGGCTGCGAGTTAGTAGTAAGTTCACTGTTACAAGCATTCTAAAGGGAGGATAAGGCAACCATGGCTGACAAAGGAAGTCAAAGGCAGTTTAAAAGCAAAAGCGAGGGCATACAGATAGCAAAAACTAATGGGAAGCTAGAGAACTGGTAAACTTTGAAAAAAAAACAACAGAATGTAATTTAAAAAGCAATAAGGAGAGAAAAGATGAAATATGAAGTTTAACTTATCCAGTAGTATAAAAAGAGGATACTAGCATTTTTTCAGTTATATAAAAAGTGGAAAAATAAGGGAGGCTAAAGTAGATATCAGACAGCAGAAAAATGACACTGGGGAGGTAGAAATGGGGGAACAACGAAATGGCAGATGAAATCAATATGTACTTTCTGTCAGTCTTCATTGCGGAAGACACCGGAAGTATGCCAGAAATTTAAGAGTATCGGAGCAGGATTAAATTGTTGTCACTATAACTGAGGACAGGGACTTCGGGAAAGTGAAAACTCTGAAGGTGGGTAAGTCATCTGGACCAAATGAACTACATTCCAGTGTTCTGAAAGAGGTAACTGAACAGATTGTAGAGGTATTAGTAGTGATATTTCAAGAATCACTAGATTCTGGAGGTCTGGGAAATCACAAATGTCACTCCACTCTTTTTAGAAAGGAATGAGGCAGAAGAAAGGAAATTATAGGTTAGTTAGCCTAACTTCAGTGGTTGGCAAGATGTTAGTATCTATTATTAAGGATGAGGTTTCAGGTTACTTGGAGGCATACAACAAAATAGTCTTCATGGTTTCCTTCAGGGGAAATCTTGCCTGACAGATCTGTTTGAATTATTTGAAGAAATAACATGCAGGATAGACAAAACAGAGTCAGTGGCTGTTGTTTATTTGGATTTTCAGAAGGCCCTTGATAAACAAGACAAGAGCCCATGGTGTTACAGGAAAGATACTAGCATGGACAGAAGATTGGCTAACTGGCAGAAGACAGAGTAGGAATAAGAGGATCCTTTTCTACTCTGCTGTTGGTGACTAGCAGTGATCATCAGGGAAGAACTGAGTTTGGTACTTTCATGTTATATCTTACTGCTTTGGATGATGGAACTGATGATTTTATGCTTTTTGTGTATGATACAAATATAGGTGGTGGAAAATAATGTTGAAGATGCAGAGAGTTTGTAGAAGGACTTGGACAGATTGGGAGAATGGACAAAGTTGTGATGGATAGAATACAGTGTAGGGAAGTACAGTATATGGTTATGCACTTTAGAAGAAGGAATTGAGGTGTAGTCTATTTACTAAATGAGGACAAATTCTGAAATTTGAAGTGCAAAGGGACATGGGAGTGCTAATGCCAATTTCCCTAAAGGTTAACTTGCAAGTTGAGTTGGTAGTAAGAAAGGCAATTGCAATGATAGCATAGGACTAGAATAAAAGAGCAGAAATGTAATGTTGAGACTTTATAGGGCATTGTCCAGACTACATTTGAACTATTGAGAGTAGATTCAGGCCCCATTTCTAGAAAAGGATGAGCTCGTACTGGAGGGAATCCAAAGGACATTTATGAGAATGATTGGTTTAATGTATGAGGAGTATTTGATGGTTATGGGGCTGTACTCATTGGAATTTAGAAGGGTGACGGGAGATCTCATTGAAACATCTTGAATATTGGAAGACATAGATAGAGTGGATGTGTAGAAGATGTTTCCATTAGGAGAAGAGTCTAGGATCAGAAGGCAGTGGGAAGATGGAGTGAATGTGGATGTCTGGGAAATGGAGGAGATGCGTGCAAGGGCTGCATTAAAGTTGCAGGAAGGAAAACCCCATTCTTTGAAGGAAGAGGACATCACTGATGTCTTGGAAAGGAAGCCTGATCCTGGAAACAGATGCAGCAGAGACGAAGGAAGTGAGAAAAGCAAATAGCAGTTTTATTAGAGACAGGATGGGAAGCTGTGGGAATTGGTAGGTTTATATATGATGTCTGTAGATAGTTTGTCTCCAGAGATAGAGATGGAGTGATCGACGAAGGGGAAAGAGGTGAAGTTGGAGGCAAAGGTGATGAAATTGATGAGCTTAGCATGGATGCATGAAAAGCACCAATGCAATTGTCAGTGTAGCGCAGGAAGAGTTGGGCAGCAATACCAGGGAAGGCTTGGAACATGGACTGTTCTACATAGTCAATGAAAGGTCTTCTATCAGTTCTGATGTGTTAATGGTTTCTATCTATGGGTGAATCGATGACAAAAGGTAGTGACAGTAAGAAGAACGTGCCAAAGTGTAGCCCTGTTTGCAGATCTTGCAGGAGCTTTTATTGGCTTATCGTGAAATACCTCATCTCCTGTGATCAGAATACACTGAGCATCTTTGGTAGGCAGTCAGTTTACTTACACGGCTTGAAAAAAAACACCTCTACTCAGACAACCGAATTTCTTGATGAGATCTCCATTATTTGTTGCTTTTCTCTTGAAATTACTGAACTGTGATGATGATGATGGCAGCTGTGGATTTTCAAATTCCAAAATCAGCTTAGTAGTTTGGGAAGATGCTTTGGGCCAAGAACTGCACACCTGTCCTCTCCCCATGAGCTTTGATGCCCTTACTAATTAAGTACCTATCAACCTTCAGTTTTCCATATTCCAGTAATATGGAAAAAAAAATTCTGCAAGACTTAAAAGAGGAAGCATTCAATGGGTTTAATTGCTATGGTCAAACTTGGTTTTATCCAAGTTTCCCATATTTATGTATCTTGGGGCATGCCCTTTCCCTTGAAGAGAGACTAAAGAGTTCAGAATGATTTTGATGGTTTCCTGTGCTTGTGAAGTGCAGGCAGAAGGCAAATTTTCCTGGAATTTACGCCAAGAAAGGTAAGTTGATAGATTTTACTAACTCTTCCACTTTGGTATCAATTTCATCCATGTGACAGACTGACTTCCTTTGGAGGTTAAAGCCTTCTTGGAAAATGATAATTTTCTGTAATGAAAAAAAATATAGTGATAGCCTCTTTGGTTTAAAAATGTTGTAATATACCTTATTGTTGTGCATTTAATATTTCAGGAATATTTGAGTAATAGTCAATATATTGTCTGATTAAATATTCTTTGTTTAAATAATTAATTACAGGTCATATGTAAAAGTACGTGAATGGCATACATAATTATGCCACCTTGACATACGTGTGCACCTCACTAAAAGTAAAAATGAAATCAAGAATAGACACATTATTCCTGGCTCCATATTTTTCTTTCAATTAGCCTTATGTTTTGGAGTTACAAATCATAACAATTATGATTTTGCACTTTGTTTTTATCTGCACTGCAGTTTTTGGTAGCTTTTACACTTTAATCTGAATTATTGTTTCACCTTATACTAGCTCAATACAGTATATAATGATTTGATTTGTATGCATGACAAGCTTTTCACTGCATCTTGGTATATACGATAATAATAAACCAATATCAAATGGAGTTATATGATTTATTGGTGAACATGTTCTTCTCTGTGACAGAATCTGGGTGATTGGGATATGCTGAGTAGATTAGAATATACAAGTGAAAGGGGGAAAAAGAGGAAGAGAAGTGGCAAGTACAATAGCCAGTCCTGATATAACCAAAAAAAAACACAAACAACTTATCTGAACTTTAGAACATTGGAAATGTTGACAAGAACAGGCCACTCAGTCCAACAAAGCTTGCCAAATTCCTGTTCACATAGTGTGCTGAAATAACGATTAAGTTTAGTTTTGAAAGTCTCTAAGGTACTATTCTCAACTAGGTAGTTTGTTCCATGTGTCTATAACTCACCGTGTAAAGAAATGCTTCCTGATGTTAGTCTGATAGCTCCCCTTAACTAGTCTCTGCTTACGGCCCCATATCCTTGATGATGGATTAATTTTGAAGTACCAGCGGGCATCCACTTGACTTATACCTTTCATGATTTTGAACCCTCTATCATGTCTTCTCTCATTCTACGTTCACTTAGTCTAAAAAGATTTACTTCTTTCAATCTTTCTTTATAGCTCATACCCTGCAGATCTGGAATGGGTCTAGTTGACCTCCTCTGGACTCTCTCCAGTGCCTTCACATCCCTCACACAATGTGGAGACCAAAATTATGCACAGTATTCAAGATGTAGCCTCACAAGTACAGTATACAGCTTAAGGAGAAAGTCTCTTGACTTGAACTCCACTGAATGCATTATATAGCCTAACATTCTATTAGCCTTCCTAATAGCTTCTGTGCATTGTCTAGATGCTGATAGTGAAGAATCTACCAGGGCACCAAAAATCCTCCTCATACTGTGCACTTTCCAACTCAAGACCCCTCATTGTAAATTTATATCTAATAGTTCTACTTCCTACATATAATACTTTACATTTACTTACGTTAAATTTCATATGCCATTTATCTACCCACATCTGGATTTTGTTTAGATCTAACAGTATTTATTCTGCTGCCAGAATGTTACCAGCCCATCCCTCTAACATTGTGCCATTGGCAAACTTTACCAGTTTATTTGTTATGTGCTTATCCAAATCATTAATGTAAATTAAAAATAGCAGCAGCCCCAAAACCAGTTCGTGCAGAACCCCACTTTTAACACCTTCTAGGTGTGAATATGATTCTTTTACCATAACTTGTTGTTTTTAGTTTTTGAGCCAAATCTGCACCCATTTGCACACCTTGCCCTGAATCCCTGCCTCCTTCGATTTGATTATTAACCTCTCATGGGGTACCTTGTTAAAAGCCTTCTGAAAGTTCAAGTAAATGACATCAACCACTCTGTTGTTATCATAGATTTTAGTTGAACTCCAGCATATTATTAAAACATGATTTCCCTTTTTCTGAACTCATGCTGGCCTTCTGCTAACATGCCTGTTCTTATCAGGTGCCTTTCCATCTCATTGTTTATTATTGCTTACATTATCTTGCCTGTGATACACATTAAGCTTACTGGTCTATAGTTACTAGGGTCTGTGTGGTCACCCTTTTGGACAACGTTAGCCAATTTCCAGTCCACAGCGATTTCACCAGTCTTCAATGACTTCTGAAAAATACATGTTCGGGGTTTGTATATATAATCACAGACCTCTTTAAATATGAGGCATGATTGATAAGTTTGTGGCCTAGGGTAGAAGGAGATGAGTTACACAGCTCTCATTACGTGCACATGCAGTTCAACTCTTTGAGTGATTATGCAGAAAGTTTGAAGTTAATAACTCATTGGGGTGATTGATAGGTTTGTGGCCTATGGTAGAAGGAGATGAGACATTAACTTCAAACTTTCTGCATAATCACTCAGAGAGTTGAACTGCATGTGTATCTAGCAAAAGCTGTATAATTCATCTCCTTCTACCTTAGGCCATGAACTTATCAATCACCCATGCTGTGGACACTTTCTGGAGTTCCAAGATCCGTATGCTCCACGACCGCTGGACTAAGTGTGTAAATGTAGGAGGAGAGTATGCTGAAAAATAAATGTGCTAGGTTTTCTAAAATTGACTCCTTCTACCTGAGGCCACAAACTTATCAATCACCCCTCTTACCCTTGGATATATGATGTATGGCTCTGAAGTTGAAAAATTCAGTCTTGATTATTATAAGTCTGGATGAAAAGTGAGGTGTCATTTCTTATGTTTAAGTTGGATCTCACTGTAACTGTGCAGAGTGCCACCGACTAAGAAGTCAGAGTAGGTGGTAGGATTGTGAATTAAAATAGCAGGTAACTAGAAGTTGAGGATCATTCCTGCTGACTGAGTGTAGGTGGTCTGGAAATAAACCATGGTTGGTTTCTCCATTGTGGTGGAAACCACATTCTAAAAACCAAATGAAATACTTTTGATTGGAAGAAGTACAAGTGAATCTCTGCTTCACCTAGGAAGGGGATTTGGGTGGGAAGAGGAGAAGTAAAAGAAGAGATATTGCACTTCCTGCAGTTGCATGGGGAAATGTCGTTTGATCGTGAGTATGAAGTGTGAACAGAGGACCCCAACCAGGAAGTGTAAAAATTAGGTTATTATAATCACCCAACCTCAGGTTAAGGAATTCTGGTCTCGTGTTATTTATTAGCCAGGACTTCAGCACATCTGGTAGTACTTCATTTCATATCCTGTTGAAGATGTAAGTAGGAGTAGGAGGACGTCAGTCATAAACCAAGCAGTGATCTGTGTCATTGAGTTTTGCTCCAGCTTCATGCATTGCTGTTCAGTGAGCATCTACTGATGATCAGTTTCAGCTGGTGCCAATGACTTGACCTTGAATGCCACCAGGGCATCTTATATCAAGGTTTGTTCTGGAAGAAAATATTAGTTACGTTTAGGTCCTGATAGCAACATTTTTCAAGTATTCTATTTATTTTAATTTATGATCCTCGTACATTGATTTCTGAGACAAATGGGCCGTGTTTCATGATGTACTCCTACTCTTACACTGAAGTCCCCAGGAAGTAAATATATTCCATTTTTGGAAGTTTGGAGATGGTGCTGTCAAGTTCATCATAGAATCAGTGTTTCTTCTCTGGTTGAGCACAGCATGGAGTAAATCACTTCTTGGCAGTGCAGTGACAAATTGATCTCTCTTTGTTCACTCAAGGACAAGGAGTGACACTCTTTGTCCTTGTTCAGGCAGTTTCTCTGAACTCTTTCCCTGCCAGTTGAAAGTCATCTTCTGAAGAGAATATATTGTTGTTATGGCTGTCAAGCTCCATATTAATCACATGAGTCACAAGGATGCTGTTGACTATCTGCAGGTTGTCTGTGAGCCTTTCTATGTGGTCCTTGACTTTAAAAGTGTCAAGTGAAAAGCAAGTTTTTTTTTGTTTATTTGCCTGGTGGAATGGGTTCAATCCATTTGGTGATCAAAATCTCTGAACTCCAAAGATTCATTGGAGCAGGTAGACTGTCAATGTGGTCATTAAATACTCATACCATGCTTGTGGGAGGCTGCTGCCAACATTTGATATAATACTTTTACTTTAGCAAATTTGAATGTTATAATTTAAATTGACTTTAAGTTAAAAGGAATGGATTAAAATGTCACCATATGGTAAATCTCCAATAATCTGCTATATTACTATTTGGAAATGATCGTTCATCTAGTGCTGTTTCATTGTTTCTGTTCTGACAGCAGGGCCTTTAATCCTGCAGTTCCTTTAAGTGTATCAGTTTATCTGGAAAAATCATTATTCTTCTAAGCAACATTCAAAACAAAATAAATTAAAAATGTGTTGAATTATATAGTAAGAACATTGAATTGTACAGAAAATCTACAACTTCGTCATCAGCAAAATCTCAAATGTGTCAGATTCACAAAAGTTTTACTACACTGTGCTGAGATGTTTTAATAGTTGGGGATCTCTACAACTTCCTGCAGTACTGTTTTTTTTCTTGCTCTTTTTGCTGGATTGGAATTACCGCACATTTAATCCCATCACTTCATGGAATCTAAGCATTTAAATATGTTGGCTGTTCCCCAGGTAGCATCTGCCACAACTGTGTGTTAGGGAGGGGTGATGGTGGTGGGGAGGAGTAAACTTTCTGTAGCATCTTGCCACAGTGCAATTGGCCAGTTATTAAAAGTTACTAAAATTAAAATATTGTGTTCATGTTATGAATTTGGCACTACAAGAGGAGATACCACAAACATGCAAGAAAAGTATCTTCTTCAGTCCTTAAAGGAGAATTCAAGTGTCTATCTATTGAAGCATCATCATTTCCTAAGAAGCAAGTGCAAAATTCTGTTTGAGATTTTGAAGCCACACAAAATTTGTTGACAGTGTTATAGTTCATTCTTACTGAGCTGAAAGAAATAAAACATGTTGTTTTGCACAGATCAGAACATTTAAAGAAACAGCTTTCTGAGAGGTTGCAGACTGTTTAAGGGAGAGTTTAATTCTCCACATGTAATGATAATAACATTATAGCTTTTTATTATCCAAAATATGTAGTGTATGGTTATGAATTCATGCTTTTAGAGTAACCGGTGTTGAGACAAAGATGGCATTATAAAGTGCGCTATTTACTTCAGGAATTAATGTTTTTTTCCTTTTCTGAAAGATGAAAAGGATGATGTGAATATTTAACTTTAATCAGCAGTTCTGTGTAGATGTTATACATATGAATCCCTAGTGATTACAATATAATAGGCAGCGATTTTGAGTTTACGTGGAGTTTGATCTTGAAAGGTTTGAGTGATTTGAGGTACGTTATTGAATGTAGCGTTACCATCTCCCTGCTCTACCCCCACGCCCATCTGGAGCACAGCAGTTGGCCCGTATTTGTAATTGGTTGTTGCTAAAGGATTGTCAGTTGCTGTGAAGTAGCAGTCATTGTGATAAATGTGATCATAGAGAGATTCATTGGGTTGCCTGAACAAGTGGGAAGTGCAGTATTGGAATGATTCCAGTTTTATAAACTAACTGTAACTAGCTTCTGATCTCATCTGTTAAGTGGAACTACTGTAAAGCTCAAATAACCTGTGATTCCTTCTCTTGCTTTGGTAGCCTGGTTTTTCAATAACAACCACAGGGGTGAGCCCCTTTCTGTGAAGCTAAGAAAGCTTGAGTAGGCAGGATAATTGCTGCAGTCGCAGGAGGATTAATTTATAGCTTATCCTTCCTGCTACAAGATTAAGGTAAGATAAATTTCCTTTGAGATAATATCAATTAAAGTTATTTCAATTTTGGTGAAAATGACTTTAATTTTGAGTCTGATTATGCAGTGTCATTTATAACGTTATGAATTCTTCATCAATATTATTAAAGTTGTGTTCTATTTAGTGCTTCCCTGTATGATTAATTTTTGGCAAACAATTGAAATAAGGATGCAGTAATGGACATAACTAATAATATTTTGAAAGCCCTTTTACGTCTGAATAAAATTCTGAACAGCTTTCAACAAAATATACATGAAACATCAGTGTTATTTTTGTATTAAAGCAAAAAGTAATTGATGTTAATGATTGCTCAGTTTTCCTGTTTTTGTCCTATCATTTAATCAAAAAATATGCATAGCTACAGGATATAGATTAGATATACATTGGTTGAAATTTGCAAAGAACTTTAACAATCAACCACATTCTGATTTCAATATTGGGTAAAGTGTTCTGCTTGTATTTGGTTAGATATGCAGCTATTTTTGACTTCACTGATATTGTTATAAAAGGAGATTCTGTTCTTGATCATTTCAGCCAGATTTTGAGAGGTAAGTATAATGATTATTTAAGATTATATTCAGTATATTTTAAGTACATGTTCTCTATCTTGTTCCTTAAAATTTATGTTTATTTTCTCATTGGATATTGTATTCTTCATTATTAAATACTTGTTCTTTGATGTTTATATTGTTTCAAAAGAATTTTGGATCATTTATGAATTTTCAGTTTGGGGAAGCTATTGCTTTGGTATTAGTGATTGCCTTGTTTACATAACAGAACCATACAAGTCATACAGAAATGTTCCTAATAAAGTCTGTGCTGCCTTATAGCAAACTCTTCTTAATAGACTTTCTGAAGACTTCTTTATAAATGTAAAATCTTTAATTTATATGAGGTCATGTGGATACGACAGGTCCGTTGAGATGGGAGAGAAATGCAATCACAGAGAGAAGCATGTCAAATTCTATCTGGCTTTCTCACAAAACAATAGTGTTTACATGTTGCATGAGACTCCCCACCTCCACTCCCCAAATACTCCCCATACCTCATGCAAGATTATATTCCTTTCTTGTTTCTAATTTGTAAAATTTCATTGCATCATTGGCAACATTATTCTTCTTATAGTGGCCATGGGGAAAATAGAACCCTATCTACCTCACGTGGAATTAATTGATAGGATTGTCTGTGCACGAGACCATCCACAATCACAAAATTATGGAGTTCTATACGTTAAGGATTTGGATGCAGTATTGCTTTCACATCACCTGATTAATTTTTCTCCTGTAATGACTCTTGTGAATGTTTCAGAACTAGCACCTTCCAAATAGCTGAGCAAAAATACTTTTTAATGCTTGATATTCCTGTGATGTTTCTATTAACTCTTGATGTAGAAGTCATTGATTAAAATAAGCTGGAACTCATAAGGCTTTGACGCCAACAACCTGCTTTGCTAAAATTTTCTACAGGAAAGAAACTACGATTTGTATTTTTATCTCTGACACAAAGTTAATTAGTTGAGTTACATTTTCTCCTCATGTTTAATGAGATATGAAAAAAATCACATTCCTTTTCATAATAGGATACTATTTTGTAATCTTGTTTTTTTTAATCAAAATCACAATTTAACTTTTGTTTTAAATGGGGGCAAAGAGAAGGAAGTCAAACCCTGGATATTTTTGCAATGTCCTGTGGTAAGTGAGTATACATGTTTAAATGGTTTGAAATTTTTGCTTGTGTACTGACTCATTTGGTTTTAATGATAAATTATCATTCACGTTATTCAAGTTGACTCATTGTTTTATTTCCACATCCCACTTAACACTTACGGATTCCAAAATCATTTTGTTTTGCCTGTTCAATTGGTGATCATAGAATTGTAGATTCTGGCAGTGCAGAAAACTCTTTAGTCTATGAAATACGTACTGTGCTCAATTTAGTTACTTCCACTTACCTATTCTTTCTCTATATGACGTAATATTTCTCCAAATGGTTATCAAATATTTTAATTAACTACTTCTATCAGATCTTCTCTTAGCTTTGCCTTGATTAAACTGTTTATCTGCACATTTTCAATCCCTCTGTCACTTGAAAACATTCTAGCAACTATCTTTTGTACCTAATCGGTGCCTAATGTTGTGCCAAAATTTGGATTGTATGACTGGATATGAAGATTCTTCTTTATTGGAAATTCTAGGATAGTATCCAAAATACTTGGGATTTTTGCTTCTATTTATCGAAGGTCAGGTTCAATAAAAACTTGATTACCTTTTTCTGTTACCTTCAAAAGTTGGCTTAAAATGCTTCCGTGTCTTTATCTTGTAACTTCTATTAACATTGTACTTTTTCATGTGCATCATCTCTCAGCTCTTACTTTAACCAAAATGCACTTGACATTTCTGCGTTAATTTGTATCTGTGATGCACCATCAATAACTCTCTGAGACGTGAGGCGAGATATAGGCTTTTATTGGCTGAAAGAAAGAACAAGTAGCAATTGACCACCACACTGCATCCTGGAGACTGAGGCCGGGGCGGTGTCTCCCATCGCCTTTATACTGGGGTCTGTGGGAGGAACCACAGTCAGTGGGAGGAGCCACAGGAGCAGTCAGCAGGGGGGGGCGTGTCCAGACAGGTATATGTAGTTCACCACAATCTGTTGTGCATCTGTCAAATCTGTTATCCTTCACAGTCTTGAACCCTATCTGCCTCACTTCTAATTTTTATGTTATTACCATTATTTCTTGCAGTCACAGATTTTCTTTCTGACCTTGGCCTTCAGATGCCTGTAGAGCAATTCCTTTTCACTGAGGGTGTGGTGCAGATTCCAATCCAAGAATACCTGCTCCTGGATTTCCTGGCCAATCCCATCAGTCAATTCTGAAGTTTACTGGCAAGGAAGCCACAAGTATTTTTAGAGGTGCTAATTGTGGTAGACTTCAGGGCATTCTGGATACTGTGGAAATGTTGCAGCTCGTGTTAGTTGAAGGTCATATAGTGGCCTGAGTTACACTATCAGAAGAGCTATACTGTATATGGCGTATCCTTGCAATCTTAAACACTGATTTTCTTGTGGCAGCACTTCTGTTACCATTATCGTTTTGTGGACTAAACTGAAATTAGTTGACAGAGATCAGTTCAATAGTCATCAAAATTTGACATATTGCGATTTCTTACTTCACTTAACCAGGTGTCTGTGCCTGGAGCGAGGTCGTCTTCGGCTTGCTTATCTTTCTGATGAAGCAGTTTGTAATCAACAATATTTGAAATTAAGTCTGCAATCTGAAGTATAACCTGTCAAAATGTATTACTAAAAGGAACAGTCCTAATTCTGACGCTCAACCAACTTACCTGGAATCCTCCCACTGGATTAACAAACAACTATTCACAGCAGTTTTCTTGCTCTTAGCCAGTTTGTAACTTTACTGCTACTGCCTGCTTTTTAAATATTCCATGGGCTTCAGTTAGGCTGTCAAGCTTCATAGCTTGTATTACTAGATAGTATATGTGTACGTCAATTGTGCAGTCTATACTGTTACTTCACCAATGAACTTAAACAAGGATGTTCTTAACAAATCTGTACTGCTGCTCCTTTTATTATTCCATTATTATCACATGACATTCAATGTTCTGCAGACTAGTGGTTTCTGTGCTTGTGGATACTGATATTGAACCACCTGGCACGTAATTGTCAGGTTTACATTTTGCTACTACTTTGAATGAGAGTATGATGTTTTTCTTCCTTGTACCCTTTGGTATCACTCCTGCATTCAGGAAGGATTGCAATATTGTGGTTAGCACCTCTATGATGTTTCCTGCTCCCTAGCCTTAAATACTATAACTCTTCCTAGTACATTCTCTTTGTTTTAGGCTCACCTATTATTCCAGCACAACTTAGTTGACCATGGCTTTGGCAAAGTTCCTTATCTCAATAATTAGAGGTACAAATTACTCAAGTTTAGTTGTCATCTAACCATGCATGAATAGTCATGAACATGACTAAATGAAACAGTGTTCCTCTGGGGCCAAGGTGTAAAGCACAGTACCGACAGTCATACACAGCACAGGGCACATATGGCACATATAAGAGGGCAGTAGACATGGAGTCACACAAGCTCCTGAGTCCATGGATGTTGTTGGCCAGAGTACGACCCCAGCAGTCTGCAGACGTACACAATCTAGCTTGTGTTCCACCAGGGAAACACGGGAGAGCAGCATGGATGCCGTGCCATGCTGTCTCCGGTGTCGTCTCTCCTGGACAACTGTATCAGGTGACTCCATGTCATTTAGCTGTATGTCTGCACTACAGCTGAGGCCACGTGGCTCCTCTGCTGTTGGTCCCGCCAATGAACCAGTGAACCAAATTTGCAGCATTCCACATTACCAATGTCTAGCAGGGTCTTCCAATCACAAGAAAAACAACTTGGACAAGCACTCACTGTTAGCCTGTACTCTACCATCGTGTACCACCTCCGACACCTCCCTGTAGCAGGCAGTAACATGATCTGCACCAAGTTCAGGTCCTCCACCAATGGGCAATTTGCTGATGGGGTAGACAATGAAGTACCTGAAATTCTCAAGTGTCCAGTAGTGTCTTGCAATCCGAAAAAGACACTTAAAAGAAGACAATAATATCTTTGGTTAGCCCCATGGAGGCTTCTGCATCCAAGCATGTGGCCTTCTTACAGGACATATCTTAGAAAATACCTCATAGAGTACTTCAGCCATATCTTTGCCCAGTGCTTCATTTTACCTCTAATTAGCTACCATACCTTTTTCTTGATTAATATCTCCATAGAAGACCTTTGCATTCACTTTTATGTTTGCTATCTGTACTGACTTTTTGATACTCATTGGTTCACTTTTGAAATTGTACTTGTGTATTATTTATATTCTAACTTTCTCTGTTATTCGAGCTGGTATCTTTCTCTTTCATTATTAACCAGGGAGCTCAGACTTTGCTTGCCCTCCTTTGGCCATCGTGGCTATCTGCATTCTGTGAAGCAATTGTGAAGCAATCACCTTTGAAGTGGTTGTTCATAGCTCAATTACATTCCTCCTTGTTACTCTCCAGCTCTAATTTATCCAGGACAGAACCCATATCAATTTGCTGAAATTAAACAGCTATTTATTGATTTTTTTTCTTGAACAGTCTTTGACCTTCTCACACATCAGTGGTATTTCCCATTCATAAAATTAATTTGTACTTTTATGTTTCTAAAGTATAAATTTAATTCTCAGTTAATAGTTATGGTGATGAGATTGTAAATAGTATAAAAATGAACTGCAGTTTTTTTCCAATTACAAATCAATATATGCAATTATTGGAAAATATGTATATTTGCACCTTGACCCCAGTGGAACGCTGTCTCATTTGGCTGTATCCATGTATCTTTTGAATGACAATTAAGTTTGTTTTGATTTGATATAAGAACATAGCCTTCAATTTGTCACAATTTTGCTACCTTACTATGTTTTTAATCTCTGATGTCCAGAGATTAAACAACTAAGAAATATTTGAATCTGAAATTGTAGTGAGAAATTTACACATGAATCTTGAGAATTTTTTAAAAGATGAATTTTGTGTTAGCAAGTTTCAAGAACCATTCTGAGTTAAACTGAAATAGGAAAGTTATTTAATGATTTTATTTCAGCTCCTAATTTAAGATCTTTAAGGGTTTTTAACATTTTACCATTTCTTATATGCAAAAGAGTCATAAAGATGCTGGAGAATATAAAACATGTCCATTTAAAACCTGTAATTACTTTTCCTCAACATGTGATATGTATAATCTTTCATCTGAAACAGAACCTCGTTTCCTTTATCTAGAAATTTTAATCCAGCTGGAAGGTGCTGCCTAAAGTTAATTGTCCTGCATAGTGGTTAACAGTGTTGTGCATGATGACTAAGCCCTCTGAGAAAAGGACCCAGAAGTGGAGAGAAGATATCTATGAGTTTCGAAAGAAGCATGGCCTCTCTAAAGGAGTACTGCTCAACTGCTGTCTTGTGAAACGAATCCTTGCCTGGGCAACACCAGCTGTGAAAGGTATCTCCTACATTTCTATTTCATATCAGTTTAATAATTATTACTTATATCCATATATTTTTCTGCTGCACGATATTACTCTCTTAGGACCAGCATGTTAGCATCAAACTTCTTTGTCCATAGTTTTAAAGATCCAAGGACACACAAAGAGTTTAATACAACAAGACAGTTATTTCAAAAAGTTTCTTGGTTTTCATGTTTGTTCAAGTTAGCCATATTATAGGTGGTATAAAAGTTAAGAAAGCAAATGATTTTGTAAGCATGAAGTATTGAATTTGTAGAATATTCACTTCAAATATTAATTCAGAATTAAAATATTTAGAATTATCTATTATTTTATTGTGATAGTGTACAGGTCCTAAATCTGATGCATAACAATAAGTGTAATTGACAATATGGAAAATATAGCTTTTTAAGTCACAGAACTAGACTTGAAATACATTGGAATGGACATGTGTCTGCTTTATGAAGATGCCTGTTATTTTGGTAGGATGCATTTGAGTTGGGTAGACGTCTTAACTAATTGAATTGCACATTTTTTTTCTCATTCTTGAGTATTATCATTTAAAAGCTTGCACTTATCTGGAGAGTGTTCCATATAACCACTTTTAAGGAAGTTAATAACACAGAATGTTGTACCCTTGTGTTTTTTTTCACAAAGTTAATGGGCCAAATTAAATGATTCATTCTCGCTTGTGAAGCTGTATTTTTCATTGCTAATTTTAAACTTTGCACAGGAATAAATATCTTATGAACAATTTGTCTTATCAAATATAAAAGAACTAGATTGTGTAACAGTCAATTCTATGAATTTAAATTCAAACTGAGCTGTTCTAATGGAAGCTTGAGCTATCCCATGTTACACATGAAAGTAATCCAAGATAATCACCAGATCTCTCCAAAGGTTTGATAGCTAACCAATTTACATAGAACACTTTATTTAACAATTGGTCAGTCAAACTGAACTAATTGTATGGAGGTAATAATATCTGAAACAAATATGCAATTACTTCTATATGGTCAGACAGATAGCTAGCTAGCCAATTGAAAATCTCTTCCTTCTATCAACCTGTGCCTTGGTTGTGGCCTGCATGGTTTTGTAGTAATTTCCGACTGTGGTACTGTCCTGGCATCCTTTTACATATGCTATCATAGCAATCTTGAAAACATATTCTGTCTTTGAGAGATACCATAAATATAATCTGGAAAAACTGCTATGGTACATTGCTCTAAAAGCTTAAATAAATGTTGTATTTGTGTTCCAAAACTCTATCACAAAACCCTGAGATTTTAAGAAAGAATTGTTTGGGAATGTTTAAACAAATTCTACATTTAATTGGTAACAATTTTCCTTTTGTCTTTTACCATATTTGGCATAATTTCCTGCTCTTCATCAATAATTCCTCTCAAGTACTTTCTGGTCCCAGCCATTTAATGATGTTGTGTTGGGGTAAGGAATTTACAAGTTTCAGATCTTAGTCTCTTGTGAATTTGGAAATGCATTCCTGGGAATATAGTGATATGTTTTTTTTTAAATTGACACATGAGGTTTGAAGCACTGTTTCTGTGTTAGTCTCATGATACAGATTTGGAGAAATTCTTACCATCACACAGTTTTGTGGTCTAATTGTGTATTTTTCAACTAAATATGTCCCTTACTATTTCACAGGCGTTGTATTTTTCCGACCATTCTACAACTTCGCATTTACATTTTAATTGCATTATCTCGTGAACTTAAAATAAGTCCTTACTTTTGAGATCATCCCTAATATCCTATTATCAGCAAATCAACTAAAAAAGCCATTAAAGTTTATACCAAATTGCTAATCTCATTGATGCTAGGCTTCATCTCTGATTTTAATTATATGAGCAATATTGTATGTTAAGCGTGGAGTTCCACCCAAAGCTATGAAGTTGTCAATCGTAAGTTGTCAATTGTGCAGTGAGTAATAACCACATATGTTTATAATTTATTTAAACCTGCTTTAATTTGCTCTTCCTAACCAATACTTACGTGTGGGAGTATTTTTGATTGAAAAGGAACTTAGCTGTAGGCACTTATTTCAAGTTTTTAGTGTTGTAAATCAGTGAATCCACACTATGAAGATATGAATGATGCAGCAAGAGAGGTTTATGACAATATTCGAGATGCTGTATATTCCTGGCTTCTTCTCTCAACTTTGCTCCTTGCAGTTGAAAGGATGTGCTTGCATTCATGTGGCACCTTTCATAACTTTTCATCAGGGTGCGTTACTTGTGTAATATGGTCAATATAGTTACTTGATAACCGATTTGCATATTAAGTATGATAATATATACTTCAGCGATGTTAGATTCAAGATGCTGGAGATAATACATTCACACTTTGAGGAAATGATCCTTGAGATCTTCTGCATGTGCTTGAGAGTAAACTGGAGTCTTTAATATCTCATCCAGGAGAAGACTCTAGGTTTCTCTTAGGATGCTGCATCATAAGAGTATGGAAAGGAGGTTAATTGTACTACTTCCTGAAATTAAAGGATTTCATTGGGGTGAAGGCAGTTGCACTTTCAGGTTGTGAAACACCACTCTGTGTTTTGAGCAGCAGAGCGAGCTTTTCTTCAGCAGCTGAACTATCCTTGTGCTCAGTGATCATGGTATTTCAGGATGGAGGCCAGTTTTCAAGAGACCATCTGAGCATTTGAAAGACAGGCTTTCAGGATCCACAATTTAGAGTCCTGTTGCTCGCAGTCTACTCTGCTGCATAGAACAATGGTGGCATGCCTGTCTCGAGGTTGATTGACCCCACTGCTCAATGAAAACAAAGTGCAATCATGGGAAAAAACATTACAGGGTGCCGGACAATTGAACATGTTTCAATCCGATACAGATAATCCAGTTCTTCATTTCTTTTGGCTCTTGCCCTAGGCTTTGTTATATTTAATCTGAATGCTGTTCCCAGATGTTCAGGAAATATCTGTCTTCAGTAAAATAACAGTGATATTACAAAATGAAATGTATACTCTGTATATCAGCGAAGTGAATGCATATCATACTGCATGGTTAGTTCTTTCAAGCTGATTTTCAGATATCTTAAGCCAATGATTCAATGCTGGAGAAATTCAGCTGGTCAGGCAGCATCTATGAAAGAAGATAAGTAGCCATTTTTGGACCGAGATGTTGACTATTTATTTCCCTCCATAGATGCTGCCTGACCTGCTGAGTTCTACCAGCATTTTATGTGTGCTGCTCAAGAATTCCAGCATCTGTAGAATCTCTTGTGTCTCTTATTATCATAGATAGATAGATAGATACTTTATTCATCCCCATGGGGAAATTCAACTTTTTTCCAATGTCCCATACACTTGTTGTAGCAAAACTAATTACATACAATACTTAACTCAGTAAAAAAAAATATGATATGCATCTAAATCACCATATCAAAAAGCATTAATAATAGCTTTAAAAAGTTCTTAAGTCCTGGCGGTAGAATTGTAAAGCCTAGTGGCTTTGGGGAGTATTGACCTCTTCATCCTGTCTGAGGAGCATTGCATCGATAGTAACCTGTCACTGAAACTGCTTCTCTGTCTCTGGATGGTGCTATGTAGAGGATGTTCAGAGTTATCCATAATTGACCGTAGCCTACTCAGCGCCCTTCGCTCAGCTACCGATGTTAAACTCTCCAGTACTTTGCCCACGACAGAGCCCGCCTTCCTTACCAGCTTATTAAGACGTGAGGCGTCCCTCTTCTTAATGCTTCCTCCCCAACATGCCACCACAAAGAAGAGGGCGCTCTCCACAACTGACCTATAGAACATCTTCAGCATCTCACTACAGACATTGAATGACGCCAACCTTCTTAGGAAGTACATTCGACTCTGTGCCTTCCTGCACAAGGCATCTGTGTTGGCAGTCCAGTCTAGCTTCTCGTCTAACTGTACTCCCAGATACTTGTAGGTCTTAACCTGCTCCACACATTCTCCATTAATGATCACTGGCTCCATATGAGGCCTAGATCTCCTAAAGTCCACCACCATCTCCTTGGTCTTGGTGATATTGAGACGCAGGTAGTTTGAGTTGCACCATATCACAAAGTCCTGTATCAGTTTCCTATACTCCTCCTCCTGTCCATTCCTGACACACCCCACTATGGCCGTGTCATCAGCGAACTTCTGCACATGGCAGGACTCTGAGTTATATTGGAAGTCTGATGTGTACAGGGTGAACAGGACCGGAGAGAGTACGGTTCCCTGCGGCGCCCCTGTATTGATGTATGCCATTAAATCTGTCGTGTTGCAGCAGCAGTATGTGCAAGACATTAATACGTGTTAAATAAAGTAATGTGAAAGATTAATAACAAGATCGTGTTCATGGGATCATGGACCCTTAAGAAATCTGATGGGGCAGAATGGTGAAAGAAGCTGTTCCTAAAATGTTCCTAAAATGCTGTTCCTAATAGTAGTAACATCAAGAGGGCTTGTCTTCGATGGTGAGGGTCCTTAGTAATGGATGTTGCCACCTGGAGGCACCACCTCATGAAGATATCCTCAATAGCAGGGAGGCTTGTGCTTGTGATTGAACTGGCTTACAATCATCTGCATCCTCTTGTAATTCTGTGCCTTGGAGGCTCCATACCAGGCTGTAATGTACCCAGTCAGAAGGTTCTGCACTGCACATCTGTAGAAACTTGCAAGAGTTTTTTGGTGACGTAATCATTCAGGTTTGGGACTCATTATCAGAACTGAAAGGGAGAAAGCAAGTTGGCCAAGTAGCAGAAACTGGGTGATATATAAAGAATATCTATGATAGGTAGAATCCTGTAGACATTAAAGAGACAGCTAAGGTCCTTTGTTTATGTAATATATTACTAACGTTGTGAAGTCTTGGTAATGTTGCATAGTCTGACTTGCTGCTGAGATGTTCTAAGCAGGCCAGAATAAGCTGTTCAGAGACTTGGATTTGTCAAAGGCAAAAGCAGAATTACTAAGTCCAAGTCTGCAAGGATGGAGTCTGCTGTCACAAGGCACAAAAATTTCCATGAAGGATTTCAATATATGAGACTGATGTTTCCTAGAATAACTGATGACAAGGTTAATGAAGACATTTT
The DNA here is from genome assembly GCF_048418815.1 of Hemitrygon akajei. Classification (NCBI taxonomy): domain Eukaryota; kingdom Metazoa; phylum Chordata; class Chondrichthyes; order Myliobatiformes; family Dasyatidae; genus Hemitrygon; species Hemitrygon akajei. The sequence goes on from NC_133136.1 coordinate 77,072,620, forward strand.
TGTTGGTCCACAAATCAAACAGGTCATCAGTGTCAGACAATTCAAAGAACTTCTAGTGATACCGTAGAAAATCACATGGAAGGCATTCAAGGATGTTGTTGGAAACTACAAAACATCAAACTATGAGCAGCTGGTTGACAACATGCTTCAAGCATACAAAACCATGCAGTGCAATGTGCCACTAAAGATTCATTTTCTGCATTCCCATTTAGACTTTTCCCCTTCAAATCTTGACTAGTATGGTGCAATGTTTCACCAGGACATTGTGGTCCTGATGAAATTGTAACAGGGCAACAGGAACCCATTAATACTGGCTGATTATTGTTGGACACATAAGACACTGAGTACAAATTAAAATAATCAACCAAACATTTTTAGCTTAGTTAAACTATTGCAAAGTGTCAGTATCATTATGCAATTACTGTAAATGTATCATATTCAATAAAAGTTAGTTTATTGTTTCTCCGAATTCCTACGTGATACAAGTAGTCTGAAATTATATTTGTGTTCAGCTTCAAGCAGTGTATCTTAAAAAATAAATCCTGAGGATTTTAATCCAATTTTAAAAAAATTGCTGTCCAGTTTAACTGATATTTAATGTCTAAATTTCAAATCAGACATTCCAATCTTTACAAATATAATATTTCTTGCAGGTTAATTGAGGTTGACCCTTTGTAGGTATGAGAGGCTAATCAAATTTGCTCTTTTGTGATTGATAATTTAGGAAGACTAAGGGTAAGGAGGAAATTACTCTTTCCTCAAAATCAGCTTATTGTTTTTAATAATGTATGAAGCTGAAATGCTAACAAAAGAATAGTATCTTGTTTATATAAAAATGTATTGTAAGCAGGTTTTCAAAAAGAAACCTTCAATAATAAATGGATTTGCAGCTGCAATTATTTTCTGATTAAAACTCCTAGCTAAATTACTATGTAGGAACTGATGCATTTTCTTCTTCAGATGTCAGGCATTTTAAATTTAGAAAAGCTAGGCTTAAGAGATTTTGCACAAATCCATCAACTAATGCTACATTTTATTTTCATGACATCTAACAAACAAGAAAATAAAATCTTATGTCAGAATCTCTGGCTCAAAGATAATTTATTTTAAATAAAAATTAGTATGTTTAATCTTAGTAAATTTGTGATGAGATTTAAGCAGAAATGAAAAAAGCCGCCTTGAAGAATGTTTCTGTATGCAGAGCAAAGCAGGTATTTGACTTGCAGGTATTCAAAGGTCAGGAGCGTGTGTGCAGTTCTGTGAGCCACCAAGGCTTATTTTCTTTTCCATATTCAGTTAATGCACATGCCAGGACTTTGTCCTGATTTAAGGAATGTGATTAGGTGTGATGATAAATATCCAAAATGACTAGTTTCCAAACATAAAATTTGTTTAAAAGTGCATTATATCATTATAACATGCCAGAGCCTGCTTGAAGATATAAATTGGTGTCCTCTTATCTAATGGGACTCCTGCATTATGAAAGGGTTGTAATTCTGGAAAACCAATCACCTCAAAATCTTCTGTAAGGCAAACTCTTTCTTTTCTCATTGACTCAAATTTCATGAATGGAGATGGGTTCATACGGAAACTCTTTCTGTCAATGCCCTAGTGGGTGTGCAATCTAGAGGCAGGGGAATAAGTCAAGTCAAGTCACTTTTATTATCATTTTGACCATAACTGCTGGTACAGTACATAGTAAAAATGAGACAACATTTTTCAGGACCATGGTGTTACATGACACAGTACAAAAACTAGACTGAACTACGTAAAAAACAACACAGAAAAAAACCCACTAGACTACAGACCTACCCAGGACTGCGTAAAATGCATAAAACAGTGCAGGCATTACAATAAATAATAAACAGGACAATAGGGCAAGGTTGTCAGTCCAGGCTTCGGGTATTGAGGAGTCTGATAGCTTGGGGGAAGAAACTGTTACATAGTCTGGTCGTGAGAGCCCGAATGCTTCGGAGCCTTTTCCCAGATGGCAGGAGGGAGAAGAGTTTGTATGAGGGGTGCATGGGGTCCTTTATAATGCTGTTTCCTTTGCGGATGCAATGTGTAGTGTAAATGTCCGTGATGGCGGGAAGAGAGACCCCGATGATCTTCTCGGCTGACCTCACTATCCGCTGCAGGGTCTTACGATCCGAGATGATGCAATTTCCGAACCAGGCAGTGATGCAGCTGCTCAGGATGCTCTCAATACAACCCCTGTAGAATGTGATGAGGATGGGGTTGGGAGATGGAATTTCCTCAGCCTTCGTAGAAAGTGGAGACACTGCTGGACTTTCTTTGCTATGGAGCTGGTGTTGAGGGACCAGGTGAGATTCTCCGTCAGGTGAACACCAAGAAACTTGGTGCTCTTTATGGTTTTTACAGATTGGTGCTCCAATACTGAGTGTATTGGAGTTAGAAGCTGAAGCATTGTTGTTCCAATTAAAAATTGCATTGCTAGACAAAGTATAATTGTACAAGTATCAATGGAAGACATTGGCTTATTACTGCTTCCCGAATTAGGTAATTGTTTTCAGAGTAAAGTATAAGACAAGAAGTTTAGAAAGGAATAAGAATTTAGCTTCAGGCAACATAGAAAATAAGGGTGAAATTAAAATTGAAAATAAGGGTGGGCAATACAGGACTGAAGATGTTAATTTGAATGCACATAGTAGGCAAGATAAGGTAGCTGATCCTGTAACACAGTTAGAAATTGGCAGGTATGATGTTAAAAGGTATCACAAAGTTATGATGGAAAAAAGACCACAACTGGGTAACTAACATTCAAGGATACACATTGTATGTAAATACCAGGCAGGTGGATAAAGGATTGGTGTTGCTTTGTTGATTAAAACATGAAATCAAATCTTTAGAAAGAAGCGACATATGATGAGGTGTAGAATCCTTGTGGGTAGAGTTAAGAAACTGCAAGGGTAAGAAGACTTGAATGGAAATTAGGCCTCAGGACTGTAGCCAGGATGTTGAGTATAAATTACAAAGGAAGATAGAAAAGACATGTAAAAAGGATAATGTTACAATGGTCATAGAGGATTTCAATATGCAGGAAGATTGGCAAAATCAGATTGGTGCTGGATCCCACATAAATTAATTTGTAGAATGCCTATGAGATGCTTTTAAAAGTAACATGGGGTAAAAGCAATTCTGAATTGAGTTGTATGTAATGAACCAGATCTGATAGGAAGCTTAAAGTAAAGGAACCCTCAGGAGTCAGTAATCATAATAAGATAGACGCAAACATGAGGAAATCTGCAGATGCTGGAGATTCAAGCAACACACACAAAATGCTGGTGGATCGCAACAGGCCAGGCAGCATCTATAGGAAGAAGTACAGTCGACGTTTCTGGCTGAGACCCTTCGTCAGGACTAACTGAACAGGGATTCATTGAACTGTCGTGAAAAATATTCACAGAGTGAATATTCACTTGTCGATCCACGTCCTCTGAGCCTTCAACCCCGATTTCAGCTCCTCAACTTTCCTGGTACTGGTAAACTTACTGAGACACTAGTACAAGTTTCAGGGGTATGCAAGCTAATGGCACCACTGTTTTTGTTTCCCATTTCTTGTACATTTGGGAATGTTGGAATTTAAAGGGGGAGAAGGGTTGTAATGTGAGCATTATAAAGATAAATTAATACCAATTAGGATTATGGTAATATAGCAATACTCCCACTATGGAAAGCTGTTTGTAAAGAGAGATTGTTTCTGGGGTTGAGGGGTTTTCCTTCTGACCTTTTCTGCCCGATGTGCATTAGTGAAAACTTCTGTATGCGAATATCGTTTTACCGTCCTAGATAAAGTTGTTCCTTTTGGGCATGAAGTTGTCAAGTGATCCTTTTTCAAAGTAGAAGTTACTACATATTTGCTTCAAAAGGTTTATCAGGCATAATGTATTTGTGTATTTATTTTTCATTTTTTTTCTGGGATCTACTGGGAAAGTCTCAAAGATCGACTGGTTGATTGCGATCGACAGGTTGGCAACCATTACTTACATCTAGGCATGGCTTCCTTAGGGCAAAATCTTGCCTGACAAATCAGTTGAAATTCTTGAGGAAATAACAGGCAGAATAAACAAAGGAGAGTCAGTGCATTTTGCTTACTTAGAATTTCAGAAGGCCTTTGAATAGGTGCTACATATGAGGCTGCTGAACAAGATAAGAGCCCATAGTATTACAGGAGGAATACAATGGACAGAAGATTAGATGACTGGCAGAAAACGAAGAGTGGGAATAAAGGGGGCCTTTTCTGGTTGGCTGCTGGTGACTAGTGGTGTTCCTTAGGAATTGATGTTGGATCCAATTCTTTTCACATTATATGTTAATGTTCTAGATCCTGGAATTGATGGCTCTTTGGCCAGGTTTGTGGCTGTTACAGATAGGTAGAGGGGCAGGCAGTGTTGAGGAAGCAGGGAGTCTACAGAAGGTCTTGGACAGATTAGAAAAATAGGCAAAGAAGTGGCAGGTGGAATATAGTGTAGGGAAGGGTATGGTAATGCACTTTGACAGAAGGAATAAGGGCATAGACTATTTTTTAAATGCAGAGCAAATTCAGAAATTGGAGGTGCAAATGCACTTGTAAATTCTGGTGCAGGATTCCCTGAAGGTTAACTTGCAGTTTGAATCTGTAGTAACAAAGACAAATGCAATGCTTGGATTCATTTTGAGAGAACTTGTTTATAAAAATAAGAGTATAATTTTAAGACCATACGTCATTGATTAGACCACATTTCGATATTCTAAACAGTTTTGCACCTTGTATCTAAAAAAAGAATGTGCTGGCATTGGGGGTGGTGGGGGGTGGGGGGGGGGGGGAGTTCCAAGGATGTTTATGTGAATGAACCTGGAAATGAAAGCTTTAATGTAGAAAAAGCATTTGATGGTTCTAGGCCGGTACTCAATGGAGTTTAGAAGAATGTGACGATTTCTCATAATGAAGATTTCTCATAGAAACCTACCAAATATTGAAAGGCTTTGATAGATTGAATGTGGAGAGGATGTTTCCAGTAGTGCAAGAGTTTTGGATTAGAGGACACAGCCTCAGAATGGAAGGATGTCCCTTTAGAACAAAGATACAGAGTAATTTCTTGAGCCAGAGTGTGGTGAATCTGTGAAATTCCTTTCCATATATGGTTGTGGAAACCAAGTCAGTTGGTATATTTAAAGGAGAGTTTGTTAAGTTCTTGATTAGTAAGGACATCAAAGGTTGCAAGGAAATTTGGTTAATGAGGTTGAGAGAGAAAATAAATTAGCCATAATCAAATGTTGGTGGTAACTGGATGGGCTGAATGGCCTAATTCTGCTCTTTTGCCTTATGGTCTTATTACTTTCTAAATCAAATCCCTTAAGAGGCCTCTTGCTGTAAACCAACAACCGAGATCATTGTCCTTGGTAAATGTTCAATTCTCTGTATATGTTTAATGGTATCTTATTTACATAATGAGTGAAATTTTATTCTGTTTTTATCTCAAATTTTTGGTGATTTGTGAATTTTGGTGGGATGAATTTCCATTAGCCAAGCTATTGTAATATGTGTGCACACTGTATTTCGTAAGCTATTTAATGTATATATAAGAGCTATACCAGAACTTTATACCAGGTAATACCAGAATACCAGAGCTATACAGATATGTGCTCATGCATTCTAGCATATTTAACCTCCCTACAGGGGATTTTGATCTTATTATTTCTGCCTGATATTGCCATTGTTATTTGACTTTTGCTTTTAACCATTGTTATGCTTTATGATTTTTAAGGGGAGCACACATTTTTGCTGGAAAATATTCCAGATTAAATAATGCAGAATTTTTGCTGACCAGTCAGTAGAGTCTATTTCCAAAGATACTGTAGTTACTGCTTGATATGGATTGCGTTTAACTCAGAGAAGTATAAGAATTCCATAGAACCATAGAACACTATAGCACAGTACAGGCCCTTCAGCCCTCCATGTTGTGCCGACCCATATAATCCTTAAAAAAAGTACTAAACCCACACTACCCCATAACCCTCCTTTTTTTTTTTCATCCATGTGCCTGTCCAAGAGGCTCTTAAATACCCCTAATGTTTTAGCCTCCACCACCATCCCTGGCAAGTCATTCCAGGCACTCACAACCCTCTGTGTAAAAAAAACTTACCCCTGATGTCTCCCCTAAACTTCCCTCCCTTAATTTTGTACATATGCCCTCTGGTGTTTGCTATTGGTGCCCTGGGAAACAGGTGCTGACTATCCACCCTATCTATGCCTCTCATAATCTTGTAGACTTCTATCAAGTCCCCTCTCATTCTTCTACGCTCCAAAGAGAAAAGTCCCAGCTCTGCTAACATTGATTCATATGACTTGTTCTCCAAACCAGGCAACATCTTGGTAAATCTCCTCTGCACCCTCTCCATAGCTTCCACATCCTTCCTATAATGAGGTGACCAGAATTGAACACAATACTCTAAGTGCGGTCTCACCAGAGATTTGTAGAGTTGCAACATGACCTCTCTACTCTTGAACTCAATCCCCCTGTTTATGAAGCCTAGCATCCCATAGGCCGTCTTAACTACCCTATCAACCTGTGCAGTGACCTTGAGGGATATATGGATTTGAACACCTAGGTCCCTTTGTTCATCCACACTCTTAAGTAACTGACCAATAATCCTGTACTCAGTCTTCTGGTTTGTCCTTCCAAAATGCATCACCTCACACTTGTCCCGATTGAACTCCATCTGCCATTTTTCTACCCAACTCTGCAGCCTGTCTATATCCTCTTGTAACTTTTGACAACCTACAGCTCCATCCACATCTCCTCCAATCTTCGTGTTACCTGCAAACTTACTCACCCATCCTTCTGCCTCTACATCCTGGTCATTTATAAAAATCACAAATAGCAGGGGTCCCAGGACTGATCCCTGTGACACTCCACTAGTCACCAACCTCCAGGCAGAATACTTTCCTTCCACATCTACCCTCTGCTTTCTTCCTTTAAGCCAATTTTTTATCCAAACAGCTTTTTATCCCATGCCTCATGACTTTCTGGATGAGTCTCTCATGAGGGACCTTGTCAAATGCTTTGCTAAAGTCCATGTAGACCACATCCATTGCCCTACCCTCATCAATTTCTTTTGTCACCTCTTCAAAAAAACTCAATCAGGGTTGTGAGGCACGATCTTCCCTTCACAAAGCCATGTTGACTATCCATGAGTCGACTGTACTTCTCCAAATGCTCGTAGATCCTATCCTTAAGAATCCTTTTCAGTAGTTTGCATACCACCAACGTAAGACTCACCGGTCTATAGTTCCCAGGTTTCTCCCTATTACCTTTTTTAAACAAGGGAACTACATTTGCCATTCTCCAGTCCTCCAGCACTTCCCCTGCAGCCAAAGAGGATTCAAAGATCATAGCTAATGCTCCTGCGATCTCTTCTCTCAATTCCCACACCAACCTGAGGTGTATCATATCTGGCCCTGGGGATTTATCAATCTAAATATTTTTAAGAAGATCCAGCACTACTTCTTCCTTAATCTCCACATTGTCCAGCACACAGGCCCGCTCTACTTCGACCTCATCCTGATCAAGATCCTTTTCACTTGCGAAAACTGAAGCAAAGTATCCATTTAGGACCTCCCCAATCTCCTCCACTTCCAGGCACATGTTGCCCTCTTTATCCTTTAACGGTCCCACCTTCGTTCTCGTCATCCTCCTATTCTTCACGTACACATAGAATGCCTTGGGGTTCTCCTTAATCCTACATGCCAAGGCCTTCTCATGCCCCCTTTGAGCTCTCCTAAGTCATTTCTTTAGCTCCTTCCTGGCTACCCTAGATTTCTCATAAGCCCCTCCTACTTCCTGCTTCTTATATCTAACATATGCTTCCTTTTTCCTCTGGACGAGTTGCCTCACATGTTTCGTCAGTCACGGTTCCCTTTTCCTACCATTTTTTCCTTGCCTCAGTGGGACAAACCTAGCCTGAACCCAGCTCAGGTGGTCCTTAAACTTCTCCCACATTACTTCTGTGCTTTCCCCTTTGAACATCTGTTTCCAATTTACTCTCGCTAGTTCCTGCCTCATCCCTTCAAAGTTAGCCCTTCCCCAGTTAAGCACTTTACCATTTCGTCTGATTTTATCCCTTTCCATAGCTATGCTGAAGCTAAGGGGTTGTGGTCACTCTCACCAAAATGCTCCCCCACCAAGAGGTCTGTCACCTGACCAGGTTCATTACCCAGAACTAGATCCAGTATAGCCTCTCCTCTCATCGGCCGGTCCACATACTGTGTCAGGAATCCTTCTTGAACACACCTGACAAATTCAGCCCCATCTATCCCCTTTGCACTCAGGAGGTGCCAGTCAGTATGAGGGAAGTTGAAATCACCCATAACTACTACCCTGTATTTCTTGCACCACTCTAAAAATCTGCCTGCTTATCTGCTCCTCGGTGTCCTGAGGGCTATTTGGGGGCCTATAGACTATTTCCAGCACAGTGATTGATCCCTTCCTATTTCTGACTTCCACCCAGACCGACTCTGTGGACACTCCTTCTGCAGCGTCCTCCCTTTCTATAGCCATGATACTATCCCTGACCAGCAATGCCACTCCCCCCACTTTTCTACCTCCCATCCTATTCCTTTTAAAACACCTGAACCCCGGGACCTGCATCATCCAATCCTGCCCTTCCTCCAACCAAGTTTCAGTAATGGTCACAACATCGTAGTTCCACGTACTAATCCATGCTCTAATTTCATTCTCCTTGTTCCTAATACTCCTAGCATTGAAGTAGACACATTTCAACCCCTTTAACTGGCTACAATTATGTTCTGTCCCCTGCCTGTCCTTCCTCATCAACCCAAGAACTCTTAACATCATGCCCTTGTCCTTCTACCTTAATCCCTGCACTCACATTCTGATTCCCACCCCCCTGCCAAACTAGTTTAAACCTTCCCCAACAGCTCTATCAAACCTGCCTGCCTGGATATTGGTCCCCCTGGGATTCAAGTGTAACCCGTCCTTTTTGTACAGGTCACATCCACCCCAGAAGAGGTCCCAATGATCCAGATATCTGAATTCCTGCCCCCTGCTCCAATCCTTCAGCCACGCATTTATCCTCCACCTCATTCTATTCCTATTCTCACTGCCGCTAGGCACAGGCAGTAATCCCGAGATTACTACCTTTGAGGTCCTGCTTTTCAACTTCCTTCCTAACTCCCTGTAGTCTTCTTTCAGGACCTCTTTCCTTTTCCTACCTGTGTCATTGATACCAATATGTACCATGGCCTCTGGCTGTTCTCCCTCCCACTGCAGGATATCTTGGACGTGATCAGAAACATCCCGGACCCTGGCACCTGGGAGGCAAACTACCATCTGAGTTTCTTTCCCGTGTCCACAGAATCGCCTGTCTGAACCCCTGACTATAGAGTCCCCTATCACTACTGCCTTCCTCTTCCTTTCCCTACCCTTCTGAGCGACAGGGCCAGACTCTGTGCCAGAGGCACGACCACTGTCACTTCCCCCAGGTAGGCTGTTCCCCCCAACAGTACTCAAACAGGAGTACTTATTGTCAAGGGGTACAGCCACAGGGGTACTCTCTAGTACCTGACTCTTCCCCTTCCTTCTCCTGGCTGTGACCCACTTGTGTGTCTCCTGTGGCCCCGGTGTGACCACCTGCCTATAACTCCTCTCTATCACCTCCTCACTCTCCCTGACCAAATGAAGGTCATCGAGCTGCAGCTGCAGTTCCCTAATATGGTCCCTTAAGAGTTGCATCTCGATGCACCGGGTGCAGATGTGGCCGTCCGGGACACCGGGAGACTCCAGGACCTCCCACATCTGACACCAACCACAGCAAACTGGCCTCACACACATATTACTTCCTTTTGCAATCAACAACTGCCTCACCTCGTCCCATTACCGCCGAAGCCCGTGGAGCCAAAGCCGTTTCACTCTGCTGCCTCTCATTCCGCTGCCTCTCATTCCACTGCCCACTCCCAACGCTACCCGCTGGATATAGCTGCCTTCTTTTTAAACTGTTCGCGCTCAACCGCCTGACGTCACGCGCCTGCGCAGTCTGGCCTCTCTCTTCCCCCGAGAACTCAAAATGTCTTCCCGCTGGAAATCCTTAGGTGCTCTCCCGCTGCCTTCCTGTTCCGAATTCCTATGAATAAAACACATATTTGGTAAGTGGTTGGCATTGAGTGTATTTGTAAGTGAATTATCACTGCTATAGGACTCCAGAATTGAAGTGATTCTTCAGGTGCTTCACACAAATGGGAAAATGTTGGATTCTGTAAGCTATCGTATATGTTACAAAAGAAGCTAATAACTTGCATTCCCACATCAGTTTAGCTAAAAGCAGGTTTAATATAATTCTGATTCTATATCTCTGCTCTGGAGCCTTATCTTTTTTCATTGTTAGACTCCAACTTTCTTTTGCTTTGGTGAGTATTATTTTAATCCGTCTCCCATCTTTGAGCACTCCTGCCTAGAGAATCTGAATTACAAACATTGTTTGTACTACGGTAAGAGGATGGCCTATGATTTGGAATGAGTATTGATGGGGTAGAAAAGAGGGTTGTCTTGTGATGCATCGGAGAAAGGGAACCTTTCCCTGATGGATCCAGAGATCTATGTTTGCTGAAGTAAGCTCGAAGATGCTGGAAAGGGCATGAACCTGACAGCACAATAAATAATGTGACATAAAAACAATTTGCTGGAGAAAGTGAGGGTTGAGCTGTAGTCTGTGAGCAGAGAGCAATGGAGTAAAGTGCAATAATGCAGGGAGGTTTTAGGTTTTATGCTGTAGAACTACACAAGGCTTCACAATTCCTTACAGAGATAACTATAAATATTTCTCAGTAAATTGATTAATGTAATGATCAGTTGAATACACTTAAAACCGATATTTGGCCTGTAAATTCAGTTGTATAACCCTGATCTTTTATTTGCATTACATAATTATTAATTAAAAGAAACAACTTCCTTTCATGTCAGAGAGGACATTTGACACTGCACTATTTGGATGTTAGCCATCCTGATGTGATTTATATGTCAGTCGTGTACAGGATGACATTCCCATTTAAGTGATTCTATTGGAACAATTATGAATTACTTAGGCAAAACTATCCTGGGAACAACTGCTATCGGGTGCTTTGTAGTAATGTTTTAGTAGTGAAATTTTGGATTGGAATTTGTAGTGTATTTAATATTTCAGTAACATTTGAGTAATATTGTAAATATATGTTTGATTAAACATTCTTTATTGCTCACGTAATGCATTGTGGATTATATGTAGAAGTATGGAAATGAAATGCATCATTATGCTGCCATGTCATATGTACGTGCCTTGCTTAAAGTAAAACTGGAGTTAAACTCTCATGACTGGTTTCCTTGTTTTCCTTTCAATTAGTTTTTATGTTTTAGCATTACAAAACATAACAGAACACATTATCTGTAATTGAATACACCTCTCCTTCATGCCTCATACACTTTGGTCTACCCTTTGCATTGACTTGGGAAAACAATCAAGAACCCTTACTACAGCCTTCTGTTCCTCCTACTTTTAACTTGCCTATAAGTCTGGAAATGTTTAAGCAACAAATGACTTCTGAAGTGCAGTAACTATTCTCTATTGTATAATCTTTCATCATATTCAGAGACCGAACTCTGCATACTCTGATTTTACTCTCACATGTGAGTTTAAAAGGCTTCTAACTCCTCAGTTCGCTGATGGATTTCTTCCATCAACAAAGCTTTTCATTGCTAAATGTCAACAAGACATCAAACATCTCAGCTTTTCCACTCCTCTCTCCAATTCTAACCTCAGTCTTTCCGACCTCACTCCGCTCTACCCTCTCTGCACAAATCCTAACCTCATCATCAAACTTGCAGATAAGTGGGATGCTGTAGTGGCCTGGCGGACAGACCTCTACCTTGTTGAGGCCAAGAGACAACCCTCAGACACCTTCTCGTACCCCTTGAACAGGACTCCACTAAGGAGCACCAGGCCATTGTTCCCTTACCGCACTCCTCCCATATTTATCTCCTACCCAAGATACACAAACCTGCTTGTCCAGGTAGACCCATTGTTTCTGCTTGTTCCTGCCCCACCGAACTTATATTTGCATACCACAACTCTGTTTTAACCCTCCCAGTTCACTCCCTTCCTACCTACATCCTTGCATGCTCTAGATCTTTTCAATGACTTCAAGTTCCCTGGCCCTGATTGATTCATCTTCACCATGGATGTCCTGTCCCTATACACCTCCATCTTCTATCAGGAGGGCCTTAAAGCTCTCCGCTTCTTTCTAGATAACAGATCCAGCCTGTTCCCCTCCACCACTACTCTCTTCTGCTGGCAGAACTGGTCCTCACTTTCAATAATTTCTCCTTCAGTCCCTCCCATTTCCTCCAAAACCAAGGTGTAGCCTTGGGCACTTGCATGGGTCCCAGATATGCCTGCCTTTTTGTTGGCTATGTGGAACAGTCCATGTTCCAACCCTATGCTGGTATCACTCCCCAACTTCTCTTATTCTACATCGACCACTGCATTGGAGCTGCTTCCTGCACCCATGCTGAGCTTGTCAACTTCATCAGCTGCCCTCAAATATCCCTGGTCTACTTCTGATCTCCCCTCTCCCCATATTTTACAAAGCCACTGATTGTCACAGCTACCTGGACTACACCTCTTCCCACTCTGTCACTTGCAAAAATTCCATCCTCTGCTCTCAGTTCCTGCATCTTCACTACATCTGCTCTTAGGATGAGGCTTTTCATTCCAAAACTAATGAGATGTCTTCCTTCTTCAAAGAAAGGGGCTTTCCCTCCTCCACCATCAACACTGCCCTCATCCACATCTCTTCCATTTCACACATGTCTATCCTCACCCCATCCTCTTGCCATCCCACCAGGGATAGGGTTCCACATGTCCTCACCTAACACCCCAGGAGCCTCCACATCTAGCGCATAATTCTCCATCGGGATCCCACCACTAAGCACATCTTTCCCCCGCCACCCCACTTTCTGCTTTCCCCAGGGATCACTCCCCACGTGACTCCCTTGTCCATTTATCACTCCCCACTGATCTCCCTCCTGGTACTTACCTTTGCATGTGGAACAAGTGCCATACCTTTACCTTCACCTCCTCATTCACTACCATTCAGGGTCCCAAACAGCCCTTCCAGGTGAGGTGACACTTCACCTGTGAGTCTGTTGGGATCATCTGTTAATCTGGTGCACCCAGTGTATATCCAGTGTGGCCTCCTGTATATCGGTGGGACCCAACATAGATTGGCAGACTGCTTCACCAAGCATCTACGCTCCATTCGCCAGAAAAAGCAGGATCTCCCAGTGGCAACCTACTTCAATTCTATTTCTCATTCCCATTCTGACATCTCAGTCCATGCCTCCTCTACTGCCGTGATGAGGTCACACTCAGATTGGAGGAGCAACACCTTATATTCTGTCTGGGTAGCCTCCAACCTGATGGCGTGAGCATCAAGCATCAATATCTCCAACTTCTGGTAACTGCCCCCCCCCCCACCATTCCCATTCCTGTTTCCCTCTCTCACTTCATCTTATCTTTCCATCACCTCCCTGTGGTGCTCCTCCCCCTTCTCTTTTTTTCTACCCTCTCCTATCAGATTTCCCTCTTCTCCAGCCCTTTATCTCTTTCATCTATCAGCTTCCCACCTCTTCACCACCCCTCCCCAACTCCCAGTTTCACCCATCACCTGCCACCTTGAACTTCTTCCTCCTCTGCCCCCACCTTCTTGCCGTAACTTCTCACCTTTTTTCCAGTCCTGATGAAGGGTCTCACCCTTAAATGTTTACTCTTTTCAATAGACGCTGCCTGGCCTGCTGAGCTTCTCCAGCATTTTGTGTGTGTGGCTTGGATTTCCAGCATCTGCAGAATGTCTCTTGTTGTGACACAATGCATCATTTCAGTTCTTTGTTTTTGATTTTCATGTAACACAGCAAAACTAGGGTGGATTAGATCCCTATTTAACATGCCACTCACTTTGGCTTTCCATTAACTTTCAGATCAAATAAATGACACGTATATCCACATAATTTAATAAAGACCTTTTTTTGAGATGCACATTCCAAGTGTACTAAGAGACTTGTACTGAGTTGAAGCCAGTTGATAATGCATAGTTTTCAATTTAGATCTATTTCTATAGAATGACAATTAGAGTAATCAAAAGATCAAAGTAAATTTATTATTATCATCTATATATGTCACCATATACTCTATGTACCACCTTGAGATTCATTTTCGTGCAGGCATTCACAATAGAATAGAGAAGCGCAACAGAATCAATGAAAAACTACACACAAGACTGACAAACAACCAATGTGCAAAAGAAGACAAATTGTGCAGATAAAAGAAATACAAAACAAGTAAGTAAATAATACTGAGAACATCAGTTGTAGCATCCTTGAAAGTGAGTCCATAGCTTCTGGAATCAGTTCAAACTTGAGGGGAGTGAGATTATCCAGTTGTTCAATATGCTCAGTAACATAGAACAGAGAAACATTACAGCACAGTGCAGACCTGTCAGACTGCCTTATTAGGCCAATGTTTTAATCTAACGCTTCCCTCCCACACAGTCCTCCATTTTTCTATCACCTATGTGCTCATCTCTTAAATGTCCACGCTCTCACCACAAAAAAGCTTAGCTCTGACATCCCCTCCCCCTTACACTTTCCTTCAATCACCTTAAAATTATGCCATCTTGTATTAACCATTTCCACCCTAGGAAAAAAAATGTCTCTCGCTGTCCACTTGGTCTCTGCCGCTTATCATATTGTCCACCTTTATTAAGTCACTTCTCAACCTCTTTTGCTCCAAAGGGAAAAATCATTGTTTGGTAAACCTATCCTCATAATACGTGCTTTCTAATCCAGGGATCATCCTAGTAAATCTCCTCTGCACCCTGTCTAAAGTTTCAACATCCTTCCTGTTAATGCTCTGACCAGAACTGAACACAATATTCCGAGTGTGGTCTAACCAGGGTTTTATAGAGCTGCGAAATTACCTAACATCTATTGAACTCAATCCTCCAACTAATGAAGATGAACACAACATATGCCTTCGTACCAAACCCTACAATCGTGCATGCAACTTTGAGGGATCTATGTACATGGACCCTAAGATCCCCCTGCTCCTCCACAATGTTAAGAATGCTGCCATTAACCTTGTATTCATTTTTTCAAATTCCACCTTCGAAAAAGAATCACTTCATACTTTTCCAGGTTGAACTTGTGTTACTTTTCTGCTCAGTTCTACTTTCTATGACCCATTGTAACCCTGGAGAACCTTCTACACTAACCACAACTCCATCAGCCTTTGTGATAACTGCAAACCTACTTACCCATCCTCCATTTTCTCATTCATCATTAATAAAAATTACAATGAGAGGTCCTAGAACAGATTCCTGCAGAGCATCACCCGTCACCAACTTCCTGGCAGAATATGCTCCATCTACAACCACCTTTTGCCTTCTATGGGCAAGCCAATTCTGAATCCACACCACCAAATTCCCCTGGATCCCATGCCTCCTGACTTTCTGAATGAGCCTGCCGTTGGAAACATTATCAAACACCTTACTAAAATCTAAATACAACACACTCACTGCTGTATCTTAATCAATATGTTTTTCCACATCCTTGAAGAATTCTATCAAGTTCGCGGGGAATGACCTGCCCTTTAAAAAGGCATGCTGACAGTCCCTAATCAGACTATACTTTTCCAAATAAATCCTGTCTCTAAGAATCTTCTCCAATAGTTTGTCCACCACTGAACTAAGACTCAATGGTCTATAGTTCCCAGCATTGTCCCTACTCTCTTTCTTGACCAGAATTAAAAATCATAAAGCAGTGTTATTAGAGTGCACAGCAACATGTCAGAGAAAACAGTAATGCCAGAGGTTTGGTAAGCGGTTAATATTACTGCATTCGTAAGATGGAACAATTCCAAGGGTCATTAATTAGCCTATTAGAATGTGTTCAGGATTTTTTTTCAGACAAGGAAAGAGTTATAGTTGATCTAATAAGAATTGAATGCTGAATGTTTTAATGGTGTCGAGTCGATGTCAACAAAATATTTCTCCTGCTATTAAAATAAGCAATCTAGCACTTAACATCAGTAAAACAAAGGGACTAATTGTTGACTTCAAGAAGGGGAAGTCAGGAGAGCACACAGCAGTCCTCAGCAAAGGGTGAGCAGCTTCAAATTCTGGGCTGTCAGCCCGCTGAAGATTCATCCTGGGCTCAATACATTGATGCAGCTATGAAGAGGCCATGTCAGTATCTGTATTTCATTGGGAGTTTTAGGAGATTTCAAAGACTCTAGCAAATATCATCAAACATGATCTAGCAAATATGATCAAATGTCATCAAAGACTCTAGCAAATATCTACAGAAGTGCTGTGGACAGCATTCTGACTGGTTACATCACCATCTGATATGAAGATGCCAATGTACCGGATTAGAAAAAAACTGCAGAGGGTAGTAAACTCAGCCAGCTCCACCGTGGTAAATAGCCTCCCCGGTATCAAGGACATCTTCCTTAGGGGGTGCTTCTAGAAGGTGGCATCCATCATTAAAAATCTGCACAATGAAGGATATGCCCTTTTCTGATACTGCCATCAGGAGAGAAAGCATAGGAGCCTGAAATACACACTGAGATTTTTAGGAACAGCTTCTTCCCTTCTGTCATCATATTGCAGAATGGTCCACGAACCAATGAACTCTACCTCACTACTTAGCTCTCTTTTTCCACTACCTAGTTATTTATTTTATGGTCTTTTTGTATCTTATAGTAATTATTTTGTGTATTGCACTGATGTTGCAAAACAACAAATTTCACAGCATATGTCAGTGGTAATAAAGCTGATCTTGGTTTCTGATTCTGAAGAAGACCAGTAATGAATCCAATAAGCAATTCAATTCAAAAGGTAGTTGAGGAAGTGGTTAGATCATTCAACCCACTTTTACAAAGAGTTTTTGAGCCAAATATCATGCATTCATGGGATGCCAATAAGAAATAGAAGAACAGAATAATATATTGATGTGCCTGGAAGAAGATTGGGTGAAAATCTTGAAATATATGTGCCAGAAATGTCCTGTTATGTGCAATGGCTTGTTTCCATTTTCTAAGTATTGTGTGACAATAGCTAAAATTGAGATGAATTACTTTCTCAAACCATGAAGTAGGAGTTGAGTAGCTAGAAGTTGTATTCCCGGTATACACTTGTTCTGCGAGTTTATTAACAGTATATATTTACCTATGCCTTCACAGCCTGTGGAAAATTAAACCAATTAATAAAAGCAAGCTTTATTCTCAAGAGAATGAAGATTATGTGTCTGCATTGTTTGGAAGTGCATAACTGGGTTGGATTGGACCCTGACGTACCAAATTATTGAATCTTGTTTTTTGATTTCTTATCCTCACACATTTGAATCCCAGCATATGACAACAATGATCAGCATATGAAAGAACAACTAGGAATAAGATTGGCTGATACTGTGAACTCAGATAAACTTCAGTTTTGCATTTTAGGTAATAGTTGGTATTGATACCTTCCAGGCTGACTTGACTCTTTCATGCACAATCATCCACATATACTTTTTTAAATTTGCAATTCATAATTTAGTACCTTTGTAGAAATCATTTACATAAGATAAGCCTTTGATGTCCTATAAGACTAATAGCTCATTTATGAAGGAGAGAGGGAGAGGAAAAAAAGTGCAATGCTTTCTGGCATGTCCCCTCATTAACAAACCATCGTGCAATGATTGCCACATGAATATTTTGTGTTATAACTCAATTACTATCAAAGTTTAAATTTAACATTAATAATTCATACATGCAGAACAGTCAAGTCTTTAATTACTAAAAAGTAGAGATAGTGACAGTTTTTTTCCTGACCTAAAAATATTCTACCTATAGCTTCATTATGTGAAATGGTAATGAGGCAATCCAAATAAATGTTTTCAATTAATTGAAATGTAAATCCATTAAAATTTATGCAGCATAAGATGTGACGTTGGTACCATTGTGTCTGTGCTAGCTTGTTGAGAAAGTTATAAATCTACTTCCAGCACTCGTTCTTTCCCTTACCTTATTTACAGATCCACATCAAAAGTAATTTTATTTGCCTCCACTATTACTTTGAGCAATTTATTTATTGTATGCCTCAAGCTCACATCATATTTGTTTTAGTCTGATTTTTGACAATGACCAATTTTGAGTAATTACCATTTTTTCCAGTACAAACAGTTTGTTCTGCTGACTCTGTCAAAGCCCTTTCATTAAATCTCCCCAATATTCAAGTTGAGCCACTGTTTTTTCATTTGTTTCTCCATAAAACTAGATATTTTTCATACCTAGAACCAGTTCAGTAACTCTATGCATCACTCCTTCCAAATCTCCTTTCCTAGGTCTTCATTTTTCAAAGAAGAATACCTTTGTTTTTTCTTGTAACTATATAATGGATTCAGCTGAACTAGGCCATCGGTTTTTTGGAGCAGCCATTTATTTCGGAGAACTCTTAAAGAACAAAAAGTAATTGAGAAAATTGCTGGGATTCATTCATTTGGGAAATTGTATTGTTTAATTTTGGCAGGAGACTGTTGCCAAACAGTTTCCAACTAGCATCTGTTGTGTGCACTTGCGTGGCCATTAGACACTTGCAATTAGTTTTTTAAATACTGTCAGTTGCGTGTGTTTGTGTTCAAAAAGTAGTGATTTTTGCCACTGGTAGTTGGCGAGAAATAAGCCGCAATTTGGACCTGTTTTGCTCAGCATGGTTTTTAGCATTCAGGCTTGGAGGTGCCAGAAATGCTTGGTAGTGAAAATAAAACAATTTCACTGCTTTATCAAGTTAAAAATTACGAAGAATTTGAAGGTATTGAATTGATAAAAATAAAGATTTGGAGGATGGAACAGTCTAAAGCATTGTATGAAGGCAGTCAATCATCTGTGCATGATAGTCTGTGCTGATTTTGTTCATTTACAGTCAATCTAAAGAACTTCTCCATTGATAACTATTAGGAACAAATTTTATAGTACTGTAGAGGTATCGGTAGTGTTCTAATTTGTTCTGCATTTCATTTAAGTACATAAATTGTTACTCAGTTAAATGCTAGTTTGTCTTTTTCATATATTTTAACTATTTCCTTGAAACTATGGCTAATTGGGGTAGCTGCTTAATTGGACAAAATGTACTGGTTTCAATGTGTCCCAGTTAACCAGAATCCACTGTATTTCCCAAACCATGGGAGTTACCCCACAAAATGTTTATGCACCCTCTCCATTGCTAATACATTCTTTCTTTAGAATATTGACTCACATTGTGCATAGTACTCAGCTGCCCCAAATTAGATAGATAGATAGATACTTTATTCATCCCCATGGGGAAATTCAACTTTTTTCCAATGTCCCATACACTTGTTGTAGCAAAACTAATTACATACAATACTTAACTCAGTAAAAAATATGATATGCATCTAAATCACTATCTCAAAAAGCATTAATAATAACTTTTTAAAAAGTTCTTAAGTCCTGGCGGTAGAATTGTAAAGCCTAATGGCATTGGGGAGTATTGACCTCTTCATCCTGTCTGAGGAGCATTGCATCGATAGTAACCTGTCGCTGAAACTGCTTCTCTGTCTCTGGATGGTGCTATGTAGAGGATGTTCAGAGTTATCCATAATTGACCGTAGCCTACTCAGCGCCCTTCGCTCAGCTACCGATGTTAAACTCTCCAGTACTTTGCCCACGACAGAGCCCGCCTTCCTTACCAGCTTATTAAGACGTGAGGCGTCCCTCTTCTTAATGCTTCCTCCCCAACACGCCACCACAAAGAAGAGGGCGCTCTCCACAACTGACCTATAGAACATCTTCAGCATCTCACTACAGACATTGAATGACGCCAACCTTCTTAGGAAGTACAGTCGACTCTGTGCCTTCCTGCACAAGGCATCTGTGTTGGCAGTCCAGTCTAGCTTCTCATCTAACTGTACTCCCAGATACTTGTAGGTCTTAACCTGCTCCACACATTCTCCATTAATGATCACTGGCTCCATATGAGGCCTAGATCTCCTAAAGTCCACCACCATCTCCTTGGTCTTGGTGATATTGAGACGCAGGTAGTTAATTGTCCGTGTTCTTGCAGTCTGTATCTCAGAATATCTCTCATGTCTCTTTATCCACCTTATCTACCTGTCATCTCTCACCCTTTCCAATGATTTGTGGATAAGGGCCCCAGATTAGTTCACATTGTTTTGGGACAAAATTTCATTTGCCACTGTTGCCCACTAATATCTTCCTAAAACTTTTCTTCCTCACTACTTTGATAGCATTAGTCAACATTTTGTTTGTGACCTGTACAATTATGTCTAAATCAATTCTAATGGCCAGGAACTCGATTGTACACAACTATGCTTTCATTTGCATTTCTGTTGACAAATATTTAACTTTTGCTTTCTGCAACTCAGTAGATTTCTAATTCAACCACTTTTCTTCAGCTTTTTATTTTCTTGATCAATTTGTCACATCCAGCTCATTTGAATATAGTGCTCAAGTCTATGTATACTACATTAAGTGCTCTACCCTCATCAATACACTTACTTTGTTACTTCCTCAAAATATTCAGCTAATTTGATCAGAGATCACTTTACCTGAACAAACCAGAAAGTTTTTAAATGCAGACTTAAACTTTGCTTTAGAAATCTTTCCAACTATTTGCATCTCTGATTGTCAGACTATCTGTTCAACAGTTAATCAGTCTGTTTTTTTCCAGTAGTTTTTACTACATGAACATCCTACCTACAACCAAACGGCACTGGAAAATGACAGACAAAGCCTGTAGCAGATTTACATAGTGGAAGATTCTGCTTATAATTTAACCATGTCATTTTTCACTTTCATAGGCATGTATTCCACTTCCTGCATACCTTTTTATGTTTTAGCATTCAGCATATGTCACTCATAACTACTAACTTCCATCTTAAGTGTCTGCCCATTTCATCAAAGTGTGATTTTCTGGATTTTTCAAATATGTTGCATGCCAAGTTTTGTGAATCATGTAGACTTTGAAATTATGTTCTGTATATCCAAATTCAGGTCATTACTTGCATCAGAAAATCAAAGATACACGCTTGACATATTTCAAACTTCATTTACACATTAAAATCATACTAAACCTCTTCAAGTGTTCCGGTTTCTTAATTTTTTTAGGTATTTTGGTATCTTTTTTTCATGATATGAACATCATGCAGTTTCAATAACTAATCCAAGTTGGAAGCAGTAGCTTATCATCTGCTCATTGTTCCACTTCTCTGAACTACATTCAGTATTGGAACACTTTTCTTTGACCCTGGTGACATAGTACAGCTTCACCAAATTGTCACAATATATCACATAAGTGATTACGTAAAAACTGTGGACAAACCAGGAAATTTGTTGTCTGCTGAGGGATTGATCTGTGGCATTTGAGATGGATGATCCAGAACTACAGCAGCAGAAAGTTGTAAACTCAGCCAGCGCCATCATGGGCCCTAGCCTGCCCAACTTCGAGGACACCTTCAAAAGATGTTGTCTCAAAAAAGGTGCCACCCATCATTACGGACCCCCATCATTGATACCATCAAGAAGTAAGTATGGGAGCCTGAAGGCACATACACAATATTTTAGCAACAGCTTCCTCCCCTGCATCATCAGATTTCTGACTGGACAATGAATTCATGAACACTACCCCATTGTTGTTTTCCTCTCTGTTTGCACTACTTATGTAATTTATTTTATATATATAGTATTTTATGGTTTTTTTATTATTATGTATTGCAATATACAGTTGCTGCAAAGCAACAAATTTCACAGCGTATGCCAGTGATATTACAACTGGTTCTGATTCTATTACACCTGATTCTGATTCTGATTCTCATTTCTGAACTGCACAAGAAGTCCAGGTATGAAAGGCTATTTTAAGATTGGAGTTATCCCGATTGAAGTTAGAGTCAGAAGCAGATGCACGTCAGATCTGGCAGGATTTGCAGGCCGTTACTTCCTACAAGGTGAAACCTAGCATCATCAATAGCTGGGATGGTTCACTGACAGATGAGCTCAGCACCTTTTACACACACTTTGAAAGTGGGAATAAAACTATACCTTTGTGAATCCTTGAAGCATCTGTTGACCCTGTGATCTCTGTCTCAGAGGCCAACATCTTCCAAGTGGATGAACCATTGTAAAGATCTGGCCCTGATTGTGTTCCTGGTAGGCACTGTGAAAACCTGTTGCAACCAACTGGCAGGAGTGTTCAATGACATCTTCAATCTCTCACTGCTGCAGTCAGAGGTTCTCACCTACTTCACAAGGGTGACGATCAGACCAGTGCCCAAGAAGAGCAGGGTGAGCTGCCTCAATGACTATTGCCCAGTTGCACTCACATCTGCAGTGATGAAATGCTTTGGGAGAGGTTGATTATGGACAGAATCAAATCAAGGATCTGGACCCACTGCGATTAGCCTACTGTCACAATATGTCTACAGTCGATACAATTTTACTAGCTCTCTACTCTGCCTTGGATCACCTGGACAATAATAATAACCTATGTCAGACTGCTGTATATTGATTACAGTTCAGTGTTCAATACTATCATACACCTACTACTAATCAACAGGCTCCAAAACCTGGGCCTCTGTACCTCATTCTGCAAAAGGATCCTAGACATCCTCATTGGATGACTGCAGTCAGTGCAGATCGGAAATACCATCTCTTCCTCATTGACAAACAACACAGGTGCCTCGGAAGGATTGTGTACTTAGCCCACTTCTCTCTCTGCACCAATGACAGTGTGTCTCGGCACAGCTCAAACAGCATTTATACATTTGGTGATGACACAAATACTGTTGGCAGAATTTCAGATGGTGACATGGTGACAAGGAGGCAAACAGGAGTGTGATAGGTTAGCTGTTTGGGAGGTGTCGTAACAACAGCCTTGCACTTAACATCAGTAGGTCCAAGGAATTGATTGTAGACTTCAGGAAGGGGAATTCGAGGGAAGACAAACCAGTCCACTTCAAGGGATCAGCATTGGTAAAGGTGGGAATTTGCAAGATCCTGAGTGTCAACATCTCTGAAGATCTATCTTGGGCCTGACATATTGATGCAATTACAATGAAGACATGACAGTGGCTATACTTTTTGAGGAGATTTAGTACTTTGCAAGTTTCTACAGATGTGCTTTGGAGGACATTTTACCTGGTTGCATCACCATCTGGTATGAAAGAGTGATGGAACAGGATCAGAAAAAGTTGCTGAAATTTGAAAAAACTCAGCCAGCTTTCATTATCAGCACTAACCCATCCACAATCAAGGATATCTTCAAAAGTCAATGCCTCAAAAAGGTGGCATCGATCATTAAGCAACCCCATTACCCAGGACATGCCCTCTTCTCATTCTACCATCAAGGAGGTAGCACAGGAGCCTGAAGACACACATTCAACATTTCAGGAACAGCTTCTTCACCTCAGCCATCAGAGTCAGTTTAATATCACTGGTATATTTCGTGAAATTTGTGTTTTTGTGGCAACGGTACTTTGCTATAGATTTAAAACCTATAACTTGCAATAAGAATTAGATATTTAAAAAAAAATTGGTAGTGGAAAAGGAAAACAATCTGATGGTTTCAAAATCGACAATGCACCCAGGTATGCTACTAAATATGATTCTGAGTTGCGAAGGTAGTTTGAGGTATATATTTCTGTATCCATTTTTGTTGCTCGCCTTCTCAAAAGATTCTATGCTCTGTAACATTTTTATAAAATTACCAAGTTGAACTCAGTATGTGTGTGTATATATATAAACCTGTCTAAACAGAGGATTTCCTGCATTTATGTATATAACATTTGTTGTTTTTTGCGACCACATTCAAATTGGAATCTGTGGATAAAAACACATTAAAAGAACAAAATTGTAGTGCTTCTGAATGTTAATGATCAGACCGTAAGTGATGTTATACTTCTATTCATTCATGGTTTGCCGGAACAGAAGCTAGAGTCACCCATTTTTGGAGGGCTATGTGGTTAGACTGATACTTCAAAATATCACACTGGTAAACATTTCACGCTGAAATTGCACCAGGCATCAAATTGAACGGGACATTTTATTATGCTAGAAACATTAGCATGTCAGTTCTTTTTTAACCCATGCATCATTATTTATTTAATCCTCCTTTCTGGCATACTGATATAAACTGGAGCAGTAAGCTCCCCATGATGATAATCGTACCACTGTCTCAGTTAAATTAGGAGCACATCTGGCTTGTTGCTGTTTTTGTAAAGGAGCATTCTGCTAACACACGGAGACCTATCTAGACATCTTTTACTGATTCTGTAAAGCACAACTTTCTTTTGGCTTTGTTTTGAATTCCAGTTTCATATCGGCATTAAATATAAACTACGTTTCTGATAAAATACAGATGAGTGGGAATTTGGCCTTTTCTAGGGTTAAACAGCCTGAATTCAAATTATAGTATTTCCCATTTGTTTTTCCTCAAGAAAGAAAATATATTGTTGACAAGGACTTGAAGCAGATGATTTAATTACGATAAGAAATAATATTTATTGATATTAAGCAGTGCTGCCGAAGGGTCTCAATCTGAAACATTGTACTCTTTTTCATAGATGCTACCTGGTCTGCTGAGTTCCTTCAGCATTTTGTGTGTGTTGCTTGGATTTCCAGCATCTGCAGATTTTCTCTTGTTTTTGAAAAGGAAATAATATTTGCTGATGATTTTTAAAGTGCACAAAAAGCCAGGGATTATTTTAGTAAAGTTAAATATTCTAAACTGCCATTAGGAAAAAGATCAACAAGGGAGATGGAATGTACCTTGCTGCGATTATTTGGTAAATACTTAACACCAGATATATTCTGTTTTGTATTTAATATGTACATATTTTGATCAAAATTAAATCTAAGACTGTGTAAAAATGTTTATCAGTGCAAAAAGTGTAAATGGCTTTGGGTGTCACACAGCTCTGACTAAGAAACAATACAAGACTTTGGAGGCTATGAGAAGCAACACCATGTCCTTGGCATTTGTTTTACTTTTTCTTCACTAGTGTCATTCTTGTAATGGTATATTTTTCAAATGCCACCATTCAAACCAGTAATTAAACCTAAGTCCATGATTATGTGGTTTGATATTTAAACCAAAATATATACATAGAAGAATGTGTGACAAATTCATTGGACTTGGTAAGCGCTGCCACAGGAAAGCAGCATCCATCATTAATGACCCCCACAATCTAGACCACTACTGTTCTCACTACTACCATCTGGCTGGTGGCTCTGGAGCCTTTGGTCCCACATCAGCAGGTTCAGGAGCAGTTATAATTGTACAACCATCAGGCTCCTGAACTAGCAAGGATAACTTCACTTATCTCATCTTTGAACAGCTGCCACAACCTATAGACTCCCTTTCTGGTAGTCTACAATTCATAGTCTCAGTATTTTTTATTTATTTTTTATTTGAACTATTTACTGTTTTTGCACATTATTTACTTTAGTTTTTCATAAATTCTACTGTATTTCTTTATTTTCCTGTAAATACATGTATGAAAATGAATCTTAAGTTAGTATATGGTGACATATTTATACTTTGATAATTAATTTACTTTGATTTTAACTTTGTCTTGCACTGAGGAATTCCAGCCATTCAAAGTTGAAAGTAAAGTTATTACCAAAGTACACATGTATCATCATAGTAAACAACCCGAGGTTTATCTCCTTGTAGGCTTACTCAATAAATCCATAATAGAAAAATAACCATAATTGTATCAATGAAAGACGACACCAACTTCAAGTTCAGCCAGTGTGCAAGAGATAACAAACTGTACAACTGCAAAAAGAAATAAATAATAAAAAAATAATTAAGCAATAAATATCCATTCGATGGAACTTTCCCAATAGTTTCTTAAAATCCAGGCCATGAGAAAAAATATATTCTAAACTAAATATTTTGCTTCCCTGGTTTCAATTTTGCCTGAATGTGTGCTTTACACATAGACTCCTAGATGAGGCAAAAGGATTCAGTATTGTAAGGAGATATCAGCACTTGATTATGGAATTGCTGACATTTCCCTGTGAAAATGCTACTATCCAAAATATGCTCAAAAATAAAAACTGAAAAGTACCCAGCGTATCAGGTAGCATCTGTGAAAGAGAAATGATGAAGGTTGGAGACCTTTCATCAGAACTCGGAAAAATAGAAAATAAGCTTGTTAAACTATGAAAGGTTGAGGAGGATGCTGTGAGCAAGGGCCTCTATTCAATAAGTGAACGGGAACCATTAGAGGGTGAGAAATTAGACAAAACAATTTAGGAGCTATGAAACATAGAGTAGGAAGACAAGCCTGGCAGATCAGACTTGACATGTCCACACTTCTAGAGGAAAAATAAAGAGAAAAAAACTCAAACAAGCACAGCAAATTTCACTGATAGCCAATTGAACCAGACAGGGAAATCAATTTGTCTGAAGCTGTAGAATTCAATACTCCAGAAGGCTGAACCGTGCCCAGATGGAAGATGAGGTGTTGATCTTCAGGTTTATATTTAGCCTTATTGAACAGTACAGAAGGCTGCAAGTCAATAGATCAGAATGAAAGTTGAATGGAGAATGAAAGTGGCTGGCAATGGGAAGCAGACTGAACATACTGTTGGTGCTCTACAAAGTAGTCACCCTAACCGTGTAAGATTTCTTTAACCGGAAAAAACTGTACTGTGACCAGTGGATGCAATACATTGTATTGGAATAAGTGGAGTGGATCGCCAATTTACATGGAAAGTGTTTAAGTCCCTAGATGGTGGGAAGGGAAGAAGTGAAAAGGCAAGTGTTGCATAGCCTGTGACTACGAGGGAAATTGCTGTAAGAAACAGGATGGTCAGTGGGAATGGAAACTTTGAAGGGAATAGTCACTGTGAAATGCCGAATGGGAAGATATCTCTCATGGTGGAATCTAAATGAAGATAGTGGGATTTGCAGGGGTCAGTGGGCAGAGGTGAAGACAAGAGGACCTTTATCTTGTTCTCTCCTGGAGAACAGGGAGTGAGAGCAGAGGTGTGCAAAGTTGATTAAATGTATTAATGGCTTTGCTAACAATTGTAGGGTGGAAGCCATAGTTCAGGAAGAAGGAAGATATCTTGGAGGCAGCTGTATAGAAAGTCTTATCATTGGAATAAATACAGTGGAATCAGAGAAACTGGAGACTTGAGTGGAATTCTTACTGGAGGCCGAATGTTTCAAAGAGTAGTCAAGAGCACTGTGGGTATTGGTAGGCTTTTAATAGATGTTAGTAGCAAGTCCGTCTCCAGAGATGGAGAAAACTAGATGATGAAAGGCAGAGTCAGAGATTGACCAAGTGAAGGTAAGAATTGAGTTGCTTAGGACCAGGGAATTGGAAATTGTAAACATGGTGAAGAGCATCAGAGATGTTACAGATACTGGACTGGACCAGTAGAGAAGGGATAGACTGAAAGCAGGAAGAAATACATTTAATAGGATACTAACCAGTTGAAACAATAGAACTGCTGAGGCAGTCCTGCTTGTAGATGTGGGACAAGAGGTAATTGCTGGCTCATCATCTGAGGAAATAAGGTCCACGACTGCCAGGGTGTCCATGACATGCCTGGATGTTTAATTGTTAGTCACAATAGAAAAAGAGGCATGAGAAGGAATCTGAGAGATTCTGTGAGACAGAAATCTGTTTGCCAGACCACAATAACTGCACCCTTTTCAGTTGTTTGTTCTTGGTGAATGAAGTACTGTGCTCAGAAGAGGGTAGGTAAGAACATGGAGGTGGTATTGAAAAAAACAAACAGATCAATTTTGCTTCAACAGACAGCAACAAATAGATCTTGAGAGGTTAAGTAGTGGGTGGGAAATGTCCAGGTGGGCCAGGTATGTTGAGAAGGTTGAAAGGTCTATGGCTTGGGGTGAAGATTTCTGGTCAAAGGGATGGTCATAGAGGGGGAGGCAGAGGAAGGAAAGTGCAATGTGATGATGAGTTTGTAATTTATTGAGATGAGGATGTAGGGGGACAAAGCCGAGCCTTTGCTGAGGATTGATTGTTTGGGATTGGAGAGGGGAAGGATCGGAAGCCATAGTGAAAACACAACAAGGGATGGGACTGGGAGCAGAGGTGTAGTCTGACGAAGGTAAATGGGGAGAGAGATCTGGATGGTTATTAGACTGCAAGCACTGTTGAACTTTAAAATCTTTGGAATCTGAAATGAAGGGAAAAACTTGTTTACCATCGCACGGTATGTGATGGAGAATGAAGTAAAAGCTGCCAAGGTGCAAATTCAAGATTGAGTGAGTCAGTGTTGTTAGATAGGTAGAGAAATAAAGAACAAGCATTTGTTAACATCTAGAATTAAGTATGGATCAGAGGAAGTGAAGAAAACAGTGTCTTGAGAGATGCTAAATACACCCATGGTCTTTAGTGGCTCCTAATTGTGATTAATGAAATTTCAACAAAAACTTACAATTGGGGTGTGGTCCGTATAACCTTATATAGGTTATGGGGATAAAGTGAGAAGGTGTCTATGGGGATAAGTAGTAAATGCACACACCCTCCCTGCAGCAAGACATATTTCTTTATCCTCCTCAGTTCTGAGCAAGTGTCTTTGACCTGAAACATTAACTCTCTTTCTTACCACCAAGCACATCTTTCCCTCCCCCCCTCTACTTTCCACAGGGATTGCTCCCTTTGTGACTCCCTTGTCCACTCGTCCCCCCATCCCTTCCCACCGATTTCCCTCCCAGCACTTATCCTTGTAAACGGAACAAGTGCTACACCTGCCCTTACACTTCCTCCCTCACCACCATTCAGGGCCCCAGACAGTCCTTCCAGCTGAGGCAACACTTCACCTGTGAGTCGGCTGGTGTGATATACTGCGTCCGGTGCTCCCGGTGTGGCCTTTTCTATATTAGTGAGACCCGACGCAGACTGGGAGACCGTTTCGCTGAAAACCTACGCTTGGTCCGCCAGAGGAAGCAGGATCTCCCAGTAGCCACACATTTTAATTCCACGTCCCATTCCCATTCTGATATGTCTATCCATGGCCTCCTCTGCTGTCAAGATGAAGCCACACTCAGGTTGGAGGAACAACACCTTATATACCAGCTGAGTAGCCTCCAACCTGAACATTGATTTCTCTAACTTCTGTTAATGCCACTCCTCCCCTTCTTACCCCATCCTCCATTTATCTATCTATCTATCTATTGATCTATCTATCTATCTTTATTTATTTATTATTTCCTTTTTTTTCCTCTGTCTTTTTTCTCTTTCTGTCCCCATCACAATCGCTCCTTGCCTGCTCTCCATTTTCCTCTGGTGCTCACCTTTCCCTTTCTTTCTCCCTAGGCCTCCCATCCCATGATCCTCTCCCTTCTTCAGCTCTGTATTCTTTTTGCTGATCAATTTTCGAACTTCATCCCTCCCTCTCCTGTCTTCTTTCATTTTGGATCTCCCCCTCCCCCTCTCACCTTCAAATCTCTTACTATCTTTTTTTTCAGTCAGTCCTGATGAAGGGTCTCGGCCCGAAACGTCGACTGTACTCCTTCCTATAGATGCTGCCTGGCCTGCTGCGTTCCACAAGTGTTTTCTGTGTGTTGCTCTCTTTCTCTTGCCCAGATACAGACAGATCCACTGGTATTTTCTGTATATATGTTAGATTTCTACCATCTGTTAAAAAAAAAACACTTAGGGGCATGTAAATTGTAACTTGTAATTGCAGTGGCTTTTAAATTTGAATATTTATACCGGTGGATCCTTCCGGATTAGACTGTGAGTAGAAATGGGGCTCCCATGCATGTAAATGGGAGGAATGGTTATGAGAGACAGGGTAAGCAATAATAATTTACTTCTTGTAAATTAAGTTTAGTTCAGTATTATTAATTCATTGTATATTCAGATATATTGTTTGAAACTTCTTTTCTTAAAACACCACTTCATAAAAATACATATTTATTTAATAAATACTTCGCGAATGTTTTGGTATATTTCAAAGTATAACTCAAAAGTAGGCTTTGACATCTGTGGCTATCCAGCTGCCCTTGCATCCTTGCCAGTCCCCACTCCACACTCCTTTTCTGCCTTGTAACTCCACTTGCATGTGCGAGACCTTCCATGTGTGGACCCTCATCACTGAAGATCAAGCCAGCACTTTGTAAGAAATTAAGAGGTGCAGACTCGTAGTACGTGCTAGCTGTAAGTGTGGCTTAGCACTTTCTGGAAGCTAATTTCTGGTATTGGACAGCATTTGCTCGCATTATTTTAGTCTGTATATTAAAGTATTTCTGTCTTTTTCCCATGTATCTGTAAGTTAGGTTAATAAAACATTACGTTCACCAAAATTTGATAATGTATTAATAATTTGAAAAGGAAACTTGGCTTTTTAGAAATTAAAATTAAAATAACATCTACTCTTTACTCCTTTGATGACTTGACTTTTGAAGGGTACTGACAGGAAGGTTGGACGTCTATGCCCACAGCTGGAATGAAATATTAATAAAGTAACACAAATGGGCATCAAATTATTTCGCTTGGGAGAAGAACATGATCAGTGAAATGAATGTTTTCAAATATAATCTAATTGCCCCACTCTATGTGTGAATTTTGAGTAAAAATAAAGTCAAGATCAAACATCATGCTGAATTCTATTAATTCTTGCTGCCTTGTGATGAAATGCTTAAACTCATTATGCTGCTTTACATCTGAACAGGACAAGTCTTCATTATTTGCAATGATGGGATACAGCCTTGCTTTACATAGCAAAATATTGGTACTTCTAATGCCACAGGAAATCTCAAAAGCTGCATTGGTGTACAGAAGTCGAACCCTCTATGTACGTTTGAACTTGTCAGAATATGCACAGACTCTTTTGATTATTGCAGTCTTATAAGGAAGAGGCTGACCGCTTTAGACCTTTCGCACCAAACATGATAGCTGGTAGCTTGTGGCTACAACTGAAAGGACAAACAGCAGAGTTGCCATCACAACTAGCTATGTCCCCAAACACGGCTACATTGCAAATGTACTTCATAAGACATAGGAGCAGAACTAGGCCCATTGGCCCATTGAGTCTGCCCTTCCATTCCATCATGACAGATTTATTAGCTCCCTCAATCCTATTTTTTTCCCTTCTCACCCTAATCATTGATATCTTTATTAAACAGGAACCTATCAACCTACAGTTTAAATGTGCCCAATGAATAGCATAGGTTCATTACCCTCTGGCTAAAGAAATTCCTCCCTAATCAATGTTCTAAAGGGACATCCTACAATTCTGAGGCTGTGCCTCTGGTCCCAGACTCTCCCACTATAGGAAACATCCTCTCTACATCTACTCTATCTAAGCTTTTGAGCATTCAATAGACTTCAATCAGATTCCCACCTCATTCTTTTAAACTCCAGCAAATACAGGCCCAGTGCCATCAAAGACTCCTGATACATTAACTCATTAAGCCTGGGATTAATTACATTTTCCTGATACCCCGTACTACTGATCCTAATCCTGGGTTTTTCTGCCTGGCCAGCCCATGTTCCAGACATTGGCCTTTGGCCTATGAAAACGTTGGCTATTACAGGTATTGGAAGTTACATACATAGAAATAATGTAAAATATGTGCATTATTTTACATCTTTGTAGTGAGTAATCATAGTACCTGACCCAAGTTTCTAACATAGATCTCATCTCCCACTAATCATTGATATTTATCAACATTCCGAGTAATATCTGGCTAAGCTTGCAAGCAAGTTTAAGATGGAGCTGGTGAGATACAGCGACGCCATACTGGCAGCAAACAAATCTACTAACTGCTCTATTAATCATGTTTTTCCTGGACAATGATCAACAGCCTGCAACTTCCTTTTTGGAGTTGAGCTTTTGAACCACCTGGCACTTTTTGCAGTGTGAGTCAAAGATTCAGGATGGTTACAGCTTGGTGTATAGAGCCGAATGAGGTAGCGGGGCCTAGGCCCGAGAACAAGCAAAGTGTGGAGTAAACTTGCTGGAGTGGACTTGGAGCTGATTCAAAGCGGCTGAACTAAAGTGAGGCAGAGTCAAGGCAGCATAGCCCAGGCCCAAGAGCAAGGGATGAGTCGATATTTGACAGATTTAAGCCCTGGGCCAGATTGGAAGTGTAGGGGTGTCAGGGCTGGAGGTGAAGGATGAGCCAGTGTTTGGCTTGCTACTCCGCAAGGTTTACTCATCTCTACATTGAGCTTATGATATGGCCTGTAACTAATGAGCTGCAGTGATGACTGGCTTCATGGTTGTGAACTCATTTCTGTGAACTTTAGTTGTGAATGTTCTTTGCTAACTTATTATAGTTTGCACAATTTGTTCTTTTTTTTGCAACCTCCTCAGGACCCCGTCCAATGCCAGTACATTTTTTCTTGGATAAGCATCCCAAAACTGTTCACAATACACCAAGTGCGGTCTAATCAATGCCTCAGCATGATCTCCTTGGTCTTATATTCTAGTCCTCTTGAAATGAATGCTACGCTGCATTTGCGCTCATTACCATCAACTCAACCTTAAGCTAACCCTTAAGGGAATCCTGCACAAGGACTCCTATGTCCCTTTACACCTCTGATTTCTGAATCTGCTCCATGTTTAGAAAATAGTCTTCATTCCTTCTACCAGCATGCATAACCATACACTTCCCTACACTATATTCAGTCTGCCATTTCTTTGCCCATTCTCCTAGTCTGTCCAAGTCCTTCTGCAGGCTCTCTGCTTCCTTAACACTAATTGCCCCTTCACCTATTTTAGTATCTTCTGAAAACTTGACCACAAAGCTATCAATTCTGTCTTCCAGATCCAATGCTGCTCCTCATTTCTTATTTTAGACAGAAGTACTGAAACTACCATTATTTTCCATTACCAGTACTGCCTGTGCTTGAAAAATAAGCACTAGAAAGAAAAAAAATCTTTAAAGTTAGCATTAGCAATTTACAACACAGAAACTATCCGCTTGTTTTCTTGTGGCATAGCCAGCTTTTTGCTGGAGCATTACCAAAACTAATCACAGTACCTGTAATTCTCACATGATGTCATATTCTGCTCTATATAATGTTCATCCATTTTCTATTCAAATAGAAGGTACTTTATATCAATAAATAGTTCTGATGAGATGATAAATGAGCTCTGAAAATTTATTTATCTTTGTTGATCATCTAACGAGATGCAGTTACTGTACAACCAAAGTTGAATTATGGTCAGGAGCTGGCCAATCAAAGCTGATCTCGCTATTTAGCCATTTTTAAATTTGTACTTACCCAATGGACAAGTTGACATTTTCCCACATTACATCCCATTTGCCAAATCCCTGCACTCACTTAACCCATCTGAATCCTTCGGACCTCTTCAAAAGTCATCAGCACAACCTTTGATGCCTTCATTAGAATCAGAACTTGTAGCAGCGTAAACCTGTTACACAGTTTGCACCAATAATCCGAAAATGCTGAGAATATTCAACAGGCCAGGTAATACATTTGGAGAAAGAGAAACTGGAATTAACATTGCAGAGTGACCATTCATCAAATGCAAAATGAACTGGGAATTCAACATGAAGAGAAAGGGGATGTGGAGAGGGGTCAAAAGCAACGTCTTCAATAAGGTGAAGACCAAGAGATTAAACAACTAGTAAATGTTGTGGTACCAATTAAGAGAAGTTGATGAAGGCTTATTAATCACAACTGATTTGGCTGCAGTATATGAATAAAGTCAAAGCAAAGAAATCTCCTTGAACTGTGGACTACTAAAAGAACAGTTACTGGAAAACTGAAATAAAAGGCCATGCTGAAAATTACTTAACAAGTGGTGCAGCATCTCCAGAGAGAGAAAAATGGAGTTAAATTAGATAAGTAGTGGAAAAATTGAAATAAAATAAGTAGTGAGATAATGTTCATTGGTTCAATATTCATTCAGAAATCGGATGGCAGAGGGGAAAAAAACTGTTCCTGAATCATTGAATGTGTGCCTCCAGGATCCTACACCTCCTTCCTGAGGGTACCAATGAGAAGAGGAGAAGAGGGACTGACCTTGGTGATTGGGGTCCTTAATAATGGATGCGCCTTTTTGAGGCATCGCTCCATGAAAATGTCCTGGATATATAGAGGCTAGTGCCCATTATGGAGCTGTCCAAGTTTTCAAGTCTCTGCAGTTTATTTTGGTCCTGTGAAGTAGCCATCCCCCTCTATTCCGTACAGTGATGCAGCCAATTAGAATGCTCTCTATGGTATATCTTTAGAAATTTGCTAGTATCTTAGGTGACATATGTAATCTCCTCAATCTCCTAATGAAATAAAGCCACAGTCACCCCTCCTTTGTAGCTGCATTGATATGTTGGGCTCAGGTTAGATCCCCAGAGATATTGACACTCAGGAACTTGAAATTTATCACTCTTTCTACTTCTGATCCCACCATGAGGACTGGTGTGTGCTCCTGCATCTTACCCTTCCTGACTCAACAATCTGTTGTTTAGTCTTACTGACATTGAGTGCAAGGTTGTTGCTATGACAGCACTCAACCAGCTGATGTATTTCACTGCTATACACCCTCTCATCACCATCTGAAATTCTGCTAACAATAGTTGGATCATTACACTGATCAGCCTAATCTCAAATAGTAACGAGGCAGCCTACAGAGATGAAGTCTTCACCCTGACACGGTGGTGTCAAGAAAACAACCTCTCCCTCAATGTCGTAAAAATGAAGGAGCTGGGTGTGGACTACAAGAGGAATGGAGACAGGCTAACCCCTATTGACGTCAATGGATCTGCGGTTGAGCGGGTGAACAGCTTTAAGTTCCTTGGCATAAGGATCTCACGTGCTCTGTACATACCAGCTGTGTGGTGAAAAAGGCAGAACAGTGCCTCTTTCACCTCAGACAATGGAAGTTTGGAATGGGCCCCCAAATCCCAAGAATTTTCTACAGGGGCACAATTGAGAGCATCCTGACTGGCTGCATCACTGCCTGGTATGGGAACAATACTTCCCTCAATCACAGGACTCTGCAGAGTGGCGCAGACAGCCCAACGCATCTGTAGATGTGAACTCCCACTATTCAGGACACTTACAAAGACAAGGGTGTAAAAAGGGCCCGAAGGATCATTGGAGACCCGAGTCAGCCCAACCACAAACTGTTCCAGCTGCTACCATCCAGGAAATGGTACCGCAGCATAAAAGTCAGGACCAACAGGCTCCAGGACAGCTTCTTCCACCAGGCCATCAGACTGATTAATTCATGCTGAGACAATTGTATTTCTATGTATATTGATTGTCCTGTTGTACATACTATTTATTATAAATTAATATAAATTGCACATTGCACATTTAGACAGAAACATAACATAAAGATTTTTATTCCTCATGTATATGAAAGATGTAAGTAATAAAGTCAAGTCAAGCAGATTTATAGGTGAAATTTGAACTGTGCTAGCCACACAGTCCTGAGTGTAGAGAGAGTAGAGCAGCAGGCTAAGCACACATCTCCGAGGTATGCCAGTGTTGATTGTCAGCGAGGTGGAGATGATATTTTTGATCTGCGCAAATTATGGTCTTCTGGTTAGAAAGTCAATGATCCAATTGTCGAGGGAGGTACAGAGATCAGAGGGCCATGTAGAAGGGATGGGTTAGGTTGATCATGGGGTAGCTTTGTAAGGGTCAGCACAACATCACAGGCTGAAGAGCCTGGTCTATGATGTACTCTTCTATGCTCTAGAATGGGATGGAGGATGGAGAGTGAAAGTCAAATTGATTCATGCTGACCTTGTAGACTAAATGAAGATATTCAACAAATTGACAGTTAATCTGCATTTTATTTCTTTAGTGTAGGGGACCATTATGGGGACAAAATGCAGCACATCATCCCAGGATAATGAAAGTTTCCAAGTTTACAGACATCTATAAGTTGATTTTTTTTTAGTTGGAAAACACTCGAAAATCATGATGTGGTAACCATACCTCCCCAGTATTGTCATGATGTCATATAAAGCACATACAATTAATAAGAAAGAAAGTTACTAAAAGTAGTTTTTTGTAAAAAGAAAAGATTAGCATATCTTTATTAGCAAGATTTGCATTAGTATGTATGATGTACTTCTGTAGTTATTAGTATTATGGGGGTTCATTTATACACAGGGGTGTGCATAAGTCAGGCATTTGTTCAAATGGAAGTGCAAATGAATTATTGCTTCACCTGGAAGGGCTGTTTCGAGCTCTGAATGATCAGATGCGAAGTGGCAAAGGGAGCGGTAGTGCATCTCCTGCTCATCTTGGGAAGATGCCATGAGAAAATTACTGTCTTTGCTGTCTTGTGTTGTTCAAGGAACAAAATCTCATCTGATGAGCCATGTTTCAGCCCAGGAATTCAACGTTCAATTCAGCA
Source organism: Hemitrygon akajei (assembly GCF_048418815.1). Lineage (NCBI taxonomy): Eukaryota > Metazoa > Chordata > Chondrichthyes > Myliobatiformes > Dasyatidae > Hemitrygon > Hemitrygon akajei. The sequence goes on from NC_133136.1 coordinate 77,109,076, forward strand.
ATTTTAGATAACAAGCCATCCTGTTTGTGTCAGAATATTTGAATTGTTCTGAAATGTCATCCACCAGTAACATTAAATTAGTTTTTCAGTTGATACAAATACTGCCTAATCTGTCACCTATTTCCAGTATTTTCCTTGATTGCAGGTTTTCAACGACAGCAATAAGGTTAATATCACACATTTCTGTTATTTTCCTTCTTCTGTCTTTTTAGTATGGCTGCTTGTATATCCCCTGTACAAGTGAGATAATTAAGTCTTCTCCAGTCACTCACTGCCATATTTTGTGTAGTTCAATCAACTAAATGTTCACCCAAGGCATACATCTCTTTTGATCTCTAAGTTCGAAAGTTCAAAGTAGAATTTAGTATCAGAGTGCATACATGTCACCACATACAACCCTGGGATGCTTTTTCTGTAGGCATACTTAGCAAATCTATAGAACAGAAACTAAACAAACTGTACAAATGCAGATAATAAATAAATAACAATCAATAACGATCATGAAATAACAAGATAAAAGAGTTCTTAAATAAGTGTAGTAATCTCCTTTTGTTTAAGATCCTGTTGGTAGAGGGGTAGGAACTGTTCTTGAAGCTGGTGGTGTGAGTCCTGAGAGACCTGTACCAGGGTGATGAAAAGCTTTGATGATGGATGCTGCATTTCTATGGCAACGTTTCACGTAGATGTGCCCAATGGTTGGGAGGGTTTCACCTGTGAAGTACTGGGCTGAATCTGCTAACTTTGCTAGGATTTTCTCTTCAAAGGCATTGTTGTTCTCATACCAGGCAGTAACACAGCCAGTCAGGACTCTTTCCACTGCACATCTATAAAAGTTTGCCGAAGCTTCCAATGACATGCCAAATCTCTGTTTACTCCTGAGGAATTAAAGGTGCTGTCGTGCTTTCTTCGCAATTTTATTTATATGATGGGTCTGAGACAGGTCCTCTGAGAGAGTGACAATCAGGAATTTAAAGTTACTGATCCTCCCTACCTCTGATCCTCTGATAATTACTGGCTCATGGACCTCTAGTTTCCTTCTCCTGAAGTCCATGATCAGTTCCTTGGTCTTATTGACATTGAGTGAGAGGTTATTGTTATTACATCACTCAGACAAGTTTCAATGCCGCCCCTGTATGGTGATTCATCGCCACCTTTGATACAGCCTACAGTGGTGTCATCAGCAAAATTGTACGTGGTGTAGGAGCTGTACTTAGTCATAGATTCATAGGTGTAAAGTGAGTAGAGCTGGGGGCTATGTACACATCCCTACAGTGCTCCTGTGTTGATGGAGATTGTGGAGGAGATGTTTTTGCCAATCTGAACTGACTGGGGTCGACAAGTGAGGAAATCCAGGATCCAATTGCACAAGGGGGTATTGAGGCCAGAACTTGGAGTTTACTGATTAGTTTTGAGGGGATGATTGTGTTAAATACCAAGCTGTAATCAATAAAGAGCATCCTTATGTATGCATCTTTGCTGTCCAGATGTTCCAGGGTTGAGTGAAGAGCCAATGAGATGACATCTGCTGTCGACCTGTTGCTTCAGTAGGTGAAATGGAACAGATCCAAGTCGCCACTCAGACAGGAGCTGATATGCTTCAACACTAGCCTCTCAAAATACCTCATCAAACATATTCAATGTTCAAATTTATCTAATTCTTATGAAAGGTTGTCAACCTGAGGTATTTGCAAACACAAGAAAACCTGCAGATGCACACACAAAATGCTGGAAGAACTCAGCAGACTGGGCAGCATCTACGAAAAAGAGTAAACAGTTAATGTTTCAGGCTGAGACTCTTCATAAGTCATCTTGTTTTCATCTCAGATTTTCAGCATCAGAAGATTTCTTTTCGGGAAAGGTCAGAATCCAAAAGCCTGTTCATTACATTGGTAACTATACATTTGGGAAAAAAAGGAAAGCCAGTTTCTCTTTTTGCTTGTGAATTATTTCTAAGTTTTGTGTAAATAATTTAAGAAGTTTTCATACTGAGATGTATATTGATAACATATTTAGTAGTTGGTCAATCTGTAGGTACAGGCAGGAAGAGATTGGGTGGATGCCAGGTAAAGATGATAAAAGCAAATTGTGCAAGAGACTCCTGTGACCACAAGCCCCATCACATCACACATCCCTCCAATCCCCTCCCTCTTTGCCAACAGGTGAATGATTTGGGATATCTTTAGGAGATCTGGCCTCAAATGCAGCCAAAACCAATTTTTTTGGGGCAAAAACGACAAAAGTCTAATTAAAATGTAGGAAATTACAATGTAATAAGAAGAGAGTTGACTAAAGTGGACTGGGTAAGAAATGGTAACAGACAAGCAATAGCAGAGAGTTAAAAAGATAATTCAATACACTAAGTCAAAATATATCCAATTCATACACAGGGTGAACCAAGGAATTAAAGGCTAACCAGGACAATATTAAGTTGAAAAGGTTAAGCCAGCAATAGACCCAAATGCTGGGATAAATACGGAATCCATAGAAAGCTCCAAATAATCATAACTGGTAGACAAACTGAGGGTAAGGAATTTAAAAATATTCACTGAGTTTATTTAATTATGTAATATGGTTCAAATAATTATAGCCTTGGAAATGTAGCAATAGACCCAAAGTCAGGTAAATATTTAACAAAACAAGGAAATAGCAAAAGACTTCTACAGATATTTTGCATCTGTTTTTAGTGTGTAAATACTGAATATTGCTGCAGGAGAACATGATTTAAATATTCAGAAAGTGTAATGATTTTAACATCCAATATAACTAAATGTTTAGAAAAACATTTGACTGAGAAAATTCTGATTAACACAGTAAATTAATAGGTCGTAGATTTATTTTTCAGTCCATTTTTCTACCTTAATTTCATTTAAAATAAATCACTTAAAATTTCATTATGTTCTTATTTTATGAAACACGTAACGCAAACGATGGGCAGATTTTCAGTTGCCAGGGGATATCTGATGTTTTCTTTAATAGGGTAGTGAGCATTTCCTACAACAGTTTTGCATAGTAAGTAATCAAAACGGATTAAGAATTGTTATTAATGACAACATCATATTAAGCTAATTATCAAAATATTCTTTGTTTGATATTTCAAATAAAGATTAACTTACTTCAGTAAAGTTAATAATAACCGAAAATAAAGTGTTGCTAATATTTATGAGGCAGGTGGCATCTGTGGGTTTCGCTTGAAAACTAATAGAACTGGGCGAGAGAGAAAACAATTTGGTTTTAAGTTGCAGAGAGCATGGAGAAGGATGGATAATACAAAATGAAGATTTTTTAATATATGCCCAGTCTTTGTGAGAATAGACTATAAATAAGTTCAGTTAATGGGATAATGATGACAGACAATTCGGAACAAAAGCTTTGAATTTCTTGTGAATATTTTTGAGTTGCATGGAGCCTGAAATATATTTCGTGATATATCATATTTATTGTAATTACCTTTACTGAAGTTCTGAAACAAAACAGTTGGGGAATTATGGTACTGCACCCATTCTGTGTGCCTCACTGATTTCATCAATTGTGTCTGTATCTCTCCGATGAACTGCTTAAACTGGAATACTTCCCAAAGCAGATCATACATCCTAGGACATATCTACTAAATAATATTAACTCTTTGCAAACTAAACTTCTCCTTTAATATGTACGAAAATCGTTTGTAATTTCTATCATGGAGCAATTAAAAAACAGCAGGTAAGTGATTTAAATTTTAAAAAATGCTGAGTGCTAGAATAAAATAACCCATGGAACTGGCATATCAGAGGAAGGGAAATGAAAGGAAGAGTTAGAGATGGACCGTGTGAATATGGGAGTGGAAATTAGCAGCAAAAGTCATTTTCTTTTCAAATTCTGTGTTAGTACAGGATACAGTAATAATGAGGACATTGATGTTCTAAAAATAGTGGTTGAGAAAGGAGCCTGAGTTGTGCTGAAACAGGGGTTATTTGTTCTGAAGCTGGAGACAATATAAAACCAAGAATTTAAGGAATAATGCAGCTGAGTATATTTTAAAATTCATGTGAAAGGAATAATCTTCCAATATCTCTTTGCATCATGAGAGTGCATTTTCAGAACTTCAGTGTTCAATTGAGACCTTATGAAAAGCTCCAAACTCTAATAGAATTTTTTATATAAGAGCTGACTAACAATAGCATCTTTTAACCTTTTATTTTCAGCTGCATTTAATGATTGACATCAATCTGAAGCCAGCCAGGTTTCCCCATCAACGAGGTTGAATAATGTTTGAGAAAGAAAGTTTGAGCACATGGATCCTATGTTAATGCTCGTTGATTTAGCCAATGGTTGCATTTTCATGTGTTCTATTCAGGACGGCACTTATCAATCACTGGAGATCAGAGGCAGAGTTATTGCACAGACTAAGTGTTAACCGTCACAATCTGCTCATTTTATTTGCCGGATTCTTCTCGCCTGTGCAAAAAGCAATGTGAAAGAATTACTTTAATCCTGCACTGACACCATGTTCTTCTCTGAGGTCAGAAATTCTGGATCATTAGCATGAGAGCACACACATTAATTCAATTCATATCAGTTGGCAACTATTTAATGCCAAGGTAGCTTTGTCCCTGATCAAGGTGCTGCTATATCATTCTCTCCTTCAGCTATCTATATTTCAAATCAGTAATCCATTCAGGAATTAAATTTGTCCTGTTGACTCTAGATGCCGATATGTATTAATTTTTTAAAAAGGCCTGTTAAATTTCAATCTGGGGAACCTGTTGCATAAATATGAGGCTGCAGAGTCTCAGCTCCAGGGCCTCATTTCAATAATGTCACACAAAATTTGGCCTGAGGCCAGTGGGAATATTTCTGTTTGTGATCAGATCAAAGATTAGTTAAGTGTTACTGGATATTGACCATTGAGAACCGATACATTTTTTATATAACTAATTAGATATGGAATTGGATTTGTTACCAAAGAATGTATGAAAATAGTGAGAGAGAGTCTCCAAGTCTTCATTTAGGGTAGTAAAAAACCAGCAGTTTTAAACTCAACACTGCCTTTCTTCACAGGTTAAAAAACTTTACAAGCATTAAATCATTAAATATTAACATCCTAATGGTTTGCTGATTATTGTAAGAAATAACCTCCTTATCTCTACTTCCACCCCCCCCCCCCCACTTCCATTTATCAAACATTCTGGAACCAGATGGTAATGTAGGGAGAAAGAAGTTTTATTGATTCAATTTTGGATTGAGCCTTAATCTGTCAGAGCTGCATTTAATTGTTTTTCTTTGGGCAAAGCATAATCTAAGCTAGTTGGACGGGGATTGTTATTGCTCCAAAACGTAGAACTATTTGAAAGGAAAACACTGAGCTAGGAATAATGTATCTATTCTTAATTTCGTTTTGCATGTGAGGCATGTGCTTATGACGTGGTGGCTTGATGATGTGTGCCATTCACATACTTTTACATATACCCTTTATGAATTATTTAAACAAACAGGAATGCTTAATCAAACAATATATTTATAATATTACTCAATATTATTGAATTATTAAATACACAACAGGGATAATAGATCCCATTTTGAATGACAAGCTGAATCCCAAAAGTTGCATCCTAATGTCAGCAAGGACTAAGTCCATTTCTTGCATTGCAATATATACGGTAAGTACTATTTGCAGATGAACTGTAACTTTAATTGCATGTTGTCTGGTGTTTGACGTTTCTACTCTTCAGAAAGATTCTGACACTCTACCCTATCTATACCTCTCATAATTAAAAAAAAATACTATGTCTTCCTACCACTTCCAGCTTCAAGTTTGTTCAATCTTGTTGCTCATATCCTCTAATCCAAGGAGCATTCTGGTAAACCTGCTCTGTAACCTTTCCATAGTCTCTGCATCCTTTCTTTATTGGGGCAGGGGTAACTAGAACTGAACACACCACTCAGAGTGTCTGATGAAAATGTGAGAATGGAATATAAAAGCTTTCTATGAAAATTGTGGCTTGTGAATAACATTTCAATCATCTAGCATCAGTATGATATGAAGTTTAATAAGACAGTAGGATTTGTTTACCCGGTAGTTAATCATAACAAATGGAATGAATGAAACTGGTAAGTTGATTTATTACTGTCATATATACCGAGGAACAGTGCAAGACTTTATTTTGCTTGCCATCCATGCAGATCATTTCATCACATTATTACGCTGAGACAGTATAAAGGAAAACCAATAACAGAATGAAGAATGAAGTGTTACAGTTTTGGAGAAAGTGCAGGGCTGATGGACAATATGGTGCAAGGTCATATCGAAGTAGCTTGTGAGGTCAATAGTCTTGTAACAGTAGGACAGAAGGCTACCTTCAGGCTGGTGTTAAGTGCTTTCAAGTTATTATATCTTCTCATGATGAGAAAGGAGGGGAGAGAGAACATCTGGGGTAGGTGAGTCTTTCATTATCATGGCTGGTTTGATAAGGCAATCAGAAGCACGGACGGAGTCCTCGGTGGGAGGGGAGGAATGCTGGATTTTATGATGTGCTGAGCTGTGTCAATAACTCTCTGGATTTTCTGCAGTCTTGGGCAGAGCAGTTGCCTTATCAAGCTATGATCCATCTGGAATACAGAACAGTAGAGCACAGGAGTAGGACCTTCCGCCTGCAATGTTAGCTGAACTAATTGCACTAGTAATCAAAAGTGCAACTAAATTTATTGCACTGGCTACACAATGTTCATATTCTTTCATTTCCTGCACATTTATGTGCCCAGCTAAAAGCCCCTTGAATGCCTCAACTGCATTTGCTTTCACCGCCACCATTGCATGCCAGGCACCCACCACTCTCTGTGAAAGATAATTTGCCCCAAACATCTCCTTTGAACTTACCACTCTCACCTTAAATACATCCCCTCTGGTACAAGACATTTCAACCCTGAGAAAAAGGTACTGTCTGTCTACTCTATGACTCCCATAATCTTATAATACACTATCAAATCCCCTCTCAGCTTCCACTACTCCAGAGGGGGAAAAAAAAAACAAGTTTATCCACCCTCTCCTTCCAGTAGATGCCTTTTAATACCAGAAGTTTCTTGGCAGACCTCTTTCTGCACCCTCTCCAAAGCCTCCATATCCTTCCTATAATGGGGCAAGCAGAACTGAATGCACTACTACAGATGTTAATAACTAAAGTTTTATAAAGCTGCAGCATATATTCCCAACTCTTGAACTCAGTTCCTCAACTAATATGACTATAAGCAGAATTAAACCATTCAGCCCATCGAATAATCTCTGCCATTCTATCATGGCTGATTTATTATCCCTCTCAACCCCATTCTCCTGCATTCTCCCCATAACCTTTAAAACCATTACTAATCAAGAACCTATCAACCTCTGCTTTAAATATACACCATAACTTGGCCTCCATAGCCATCTGTAGCAATTAATTCCACAGATTCCCACCCTCTGGGTAATGAAATTCCTCATCTCTGTTCTAAAGGGATGGCCTTTTATTCCGAGGCTCTCTGATCCTGGACCTATCCATTACATCATCTGTTGCCTTTTTCATAACCTAGAATATATCCTATTAGCCCATTTAGGACATCCATCTACATGAAGAATGTTCTTTAAGCAACCCCATACCTTATGTCGAAATGCACACTGAACTCCCTATCCTCTACATCCCTTTCCTATGCAAATAGTGATGCAAAAGACTCATTTATAAACTCCCCCGTATGTTCTGCTTCCAAGCAAACATCTTTTTTATTTTAAAGTGATCTTACCAATTCCTTATCATTCTTTTACACTCACGTTTGTATAGAATGCCTTGGGATTCTCTTTAATCTTACTTGCCAAGGATTTTTCATGTCCCCTCTCAGCTCTTCTAGTTCTTGTCTTGGATTCTTTTCTGTGTTTTTCATATTCCTCAAGGGCTCTGTTTGATTTTTGCTTCCTTTCTCCTTTTGACTAAATTCACCACTTCTTGCTATCCGAGGTCCCCTTACCTCTATGGTAAATCTTTAAAATAAAGGAGGCATGCTAAATCTCTTTAGCTTCCAGAGGAAGTAGAGCTGGTGATGTGCTCGCTTGGTCTTGGCATCTATGTGATTGGACCAGGGCAAGGTATTTGCTGATGTTTTCCTGGGGCTTTGGGTGACTTCCAATGTGTGGAATGCTGCAATCAGACGAGAGGATTTTATTGTACTGCATGCTATATAATAGTCATGGTTTAAAAGAATGACATACCATATTCACTTGTCAGTTTGTACTTCTGTATTTTTATATTTAGATTAACAATCATAGAATGGTTGAAATTAATTTATTACTTTGTATGACAGGGGAGTCAAAGTTGTTTTGAACAGGTCATATCTCATCAATATTGTATGGTAGATTATTCTGAAAAATATTATTTAGCAATTACAAACAACATCATATAAGAAAGCACCATATTACATTGCAGAAGGTAGAAGAGTTCTCCAGGATCAGTCATTGGAGATGGAACTTCTAACGTACGAAGTATTCAGTCAGAAATAGTATTCTGCTTTGGGGATATATTTTGATGCTAAAGAGCGATGCCACCATGGGTACCAATCAAAATGAAATACAATTTAACTGTTTTACTCAGCTTTATAAATTATAATATATTAACTTAAGATTTGAACCAGAACTATTGAACAGAATGGTTTTACTTGTCTGGCAAGAATGTTCTTGACAGATATTGTGTTTATAATTGTACATTGTCTTCTTTGTATTTTAGTACCATTTTAGCACATAATTTTCTTATTTCATATTGTACATTCATTCCATGTAAGTGATGTCCCTAATCAAAAGTCTGAGCCATGTTCCAACAGCACCATACCTGTTCTGGTTATAATTCAGCACCAAACCCGTGACCTGGATATTTACTGTAAAGGTGGCCTTAATTTGGATGCCTTAGTGGTGTAGAGTTTCATATGAGTTTTTATTTGAATAGATTCCAGTCACTGAAACAATTTGATTGAGAAGTGGGAAATGCTCCAAAATAGATTGCAGCTGGGAACTAGTAGGTATGATGGATGTTAAAGAAACTGGGTACTTGCACTTGTTCTGCATTATGCACAATTTCCGAACATCACAATGTTCCACAGCATTAATTATCTCGAATATACTTTATTAATAATGTGATGATGACCAGGTGATCGATTTTTGAGGTGTTGATAGACGAATAAATATTGGCTGAGAACCAGGCATCACTGTCCTGCTCCTAAAATGTTCTAAGTAGCTTTTGCAGCTGCCCAAGGGATGCATGATGCTTCAGTTTTTCATCTCACCCAAATGATAACATCACTGATCATGCAGCAATCCCTCTTCACTTTGCTGGAATGTCATCTTACATTTTATTTGTCCAACAATGCATTCTTCTCACTGCTGCCATTAGAAAGCAGGTACAGGAACCTTACTGGGTTCAGAATATTACCCCTGAAACATCAGGTTTTTGAACCAAAGGGGATAACTTCACAGAACTTCAGTTGCCCATCATTGAAATGTTCCCACAACCTCTGGACTCACTTTCAAGGACTCTTCATCTCATGTTCTCAATATTTGTTGATTATTTATGTATTGTTATCATTATTTGTTTCTTTTTTGTATTACATAGTTTGTTGTCTTTCCAACACTGGCTGAACACCCAAGCTTGTGTGGACTTCTGTTAATTTTATTATGGTTATTATTCTATTATGGATTTATTAAGTATGCCTGCAAGAAAATGAATCTCAGGGTCATATATGGTGATGCATAGATACTTTGATATAATAAATTTACTTTGAACTTTGAACTTACCTACACACCAGTGGCAGCTTACAGTGACCAAATAACCAGATTGTATTCCACCTGACATGTCCTTGCACAGTTTGTCTGCAGCCCGCCAGCCTCTCTGCATCCTCCTTACAGCCCATACTTCCACTCCCCTTTGAATAATCAGAAAACATTTGGTTCTAACAGCAAAATTATTGATAAAGATTGTAAATGGTTGGTGTCCAGCACCAATCCATATGTCCATCTACTAATTACAGCCTTCCAATGTGACAATTATTTCTTTCATCTTGATCTTTTCTGTCAGTTAACAGATAGTAAAAGACTGGTGTATTCCACATCAGTAAATTACTTCCTACATCATGCATTTCAATTTTATTCAATATTGCTTATGTGGTACATAAAGGGAGACCTTGGGAAATTCCATACACCATATCAATTTGTTTGCTCTCATCTGCTCTGCAAGTTATAACCTAAATCAACATTTGACAGACCTATCAAGCATAATTTCCCTTTCATAAATCCATATTGACCCTATCCATCTTAATAGTAATTTTATGTAACATTAATACCGGCTTAATTATATATTGTTTCTTTCCCATCTTCTAATCTAATGTGATACTTTAATCAGTGTCAGTGAACTAAAGAACAACAAAGACATTAGTTATTCAATAAAATGTATTATTTTTAGATTTTCTGGCAAAATAAAGCAGTTTATATAACTTCATGTGTTTAAGTCATTGGTTTAGGTTTGGAAGACTAAAATAATGATACAGTGTTTTTTGGCAGTAGTCGCTGAATATGTCTGAGAAGCTGTTTATGATTATCTTGGGAGAATGGAGAACAAGACAATATTCTTTAAACTGAAAAGTGTTATCTCAAGTTGCTGAAATATAATGGCTCAGATTTTGCTGCCAAAATAATGATGTGTTTAATGGTGCTCATAATTATTTATGTGTAATTCATTCAGCAGCTTGTGGCAAGCTGATATATGACCTTATGAATTGGGAATCACTGCAAGTTGCTCCCATGAGCTTCATAGCACTGCATTTGTACATTGGCCAATTAAGCTCTGGCAAAAGCTTTAAGTTTTATATTATAAGGTTAAGTAAAATTTTAATGAACAGATTAACGTCACTGCAGTGTCAATCAAGCACAGCAGCCTACAAAGAAAAGTTTACGTTGTAACAGATGGACAGGTGGACCACACAGCACTGAATTCCAGCATAAATGAATTTCTATGAAATTATTTTGCGAAGTCCTCCTCATAAATGACTGGGAACCATAGATATCACAGAGAGTAGTCAAGTAACAACCTGAGTAACCCTTCCAGGTACTTTGCAGACGATATGCCAGAATTATCCAACACAATCTCTGAGTACTGTATATCCCATCCCATTGGCAGGGCAAACGGACAAAAAGGGATGGTACATACGGAAGGGAGTAGCCCAGTAATCCTCACTATTAATGTTGTTCCCATTGTAGAAAAGACATTGTCAAATTGGAGAGGGTACAGAATTGATTTATGAGGATATTGCCTAGACTAGAGTGCCTGAGGCATAGGGAGAAGTTAGCCACATTAGATCTTTATTCCCTGGAGCATAGGAGAATGGGAGAGGACCCCATAGAAGACTATAAAATTATGAGGAGTAGGGACAAGGTAGATCGATGGTCATAGTTTTTTCTCCAAGTTAGGTGAGTCCAAAACAAGAAGGACAGATACAACATGAGGAGAGAAATTTTAAAGAGTTAACTTCTTTAAGCAGAGTGCCTGGTAGTGAGTACCTAGTATGAGTAGCCAGAGGAGGTGCTCAAGGTAGATGCAATTGCAACATTCAAAGGCATTTGTGTAGATACGTGAAAGGAAAGGGCTTGGATTATGGGCTGAATGTAAAAATAGGATCAGCATGCAGGATGCTGTGGTCAGCACGTATCAGTTGCCTTATGGGCCTGTTCCTATGCTGTATTACTCTATGATTCAGACACAAAGCAGATGGTGACCTGACGAAGCTGCAACACGGTACTAGTACATGCTAAACTGGAAAAATGTCATCCAACGGACGGATCCTACGCAGCCTAACAAGCAAATTGGACCAAAGCTGCAGTCCTACCATGTTGAGTTTGAATGCTGGTGGACAGTTAAAACAATCAATGTGAGAATAAAGCTCAAAAAATATCTCCATCATCAATGATAGTGTGACTCAGCACAGAATCTGGTGGAACAATTGCACTCATGCTTAGCTGGAAATATTGTGTCAGTGATAATCTTGGCTTACTGCTGAAATCACCAACATTACAGAAGCAGTGATGTCATGAGAGCAGACATCATCCCAGGTATAATAACGAATACTTGGATTCCTGAACCAGTTGTGACTCTTTCCTGAATGTTGCAGAATTGCTGAAATACAGACATAAACCTGATTTTATAGGCAGATGTGAAGATGGTGCTAAGGGAGTCTTGAGCTAGTGTAAGGAGAGTGCAGTTGGTCCAAAACAGTGGAATTAATTTCTGCATTAGAAGAGACTAATTGTCTATGCTGAGGGAGTCCTAATGATGTGCAGTGAATGTATTGTAAAGGTAGTTGGAATAGAATGATAATAGACAAGTTGTAAATGCATAAATAGGGAGGTCTCTGGTTAACTTCACAGCAATCGATAGGAAAATCCTAGGTCAGATGCTAGTATAATAAATTGCAAGGCATTTGACAAGTCTAGTGTTCATTGAATCACCTAATCTGTCTACCATCAATCATCAGCATAGTGACAGAAGGCATCATTGACAGCACTACTAAGCAGTGCTGGCTCACCAGCAATATGTTCACCAGTGCCCAATGTGAGTTTTGTCAAGACCATTTAACTCTAGTCCTTATCACAGCCTCGGTCCAAGTATGGACCGAAGAGCTGACTTCCTGAGGATGCAGGACCTCAAGGATTGTAATCGGATCGCTGCCTTAGCCTTGCGCCTGTAAGGATGATTGGGTGGATGAATATGCATCTGAAGAATTGGTATGGGGGGAAAGGCTTTCAGATTTGTGGATCACTAGGATCTCCTCTGTGAAAGGTGTGACCTGTACAAAAGCGACATGGAGGGAAAGGGCTGAAGGGGAACATCTGAGCTGCTGGGGAGTGTTTAAACTAGTTTGGCTGGAGGGGTAGGAACCTGAGTGGTAGGTCAGAGGATTGATCAGTTGGTTGAATCATTGTGTACAGAGACTGTGAAGAAGGATTAGGCAGTGGATAAGAGATAATTGAAATCAGTTGGATGGGTTGAAATGAGCTTATTCTAATGCAAAATGTATCAGGAACAAAGGTGATAAACCTAGGGCATGGACAAGTACATGGAATTATGACATATTGGTCTTTACAAAGACTTGGCTGTCATAAGGGCAGGAATGGCTGCTGGATGTTGCAGGGTTTCGATGTTTCAAAAGGAAAAGGGAGGTAAAAGTGTTGGAGGATTTTCTTGATATTTAATGCTTATGTATTTATTATTGTTAGTATTATTGTTTTTTTCTTTTTATATTTGCACAGTTTGTTGCTAAACAGCAATAGTTTCACAGCTGCAGAAAGGGAGGATGTCATAGAGGGATCATCTGCTGAGTCATTATCAGTGGAAGTCAGAAACTGAAAGGGAGCAATCACTCTATTGGGAATATTCTATAGACAAATTACCCCAATAGCAATAGATACATTGAGGAGCAGAATGGGAGGCAGACTTCAGAAAGGTGTAGAAGTAACAGGGTTGTTGTCATGGATGACTTCAATTTCCCTAATATTGATTAGCACCTGCTTAGTGCAAAAAGTTTAGATGGCATAGAATTTGTTAGGACTGTCCAGGAAGGACTGCTGACGCAATATTTGAACAGACACACTAAGGGAGAGACCATACTTAATCAAGTACTAGGCTATGAATCTGGTCAGGTGACAGACCCCTTAGTGGATGAGCATTTCTGAGACAGTGGCCATGACTTTATGCCTTTTACTATTGCCTTGTGCATGGATAGGAGCAGACAGTATGTGGAAGTATTTAATTGGGGAAGGCGATTTATGATGCTATAAGGCGGGAACTTGGGAGTGTAAATTGGGAACAGATGTACTCAGTGAAATGCACAATGGAAATATTGAGGTTGTTTTAGAGGGCACTTGCATGAGGTTCTGGGTAGGTTTGGTCCGTTGAGGCAAAGGAAGGATGGCTGTGTGAGGGAACCACGCTTGACAAGAGATATGGAGCAACAAGTAAGGAGGAAGAAAGAAGTGTACTTAAGGTTTAGGAAGCAAGGATCATACAGGGTTCCAAAGAGTTAAGAAAGGAATTCAAAAAGGGACTTAGGAGAGTTAGAAGAGGACATGTGAAGGCCTTGGTGAATAGGATTGAGGAAAACCCCAAGGCATTCTACGTGTATGTGAAGAACAGGAAAAAAACTAGACTAAGAATAGCAGAGGAAATATAGGGAAGAAGGTAGAGGAGGACTTCAATGAATAATTTGCTTTATTATTAATCAGTGAGAGGGACCTTAGGAAATTTGAGGACAGTGTAGAACAGGCAAATATACTGGAATATTTCAACGTTAAGAAAGAAGATGTGCTGAAACCTTTAAAAAATATTAGGCTACACAGGTCCCTGGGACAAGATGGTTTATAACCCAGGTTAGTAGAGGAGGCAAGTGAAGAAATTGCTGTGCCTTTGGTAATGATCTTGGCATCATCACTGGCCACAGGAGTAGTAGCAGAAGATTAAAGAGTGGCAAATGTTATTCCTTTGTTCAAGAAATGCAGTAGGAATTATAGTTCAGTGAGCCCTATGTCAAAAACTATGGGAAAACTAATAGAGAGGATTCCTGGAGACTGAATTTTTGAGCATTTGGAGAAACATAGGCTGATTAGGATTAATCAGCATGACTTTGTGAGGGGTAGGTCATGTCTCACAAGTCCAGGTGAATTCTGCAGTGAAGTGATTAAACACATTGATGAAAGTAGAGCAGTAGATGTAGTGTATATGGATTTTAGCAAGACATTTGACATGGTCAAGCTTTGCCAAGGTTCCCCATGGTAGACTTACTCAAAAAGTCAGGGTGCATGGAACATAGGACAACCTGGCTGTGTGGATGCAGAATTGGCTTGCCCATAGAAGGCAGGGGGTGGTAGCAGATGGAGTGTATTCTACCTGAAGGCCAGTGACCAGCAGTGTTTCACAGAAATTTGTTCTGGGAATCAAGCCCTTTGTACTTTTTATAAATGACTAGGATGAGGAAGTGTAAGGGTGGGTTAGTAATTTTACAGATGGTATGAAGGTTGGTGTTGGGGTTAGTGTAGAAAGTTGTCGTAAGTTACAACAGGACATTGAGAGGATGCAGGACTGGGCTGAGAAGTGGCAAGTGGGGGTCAATCTGGTAAAGTGTGAAGTGAACTTGAAGGCAGACTACAGGGTTAATGGAAGGACTCTTAGCAGGGTTGAGGAACAGAGGGATTTTGGGGCCTACGTTTATAGATCCCTCAAAGCTGTCAATAGGGTGGTTCAGAGTTTACTGTTAAACTGCTAGCCTTTAAGGATGTACTTAACAAAGAATTTTTCCCTCAAAATTTATAGCATGATCCATGAAACATGTGACTGCCATAGGATTTCTCGTTCTTATTACTACCATTAGGGAGGAGATACAGGAACGTGAAGTTGCATACTCAATGTTTAAGAACAGCTTCTTCCTCTCTGCCATAAGACCTCAGAATATATGAATACTACCTTACTATTCTTCTTTTGCACGATTTATTTTATTTTATTTTTTATTGTAACTTAGTCTTTTTAATGTCTTGCACTGTACTGCTGCCACAAAACCATACATTTCATGACATATGACAGTGATACTAAACCTGATTTTGATATGTAAAGCTGAAATTGCTCACAAACTCAAAGAAGATGTGAGAAATTGAAACATTCTCTTTTTATTCATCTGACCAGCCTCCCTTGACCCTAGTGGTACAGGCTTTTGTATTTTCTGCCCGATGGGAGAGGAAACAAGAGAGAATGTTTGAAGTGGGTGGTGTCTATGTTTATGTTGGCTGCTTTACAGAAGCAGTGATAAGAATAGACAGATTCCATGGAGTGGAGGCTAGTTTCCATGAAATCCTTTGCTATATACACATCTCTCTTGCATTTCATGTGGTTATGGGCAGAGCAGAAGCCGTACCAAACTGTGATACATCCTTATATTGTGCTTTTTATTGTACATCAATCAAAATTGGTATGGAATTTGCCAAATTTCTTTAGCCTTTTGAGGAAGCAAAGGGTTTGTGAGCTTCCTTGGCTGTGGTGTCTACATAGTTGGAACAGGGCAGGCTATTGCTGGTGTTCTCTTTCAGATGTTCTGATTTGTGGGTAAGACTCAAATTTTGATTGCATTTTTATGGGATTCAGTTCAGAACTGTTTCTCATATGCTGAGGAATACTTTAAAGAAAGCTTAGTTTTATTAAATTTTAGTCCGGTTCTTGACAGCTTACACACATTGAGCCTGCAGATAAGCAGATTAAATTCCAATCTATGATAACTTGAATCAAATTATATTTGCAAATGTACAATAATAATCAAGACCTGTTGACTTGAAACATTTCCTTTTCCACAAGTGTTGCTGGCCTGCAGATATTTTCTGTTATTTTATGCAATTATACCGTAAGTGTTTTGTCTATTATGCAAGGAACTTTGAATAGATTTTCTGTCTCTCCTCTTGTATGACTAATTATACATCTCTGGAAACTGAATGCATAAAGTCTGTAAACTTGCTGGTGTTTTATAGTTAAAATGTAGCACTTAGTAATTTCAGATCCATATTATTTATTACTGGCAATTTAATTATTGCTTGACCTACTCAATTTTGTTTATCATTAGTCATGTAAAGCTATGTATTTTAAAAAAATGAAGTAGAATTTCACTGATTAAATTGAATTGTTCAATTTGGGATTAAGAGAAATGTACTCTTAAGCACTTGAGCTATGTGGTCTGAATAAGCTTTCATCTATCAGGAAGAAGGTACCATCAAGAAGAAGGCACAGGAGCCTTAGGACCCACAACACGAGAGTGAGGAAAAATTATTACCACTTAACCATCAGACTCTTGAACCAGAGGGGATACCTTCACTCAACTTCATTCACCCCATCACTGAACTTTTCCCACAACCAATGGACACAATTTCAAAGACTCTTCATCTCAAGTTCTCAATATTTATTGCTTTTTTTTATTTTTGTATTTGCATAGCTTGTTGTCTTTTGCACAATAGTTGGGGTGATTTTTTCATTGATTCTGTTGTATTTCTTGTATTTACTGTGAATGCCCACAAGAAAGTTATTCTTAGGGTTGCAATGGTGACATCTTTGTACTTTGATAGTAAGTTTACTTTGAACTTTGAACTATGATAAATGATGCAGTGATTTATGACTATTGAACACAATGACATGTTGCAATATGCAAATATAGTGAAAAATATTATATAATCCTGCTTAAATCTGATTAACAGTGCTAGTTAGCTTTCTAGAGATTCATATACTTAAGACCACTTGAATGCATTTGTTTAGGTAAATGGAAAAATATAAATGTATTTATTTATCTATCAAGCTCTTTATAGCATCAGGATGTAAATAATCAGATTCATCAAGAATGGTCAAGAATATGGCACTCTGGAATATGTACTGTGAGCAATAAATGAGGAACTTACTGTCAAATAGCTCAGAAAAATGGTAACCCATGACTGAATTCCTATTGAAATTAACTTCACTGAAGTTTCTTCCACTTCATTCTCTTTGTCCCCTTTTTCCTCTTCCATTCACCAACTTTGCACATGGGTTCACTCCTCATCCCCTGATCAACACACTTCCTATATGGTTCCTTCCCCTTCTCCTCAATTGGTTCTCTTTTTACTTCCTTTCCCTATCAGTATCCTTTCCATGTTCCTCCAGCAGCAGTCTTCCATCTTCACACTCCCCTTACCCATGCTCCTTTTATGTCTGTACAACTATATATTAAATAAATAAAGGCACACGCTTGGAGAAGAAGTTAATGTGTATATTCACTTCGCACAGAAAGCAACAAATCAATGTGCATGCTTAAGTTATCAGTTAATAATTAGTGCAAAAGGAGTCATTGTGCTGAAAGAAATAGGTCCATATATTACACTTCCTCCCCTTTTAGATTAATTTAACATAAAATTGTATTTGTAACAAAACATTCAATTTCCCTTTAACAGACGCTATTAAAATAAGCATGCTTTCACAATAGAAGCATAATAATAATTTCACTGTACTAAAGATTCAGTATTTTGGGTTTTTTCAGGATAGTGCCTTTGGACCGGTGGAGTAGCATTGGGATTGGTTGATGTCTTGTCAAAGACAACTCTCTCTGTTGCAGGTGTCACATTGCTGTTTGTGACATGATAATCCCCAAGAGGTAACTCCAGTGGTACTAACGTGTCATTCGAGTTCAGTAGTCAACTCAGGTGTGCTCTTTAGCTGAACATCCAGTATCTGGTCCATGTGACATCTCCATGAATGATCTCCAACATCCACTATATACATCAGTGGTCCAGTTCTTGTAGCTATCCTACTGCATATCCACTTGTCTTCTTCTGGGTAATAACATGCTAGGGCTTCCTGTTCAACCTCAAAGTTCCTTGCTGACTTACTTGGCAACTGGCTAAACTGCTTATTCTGCACTTCTCTCCATAGATCTGGTTTCAGGAGGTCTATGCAAGATCTCAGATTACTGCTCATGAACACCATTGCAGATGTTCGATTTGTCTTCACATGAGCAGAGTTCCAATACACAAAATGGAAGCTGTCCACCTTGTGCTGTAGAGAAATGTCTTCCTTGTCCATTGCTTTCATGGACTTCTTGAAGGTTTGAATAACCCATTTGTTGCTGGGTGCTGAGGAGCTGACTTGAAATGTTTGATGCCATTTTTCTTCATGAACAGTCTGAACACTTCTGACGAGTATTGTTGTCCGTTGTCACTCACAATTTGTTTTGGTAAGTGTCTTACAGAGGTTCTAGAAGTGCTCTTCATCATTCTTGCCAGTCACAATGATGTCATCAAGGTAACATTGTGTTCCTGGGATACCTTGGAGCACTTGGGCCATTGCTCTTTGCCAAATTGCTGAAGCTGGTGAGATGCCAAAGACGAGATGATTATACTGGAACAAACCCTTGTAAGTGTTGATTGTGAGGAACTTCCTGCTTTACTCTCAATCTCCATTTACAAATGTGGAAGTCAATCTTTGAAAATTTCTCTCTGCCTGCCAAAGATGAAAAAATGTCTTCTATTTATGGCAGGGGATACTATACAGTACACAGCACAGAGTTGATGCTCACTTTGAAATCCCCCCTTATGAGAACAGGTCCAGCCTTCCCTTTCTTGATCATGGGGACATTGGGCATGGCTTAATCACTCCACTCAGCTTTGGAGAGTACGTCGGATGTCTCCAAGCTCTGAAGTTCAGCATCCACTTTAGGACATAGTGCATAAGGCACTGGATGCCTTACTGTATCTTGGTACGATACCTTTATTGTATCGTGGTATTGCTGCAGTTCAATTCTGGCATTCAGGCCTTTGAGTTTACCAATACTCTTCTCTAACACCTTCTCATTAGCATTAAGCCCCTGTGAAAGTCTCCGGTTTGTACGCCATTTGGGCTGCAGTTGATGACACGTTGAAAGCTTTGATTGTATGCCAGTCTAGTTGGATTTTTCTCAACGATTTTTTGTCCGAAAAATGCTGGCCCTCCACTTTTCAATACATAAAGCTTTAACTGCTGTGTCTGGCCTCCATACGTCACATTCTCATTGCAATTCCTAACAATAACCCTGTTCTGCTGATATTTCACACTATTTTCTACTAGATAACATTTAGTATTCTGTAACACTGTTTACAAGACTATGCATCTAACTTCAAACTGATTGTTGCTTGTAATTTAAATGAAGAACTGGAGACTGTTTCTTTTTTACAAAAAAAGCTGGGCAAAGAATATTTGTTAAACTTTAACTTTATCACCAACAGCTCCGACCTTTTGGAAAGGTCACGCCACTGTGTTAGAAAGCTGAGTTTAGCAATAAGTGTTCCTGGCCTTGGAAAGTAAACATGCATCACAAAACATTTGGCAAGAACAAAAAAAGATTGAAATGTACATGCTAGATAAGTCAAGGCTGAAATATAGTACAACATTTAAGGTTCAGAAGGTATCTGGAATGCTGAAAATTTAAAAGAAACAAATTAATTCATATACTGCCAAAATTTTTGGCAAAGATAGATACTTTCATATTGTATACAGTATGTATATTTTACCTTTAAAATCCAAAACTCAAGTTGATTTCCATCTGTACCTTTAGTGATTAGAGTAGTTTTACAAAAGCTGACAGTATTTTTCTAAGCCACCACAATTCACCCATTTATTTAAAATTGATTCTAGCATTACTGCCGCAGTGATTTATGAGAAGCTTATTTATGAGAAGCATCTTGGCTGTGATCGAAGAATTGCTGTTACATTTTTTACCAGTAAGTAGCAATTGCAAGACTAGTTTTGACTCTGTTGCAGATATTATGGAAGAGATATTTTAAACTTTGAGTGTACTACTTTTTCTGTAATTGTAATTAAGTTTAGTTTATTCAGTGATTGCTACCATGTTATTCTGATTTGGATCTTTCATAGCTGTCATAGAGTTTTGCAGCAATCTATAACCTACCATTTAAAAACTGATGTTCCTCAGTGTTTCTGATGCAGTTAAGCACAGGCTGTTAGTGCATGATTGTGATGTAATGCTGTGTGGATTGTATTAATAGTGTTCTGATATCATAACACATTGTAACACTGTAGTACACAATTATCTATTGTGGAAGGACTGTTATAAGTACTATTGGTTTTGCAAACATCAGCAGCCTTTCACTGGAATTGAAAGACTGTTCCAGAGCAAGTTAAAGAGATCTTTTCTACTTCAGTTTCTGATACAGAGTCTGTCATTAGACTAAAAAGTCTTGAAATATCTTTGATCCTAAATGTTGGTTTATAAATGTTGCTTGCTTTGCTGCACATTCTCAATATTTTCTGTTTATTGCTTCAAGAGTTCAGGCATTCCCAATATTTCACTTTGGTGTAAAATCAATGTGAGCTTCTCCTTTGCTGATAGCATGCCTGCATCCACTGAGAACTCTGCCTGAAATAATGACGGGAACATGTAACGTGTAGCACTGTTCATTAAATACTTTCTGAATTTTGCATGGGTACTTTCCATCCAGTACTCGTTATAAAGTGAGGTTTCTGCTGACAAGATTGATTAACACTACTGTTGTTTCTGTGCACAACTACATATCAATTAATTAAAAGCACGCACGCGTGAAAAGGCTGGTGTAGTCACATTGCAGTGAGAGAGGGGGGGGGGAGAGAACAATGCGCATGTGTAGGCAGCAGTGCATGCACAGATAACAGATCAATATGTAGTGCTAAGGAGGAGAGGGGGTCATGCTCAAAAAGAAACCGGTCCATACATTACAATTACAGTGTCTATTGCTCTTCTTAGCACTAACTAATTTTATTACCTAGGCAATATAAAATATGCTAATGGTTGTATAATGCTGATTTACTAAGCAGTTTCTATTACCTCTTTGACCTCCCCTTGATCTTATTAGACTATTTATTGACTTTGTACAGGACTGTAAGATGGTTGGCAGAGGAGAAATGCAAACTACTGAAATTTCATTTTATTAAAATCAATGGAGAAAAATTGTGCCTAAGGTAAACTGGGCTGTAATTTGTGATCATTCACATTAATTATCTCCATATACTATGTAAATTATGACATTCTATTTGGATTGATAAAATTGATTTTCTTTGTTGCAGAGCAACTTTAGTCAACACTGATGAGAAAATGGGTTTAGGTTATAAATAATTGAATGAATATTTTAGTTTGAATATAAAAATGAGCAAAAATAGAAATATATTGAGGAAACTCGCATTCCTTTGGGGTCCATGGGCGAGGGATCTATTTTTGTCTGAGGAGATGGGCACATAAAGCTTGTAGTCTCAAATTAAATGCCTGAATTGGCATTGCTTTTTGTCGGAGACATTGGTGTGTGAATCATCTAATATTATGCTACTTGCATTAGGACAGCTTTGGGAGCAGACACCTCATATTTCTGATTCATTCCATTGTGACTGCCTCAGTGCTGGAGCATTGATGGCTTCACTCTGACGGGAGCTTCTGGTGCCACTTACTGAACTCCCTTCTCCCTTGAACAGCGTCACCTAGAAGTCTCCCCTCCACTCTGGAGAGAATGTCTCATTGTCTTGTGTGGAGAGCTTTCCAGCAGAAGCTTGGATAAGAATTGACCTTTCAACTGATGTTCAGGCATTCTTTCTTGCCACTTTTGAAGTCTGTTTATACTATTTACAAGTCACAATATCTGCTCTGGTGTTGAAATAGCAATGCAAAGCGAGCATTAACTGCTGCTGAGTGGCAGTTCTGCAAGCTCATCAGCCTCCAATGTTGTGTGCGTAGAATGTTGGCCTTCAGAGGGTAAAACTGCAGCCTTAGAAACTCCTACGTGGAGAGCATTCTGACAGATTGCATCACTGCCTAGTTCAGATATGTCACTATACAGGATGAAAATAAAAAGTTGCAGAGGGTGTAGACTCAGTGAGTTCCATTATGGACACCTGCCACCTACCTATCTTCAAAAGGAGGTGCCTCAAAAAGATGGCATCCTTCTTTCGGGACCCTCACTATCTAGGACATCCCCTCCTCTCATCTTCAGGGAGGAGGTGCACTTAATATTTTAGGAACAGCTTCTTCCCCTCCACCATTAGATTTCTGAATGGTCCATGAACCCCCGAACACTACCTCACTATTTTGCTCCCGTTTTACACTATTTTATTTTATATTTATATTTTTATGTATTGCACTGTACCGCTCACACAACAAATCACATCATATGTCCATGGTAATAAACTTGATTCTGATTCTTAGCAAAAAATGTCGATTAAAATATTGTTGTGCAATAAATGACTAATCCCTAAAGAGCAGTTGCAAAAGTTGCAATTTAGTGAATAAATGAATTAGTTATATTTACTGATTTTTGAAGTGGGTTAAAATATATTCTGAGGGATGTACGGTACTCATTTTCAAATACGTAAGGGTAGATATTCATGTCCTGTCATAACACATAATCCCAAATTATTCTCAATATTGAACAGAATTTTAAGTGTTGATATCAATAGATATTTTTGTAAAGATTCATTTGCACAGATCCAAATGTTGGCATGGGTATAGATGAGGAGGTCAGCTAACAATGAATCTGTAGGATTTCAATTCAGTTGGCAGTTTAAAGAGATCTGGGAAATCAAAATGAAATAGGAAAATATAGATCCTCACTGAGGCTCAAAAACCATTTCAATCCACTAGAATTATGGTTAGTGCTAGGCTTAAAAAATGACAAACAATAAAAAAGTGCAGGTTTGTCACAACAAACATTACGGGTAGATGGTGAGTTGCCCATCATCTGATTTAAGTGCTGTATGAAATTGTTGCAGCTCCACTTGTCTTTTGGTACCTTTACTCCTATATGACAACATTCCAACATAGTTGAGGATAAACTCAAGATATAGCCTTTTTTTAATTACAATGTCTGGTTATGTGATGCTGGCTGGGGTGTAGTGGCATCCGCTCCGGACTTCGAGGTGAGTGTTCCTGGGTTCGAATCCAGCTGGCTCCTTGCACGGTTTCCATCCGTGTTGGGTTAGGCATCAAAAGCTAAAGAAACAGCAAGGTTGCTGCCCAATATGCCACAAGGCATGAAGAGGAACAATAATAATAATAAATAGTTGTGTGATGCATTGAGGTGGACTGGAAAGCTAACTCCTCGAGCTACTGAAAAGGTCTCTGACTTCAATACATCTGCCCAGAGCAGCAGATAATCTTGAGGAGCAGGGATCTAAGACTGGTGGTGTGCAGGATGTTCTTTGCAATACATAATGGAAGACCTAGGTGATCAATTAGTTGCTGCTCAGTCACCTAGATATGAGTCCATAGTGTTGGCAGTAACATAGGAGCATAGAGAGAGGACCAGTTTAACAAGGAAGAAGAAACCTATTTAATACTAAGACTCCATGTTTAAAAAGCATAGTGCTTTGGCAATTCTCGAGAACTTAACACAACTGTTTCTTGCCTTGTTCCCAGAAAATTGATGACATGGTTGCATTACAGGTAGAAACTGTGCTGAGTGTATTTTTCAGCAAAGCAGCCAATTATTGTCATTGATGAATGTTGTGGACAATACTGCGTGTCGATTTTTCCCCCTGCACCCACAGACCAGAAAGAGCTCGTCCTGAAGCACCTCCTGAAGCATCTGCTGCTTTCAAGAGTCTCGTGAAGCTCCTGCTCTTTCTGGCTTCACATAAACTGTTTGTTCTAAATAGATTTTTTTTTGTTGGCAGCTGTTTGAGAGACAGCATCAGCTTCAGGGAAAACTGAATAGAATAACCTGTATATTTGCTATTGTTAATTTTCAGGAATATTTCCCTAAACATCATTAGGGCTCTTATTAGCATATGCAGGGGGCTTTTAAATACTTAATGTGGCCTGTAGGGAGGCATTAAAATATCATCCAAACCAGTGGCTTATGATTTCTTTCATATGTCCCCAAAGCGTAGAATTTATGAATACGAAATTGATTTATTTTTGCTTGTGCTTTCCTAGTGATGGCCAACAACTGGTTTATTTCTCTGTGTTAGATATTCAAGAACCTACTAAGAAACCTGGAATAGATGTAGTTCCTGATTTCTCACTGGGTTACCCACTGAAAACATAGGCCAGGTTTGCAAGAGTGCCTCAGAACTGATCTCTGCTGATTGAGTTAGTGATGACAGCACTCATCCCTGCCTCAGTTGACCTCAACACTTCACAGCTATTAAGTCGAACAATGGCTCAGGCAGTTGTTCCCAAGCTTTTTTGGGTTACTGCCCCCTTGGCTCCAGACCACATCCCCAGGACCCCCACCCCTACTTTCTGGCCATTACATAAAGACTATTAAATTTTTTGATTTATGATGCACAGTGAAAGACAATAGAATTAGCAAATTCAAAGCAGTGACAAATAATTCCAAAAATATATACAAATCTATTTAAAGCTGCAAATAAAATTATTTCTTTATTTAATTACAGTAAAACCAATTTTTATTAATAACTGTAGTGTGTACATAGCGGTCCAACTAATCACTACTTCGTTGCTTTTTCACCTTTTAATGAGATGGATTGGCTTGGTACAGTGATAGCAGCTTCTCAACATCAGGCTGAATGTCACTCAGCAGGAACCTCAGATTCTCATATTCAGTCATTTGCATTTTATTTCTTTGCTTCGAAAGAAGTTGGTTGACTGCACTGAAACTCTACTAAATATGTTGGAAAGGCAATAAAGAACATTTTGACCTTTTTCTACAGTGCAGGAAACTGTTCAGAGATTTCTTTCTGCACCCAAAAGTCTTGATATGATTTTTGAACCTCAGCTTCAACTCAAAGTCAACTTGTAGCGACATTAGTTTTTCCTCCACCCTTCTTCGCAATTGCTCTTTACAAGAGTTCAGGAATGGATTAATTACACAAACTTGAATTTGGATCAAGAAAAGATTCTGAAATCTCTCTGACATGTTTTTATACAGCTTACCTTCTACAGCGTAGCAGTTTGAGGGGGGACTTGATAGAGGTATTTAAAATTATGAGGGGGATAGATAGAGTTGACATGAATAGGCTTTTTCCATTGAGAGTAGGGGAGATTCAAACAAGAGGACATGAGTTGAGAGTTAGGGGGCAAAAGTTTAGGGGTAACACGAGGGAGAACTTCTTTACTCAGAGACTGGTAGCTGTGTGGAACGAGCTTCCAGTAGAAGTGGTAGAGGCAGGTTCGGTATTGTCATTTAAAGTAAAATTGGATAGGTATATGGACAGGAAAGGAATGGAGGGTTATGGGCTGAGTGCAGGTAGATGGGACTAGGTGGAGTAAGTGTTCAGCACGGACTAGAAGGGCCGAGATGGCCTGTTTCTGTGCTGTAATGGTTATATGGTTACCAAAATAGGTACAGTATACTTGAAGATCATTATTTGATATTCTTTCTCTCTTCCAATTTAGAGAGACTTGGGAATTGTAAAAGGTCGTGACGGCCAATGTTGCACTTAAGCAGAGTTAATTTGGAAAGAAATGTGGAGAAGGCTGATTTGTCTTTGATAAGATTCACATCATTTTCTTGCAACTGAAGACTGATGTTATTAAACTTTGCAAATCATTCTGACAAATAAGCACTGTCATGCCTAATATTCTTGAGCTGATTACTGAATGAAGTTTTTGAGTCTTCAAAGAATTTTATCACAGTTTCAAAAGGTGCATCAAAGCATCTCAGAGAGCTTCCTTTTGAGAGCCATCTGACTTTTTAATGGAACAGCAAGTGTTCCAATTATTCGTCATTCTCAATACAAAGCTCCTGAAATAGTCGAGAATTGAGAGCATGGAACTTGATTTCGTTTACTACTGTGATAACAGTATTTAATGATTTGGCAGCCGATTCCTTAGATTTTTTGGGACAAGATGTTGTCTGTGATTAAATAGTGAATGGTAAACATGTTAGCTGTAGCCGTTTTTCAAGAAAGTAATAATCCCACAGTGATGGTCTATCATTAATTGTACCCCATCTGTTGCACAAATGTAATACCTTGGTTAAGATTTTTGCTGCTATGCTGTAGGTATTTCATTTTAGCAGTTCTGTAAGAGTCGTCTGTTCTGCTTTCAGCCTGTTTGGGTTTGAGGTGAGGTAAGGGGATTTGGTGTTCAACTTCAGAATGTGATGTCAGCCAATCAGGATGGAGGAATTGGGAGAAGCCTAGAAAATGCTGAGTGGAGAGTTTTTATGTGAGGAACACTGGTGCGGGTCAAGGTCTTGGTTGGTGGGAGCTGGGAGAAGACAGAAGCAAAGATGGCTTACAATGCCGTCCAGATGAATTTGTGCAGATGAATGGCTTCAAGGAGGAAGGACAAATACTCCTATAGGAAAGACCATTTGTTCGAGATGAATTTCAAGCAACATTCAGAAGGTGCAGTGTGTAGTGAAAAGATTTAGAAGGAGTGGATTGGGACAATTTGTTTTATGGGAAGGATGTAATAGAGAAATGGAGGTAATTTAAAGGTGAAATTTTGCGGGTACAGAATCTTTATGTTCCTGTTAGGTTGAAAGGAAAGGTTAAAAGTTTGAGGGAGCCATGGTTTTCAAGGGATATTGGAAACTTGGTTCGGAAAAAGAGAGAGATCTACAATAAATATAGGCAGCATGGAGTAAATGAGGTGCTCGAGCAATATAAAGAATGTAAAAAGAATCTTAAGAAAGAAATTAGAAAAGCTAAAAGAAGATATGAGGTTGCTTTGACAAGTAAGGTGAAAATAAATCCAAAGGGTCTCTACAGTTATATTAATAGCAAAAGGATAGTGAGGGATAAAATTAGTCCCTTAGAGAATCAGAGTGGACAGCTATGTGTGGAGACAAAAGAGATGCGGGAGATTTTGAACAATTTCTTTTCATTGGTATTCACTAAGGAGAAGGATATTGAATTGTGTAAGGTAAGGGAAACAAGTAGGGTAGTTATGGAAACTATGATGATTAAAGAAGAGGAAGTACTAGAGCTTTTAAAGAATATAAAAGTGTATAACTCTCCAGGTCCTATCAGGATATTCCCTAGGACCTTGAGGGAATTTAGTGTAGAAATAACAGGGGCTTTGACAGAAATATTTTAAATGTCATTAGAAATGGGGATGGTGCTGGTGGATTGGCGTATTGCTCATGTGGTTCCATTGTTTAAAAAGGGTTCTAAGAGTAAACCTAGCAATTATCGGCCTGTAACTTTGGCGTCAGTGGTGGGTAAATTAATGGAAAGTATTCTTAGAGATGGTATATATAATTATCTGGATAGACAGAGTCTGATTAGGAACAGTCAACGTGTATTTGTGCGTGGAAGGTCATGTTTGACAAATCTTATTGAATTTTTTGAAGAGGTTACCAGGAAAGTTGATGAGGGTAAGGCAGTGGATGTTGTCTATATGGACTTCAGTAAGGCCTTTGACAAGGTTCCACACGGAAGGTTAGTTAGGAAGGTTCAATCGTTAGGTATTAATATCAAAGTAGTGAAATGGATTCAACAGTGGCTGGATGGGAGATGCCAGAGAGTAGTGGTGGATAACTGTTTGACAGGTTGGAGGCCGGTGACTAGTGGTGTGCCTCAGGGATCTGTACTGGGTCCAATGTTATTTGTCAAATACATTAATCATCTGGATGATGGGGTGGTAAATTGGATTAGTAAGTATGCAGATGATACTAAGATAGGTGGTGTTGTGGATAATGAAGTAGGTTTTCAAAGCTTGCAGAGAGATTTAGGCCAGTTAGAAGAGTGGGCTGAAAGATGGCAGATGGAGTTTAATGCTGATAAGTGTGAGGTGCTACATTTTGGTAGGAATAATCAAAATAGGACATACATGGTAAATGGTAGGGCATTGAGGAATGCAGTAGAACAGAGTGATCTAGGAATAATGGTGCATAGTTCCCTGAAGGTGGAATCTCATGTGGATAGGGTGGTGAAGAAAGCTTTTGGTATGCTGGCCTTTATAAATCAGAGCATTGAGTATAGGAGTTGGGATGTAATGTTAAAATTGTACAAGGCATTGGTGAGGCCAAATTTGGAGTATTGTGTACAGTTCTGGTCACCGAATTATAGGAAAGATGTCAACAAGTTAGAGAGAGTACAAAGAATATTTACTAGAATGTTACCTGGGTTTCAGCACCTGTTACAGAGAAAGGTTGAACAAGTTAGGTCTTTATTCTTTGGAGCGTAGAAGGTTGAGGGGGGACTTGATAGAGGTATTTAAAATTATGAGTGGGATAAATAGAGTTGATGTGGATAGGCTTTTTCCATTGAGAGTAGGGGAGATTCAAACAAGAGGACATGAGTTGAGAGTTAAAGGGCAAAAGTTTAGGGGTAACTCGAGGGGGAACTTCTTTACTCAGAGAGTGGTAGCTGTGTGGAACGAACTTCCAGTAGAAGTGGTAGAGGCAGGTTCGATTTTGTCATTAAAAAAAAAAATTGGATATGTACCGGTATATGGACAGGAAAGGAATGGAGGGTTATGGGCTGAGTGCAGGTAGGTGGGACTAGGTGAGAGTAAGCATTCAGCACGGACTAGAAGGGCGAGGTGGCCTGTTTCTGTGCTGTAATTGTTATATGGTTATATGGTATATCAAAAACAATGGCTTCTGGAAGGTTTGAGCTTCACCGTGCACGTGCGACTATTTAAGTATAATGGGCCCTTTTTGTTTTTTTTCCTTTCTTTCCTTTAGTAACCAGATGCTTAAGTTAACATTCCTAAATATACTTCTTTATAATTATATGCAGTGTATGATCTGTTATTTCTTCCCGATGGGCAATTGCCATGGCCAGTAAATCACATTGCAATCACACAGACTGAGGTTTGAGTTAGCGAGCCATCCTGGCCTCATGGATTTCACAGGACCAAAGTTTGTATACAGCCTAGACCAGGGGTCGGCAACCTTTTTGCTGCTGTGGGCCGGATCGCGTATTGAGCGGATGGTGGGCCAGATAAATACCATAAAAAACATGAAATATGGGGATTATCTACTTAAATACACCTAGTTATGTTTTGCCTCAAATTAATGAATAACGCATGCTAGAAAATCATTTGTGCCGTAGATGGCCTACCCCTGGCCTAGACGTACAAACCCCAAGAAAGTTAGGTTTATCGTCGCAGATACCAGTGGTTGTTAGCGAAAGGCTAATGAGCCGCATTTCTAGAGATGCCCAGTAAAAAAGAGTTTCACAAGCATTACATTGGTAAGCGTAATGTCCTTCTCTTTGAAAACTAGCTCAACAACCTGAAATATAATCTCCCCTTTGATATCTTTTTCTAGTCCCCTTGCAAATAGCAACTCTTGAACCATGCATTCATCATTTATGAAGCGAACATAGCCAGGAAACAAAGGCTGATTGCTTGGCAAAGTTGACTCATCCAACTGCAGTCCTAAGAATCTTGCGCAATGTGTCTTCCATATTCTCATTCATTTCATCTGAAAAGAGTAGTTGTTGAGTGGAATTGTTTAATTATTTGGTCTGGTAAGTTATGCAAAAACATACTCAAAACTTCCCTTACTTCTGGCAGAAATAGTTCTCAATTATAAAGGGCTTTTCAGATTTAATAACGAACAATGAAAGTTTGTATGAAGCATGCAAATCATTACTGTTTCATTGTGAAGTGCTGGTAACCATATTTTGCAATGTTTTCTGCTTCTGAAAGTTTTCATGAAGTGACTGAAAATAAGTCAAGTTCTTCTTTTCGTAATCAGAGTGTACTCTCTTCAAATGTTCAAAGAGCTTTCAAATGTGGTCAAGACCATTCAAAAAGGCAATATCTGAACTTTACTCCATTGAATGCCATACCCTAAATCACAGGATGGTGTCACAGGAACTGTGTGGCTGCGTGGTGGGAATCGTACTAGCTAATATTGCACTACAGTAGTGAATGGCCAAAATGCACAGGTCTAGCCTGAAAATAACTCAGTTTCTTCAGTCCAAATATCTGATGATAAGCCAGATACAGAAGTGTCACATGCTTTTCAATAACTTCCATGCACTTGGAGCAAAGTCTAATAGAATGGTGGGTTAGCAAGAGATGAGATGATTATGTCATCATTACAATCAATTATGAGACAATGCTTAAAATAAATAATTTCTTAAATTAAGCCTGTAATTCCTCACTGTCCCCTTTGCTACCAAATGCCCCCACCACCCTTTTATCTCCTGCTTAGAAACTCCCACTGCACTCAGGGGTGCAATAGAGTCCACTTTGGAAACCATTGGGCTCTGGTACCATTTTCTGCTTGCTTTCAAGTGCCCTTGGCTGGAAGCGCACAGGTAGAGGCAAAAGGGAAGGATGGAATTGGCAATTGGTTACCGCATGGGTGAACCCCATAGCATGTGTGATTAATGAATGGGATTATGAATAGAGAACTCAGAGGCAGTTGGCACTTTCATGGGGAATACATGCAAAACTGCTAAGTTGACAAAGTGCTTTTTCAACAAACGTAGTAAAAGTCAAAAGAAAAATATGGTTGTTGACTTTCAATGAATGAATAAATGATATCCTCCCATCCTACTTCTGGATTTTAATATTATGAGATACTTTCATAAATTTGTATATTTGTTTTTCACTATATTTTAAACCATCTGCTGCCTTACAGCTAAGCTGTTGTAGAAAGTTCAATTACCATTGAGAACTACAAATGCTTTTCAGTGCACTAAATACTATTATCAACCATCTTAATTTTCAATGCTCTTCCACACTGTACCCTTTAAGACACCCCTTAAACTGGAACAAATGTTTGTGTGCCACCTCTAGTCTTTCTACACATGATTTTCAGTCAGTGTTTGTTAGTACAATTGCAAAGTGTCCAGGAATATTTTAGGTTTCCTCATGGTAAGAATTACATCGGACAAAAGTTTTAGCTAGTAAGGGAATCAAGACATGTTGGATTAGCACAGGAAAGTAACATTGAGGAAAAATATCAAGCATAATCTTATCAAATGATGGAGTAGGCATGAGGGGTTGATTTACCTAGTACTCCTTTTACTTGCAGGAGGACAAATGTCCATTGGAGGGGAGCTCCACATCCATCACTAAGTGTGGCTAAGCAGCATCATCATTGATTGTACTTACAGTCATCTTCGGCCAAAAATTTCCAAGTGGAGAATCTGGGATGACCTCCTTTTGAAACTCACAGTATTACAGGTGTAAGTGTGTAGCCAAATTGTGTCACAGTATCAAAAATGGGTGCATCAAAACACAAACTCTATTCGCATACTATTCTGGTTGTCCACTTGCTGACTTGTGATCCAAAACCAATATGCCTTGAGCCAAGCATTTCTAAAACTAATTCAAAATACTCTGGGTCATGGCAGACCATTTGTTGTGACTGTACAGCTACATAACAAATAACTAAAGGCACACATTTGGAGGAGAAGTTAATGTGTATGTTCACTTTGCAGAGAAAGCAACAAATCAATGTGTATGTGTAAGTTATCAATCAATAACTAGTGCTAAGGGGAGGCATTGCGCTAAAAGAAATAGGTCCATGCATTACACTTCCTCCCCTTTTAGAGTCCATAGAACCATAGAACACTACAGAACAGTACAGGCCCTTCATCCCTCCATGTTGTGCCGACCCGTATAATCCTTAAGAAAAGTACTAAACCCACACTACCCCATAACCCTCTGTTTTTCTTTCATCCATGTGCCTGTCCAAGAGGCTCTTAAATAACCCTAATGTTCTAGCCTCCACCACCATCCCTGTCAAGTCATTCCAGGCACTCACAACCCTCTGTGTAAAAAGCTTACCCCTGATGTCTCCTCTAAACTTCCTTCCCTTAATTTTGTACATATGCCCTCTGGTGTTTGCATATAACATGTAACATAAAACTGTACAATTAACAAAACATTCAATTTTCTTTTCAAATGCCATTTTCAAATAAAGATGCTTTCATAGTAACAGTCCATAACTAACTTCACTATACTAAAGATTCAGAATTTTGGGTGGCTCTCTGTTTCTTTCAGGATAGTGGTTTTGGACCTATAGAGTAGCATCAGGTTTGGCTGATGTCTTGTCAAAGACTACTTTCGCTGTTGCAAGTGTCATGTTGCTCTTGGTGACATGATCATCCCTGAGAGGTAATTCCGGTAGCTGTGATGTGTCCATCTTGTTGGATGCGGTTGACTTGGGTGTGTTCTTCAGCTGAGCATTCAGTATCTGGTCCACATGATGTCTTCATGTATGATCTCCCACACACACCGTGTACATCAGTGGTCCAGTTCTTGTAGCTATCTTGCCGAGTGACAACTTGTCATCTTGGTGATCATGTGCTAGGACTTCTTGCACAACCTTGAAGCCCCTTGCTGATTTACTAGGCAGCTGGATGAACTGTTTATTCCCTCCATAAGTTTGGTTTCAGGAGGTCAATGTGAGATCTCAGATTCCTGCTCATGAACAGCATTGCATGTGTTTGATTTGTCACATGAAAAGAGTTCTAATCCACAAAAAGGACATTATCCACCTTATGCTGTAGAGAAATGTCCTCCTTGTGCATAGCTTTAATGGACTTCTTGAACTTTTGGATAAACATTTCATCTAATCCATTTGTTGCAGGGTGGTAAGGAGCTGACTTGAAATGTTTGATACCATTTTCCTTCATGAATATTCTGAACTCTTCTGACATGTATTGTGGTCTGTTGTCACTCACAATTTGTTCTGATCAGCCATTTCTGGAGAAGATGGTCCTCAGAGTGGAAATAGTCTTTTCTGATGTGGTTGACTTTATTGATATGACCTCCTGCCCCTTCAAATGAGCATCTGTCAGAAACATGGAGTCCCTGAATGCCCATCAAAGACAATATGTACTTTTTGCCATGGTGAAGATGGCCACTCTGGGGGTGTATCATTGCCTGTGGGGTGCATTTTGAACTTTGTGGCACCCTGGACAGGTTTTGGTCAAGTCTTCGATCTGTCTATCTATTCCCGGTCACCACACGTAGCCCTGGGTGAGACTCTTCATCTTGACTGTACCCAAGTGTTCTTCATGCAGTTTTTCTAACATTCTGGTGCAAGGTTTAGAGGGGTCCACAACGCAAGATCCACACATTAGGATCAGGTTTCTTTGACAGCTGGTCTCGTCTCACTGAGTACTCTGAAACATGGAATTACCATGAGCTGGCCATCCTTGCATGGTGATGTTATAGTCTTTTGACATTGTTGCATTATTCCTTATTTCTATTTTGTATTTCAGAATTTGTTACTGGTGTTACGGATTCAGGCAACAATAAATCTATGAGTTAGGCAGGGGTTTTTATAACAAATAACACGTTTATTAAACACTGAAAACAAACCCCCCAAAAGTAAACAAATCACTAACGTAACCGGAAATCAGCTGCTGTGCGGCAGCTTAAACAGTTCTTAAAGCAATGAAGCTTACAGTCCTTAAAGCAATGAAGCTTACAGTCCTTAAAGCAATGAAGCTTACAGTCCTTAAAGCGATGTTGCAAGAACAGTTCTTTAGAGTAGTATTGCCAAAAGTTCAAAATGCTCACAGTCCATTTAAAGGAGAGACTTTTTAAGATGATTTAAATTCTCCTTCACGTCGTTTTGCTTCGGTTCCCCAAAGACGAACTTTTCTCACGAAGAATTTACGGAATGAAATGGCTTAAAGGTACTGACCTTTCCTTTACCACCATTCTCAATCCTTTCTGGTATTTCCCAGGGATTACCACGAGAATAGTCAACGAAATCCTTCCGAGTGAGGATCAAACAAGGTCGAACCCGTTTCACTGTCAAAATCGACTCTCCTCAATCTTTAACTCCCGAACTCCGATCTTCACTCTCCACTGATTCTCAACTAGCAGTATTGTAAAGAAACTGCTGGCAATGACCTTTTAAACTTTAGGCATTAGATAAAACTTCATCTTTCAACTAAACTGCGTCATAACATTAAATCACGCAGTGGCATGAAGTCAACATGGCAAATCCAGCCACGAACTGCCCCTCCTCACAGGGAGGGGTCCTCCTCTTATACCCTGTAAAAAAAAACCTGTCACACGATCTCTACTGGCGGGAAAGTGATGTCACTCCACCATCACAAGACCATTACCTCAAGTCCAGTATAGCTTCAACCCCAGTCACGTGACAAGGGTACCACTGTCACGTGTCACGGGTACGTAACACCTCCCTCCAAAAAAACATTTTTGGTCTGACAAGAACGAAAAGTTTAAAAATTATTTACAAGAAAAACAAATGTATAAATTTTATAACATACACAATATACAATACTATCATATAACATCTTACAACTCACAATACAGTAGGAGTGTTACAATTAGAAAAAAAAAACACTCCATAAAAAAAATTACATTGTACATTCAACATCGAGATAGACAATCAGCAACCACATTATCTTTACCTTTAATATGAGTTATCACAATATTGTACTCTTGTAACATCAAACTCCAATTTAATAATCTTCTGTTTTTGTTTTTCATCTTACTCAGAAAAACTAACGGATTATGATCAGTGTAAACAATAAGTGGTTTTTGAGTTGTACCAACATATACCTCAAAATATTCTAAAGCTAAAACAAGAGATAACAATTCTTTCTCTATTGTCGAATAGTTTCTTTGATGCTTATTAAATTTCTTAGAAAAGTAAGCTACTGGATGATCAACCTCATCACCCTCATTCCTTTGCATCAATACTGCTCCTGCAGCCTCATCACTAGCATCTACAGCTAATGAAAAAGGTATTTCAAAGTCAGGTGCCTTAAGCACAGGTTGTTGACATATCATTGTTTTCAATTTTTCAAATGCTTCTTGACAAGGCACTGTCCACACAAACTTCACATTCTTCTGCAAAAGGTTAGTTAATGGAAGGGCAACATTAGCAAAATTCTTACAAAATTTCCAATAATATCCTACCATTCCCAAGAATCTTCTGAGAGTTTTTTTCCCCGTTGGAGTGGGAATCTCTAAAATTGCCCGCACTTTTGCCTGAACAGGAGCTACCTTACCTTGACCCACAACATAACCAAGGTAAGTCACAGTGGCATGTCCAAATTCACTCTTAGCTAAATTAATAGTTAAGTTAGCTTTTGAAAGCCTTTCAAACAATTTCTCCACCGCAATAATGTGTGCTTCCCAAGTATCATTTCCTGTCACTAAATCATCAATATAAGCATCTGTATCTTTCAATCCCTGAATCACAGTTAATCATCCTCTGGAAAGTACCTGGGGCATTCTTCATCCCAAATGGAAGAACATTATATTCATATAACCCAGATGGAGTTACAAATGCAGAAATCTCTCTACCTCTGTCCGTTAATGGAACACACCAATACCCTTTCAATAAATCAATCTTTGTAAGGAACTTTGCTTTTCCAACTTTATCTACACAATCATCTACTCTAGGGATTGGATATGCATCTGTTTTCGTTACAGCATTCACCTTCCTATAGTCCGTACAAAACCTAATACTACCATCTGGTTTTGGCACCATAACACATGGTGAACTCCAATTCAAGTTAGAATGTCTAATAATATTATTCTCTAACATATATTTAATTTCTTTCTCAGCAAGTTCACATTTTTCAATGTTCATCCTATATGAGTGTTGTTTAATAGGTTTGGGATCTCCAACATCTACATCATGCGAAGCTATGGTAGTCCTTCTCGGAACATCTGGAAACAAATCCTTATATTTAAAAATTAATTCCTTCATCTGTTGTTTCTGCTCTAGCTGTAAATGTGCTAATTTCTCATCCATATTTTCCAGAATGGTTGAATTTGGTAACCTAACAGAAACAACGTTGGATTTAGAATGAAATTCAGATGAATCATCTATCATGTTCCTAGTTAAATCAAACTCATTCTCACTAACCACAATGGTCACAGTATCAGATTGTTTCCCAAAATATGGTTTTATCATATTTATATGGCAAAGTTGTGTTGACCTTCTACGATCTGGAGTTTTTATCATGTAATCCACATCATTGATTTTAGACACAATTTCATAAGGACCATGAAATCTAGCTTGTAAAGGATTTGTCTGCACTGGGAAAAGAACCAACACCTTATCTCCAGGCTTAAACATCCTCATCCTAGCTTCTTTATCATACCAAGTTTTCATTTTCTCCTGAGCCAACTTTAAATTTTCCTTGGCTAAGCTACAAGCTTTATGTAACCTGTCCTTAAATTTCAAAACATAGTCCAACAAATTAGTGTGTACTTCCTTACTAGTCCATTGTTCTTTTAATAAAGCTAAAGGTCCTCTAACTCTATGCCCAAACACAAGTTCAAATGGACTGAAACCTAAAGATACCTGGACCGATTCCCTTACTGCAAATAAAAGTAAGTTTATACCCTCATCCCAGTCACTTTCATTTTCCACACAATATGTCCTAATCATATTCTTGAGGGTAGAATGAAACCTCTCCAAGGCACCTTGCGACTCTGGATGATATGCAGATGAAGTGATTTGCTTAGCTCCCAATTTATAAACTATCTGTTCAAACAATCCAGACATAAAATTATTGCCTTGATCAGTTTGTATTTCCTTAGGCAATCCAAAATAAGTAAAGAATTTTATAAGAGCCTTTGTCACAGTTTTAGCTTTTATATTCCTAAGTGGTACTGCCTCTGGAAACCTAGACGAAGTACACATGATAGTCAATAAATACTGATAACCAGTTTTTGTCTTTGGCAATGGACCAACACAATCTACAATAACTTTAGAAAACGGTTCACCAAATGCTGGAATAGGTTGTAATGGAGCTACTGGTGTAACTTGATTTGGTTTACCCACAATTTGACAAGTATGGCACTTTTTACAAAACATCGCCACATCTTTTCTTAGACCAGGCCAATAAAAATGTTTTAAAATCTTGTCCACAGTTTTCCTTACCCCTTGATGTCCACCTAAAGGCACACTATGAGCTAAAGTCAAAATCTCATTTCGATAAACTTTAGGGACAACTACCTGGTAAACAACATTCCATTCCTCACTTGCAGGAATTGTAGGGGACCTCCACTTCCTCATCAACACTCCTTTTTCCAAGTAATATCCTACTGGCACCTTCTCAATTTCACTATCTAGTAAAGCTTGTTCCCTTAATTTTATAATCTCAGGGTCTCTATTCTGCTCTGCTATCATCTCCTTCCGAGACAGAGATAAATCTTCATAGTCAGACTTACTCCAAGAATCTTGTTCAAACAACGAAGGTAAGAAAGTCTCTGACACATTCTCAAAACTCGAATCCTGAGTTGAACAGTCCTGAGTAACAACCTCACTCTGCACATCAATCTTTTTAGCCATAGCTGCAGTCACAACACAGGAAGAATCTGTGTTAGAATTCATGTCTGGTTCCTCTGACTCCATTGTCAAATGCACTTCAGGGAAAACTTGTCCACCTGCCAAGTCATTACCTAACAATAAAGAAATACCCTTCACATGTAAGCTATGCTGTAATCCTACTTTAATAAATCCTGTAACTAACCCTGACTTTAAATTTACTTTATGTAAATGTACAGGCATAAAATCACTCCCAACACCTCTTATGTCACCAGAATCAGAATCTTACCTCACCAGAATCAGACTCTTCATTAAACTTCAATACACTGTCTAACATCAGTGATTGAGAAGCTCCAGTATCTCTAAGGATTTTTATTGACACCAGAGTAGATCCTTCTTTCAAGGATACAAACCTTTCAAGGATATAAAATGATCATATCCCTTTTTAACTTGGTCAGACTCTAACAAAACCTCATTTGTGTTTATCAAACCCTGTAATTTTACAGGTGCTTCAGTATGTTGCACACAAGCATCTGGAACTGCTTCCTTCTCTTTCTTTTTCAATCTGAAACAGTTAGCTATTACATGGCCAGGCTTCTTACAATAGTTACAAATAAGACCAAACTGTCTTTCCTTCACAGGTTTTCCTTCCTCCTTACCTTTCTCATTAACATCTGATTTAATTTCTGATTTACCTTGAGTCTCCATGTTATTTTTCCTCTTAAAAATTCTGCCCTGAGGAAATTTATTCTTATGGATTAAAACATACTCATCAGCTAATCTAGCACAATCCTGCAATTTATCAGTATCCCTCTCATTTAAGTAGGTCCTTACTTCAACAGGAATGCTTCTTTTAAATTCCTCCATTAAAATCAGCTCTCTCAATGTATCATAGTCCCCATTTACATTTTTAGAAGAAACCCATCTCTCAAAACACATAGCTTTATCATAGGCAAATTCCACATGTCTTTTCCACAGACTTCTTCAAACTTCTGAATCTTTCTCTATACGCTTCTGGGACTAATTCATATGATTTTGAAATATGCATTTTCACAATATCATAATCAAGTGCTTGCGCAGCAGTTAAAGCTGTGTAAACTTGTTGTGCTTTACCTTTAATTACACTCTGTAACAACACTGACCATTTATCTTTCGGCCACTCTGACATCCGAGCAATAGTTTCAAAATGTTGGAAATATCTTTCCACCTCTGTTTCACTAAATGGAGGGACCAATTTAATTTCTTGACTAGCAACAAATGGCTTTTTAGAACCAGAAGACTGATTCCCAGACCTTAATTCCTCCATTGCATAATCAAATTCCCTTTTCTTTTGATCAGCTTCTAACTTACAACGCTCCAATTCTGCTTTACTTTGTTCCAACTTCTTTTGTTCGATTTGCAACTGCATCTCCATATTACTTATTGGAAACGACTCTAAAATCGATTCATCAAAAACACCCAAATCCACATAGTATGACACGGTTTTTCTCTGTATTACAGCGTTTGATGTAGTCTGCAAAATACCTTTAAGTTGCAATTTACTAGCTATCTCAGTCACCTCAGTTTTTTTCGCCTTCGCTAACAACACCACGCCTGGCAAAGCCAGAAGCTCATCAATATCCATCGTTGCCGAATACCACTCACAAGCCAATCAAACAATAGAATCAAATATTCCCTGTTTCCAAAACACCGACTCAAAAGTTAACAAGCATTTAAACTCAAATGATCCAATCTGGATGCAGCCCCCATATTTATGTTACGGATTCAGGCAACAATAAATATATGAATTAGGCAGGGGTTTTTATAACAAATAACACGTTTATTAAACACTGAAAACAAACCCCCCAAAAGTAAACAAATCACTAACATAACCGGAAATCAGCTGCTGTGCGGCAGCTTAAACAGTCCTTAAAGCAATGAAGCTTACAGTCCTTAAAGCGATGTTGCAAGAACAGTTCTTTAGAGTAGTGTTGCCAAAAGTTCAAAATGCTCACAGTCCATTTAAAGGAGAGACTTTTTAAGATGATTTAAATTCTCCTTCACATCGTTTTGCTTCGGTTCCCCAAAGTCGAACTTTTCTCACGAAGAATTTACGGAACGAAATGGTTTAAAGGCACTGACCTTTCCTTTACCACCATTCTCAATCCTTTCTGGTATTTCCCAGGGATTAACACGAGAATAGTCAACGAAATCCTTCCGAGTGAGGATCAAACAAGGTCAAACCCGTTTCACTGTCAAAATCGATTCTCCTCGATCTTTAACTCGCGAACTCCGATCTTCACTCTCCACTGATTTCTCAACTAGCAGTATTGTAAAGAAACTGCTGACAATGACCTTTTAAACTTTAGGCATTAGATAAAACTTCATCTTTCAACTAAACTGTGTCATAACATTAAATCACGCAGTGGCATGAAGTCAACATGGCAAATCCAGCCACGAACTGCCCCTCCTCACAGGGAGGGGTCCTCCTCTTATACCCTGTAAAAAAAACCTGTCACATGATCTCTACTGGCAGGAAAATGATGTCACTCCACCATCACAAGACCATTACCTCAAGTCCAGTATAGCTTCAACCCCAGTCACGTGACAAGGGTACCACTGTCACGTGTCACGGGTACGTAACACTGGCAGTTGGTCCACCAATGCTGCATGGCAACACCTCTGCTGGGTCACAGAATGCAGAGTTTTCTTCTTCAGTTGCCAACAGTGGAAGATGTGACAAGCCGTCAGTATTGCTGTGTTGTTTGGTACCCTTGAACTCGATGTCGTAAGAGTGAGCTCCTGGTAAAGTGCCAAACTTTGCAACTGGCTATCAACTGGGTCACTAGGATTACCTTCCTGGTATTTAAATTGGACACAAAGGGTTGGTGGGCTGTCACAAGAGTAAATTTTTGTCCACAGAGGTAGAATTGGAACTTCCTTATTCCCCATACTAGATTAAGGGCCTCTTGGTTGATCCGTGCATAGTTCCATTCTGCGTTCGTCAGTGATCTTGAAGCAAATGCAATTGGAAAATCAGATCCATCTTTCACAGTGAGTGACAAAATGGACCCAATGCCATAAGGGGACACATCCCACCCAAATCTGATGGACAGGGATGGGTCATACTGGGTGAGCAGTTCATCTGATGTTATTAGTCTCTTTGTTTCCTTGAACACTTTTGCACATTTTTCTGACCACTCCCATTTTGCTCCTGTTTGCAACAATGCATTCAGTGGGTCCAGCACTGTAGCAAGATTTGGAAGAAACCTATGGTAGTAGTTTACAAGGCCTAAGTATCACCTGAGTTGAAACACATTTTCTGGTTTGGGAGTTCGTTGCTCTGCTTCAGTCTTTTTTGTGATTTATGTAAGCCATGCTTGTCAATGACATGTCCACAATATGGGATTCAATTCTTAA
Organism: Hemitrygon akajei; assembly: GCF_048418815.1. NCBI lineage: Eukaryota > Metazoa > Chordata > Chondrichthyes > Myliobatiformes > Dasyatidae > Hemitrygon > Hemitrygon akajei. The sequence continues at coordinate 77,150,177 of NC_133136.1, forward strand.
AAAACTCACATTTCTCTCTTTGCACACAGACCTTACTCACTCAGCCTTGTAAGTACTTTACCAAGGTTTTGGAGGTGCTTTTCACCATTTTTACCAGTTACGATGGTGTCATCAAGGTAACACTGTGTTCCTGAGATATCTTGGAGCATATGGTCCATTGCTCTTTGCCAAATTGCTGGAGCTGTTGTGATGCCAAAGATGAGATGATTATTCTGGACAGCCCCTTGTGAGTGTTGATTGTGAGGAATTTCCTGCTTGACTACTCAACCTCCATCTGCAAATAGGCTTGTGACGAGTCAATCGTTGAAAACCTCTCCCTACCTGCCAAAGATGCAAAAATGTCTTCTATTCATGGCAGGGAATACTGCACAGTACCCAGTACAGGGTTGATCCTCACTTTGAAGTCCCCAGATATGCAAATACTTCCAACCTTCCCTTTCTTGATCACCCCGACAATGGGCTTGGCCCAATCACTCTTCTCAACCTTGGGGAGAATGCCAGATGCCACCAAGCTCTAAAGTTCAATATCCGCTTTAGAACGTAAAGTGTAAGGCACTGGATGCACATTATGGAAACTTAGTGTAGTTGCCTCATACAGTTCAATTCTGGCCTTTGTGTCTTCGAGTTTACCAGTACTCTTCTCTAACACCTTCTCCTTAGCATTAAGCTGCTGTGGCAGTCTCTGTTTAGTGCTACCATTTGGGCTGCAGTTGCCTGTTGTTGAAATGTTGAGAGCTTCGATTGTGTCGCAGTCTAGTTGGATTTTTCTCAATAATTCATGTCTGAAAAGGGTTGGCCAGCCACTTTTCAACACATAAAGTTCTAACTGCTATGTTTTGCTTCTGTTGATCACATTCACTTTCAGTTTGCCTTTGGGAGACAATTTTCATCTGTGTAGGTCTCTAGCATCACCGAGGTCTTTTCAAATGGTAGCTTAGAAACCAGTCTGTTGTAGTCAGCTTCTGAGATTACAGACAAGCTGACCTTGTGTCCAGCTCCATTTTCAGTTTTACAACGGACACACCTGCTGTGATTCATATGATTTTGCGATCTGCTTCAGTAATGTTATACAGTTCTAGGCATGACAGCTCACCCTTGTCAGACTGTGTTGTGATTCAGTTGCATGTTCAGTCACTTTATGCATTTGTTTGGTTTTGTGTTTGAAACTTTTCTCTCTGTGGTTTATCTCTTTGGTTGTGCGTTTTGTTTGACTTGCATGCTCTCTCTATGTGACCCTGTCTGTGACACTTCCTGCAATCTTCTTCTTTAAAGCAACAGTCATCTGCATCATGGGAGGACTTGCCACTTTGGTCTTTTTGCACCATTCAGGGGCATTTTGTGCATTTCACATTCAAAACTCTTTTACTGTAGTTCTGTTTCATCCTTTGATGCAGTCTCTAACCGTCAATGCCCATACTAAGGTTAGGTCTCTTTCTGACAGTAGCCTCTTTGACATGCCACATTCAAGCTTGTCCCTTAAATGCATCAGAAAATCAATCTTAAAGTTACAGTATTGGGAAAGTTTGCATAGTTTTTCAATGTATTCAGTAATACTTTCATTCTTTGACTGGTTCCTTATGTGAAATCTAAATCTCTCACCTATTACTAGCAGTTCTGGGCTCAAGTGATTTTGCAAATTGTAACAATTTCGTCGAACATCTTGCTTGCAGGCTTTTCAGGGGTTACTAAGTTGTGTAAGAGACTATGCTCTAACACCCATTAGGCTAAGAAGTGTGGAAACATTTGTTACTCAATACACATTGTTAGCTTTAGAATACAGTTCAACCCTCTCGAAATACGATTCCCTGTCCTCGTTAGCACGATCAAATTCATCAACTTTCCCGACTAAGTCCATAGTCACGTTAATTTTACTTTAGCTTTGCTAGTTGTGCATCTTCCACTGTATCCTGTGCACTGTTACTCATGCGCCATCTCTGGCATCTGTGACCACCTTCTCTGTCACCATACTGGTTCAGTTCATTCCTTCCTCTAGCAGTCTCTCTTTCTCTTCCTCTACATTCTATTGTCTTGTAACTATCAGTACAGTTGGTGATATCCACTGACATTCAGGTTCGCACTCATCACCAATAAAGGCATGTATTTGGGGAATGAGTTAACGTGTATATTCATTTTGCAGAGAAGGCAATAAATTAATGTGCATGGGTAAGTTATTAGTCAATAATTAGTGCTAAGGGGAGTCATTACACTAAAAGAAATACATTACGGTATTTACAGTCATCTTCAGCAAAAATTGCCAAATAGATTCTGGGATGACCTCCTTTTGGAAGTCACGGTATTACAGGTGCAAGTGTTTAACAAAATCAATGTCACAATATCAAGAATGGGAAATCAAAATACAAACTCTATTCACAGATCATTCTGGTTGTCCCCTTGCAGACTGGTGATCCAGAAGCAATAGGCCTTGAGCACGCAGTTTTAAAAGTAATAAAAAAAAATCTCTGGTGTTGGCAGACCATAAAAAGGATCTTGCTGCAATCTGTTCTTCATCTCTCCCTCAGAATTTTCATCACCAGAACCCCTTGGGGCGCTGCTCTAATCCCAGTCATCTGCAGCAATTTAAACAGTTATCTTTATTGCAAGGAAATTCAAGGGCCATTTTCAACAAATACCCAGCATCAACATTTTTTGGGACTAGGGAAGATATAGTTAATGCATCATTATTGACCAGAGACTTAACTAAATTAACTACTCTATATAAATACTGTGGCTACCAAGAATGTTCCAATGTATCAACATGTGGAAAGTGATCTGAGTGCTAAATTGCTTATGTCTATCAAACATACAGGTGTCATAAACCAGGAGAGCATATGATGGAATGTTCTCACTGTGCAGATTGGTACATCTTGAACAATACCAAAGAAGCATGACATCACTACGCATCTTGGGTTGGTCTTTTCAAAATGATCGATTCCAGGTTTTAAATTATTTGTCATTTGCTTTGTGTATATGTCTCGGGCTTCACTGAATTCAGTTATTAAACTTGCATTACAGAGTTCGGAGGATCCATGTTGCTAAGATTGCAGTCTTCAGAAAAATCCCATTGGGGGTATTGTGGGTAGTGTGGAGGGCTATCAGAGTTACAGTGGGACATTGATAGGATGCAAAACTGGGCTGAGAAGTGGCAGATGGAGTTCAACCCAGATAAATGTGAGATGGCTCATTTTGGTAGGTTAAGTATGATGGCAGAATATAGTATTAATGGTAAGACTCTTGGCAGAGTGGAAGATCAGAGGGATCTTGGGGTCCGAGTCCATATGACACTCAAAGCTGCTGCACAGGTTGATTCTGTAGTTAGGAAAGCATATGATGCATTGGCCTTCATCAATGGTGGGATTGAGTTGAGGAGCTGAGAGGGAATGTTGCAGCTAAATAAGACCCTGGTCAGACCCCACTTGGAGTCCTATGCTCAGTTCTGGTCGCTTCAGTACAGGAAGGATGTGGAAGCTATAGAAAGGGTGCAGAGGAGATTTACAAGGATGTTGCCTGGATTGGGGAGCATGCCTTATGAGAATAGGTTGAATGAGCTCGGCCTTTTTTCCTTGGAGCGACGGAGGATGAGAAGTGGCCTGATAGAGGTGTATAAGATGATGAGAGGCATTGATCATGTGGATAGCCAGAGGTTTTTTCCCAGGGCTGACATGGCTAGCACGAGAGGGCACAGTTTTAAGGTGCTTGTCAGGGGTAGGTTTTTTACGCGGAGAGAGGTGAGTGTGTGGAATGGGCTGCTGGCGATGGTGGTGGAGGCGGATATGATGAGATCATTTAAGAGACTCCTGGACAGGTACATGGGGCTCTGAAATATAGAGGGCTGTGGTAACCCTAGGTAATTTTTAAGGTAAGGACATGTTTGGCACAGCTTTGTGGGCTGAAGAGCCTGTATTGTGCTGTAGGTTTTCTATGTTTCTATCTCGGATATTTATTGTATTTTTCCTAACAAATATTTTAAATTCCTTGTGCTTTGTTGAAAATTAATCCTAAAATTGAAACTGACATTGTATCAATAATATATCACCCCTCAACAAAACTGTACAACTGAACAAAAAAATTACATAGATTATAGTTGTATTATTATTTTCACAAATTCCTAATCTCTGTACTTGTATTTCACTTGACATTGTCATTATTATAATGTAATTAAGTACTCATTACCACGTGCAAAGAAAAACTATGTTTATTTTAGGAAATGTCAGAGACTAGTGAGCAGTCAGTCACGTCCTAATGCTTAGAATTAAGTATGGCTGCAGTTCAACTGTAAAATTTCCATTGCCTGTAAATGTATTTTGCTTTAAAGGACTGTAAGACGTAGGAGCAGAATTAGGCCACTTGAACCATCGAGTTGGCTTCACCATTCCGTCATGTTGATTTATTATCCCTCTCAACCCCATTCTCCTGCCTTCTCCCCATAACCTTTAATAGCCTGAGTAGTCAAATATCTATCAGCCTCCACTTCAAGTATACTCACTGACCTGGCATCCTCAACTATCTGTGGCAATTAATTCACACAAATTTTGCTTGTGTTGCTTGGATTTCCAGGATCTGCAGAATTTCTCTTGTTGGTGGCCATTAAGTATGCACCCTCCAGCAAAATGAATTCCTCCCCATCTCTGTTCCAAAGGAACGTCATTCCATTCTGAAGCTGCGCCCTCTGGTCCTAGACTCATCCCCTATAGGAAACATCCTCACCACATCCACTGTGCCCAACTAAACCAGAAAAGGCCCTCTTCATTCCCACTCTTTGCCTCCTACCAGTCAGCCAATCATCTATCCATGCTTGTATCTTTCCTGTTACAGAATAGACTCTTATCTTATTAAGTAGCCTCATGTATGGTACCTTCTCAGAGGCATTCAGAAACATCCACCGACACTCCTTTTCATATGCAGTCTGTTATTTCCTCAAAAAAATTCCAACAGATTTGTCAGGCAAGATTTCTGTTTAAGGAAACAATTCTGACTTAGGCTTACTTTATCATTCACTTCCAAGTATCCTGAAACCTCATCCTTAATAATACACTCCAACACCTTCCCAACCCCTGAAGTCAGGCTAATTGACATATAATTTCCTTTTTTCCTGTCTCTCTCCCTTCTTTAAGAGTGGAGTGTTATTTGCAATTTTCCAGTCCTCCAGAACCATTACAGACCTTAATGATGCTTGAAAGATTGTTACTTACATCTTCATAATCTCTTCAGCTACCTCTTTCAGAACCCAGGTGACTTATCTACCATCAGCCCTTTCTCCTTAGTAATAACAGCTACGTGTACTTCTCCCCTGACACTCAAGTTTCTGGCCTACTGGTAGTGTCATCCACAGTAAAGACTGATGCGAAGTACTTGTTAAGTTCATCTGCAATTTCTTTGTTACCCCATTACTGCCTCTTCAGCATAATTTTCCAATCTCCAAATTCCACTCTTGCCTCTCTTCTACTTTAAACGAAGCTGAAAAAACTTCTGGTATCCTCTTTGATATTATTTGCTCGTTTACCTTCATATTTTATCTTTTCCCTCATTATGGCTTTTCTCTTTGCCTTTATTGGTTTTTAAAAGCTTCCCAGTCTAACTTCCAATGATTTTTTTGCTCTATCATATGCCCTCTTGTTTCTTCTTATGCTGTCTTTGATTTCCCTTGTCTGCCACGGTTGCTTCATCCTCCCTTTAGAATACTTAATCATCTTTGGAATGTATCTATCCTGTGCCTTCTAAATTGCCCACAGAAACTCCAGCCATTGCTGTTCAGCTTTCATCCCTGCTGGTCTCCTCTTCCAATCAGTTTTGGCCAGTTCCATTCCCATGCCACTGTGATTCTCTTACACCACTAATACTGATACATCTGATTTAACTTGTCCCTCTCAAACTGCAGTGTGAATTCTATCATATTATGATCACTGTTTCCTAAGGCTTCCTGTACCTTAAAAATCCTAATCCAGTCTGGTTCTTGACACAACACCCAATCCAGAAATGCCTTTCCCATAGTGGGCTCAATCGCAAGCTGTTCTAAAGAGCCATTTTGTAGACATTCTACAAATTTCCTCTTGGGATCCAGCATCAACTTAATTTTCCCAGTCTACTAGCATATTGAAATCGTTCATCACTATTGTGATATTACCCTTTAAAAATGCCTTTTCTATCTCCCATTTTAATTTGTAGGCCACATCCTGACTACTGTACAGCGGCCTGTATATAACTCCCATCATAATCTTTTTACCCTTGCTGTTTCTTAACTCAATCCACAAGAATTCTACATTCTCTGATCCTATGCCACCTCTTTCCATGGATTTGATTTCAGCTTTTTTACTAACAGAGCTACCCCTCTCCCTGTCCTTTTGATACAACGTGTATCTTTGGATGTTAAGCTCCAAACTATAATAATCTTCCTGTCACGAATTAGGGATGCCCACAACATCATACCTGCCAACCTCTAAATGTGCAATAAGATTCTGTATAAAGCGTGCACTCAGATATAGCTTATTCAATCCTGTATTAGTCACCCTTTTCAAATTTTCCCCCATGTTACACTTCATTGCAACCTACTGACTGCAATTTTGCCCTATCATCTGCCTGTCCTTCCTCGCTGTCTCACTACACACTGCATCTACTTGAATACCAACTGCTCCATCCTCATCCCTTTCACTGTGGTTCCCATCCCCGCCAAACCCTCCCCAGCAGCTCTAGCAATCTTGCCTACCAGTATATTGGTCCCCTTCAGGTTCAGGCGTAACCCATCCATTTTGTACAGTCATACCTTCCCCAGAAAGATCCGAATATTTAGAAATCTGAAACTCTGCCCCCTGCCCCAGTTCCTCAGCCACACATTCAGGTACAATACAGAGATTACTACCCTGACGATCCTATTTTTCAGCTATGTACCAACTCAGTATATTCTCTCTTTAGGACCACCTCCCTTTTCCTACCTATGTCGTATGTACCAATATGTATCACGGCTTCTAGCTTCTCACTCTCCCTTTTTGCTGCTGACCTGATCTGAGACATCCCTGACCCTAGTGCTTGGGAGGCAAAATACCATCTGAGTGCCTCTTTCACATTTACTGAGTCTCCTGCCTGCTTCTCTAACTGTGGAATTCCTTATCAGTATTGCAGTCATCTTCTTCCCTCCTTTGCTTCAGTGCAGAGACCCGGTCACTGCAGCTTCCCCTGGTAGGTCGCTCCCCCACAACAGTATTTAACATGCTATACATATTATTGAGGGGTCAGCCACAGGGGTAACCAGCTCCAGCTGCCTATTCACATTCCCTCTTCTGTTAGTCACCCTGCTACCTGCCTCCTGCAATTTAGGGGTGATTACCTCCCTGTAGCTCCTGTCTATCACCTCTTCATTCTCCTGTATGACCCAGAGATCATCGAGCTGCAGCTCCTGTTTCATAACAGTCACGGAGTTGCAACTTGATGCAGATGTAGTTAATAGGGAGTGAGGTCTCCCAGAGTTCCCACATCTTCAACAAAGAAAATACCACTAACTCAGGACTCATTCACAGTACACCAGCTATGTGCTAATAGACAAAGGAAGAGACAAAAAATGTATTAGAAGTTTATTTAGAAACTCCATCTGTGCTTGCCCAACCCTGTTCTTGCCAAAGCCTCCCACTCTAACGCTGGCTCAGTCCAATGATGGCTGAAGATCTCTGGACCTGTTCCTTCACCAAACAGAAAAACACACATATAATTTATTGCTCTGAGTTCTATCAGAAGCATTGTTTATAAATTGTAAATTTTAAACTCTAATGGCAAATGCCAGGACCACTGAGGCATACGGTAGCATAGTGGTCAGCACAATGCTTTACAGTACAGACGAGCTGGGTTCAATTCCCAATGTTACCTCTAAGAAGTTTGTCAGTTCTCCCTGTAACTATATGGGTTTCCTCTGGGTGCTCCAGTTTCCTCCGGTCTTTGGACATACCGATTGGTAGGTTATTTGTAAATTGTCCTGCGATTCAGCTACCGTTAAATTAGCAGGTAACGGTGTGGTGTTCCTCGGAAGTCTGGAGGGATCTATTCCATGCTGTATCCCAATAAATAAGAAAATAAATAGTTTTTATATCAATTTTCAATGTTATTGGATATTATACTGGATTTGAACATATTTTACAGATTAATCTTACTGTCAGAATTGTTTATAAAACAAAGAGTATATAATGTATCCTTGACTAATATTTAACAATACTGAATTTGTAAAGGTTAAGGTTCCACTTCTTGAAAGGAGTCTAGAACAAATCCAAGAGTATTAACATGACATTTTGCTAGCAATTCTAGGATTCTTTTAGCGAACATTGCTGTAGAAGGCAACACATGGTAGGTGCTAGCCTATAGCTTGACTGAAGAGAACGGAATATGGTTCAGTGATAGATTACTGCTGTTATTGGTGGGGTTCTGTTATTGGTGAGGATAGGTTATGGGCCTGACATCATTGGATGTTGGGATTCCCTATCAGCAACTTATGAAATTTCTACAAAATTCTATGCTTGCGATTGATTCCTTTGCATTTCTTTAACTTGATGGTCATATTCAGATACAGCATTATATCTATCATTTGGTAAGTACTTTGTCTAATTCATTCCAGGCAATTTTTACACAATATCATGCTCTGTGAAGAGATTCTGTGTCACACTTGCCTAAATAAATGTTCACAGGCACATCTGTAAAATAGATTTTGTTTTTGAAATTCAACAAATAACAGGCACTATCAACAATATTTCTTTGTTTCTGCTTCTCTATATGTTAACAGAATAGAGAATTACTTTGAACTTGATTATTGTCAGAAGTCTTTCTGTTGTTTTTATCTTAATTTATGTCTTTGATTTAAGCAACCTCATTTCATCGTGTGCTGTTGTTCATTCTGGATTTCTTCATTGGATATTACATTATCTTCTTTTGTTAGTGATGGATGTTGTTACTTGACAGGTTCTCTTTCAGACTGGCTCCCATTGTTATTTCATATCTGGTTCAATTCAAGCTGCTTTCTCTAATATTTCATGATAAAAGTATCTTCAATGTGAAAGCAATGCTCACTTATATCATACCTATAATTTTAAAAAAGAGCTATTCAAAGCTGTGCATGGAGATGTAATAAAATAAATGTTATGAGTGTTGATGAAAGCATGGTCAAGAGGAGCCTCATAAATTGAAAAAGGAATGAAAAAAAAATAGAGATTATAGCCAAGATAGCTCAAGGCATGGTAACAAATGCTGAGCAAAGAGAAGGAATTTTTATTTGTTCTCAGTGTGTCTAGCAAAGTTATAACTCTCTTTGGGAAAAGTTTTGTTGATCCCAGTTGAGTTTCTGTGGTCCTTGTGGAGGTCATATTCCCACAGATACTGTACATTAATGTGTAGGTCAAATGTCTCCTTAGAAGTGGGCAATGCTGATCCATTACTCAATGCCACTTTCTGACAGTAACCCTTGTCCTTGATTCAAAGTAAATTGATTTTCACAGTACATATATGTCACCATATACCATAAGGTGACATATATTTGTCACCATACACCATAAGGTTCATTTTCTTGCAGGCATACTTAATAAATCTAATAACCATAATAGAATCAATGAAAGACCACACCAATATGGTGAACAATCAGTGTGCAAATGACAACAAATTGTGTAAGTACAAAAAGAAAGAAAAAAGAAAAAGAAATAGTAATAATAATAATAAAAAATAAATAAACAATAAATATCAAGAATGTAAAACGAAGAGTCCTTGAAAGTGAGTCCATAGGTTGTGAAACGGTTCAGTGATGGGGCAAGTGAAATTGAGTGAAGGTATTCCCTTTGGTTCAAGAGCCTGATGTTTGAAGGGTAATAACTGTCCCTGAACTTGGTGGTGTGAGTCCTGAGGCTCCTGTACCCACTTCCTGATGGCAGCAAGTCTTGAAGCTTATTGATTGGTTTTGAGGGGGTGATAGTATTAAATGCCGAGATTCTATTAATATCTAAGAAATTGCTTGATCTCTATCTTCAGTATACTCTGTGTATTAGCCTTCTTTGCAGCAAATTCTGAAAATTTACTACACCTTGTTTGGAAAAAATTCTTCTCATCTATGTTCTGAATTTAACGCCTCTTATTTTGAGAGCATGACACACGTTTAGAAGTAGTTCAACCAGGTGATAACAAACCCACATCTTGCTACCTACATATTTTTTTACATTTCAATTAGATCATTCTTCTATACTCAGAAGTGTGCTAGTCATGGCAAATTTGTTATCCCATGAATATAACTGGTGGATGTTTGTTGCCTTCCCTCATTTGCAGGTATGTTCTTCCTTGGGTGGGGAGACCTGACATGTACGTTATTCTATTTGCAATTTTACCAGATTTCTATATAATAGGTTGGTCATGAAGGAAATAATGAGTGAGTTCTCTCTGGTGTGAAAAGATTATAGGTGGTTGAGCTGTGCTTGAACTGAATTTTGTGAATAATGTTTGAGAAAGAGCTTTAGAGTGGAGGAGTTGAGGAGAGAATAAGAATATATATCTGATGTAACAACATCAATAAGCATATGTTTTGGAAAGTAAAGTTTATCTTGTCTTAATATATATTTTTCCTTCCCTTCCCTTACTTGAAGCTGTGTTTGCAGTTTAATAGCTGAGGGAATGGTAGAGTCAAGAGATAGAGTGAAGAAGCAGAGCTAAATATTCTCAGTGTGTGTGTAGGATTTGGATTATGTTCTTTAATCTTACCTGAGACAAGATGTAAATGGACAAGAAGGGTTAGCTCAGGATGTTTCTCTGGGACCTCTGGAGATCATTGAGAAAGGAGTAGAAGGTTCCCCATTGCAATGCAGCATGTTACTAACAGTAATGTTACTGTTAGAAGGGCAAAGTTGTGTAATGGTGCAATAATGGTACAAAAGATCAGCAACAAAGATCTTCAAAACAGCTATAAAATGAGAAAAGGTTCATACTTACCCTACAAAAAATTGCTATTCCAGTAGTAGTAGGTATGTATGAATTGAACTGACAGTAGCACTAAAGTACAGAGATATGTGGTAGTAGATGGGAGCAAGTGAGTTGCTGATGACAACAAAGGGAGGAGTCTGCACTGACAGTGGAGGTAAAAAGGCTCTTGTGTTGGGAGCAACAGTATGAAGTAGTTGTTCAGAAGTTCATGCTTAACTTTTCTCATTTTCACTCAGTTGGCAGTGGGGTTTCAGTAACAAGGCATTGCAGAGCAAAGCCTCTGCTTACAGAGACACACAGTGGACAGAGCATGGAAACACAGGCTATTTCAATAATTTGGAAAATCTAATGGAAAGTGATGAAACAGACATTAGTACTGTAAATAAAACGAACTGAATTTTTGAATGGAAGTATGCAGCTTCCGGCAGATTGTAATAATGGGTGGATATTGATACCTACAAAGTGTCTTCAATTGTCTATTTAGACAACCTTGGCTCAATGCTACCTGTCCATGACAGACAGGAGGGGAACAGGGAGTGGTGTTGTCCATTGTGTGAGTATTGATGAGTCTTTTACGTTTTGTAAGGCGTTGGTGTGGTAGAGATGGAGACACAATATTAATATATTTAAAGTAGGTTTCCACAATGTGTTTTCAAGGCCACTGATTGTAGAATCAAATAAACAGGGAGGTCCCCCCCCCCCACACACACATTCTCATTCTCTCTCTCTCTCTCTCTCTCTCTCTCTCTCTCTCTCTCTCTCTCTCTCTCTCTCTCTCTCTCTCTCTCTCTCTCTCTCTCTCTCCCTCTCTCTCCCCTCCCTCTCTCTCCCCCTCCCTCTCTCTCCCCCTCCCCCCCCCCCCTCTCTCTCTCTCTCTCTCTCTCTCTCTCCTCTCTCTCTCTCTCTCTCTCTCTCTCTCTCTCTCTCTCTCTCTCTCTCTCTCTCTCTCTCTTTCGCTCTCTCTCTCTCCCTCCCTCCCTCCCTCCCTCTCTCCCTCTCCCTCCCCCTCCCCCTCCCCAAGGGCTTCGGGGATGGGAGTACAGTTAGACGAGAAGCTAGACTGGACTGCCAACACAGATGCCTTGTGCAGGAAGGCACAGAGTCGACTGTACTTCCTTAGAAGGTTGGCGTCATTCAATGTCTGTAGTGAGATGCTGAAGATGTTCTATAGGTCAGTTGTGGAGAGCGCCCTCTTCTTTGTGGTGGCGTGTTGGGGAGGAAGCATTAAGAAGAGGGACGCCTCACGTCTTAATAAGCTGGTAAGGAAGGCGGGCTCTGTCGTGGGCAAAGTGCTGGAGAGTTTAACATCGGTAGCTGAGCGAAGGGCGCTGAGTAGGCTACGGTCAATTATGGAAAACTCTGAACATCCTCTACATAGCACCATCCAGAGACAGAGAAGCAGTTTCAGCGACAGGTTACTATCGATGCAATGCTCCTCAGACAGGATGAAGAGGTCAATACTCCCCAATGCCATTAGGCTTTACAATTCAACCGCCAGGACTTAAGAACTTTTTAAAAGCTATTATTAATGCTTTTTGAGATAGTGATTTAGATGCATATCATATTTTTTTTACTGAGTTAAGTATTGTATGGAATTAGTTTTGCTACAACAAGTGTATGGGACATTGGAAAAAAAAAGTTGAATTTCCCCATGGGGATGAATAAAGTATCTATCTATCTATCTATCTATCTATCTATCTATCTAAAAGAGTTTTAGTGGGATTTTGGCAGTGCACTCATAGTTGAATTTGCGCAGGAGTTCTTAAGCTTTAGCAAAGGCAAATAAGATCAAGGCAGTGAGAAGCGGAGCATCAATTATATGAGTGGGCCAGTGTTAGAGTGGGGAGGCTTTTAGTCAACAGTCTTGGGTGAGGTAATTATCTGGTAAGTTTCTTCTTCTTCATTTTTCATTCTGTCTGTTGGTACGTAGTACAGTGAGAACGGCTCCAGGAGCTGTGTTGTGTTCTTTGTGTGAGGTGTGGGAGTTCTGGGAGACCTCCAGCCTCTTGAATAAACACATCCCCTGGAGATCCCCTGAACTCTTAGGAGGCAGTGATCAAAACAAAATAGAATTCACCCTGCAAGCAGCAGTTCCTCAGAGAATATGTTAAGGAAATGGAGTGGCAGCTTGATGACCTTTGGCTGATACAGGAAACTGAGGAGATGATAGACAGGAGCTACAGTCACCCTTAAGTTGCAAAAGGTAGGAAAGTGGCAGACTGTCAGGATAGGGAAAGGAAATGGGCAGCCAGTGCAGGACACCCCTGTGGCTGTTCCCCTCAATAATACATACACTGTTTTGGATACCGTTGAGGGGAACGACCTACCAGGTGGGTGGCAGAGTGGTGGAACCCACACCGACCAGGTCTCTGGCACTGAGTCTGGTACTGTGGTTCAGAAGGCAAGGAGGAAGAAGAATACTGCAGTAGTGACAGGGGATTTTGTAGTTAGGGGAGTAGACACAAGATTCTGTGGACGTGATAGAGACACCCAGACGATATGTTGCCTCCCAGGTGCCAGGGTCAGGGGTGTCTTGTATCGGGTCCATGGCATTCTAAGGTGGGAGGGTAGGGAGCTAGGTAGAAACCTGAAAGGCAGGTTTCTACCTCCAGGGTAGCAATCTCTGGATTGCTGCCCATGCTATGCGACAGTGAGGGTAAGAATTTGGCAGATGAACAGGTGTCTGAGAAACTGGTGCAGGAGCAGATTTCAGAGTTCTGGAACATTCGGATCTCTTCGGGGGATGGTATGAAGGTATGATCTGTACAAAAGGATGGGTTACGTCTGAACCCAAGACGGACAAACAGCCTTGCAGACAGGCTTGCTAGAGCAGTTGAGGAGGGTTTAAATTAATTTGGTAGGAGGATAAGATCTGGAGTGATAGGGCTGAGAATGGGGCTGTTAGTTTACAAGCAGAGGCAGTGTGTATTGAGACTGTCAGGAAGAACAGGACGGATAGGGTAAAATTGTAGTCAGTGGCATGGGTAAAAGGGGGATGAAGTAGAAAAGAGTGTTGAATACAGGATTGAAGTTTTATATTTGAATATGCACAATATACAGAGAAAAGTGGATTATTTTGTAGCGTGGTTAGACATTGGTATGTATGACATGGGCATCACTGAGTCATGAATGAAAGAAGATTATGGTTGGGATATTAATATCCGAGGATCTATATTGAATTGAAAGGACAGGCAGGCAGGTAGAGGGGGTGGTACAGCTCTGTTGGTAAAAAATGAAATCAAATCATTAGAAAGAGGTGACATAGGAGCAGAAGATGTAGAATCCTTTTGGATAACAGGAAGGGTAAAAGACCCTGATGGGAGTTATATGCAGACATCAGAAACAGTTGCCAGGATCTAGCCTACAAATTACAATGGGAGAAAGAAAAGACTTGTCAATAGGGCAATGTTACGGTAATCATGGGAATTGGGAAAATCTGGTTGGTCTTGAATCCCAAAAGAGCGAATTTGTAGAATACCCATAAGATGGCTTTTTAGAACAGCTTGTGGTCGAGTCCACTAGAGAATCAGATATTCTGGATTGGGTGTTGTGTAATGAACTGGATTTGATTAGGGAGCTTTAGTTAAAGGAACTCTTTGGAGGCAGTGATCAAAACATAATAGAATTCACCCTGCAATTTGAGAAAGAGAAGCGAACGTTAGATGTATCAGTATCACAGAGGAGTAAAGGGAATTACTGAGGCATGAGAGAGGAGCAGGCTAAGGTTGATTGGAAGGGGACTCTAGCAGGGATGATGGCAGAGCAGCAAATATTGGAGTTTCTGGGAGTAATTTGGAAGGCTGAGGATAGATACATCCCAAGGAAGAAGTATTCTAAAGGCAGGAAGACACCTCTGTGGCTGACAAGGGAAGCCAAAGCCAACATAAAAGCAAAAGAGAGAGTGTCTAATGGAACAAAAATTAGTGGGAAGTTAAAGGATTGGGAAATGTAAAACCTGAGCAGAAAGCAGCTAAAAAAGCCATAAGGCAGGAGAAGATTAAATTTGAAGTTAAGCCAGCCAACCGTGTCAAAGAGGATACCAGAAGTTTTTTATTCAAGTATACAAAGAATATGAGGTGAGAGCATATATTGGACTGCTGAAAAATGGCTCTGGAGAGGTAGTAATGGGGGAGCAAAGAAATGATGGATGAACTGAATAAGTGCTTTGGATTGGTATTCACTGCGGATGATACTAGCAGTTGCCGAATGCCCAAGAATGTCAGGGGGCAGTTACTATTATTAGGGAGAAGGTATTTGGGAAATTGAAAGGGTGGATGAGGCAACCGTGGCTGACAAGGGAAGTCAAAAACAGTATAAAAGGAAACGAGAGGGCATATAATAGAGCAAAAATAAGTTGTAAGTTAGATTGGGAAGCTTTTAAAAATCAACAAAGGCAAGGACAAAAACCGTAATGAGAGAAAAGATAAAATATGAAGGTAAACTAGCAAATAATATCAAACAGGATACCAGAAGTTTGTTTGGCTACAGTTAAAGTAAAAGAGAGGCGGAGTGGCTCCTGGACACTGGAAAATGATTCTGGAGAGGTAGTAATGGGGGAGCAACGAAATGGCAGATGAACTTAACAAGTATTTTGCATCAGTCACTACCAGTACGCCAGAAATTTGAGTGTCAGGGGAAGAAGTATGTGTAGTTGCTATTACTAAGGAGAAAGATCTGAAGGTAGATAAAGACCAGATAGACAACACACCAATGTTCTGAAGTAGGTAGCTGAAGAGATTTGGAGGCATTGTTAATGATCTTTCAAGAATCACTAAGTTTTCGAATGATTCCAGATGTGGAAAATTGCAAATGTCACTCCTCTTCAAGAAGGGAGGAAGGCAGAAGAAAAGAAATGATAGACCAGTTTGCCCTCAGTGGTTGGAAGCGGTTGGAGTCCACTGTTAGGTTTTGGTTTCGGGATACTTGGAGGCACATGGTAAATGGGTTCCTTAGGGGAAAATCTTGCTTGACAAATCTGTTGGAATTCTTTGAGAAAATAACAAACAGGATAGACAAAGGAGAATTGGTGGATGCTGTACCCTTGGATTTTCAGAAGGTCTTTGATAAGGTGATGGAAATGAGGCTGCATATTAAGATAAGAGTCCATGGTGTAACAGGAAAGGTACTAGCATGGATAGAGTATTGGTTGATTGGCAGGAGGCAAAGAGTGGGAATAAATGGAGCCTTTACTGATTGACTGCTGATGACTAATGGTGTTCCACAAGGGTCAGGTTTGGAACCGCTTCTTTTTATGTTGTATGTCAGTGATTTGGATGATGGAATTGATGGCTTTGTGACCAGGTCTGTGGATGATACGAAGAAAGGTGGAGGCACAGGGTGTGCTGAGTAAGTAAGGAAACTGCAGAAGGACTTGGACAGATTAGGAGAATGGGCAAAGAAGTGGCAAATGGAATACAATGTTGGGAAGTATATGGTCATGCACTTTGGTAGAAGGAATAAAAACATAAACAGCGTGAGAATTCAAAAATCTCATGCAAAGGGACTTGGCAGTCCTCAAGCAGGATTCCCTAAGAGTTAAATTGCAAGCTGAGTCACTGACGAAGAAGGCAAATACAATATTAGCATTCATTTTGAGAGGACTAGAATATAAAAGTAAGGATGTAACATTGAGGCTTTATAAGACACTGGTGAGGCCTCTCGGAGTACTGTGAGCACTTTAGGGTTCCTTATTTAAGAAAGGGTATGCTGATGTTGGGGAGGGTTTAGGGGAGGTTCATGAGAATGATTCTGGGAAGGAAAGGCTTATTGTATGAGGAGCAATTGATGTTTCTGGGCCTTTACTTGCTGGAGCTTAGAAAAATGAGTGAGATTCTCATTGAAACCTATTGATTATTGAAAGGCCTCAATAGAGTGGAAGTGAAGAGGATGCTTCCTATGGTGGGTAGTGTAGGACAGAGGTTACAGCTTCAGAATAGAGAGATGTCCATTTAGAATGGAGATGAGGAATTTCTTTAGCCAGAGGGTAGTGAATCTGTGGAATTTATTGCCATAGACAGCTGTGTATTTAAGGCAGAATTTGATAGGTTCTTGATTAGTCAAAGCATGAATAGTTGCCAGGAGAATGGTGCTGAAAGGGATCAGTCATGATTAAATAGCGGAGCAGTTTTGATAGGCTGTGTGGCCTAATTCTGCTCCAATGTCTCATGGTCATACTCTATTTCTTTGGATTGGATTTATACTCTACTGGATTTGTCAGGTGGTAGTCTGATAGATTCCAACATCTAACATCCTAGTGTTAGATGTTGGAATCTATTAGGCTACCACCTGACAAATCCAATCCATGCTCAAAGTTTGGTCAATAAATGTCATCTTTATCTTCTTCAGTGTCATTGTTCAGTTCAGATCCACTGACCCCACACTTTGTATCTCACATTGTCATTACAGAGACCGTCCTTGATTAGGAATATATAGCATTTGTCTTTGCAATCAGGATTTTTAAATTACCGTTCTGAACAATATTGACATGTGAAATCATATGCATATATCTGAATATGTACTTATAGTGCTATGTTACCACTCTTGCTCTCTGTTGATCTGATCAGAATGGCAATCCATGTATGAGCTAGCTTTATATCATGCACTTTCTTATATGCTTCTTCATTTTATGAATAAGATAATATTTATGAAGAAAGGAATAAATATAATGTCCTCTCTTGTACTACCTGATTCATTGTAAACTTGGTCAAGGTGAAAATTGTACCTCACTGCATCTGAGCAGTGATCAGTAGTGTCTGTGCTAATGGTTTCACAGGAAATTGATCTGATCATGACGCAACAATAACAATTTTCAGTGCATGGAAATTTTGCCGAGGGAAGATTACTTCACCATCACTGAAGCCCAAGAGGTGGTTTGTGACTGTTGCTTTGTAGTAGATGGCAATGTACAAAAATGCTTCTCTTTGTCAGGACTATGAAGAACTTCCATCAACTCAGATCACTGCTGTTGACATCCTGGCTGTTTGTTTTTTTAGATCAATGTGGCTGGAACATCCAGCTGAGCTGACAACAACTGCCCAATGTCCAAACTACTGATTGAAATGGTAAAAGAAAGAAGAGTTAAATCATTGCCATGAGGTTGTCATATAAATTGAATAATATGACCTGTATGGGGCATGATAACATTAATGAGCCATATTATGTAATTTAAATTGTGGATAGAATATTCTTGTTGCCCTGCAGTTATCTCCATTTCCACCTTATAGTTGTATATTGCAAATTTCATGAATAAACTGTACTTTAGCAGGAAAAAAAGAAAATAATATTAAGTAGCAGAGATTGTACGATCTACTAAATTTAGACAAGCGGACAGAATTTATCCATTCCTTCAGTATGGATAAAACTCCTGGAAGCAGCAGCTTACCAGCTGAATTCTACCTCGTTTGCAGCCGACAGTATGACAGAATATATGTGATCAAATATTATCACATTGATGTAGAATAGGAAGAGATCAGAAACTGATACACATCTCATGGCCAAATATGGATTACAAAATTTCATTCAAATTGATCACCAGTCATAGCCAATCTGCTTTGAAGCTGGTGATCAACCTAAATCAAGATTAAATCTTGCACGACAGCCCTGCACTACTTCTGGATGCAATTACCTATATCTGACATGAAAGGGTAGAGATTCGCTGAGTTAGTATTGGCCAGAAAAAGATCTTTGCAGAATACTGCATGTGCACAATTATGTTTTAGTAGTGAGATCTAAAAATAGGTACAGCTGCTGTATCTTTTTGCAGATTTGAGTAGTACAATCCCACTTAGTGGTGGGAAATTGAGTTCAAAGCTGTCTTCTCTCCATATGTCATTTTGAGCATTTCCTTCATCATTCAATGAAGCAATTGATGATTCCCTACATTAAATTCTCTTCCATACAATCACTCACTTAATGTTGACCTTCACATGGTTACTTTAGTGCACAAAGATGACAGCTTTGAATATGATAAGGTTGAGCAGCTCTTTGTGAAGATGCATGAACAACTGATTCAAGAAATTTCACGTCGGTTACAGTGGACTGACCTTCAGTGAACCTCAGCAGAATCTATTTCGATGGCATCCCTGTAGGTGCCAGGATTCCGACTGTTTGAAAGCCTTTCTAACATGTCATCTATATCTGCAATACCTGAATTCATGCTTATTGTTTGAGGCACAATGGTACAACCTTCTCTCTCAGCCTTCTTGTCTTTCTGATCCTGCTTTTCTTTTGATAATTAGGCAATGAATGGGAAACACTACAATGATAAACAACAGAAGGGCTTAGATGAGTTGAGTGTTTTGTCATTTTGGGTAAAATGGGCACAGGTAGCAAAATGTTAGTTCAATATGGGATGGATTAATGCTGAACAGACATATGATATGTACTTACCATTATTTCCTTTTATATGTCCTCAGCATGAAATACTAAGAGCAAAATTCAGGATTAGCATTAATTTCCTTATGAGAAACTGCTGCCAAAGAAAATGCAATCATCATGCATTGAACTAAACTGACTTAGATGCACTGTGCAATATTTTGTACGGCTTCAAAGATGCAGTTCAGCTATTACAAGTCAACAATACAATATAGTGCAGCTGAAGTCAACTGGTCTGTGCAAACAAGCTTCTGAATACATTTTGGTACAGTACGTATGTGATTCTATTTCACTTTAATCAAAATGAAAACTGACATTTAAAGCCAGCAAAGATTAGACCACCTAAACCTTTTGTAGTTCAGCACATGGCCTTGACATTTATTAAAGGAATATAAACAGAGATTGTTTCCTCCTCCTCCTGGGCTAATATTTATTTGTCTCTATTTCTCATTCTGTACTTGATTTGAAATTGAATTCATGCATTTCATTTACACTTTGGTAGGTTTTAAAATGGGTATGATCTTTGATTAAATAAAGTAAATAATTAACATAAGCAAAGGCAATTTTAATCTGTTGATGTCTAATCGTGACTTTTTCTTCCAAACTTTGAATTTTAAATTTACATTGATGAGAAATGAGAAAGCCATTTTGGCAAACAAAAAATATTTTAAATGATTTAATTGGTTTGTCATAGCTTTATCTGGATGGTTAATTGGATCTAATTATCATCATTAAAGGTTCCTTCTGTTAGTTTTCTACTCTCTTTTTCTGCTTTGAATTGTTCCTTGTGCCGTGTTCTGATTTGTTGATGTTTTGCTATGAACAGTTCAAACAGTTTGGGAAGTACATCGGCAGCATAAATGTGCCTAATAACAATGAAGAAAATAAAACTTAATTTTATGGTACATGCATATGTAAGAAATTTAAATAATAATTAAAGATGTACTGAATAAGGAATCTTAACGTGTCAGTCATTATTAATAAAGCTTTGCAATCAATCATTTTATAGTGGAAATAACATCATTAATCAATGACATGACCGAGGCACAAAACTATTTAGTTTAATATATAATTATCTCAAAGTAATTCTAGCCAGGTATAGATATTCAAACATAGCAAAGGCACCAATGATTTTCTAGGCTTCAATATCAACATCTGTTATGATAATTGATCTTTGCTATAGCAGTGGTCAGGAGTGAGGAAAACTGGCTTCAGCATCCAAGCACAAAGGGGAGAGAAAAAGTCAACGGGATCCTCCCTGAGTTTGCTGAGGGAAGACAGCAGGTGGCATCTCTCATTTAATTGATGTTTATATTTGATGGGTTAACTGCTTTCAATTATCATTCAGACCAATTTTATTTATTTGTTGAGATGTAATATAGAATAGGCCCCTTCACCCCTTTGAGCTGTGCCACTCACCAATCCCCCAATTTAATCCTCACTTAATCACAGGAGAATCTACAATAACCAATTACCAACTAGTATGTTTCTGAACTGTTAGGCGGGGGGGATCTCATGCAGTCACTGGGAGAATGTATAAACTTACAGGCAGTGACGGGAATTGAACCTGGGCCACCTGTACTGAAAAGTGTTCTGCTAACCACTAAGTTGCTGGAACACAGCAGGTGATGACTTTGATGTTAGATTGAACTAAGTTCTGTTTACATTAAATTATTCCTCTGGATAAATGTTCCAATATAGAACAGTAGTGGAAGATAGTTACTTTACTCTATACGGCCTGTTGAGATTACTTTGAGAAATGACTGTTTGGTCCATTTGATTACTAGTTTCAGTGGAAGGAGGTTCATTGATTATTATAGGTTGTTATAATACAATGGCTCTCGTTCCTGAAGCAAGCAAGCGCTGGCCCATTTGGAAGGCCATCAGGGCAATGGATGTGTGCTAAAACAGGGCTGCAATGACAACAGTGATTTTCATATTGCTTGTGCCTTATTTCCACCCGGGGGGAGGGGGGTGTCTCATTGATTAGATTAATTCATAATCTGTGAAATCCTAATGTGACATTGACCTTGACATCTTTTAAGATAAAGTATAAGCAAAAAATGTAATGCAATCTCTGTGCAAAAGTTCACTTTTTAAAAAACAACAACCATATATATTCATGAATAATGATGACAAATACACAAAAAAGCTCAATTGGTGGGAATTTGATATGAAAACAGAAAGTGCTGGAAGCACTCAACAGGTCAGGCATCATAAAACCATAAAATATTCGAGCAGTATTAAGCCATTTGGTTCATTGAGCCTGCTTCATCATTTAATCATGGCTGATCCATTTTCCTCTCAACCCCATTCTCCAGCCTTCTCCCCATAACCTTTCATGCCCTAACTTATCAAGAATCTATCACCCTCTGTTTTAAATACACTCAATGACCTGTCCTCCATACCCTGTAGCAACAAATTCCACAGATTCACCGCCCTTTGGCTCAAAAAAACTCCTCCTAACCTCCATTCCAAAGGGACATCCTCTATTTTGAGGTTATGCCCTCTAGTCCTAGGCTCCTCCAGAATAGAAATCCTCTCTCACCTAGGCCTTTCAATATTTGACAGGTTTCAATGAGATCCCCTCTCAATCTACTAATCTACTAAATTCTATTGGGTACAGGCCCAGACCAATCAAAGCTCCTCATATGATAAACATTTCAATTCTAGAAGCATTTTCACAAATTTCATTTGAGCCCTCTCCAATGGCAGCACATCCTTTCTTAGGTAAGGGACTCAAAATTGCTCACAATACTCTAAGCAGGGACTCACCAATACATTATAAACTCTCGGCATTACATCTTTGTTTTCATATTCTAGTCCTCTCAAAATGAATGCTAACATTGCATTTGCTTTCCTCACCACTGACTCAACCTGCAAATTAACCTTTAGGGAATTTTGCATGAGGACTCCCAAGACACTTTGCACCTCAGATTTTTGAATTTCCTCCTCATTTAGAAAATAGCCTATGCTATTGAGGGTACAGAACCTTTATGTTCCTGTTAGGTTGAAAGGAAAGGTTAAAAGTTTGAGAGAGCCATGGTTTTCTAGGGATTTTGGAAACTTGGTTAGGAAAAAGAGAGATATCTACAATAAATATAGGCAGCATGGAGTAAATGAGGTGCTCGAGGAATATAAAGAATGTAAGAAGAATCTTAAGAAGGAAATTAGAAAAGCTAAAAGAAGATACGAGGTTGCTTTGGCAAGTAAGGTGAAAATAAATCTGAAGGGTTTCTACAGTTATATTAATAGCAAAAGAATAGTGAGGGATAAAATTGGTCCCTTAGAGAATCAAAGTGGACAGCTATGTGTGGAGCTGAAAGAGATGGGGGAGATTTTGAACAATTTCTTTTCTTCGGAATTCACTAAGGAGAAGGATATTGAATTGTGTAAAGTAAGGGAAACAAGCAGGGAAGTTATGGAAACTATGGTGATTAAAGAGTAGGAAGTACTGGCGCTTTTAAGGAATATAAAAGTGGATAAATCTCTGGGTCCTGACAGGATATTCCCTAGGACCTTGAGGGAAGTTAGTGTAGAAATAGCAGGGGCTCTGACAGAAATATTTCAAATGTCATTAGATACAGGGATGGTGCCGGAGGATTGGCGTATTGCTCATGTGGTTCCATTGTTTAAAACAGGTTCTAAGAGTAAACCTAGCAACTATAGGCCTGTCAGTTTGATGTCAGTGGTGGGTAAATTAATAGAAAGTATTCTTAGAGATGGTATATATAATTATCTGGATAGACAGGGTCTGATTAGGAACAGTCAACATGGATGTGTGCGTGGAAGGTCATGTTTGACAAATCTTATTGAATTTTTTGAAGAGGTTACGAGGAAAGTTGACGAGGGTAAAGCAGTGGATGTTGTCTATATGGACTTCAGTAAGGCCTTTGACAAGGTTCCGCACAGAAGGTTATTTAGGAAGGTTCAATCGTTAGGTATTAATATTGAAGTAGTAAAATGGATTCAACAGTGGCTGGATGGGAGATGCCAGAGAGTTGTGGTGGATAACTGTTTGTCAGTTTGGAGACTGGTGACTAGAGGTGTGCCTCAGGGATCTGTACTGGGTCCAATGTTGTTTGTCATATACATTAATAATCTGGATGATGGGGTGGTAAATTGGATTAGTAAGTATGCAGATGATACTAAGGTAGATGGCATTGTGGATAATGAAGTAAGTTTTCAAAGTTTACAGAGAGATTTAGGCCAGTAAGAAGAGTGGGCTGAACAATGGCAGATGAAGTTTAATGCTGATAAATGTGAGGTGCTACATTTTGGTAGGAATAATCCAAACAGGACATACATGGTAAATGGTACGGCATTGAAGAATGCAGTAGAACAGAGTGATCTAGGAATAATGGTGCATAGTTCCCTGAAGGTGGAATCTCATGTGGATAGGGTGGTGAAGGAAGCTTTTGGTATGCTGGCCTTTATAAATCAGAGCATTGAGTATAGGAGTTGGGATGTAATGTTAAAATTGTACAAGGCATTGGTAAGGCTGTATTTGGAGTATTGTGTACATTTCTGGTCACCAAATTATAGGAAAGATGTCAATAAAATAGAGAGAGTACAGAGAAGATTTACTAGAATGTTACCTGGGTTTCAGCACCTAAGTTACAGGGAAAGGTTGAACAAGTTAGGTCTATATTCTTTTGTGAATAGGCTTTTTCCATTGAGAGTAGGGGAGATTCAAACAAGAGGACATGAGTTGAGAGTTAGGGGGCAAAAGTTTAAGGGTAACACGAGGGGGAATTTCTTTACTTAGAGAGTGGTAGCTGTGTGGAACGAGCTTCCAGTAGAAGTGGTAGAGGCAGGTTCGATATTGTCATTTAAAGTAAAATTGGATAGGTATATGGACAGGAAAGGAATGGAGGGTTATGGGCTGAGTGCAGGTCAGTGGGATTAGGTGAGAGTAAGCGTTCGGCACGGACTAGAAGGGCCGAGATGGCCTGTTTCCGTGCTGTAATTGTTACATAGTTATATGGTTATTCTTCCATTTACCAAAGTGCATGACCATACACTTCCTGACACTGTATTCCATTTGCCACTTCTTAGCCTATTAGCCTAGTCATTCTGCAGCCTTCCTGCTTCCTCAATACTACTTGCCCCTCCACCTATCATTGTATCATCCTAAAACTTGGCCACAAAGTCATCAATTCCATCATCCAAATCATTGACATACTACATAAAAAGAAGCAGTCCGAACACTGACCCCTGCAGACAGCACCAGTCACTGGCAGCCAATCAAAGAGGGCTCCCGATATTCCCACTCTTTGCTTCCTGCCAATCAGCTGATGCTTTGTTTATATAAATATCTTTCCTGTAATACCATGGGCTCTTATCTTGCTATGCAGCCTCATATGTGACACCTTATTGTCAATGGGCTTCTGAAAATCCAAGTACACAACATCCACTGACTCTACTTTGTTTATTGCTATTTCTTCAAAGAATTTCAACAGGATTGTCAGGCAAAATTTTCGCTTAAGGAAACCATGCTGACTTTGGCCCATTTTATCATGTGTCTACAAGTACCCTGAAACCTCATCTTCCCAGCCACTGAGGTCAGGCTTCTTTCTTCTGCCTCCCTCCCTTCATGAGGAGTGGAGTGACATTCACAATTTTCCAGTCCTTTGGAACCATGCCAGAATGTAGTAATTCTTGAAATATCTTTATTAATGCCTCCACAATCTCTTCAGCTACCTCTCTCAGAACCCTGGGGTGAAGTCCATGTGGTCTGGATGAGTTACCTACCTTCAGATCTTTCAGCTTCCCAAGCACCTTCTTGCTAGAAATGGCAACTGCACTCACTTCTGCCCTCTAACACTGTCGAACTTTTGACATATTGCCAGCGTCTTCCACAGTGAGTATTGATGCAAAGTACTTATTCAGTTTGTCCACCATTTTCTTGTACCCCATTACTACCTCTCAGGTATTATTTTCCAATGGTCCAATATCTTCCTTTGCCTTTCTTTTATTCTTTATATATCTGAAAACCTTTTGGTATCTTCTTGGAAATTTTTGACTAGCTTACCTCTATATATTATCTTTTCACTCCTTATGACTTTTTAGTTACCTTCTGTTTGCTTTTAAAAGCTTCCCAATCCTCTAATTTCCCATTAATTTTTGCTCTATTATATGCCCTCTCCTTTGCTTTTATATGGTTTTGACTTTCCTTATCAGCCACAGTTGTGTCATCCTGCCTTTACAATACTTCTTTGGGATGTATCTATCCTGTGCTTTCAGAATTGCTCCCAGAAACTTCTGCCATTGCTAGTCTGCTGTCATCCCTGCTGGTGTCCCCTTCCAATCAACATTGGCCAGCTCCTCTCTCATGCCTCTATAACTCCTGTTACTACACTGTAATACTAATACACCTGACATTCTCTTCTCCCTCTCAAGTTGCAGAGTGAATTAGTTTATGGTATGATCACTGGCTCCCTCAGGGTTCCTTTACCTCCTGAACAAATCCTGAACAAATTCTGATTCATTACACAACACCCAATCCAGAATAGCTGATCCCCTAGTGGGTCAACCACACATTGCTCTAAAAAGCCATCCCATTGGCATTCTACAAATTCTCTCTCTTAGGATCCAAAATCAGCATCAACCTGATTTTCCCAATCTGCCTGCATTTTGAAATCCCCATGGCCATTGTACCATTGTCTTTTTGACATGCATTTTCTATCTCCCATTCTAATTTGTAGCCCAAATCCTGGCTACTGTTTGGAAGCCTGTAAATAACTCCCATCAGGGTCTTTTTACCCTTACAGTTCTACCCTCACCAATTCCACGTCTTCCCGTCCAATGTCACCTCTTTATAATCATTTGATATCATCTTGTACCAACAGAGCCAAGCCACCCCCTTTGCCTACCTGCCTGTCCATTCGATACAATGTGTAATATTGGATGATAAGCTCCCAACTATAATCTTTTTTCACCCACGACTCAGTGATGTCCACAACATCATACCTACTAATCTCTAATTGCACTGCAAGATTATCTACCTTATTCCATATATTGCGTGCATTCAAATATAACACCTTTTGTCCCATATTCATCACCCTTTTCAAATTTTCCCCATGTTACTGTACAACTCATTCCACTGATTGCAATTTTGCCCAGTCATCAGCCTGTCCTTCCTGACAGTCTCACTATACACTGACTCCCCTTGTATACCTGCTGCCCCATCCTCAGCCCTGTCAGTCACATTCCCATCCCTGTGCCAAATCAGTTTAAACCCTCTCCTAGAGCTCTAGCAAGCATGCCTGCAAGGATATTGGTCCCCTCCAGGTTCAGGTGTAACCTGTCCATTTTGTGCAGATTGTATCTTCCCCAGAAGAGACCTCTATCCTCCAGAAGTCTGAAATACTGCCCCCTACATCACTTCCTCAGCCATGCGTTCACCTGTCAAACCATCCTATTCTTACCCTCACTGGTGCGTAGCACAGACAGCAAACCTGAGATTGGTACCCTGGAGGTCTTGTTTTTTGGCTTTCCAACTAGCTCCCTATAATTGCTCTTCTGGACTTCCTCCCTTTTCCTACTAATGTCATTGGTGTCTCTGTGCACCAGGACTTCTGGCTGCTCACCCTCCCCCTTTCAAATACTGTGGACCAGATCAGAGATGTCCCCGACCCATGCACCTGTGAGCCAACATACCATCTGAGTGTCTTTATTGCATCCGCAGAATCTTTTGCTTGGAATCCCCTGTCATGACTGCAGTCCTCTTCTGCCCCCTTGCCTTCTGGGCCACAGTGCCTGAGACCTGATCATTGCAGCTTCCCCCAACAGTAACCGAAGTGCTATACTTATTATTGAGGGGAATGGCCACAGGGGTGCTCTGCACTAGCTACCCTTTTCTTTTCCCTCTCCTGCAGTTTAGGGGTGACCAGCTCCCAGTAGCTCCTATCTATCACCTCCCCAGTTTCCTGTTGGACCGGAAGGTCATCGAGCTGCAGCTCCAGTTCCTTATCATGTTATTTGAGGAGTTGCAACCCAGTGCAGGTGTGGTTATATGAGTGGCTGGAACTTTTCCAGAATACCCAAATCTCACACAAATAACACAACACAGCCCAGGGAGCCATCCTCACTGCACCAACAATGTAATAACAGAGGGAGTATGAAGAAGAAGAGACTTACCAGATACTTTCCTTGCCCAAGCCTGATAGCCAAAGCCTCCCCACTCCAGCACTGGTCCACCAACACAATAGTCACTCCACTTGTACCTGCCTTACTTTTATTTGCCCTCGCTAGTGAATCGCAACTTGATTGGGCTGCCTGAAAATGTTGAAAGCCCCAAATGCTCCATTTTAAGAATCTTACTTATGGTCCTGCGAGTAGCCTGCACTCATTCCCAATTTGACTGGGCTGCCAGAGGAAAAAAACACCTGTGGAAGAAGAAACAATTAATGCTTCAGGTTGAAGATCCTTCGGGAAAAAAAAGAAAAATAAGGTAATATTAAGTTGCTAGGAGAGTGATGGAATGGATAGGATGAAAGGAGTGTTTGTAATACTCTGATACCTGGGTTTGTCTGTCTCTCTCGTTTTCGCTCCAGTGATGCTCCTTTTCACACAGGTGTCTCTGAAATATAATCCTTCCCGAACAAGGACTTTACTAGGACCTTTTTTTTACTGCTGCAGTGGACAGAGATCTTAATCATATCTCATCTATTGCCTGCACCTCTTTCACATCCCCTCCTCCTGTTCAGAGTGGCGCAGAGTTTTCCAGGTTCTCATCTTCCACACCTCCACCCTCCACATTTAATGGATCATCCTTTGTAATTTCTGCCAGCTTAAACCAGCTGATAAATATTACCCTCCCTTAAAATACTAGCTTTTTGATTGGACTGTTCCCTTTGTGGCTCTTTGGTCTATTCGTCCATCTGCAGCAAGCAGTTCTCATTCAATACCCTATATAACCACAGAGGAACAACAGTTATTTGTTTGCCTGATGAGGTCATCATCCAGGGACCCAAACAGGTTTTCAAGGTGACTCAGCAACTGGTTTATCTTGTTCCAATGTAGTGTGAAACATCACTGCTAACAGTGTGACCTTCTCTACATTCCAGAGAAAAAAAATAAAGCCAGATTAGTTGACTGATTTGTAAAGCTTCACTGATCCTTCAGGAGCAATCTCAATCTTCCTGTTGACCTCTACTTTAATTCTTCATCCACTCCTCTGACTTTTCTCTCTGTAGCTTCCTGCATTGCTATAATCGATTCAATGCAAGCTTAAGGAACAGTGTTTTGTCTTTCAAAGGAAATGAATCAGCCTTCCAGAATTTTTTACTAAATTCTACAAATTACAGCAATTCTTTCCTTGTCTGTATCTAAACTGACTATTTCTGCTCTAAGTTATCCATTTGTCAGAGAGCTCAGTTAGTACATGTAAGAACCATGTATCTGTTCTCTATTTACTTTGTGTTGCACATTTATTATGGTAACTAGTCATATTAGTGGAGGCATGGTAAAAATGAAGAGGATAGTTACATATTCATGCATATTTTCATGGCTGTTTGTAGCTTGGGACCTCGGAGTCATATTGATGCACCATCAATAACTCACTCTGAGACGTAAAAGCGAGATATCGGCTTTTATTGACTGGAAGAAGGAACGAGCAGTGAGTGACCACCATACTACATCCTGGAGACTGAGAGGCCGGGCTCAGACCTCCATCACCTTTATACAGGGGTCTGTGGGAGGAGCCACAGGAGCAGTCATCAGGGGGCGTGTCCAGACAGGTATATGTAGTTCACCACACATATCTTTGCTGACCTCTGAGATAACACTCAGTAATGCTTAATTGTATGCTTGGTAATTGCTAATGAAGGATTGGAATAGAGAGTTTAACTCTTGGAGCAATCATTGGAACTGTGGGCATGTCACACAACTATAACAATTCTGTGGGGTTCCAGATTGGTGTCAATCGCTTTGCTTAGATTTTTAATGAATTTTGCTACTACGGTACAGTCTGAAAATATTCCACAGCCTTGCAATATGTAACACATTCCTCCTTGTGAACATTATTAGGCTCAAACTGTCCAATTTGTCATGACTTTCCCATGACATTTAAATAAGAAGAAATATGTTAGCATAATCTCTTCTTTCAATGCCATAGCTAAGTTATCTACATATTTTCCTCTAATAAACAGCTCCCTCACTATCTATTAGAATCAAATATATTAGATTATCAGCAATTTAACATGATTCCAAGAGCATCACTGAAGTTCCAATTAACTCTCTGCTCAGCCAAGCTTACACAACAAATGTCCGAACCTACGGTTCCACTTGCACCGAGCAGAACTAATGCGACAACTTGTTATCGGACATGTCCAGCATTGACATTAGCTTAACTAGTAGCAGCATCATTTGAACAAGCTGTTGACTGTGTGCTGCACAGATGCACTGCTCACGTCCAACAGTGCAGTAAAAATTTACCAGCACTGAGTATAGGAAGCTTATCTGCTGAGGCTGCTACAAGTTAAACCTAATGCAACTACAGTCAACCATTCAGTTAATGGAAGATACTAGCTGAGAAGTTATTGGAGAATTTTCTTATTTAACTGTTAAGTTGCTTAAAATGTGTTTAAAGTGCTTTAGCATTTTAAGAAAAGCTTAACTTAATTTTTTTTTGTATTTTGGAAGTTTCTTTTCACTTTGAATGTTTGAGAATGCCAGGTAATTGTAAACATTCAATAACAGTGTAAACTTTGACCACCTGTCAGGACTTCACCAGTTGTCAATGCCATTGTATTAGTGAGGCCATTGTCTGCACTTAGTTAGCCCCAAGGCTGCATTTCACCATTATGAAATACGAAGGACTGCATTGAGAAGAAACAGCATATGCTAGAGGTAGGCTGCCAGCAATCTCTAGGCTACAAACCAAGAGCATGTAAATGGGACTGATTTTGTTGAGTATAATACTCAACCCCTGGTCAATTGGTCCAAATATATTGTGAGTCAAAAGGACTTGTTCTGTCCTGCATGGCTCTATAACTTTATGGTAACTGAGGCCTGTTTTATTATTTTCATGGAAGAGACAAAGAAGAGAGTGAGTGGTCCACTGTGGCAAATTTGCATATTCCTACTGCTACAAGGGAAAAGTTGAATGCAAAAGTATTCACTTGAACATAGGGTCAATAACTTTTATTCATGCAAAATGAATGAGTTAATTCCATCAGAATCAGAAACAGGTTTATTATCAGCAGTATATGTCATGAAATTTGTTGTCTTTGTGGCAACAGTACAATGAAATACATAATAATAGAGAAAAAACTGTGAATTTCAGTAACTATATATATATATATATATATAAAATCAAATCATGTTTAATTATCATTCAGAGCATACATGGATACAGTCAAATGAAATAATGTTCCTCTGGGCCCAGGTGCATAACGTACATTCAAAATAGCGACAGAGAGAAAAAAAACCACATACACATCATTAAGCAAGAAAACAGACGTATGGTCCAAATCCCTGAGTAACATGCAGATTGATGGTCCAACATCCCGGCAATCTAGCCTGTCATTCTACTGGTTAAACACTAGATGGCAGCACTGACAGAAGCGGCCAGCTTCCAATCCATGCGACACTACCTCCAGCATCACCTCACCTGCACTGCTGCAGCAGGCAAGCCCACTTAAGACCTTGTCCTTACTACCACCAAGTCTATGCTGCTGCCTCGGTGCCTGTCTCCCCACCATACAAGTGAAACAGACATGCGGTATCTCACATTATCAATGTCCAACTGGGTATTGCAATCACAAGAGAAACATCCAAGATGGTCTGCGAGAATGCAGGCAGCAACATGGTCTGCTCCCAGATCAGCTCCTCCGAACCTTCTCTGGCCCATCACTGGCATCTCCTTCTCTGGCCTGTCTGCCAGCTTCTCCTGCTCCCAGCCGAGCGCTGGCTTCTCCTCCAACTCACCTGTCGGCTCCTTTGACACCCCGGCCGGCAGCTTCGAACAATGAACAGATCACTGATACGGTTGACCTACTGTACCCAGTGTTCTTGGAGTATAGTATAGTCTTATGATCATAAAAACACATTTTAAAAAAAGAAAAGTGCACCTTTGGCTGTCCCTATTCTATATAAAATTTTATATAAAATAGAAGTTTTTTAAAAAGTAGCGACTCAGTGTTTATGGGTTCAATGCCTATTCAGAAAGTGGATGGCAAATGGGAAGAAGCTATTCCTTAATTATTCAGTGTGTGCTTTCAGGTTCCTTTACCTCCTTTCTGATGGTAGCAATGATAACAGGGCATGTCCTGGGTGATGGGGGTCCTTAGCTCAGAGTACACATACGGAACAGAAATAGATTTTATATTCAAGCCTGGTGCTCAGGATTTACTTTCTTCACTAATATCACTGTACCAGTGCTGAGAAATCAAAGACATCTACAATGATTAATGACGAAGAATGTTTGGAGTCATAACTAATTGTTTCTGATAGTCACCTTTGGAGGAAGACCACAGATCGAAATGGGTGATAATAGTACAGAAATACTGGTAATTTTCTTTCAGATGCCTGGACAGATCAAATAAACTTCTTTAGGTATAATTCAGCAGAATAGTCAAGAATTATTGAATGTTCTTGTAAGGTACATGATTTCATGAAGAGAAACAAACTGGAAAACAATCTGAATTGAATTGAATTGACCTAATTTCTTACATCCTTCACATACATGAGGGGTAAAATCTTTATGTTACATCATCATCTAAATGTGCAATGTGCAATTTATAGTAATTTGTAATAAATATTATGTACAACAAGTTAGTCAATATAACATCGAAACACAATTGTATCAGTGTGAATTAATCAGTCTGAGGGCCTGGTGGAAGAAGATGTCCCAGAGCCTGTTGGTCCTGGCTTTTATGCTGTGGTATCGTTTCCCAGATGGTAGCAGCTGGAACAGTTAGTGGTTGGGGTGACTTGGAGTTGACATCTACAGATGCACTGGGCTGTCCACATCACTCTCTGCAGAATCCTATGATTGAAGGAAGTACAATTCCCATACAAAACAGTGATGAGAGCCAGTCAGGATGCTCTCAATTATGCCTCTGTAGAAAGTCCTTAGGATTTGGGGGTCCATGCCAAACTTCTTCATCTGTCTGAGGTGAAAGAGGTGCTGTTGTGCTTTTCTCACCACACAGCCAGTATGTAGAGACCACATGAGATCCTTGGTGATGTATATGCTGAGGAACTTAAAGCTGTTTACCCTCTCAACCCCAGATCCACTGTTGTCAACAGGGGTGAGCCTGTCTCCATTCCTCCTGTAATCCACAACCAGCTCCTTTGTTTTTGCGACATTGAGGGAGAGGTTGTTTTCTTGACACCACTGTGTCAGGGTGATGACTTCCTCTCTGTAGACTGCCTCATTATTATATGAGATAAGGCCAATCAGTGTAGTATCATCTGCAAATTTAATAAGCAGATTGGAGCTGTGGGTTGTGACACAGTCATGGGTATACAGAGGGTAGAGGAGGGGGCTTAGGACACAGCCCTGAGGGGCTCCTGTGTTGAGGGTCAGAGGGGCAGAGGTGAGGGAGCCCACTCTTACCACCTGCTGACAGGAAGTCCAGCATCCAGCTGCATAAGGCGGGGTGAAGGCTGAGTTGTCTGAGCTTCTTGTCGAGCCTGGAGAGAAATATGGTGTTGAATGCTGAACTGTAGTCCAAGAACAGCATTCACACATAAGCATCCCTCTTCTCCAGGTGTTTAAGGTCAGTGTGTAGAGCATCATCTGTCGATCAGTTGTGACAGGAGGCGAATTGTAGGGTGGTGGCAAGCTACAGATGTAGTCCTTAACCTGCCTCTCAAAGCATTTCCTTATTATTGAGGTGAGTGTGACAGGACACCAGTCGTTCAGACATGCTACCCTGATCTGGTTACTATGTGAAGCAAAAGTCAATGAATGGGTTCAGAATATGAACTTACAATTTGCTGATCGTGACCAGGTTGCTTTAGGGGTAATGGGAGGAATAAATTAACCAGTTAATTCTTATTTTGAAGTAGCAATTGCGAGCGAGACATCATTGCACGGCGGGAGCTATTTGAATAAAAAACAGGCCTCATCGGCAGTGAGTTTTATTTGAGCCAATAAAAACAAGGGAGGTGTAAGTGGAATGGTCATTGTGGGACTGGCATTGTGTGAGTGCTCCACTATTAGAGTAGGAGGTTTCATTCAACAAGCTTCAGTGAGAAAAGGCAGAGGCTAAGGGTACTTCTGAGTCATTTGTTATCATTTATTTTTGATTGTAAAACATAGGCTTGAGAAGTTAGAGCCAAAAGTATAATAAGCACGATGAGAAGTGGGTCAGTAAATGACCAAGATGAGTGTGAAACTCAAAGGTGTCAGAAAGAAGGCACAGGTAAGAGCAGTTGAGCTTTTTTTTTGTTGTATGTCGGTCCCCTCGTCCTCAATGGCAGATAGTTTGTCTTATTCTGGGTATGTGCTTAACGTACTTTGCAAAAAGGCAGTAAAAATCTGGAAATTAATTTTTTGAAGGGAAAATGATGTGTTTATTTGTAGAAAAATTATTTCTTTCAATTCTATAATTGTAAACACTGATTCCAAAAGTATATATTCTGTATTTGAAGATAGTCATGTTTTAGGCATAGCAGACAGCAGATGGCACCACTATGACACACAAAAATGCTTTGAGCTTTCATATATTCAAGAAGCTCTGGATTTTATTGTAGAGGATTTTGTTATTTGGTAAAGTTTTCCACCCAATTTCCAACTTGTGCTTATCTTAAAATGGTCAGTCGCAGATCCTTACTTACCTTTTCTGTATCTCTCCCTCTTTCTCTTATTCTCATCTCCAGAGATAAGCCTGCTACGACCTTTAGTTACAAACTTACTGACTCTCATAGCTATCATGACTACTTTTTGTCAATCCTGCCTCTCAGTTGTCTCCATCATATTTGCTCCAATGATGAGACTTTAATGCTCATCGTGTAGATGTAATTATTCTGCATCCTGTTATTGCTCTCCCTTGTACTACCTCAATGCACTATTGTAATGAAATGACAGCATGCAAAACAAAGCTTTTTGCTGTACCTCAGTATGCATGACAATAATAAAACCAATTTAGTTGTCTCCAAAATATCCTTTTTTTATCTGTCAACCAGGTCTTCTCCTGCTCTATTCTTAACTGAGTCCTGAATCGCATCTCATCCATTTTCCATGCCTCTGCTCTTATCACACCACTCCCCTGCTACAGAACAAGGATAGAGTTCTACCTCACCAGACTTTGCACTCAATAGATCATTTCCTGCAATTTCCATCGCCTTGAAAGTGACTTCACTATAGACATGTCTTCCTTCTCCTCTCAGGAATCATGTCCTTTGGAGAAACCATACAGATTAGGTGATAGCTTTGTGGAAGATCTGCATTTTGCCTGCAGAGTGATCTTTAAATCCCTTCCCACTTGCACTCTGTGACCTCCTGTACTTCCACTGTGAGGCTCAACACCAGTTTGAGAAGTGCACATAGCAGCCTTTGAATTCTCCTGGGCACACAGCAGCCTTCTAATTTCAGTATTGAATTCCACATCTTTGGTTTTCCATCTGTAATCTTAGATCAGCTTGTTTTCTTTCTCTCACTTTTTATCTTTGTCTGGCAGTAAAGGGCATGCCCAACCTGACCTGCTGGTCTTGTCCCCAGCTCTGCATTTTGCAGTTCCCACATTCTTTCGTATAGGTTCTTTATTCTCAGTCTCTGAATACTCATTGACCAGATGACCTTGTTTACAGCTTAGGACCATGGTCTTTACTTAATCCTATTAGGAACGTTCCCTCCCCCACCCTTCCTGAGTCATTTTATTGGTTTTAATGAAGGGTTTCAAGACTGAAACTGTTTCACTTCTCACAGATGTGGCCTGCCCTGCTGAGTATATCCAGGGTTTTCTATTTTTGTGGTAGACTTGTATCAGAGGACTAAAGTGGATTCAGAGCACATATAATCTTATCAAATTTTATTTTAATAGGATCTTCCATTGAAATTTTTCTCCAAATTAATTCATGAGTCAATAAGTGCCACAATTGATAATGGAAATAGTAATCTGAATTTTAATGAAGTCTTTTAGACCGTATTAACTGTCATAATATGTGATCTAGAAATCAAGCTTCTGTTGACAACTACAGCAAATAAGAATACTGCAATTAACAAAATAATTCAACAGCTTTTCAATATTATATGCATTGTACCAAAGTGTTTTGAACTGAATATTCTTTGAATGATTAACTCTAATGAAGATAATATTTTTCTCAATAGGCTTAACAAGTAACATTTCAAATCCTGACACATTCATCAGTCGAGCTGTCATTTTCTTTAGGACTTGAGAATTAAGTGGTATTAAGGACATTTCACTTCATGAAATATTTGTGAACAATACACTCAGTGGCCACTTAATTAGGTACACCTATGCACCTGCTTGTTAATGCAAATATCTAATCAGCCAATCATGTGGCAGTAACTCAATGTATAAAAGCATGCAGATGTGGTCAAGGTGTTTAGTTGTTGTTCAGACCAAACATTAAAATAGGTAAAAGTGTGATCTAAGTGACTGTGACTGTGGAATAATTGCTGGTGCCAGACTGAGTGGTTTGAGTATCTCAGAAAAAGCTGATCTCTAGGGATTTTCAGTCTCTAGAGTTTACAGAGAATGGTGCGTAAAATGAAAAGTACCCAGTGAGCAGCAGTTCTGTGTCCAGAAGTGCCTTGTCAATGAGAGAGGTCAGACGAGAATGGCCAGACCAATGCAAGCAGGCAGGAAAGCAACAGTAATTCAAATAGCCATGCATTACCACAGTGGTGTGTAAAACACATGTCTGGATGCACAACACATTAA
The DNA here is from genome assembly GCF_048418815.1 of Hemitrygon akajei. Classification (NCBI taxonomy): domain Eukaryota; kingdom Metazoa; phylum Chordata; class Chondrichthyes; order Myliobatiformes; family Dasyatidae; genus Hemitrygon; species Hemitrygon akajei. The sequence continues at coordinate 77,186,338 of NC_133136.1, forward strand.
ACCTTGAAGTGAATGAGCTAGAGCATCAGAAGATGAAGAACACACACCCAGTGGCCATTTTATTAGCTACACAAGTACCTATTAGCTCTTCACACTGCTTTAGACCACCTGGATAATGCAAACACCTATGTCAGGATGCTGTTCATCGACTATAGCTCGGCATTTAATACTGTCTTTACCACAATCCTAATTGAGAAGTTACAGAACCTGGGCCTCTGTACATCCCTCTGCAATTGGATCCTTGACTTCCTAACTGGAAGACCACAATCTGTGCTGATTGGTGATAACATCTCCTCCTCGCTGACGATCAAGACTGGTGCACCACAGGGGTGTGTGTTTGGCCCACTGCCCTACTCTCTCTATTCCCATGACTGTTTGGCTAGGCATAGCTCAAATACCATCTATAAATTTACTGATGATACAGCCATTGTTGGTAGAATCTCAGATGGTGACAAGAGGTCATACAGGTGTGAGATATACCAACCAGTGGTGTCACAACAACAACCTGGCTCTCAACATCGGGAAGATGAAAGAGCTGATTGTGGACTTCAGGAAGGGTAAGACGAAGGAACACATATGGAACAATCCTCATAGAGGGATCAGAAGTGGAGAAAGTGAGCAATTTCAAGTTCCTGGGTGTCAAAATCTCTGAGGATCTAACCTGGTCCCAACATATCGATGCAGTAATAAAGAGAGAAAGACAGCGACTGTACTTCAGTAAGAGTTTGAAGAGATTTGGTATGTCAACAAAAAAATTCAATAACTTCTCTAGATGTACTGTGGAGAGCATTCTGACAGGCTGCATCACTGTCTGGTATGGGCTGGGTATGCGAGGGGCTACTGCACAGGACCAAAAGAAGCTGCAGAGGGTTGTAAATTTAGTCGGCTCCATCTTGGGCACTAGCCTGCAAAGTACCCAGGATATCTTCAAGGAGCGGTGTCTCAGAAAAGCAACATCCATTATTAAGGACCTCCAGCACCCAGGGCATGCACTTTTCTCACTGTTACCATCAGGTAGGAGGTACAGAAGCCTGAAGGCACACACTCAGCAATTCAGGAACAGCTTCTACCCCTCTGCCATCTGATTCCTAAATGAACATTGAACCCTTGAACACTGCCTCACTTTTTTAATATATCTGTTTTTGCATGATTATTAATCTATTCAATATATGTATACTGTAATTGATTGATTTATTTATTATTATTATTTTATTTTTTTGTCTATATTATATATTGCATTGAACTGCTGCTGCTAAGTTAACAAATTTCATGTTACATGCCGGTGATAATAAACCTGATTCTGATTCTGATTCTAATAAAGTGGCCACCAAGTATATCTTGCTCACAGCCTAGAACTTATGCTTAGAAAATACTGTCTATCTGTTTCTGTTATAGAAAACATAATCTATATTTATGCTCAGCATGTCAAAGGTTTAATAAAACACTAAGTGTATAATCATAGGGTTGATGATACATCTTTTGCATGTGTTGTGAAACTATATTTTGGTCTGAAAGGGAGGTGTGGGATGCACATTATGAAAGGATTCCATCTTCAAGTGCAAAAGTAGGATGTATCAGCATCTAATGAACAAATATTTCAAATGATGCTGTATGTTAAGAGATTTTCCACTGTTTTTCTATTTTTCCCTTGAAATTATATTACATTGGGGAAATTACTTCCTGTCAAAAGGATTGTATGAACAGAAAACAATTGAAATTGCTCTGCAGTGCATAGAATTGAAGTGAGCTTTGGAATGGCAATCAGCAGCATCCATTAAAATTTTGCTCTGACATTATTTCTCTATCTTTGAAAACAATATTGCCGATTCAAAACGAGACCTATAGTAGAACAAAAAGTACACCAATATAGATTATTTAAATACTAATTCTCCTGGGCAGAGAGAGCCATAGAGTCATACAGCACAAGAATGGGCCCAGCACCCTATTATGGCTATGTCAACTCTTTTATGCATCTGTACTAATCCCACTTGCCCACAGGATGCCCTATAGAAACAGAATATCTTTTTATTAGAGGTGCTAACTGCCAACCATATTTATTCCATTGTGTCAAAGTAGTGGATTAGTTTATTTTTAAGCAATTTAAGATATCAATAACGAGACAGTAATGTGTGGAGTTGAGCTTTCAACCATTACCTTACTCACTTGGTTTTCATTGAAATAAACTCAGATACGCATCCTTTGAAATAAAAGGTTTCACAATAATCCTCTGATTGTTCTTAAGGAATGTGTCAGGAAATGTAGAGGAGGCTTGACCCAAAAGCCAAGAAGCAGAGATGATTCAGTGGTGAGCGATAACTTTAATAATAAATTGTAAAATGATAAGCCACAGGGGGCCTCAAGTAAGAGAGAGCAGGTACTAAACACCACAGGCAACAACGTAACTAAAGGATAGGAGGAACTGATTGAGGCTAGTTAATTCGATGAGTGAACAGGACTGTGGATGACTGTTGGGTTTAAATAGGCTGCGGGTGATGAGTTGGAAACAAGTAGTAGGTGACTCCTGTTAGCTGAGTGGAGACTGGAAGATGCCTGCCTGTGCAGGCCTGACAGATTCCACCCCACACCCTGCATCCTTCAGCCTGCACACCTGCACCACACAGCCCAGGATGATCTGGATAGTCCCTATAGAACTCCTTGATGAGTGATGGATCCAAAGTGACACTGGACGTCATCCAGGACCTCTCCACTGGGCTGTACCCTTCCCAGTCAGGCAGTCCATGAAAACGTGAATCCATTAACCAGGGAACTGTGTACACTGGACTGCCTTCCACCGTCCTGAGTCCCAGAGGTGCAGGCTTAGGTGAGTTGAGTGGTCCATGGACAGCAGGCTTGAGGCAGAACATGTGGAGGTAGGTGTGATCCTGAGAGATGGTGGGAGCTAGAGGCAGTAAGCGACTGGATTAATGCAATCGGCAATCTTGAAGGGGCCAATGAACCAGGGTGAGAGCATGTAGGAGTCGATGCACGGGGGTGGGGGGGGGGGGTTTCTCAGGTGGACAGAGACAGACACAGTCCTGAGGCAGGAATAGTCTGGCTGGGCACTGCTGGCAGTAGGCATGGTTGGCAGCTAGGATGGCCTTTCATGCCCTCTTCCAAGCATTCTGGCAGTGGCAAACGAGGGACATGGTGGATAGTTCCACCACCATTTGCTCCTCCATGGAGAACATCAGGGGTTTGTTAGCCATGAAGCACTTCGGTGACATACCCGTGGCAGAACAGATGTGTAGATTGTGGAGCAGCTTGGCCCACAGCAGATACTTCTTCCATGTGGAAGAGTCAGAGGTGGTGAAGCATTGCATAAACTCCTCAACTTAGGGATTGGCTCTTTATGACTGACCGTTGGTCTACAGATGATAGACAAAGGAGGGAGCAGATGGCTTGTCAGATGAGTGAGATGAATTGTGGCTCCCGGTGTAACAAAATTTTCAGAAGGAAGTCATGGAGGCGAACTATATGTTGGAGAATCGGGTCAGCCCCAGTGGCTGACAGAAGTTGGGAATGTTAATGAGGTGTTCCACCTTGGAGAACCAGTCCACTAGAGTCACAATCACTGTGGCTCCATCAAAAGGAGGTGGTGGGCTACAGGAGCGCAGAGAGCTGTTGGTTGGAGGAATTTGAATGGCCACATTGAGGATAGGCAGAGACAAAATGACGTATGTCTGTGATGATGCTGGCCCACCAGAACCAGCATTTCAGAAAGTCCAGAGTGTTTTTGTGCCTGGATGATAAGAGATGAGTGACGAGTGAGCCCACTGGCGTGCCTTAGAGTGCCCAGTCACCAGCATGCACTGTCAGGTGTGTTGGCCGGAGCAGGCTCAGGCTGTAGGGCCTGGGAAATCTGGTCCTCAAGGTCCCAGATGATTGGGGTGAGGATCTGGGAAGATGAAATGATGGACCGAGGGTCGATCTCCATTTCAGCTGGGTTGACAGGGTGTACATCTTAGTGTTCTTGGAGCCAGAACAGTAGGAACTCAAAGAAGAGGGTCCAGTGAACCACGCGTGAGGTGAGTTGGCTGGTCTGTTGTATGGATATGAGGTTCTGGTGGTCAGTCCAGATCAAGAAGGACTCAATGTTTCCCATCAGCCAGTGTCTCTGATCTTCCAATCTGAGTTGATAACAAGTAGCTCCCTGTCTCCCACTTCATAATGGTGCAGTGTGGAGTTGAACTCATGTAAGAAGGCACAAAGGTGCGTATTACTATCCAGTCCTCACTCAGAGAGGATGACCTATGTCAGATGCATTTCCCTCTACCACAAAAGGTCTGGAGGGGTTTGGATGACAGAGAATGGGAGAGGTGGTGAAGCATCTCTTGAGCTCCTCGAAAACATGGTCCATGGCAGCAGAGCAGGATTTAGTGAGGGAAGTGAGAAGAGTGGTGCTTTGGCTGTAGTTCCTGAGGAAATGGTGATAGAAGTTAGAGATGCCCAAGAAGCACTGTAGCTGTTTAAGGGAACATGGACATGACCATTTAATGATGGCATGCACAATGCCTTTAGGTGAAAGAACATAACCCAAGAAGGAAATGACTGGTATAGAACTGGCATTTCTCTAACTTGCAGTAAAGTTGGGTTTTGAGCAGATGCTGAAAGACTAAATGGACATAAAAAACATCCTCTGGAAGGTCCTTGGAGAAGGTGAGATGTCCTTGAGTTAGACGAACACCTGCTTGTGTAGCATGACTTGGAAGATGTCCTTAGTGATGGCTTAGAAAATAGCTGGACTGTTGGAAAGCCTGGAAGACATTACTAAGTAGTCATATTAGCTGGGGGGAGTGTAATGAACACTGTCTTCCAGTCATTACCTTGGATGCAGATCAAGTTGTATGCACTCCGTAGAGCCCCATGGAGGAGTGCTTAGAATGTGCTGGCCATCAAGGGAAGAACATAGTGGTTATTAATGGTGATGTTGTTGAGTCCACAGTAGTCAATGCATGTACAAAGGACCTCATCTTTCTTTCTGATGAAGAAGAACCCAACATCATTGGGGAATGGAATGGTCAATTGAAGCTGTGCTGTAGTACTTTGGCAATGTAGTCGTTCATGGCCAGGGTCTCAGGAGTGGAGAGGGAGAAGAGTTGACTTTGGGGACAGATAGTGCCTGGCAGGAGGTCGATCGCATAGTTGTGCGGTGAAGTGGCTGGGTTCTGCTTTCCTTTTCCTGAAGGCAATTGTTAGGTCAGGATATTCCTGTGGGAGTTTGGTGAGGTGGAGGGTTTCCTCTGTCCCCATGCATTTACTGGGTGAAGTCAGCTGAGATTGCAAGCTAATGGTTTGGCAGGGTGGGTCACTAACTCAGCAGTGGATTGGATGACCAGGCAAAGTGAGGGTTTGAGTGAAGAGCCAAGGTTAACCCAGGATGAGAGGAATGCTGGGTGATTCGAATTGGATGAATTGGATGGAATTGCAATGCTCATATGCACAGGCCTTCTGTGCACTCTAACCAGGTCAGATCCCAAAGGATATCCATAATGCAAAAGGGGTGAGATCAGCTTTCTAGGGAGTCCAAACTGTACGCACAGAGTATAATCCAGAAAGTTGTCTGCCAGCCCAGAATCCACCTGAGCCTCCTGTGCATGTAGAGCCATCAGGGTGTGAAGGAGGACAGAGAGTGTGAGTTGCACTATGGTACTGGAAAAGGAGCCAGGGTGAGTTACCAGTTACCAGATATGAGTTACACATCTCTACCTCTTGTGCCATTTCCTGGACGTAGTGGGCAGCTGACGATTGGCTGCTCTGCAGTAAGGCAACAAGTTGTTTCTCCACCTATGCTCACTCTCGGGGTGGGAGGTGTGGAGAGGGTGGGGTTAAGGGAGTTCTCTCTAACTGGAGGTGTCACTGAAGAGGGTCCTACAGCCTGAATGGGTTTTTGGAATGGGACTGTAGTTCTGGCTAGTGATTTGAAGGGTAGTTCCATAAGATGCTTGTAAGTACAGACAGACAGAGTGATCAGCATGTCAGTGGGATCTCCTAGGCAGATAGCTTGTCTTTCAAGAGTTCCAAGAGACCGAGGTGGTAATGGGCCAGCAGCACTTCTGCATTCTGCTGCAAAGGTCCTGACTTCCATGTGGAATTCAGCACCAAGTGTGAGCCTTGGCGCAGGTGAAATATTCAATTCACTGCCTCCCTTCCACTTCCCAGGTCAAATCTTATTAGCTGCAAATGGGAGTCTTATTGTCCCATGTAGCAGTGGCCCAGGTCAGAACTCACTCAATCAAGAGAGAAATGGCGAGAGCAAACTTGGCTCGATCCATAACATACAGAGATGGCTGGAGTTCACACTGAGACAGGAAATTGATACATCAGATTGGGGATCCATCGGAGCATTCAGGGACTGGAATCCAGGTTTCCAAGGTTGCTGAGATGGAGGGCTGGTTGAGAGTGGCAAGCAGATGGGCAGTGGATTCCTGTTGCTCCTGTGTGCTCATGTCGCTGGATGACTTAATTTGGGCAAGCACACTCTGTTGGCTCAATTACTGGCTCACTCATCCTGACAGAAAAAGCAGAGGAGGCTTGACTCATAAGAAGGGCAGTGGAGGCAACTTAGCAGTAAGAATTAACTTTACTAATAAAATGCAAAATATTAAGCCTCAGTGGGCCATGAAACAAGAGCCAACAGCTAATAAACACTACAGGCAACAGGGTTCTCCCATGTAGCTCTAGTGTGTGTAATATAAAAAGGCTATAATGAGCGATGGAATAAACAATAAGGTTTCATTATTAGCAGAGGATTAAACATTGTGGTTGGTGAATGTTGTCAGAACACATTGGTTTCAGAAATGGTGTAATTTAATGTATATCTCACTGGCTCTCTTGGCACTTGTCTTGCTTGTTTCCCTGTGACTCTTCGATGAAGGTTAAAAAATTGGACCCAAAATCTCTAACGTCATCAGTCAGGGAAGAAATTTTCTTGTGTGGCATGCACAATAGAATTGCAGTTCATGCCTGGTGAGCATTGAATGTGCTAATGTGAATTGCATCTGAAATTGTTCTGCCTAATGCTCCCGTCGGTGCAGTTTTACGTGGAAACAACCATAAGCAAAATTTGGAATATTAAAAATGGATGCCAATGATCCAGGTTACAGGTTTAGAACCTAACAGCCCTGATAAGATCATTGCATTCTTTTTTTCTCCATGAAGTACTGGGAGTAAAGCTCCTGGTACTTATTTTTCCTGCCATTTTCTGAAGCGTTAATTTGAGCACTCTCGACATTTTAGCCCTCTTATATTGCCGCCAATGTAAAGTTTTCTCTTTCTACTAGCCACCTTCACCAATACTTTAGAACTACACCAGAGAATAGTTAAATGTGCACCACAGATATGACTGCAGGATGGTCTTATGATGATAAATAAGCAACATAAAGGTTGGAACTGAGCAGGCGTACAAAGTCTTTATTCAGCATTCTGGTGATTTTTTTTCCCTTTGAGACACTCTGTAGAACGCGGAGGTTTATATTTTTTAAGCACAAAGATAGCAAGAAGTGATTAAATACAATCTCAGTGGTTATTATTTTCTTCCATATTTTGAGAGCATACAGAAAAATATTTATAATGGGGGCACATCTCAACAGGCAAAAACACCTCTGGACATCCAAGCATCTTTGTTGGAAATTCAGAAAGCCAAAGTGGCCATCTTTTACCAATGTTTAGGAAGGAGAGGGTAAAAGGAAAAGGAAGCCAGGTAATGCGATTGATACATTAATATTAATTGCAATTGATATTTTATGATCTAGATTTAGAATCAATTTGAATGGAACCAAGAAGCAGCAAAAGATAGAAAACCTAGGTAGGCTATCAATAATAGTTGCAATACGGGGCATAGCGTAAATCAGGAAAATAGAAATGTAAGTAATGGGTAATACAGTAATCAGACTGACATCTACATACAGATTAGTGAAATCAAATTTAGAGTATACAAATATATTTATGAAATTTAATCAATATACTTTAATCAATATTCTTGTTTGAAAGGAGTCTTAAGGAAAGAGCATTTTTAACACAAAGAAAACAGATATATTATTATACTGTTCAATCCAAAACTATGACCTCCTTCTAAGGAAATGAATAAGAGGTTAATTGATTGTGGTTAATTGGGAGACTATCTTGAGGACAATGGGCCAAAGGGCCTGTAATGTGCTGTAAATTTCTATGTTCAATGTTGAATGTTCTATTAGCTTAACATTAATTTCAGGGAAAATATGGAAATCACTAATAAAAAAGAAAATTGCAGAAGATTTAGAAAAGCCTTATTGTATTGAGCACACTTATGAAAGGGAAACCAAGAAAAATATTGCAGTTCTTTGAAGATACGACTTTTAGAATAAGGAGGGGATGGGAAGGTCACGAGTGGAAGTGGTGCACTTAAATTTTAAGAAGGCTTTTAATAAAAAGTGGTCAGTAAAGTTACAGAATATGTGATAGGAAATTGAAGGCAAACATTGGGAATAAACAAATTTTTTCTCAAGTCACAGCTGTGATCAATTGGTTCCTGCAGGGATCGCTGCTGGGCTCCACTTATCTGTATGATTTGACTGAAGGGTCCAATTATTATACTTCCAAGTTTGCTAATGATGCAAAACCATGTGGGACTATGAGTAGAGAGGAGATTGGAAAGAGGCTTTAAGGGGATATAGACGTACTAAATGAAAACACAACTGACAGAAAATATTGTAGAACAAAGGTAAGGTTATCTACTTCATGCACAAAACTTAAAGTCAAAGTATTTATTTTTAAATGGTGACCAGTTGGAAAATTTTGATGCTCAAAATGATCCAGTTGTTATATATATATATATATATGTGTGTGTGTGTGTGTGTGTGTGTATATATATATATATATATATGTATATATATATATATATGTATATATATATATACACACAAGCAGATGATTTTGAGAAGATTAAAATGAAGGAGCAATGAGGTCTCATGGTAATTATACTGGGCTGTACCTGGGGTGTTATATACAATTTTGATTTTTGCACATAAAGGAGATATACTTCTTCCGAGAGAGTGTAACAAAAATTCACCGCATTGATTCTTGAGATAGTAGATTTTCTGTATGAGATTAGTAGACAGGCCCGTATTCTTCAAATTTTAGAAGAATTATCTTATTTAAGTTTATAAAATGTTTACGGAGGTTGAGAGGATGGGTGCTGGAAGAATGTTTTCTTAACTGGGGAGAGTAGGACCGGTGTCTCAAAATAAGAGGTAGGTCATTTAGGACTGAGATGAGGTGAAATTTATTTTTTCAGAACCTCCTGAACCTTTAGAATTCTCTTTCCTGGAGATCATGGGGGCTTGGCCATTGAAATCTCTCAACGACTGTCTTCTTAGATTTCTGAATGCTCAGGGAATCAAGTGATCAGATTAATAGCAGTGAAAAATTAAATTAAGAAAGAAGAGCAGACACAAATAGTGGAGCTAATTCAAAGGGCCAAATTATGTACTCCTGCTCTTTAATTCTTATATAGATTCTGGATACCTTTTCTATGGGTACATTAATCAGTAGTTTATGTTTCCCACTGTTTCAATTCATAATATATTTTCCTATTAAGAAACCAAAGCTGTCTTCAGTTAGAGGCGTTGATGACTTAATCTCACTCCTGTGAATAAGCACAACACTGAAAGCAAGCAGATAGTGCTAGACACACAGATTTCTCAAAATATTCAGGTATCAGCAATAATTCCTTCTTTTGTTTTGATATATATGAATTCTTTGCATAGTAGCTTCAAAATCAAATAAATATCTGGGCCTCTGCCTCTGGACTTGACTACTCATTAGTCTGGTGACATATTAGACATTTGGAAGTGAGGGTTCCAGATTAAATATTTAAAACACTACACAAAAATGACATTTTTCTGTCGTTACATTTGGTTGGTCAGCGTTCTTATTGAAGAAAGTTATGTGTGAAAATTGAATTATAGCAACTCTAAAAAAGTAATACAAAAAGCTGTCAAAGTAGTTTAGCAAATCACTTAAGTAATATGCCTAATTAATATTTCTTACTATATTGATTTGATTTAAGGATTACGTTATCTTCTGAGAACTAGTATGATTGTTTCCACAGTTGGTCACAAAACTTGTACAAATTAAGATTAAATGTCTCTCTTTTGCATATCAATTAATAAATGTGGTGAAATTTAATGTCATATCTTTATTGCTGGTTTAGTCAAATGTAGCCTACCATGTAGGATATTATTTGCTGTTATTTTCCCACATAACCTTCACTTTAGTTCACTGTATCTATACCAACATACTTGAGTTTGTCCTTTTGTTAAATATTTTTTATCAAATATGTTTAATTTGCCTCAGCAGTCAGGGAATTGTTTCTGAATTTCATCACTTATATTGAGTACAATATTGAAATCCACACCCTTTTGGTTTGGTTAAACAAAGGTCAAATTGTTTCTTTAAATGAATGACTGGATGTATCTGTGAGCTGAGTTTAAATCCACTACAATAAAAATCTACTGACTTGCAATTACCTTATTGTATTTTGGCAGCAGGCTTTGCTGGTATTTTTATTGTGACAATGCCAAAAATGCTGCAAGTGCCTGTCCTAGCTTCCTAACTATTGATTTAAGTGATACTTCCTGTCTAAGAGATCAACTTGCATCTACTTTGCTTCTCATTAGCTCTATTATTAATCCCATCAGCTCTTTCAATCAGCATAGAAAGATTGACTGGCAGCCGTAGAAGGTGATGTCTTTGAAATGCATGTGCCTCTGTAGTTTAGTATGGATCAAGTAGAGCTGTCTGCTCCCAGTTATCACTGCTACACAAATGGCACTGCGGCTCTCCTGCCAAATGCAGTATAATGACAACAGCTGACAGCTGTAAGTGAAATGAGTCTGGGAAGACTAAATCAAGTTATTAATGAATGCAGATACACAGTTGATACTACCTGTAATTTGACACTCACTTGCTACGTATTGGCAATTTGATATAAAGTGGAAAACCTCCACATAGGAACCAATGTTGAAGTTATGGTTCATCGTGTCGATTAGCTTACAGTACATATGTCTTATGCAGTAAAGTCTAAAACAAAAATAAGCTGTATGTCTTTACGAGCAAAAATCATTAGATAAAATATAGGACCATTTGTAGCATTAAAGCAAAAACAGTGGCACAGGAGTAGCTGAAAGCACTGAAACAATAATGTGCAAGTTTGTAGGAGTGGTGCAGGATAGTGTCTGTTGTATGGGTTTTCACTCTCACTTCTACTGCACAGTGAATCCTAAATATATCCCTGTCTTGTACCTGAAATCATGATGGACTATTGATTCCAAAAATAACTTTAAGAATATTTTTTTCAAGAGGATTGTGAGTACTAAATGTCAATCAGCCAGAAAATCTATTATGAGATAAAAAACCAATTACTAGTTTCCTTCTGTGGTGGGAAGTTTTGGTGGCTAATTTCCACTGTGCTGCAGCCAACGTTGTGCAAAATGGACATTTTTGTTAGACTGCTTCCGGAAAATCATGCTATGAAATTACCAGGTCTTCAGAAATAGTGTCACTAAATAATTCTGTGTTGCTAGCTGGGAATTACCATCACCCAGTGCACTCCAGCAGGAATTTGTCTCTTTTTTTCTGATATATCTGGTTAATTTTCCTTCTGGTTAATATAATTAGATCAGGATAACTACAAAAAAAAACTAGCACCAAATTTTCTTATCTTCATCTTGCAAAATCCTTCCTAGTCAACCTTGCAAATCACCCTTATAAACACATAAATTGATCTAGGAACTCAGCAGGTCAGGTAGCACCCATGGAATGTCATAAACATTCAATGTTAGGGCTGAGACCCTTCATCAGGACTTTCATTACTTGTAGGTTCTATGCTCTAGTGTACTTTGTTGAAACAAAGGGCAAAGGGAGTTGATTTCTGAGACATTGTGGTACTGATTGCTCTTCACTAAGTGATGTTAAGGAGCCCTGACTAGCAAGAATTGAGGGAAAGCTTTCATGGTTGAATTTGTACCTCACATGAAGGAATGCCTTTATGGTTCTCAGAAGTCACTTGTCTCAGGCCACAGACATCATCTCCTTAGTAGGAAAGTATTCTTGAATCAGCCATCTACATTCACATCAAGAAGAATTCCTTTTGTAATAGAGCTAAAAGTAGGGATGTTTACTGATGGTTGCAAATGTTTAATTCCATTTACAACCTATCAGAAAATAAAGCATGTTTGCACACAGCATGACCTTTTGCATCTTGTTGTGGCAGGAAACAATTCCAGCATGCATGTGCTAGACAATGGCCATTGTCATGTTTGTTCTTTAACAAAATCAGACCTGCATGGATAAAAACACTCAAACTACTTATTTACTGATTTACAGAATAGCATCGGCTCAACCACATTTTACTCAGGACCTTCAGTCAGCCGAGAGTTTGAGTCTTCGTGTGTGACCCATTCACCAACATCACTTCCAGTTCCAGGTGAACCGCTTGCATTGCACACTGGGAAATGAATTTCTTTATTATGTACAAACATAAAACAACCTTCCTCTTTAAAGAAAAACAAAATGCAGTACTATGTCCACTTAAACTTGCAAGAAACAATAATACTTTCCAACAAAGATATTTATATTAACCTCAATTGTAATAAGCTTTTGAATACAGATATTTACATTAACTTCAACTGTAATGAGCAAATACATTCCCTTATTCATTCAATCACTCTTAATCCATCTCTGTGGTGGTTTAATGATCCCTTTCGGCCTGCTATCTATCTCCACAGATGTCTTACTTTCACTTGCTGCATTAATACCAGTGTGCTTTGAGAACTCTAATCTACATGTTTATTTCTTTCACGTCCTTCTGCCGAGATCTTATCTGTTCATTCCTTTTCTTGTTCTTGAAGTGTAACCATAATTCATTTCATGTGCCTCATAATGGAGCCCTGAACTACATCCATCTGATCAGTGAGTCTTTGCACAAGTTCCAACTGATTCTGTCTCAGTTCACAGAGCTCCTTCTGTTGGCTGTGTATCATAGATAGCAACTCCTCCTGTTGGTTTGTGTTGAACTGTTGTTGTTCTTTTGACCTTTGGGTCTGTGTGGTCTCCCCATATTCCTTTTTATTTACCCACTTCAGCTTCGGAGAGGATCGTGGAGATATTTTTGCCGGTCTTCAGTTGGAAGTTGATCAGAAGCAGATGTTGAACCAAAGCTGCATGATGTGGAAGCAAGACTGGTGACTTCTTCATCATAATCACTCTGTTCAGCATTGGCATCCTGACTGTTATGCTGGTGTAGCTGGTATAGATATCTTTGGAAAATGGAGCTCTTGTATTTTCTTGCATAACCTCTCTGGAGCTGTCATAGATGCAGTTACGATTTTCTCTAGTTACCTCGGGTAAGCATCTGAGCTCCTCAAAGACATCTGTGTACTCTTCAATGAGTGTGGCCTGGTCTCCTTTGGTCTGTGAAGCCACTACAAAAACTCTTTCCACCAGTTTAAGCATTTTGCATGCACTCACACCTAATATTGGCTGTACTTGCTTTTCAATAATCAGTAAGTGTGCCTTCAGGTGCACTCCCTTGTGCTTGAAGGTCACTATACAGCCTCCTTCTACTGCAACATTCTCTCCAGTATTTTTTTAACTTCACTGGATAAATCTTGCTCTTTACTTTGAGAGTCTTGTAATCATCCATAGACAACAGATACACCTGGGCTCTGGTGTCAGGCTTGAATGGAATTACTGTCACATCCACAGTCACTGGAACAATCCATTCTGTTTCACCAGCACCAGTAGACTGTAGGGAATCCTCAAAGTCCTCCTCCATTTCCTCAGCAACAGTGTGCACCTTCCTCTTAGTAGCCCCAGCTTTGCAGCACCGTGCAAAATGATTCTTCTTCCCACAATTATTGCAGGACTTTCCATAAGCAGGTCACATCTTTGGGATTTGCCTACCTCCACATTTGCTTAATTTACTTTTTGAGCCTATCCCTTTGATTTACAGTGGTTTTGTGTAACACCTCTATATTCACAACATGCGCTACTGCTTCTCCCTTGTGCAGCTCTTTAGCTTGTGCTTGCGTGGTCTCCACTGCCCTACACATATTTACAGCTTTTTCTAGCGTTAAACCTTTTACAGAAAGCAGTCTTTCTCTGAGTGCATGATCTGGGATTCCACAAACTATTTTGTCTCTATTTTGTCTCAAATCTCTGTCCTCACAGGACTTATTCAGTGTGTGTAGCTCAGCTAAGTGACAGTCAAAGCTAACACCTTGTTTCTGGTCACAGGAAAAGAACTTACAGTATATCTCTCAAACGTGACGTTTTTACTTGGGACAATACTCCTCAAGTTTTGTCATTGAGTCCAATTTAAAGTCTGTCTCATCAACTTGAAAGCTGATGAGCCAGTGATCATTAATGGAGAATGTGTGGAGCAGGTTAAGACCTACAAGTATCTGGGAGTACAGTTAGACGAGAAGCTAGACTGGACTGCCAACACAGATGCCTTGTGCAGGAAGGCACAGAGTCGACTGTACTTCCTTAGAAGGTTGGCGTCATTCAATGTCTGTAGTGAGATGCTGAAGATGTTCTATAGGTCAGTTGTGGAGAGCGCCCTCTTCTTTGTGGTGGCGTGTTGGGGAGGCAGCATTAAGAAGAGGGACGCCTCATGTCTTAATAAGCTGGTAAGGAAGGCGGGCTCTGTCGTGGGCAAAGTACTGGAGAGTATAACATCGGTAGCTGAGCGAAGGGCGCTGAGTAGGCTACGGTCAATTATGGAAAACCCTGAACATCCTCTACATAGCACCATCCAGAGACAGAGAAGCAGTTTCAGCGACAGGTTGCTATCGATGCAATGCTCCTCAGACAGGATGAAGAAGTCAATACTCCCCAATGCCATTAGGCTTTACAATTCAACCGCCAGGAGTAAGATATGTTAAAGTGCCGGGGTTGATTGTATTTAATGTATTTAAGTAAACTACTTAAGAACTTTTTAAAAGCTATTATTAATGCTTTTTGAGAGAGTGATTTAGAGGAATATCATATTTTTACTGAGTTAAGTATTGTATGTAATTAGTTTTGCTACAACAAGTGTATGGGACATTGGAAAAAATGTTGAATTTCCCCATGGGGATGAATAAAGTATCTATCTATCTATCTATCTATTGTAGATGTCCAAAGCATCTTTGCCAATTACGTATAGAAAGATAGATGCTTTCAATTTTTTCTCGGTCCTGCCAGCTCTGCTCACCACTAAATATATACCTTGAATCGCTGTTTGGAGCATTTCCAATTATCAGCCTGATTGCCGGTAAACTGCATAGTTGCGGGAGGACTTCGAATTAATGTAACAGAATTCATTGGGATTCTCTCACCTAAATCTCTCGGTGAATGTCAAGAGAGTGTGCTCCCTTGCTAGCAGCCTCTCTCTGTTGGAACTTAGTGTTTCCGTCTCAGTTGCTTGCAGTATTCAGGTATTCAGTTATGCTTTGTATTTAGACCTCAAGCCGACTTCTAACACCATGTTATTTTTTTAACAAAGACAAACTTGCCTGGGGAAAAATGCTGGAGCTATTTTATTTACTGATTTACAGAATAGCTTTGACTTGACCGCATTTTACTGCGGATCTTCAGCCTGCCGAGAGCATGTCTGACCCATTCACCAACGTCACTTCCAGTTCCGGGTGAACTGCCCACATTGCAAACTGCGAATTGAATATTTACAAGACATAATAACACAACCATCTTCAGCAAGGGAGTTCCCCAGCTTTGACATTCAACAGGATAACTGTTGCTCAACTTCTGCTATTAATGGATGGGGTTTCATCATCAATCAGGCTAGCACAGCAGTTAGTGCAACACATTACGTACTGTGCCAGTGATCAGCAACTGGGATTCAATTGCCATTGCTGTTTGATAGGAGTTGTATATGTTCCCTCGTGACTGTGTGGGATGTCTCCAGGTGCTCTGGTTTCCTCCCATATTCTAAAGACATAAGGGTTAGGGTTAGTAAGTTGAGGGCATGCAATGTTGGCACTAGAAGCATAGTGACATTTGAGGGCTGTTCCCAGCACATCCTTGCCTGTGCTGGTCATTGACACAAATGACATATTTTATTCACAAACAAGAGAAAATCTGCAGATGCTGGAAATCCAAACAACACACACAAAATGTTGGAGGAACTCAGCAGGCCAGGGTGCATCGATGGAAAAGATAACAGTCGATGTTTCAGGCCGAGACCCATCAGCAGGACTGGAGGGAAAAAAGATGGGGGGTTGTTGGAGGAGGGAGGAGTGAAGTAAAGAGCTAGGGATTTGATTGGTGAAAGTAATACAGGGCTGGAGAAGGGGGAATCTAATAGGACAGTAAAGATAGCCATGGAAGAAAGAAAAGGGGAGAGGGGCACCAGAGGGAGGCAATGGGCAGGCAAGGAGATAAGGTGAGAGAGAGAGGGAAAAGGCGATGGGGAATAGAGAAGGGGGGGGCATTACTGGAAGTTTGAGAAATTGATGTTTGAGAAATAGTTTGAGAAATAGCCTCCATCAGGTTGGAGGCTACCCGGACGGAATATAAAGTGTTGGTCCTCCAACCTGAGGGTGGCTTCTTCATGACAGTAGAGGAGGCATGACTGAACATGTCAGAATAGGAATGGGAAGTGAAATTAAAATGGGTGGCCACTGGGAGATCCAGCTTTTTCTGATGGACAGAGTGTAGGCCTGGTGAAGCATTTGCCAATCTATGTCGAGTATCACTAATGTACATGAGGCCACAGAGGGAGCACCAGACACAATAGATGACCCTAACAGACTCACAGATGGACTGTTGCCTTACTTGAAAGGACTGTTTGTGGCCCTGAATGGTAGTGAGGGAGGAGGTGTAGCACTTGTTCCACTTGCAAGGATAAGTGCCAGGAGGGATATCAGTGGGGAGGGATGAATGGTCAAGGGAGTCACATAGGGAATGATCCCAGCAGAATGTAGATAGTGGGGGGAAGGAAAGATGTGCTTGGTGGTGGGATCCCATTGGAGATGCGGAAGTTATGGAGAATTATGTGTTGGATGTAGAGGCTGATGGGGTGGTAGGTGAGGACAAGTGGAACCTTGTCGCTTGTGGAGTGGCAGGAGGATGGAGTGAGGTCAGATGTGCATGAAATGAAAGAGATGCGGTTGAGGCCAGCATTGATGGTGGAGGAAGGGAAGCCCCTTTCTTTGAAGAAGGACATCTCCTTCGTTCTGGAATGAAAAACCTGAGAGCAGATGCAGTAGAGATGGAGGAATTGAGAGAAAGAGATGGTGTTTTTACATGTAACAGGGTGGCAAGAGGTATAGTCAAGTTAGCTGTGAGAGCCAGTGGGTTTGTAATAGACATCTGTCAATAAGCTGTCTCAGAGACAGACAGAGAAATCGAGAAAGGGGAGGGAGGTATTGGAAATGGACCAGGTAAATTTGAGGGTAGTGTGGAAGTTGGAGGGAAAGTTAATGAAATCGATGAACTTGGTGCTGGTGCAGGAAGCGGCACCAGTGCAGTCATCAATGTAGCACAGGAAAAGTGGGGGAATGACACTGGTGTTGGCTTGGAACATAGACTGTTCCACAAGGCTGACAAACAGGCAGGCATAGCTGGGTCCCATGCGAGTACCCACGGCTACCCCTTTTGTTTGAAGGAAGTGGGAGGAGCCAAAGGAGAAATTATTAAAATGAGGGCGTTGCACTCCGTGGAAGAGAGTGGTGCTGGAGGGAACTGGTTGGGTCTGGTCTCCAGATTGAAACGGAGAGCTTTGAGGACTTCCTGGTGGGGGAGGTGGTGTATAGGGACTGGACATCCATAGTGAAAGTAAGATACTCAGGGGCAGGGAATTTGCGATCATTGGAAAGATCCAGAGCATTGAAGTGTCACGGATATAGGTAGGAAGGGAGTGAACCAGTTGGGATAAAACTGAGTCAAAGTATGCAGAAGTGAGTTCAGAGGGCAGGAACAAGCTGAAACAATGGGTCTACCTGGACAAGCAGGTTTGTGGATCTTGGGTAGGAGGTAGAAGGGTGGGAGGTGCAGGGTGAGGGAACTATGAGCTTGGTGGCAGTGGATGGGAGATCCCCAGAGCTAATAAAGTCAGTGATGGGATGGGAGACAATGACCTGGTGCTCCTTAGTAGGATCCTGTTTGAGGGGTAAATAAGAGGAGATGTCCGACAGTCGTCGCTGTGCCTCAGCATGTATCTCAGCCCGCTAGTCTACTACAGCACACCCCCCCTTATCTGTGGCTTTGATGATGAGGTAAGGATTAGTGCAGAAAGAGTGCAAAGCAGTGCGTTCGGAAGGAGTGAGGTTGGAATTGGAGAGAGGGGTGGTGCAGTTGAGACAGCTGATGTCTGGTCAGCAGTTGGCAATGAAAAGATCCAAGCAGGCAGAAGATCAGAGAGGGGTGGCCAGCAAGAGGAGGAGGGTTGAAGACGGGAGAAGGGGTCATCAGTGCAATGTAGAAATGAATGAACAGTCGATGGTTCAGCTTGAGACTCTTCTTCAGAACTGGAAAGGAAGGGAAGACACCAGAATAAAAAGTTGGGGGGGAAGGGAAGGAGGACAAGCTCGAACGTGATAAGTGAAGCCATGTGAGTGGGAAAGCTGAAGTACCAGAGAAGAACGAGTCTGATAGGAGAGGAGAGTGGATCATGGGAGAAAGGGGAGAAGGAGGGCACTGGGGTAGGGGAGGGAGGGGTTGATAGGTAAGTGAGGAGGAAAGGTATGAGGCAGAGTGGGGAATAGAAGAAGAGGGAAGGGGGAGGAAAAAAATACCAGAAGGGGAAATCAATGGTTCATGCCATCAGGTTGGAGGCTACCTAACTGGAATATGAGGTGTTGCTCCTCCACCCTGAGACTGGCCTCATTGCGGCACAAGAGGAGGCCATGGACCGGCATGTGAGAATGGAAGTGGGGATTGGAATTAAAATGCTTGACCACCGGGAAGTTCTGCTTTTGACAGATGGAGTGGAGGTGATCAGTAAAGTGTCCCCTTACTTGCGTTGGATGTCACCAGATACAATAGGCAAACTCAACAGATTCACAGGTGAAGTGCTACTTCACCTGAAAGGACTGTTTGGGGCTAAGAATGGAGGTAAGGGAGGAGGTGAATGGGCAGGTGTGGCATCACTATTACTCGCAAGGATATGTACCAGGAGAAAGATTAGTGGGGAGGGATGAATGGACAAGGGAATCATGGAGGGGGTGATCCCTGTGGAAAGCAGAGAGGAGGGGATAGGTGAAGTTGTGTTTCGTGGTAGGATCCCATTGAAGATGGCAGAAGTTATGAAGAATGATGTGGTTGATGCAAGTGGTGGTGGGATGGTAAGTGAGGACAAGAGGAACTCTATCCCTGTTATGGTGGCAGGAAGATAGAGTGGTGCAGATGTCTGGGAAATGAAGGAGATGCGGCAGAGGGCAGCATCAGTGGTGGAGGAAGGGAAATCCTGTTCTTTGAAGGAAGGAGACTTCTCTGATGAGGCAGTATTTCCATAAACGCTGCCAGACCTGCTGACTTCCTCTAGCATATTGTGTGTATTAATCTTCTTAAGAGCAGGTCCAAATCAAGGTGTCTTCTGTTGTGTGGCTCACTTTACTCCCCTTTCACTAGCTACATAAGAACATGATAGTATAAGCCTTCAGATGTCCAGATAAGTGCAATTTCAATAGCTGTTCAGAACAATGTATCCATCTTGATCAGCACACCATCCCGTCACCCAAAGTACTTATTCCTTCCAAACCCAGGAAAATGAGGCTGCTGCATACTCCGTCTACAAAATACATTGTAGTTACAGTGGAATGCCACCCCATCATAGATTCTCCTCCATACCACACACAATCCTGATTCAAATGTATATTATTGTTTGATCGTCCCTGTTTAATAGCACAGTAGAAGTACCTTCCTTGAATGTACAGTGGTGATGAAAGGAGATGTCTCTCTCTGATGCAATTGCAAAGGAGATAATTGCAAGCTTTGATAGTGGTACCCACATCTCATAAATAAACAAAAGAGAATAACAGTGAGGCCAAGGGCACATCTTTTCTGTCACAATTTTGTATTAACTTTCAATGTGATGTAGATATATGATTAAAGTCAATATCAAAGTCTATCATTGCAAGCTTCCTGTCTTGTTCAGCAGGGCTGGTTTCCCTGACAGATCAGACTTTCAACAGCTCAACACATACAAGAAGTGTAAAGATCTGAATGCTCCTGAGCAGGTCTAATTTACAACAAGCTGTTACATGTCCTCAGCAAGATGTGGCCGTTCATTTGACAATTGAGTTTGTGTATTTTTTTCTCACTTGCTTCAGATTGTCTTCTAATGTCCGTATCTAAAACTGCTAATTCAGCTGCATCATTTTTCTGCAAATGCTGTCTTCTGTTGGTAAATGCAGTGAATTGATCTTGATTGATTTTACCTGTATTTGGTATATAAAGTGTTTGAGTGCGATTTCAGCAAGTTTCTACCACATCTATAATTGTAAACTTCAGTTGCAGTGAGCATACGGCATTATCAGTCATAGAAGCATGAGCTGGAATCACATTCTGATATATTAATTGAATGCCATTGGTAATCAGCAAGGTAGACAAGGGCTTTCTATGTCCTTTGTATGCTGATAACATTAAAGCATCTATTTCATGTATGATTCCAGTAAGCAGGTACAAGTGACATCCTGAAAACTTGTGCAGATAAGAAATATTACTGAAGAAAGACTTTTTTTGTCATAGAAAAAAACAAGAATCTAAATACATAAAAACATACTTTCTGCTTCGTCTGTATTACTTATGTGTGGTATAATTTAGTAATTTTATTTGGGGGGGATAACTATTGTGTCTTTGTATGTTTCCTTGTATTGCGGGTTGGATAAAAATAATAACACGATGACTTACATAAGAACATAACATAAGAACATAAGAGATAGGAGCAGGTGTAGGCCAATCGGCCCCTCAAGCCTGCTCCGCCATTCAACAAGATCATGGCTGATCCAATCTTAACTCTAGTTTTCACCGAATCCCACAAGGCAACAGTGCCAACCAACAGGGCACCATGCTGCCCATTTTATTTTATTATTCATCCCGCCCAAACCCATGTGATCACCCGGGGAAAAAAAACCGAGTTGCCAATTGAGGAGAAAAAATCTGGAAAATTCCTCTCCGACCCATCTAGGCTATCGAAAACTGTCCAAGAGATCACATGGCTGATCTAAGCCTAGCCTCATGTCCACTTACCTGCTCGCTCACCGTATCCCCTAATGCCATTTTTATCCAGGAAAATGTCTATCTCCGTTTTGAATTTATTGAGTGTAGTAGCTTCCACAGCTCTCTGGGGCAGTAAATTCCACAGCCCCACTACCCTCTGAGTGAAGAAATTTCTCCGCATCTCAGTCCTGGAACGGCATCCCCTTATTTTAAGATTATGCCCCCTAGTCCTAGTTTCACCCATCATTGGGAACATTCTCCCCACATCCACCCTATCAAGCCCCTTCACAATCTTATATGTTTCAATAAGATCGCCTCTCATTCTTCGGAACTCCAATGAGTAGATTCCCAATCTACTCAACCTCTCATCATACATCAACCCACCCATCCCCGGAATTAACCTAGTGAACCTTCTCTGCACTGCCTCTAGAGCCAGTATGTCCTTTCTTAAATATGGACACCAGAACTGCACGCAGTACTCCAGGTGTGGTCTCACCAATACCCAGTACAACTGCAGTAAGACCTCCCTGTTCTTATACTCCATCCCCCTAGCAATAAAAGCCAGCATTCCATTGGCCTTCTTGACCACCTGCTGCACTTGCATACTAACTTTTTGTGTTTCCTGCACCAGGACCCCCAGATCCCTTTGCACAGAAGCACTTTCCAGTTTCTCTCCATTTAGATAATAACTTGCTCTATTATTTTTCCTGCCAAAGTGCAAGACCTCACACTTGTCAGTATTATATTTCATCTGCCAAATGTCTGCCCAATCACTCAGCCTATCTATGTCCCCCTGCAGGGTTTCAATGTCCTCCGCACTCATTACACTCCCTCCCATCTTTGTGTCATCAGCAAACTTTGATATGTTGCACTTAGTCCCTTTCTCCAAATCATTAATATAGATTGTAAAGAGTTGGGGTCCCAACACCGACCCCTGCGGAACACCACTAGTCACCAACTGCCAGTCTGAGAATAAACCATTTATCCCAACTCTCTGTTTTCTGTTAGAAAGCCAATCCTCCACCCATGCCAGAATATTATCCCCAATCCCATGATTTTTTACTTTAAGTAATAATCTTTGGTGTGGCACCTTGTCAAATGCCTTTTGGAAGTCCAAATACACCACATCCACTGGTTCCCCTTTATCTACCCTATATGTTATGTCCTCAAAGAACTCCAACAAATTTGTCAAACATGACTTCCCTTTTGTAAAGCCATGCTGACTTTGTCCTATTAAGCTATGTTTATCCAAATGCCCTGTTACTGTTTCCTTAATTATCGATTCCAACATTTTGCCAACCACAGATGTTAGGCTAACTGGCCTATAATTCCCAGCCTTCTGTCTATTGCCCTTTTTAAATAAAGGAGTTACATTAGCATTTTTCCAATCTGCCGGGACCTTTGCCGAGTCCAGCGAGTTTTGAAAAATTATCACTAATGCATCCACAATCCCGACCGCCACTTCCCTTAAGACCCTAGGATGCATGCCATCTGGTCCAGGGGATTTATCCACCTTCAGTCCCATTAATTTATCAAGTACCATTTCCTTGGTGATTTGAATCGTAGTTAGCTTCTCTCCCCCTAGAGCCCCCTGTTTATCCAGTGTTGGGATATTTTGAGTGTCCTCTACTGTAAAAACTGATACAAAATATTTGTTCAGCGTTTCCGCCATCTCCATGTCCCCTACCATTAATTTCCCGGTCTCATCTTCTAGGAGACCAACATTTACCTTAGCCACCCTTTTTCTTTTTATGTAACTATAAAAACTCTTACTATCTGCTTTTATGTTTTTTGCCAACTTACTTTCAACTTGCTTGAGTTGAAATTTTGATTTAGTGTAATGCCATTTCACGTAGGTTTTAATGGAGTATACCAGCACATAAGGATATATTTTTTTACAAAATGTTTAGCTGAGATAATTTGTGTGTAGACATAATGGAAGCTTTTTAAATCTTGAAAATGATTTCTTCAGAATTGTGTGCCCAACAATGAGTGAGGAAAATCACTTCATTATTGAAATGCAGTGATGATAAATCTGATTTTCATCCCATTAAAAATCTTAAGTGAAAGTAAAAATTGATGCCGTCATACTTAGACTTAGCTGGTGAAGGCTGAGTAAGATAGATTTTTAATTTAGAAATTATCTTTTCAAAGGTATCAGTGGGGGCAAAGTTTTGGTTAGATTGACTGGGGGTAAGTTAGGTCTCAGTATATAGTACTAGGATGTAAAGTTATGAAGTTGCCCACTCTTTTAAACTACAAGTTCTGAAGAGTGCAAAACAATATTATTGATGAAATAGGTAATGGAATAATGAAAACTGTACAGCACAATGTGCAGATACATTAAAAAATACAGTGGATACCGATTAATTGGACCATCAGTTAATCGGGGCAGTGACTTATTTGGGATGACTCTTAAAGAACAAAAACAGATTGAGAAAATAGTCAGGATTCCCTTCTATTTTTTGGACACTATGCTGCTTAATTGGGTCGGGAGACTGGTACTGAACTAGTGTTGGATGCACTTGTGTGGCCATTAGATACTATGCCGTGCTCATAACGAACAGCTTTTAAATAGGGCTGTTGCGTGTGTTGGTGTTCAAAAAGCAGTGATCTTGTCACTGAAAATTGGCAAGAACTAATCAGTAAGACAATTCAGAACTGTTTTAATCACTGCAGTTTCAAGCATTCAGGTTTTAATTTGCCAGAAATGACCAGGAGTGAAAATGAAATGATGTCACTACTTCAACAAGTTAGAACCTATGAAGAATTTGGAAGTACAATAAAAATGATGATTTGGAGGATGCAATTGTTGAAAGCATTGTATGAAGGCAGTTTACTACCTGCTCTAGTGTCTCCACTGATTTTGTTCATTTACAGTCAATCTGAAGAACACAGCAGCATACATCAGATGAATTCCTCCATTGATAATTATTAGGAACTAATATACAGTTTAATAGTACTGTAGTAGTATTGGTAGTGTTCTAATTTATTCTGTATTTCATTTAAATACCTTATTTTTTGCTCAGTAAAATGGTAGTTTGTATTTTTTTACTTTTTTTTACCAGCTTGATGAATTCAGCTAATTGGGACAGCGGCTTTACCCGAAGTTGGAGAATTCAATATTCATTGCAAGGGTCTGGAGACTACTTTCAATGTTCATGCCCAGGGTCTGGAGACTACTTTCAATGTCATGGCATGAACATTGAATTCTCCAACTTCTGATAACTCCCTCCCCCTCCCTTCCCCCATCCCATTTTCACTCTGCCTCCTCCTCCAGCTGCCTATCACCTCCCTCATGATTCCGCCTTCTTTGCTACCATAGTGCTTTCCCCTTATATTCCTTCTTCACCTCTCCTGCCTACCCCCTCCCTGCTTCCCCTCTCCCACCCCTTGATCTTTCCCCTTACTGGTTTTTCACCTGGCACCTACCAGCCTTCTCCTTCCCACCCTCCCCCCACCTTCTTTATAGGGCCCCTGCCCTCTCCTCCTTCAGTCCTGGCGCAGGGTCTTGGCCCAAAACGTTAACTATTTGTCTCCACGGACGCTGCCCGACCTGCTGAGTTCCTCCAGTGTGTTGTATGTGTTGCTAAGTAGTTCATAAACTGTAAGTAAAGAATTAACACCATTATTTTTTCTGATATGCTGGTATTTTGTCCATAGACTCTGATAAAATCACATTCACTAACATTTCAAAGTTGCATGTCCCCATGAGTTAATTAGCAATCAATTAATTAAGCTATAAAATAGGCATTTCCCATGTTCACTTTCAAAGGAACATGAAACAAAGCTAATGCACAAGGGTGCAGCACAAAATAATGTAGCTTGTAACAGTTTTTTTATTAAATTTGTTAAGTTTATGGTAATGCCCAACAAGGAAAATAAGTTTTTTTGCTCTATAGTTTGCATTTTGCTAAGGTCAGGATGTTAGCACACTAGCAGTACAGAGCAATATGATTTGCATCTAATACTTACATCTTCTATTCTTAATCTAGCAGTGCATGAAGCCGATAGCCTAGTTTTCTGGAAGCATTCCAATAGGAAATCTGCATAACCTCCAAAATATTGACTGGATTTGCTGAAAATGGGACTTTTGGTGCAATGTGTCAAAGAAGACTTTTATCTGCATCGTTCAACATCAAAATGTTGGTGCTGCTGTAATTTGCTATAACAGTCAGCTTAATTTTTAATGGTTTGTCAAGGGCATTGGGGCATTCAGGATCTTAGTGGATGGTTAGATCTACTTTGCATCCCTTTAATCAATGTGATTTATATGTTAAAAATAAATGTTTACAAAAGAAAAGTAGGAGAGAAAAGTGATTATAAAACGAGAGTGAGGAACTACAAGAATAACATTTTGGATTTGTCAGTTTTGTAGTTTTTGTTAAGTTGATTGACTTTGCAAGAGTTATTGAAACAGTTACTCTGTTCCTCAGCACACATGCAGTATGCTGTCTGACCTGCTGAGAATTTCCAAAATTTTCTGTTAGTATACTAATCAAAGCAACATACGATCAAGATTAGAATATTTGTCTCCTCCATTCATTAAAATCATTGCTGATATGAGATCTAACACTACAAAGCTGCCTTCAAGTTCAGTTGTCATTCAACCATACATTAATGCCCATGAATACAGCCAGACAAATCTGCATTACACCAGGGTCAAGGTGCAAAACACAGTACCAACAGTCACACAAAACACAAGGCCCATATAGCACATACAAGATATCAGTAAAATACAGTTACACAAAAAATAGCCTAAGTCCTTGAGTCCATGAAATTGCAGCAGTCTACAGTCAAACACAACACAGCTTGTCATTTGCCAAGTGAACACTGGGGGGCAGCACCAGCTCCAGCTTGGATGCAGTGCTGCACTGCCTCTATCGTAGCGCACTGACTACACCTCTGCTTGGGCAGCTGTAAGCACACAACTCCGCGGTTTGAGGCATACTCCTCACCACGACAAAGGCCATGTAATAGTGGTCAAAGGAACTAGGGTAAAGGATGAACTGAAGGAAATTTATATTAGGCAAGAAACGGTGTTGGATAGACTTTTGAGTCTGAAGGCTGATGTCCCCGGGACCTGATGGTCTGCATCCCAGGGTACTTAAAGAGGTGGCTGTAGAAATTGTGGACGCATTGGTAATCATTTTCCAATGTTCTATAGATTCAGGAACAGTTCCTGCTGACTGGAGGGTGGCTAATGTTGTCCCACTTTTCAAGAAAGGAGGGAGAGAGAAAACGGAATTATAGATCGGTTAGCCTGACGTCAGTGGTGGGAAAGATGCTGGAGTCAATTATAAAAGAGGAAATTACGACACATTTGGATAGCAGTAGAAGGATCAGTCCGAGTCAGCATGGATTTATGAAGGGAAAATCATGCTTGACTAATCTTCTGGAGTTTTTTGAGGATGTAACTATGAAAATGGACAAGGGAGAGCCAGTGGATGTAGTGTACCTGGACTTCCAGAAAGCTTTTGATAAAGTCCCACATAGGAGATTAGTGGGCAAAATTAGGGCACATGGTATTGGGGCAGAGTACTGACATGGATTGAAAATTGGCTGGCTGACAGGAAACAAAGAGTAGCGATTAATGGGTCCCTTTCGGAATGGCAGGCTGTGACCAGTGGGGTACCGCAAGGTTCGGTGCTGGGACCGCAGCTTTTTACAATATACTTTAATGATTTAGATGAAGGGATTAAAAATAACATTAGCAAATTTGCTGATGACACAAAGCTGGGTGGCAGTGTGAAATGTCAGGAAGATGTTATGAGAATGCAGGGTGACTTGGACAGGTTGGGTGAGTGGGCAAATGTATGGCAGATGTAGTTTAATGTGGATAAATGTGAGGTTATCCACTTTGGTGGCAAGAACAGGAAGGCAGATTACTATCTAAATGGAGTCAAGTTAGGAAAAGGGGAAGTACAATGAGATCTAGGTGTTCTTGTACATCAGTCAATGAAAGCAAGCATGCAGGTACAGCAGGCAGTGAAGAAAGCTAATGGCATGCTGGCCTTTATAACAAGAGGAATTGAGTATAGGAGTAAAGTGGTCCTTCTGCAGCTGTACAGGGCCCTGGTGAGACCCCACCTGGAGTATTGTGTGCAGTTTTGGTCTCCAAATTTGAGGAAGGACATTCTTGCTATTGAGGGAGTGCAGCGTAGATTCACAAGGTTAATTCCCGGAATGGCAGGACTGTCATATGTTGAAAGATTGGAGTGACTGGGCTTGTATACACTGGATTTAGAAGGATGAGACAGGATCTGATTGAGACATGTAAGATTATTAAGGGATTGGACACGCTGGAGGCAGGAAGCATGTTCCCGCTGATGGGTGAGTCCAGAACTAGAGGCCACAGTTTAAGAATAAGGGGTAGGCCATTTAGAACTGAGATGCGGAAAACTTTTTCACCCAGAGAGTGGTGGATATGTGGAATGCTCTGCCCCTGAAGGCAGTGGAGGCCAAGTCTCTGGATGCATTCAAGAGAGAGTTAGATAGAGCTCTTATAGATAGCGGGGTCAAGGGATATGGGGAGAGGGCAGGAACAGGGTACTGATTGTGTATGATCAGCCATGATCACAGTGAATGGCGGTGCTGGCTAGAAGGGCCGAATGGCCTACTCCTGCACCTATTGTCTATTGTCTATTGTCATGCAGTTCCCCCACTGTCCGCCAATAAATCAGTGAATGGGACTTGCAATATTCCACATTAATAATATCCAACAGTGTCTTGCGATCACAAAAGTGACTAAGATGATCACCTGCTGTTAGACTGCACACTGACTCCTCTGATGCCTCTCTGATTCAGGCAGCGGCATGATCTACACCAAGTCCATCTCCTGTGGTCTCTCCGCCAATGAGCAGCTCGCTGATGGGGTAGACCTGCAGTACTTAAAGTCCAGCAAGGTCTTGTGATTGTAAAACATATGTTTAAAAACAGACAATAACACCTTTGGTTGACCCCCATAGAGGCTGTTGTAATCGAATGTGCCACCATCTTACCAGTTCAGAAGACTCCTGATTTTGTAGTAATTTCGGTTAAAAAAGATTTCAATTTTGGTTTTAAAATAAATAATCAACCGATTTTCTGTCATTGTTTGTTAAAGAGAATTCCAAATTCCTACCATCATCACTGATTACAGTTGTTTTATTTTCCCCCAATTTCGCTCATGAAAGGCCTGGTTCTAATTTGCAGAAGATGGCCCTTAGACTCCTTCAACCAGTAGAAATTGTTTCACCAATTCTACACTGTAAGTCTTTCTTAACCTCTTTGAATGAACTGATCCTGTTACTTCTAGGTTACAAAGGAAAGAACTCTTGTTTGTCTAATTTCTCTTCATTAGGGATAGCAAGGTTGTGTAACAGTTAGCGTACCACTATGGCAGCGCTAGCGACCCAGGTTCAATTCTTCCGCTCACTCCCTTTAAGGAGTTCATACATCTCCTCATGGCCCTGTGGATTTCCTTTGGGTGCTTTGGTTTCCTCTCACATTCCAAAGATGTATGGGGTTACTAGGTTAATTGGCCACATGGGTGCAATTGGGCAGCACGGGCTCATTGGCCAGAAGGGCCTGTATTGTGCTGTGTCTCTCCACAAAATAAAAATAAATAAGTGTTCTAACCTTTGGAGTATTATTAATTGAATCCTCATGCTGTTAATTACCAGCCTGACTTTATATTGTGAAACTTAATGGACAATTAATATCCATAGCCAACAGCTCTAAAGGCTCCTTGAAGATGAGAGAGAAGTGAATGGAGTAATATCAAAAATTGAACAGCATTTTTAAAGGCACACTAATAGCATATTATTTAATCCTCTGATTTTGCTAGTTACTTGAAAAATAACAGGTACTGCTCTTTTTCAACCAAGATCCATTGACTAAAACACACAATCAAGACAGATTTTAATCTTTTTACTGAGATGTTCCACTTGAGAACTTATTTGATTTCAAAATTAGGATACTAAAACAAAGAATAGAAAAATTACTCACAACACGTGTATCCCACACACAAAAATACAAATTTGTAATGATCTAAACAAAATTCACTTTTTCAAACTGCTGATTTTTATTAGCTTCCAATTTATCAAATTCCTTTTTAACAGTGAAATTCATGTTCTCTGGCTTCAGATGTTTCTTGTTGAAGGACCCGGTTATGCTAATATGTTTAATACTTTACTAATTTAGTTTTGATTTTGTTTCATTTGACTGAACCATTAACAATAAAGGACTGCACCTTTTGGGAGGAAAGACAAATCCAAAACCAAAGTGCCTTGGGAAATTGGGGGTTCATGGCTTGAATTAACTTTGATGTTTATTTTGAAGCTAGATTGGATCAAAACTACAATGGAGTAGTTTTTCACTAACTTCTCTGCCTGTGAAACTTTGAATCACCTCTTATGATTTACACATAATCTTTTGTTATGTCATTAAATGTTTTATCCTTCTATCTTTACAAATTAAGGTCAATAAGTTGTTGATAGCTGAAGCAATGTGGATGAGAAGAAAGTTAAGCCCCGTTTGCCTGCAGGTAGCTGGAAAGATCAGTTAGGAGTTATCATGAGAGTAAAGTGAACTTACTCCCAAATATTTCTTTCATCCAGATCTGGGATTCTATAACAATGGACAGATAGGGTGATTTTATCACCATTTACAAAATAGTCTATGCACTTACTCCTTCTACCAAAGTGCATGACCATACACATCCCTAAACTATATTCTATCTTCCAATTTTTTACCCATTTTCCCAATCTGTCTAAGTCTTTCTGCAGATTTCTTGCTTCTTCAAGATTACCAGCACCTCCACCTATTTTTGTATTATCTACAAGCTGTTACGAACCCTGTAACTGGGTGTCTTACCAGCAAAGATAGGAGTATCCTTTGGAGTCTGATGATACTATTTTTAACAGTATTTATTAGTAAAAATTCACAAAAATAATATCAATGCAAATATACAGATAATATACGTCATCAATACTAAACCTAAAAGTGCGGGTATAATAATAATCAATAAGAAATAAGTTCTATCATTGTCTAGGGGATAATGAATTGTCCGATGGAAAGATAAAGTTCAGTTCAGTTCATGCAGGCTGCGGTAGTTGTTGGTCGCTGTGTTGCAATTGTTAGAGAGAGAGAGAGAGAGAGGGAGAGAGAGAGAGAGTAACAGCTATTGACTTGCCAACTTTCCTTTACGATCTTGATCCGTCGATGCGTTGTTGTTGTGGCCATTCACGTATGACCCCTCCATCCTTTAGCTAGAGCATTCTTCCGTGGTGGACTCGTCACCCAGGCAAGGGTGGACACACACACAAGCCCCCACCGGTCTCGTAGCATCTCTCCTGGTGTGTCTGAGGGGTGTTCCCCAGACCCTACTTTTATCCCCACTCACGGGGTCTCAGGTGTCAATCAGGTTGGGATGATGCAACCCATCAACCAGACCACTCTGGTTGCCCCCTGAGGGGTTTCAATGAATAGAACAGTACTCAATACACAATCCTTCTCCAAGAGACAATAGCAGTAATCAGTGGTTCTGTTCCGCTTTTGTTCGGAGGAGACATTCCACTTTTGTGTATCTCTGCGTTGTCTCTCTCTCATTTCCTTGGTATCAGACCCGAAATAGTAGCGATTTTGCGATTCTTAAAAAGGGGAGGTCGACTTTGCACCCTTCTGCCCATCAGAGTTGCTCCTCATTCGTAACAAAGCACAGACACAAAGCCATCAATTTCGACATCCAAATCATTGACATATAATTCCAACACCAACCTGTGTGGAAAAACACTAGTCACTGACAGCCAACTAGAAAAGGCTCCCTTTATTTCCACTCTTTGTCTCTTGCCAGTCAGGCAAATGTCTATCCACACTAGCATCTTTCATATTACACCATGGGCTGTATCTTGTTAAGCAGCCTCAGGCGCAGCAGCCTGTGGACCTTCTGAAAATCCAAGTAAACAACATCCACCGACTCTGCTTTGACTATTCTGCTTGCTATTTCCTCAACAAAGTCCAAATGATTTGCCAGGCAAGCCTTCCACTTATGGAAGCCATGCTGATTTAGGCCTATTTTATCATGTGCCTCCAAGTACAGGTGTTTCCCTCCCCCCCCCCCTTACAAAGGTAGAGTGTTCCTATGAAACCTTTCTTAAGCCAAAGTGGCGTAAAGCGAAGAACCATTAATTTATATAGAAAACATTTTCATAAAAGCGAGAATCCTCTTTGTAATGCAAAAACAGGTTACTAATGTAGGTCTTTTGTAAAAGCAAAGTGGCATAAAGTGAACATTCGTAAAGCAGAGGACACCTATACCCCGAAATCTCACCCTTAATAATGGACTGCAACATCTTCTGAACCACTGATGTCAGGCTAACTAACCTATAATTTCATTTTTTCTGCCTTCCTCTCTTCTTGAAGATTGGAGTGACATTTGCAATTTTCCAATCCTCCAGAACCACACCAGAATCAAAAGAATACTTGAAGGATCATTACTAATGCCTCCACAATCTCTTCATCTACCTTTTTCAGAACCCTGGAGTGTAGTCCATCTGGTCCAGGTGATTTAGCTATCTTCACACCTTTAAGCTTCTCAGACACCTTCTCCTGAAACTACAGTCACTTCTGCTCCCTGACACTTTTCAAATTCAGGCATTTATGGCATCCTGCTAGAGGATTCCACAGTTAAGTCAGGCACAAAATACTAAATGTTCATCTGCCATTTTGTCCCCCTTTACTACCACTCCAGTGTTATTTTCCAGTGGTCCCATAGCCACTCTCGCTTCTCTTTTACTCTTTATATATCTGAAAAAAATGCGGTATCCTCTTATGTTATTGGCTAGCTTACCTTCATATTTAATCTTTTCTCTCCTTATGGTTTTTCAGTTGCTTTCCGTTTGTTGTTAAGGGCTTCCCAATCCTCTGTCTTCTCTGATATATGTCCTCTCTTTTCTTTCTCTGCTGTCTTTGATTTCTCTAGTCAGCCATAGTTGCCTCATTCTCCCTTTTCTCACCTTTGTGATGTATCTATCCTGCACCTTTCGAATTGTTTTCCAGTCTTTCCTGTCTGTGCACAGCTGTGACATTTTCACTGACTAGTAATGCCACCCTTTCCCCTTCCCCGGTAAAGATCCCAGATTCTTAAACAATCTGGAATTGAAAAGTTAGTGTGAGTAATGGTGATGATGAAACTGCTGGATTGTCATAATTTGAGATTGTTCTCAAATGCTTTTCATAGAAGGAAGACTTCCTTGCTGGATGTAGTGTAAATGACAATCAGGAGAGGGAAAGAGAACAGGTAGCCAGTGCAGAGTACCCCTTTGGCCATTCCCCTCGACATCAGGTATACCTCTTTGGAAACTTCTGGGGGAATGACATAGTGGAAGAAAGTCACAGCAGACCATTCTCTGGCACTGGGTTTGGCTCAATGGCTCAGAAAGGAAGTGGGGATAAGAGGCAAGTTGTAGTGATAGCAGAAAGGTTGGTTAGGGGAAGATACAGGACGATCTAGGATGAGATCGAGATTCTCAGATGCCATGTTGCCTCTCAGATGCTGGGATCAGGGACATCTTGGCATTCTTAAGTGGGAGGGTGAGCATCCAGAGGTTGTAGTCCACATCTGTACCAATGACATGAGTAGGAAGGGAACTTAGGTCTTGCACAGTGACATCAGGTGCTAAGCTAAAGGACAGACCTCTAAGGTTGTGATCTCAGGATTGCTACCTGTGCCACATGCCAGAAATAGAAAGATCATTAATCCAATGATCTAAAATTTTAAGCTGGTCCTCCTGCAACATGTTGGGCTCTCTTCTATGGAAGTTGGGACCTGTACAGAAGGGCTAGTTTGCACCTGAACTGGAGGGGGATCTAATATCCTTGTGGGAAGTTTGGCTGGTGCTATATGGTGGGTGCTGGGGAGGGAAGGGATTAACTTAGAAACGCAGTGGGGTGTAAACCGGAGCACCAGAACAGATAGTGGAGTGGTTGTCAGAAAAGATGTTGTGAAGCCTACATACATACAAATTCAGGAATCAAAAATGAGCATGGTGGGACTAATATTCTGAGCTGCGTTGATTTCAATGCAAAGAGGATTGTGCGAAAAGCAGATGAGTTTAGGACATGGATCAGCATGTGGAACTGTGACATTGTAGCCATTAGTGAGACTTGGCTGCAGGAGGGGCAGGACTGGCAGCTGAATGTTCCAGGGTTGTTAGAGTAGGAAGAATTAAAGGGGGAGGAGTTGCAGTACTAGTCAGGGAAAATATGATGGCAGTGCCCAGACAGGACAGACTGGAGAGCTTGTCTACTTAGGCTATATGGGTGGAACTGAGGAATAAGAAAGGGATGACCACATTAATGGCATTGTGTTCCTTAAGTTCCATAACCTGGAGTGGTAGTGGGGATAAGTACCCACTACATCTAAAATGCTCCCAGTGGTGTGTCTCTCAAGTAGTCTCTGACACTCAAGTTCAGTTCCTGGCCTTCACCCATCCTCAACCATAGGTGAGGTGCCAGAGGATCACAAGTTAGCTAATGTTGTTCCATTGTTTAAGAAAGGCTGTAACTATAAGCCAGGAAATTAGGCCTGTGAGCCTGACATCAGCAGTGGGTAAGTTATTAGTAAGCATTCCAAGGGACCAGATATAGAAGTATTTGAATAGACAGTATGATTAGGGATAGTCAACATGCCTTGTGTGTAGTCGGTCCAGTCTAACCAATCTTATAGAGTTTTTTGAGGAAGTTACCAAGAAATTTGATGAAGGCAAATCAATGGATTTTGACTACATAGACTTTAGCAAGGCCTTTGACGAGGTCCCACAAGGGAAGTTTGTCAAGACAGTTCAGTCGCTTGGCATTCAAGATGAGGTAGTAAATTGGATTAGCTATTGGCTTCATGGATGAATCAGAGAGCGGTAGTAGATGGTTGCCTCTCTGACTGGAGGAATGACTAGTGATGTACCACAGGGATTGGAGCTAGATCTGTTGTTATTTGTCATCTATATCAACAATCTGGATGATAGTGTAGTAACCTGCCGTGACAGCAAAGTAGCGGTGTAGTGGATAGCAAGAAAGGCTATCACAGCTAGCACTGGGATCATGAACAGCGGAAAAAATGGGCTGAAAAATGGCAAATGGAATTTAATGCAGACTTGAGGTGTTGCAGTTTGGGAGGATAAACCAGAGTAGGACTTGCATGGTGAGCAGTAGGGTACTGAGGTGTACAATGAAACAGAGGGATCTAGGAATACAGGTCCACAATTCCTTGAAAGTGGCATCACAGGTAGATAGAGTTGGAAAGAAAGCTTTTGGCACGTTGGCCTTCAAAAGTAAATGTATTAACTATAGATATTGTGATGTTATATTGAAGTTGCTTAAGACATTGGTGAGGCTTAATTTGGAGTATCGTGTGCAGTTTGTGTCGTCTATCTACAGGAAATATATCAATAAGATTGAAAGAGTGTAGAGAAAATTTACAAGGATGTTGCCAGGACTTGAGGACCTGAGTTATAGGGAAAAGTTGAATTGGTCACTTGCAGGCCCCAGTTAATTTATATTGGTAATAATATCTCCTCCGCTATTGCCATCAGCATAGATGCATCCCAAGGCTATGTGCTCAGCCCCCCACACCCGCCGTCTCACTTTATATTTATGACCGTGAGGCTAACTACAGCATCAATATTTGTTTGCTGATGACACCACTGTTGTTTGCTGAGTCAAAAGTGGTAACAGATCAGCATATTGGAGGGAGATTGAAATTTTGGCTGAGTGGTGCCACAACAACAACCTTGCACTCAATGTCAACCAAGGACAGTTATTATCCTTCAACCACCTGGCTCCTGAACCAGCATGGATAACATCACTCACCTGAGCTGATTCTCCAACCTATGGACTAACTTTCAAGGACTCCACAACACACGGCCTCAGTATTAATTAATCAATCAATTAATCAATCAATTAATTAATTAATTAATTAATCAATCAATCAATCAATCAATCAATCAATCAATCAATTATTTATTTATTTATTTATTTATTTATTTATTGTATTTCTTTTCTTTTGTACATTGATTGTTTGTCAGTGTTTGTTTATATATACTTTTTTCATTGATTTTGTTGTATTTCTCTGTTTTACTATGAATGCCTGCAAGAAAATGAATCTCAGGGTACTACACGGTGTTATACATAGATGAGAAATTTATTTTTAATTTAAATGTTGGCTCTGCCAGTGATATCTGCACTCCATAAGTGCTTAAATGTGTGGAGAAGCAAAGTTGAATAAACAACTTGGCTGATACCAGAATTTTGTAACTAAAGGTGAGACAACAAACTAAGTAGAAATTGTTGGGCTGAATTAAGTGCTTCAACAAATTTAAGTTTCTACTTTGGGATTAAAGTTTATCAGAAAGCAAAATGAGCAATGCTAATTTTGAAACTTTGCCAAGATGCCTTTTGTAGTACTGTCAGAATGTGTCAATAACATAGCAACTAATCATATTCATTGACTTTATAATTGGTAAGTCATGTAAACACAATGATACCTAAAACAATGGATTCCTCTCTGTAATCTACAAAGTGGTAAAAGGTGTTACTAACAGTGTTATTTAGTGGGTCTTACTCTCAAATCATCTGTTCACCAGTGCCCAGATGTTTGAACAAGGCTTCAGACTTCATTAAAGCCTTGGTCCCAACATGGAGCAACAAAACAAAATGTAAAGGTAACTTAAGAGTGACAAGCCCTGATATCAAGGCAGCAGTTGAATGTGGAATGAGAGAGCCTTGGTAAAAATGAAATTAATGGTCTTCAAAGGGAAAACACCTAAATAATTGGAGCCATACTTCATGCTAAAAGATATGATTGTGGTTGGTGCAAGTCAAAGATCCAAGCCAGAGCCCATTTTTGCAGGAGCTCAGAGAGCTCTCTACTCTCTATTTCCCTTTATGCTGCTGAATTTAGGGGAGCAATGAAGGTGGCATTGTTCAGGGATTCCTTCACCATGTCCTTCATCGGTTTCAGCACCGTTACTCATGAAAGTTCTGGGTGTAGATGCAGTACTAGCATCACACTCAGCTGTAGGATTCTTCACGGTTGTTTCTGTAGCAATTTTGTTTTACCAGTCAGGGTTGTTCACCTTGTGCAGAACCCCTAAACCTGCAGGACTGGTTGACCACTCTTATTCCATGCCAAAGGGGGGACCTTACTAAGAGCCAAAGCATAAAGCTCTGACTCCAGTCAACATAGCTCTCTGGGTCATTGAGGCATGCAAGCCTCCAAACCATAACAAGCCTTTAAGGCCTTTTGGAATTCCTCAGAACACAGTCCAAACCAAACTCTGTTTCTTCATTGACCCTCCTTCATTTAATAAGTCAGAAGTAATAAAATACAAGTGACATTCATATTATTAATATATTAGGTGATGACTATAGCCAACAAGCAAGAATCTAGCGATCAGCCCTTAATCTTCTTTATCATTGCTCAGTCTGAGTCCTGGAATTCCCTACTTAGTAGTTCTCTGGAAATACATTTCCAAAGGTCTTGCAGCACCTCAAGAAGATGGCTCAGCATCTCTTTCTCAAAACAACTAGAACAGATAATCAATACTTGCCTTCCCAGCAAAGCTCAATGAATGAAGAAAATATAATTACATTATACTTAAACTACACTAGCTTGAAAACCTTCAAAGATTGCAATAAACTCCAAGTTTAGAACTTTCCTTCAGTTTTTCAAAAGCATAACATCTGTAAATCACTCAGAAGAGTAGCTAACAACTACAAGTATTTTTTTCAACCATGTTTTATGTATTAGTGTTCTTGGAATTTGATACCTTCCTTGTCCTCATGCAGCCTCCATATTAATAAATCTGCCTGGGATAAGAATAATTTCTTATATTTCCCGTTATTCATCCCTGACATTCATACTGGTTTCAAGCCGTAGATGTGAATGGCTTCCTTACTTTTTGTGCCTCTTCAATTCTCCACCCCCAACCACTTGAATTTTGCACAAGGAATGCAATCTTTCATTTATTCATCAGCTTCTCTTTAACAGCCTTTCTTGTCTGTTTTTTAATTGATTGTGACTCGTTTCTGAACCAAAAAATACATCTATTGTATTCCTTTGTTTATTTTCTCCTGAATCTCTCAAAGTTATGTCTGAATTTTACCTCTCTTCTCTTAAATATTTACATGATTTTGTCATAATAACCTGCTGAGTTCATCCAGCATTTTGTGTTTGTTGAGCAAAGTAAAATGCTTACTCAGCGGGAAAAGCAGTGCCTATGGAGACAACAGAATTACTGAAGTCAATGACCTGTTCTCAGTTCTATTGAAGAATCATTGACATTATAGGTTATCTGTGTTTCTGTCTTCACAGATGCTGTCTGACCTACTGAGTATCTCCAACATTTTATGATTTCACTTTACTGGTCTTCAGAACCATTTTATTTAAAATATTATCCAATTATTACTATAAAAATTCCAACTGCTTTTGAATAGATGATTCAGAACAACAAAATCTATAGTATTTTCACTATATTAGTTAAACCCTCTCATGCGCTTGATTATGTTATATCTATAATTTAAGCATCATGTGTGCAAATAGGTTTTTTTCCTGCTTTGTTACTGATGAAACAGTGAAAGGTAACACCATTTAAATATGGAATAATTTCATGCTATAAACTTCTTCAAATAAAAATATTACAAATTCAGCAAGTTAATAGGACAGAGATGATATGCTTTATAGCACATCCATCTCTGCAATATCCTCAACTGTTGCTGCACGATTGGAATGTACTTATAATTCTACGAATATTTAATTTAAAATACAGATCAAAGACACTAGGGAAGAAATACTATGGAAACTAATTTACATAAACAACACTGCATAGAAGAAGGAGAAACATCAGAAAGACGAAGAACCATTGTTTCAATTTTAAAAATATAGAATTAAAAATCAGAACCAAAAGCAATAGAGTGTGTGCAGCAATGTGTGCAGTTTTGGTCCCCTAATCTGAGGAAAGACATTCTTGCCATAAAGGGAGTACAAAGAAGGTTCACCAGATTGATTCCTGGGATGGCAGGACTTTCATATGAAGAAAGACTGGATCGACTAGGCTTATACTCACTGGAATTTAGAAGATTGATGGGGAACCTTATTGAAACGTATAAAATTCTAAAGGGATTGAACATGCTAGATGCAGGAAGATTGTTTCCGATGTTGGGGGAGTCCAGAATGAGGGGTCACAGTTTAAGGATAAAGGGGAAGCGTTTTAGGACCGAGATGAAGAAAACCTTCTTCACACAGAGAGTGGTGAATCTGTGGAATTCCCTGCCACAGGAAACAGTTGAGGCCAGTTCATTGGCTATATTTAAGAGGAAGTTAGATATGGCCCTTGTGGCTAAAGGGATCAGGGGGTATGGAGAGAAAGCAGGTACAGGGTTCTGAGTTGGATGATCAGCCATGATCATACTGAATGGCGGTGCAGGCTCAAAGGGCCGAATGGCCTAATCCTGCACCTATTTTCTATGTTTCTATCTTTCTATGACATAAAATCAATCATAGGAAGGAGGCAGGGATCAATAAATAATATTGACAGAGCACCCAGATGCAGAAAACATAATGTTATTCAGCATGAATTCTGAAAGAATACAGCAGGTTTAACTAAATGGCCAAATTCTTTGCAATAGTAACAAAGTACGCTTGAGAGTGATTGATTTGCCATCAAGTACCTGGATTTTCAAAGGTCCACAGATAACATACTGCATAATTCACTGAAGTTAGGGCGAGTGATTGACAGAATTTTAAAATGATACTAAATTAAATAGTTGAGTTTCTTGGTATGATGTAATATTCAGTATGGAGAAAGATAGAAAGTGGAGATCCATATATATCAGTGCTGGAACCATTGTCAGTCCCAATTTACCGTTGTTACGAAAACCCCGTAACCAGGTAACTTACCAGCAAAGATAGATGGATCAGCTGAGTCGGATGCTACTATTTTCAACCGTTTTATTCAACAAGGGCACAAACGTATGGTTAATACAAAACATTCAGATCATCAAAACTCAATCTAAAACACCGGTGTAATAATAATCATTCAAAACACAAGCTCGATCGTCGTCTAGGGGTAATGTAGATTTTATATCGTTCACTGGATATCTAAAAGTCTTTAAGATCACGGCAGTTTCACTTAGGTGCCGGCGGAAGTGTCGCGTTGGTGCACTTTTAGTTAGAAAGACAGAGAACATGAAGCATTTACCCGACAGGTTTTCCAACGTGTAGGAGGTAGTCGGAAGTCTCGTTGGGGGAATGGACTCTCATCTGTGGCTTCCCCTGTAGCTAGGCCGTCTTCCGTGGTGAAGTCGCCAATCCCAGGCAAGGGAAGGACGCACACGAACCCCACCACCGGCTGTAGCTATTAAAACGCTGTCGCAGGATTTCTAGCGTTTCTCCTTCGTGTGTTTCCTTGGTGCATCTGAGGGTCCTCCCCTCAGACCCGCCTTTATACTTCTTCACGGGATCGCAGGTGTCAATCAAGTTGCAGGTAATGCGATCTCTCTCTCAACCAGCCCACTTTGCCCGAGGGCTTTTCAGGTGGTCTCCATGAGACAATAGTCAAAGTCACTTTTATTCTGCTTCTTGGGAGAACGTGGTCTTTCGCACGTCTCTCTCTCTTGGGTCAGTTGACCCCCCTTAACTAGAGTTCTTGCGATTTTCACAACGGAGGGGGCCAACGGCATAACACCTCCCCCCATAATGGGTTTTTAACCAGCGGTTAAAAACAGGTTGACACAGGAATTTATTTTTTTTTTTGAATCTACATACTACACAAGCTTTTCTCTTCACAGAGTACTACTGTTATACATTCAAGTCAGTATCTAAACAGGTAACAAGTACAGTGCCCCTTTTCTTTAATACCTTAACCTCATGTGCCATACTAACACCTGGTAGCATCAAACTTCAGCTCAATAACCACCTTATTTATTTGCTTTCTTCAGCAACATAACTAAGGAGGTGTGATCTTAGCTTACATACATCTACAAAGGTTCATGCAAAAGACAAATTTTTATGCTACTTTCAAACTTAACAGTCAAGCTTCCATGGGTGTTGTCTTTATTATTCACATACTTTGTCAAAATCCCTTAAAACCGGCTTCTGCTATTTTAAAAATCGCGTCCCCATTAACCCTCGCCTTTTTTCCGGTTAATTCCCTCGTGGCGATCTTGGGCACCCTGGCGAAATAGGCTTTCGCCCGCTCCTTTCATAGGAGTTATTTTATCAGCGTGTTCCAAACTTAGACCACCCAATTCCTTAATTTTAGGCAATTTGTCGTTTTTCTCTTCAGGACCCGTCATGCTATTAGTTTCCAATTTAAGATCCGCAAGCGATCTCGCTTTGTTCAGACAGCATTTCAAATTCTGCCTTTTCACACCGCACTCTGGAATAACAATAGCCTGTGGGGCCCCTTTACCTTCCAACTCAACCTGTAATTGATTCACAGGCTTTGTGGTACCAAGCCATTGTCTCTGTAGCCTGGTTGCTGCTTTTGATATCAGTCCAGCCTTTAAATTTTCTTCATTCAATTTGGGAACTACACATCCCCCTTTCCCTTGAGTTCCGTGA
Source organism: Hemitrygon akajei (assembly GCF_048418815.1). Lineage (NCBI taxonomy): Eukaryota > Metazoa > Chordata > Chondrichthyes > Myliobatiformes > Dasyatidae > Hemitrygon > Hemitrygon akajei. The sequence goes on from NC_133136.1 coordinate 77,227,139, forward strand.
CTAGGTTCAGCACCATGTGTATCCCCATCTTGGACACACTCAAACGGGACATTGGCCTCTTCCAGGTTTTCAACACCCGTACCTTTTTCAAATTCTAACGTCCCCCCCTCCTTCCAGTAACTCTCCAGGCAGCCCCCTGTTGGGGAAGGCGCAACCCTGCGAGCTGAAACAACCTCCTCGGCCATGTCAGCTGACTTCTCCACAGCAAGGATACCCTTCTCCTCTAAGACTGCCCTCATTTCACTCTCGGGACCATCGAGAACATCTTTAGAACTCTCAACTTCTCCAAACAATTCTGCCAAACCAGACAGATCAACCACGTCCAACTCTGGACGTTTTAACAGCTTTATCCGTTTCTCATCTTTATTTCCTACCTCTAGGACCTTTCTCTTCACTAAGGGGGGAGCTATCTCCTCGCCCTTACCCCCTTTTACTTTACTACCTTCCGTTTTACCACCCTCTGAACCCTCGTGGTGTAGGGTCGGTAAAAACGTCTGGGCCAATTTCAAACTGCGCGCTGTCCCAGCCGCCGCTCTCGACAGGCTGCGAGTGACCGCGCATGCGCGATAGCTCGGGGACTCCATGGGCGGGGCCTCAACTATCAGGGCGGTTCCCATCTTCCCACCCGCGAGGTCATTACCCAACAGGAGGTCCACGCCCTCCCCCGGTAACTCCGGCAGGACTCCTAGCTCCACAGGTCCCGACACCAACTCGCAATCGAGAAAGACCCTATGCAAAGGCACGACCGCGGTCTGGTTCCCGATTCCTCTCAGGGCAACCTCCCCCGTCCGAGGGCCGAAATTTAACACATTACGGCTAATTAACGATAGTTCCGCCCCCGTGTCTCTCCAAATTCGTACGGGAATGGGGGGGTCCCCTTCCCTCAAAGACACGGTTCCTTCGGAACTAAATGTCTCCCGCCCCTCCGGTACTCCATCTACCTGGGGCCCTCTTGTCAACTTCCTGATTACCACTGCACGCCCGATAGGGGTCGCTGCTCTCTCCCTCTCTGGCTCCTTTCTCGGAGCAAAGCATTTTGATGCAATATGTCCCACCTTTCCACAATTAAAACAGTTTAAACCAGGAGATCTCCAGGTTTCCTGTCTGTTATCCTCACTTTTTGTGCTAGCTCCCGGCGGAGTTTCTCCCTTAGCCGGCAGACTTTCCCTACCATTCCGACGGTCTCTCGGGTAACTTTTTGGCGAGGAAAACTTTGTCTTGTGGGTTAGGGCATATTCATCTGCGAGCCTAGCCATCTCTGAGATGGACTGATTCGTCCTCTCATTTAAATACATTCGGATCTCTTCCGGAACGCAACCTTTAAATTCCTCAATCAAAACTAACTCCCTGAGACGTCCATAATCCTCGGCCACCTTTTCAGCTGTGCACCAACGGTCCAAGAGCACACCCTTCTCATGGGCTAGCTCGGTATACGTTTGATTCCACCCTCTTTTTAAATTTCGGAACCTTTGTCTATACGCCTCAGGTACTAACTCGTAACCTCGGAGAATGGCCTCCTTTACTTGAGCATAATTTCCGTCCCTTTCCGGGGGCAGCGCGGTATATACCCGCTGTGCTTTTCCTCGTAACACACTTTGTAACAACGCCACCCATTGCTCTCTGGGCCACTGCTGATTCTCGGCCACCTTTTCAAAAAGCAAGAAATAACTATCAACATCCGTCTCCTCGAACGGGGGGACCAACCTCAACGCCCGACTAATATCAAACCCCTCCTCTCTCTCGTCCCCTCGAGTTCTTCGCTCTTGCTTTCGCCTGTCCAGCTCCAATTCATGGCCCCTTTGTTTCTCTTTCTCTTCTGCTTCTAGCTGCTTTAGTTTGAACACATGCTCTCTTTCCACAGCCCTTTCCTTTGCGGCTCTCTCGGCTTCTTTTTCCCTCTCAGCTCTCTCGGCTTCTTTTTCCCTCTCAGCTCTCTCGGCTTCTTTTTCCCTCTCAGCTGCTTCTACTTCTAGCTGCTTTATTTTAAACTCATGTTCCAGCCTTGCTTTCTCCAACTCTGCCTGATTTGTCCCACTCACTAATCTCCTTTCGGGAATATTTTCCAACTCCTCAGCTGCAAACACCTTCTTCCCAACATAATGCTGTTGTATGACCCTTCGCACTTCCTGCTTTTTCATTGCTGGCTTCACCGCTGTGAGGTCTAATGCCTGCGCCAAATTTACCAATTCTGATTTTGTAGCCTTCCCTAGCGCCTCTACCGTCGGGTTTCTCCTAAATTCCTCCACATCCATCTTTGCTGGTTTTCCCGTCTGGCTACCTGCGTAACCAGATTTAAGTTTGGACTTACAGCCCGATTCACTGACCCTCCCGTTTGGTTTCAAATCCGGGACGAGAACCCCACTTGTTACGAAAACCCCGTAACCAGGTAACTTACCAGCAAAGATAGATGGATCAGCTGAGTCGGATGCTACTATTTTCAACCGTTTTATTCAACAAGGGCACAAACGTATAGTTAATACAAAACATTCAGATCATCAAAACTCAATCTAAAACACCGGTGTAATAATAATCATTCAAAACACAAGCTCGATCGTCGTCTAGGGGTAATGTAGATTTTATATCATTCACTGGATATCTAAAAGTCTTTAAGATCACGGCAGTTTCACTTAGGTGCCGGCGGAAGTGTCGCGTTGGTGCACTTTTAGTTAGAAAGACAGAGAACATGAAGCATTTACCCGACAGGTTTTCCAACGTGTAGGAGGTAGTCGGAAGTCTCGTTGGGGGAATGGACTCTCATCTGTGGCTTCCCCTGTAGCTAGGCCGTCTTCCGTGGTGAAGTCGCCAATCCCAGGCAAGGGAAGGACGCACACGAACCCCACCACCGGCTGTAGCTATTAAAACGCTGTCGCAGGATTTCTAGCGTTTCTCCTTCGTGTGTTTCCTTGGTGCATCTGAGGGTCCTCCCCTCAGACCCGCCTTTATACTTCTTCACGGGATCGCAGGTGTCAATCAAGTTGCAGGTAATGCGATCTCTCTCTCAACCAGCCCACTTTGCCCGAGGGCTTTTCAGGTGGTCTCCATGAGACAATAGTCAAAGTCACTTTTATTCTGCTTCTTGGGAGAACGTGGTCTTTCGCACGTCTCTCTCTCTTGGGTCAGTTGACCCCCCTTAACTAGAGTTCTTGCGATTTTCACAACGGAGGGGGCCAACGGCATAACACCGTACATTAATGACATGGATTTAGAAAACAGTCAGAGTCAGATTTAACTAATTGGTTAGATTGGGCAAGCATGAAAATCACTGAGGGAGAATGTAGCATTATTCAAGGGCATTTAAGAATTTAAGAAAATTTGTTTTCTGGGAAATTAAATGGAAATTGAACATTTACACTGATAAATGTGAAGCACTGTAAACTGATAGGATGGAAAAGTATCCAGAGAACCTCATGTATTTCTGAAAACAAGAAACTGAATGGGATGGATGAAAAAGATTTCAGAATAAAGGTTTATAAGTCATTAAATTGCTATATTGCAAGGCAGTAAATTAATTGGAAGAGTTAAATAAGATACTGAACTTGGATTTATTTCTGTGAAATCCAGTTAAACTTAATTACAACTTGATCAAAATTTTCTTAGGGTCCTCCTACAATGCAGGGGATGTTATGCTTTATTTATATAACGCCTTTCATGTACTTACTAAATCTCAAAATCCTTTGTACCCCAAAGTCCTTTGTACTTCAGAAGTTAGCAAATGAATGAACATAGTTAGGCAATGTGAACATGTTTCCATAGAGAGCCAATAGAAAAATAGTTGATAATTTGTTTATTGAAGTAAGTATTCGTCAGCATGCCAGGTTAACTTCAGCTGTTTTAAGTACACTGTCCTAGGACCTTTATGTTTACCTGAGAAAGCCTTTGTCCTTAGTATAATATCTTATCTGAGAGATGGTAGTGCTCATGGTACCAAACATATCCTGCATGTTATTTTTTTAAATTCTAGATTACTTAAACCCATAATCATCTAAGTTAGAATCAACGGAGCTGCTTGTCTTTGGTAACAGACCAATGCAGGCTTCTAAGAATGTCCAAAAATATCTACAAGGATGGCAATGGCTCTGATTGATTAGCTTCCTTATAAAAGCTTTACAAATCACTAACGTAAGAATGCTATGGGCAGAGGAGATATGGAGTGAATGCTTTCAATTGCAGAAATTGTCAAAAACCATGAATAAGAGATGATAATAAGAAAGTCAACCACCAAACTAAGCATGGATCTCTTAGAGGGTTAAAATATCACTGCAAATGCATAAGTCACATTGTTAGAAAAATTCAAAAGGATAACCAGATTACTTTATTATAGGGAAAAGAATAGGAAGATGTTGGAAAAATGAGATGAGGTAGTTGAATGGGAAGAAACTTGTAGCAAACATACTCCATCACAAGCCAATTTGTCCTATCTGAAGTTGTGCATTCGATGTATTGCCATACATTTTGTCCAAAAACAAAGCCCTACAAATAACCAGTGAGTTAATTGTTTTTGAGTTTTATTCAGGAGAGGAATGGTAACCTGAACTTTCAGTAAATATAATCTTCTGATTTAATTGGTGATTTTAAAAATGTATTCAACAAAATAGGAAATCAGACCTTCACATTTATTTCTTTCTCAATGACTTCTCTCTTTTTCAAGAATATTAACTATTTTGCTTCACTAATTTCAATGCCACTATTTCACTTGATTTATTCAACATGAGATTCATCTTAGTTATAAAAGAATTATAGAACAATACACAAACTGGCCATTTGACATTTCATGCTTGTATTAGCTCCTTGAAAAATCCAATTTAACTCACTTACTTGCTCTTTCATATTTATCCTTAAAATAAACAATGACATTATTTTCAAATATGTGTGCATTATGCTATATTGATTGTAAATTACCTGAAAGCATAGTTTAATGATTTTAACCATTTTGACTTAATTGTTAATGCAAAAATATGTTTACCATTAGAAAGTAGTGGATATCAAGAAAACAGCATAGATACAGAATTTAGCAGACATAGCACAATCAGTAATCTAAATCAGCACTTAACACTGGCAAATTTTCAAATCCCTAATTGAAAATGGCCACGAAGTCAACAATTCATCCAAGTTAAATATGAATATTTGAAGGCAATGTAATTAAATGATAGCTATTTGTGTGTGTTTAACAACTTTGTACAATTTGAATAAAATACCACGACTTTGATACCTCCAAACAGATCAAGAAAAGGGAAGCAATCTTGTTTCTAACAATTATGTGGTGGAAAGCTTGGGAATAATCATGAGGGGGGTCGGATTGCATTCTAATCCTGACAATTGGTGGGTGGGAGTGGGTTATCAGTGAAACAGCATAGCAAGATTAAGAGAAGGTTGCTTCTGAGGCATTGAAATGAAGAAAAAGACTTTTGCCATCTGTGATAATGATAACTTGCTGTGGTGAAGTCAGTATCTGTTTGAAAGTGATGGAAGGCAAACGAGCTGATTCCTCCTCCTTATTAGGTAAGAATAACATTGAATAAGCAGGAAGATGAAGAGGCATGTTTCACTAGATCAATTGTTAACAATAATAACAAAAACAATAAATTTTTGGAAGCACTCAGCCGGTCATGAAGTCATGGAGTCATGTAGCAACCACACTGGCTTTGGCACAATGAGAGAATGCCAACCATGGTGGAAACCAATTTATTCTCAATTTCCTGATTTCAGTCCATATCCCTCTAATCCTCACACCTGCATGTACCTATCCAAAGGCTTCCTAAAATGAAACATACCACAACCACTGAGACTCATAGAGTCATAGAAAAGTACAGCACAGAAACAGGCCCTTTAGCCCATCTAGTCTATGCCAAATGATTTAAACTTCCTAATCCCATTGACCTGCAGCCGAATCATAGCCCTCCATACTCCTTCCATCCATGTAGCTATCTGAACTTCTCTTACATGTTGAAATCAAGCTCGCATGCACTACTTGTATTGGCAGTTCCTTCCGCACTCTCCTGATCCTCAGAGTGAAGAAGTTGCCCTTCATATTCTCCTTAAACAGTTCACCTTTCACCCTTAATCCATGACCTCTAGTTGTAGGCCAACCAGCCTCAGTGGACAAAGACTGCTTGTATTTTCTTTATCTATACCCCTCATAATTTTGTATACCTCTGTCAAAATCTCCCCTCAGTCTTCTGCAATCCGAGGATTAAAATCATTACCTATTCAATCTTTCCTCATAATTCTGGTCCTCCAGCCCAACCGATATCCTTGTAAATTTGCTCTGTATCTTTCAATCTTATTTACATCTTTCCTGTAGGAAGGTGACCAAAACTGTACACAATTCTCCAAATTAGGCCTCACCAACATCTTACACAACTTCAACACAACATCCTATCACCCACAACCCACTTCCTGCATTCTGCAGGGATCGCTCCCTACACTACTCCCTTGTTCCTTCATCCTTCCCCACCGATCTCCCTCCTGGCACTCATCCTTGCAAATGGAACAAGAGCTACACCTGCCTCTACACCTCCTCCCTCACTACCATTCAGGGCCCCAAACAGTCTTTTCAGGTGAGGTGACACTTCACCTGTGAGTCTTTTGGGGTCAAATACTGTGTCCAGTGCTCCTGGTGTGGTCTCCTGTATATCAGTGAAATTTGACATAGATTGGGAGAGTGTTTTGCTGAACACATATGCTCTGTCCGTCAGAAGAAACGGGATCTCCCAGAGGCCACTCATTTTAATTCCACTTCCCATTCCCATTCTGATATGTCAATCCATGGCCTCCTCTACTGCCATGATGCAGCCACACTTAGGATGAAGGAACAACACCTTATATTCCGTATGGGTAGCCTCCAACCTGATGGCATGAACATCGATTCGTTGAACTTCCAGTAATGCCCTCCCCCCTCTCCTACACCACTTCCCATATCCTTTTCCCTCTCTCACCTTATCTCCTTGCCTGCCCATCACCTTTCTCTGGTGCTCCTCCCCCCTTTTCTTTCTTCCATGGCCTTTTGTTCTTTCCCATCGGACTCCCCCCTTTCACCAACCAACTTTCCAGCTCTTTACTTCATCCCTCCCCCTCCCGGTTTCACCTATCAGCTTGTACTTCACTCTCCCTTCCCCACCTTTTAAATCTACTCTTCATCTTTTTTTCTCCAGTCCTACCGAAGGGTCTTGGCCTGAAACGTCGACTGTACTTTTTATCCATAGATGCTGCCTGGCCTGCAGAATTTCTCCAGTATTTTGTGTGTGTTCCTGTACTTAATACTTATTATATGAAGGCCAGTATGTCAAAAGCTTTCTTTGTGGCCCTATTTACCTGTGCCACCACCTTCAATGAATTATGGACCTGTATTCCCAGGTCACCACACTCCTCAGAGACTTACCGTTTGTGGTGTAAGACCTATCCTGGTTGGTCCAACTGAAGTGGAACACCTTGCAATTTTTCTGCATTAAATTCCATCTGCTATTTTTCAGCCCAGTTTTCCAGCTGGTCCAGATCCCGCTGCAAGTTCTGATAGTCTTCCTCACTGTCCACTAAACACCCCCAATCCTGATGTCATCCGCAAATTCGCTGATCCAGTTATCCATGTTATCAACCAGATCATTGATACAGATGACAACCAACGAAGGACACAGCACCGATCCCTGTGGCTCCCCACTAGTCACAGGCCTCCAGACAGAGAGGCAACCATCTGCTGTCACTCTATGGCTTCTCCTACAAAACCAATGTCTAATCCAATTTACCACCTCAGCTTGAATGCTGAGCATCAGAGATTTCCTGACCAGCCTCCCATGTGGGACCTTGTCAAATGCATTGCTAAAGTCCATGTAGACAGCATCTATTGCCCTTCTTTCATCAACTTTCCTGGTAACTTCCTCGAAAAATTCTTTAAGATTGGTTAGACATGATCTACCACACACAAAGTCACGCACAAAGGCAGTTAGGAATAAAATGGAGTACAACAATTGCAAGTAAACAGTATGAAAGAAATCAGGTGGACTAAAAGAAGGCATGACGTTGCCCTGGCAGACAAGGTGAAGGAGAATCCAAAGGGATTCTACAGATATGTTAAGAGCAAAAAGCTTGCAAGGGACAAAATTGGACCTTTGGAAGATCAGAATGGTAAAGCATGTGTGGAGCCAATGGAGATGGAGATGATCTTAAATGGATTTTTGCATCTGTCTTTACTCAGGAGACAGATACAGCATCTGTAGAAGTAAGGCAAAAGGTGGGTTAGTAAGTTTGCTGATGACACTAAGTTTGAGGGGTGTTGTGGATAGTCTGGAGGGTTGTCAGAGGTTACAGCGGGACATTGATAGGATGCAGAACTAGGCTGAGAAGTGGCAGATGGACTTCAATCCAGATAAGTGTGAAGTGGTTCATTTTGGTAGGTCAGATTCGAAGACAGAATATAATATTAATGATAAGACTCTTGGGAGTGTGGAGGATCTGAGAGATCCTGGGGTCCATGTCCATAGGACACTCGAAGCAGCTGTGCATGTTGACAGTGTTATTAAGAAGGCATATGGTGTGTTGGCATTCATCAACCATGGAATTGAGTTCAAGAGCTGTGAGGTAATGTTACAGCTATATAAGGCCTTGGTCTGACCCCACTTGGAGTATTGTGTTCAATTATAGTCACCTCACTACAGGAAGCATGTGGATACTATAGAGAGAGTGCAGAGGAGATTTACAAGGATGTTGCCTGGATTGGAGTAAGTACCTTATTGGGTTGAGTGAACTTGGCATTTTCGCCTTGGAGTGATGGAGGATGAGAGGTGACCTGATAGAGGTGTATAAGATGATGAGGGTCATTGATCATGTGGATAACCAGAAGCATTTTCCCGGGGCTGAAGTGGCTAACATGAGGGGGCATAGTTTTAAGGTGTTTGGAAATAGGTATCAAGGGGACGTCAGGGGTAAGTTTTTCACACAGAGAGTGGTGGGTGCGTGGAATGCACAGCTAGCAAAGGTGGTAGAGGCAGATACAATAGGGTCTTTTAAGAGACTCTTAGGTCCATGGAGCTTAGGAAAATAGAGGGCTATGCAGTAGGGAAATTCTAGGCAGTTTCTAGAGTAGGTTACATGGTCAGCACAACATTGTGGGCCAAAGGGCCAGTAAAGCTTCCCACTTACGAAGCACACCTTTACCAGAAATCAACCTGTCCCAATACAAACTATCCGGCTCCTTTCTGATACCATCAAAATTGGTCTTTCTTCAGTTCAGTCTCAACCCATGGACCAGACCAATTTTTTTTGCTTATTTACATTGAAACTAATGGCATTATGATCACTAGATGCAAAGTGTTCCACTACAGAAACCTCTGTCACTTGCCCTGTCTCATTCCTGAACAGAAAATCAAGTATTGCACATTCTGTCTTTGGGACTTCCATGTACTGATTAAGGAGATTCTATCCTATTTAGTCCTATTACAGTGTGGGATTTCCAGTCAATATGTGGAAAATTAAAATCACCTACTTTAACCTCCTTATATTTCTTGCAACAGTCTGTGATCTCTTTACAGATTTCTCACTCTAAATCCTGCGGACTTTTGGGTGGCCTGTAATATTGCCCATTAACATGCTCATAACTTTCTTATTCCTCATTTCCACCCATAAAGTCTCATTGGACGACTATCTTGGCTGAGCACTGCTGTAACATCAAGCAACTCATTCCATGCACTCACCATTTGTGTGAAAAATCTGCTCCTCGATTTCCTTCTAGTTCTTTCCCCTTTTGCCTGAAATCCATTCTCCCTGGTTTTGGACTTTACTACCCTGGAATAAAGACTGCTGCCATCCACCTTTTCACTGCTCCTCATAATTTCATAAACCTCTATAAAGTCACCCATTATTCTTGTTCCCCAAATCTTTTCTACACTCTTCCCAGTTTAACTCCATTCTTCCTCTATCAAGGTGAGCACAATGGTACACAGTACTCCAAGTGTGGCCTCAATCGCATACTCAATACCCTGACTCATGAAGGCTAGTGAGCTAAGCTAAGCATAACATAATTTCTACACAGGTTTAACTTTCAAAAATGCATTGCCTCACAATTATCTGTATTGAAATCTATTTGCCACTCCTCAGCCCAATTCCCGAACTGATCAAGGTTCTTCCTGTAATCTACAATAACCATCTTCATGACAACACCTCATAGTTTCATGTCATCCACAAACATTGTGGTCAGGCAATATCTGTGCATAGAAGATAGAACACGAAACAAAGCAGCAGTGGAGTAGGCCTTGCAGGCTATGATATACAGAACGTGCCCACTGCAATGCAATTTTAAACAACACATCCCGCTACACATGGTCAACATCCCTCCATTTTCTGCCTGTTTCCATCCAGCTGCCCCTTAAATACTGTTATCACATCTGCTCCTGCCAGTTCGTTGCACTGCATATTTGAGGCAACTGCATTCTCTGTTTAAAATAAAAACATCATATAAGACTCCATTAAAAATTTCCCCTCTCACCATAAAGCTAAGCCTTCCAGTATTTGACTTTCCATCCTGGAATAGGCTCTCCATGCCTCTAAGTTTACGTACCTAGACCAGATCATTTCTATGTTTCTGACACTCTGGAGAAAGCAATCTCAGTTTATCTAACCTCTCCTTATTACAAATATTCTCTAATCCAGGCTACATCTTGGTCAACCACTTCTGCAGTTGGTCCAAAGCTTCGACATCATTCCTGCGATGCAGCAACTGAAACTTCACACAGTGCTCCAAGTGTGGTCTGACCAAAGTTTTTAGACTGAACCAATGTGGTTTCCCAATTTATATGCATGACATCCAGACAGATGAGGGCAAGTATACCATACATCTTTATCATGCTATTTACTTGTGATGCTACTCCTAGGAAGCTATGGACTTGCAGACCAAAATCCTATTACTTCACATTAAAGTTCCCAAAGGTCCTGCCATGTATTTTGTATTTTCTCTTAAATTTGGCCTCCCAGAGTGCAACATCTCACACAAGTCTGGATTAAGCTCAGTATGTCATTTCTCTGCCCACATTTCCAGTTGCTCTATATCCTGCTGAATCCTTTGACAACCTTCTTCATTATTTACAACACTATGGATGTTAGTGCTGTCTGCAAACTTACTATTCAGCCCACCTACATTTTCATCCAAATCACATACGTATAGATCACAAACAACAGAGGTACCAGCTCTGAGATCTGAGGAAAAGAAAACCGAGTTAACTTTCTTTTGTCATTGTTGCTTGAAATATCAAATACGCTTTAATTTCACAAAGGGTTAGTACTCCCCCTCTCGTTATCCCCCCCTCTCCCGCATGTGCTCCCAGTTTAAGCAAAACAGTCCCTTAAACATATAGTCCTATCAAGATGGATATAGATTAAATATCTTTTCTTACTCTCTATGGCTGCTCATGCTATCCTGTGTGATATTGAAAATCTAATTAACTGATGATCAAGCTTTTGCATTCGTTGTTCTATGGTGATTCTGTCCTGGTATGTTATTAGAAAGATTGATACTCTATGAGGACAGAACAGTGGCACAGGTCCTCACCCCAAGTGTTTCAATTTCACAATACATTTCAAAGACGTGGGTTGATATGGTAATTGGTCATTGTAAGTAGCTTCTTATGTTTAAATGTAAGTTGGATTGTGCGGAAAGTTGATAGGAATGTGGGCAGGGTATAAAAATTGATCAGTGTAAGATTAGTGTGTTTGATGGTGAATGGGTCTATTTCGTCTCTGAATAACTGAAGTTCTAAATCAGCCTCACAGATGTCACATCTGGCTTGCCAGACCCATGAAAGACATGATTTATTTGAGTCATATCGTAACCTTGTCAAATCTGATGCCCCATCTCTTCATTGTTCAGTCACTGGTGAAATTAAGTCAGGATATGCATGCCAGAGAAGGCCGTAATACTGTCATTAACTATCTGAAACCTCCAAGTCTTTACTCTTTAATTCAAACAGCTTTGAGCACTGTTTCTAAGACCCTGGTTTTGAGTAGGAAGTCAAGCTATTGCTATCCATCCAGTGATATCGCATAGTGAGTTTCAACACTTTGAACCAAGTGCAATAGATCTCCAATTCCGAATAGAGCATGATTTAGAGGCAAGCTTCTATGTTTTACCTTTCTCAAGCACCTGTTTGGTCTTTTAAACTTTCTTTCCCCAAAGGACACAGAGATGACCTGATGGGTTTTTACAGCAGGTATTTGGTTGATGGTGGTCTTTACACTATTAGCTGTTTCTTTTGCATTTTTGGAACTAAATATTTCAACTCCCCAAACACAGTGGTGAGATCCAAATTCATATCTCTACATTCTCTGTTGTCACTTCTCCAGTGGTCCGATACATGGTCCGACATAAAACTGGAATATTTGTGGTTGTTCACCTCCAGAACCATTCCTCCCCATTGCATTTTGTGCACTCTTTAGCTTCAAGAGAAACTGGAGTTATTTTGGCATAATTCTGCCTGCTCTCATGGCACTTCAGCCATGTGATGAGAATAAGGGCACGTAAAGGTTAAAAACAAGCTGTTTTCTGCCCTCTGCTTGTAGCAGCCCTTAGCTCAGGCATTTGGAGTATTTCCCATATAAACACATACAGTGGCATACAAAAGTTTGGGCTCCCCTGGACAAAATTTCTGTTACTGTGAATAGTTAAGTGAGTAGAAGATCTCCAAAAGTCATAAAGTTAAAGATGAAACATTCTTTTCAACACTTTAAGCAAGATTGGTGTATTATTTTTGTTTTGTACAATTTTAGAGTGAAAAAAAGGAAAGGAGCACCATGCAAAAGTTTGGGCACCCCAAGAGATTTGAGCTCTCAGATAACTTTTACCAAGGTTTCAGACCTTAATTAGCTTGTTAGGGCTATGGCTTGTCCACAGTCATCGTTAGGAAAGGCCAATGTGATGCAAATTTCAAAGCTTTATAAGTACCCTGACTCCTCAAACACTGTCCCAACAATCAGCAGACATGGGCTCCTCTAAGCAGCTGCCTAGCACTCTGAAAATTAAGATAAACGATGCCCACAAACCAGGAGAAGGCTATAAGAAGATAGCAAAATGTTTTCAGGTAGCCGTTTCCTCAGTTCATAATGTAATTAAAAAATGGCAGTTAAAAGGAATGGTAGAGGTCAAGTTGAGGTCTGGAAGACCAAGAAAACTTTCCAAGAGAACTTCTCATAGGATTGCTGGAAAGACAAATCAAAATCCCTGTTTGACCGCAAAAAACCTTCAGGAAGATTTAGCAGACTCTGGAGTGGTGGTGCACTGTTCCACTGTGCAGCAACACCTGCACAAATATGATCTTCATGGAAGAGTCATCAGAAGAAAACCTTTCCTGCGTCCTCACCACAAAATTCAGCATCAGAAATTTGCAAAGTAACATCTAAACAAGCCTGATGCATTTTGGAAACAAGTCCTATGGACTGATGAAGTTAAAATAGAACTTTTTGGCTGCAATGAGCAAAGGTATGTTTGAAGAAAAAAGGGTGCAGAATTTCATGAAAAGAACAACTCTGCAACTGTTAAGCACGGGGATGGATCGATCATGCTTTGGGCTTGTGTTGCAGCCAGTGGCACAGGGAACATTTCACTGGTAGAGGGAAGAATGAATTCAATTAAGTACCAGCAAATTCTGGAAACAAACATCACACTGTCTGTACAAAAGCTGAAGTTGAAAAGAGGATGGCTTCTACAACAGGATAATGATCCTAAACACACCTCAAAATCCAAAATGGACTACCTCAAGAGGCGCAAGCTGAAGGTTTTGCCATGGCCCTCACGGTCCTCCGACCTAAACATCATTGAAAATCTGTGGATGGACCTCAAAAGAGCAGTGCATGCAAGACAGCCCAAGAATCTCACAGAACCAGAAGCCTTTTGCAAGGAAGAATGGGCGGATATCTCCCAAACAAGAATTGAAAGACTCTTAGCTGGCTACAGAAAGCACTTACAAACTGTGATACTTGCCAAAGGGGGTGTTACTAAGTACTGACCAGGCAGGGTGCCCAAACTTTTGCTTCGGACCTTGTTCCTTTTTTGTTACTTTGAAACTGTAAAAGATGTAAATAAAAAAGTAATTTTGCTTACAGTATTGAAGAAATGTGTCATCTTTAACGTTATGCCTTTTGGAAATCAGGTCATCTTTCACTCACTTAGCTATTCACAGTAACAGAAATTTTGACCAGGGGTGCCCAAACTTTTGCATGCCACTGTATGTCTTGTAAATAAATAAAAGAAGTAAGTTGTATATTCCATTAGGCTATCAATTGTTCTCATTGTGCAGTTGTATGCTTGTTTGCCAACTGCTAGCCACCTCACAGTAGCAGAGTTCAATTCCGACATCATCTGTAAGAAGTCTGTATGTCCGCCCTGGAGAAAGTAGGGTTTTCTCTCGGTGCTTCGGTTTCTTCCCACAGTCCAAAGATGTACTGGTTATTAGTTAATTGATCATTGTAAATTGACTGAAAATTAGGCTAGGATCAAATCGGAGGTTGCCGAGTGGCACAGCGCGATGAAGTGGAAGAACTTATTCCGTATTGTATTTCAATAAATAAATAAAAAACAAATACACATATTGCTTCAGTTTTGAAAGTTGTCTTGTGAGCTAAGAGATGTAGGAGAGAGCTGTGATGATATTGGGCTTGCTGACTGTGAGGTTCTAAACGGAAATGAAGATTTTAAGCCCTATCTTATATAGATAGCTACAAGTTACCCTTACTAAAAAGGAGATTAAACTGTAACCGCCTGTTCTAGATCACATCTTTGTTTATCGTCCAAGATGAGTTCATCTGCCAATACCCACCATTTGAGCGATGGGTTCCCCCTCGCCACTAAGGAGGAGAAACTCCCAGCTAACAAATAGATTAAAAACTGTTCATTTATTTTTAAGTGATACATATTTAAATTTAGATAAAATCCTTAAAATACATTTCAAATTCACAGAGGATTTCTTTCTTAGAGAAGATTTCCAAATTACAGGCAATTTCTAAAACACGAAGGATTTCCAAAGCATAGGAAGAATCCCTTTCAGTTACAAGGACATAACAATGTTGCATATGAATGACTCATCTGTTACAGAAATTGAAGGAAGAGGAATGGATTCTAGTTCACTCAGTCTTTCTGTCATTCTTCTTTTTGTTCCTTAACCATTCCTAGTGAGCCTAACTGCTCTCTTTCATGGATACAGTATTTTTTTATCACATGGGTAACTTCACACAAATGTGATATTTGTTCAGATGCATTTTCACACACCTTCTGGGGACAGGGTTGACAGATACCCATAAATAATGCGGGGAAACAGACACTTAGAGTACATAAAAACTATTAATAGATCATTTAATTGATGTGCTAAGTGACAGTATCAATCCAGTTTGTAAGTTTCCTTGAACTATATAACTTAGCTAGTGGTGTCTGGTTTGATAAAATGTATCATTCTCCACAAGCCTCTGTATCCAACACATCATTCCCAAACTTTTGCCGTCTCCAAAGTTATCCTACCCTCAAACATATCTGCCCCTTCTCCAAGGATTGCTCCCTCTGTGATTCCATTGTCCATATATCCCCCTCCACTCATCTTCATCCCGGCACAATCAGAGTGCTGCACCTGCCCATTCACTCCCTGCATCACCTCCATTTAGGACCCCAAACAGCTCCTGCAGGTGAGGCAACACTTCACCTGGTGAATCTGCTGGGGTCGCCTATTGTGTCTGGTTCTCCTGATGGGGCTTCTTCTACATTGGTGACATGCGCCGTAAGTTGGGGGACCACTTCGTTGAGCAGCTCCGCTCCTTCTGCCAAAAGCAGAGCTTCCTGATGGCCAAACATTTTGTTTCTGATTCCCATCCCACGTGGAGAGGCAACACCTTATATTCCATTTGGGTAGCCTCCAACCTGATGGCATGAATATCTATTTCTCCATCTGGTAAAAAAAAAGTTCCCTCACCCCCACTTCTTCTATTCCCCACTCTGGCTTTTTACCTCTTCTCACCTGCCTATCACCTCCCCCGGGTCCCTTCCTCCGATGGTCTGCTCTCCTTTCCTATCAGATTCCTTTCTCTCTAGCCTTTTACTTTTCCTACCCACCTAGCTTCACCCATCACCTTCTAGCTATCCCCACCCTCCACTTTATTATTCTGGCATGTTCCCTCTTCCTTTCCAGTCCTGAAGAAGGGTCTTGGCTTGAAATGTCGACTGTATTGATTACTATAGATGCTGCCTGACCTGTTGAGCTCCTTCAGCTTTTTGTACGTGTTGGTTTAATACAAGCCCAATTAAGAGACCCTATTGTCTTACACCTCATCTTTTGAACAGTTAGCTGTGAGCCAACAACCCATGTTCTATAGTCAGTGCTGTTTGCAGAGCTGTCCTTTTTACTTCAGAATGATAATTGCTTGCAATTTATATTAAGAACTAAAGACTGGCTGTCATTTATGACAAGTTGGTGAACAAAGAATATTGGATGGAAGTTTAGCTTACTCAAAAACAACTCCTTGATCTCTAGGAGTTTCAGCTGCTGTGTTTAGAAAGCTGAGCTTGGCAAAAGGCCCCCTCACCCTGGCCAGTGAATATCCATCAAAGAGAGCTATCTCTCTCAGGGCTATCCACCTGTCTGATCACAATTCTTCATTGACTATCACCTCTGCATATGATAACCCATACCTTCAGCCGTAACCTGAATGCATGATCTTTTAGATTTCCTGGATATCATCAGACCCAGATCATGATTATGATTATGATCACTGTGTTATATGACATGAAATTTGTTGTTTTTCAGCAGCAATACAATGCACAGATATAAAATGACAATAAATTGCAAAATAAATAAATGGTGTGAAAAGGAATAATGAGGTAGGGTTCATGGACCATTCATAAATGTGATGGTAGAGGGGAAGAAGCTGTTTCACAATCATTGAATGTACCACCTACCTGTTGATAGTAACAAGAAGAGAGCATGGCCGGGATAGCGAGGGCCCTTAATGATGGATGTCACTTGAAGATGTCCTCACCAGGTTCCACATCCTTTCTGCTGTGTGTTGCAAAAGTCAAACTTGGAATGAGGAGTGAAATAACCATAATGGCCCTGATCTTTGGCTCAATAACCTCATGCTACCTCCTTGTGTGAGGTTAAGTTCCAGTTTTAGGCTTACTTTGTAATGTCCAACTTTGAAATGCAGAAATTATTAAGAAAATGAAAGTAAAGTTTTAGACAGATAATTATGTATTATCAGGTAGAATTATGCAATTAAATTCTTCAAAAAAGATTTTCATAAATTATGTGCATATTTTGACCTGTAAATACCCTATATTCATTTCAAAGGTAATGCAAAGTATTTTAATTAACTATTCCAGATAGTAACATTTTTGACACTTTAGGAAATATGTATAATTTTATTTTTTAAAATTGAGATACTGCACAGAATAGTCCTCTCCTGTCCTTCGGACCATGCCACTCAGCAATCCCTCAATTTAATCCTAGCCTAATCACTGACAATTTTCAATGACCAATCAGTACATCTTTGGTCTGTGGGAGGAAACCAGAACACCAAGAGGAATCCCACGCACTCACAGGAAAGATGTACAAACTCCTTACAGGCAGCGGTAGGATTTGAACCCAATTCGAACCACCATGCTACCATTCGCCTCTTTTGTTTGGGATTTTATATATGTGATTTGGATGAAAATGTTGGTGGGCTGATTAGTATTTCATATATTTACATTTTTATTTAGTTAGATAGAGACAACCAATGACATGAATGCATTGTCATTATCTAGTACCATGGGGTTCCTAGATCCAAAACCATGTAAACATTATTCCAAATGAACAGATTTCCTGAAATTCTGTATTATTTATCATTTTAGTTAGACAAATTATTGAGCTTTTTAATTGCAAAAGGACTCCTCTTACATCTGCACATAGAATGGCTTCTGAGCAATTAAAGCTATGGGAGCATTGGAAGTAAGAGCTGAAAAAGGCCAACAGTTTGTCAAACCTACTTCAGATTTCAATAAGGTCATGGCTGATCCTGTCTTTGGTATGATCTTCTCTCTTGATCTACCCTTAGAACTTTTCATTTCTCCAACGTTCAAGTTTGTGCATATGCAAGGACTCAGCCATTAGTGTTGGAGTAGTCTTGGTTTGGCTTTAGCACTCACTCTGCCCTCTCCAGTGTGCCACTGCTGCCTGCAGTTTGAGATCTGTGAGGTTGCATTTCTGTTTCACCATTTGTTTCCTCTGATCAATTGCTACTTTTTTACTTTTGTTTTGTGCTTGGACTGAAATTAATTACCTTGTGGCCACCTCTTCTGAAACACTCTGCTGCTTTCAGCTCATCTGCCCGTTCTGGCTCACTACCCATAATCGTGCCAAATGGCGCTTCGAAAGAAGATTGTAAAACAGGACCAAGTCATTTGTGTTCTTGTACACTTACAAGAGCAGGGGAAGACTAATCCACTTGGTGCTAATCCGTTCCCACTCTCTCAATGTTCTCTTCAAATATTTTGTCCACTCCTTGTTCAAAAGTGCATTATGATTTTCGTTCATTTATTTGTATTTTTTTCCTTCAAGGAAACATCTTGAGGTATGGAAGTGAGGCTTTGAAATTTCACCTCTATTTTCAGCACAGTTCGTGTTCCACAGCTCTTAAAATGCATACCCACAGACTTATGTTCCCCACCCCCACCATTTAAGCACAGCACCTCCTTCTCCTTCACCTCCACATTTACAACCAAAGTGGCTGCTGACCTCTTGCTGTAGTGATCAATTAGCACCCTCTGGTGTGCACCAGAAGTTCTTAGCCTGAGAATATATTATAGCATTGCCACATTTGTTCCATTTGAATTCTAGTTTTATGGTGTAAACTATACTGATGAAATGATGAATATGCTCCTTAAAGTTTGAAATCTATATTTTGAACATGTGTGGGCACAAATGCAGACAAATCAGATATTTAGTTTGCATTGTATTGTAACATTCTATAGAGAGTAGTGTTTCTGATACCTCTTTTTTTTAAAACTTTTTTTATTGTTTTCAAATAGTTACAGAATAAATGTGTATGAAAAAAAAGTGTTACCCAGCCCCCCTCCCCTTAACCCCTCCCCCCTAACATCCCTATTAAAAAAATAAGAAAGAAAGAAAAAAAAAGGAATGCCTGGATATTGGAAGATCCCCACATGCTCCATGGAGTTCGTAATAACTTTAGTATATATATTTATTTCTTTCCCCAAGTAACCAATTATTTCATCTTCGGAGCACCTATATATTTAATCCTGTCTTTTGTAAATAAGGGCGCCAAATTTTCAAAAATGTTTCATATTTATCTCTTAAATTATAAGTAATTTTTTCAAGTGGAATACAGCCATAAATTTCGTTCTTCCAACGATCTATACTTAGATATGTATCCGATTTCCAAGTCACTGCAATAGCTTTTTTGGCTACTGCCAATGCAATTTTTATAAATTCTTTCTGATATTTATTCAATTTGGATATCGGTTTTATCCCTTCAATATCACCCAGTAAAAGTAATATTGGGTTGTGTGGAAGTTGTATTCCAACAATTTGTTCCAATAAAACTCTTAAATTTGTCCAAAAAGGTTGAATTTTAGAACAAGACCAAGTAGAATGTAAAACAGTACCAATTTCTTGGTTACATTGGAAACACTGATCAGATAAATTTGGGTTTAATTTATTTATTTTTTGTGGTGTAATATATAGTTGATGTAAAAAATTGTATTGCACTAATCTTAATCGAACGTTTATTGTATTTGTCATACTCTCAAGACATAGTCTTGACCAGTTTTTTTCTTCAATTTTGATATTCAAATCACTTTCCCATTTTTGTCTTGACTTATGGACTCCTTGTTTAATTGCCTGTTTTTGAATCAAATTATACATACAAGAGATAAATTTTTTTAATATTTCCTTTTTGAATTAAAGTTTCTATTTCATTGGGTTTCGGTAATAACATTGTTTGACCTAACTTTTCTCTTAAATAAGCCCTTAGTTGAAAGTAACAAAAAAAAGTGTTTGATACTTTATATTTATTCTTTAATTGATCGAATGACATTAATATACCTCCTTCAAAACAATCTCCTATATATCTAATCCCTTTTTGAAACCAATTATATAAAAGTTGATTATCCATTGTAAAAGGAATAAGTCTATTTTGAATTAAAGATCTCTTTGCTAATAAGGATTTCTTTGTCTCATCGTCAACATTTATCTTATTCCATAAATCAATCAAAATGGTTTGAGCTAATGCATACTAAGGAAGTAGGAAGGGCAGAATGTGTCTCCCACTAGCAATCACACCAGTTCCATTGTAACATAGAGTACACTGCAGATGCTGTGGTCAAAGCAACATGTACAACACACTGGAGGAACTCAGCAGGTCGGGCAGCATACGTGGAAACGGGCAGACAACGTTTCGGGTCGATACGAAGGGTCCTGACAAAGGGTCACGGCCCGAAACATTGACTGCTCGTTTCCACGGATGCTGCCTGACCTGCTGAGTTCCTCCAGCGTGTTGTACGTGTTCCATTGTAACATATGCCTGCACAGGCCAGTCACATCTACTGCACCAGTTTTGCAGTTGGAGATTAACTGCAGTGATTACACCATGATGCTCTGCCATTTAAAGCGTTCCAAAGGGGCATTCTGAGGAGCACTGAAAGAAAAATCTTCAGTTGCATTAACTCAAGAAGGCAAGGTACTGGACTGATTTTCCAAACTGACTTTGGAGTTCAAAAAAGTTGATGTTAAAATGGGTGCTAATATCCTCTACATGAACAATATCAGTCCTAGGTTTGTGGGTAACGTTAGTACCTTTGCCACAGTGGCATCAGGAATTGTGCCCTGATATACTTTCAGTGTAGAGATGTTCCTGAAGAATTTTGGAATACTAATCCAATCATAGTTTAACATCTATTATTTTGTTTGGAGATGTACCAGAACTCCTGGAGTAGCTAATTATGTAATTTCTCTGAGGTTTGTTTGAAGTTATGTTATAAAGATTCACACTCCCACTATCTTTATGTAATCTCACTTACTCTTTTGAATGGAGTTCCAGAGATGGAGTCTGTTATATAACAAGTGCTTGGAAAGGAATTTAATCAGCTTAAGCAATTGCATCACGTTCCCTTACCATTGCAAAAAAAAATTACACACAGATTGACGGTCTTTTAAGACTCAGACTGACAATTATTGCCTGCCACGTTCCTTACTTTAAGGGGAGGAATGTAACGTTATTCACTTTGATTGAAGTAATAGAAGATCAAGGTGTTATTTAAGGAGTATAGGATGACTAAACATTGATATTTGGAGAGATCTCTGTGTCCTCTTAAAAGAAATACAAAGTTCGCTTACTGGCGTATGAACTAATTAAGACAGCGTGACTTATTACGCTGATCACACAGTGGATCATGTGCAAGATTAAGTCATTCTTGATGCAACTGTACAAAGCTTTTGAGAGGTCACACCTGGACTACTGCTTGTAGTTTGATATTCATAATTAAGGGAGGATATGACTGCCTGGGAGGCCACAGGTAAAATTTCAGAAGACAACCTCTCATGAAATCTAATTGGGAGAGATTAAGCAAAACAAATTAAACTCTTTGGAACTCAGGAGAATGAGAGGTCATCTTATTAAATATACAAGATTGCAAGCTTGTTGATAGAGATTATGTTAAGGTTTTTAAGGCATAGTCTTGAGAAAATAGTTAACTGTTTAGGACAGAAATGAGAAAAATTTCAAAGGGATGTGAAGTTTTGAAATTTTGTACCTTGAAGAGCAGTGAATGCTAAGTCTTTATATTCAAAATGACACAGACTTCAGAACCACAGAGAAATCAGGTGTTAAATAGACCAGGCAGAAAAATGAATATGAGGCCAAAGGTCAGATCAGTCTTACATGAAATGTGGAACGGGTTTAAGAGTTCTTTGGCTCTTAGGTTTTTTGTTTTACCCACTTTTAATAAGCAAATTAATATTTTTATAGTTTAACTTTCTTTAGCTGATGTACAATGTTGATAAACAGTTTTCCCTATTGTATTGTCTTTTTGAATTTTCCAATGTGTTTCTGCCAGGTCTGTAAATTTGCACATACCCCTATTTGCACATGATGTACTGGTTGCATATGACAAATAAATGAAAGCTGATGCTTTAAGAAGCAGATAATTCCAGTGCTCTGTTCTTTTCAGGCTGATAGGTCTAGTGTCATTTTACTGGTCTGCTTGAACAATTCGCCTGAACTCTAGAATAGCTGTGAGCATTGCACACTGTTTCAACAACGGTAGTCTGTATGGAACACCAATCTGAATGTTGGAGGCTGAAGCAAAATATTATATTGTGTTAAAATTTCACTATTTATTTATATGCTGATGATGAAATGTGTTTCTTTCCTATTGTGAAATTTCCCACTGGAAACTGTGATTTCAGCTGAAGTAAACAGCAAACAGTCCTGGTGGGTGTTTGATACATTTTCACTTCTTTTTGTTCTTCTGTAATCTTATATCACTCTTCTGCTCTCAAATCTGCAAATTGAGAGCACTGACATGCCCTATTTGGCTCACTGCTAATGTCCTTGTAGAAGGTGTTACTTTGCTGCATAGGCATGGCTATTCCCATTGATCTTTTTCCTCTCCAGTTCTATTGCACTTCAAAGGACATACTGAAATAAAACTATTGAATAGGACCAACTGGGCCTGATTTGATTTCTTGTACAGATATCCAAGCATTTTATTTTTCATATACATGTTGAAGCAGCAGTGTCTAATATAGATAACAGACACATTAAAGTATTTATTTTTTATATATCAAATGTTATCACATAGCCAAAATAAGTGGACTAACTTATTTGCTAAAACAGCAGATATGGTATCACATGAATATATTAATTGATTGGAGAGTGGTATAAAAATAAAATTCAACTCCTTTATTCTTGACATAATGAAAATACCGAGGGAAATGGAGGACAAATTTTTCTGCATGCATACATTTTAGTTCATATCACCGTCAGAAATTTTATTGAAGTTCAGAAGGAGTATCTGTGTATCCCAATGGCCATTTTAAATGGCTAAGGTCAATTGGGCACATGGAGAGCTGCTCCTATCAGTGTGGACTCCAGATGAGCAATAAGTGGGCAATTTTATTCCTTATTTTCCTATCTCCTGTATTTTAATTTAGTTCTGTATTGACTTTTGCTCTTTGTATGCAAGTTGAAGAATGGAGTTTATCTAGGAGAGATCTGTTGAAGAGGTTTGGTGGGATCAAACACCCACCAGGACTGTTTGCTGTTTATTTCAGCTGACATCACAGTTTCCAGTGGGAAATTTCACAATAGGAAAGAAACACATTTCATCATCAGCATATAAATAAATAGTGAAATTTTAACACAATATAATATTTTGCTTCAGCTTCCAACATTCAGATTGGTGTTCCATACAGACTACCGTTGTTGTAACAGTGTGAAATGCTCACAAATTAATTAATAGGAAGAATCTGGATCTCTTGTCTTTCGCTGCATGGACCATATGATCACTTTCATTCTGGTCATTGCTTTTCTAAAGCAGCATAAATACAACTATTAAAGCAGAACAAGCAAGACTAACAAATTCCTCCTCTTCATCCATTGACAATTATATGTTATGAAGTCAATGTTTTTCTCTTCAGCAATGCTTACCTTCTGCATGTCTTCATTTTATCCTATCCAATGTTGCTAGTACCACCTTCATTATTGTGATGATTGTGTGTAAAATGTACTTATTTGCTACACCCAGCTCTGGAAAAAATCTCTCTTGTTCTAAATTGTTTCAATCTTTCCTTTGCCACACATCAACTTGTCAAGAAGAAATCACTACTGGTGCTTTCAAGGCCCCCATTCTCAGTTAGCACCTTATGGACAACCTGATGACTTCCAGCCAAAGGAATCGCAGAGTGTTCACAACAACTGGTTTGCTTCAATTTCTCCACAGCTTCCATGTTTTGAAGAGGTTTTCGTCTTCCTGTCTGAAGGATCCAGGGCAGGTTTGATGAGAATGTCCAGAAGATGCAGGAGCTAATTAAGAATAAACACCAAGTGGACTGGAAGCCTCAGTAAACTTAAGGGAAAGGAAAACGTCCCAGTGACACCAGCAGCACATGACCTAAAGTCAAGTTGTGGGTGGAAGTGTGTTGGAAACCAGCAACATTCTGTCAATCGCATGTCAAAATTCTCCAGTACTGTGATAATACCTAAGGATCAAACATCCAAGGTGTAGTGTATTTAATATTTCAGTAATATTGTAAATATATTGTTTGATTACATATCAGAATCAAGTTTAATATCATTGGCATATGTCATAAATGTGTGGCAGCAGTACAATGCAATACATACTAGTAGAAAAATATGTAAATTACATTAAGTGTGTATATATATATAAAATAGTTAGTGTGTATATGTGTGTGTATGTATATATATATGTTAAATTAAATAAGTAGTGCAAAAATAGAAATAAAAGAGGTAGTGAGGTAGTGTTCGTGGGTTCAATTTCTATTTAGAAATCAGATGCCAGAGGAGAAAAAGCTGTTCCTGAATTGTTGCTGTGTGCCTTCAGAGAAATGAATACAATATACATCCTGAAATTCTTTTTCTTCGCAACCATCCATGAAAATAGAGAAGTGTCCCCAAAGAATGAACGGCAGTTAAATGGTAGAACCCCAAAGTTCCCCCTCCAGCTCCCCGCCCTCCCGCGCACAAGCAGCAGCAAGCAACAACCTCCTCTCCCCCCACCAGTAAAAAAAGGATCGGCACCCACCACCGAGCCCTCCAGCGTGAGCAGAGAATCAGCAAAGACACAGACTTGCCGTTACCGCAAAGACTTTGTGTTTCATCCGCTATTCAGCATACCACAGGCTCTCTTACCCTAATAAGGGAGAAGGAGACGTCTCCATTTCACAGCGAGCAGGGAGACATAACAAACAACTCCCTGGCTTATGATGTTAAAAGTCCGTTACGTCACGCTTTTTTTTCAAGCTCTGTGCCCAAAGATCTGGGCACACAGCTGTAGGTATTCCAACTCCCCCAATGACACACGGGTCTCCTGCTATGACACCGACCTTCCATCTGCCAATCTCTGGAGCCCTGAGATCCTAGGCCCCAAAGCCGAGCCTGCATCTCCAGATCAGGGTCTCCAAAAGAACCCTGGAAGGGAAAAATAAAGATGTTAAAGATGGAAATCGAGCTGTTTCTGAAGATGCAAGCAAAGGAGTCACCGTTTAACGTGATCATCACTCTGCTCCACAGTTGTATTATACAGTATACTCTGTGTATAGATAGTCACTAAAAAAATTAAGAAAAATCTAAGTAGACCTGTGTCCTGGCTCCTGCATTTTAATTTTGATTCGTTTCTGCTGTTACGAAACATGACATAAGGACCCATCGTGTTTAGAACCAGGCATAGTAGAGAACAAGGACAGAGATGCAGTTAATACATGTTGAACACCACCTCAAATATGATCCTGCATTGATTTGTGTGCCATTATCTCCATCAAATCACATATTATTCTGTCCAGTCACACCACTTATATCCCCTATTGATGACAAGGCCTTATGCCAACTGAAGAAAACAAGTTATTGATGGTGAAGCAGTAGATTTAATTTCCAAATCCATAGACTCTTATTCAACATCTATGTACACTTCTGTACCTTAATTCGAACTATAATGCCTTCACTTCAGAATCTAGAGATCTGTGTTGTGGAATTCAGATACAACCACAGCAGATATGAAATCCAAATTCAGTGAAAATTTGAGATGTAAAGCTACTATTAGTAAACAACAGAAAAAGCACTAGCGCTTTCTCAGCGTACAATGACAAATAAACTCTTCTCGGGCTTCCAGCCAGGTACAGGTATTGATAATAACTGACATTTCAAATGACAATCTCTGCCATCTTCATTAGGGATCGTGCTCTACTATTAGTAAAGTAAAATTCTGGGTTGTTTAAAAAACACCTAGTTCCTTAAAGATCTTTTGGATCTTTCCTTCCCAAGTCTGGCATTTATATGACTTCAGTCTCTCAGTAAAGTGTTTAAACAAGTCACTGATTCAAGATCAGTTAAGGAGCGGTAGTAAATTTTGAGCAAATAAGTTATACAATTGGTGTAAAAAATAGTATTGGCACAAACTACACTGAGAAAATGTTAACATGAAAAAACATAAAAACCATTTACTTCAGAATTCTCTGAGTCTGAATCACCAAATTACCTGTGACTTGCCCTAATTGATCTTCTGGGCTTCTTGTGTATTGTTGCCTGATATATCAATCTGCCAAAAACTAGATCATTATTCTTTTTCCATCCTCCTTTGAATGTGATAAAAATAATACCCCAACCTCGCACTTGAAAGTCTGAATTAAATTAATAATTCAAGGGATAGATTCCTCTTTTATTTCATGGAAAACATGTATAAATGTAATTGGATTTATTTTGTCAGCCAGTTCTGATTTCCCATTTCTTACTAAATCTAGCCAATCCCATTGTCCACACTTTGTCCCAAAATAATCGACATCTGTTTTCATCAGCTTCCTTTAAAAGGAGACAAAAGTTGCCTAAAAAATCCAAGTACTCTTTCATCAGTCAACTGCATAGGGTGCACATTACCTTTAGTAGTCTGAAAACGTTACCATGTCTAATTAGCTTTATCTATTTGCATTGGCTGAACACTTCAATAATGGATACTTATTTTTGTATCTATGTAACTTCTGTTAAAAAACTAGGACTATCCAGTCATTACTCTTTTTGTTTGAAGTATTAACCCATATTTTCAAAGTAAAACGTTCCATTCCAGCAATAAAGGCAGACCTTGGCAGCAACACCCACGTGCCAGAAATGAATTTTTAAAAAGCTGTCAGTAAACAAAAGTTAAGTACTGATTTGCTGCTTATTTACATTTCTGAGGGATACTTTGCTTTATTTATTTCTTTTTCATGGAATTTCATATTGGTTCTTGTGCCAGCTACAAAAGCAACGTCTTTCATGTTGAGCAGAGCTTGATCACATCCCAGCCAATTCAAATGTTACAACAAATTCCTAACCTCTCAAAACAAAACATCTGCAAAGAGATCGACTCTCTTGTAGACTGATAGTTGTGTATGCAAATCCTAGCATTATAAGGGTTCATCAGCCAAAAATTACTACTATTTAAATTTGTTACATCTTTTTGCTTGTTCATATTTATCTACATTTTAAATCATTAGCTATAAGTTATGTAAGTGGACCTTTAAGAATCGAGTGTATAGCAGTTGGTGTAAATTTTGTTACTTTGCCGTAGTAGACGCTGTTGTTAGTGGAGAGTTTACTGCCACCTGAGAAGGGTTTTTGTTGATAGCCCTGTTTCTGTTATTTGCCATTGCAAAAGGCATTCGCAGACACTACACTGGTGATGAAGACATAGCTTCTTCAATGGAATGACGATGACCTACTATGAAGAGAGTGGAGAATGAGGATCTTTAAGTGCAGCGGTGACAATCGAAGGCAGTGGACATAGTGGTGCAGAGTTTCCACCAAACAGACTATGAGACAGCTTGACGTGAAAGGTGGCAAGGAGTTTTCAGCTCACGGGCAGTGATGGACCACAGTGTCCCAGGCTGCAACTCTAATATAATAGTTACAGAAAATTATAATTCAATGTCTGCTGGCAAGAACATCAATTAGATAGAAACTTAACATTTTCATAAATTTCGGTGGCAAGCTATTCATGGTGTATTCAGGCAACATAAGAGAACCAGTTCACCAGAATTTGAGGACAATGGCTATGCAATTGCAAAAATCCACAAATAAGGCAAAGACTCGGCACAAGTTGCTGCATGAAGCAATATTAATTGAATCTGTCATGGTCTAAGCTAAAGCAGAAGATGAGACTGCATGAGTTGTAAGGAGAACTGAGTGTCTGCGAGTACTTTGTTGTTCACAGATTGTTGAATAGACTGAATCAAATGTAGACTGAATTGGACCCCATAAGTAAAGGCAGTGTTCCAATCTGGAGGCTGTTCAAATGCAGCCAGGAAGCTATATGCACTGTTAACTGATGTCAGCTTGATGTAATTCATCCAGAAAGTTACAAGTCAGTTGAAAGTAGTCAATAGATCGTGGTGGTATTGTAGTTAGCAGGATTGCATCACTGCTCCAGGAACCTGGTTCAATCTAGATCAGTTGCTGTTCATGTGGAATTTGTATAATCTCATTGCAAATGAGGATGGTTGCCTTGTTTTTCTTCCATATCCAAATGTGTACTGTAGATCATTTGGCTATAATTTACCCTTTAATGTAGGTAAGTGGGAAAAGATTCAAAGGCAATTTGAAAGATATGTGTGAGAGAATAAAGTCGGAGAGCCAAAGGAGATAAATTGAGGGAGGAGGGTCACTGTTGAATGGGTCTGTTGAAATTTCCCTGTTTAGAGCCAGTATGAATGGTTTGAATGGCTTTGTACTGTGTTCCATTCGTATGAAAATAGATGTTATATGACTAGTGTCCATAGAAAGTTCTGAGCAGGACACAGAATCACAAAGATGAAGAAGGCAGCAAAATAGAGATTGTTGCAA
Source organism: Hemitrygon akajei (assembly GCF_048418815.1). Classification (NCBI taxonomy): domain Eukaryota; kingdom Metazoa; phylum Chordata; class Chondrichthyes; order Myliobatiformes; family Dasyatidae; genus Hemitrygon; species Hemitrygon akajei. Next base: position 77,255,702 of record NC_133136.1, read on the forward strand.
ATGAGTTTATGGTATCCAGTAATACAAACGTATAAAAACATCTTATAAAAGTTGATACCAGTCATTAGCTCTGTGTTAAGTTTCATGTGCAGAGTTTTGTGTTCAGAGGTGATACTGAAAAGACATTGTTTAAAGATATGTAATTGAATGGGAAGCAAGAATTGCAGAACTGGATGTGGAGCCTGAACCAGAGATATGTTCACTGAAATTGTCAGTTCTTGACATGGAGACATGTTGTTTGTGGCTGATAATGGAGTGTTCCGAGATTCTGTTGGTCAAATTATAATTCATTACTTGTATAACTTCATATCCGTAAGGATGTCAAGACCATAACCATTTCTTCAATGCCAGCAAAATGAAAGAGCTGGTTACTGATTCTAAGGAAGCAGGATGGAGTACACACCCCTGCATGTGTCACTAATGCTAAGATGGAGATGGTCAAGAGCTTCGTGTTCCCAGGTGTAAATATCACCAATAGACTGTCCTGGTCCAATTACATATCTATGCAAAGAAGAAAGCACTCCACTGCCTCTACTTCCTCAGATGGCTAAGGAAATTTGGCATGTCCCCAATTACTCTCACCAATTTTTATAGATGGCATCATAACTAGGGCCCCTTGCACCCCATTTGTCTACGTGCACTGTACTACATTTTCTCCGTAATTGTAACATTACGTTCTGCATTTCAGATTGCTTTTCATTTTAAAATACCTCAATGCACTTATGTTTTGGTTGATATGTTGGGATGGCATGCAAAAAAAAAATTATCACTGTATCTTGGTATATGTAACGATAGTGAACTAATTTTGATTAATTATAATTTTATCAGTTATAGAAAGTATTAATCATTTTATAGGGTAAGTAATGTAATCATTAAAAATATACTACTGTCCCAAAGCAACACACACAAAATGCTGGAGGAACCCAGCAGGCCAGGCAGCATCTATGGATCTGTGTGACACTACCGCTACCATACAGTATGGTTTCTGATTCATTACTGCAGTCAATCCTGCCATCACTAAATAGCCTCAAATGAAGAGTGTATCACTCTCTTGTTTTCCAATATAGACACCAACACTAAAGAGCCAAACTACACTAGTAGATAATGAAAAAAAGGCTTTCTAAGAACAAAGTGAGCATACCAATTTATGCATTTTCATTGTAATTTCAGTATTTATTTTAACTTGTGGAAAACATCAAACATCAGAACATAATAGATAGTTATAGAATGGCATCATGAAAACAGAAACAAATTGAACAACCAAGGTAGAATTCTGTTATTTTTTGGTATTTGTCATTAGAAACACCTATGGATTAGCTAGTATTTGCAGATAGAGCGCATTATGCTGGTGTAATAATTGATTTGTGTTATTAGTCCTGTGCTGTTGTCTAAGAAGAATTTGGTGATAAATATAGCAGTTGTTTTAGCACAGATGCTGCATGAACTGCTGAGTGTTTCCAGCATGTTCTGCTTTTACTCAGGAACTGTCGTCCTTTGATTTTCATTTTCTGTAACTCAGCTTTGTTGTGTTGTGTGCTTTGTGCTCCAAGGTGATGACCCCCAGTTTCAATTTTACTTCAAGATGGAAAATATTTTAGGCGTCAAGAGTGAAAAAGCCACAATAAGCCAAAACCTCAATATTTATTCCCTGGCTGATGAAGATCGAATAAGAAAATGCACATGAACTATTGTTATTAGAATGTTTTTTACAGAAATAAACTGAGGCACTATTCATGTCTGCATGGTCATATGCTCGAGGGTAGCATAGGGCCACGGCTGATGTATTTTAAAATTCAAATTTGTTGTGAAATACTGATGAAAGCTCATTAATATTAAACTGACCATCCTTAGATAATAATAGCCCAAAGTACTTTCACAAGTAGGAGAGAGTGGGAGGTTGGTGCTGAATCATTTAGGTGCAGGAAAAAAGTGACCTCACACAATTGTGCAGCAACCCATACACAATAAAATTATGAGAAGAAAGACAATTTAGATGTTGTTTTAATTTTACGTGTGAATTAATACAAAGATAATATTCTTTATTCCCAGGACATTCAGTATTATTCTCTAGTCAGTTTAGAATCCATGTGGGTTTGTGCTATTGTCAGCATTAGTTTGTCCATTCTAAATTGCCCTTGGGAAAGCAATAATGAATTGCCTTCTACAATTGCCACAGTCCTTCTAGAGATATCACTCTAACAGTGTCATTAAGAGGTTTCACAATCATAACTCAAAAACATGAATATTGACATTATAGAAACGTAATTTAATCCAGACAAATGTGAGGTAATGCTTATTTTGACATCAAATACGGCATATATGGTTAATGGCAGGGCCCTTATCAATGTTTATGTATAATATAGGGTGCAAGGAGAGATGATCCATGAAAATGATGATAGAGCTGGAGGTGGTGTAGCATGGAATCTGTTCTTGGTTAGGGGCTGGCTTCTCCCATCAGTGCTGCCCTCCAGTGTTTGACTGGCAGAATGACAGTGAATTGCTGGGAGCTGTATCATCAATTTGCATGTTGCTCAGGGACTTGGACGATACGTGTTTTGTTGTGTACTGATATGTGTGTGTTTTTTTCTCTCTTGCAATTCTGAATGTACGTTATGCACCTAGGCCCCTGAGGAATAGATACTTTATTGATCCCAAAGGAAACTACAGTGTCACAGTAGCATTACAAGTGCACAGATATACAGATATTAGAAGAGAAGTAAGAAAGAATAAAAAATAAATTACTTCAAACAGTCTAACAGGAGGGGGTCATCACTTCCCCGGCTACGAGTCTGTGGTGGCCAGTGCTATCATGTTTGCTGTTGTGTGCTGGGGCAGCAGGCTGAGGGTAGCAGACACCAACAGAATCAACAAACTCATTCGTAAGGCCAGTGATGTTGTGGGGGTGGAACTAGACTCTCTGACGGTGGTGTCTGAAACGAGGATGCTGTCCAAGTTGCATGCCATCTTGGACAATGTCTCCCATCCACTCCATAATGTACTGGTTAGGCACAGGTGTACATTCAGCCAGAGACTTATTCCACCGAGATGTAACACTGAGCGTCATAGGAAGTCATTCCTGCCTGTGGCCATCAAACTTTACAACTCCTCCCTCGGAGTGTCAGACACTCTGAGCCAATAGGTTGGTCCTGGACTTATTTCCACTTGGAATAATTTACTTATTATTATTTAATTATTTATGGTTTTATATTGCTATATTTCTACACTGTTTGTGGTTGGTGCGACTGTAACAAAACCCAATTTCCCTCGGAATCAATAAAGTATGTCTGGCTGTCTGTCTGTATAGGTTTTTATGGAGCCTAATGGCTGAGGGTAAGAATGACCTCATAGAGAGCTCTTTGGAGCAGCGCAGTTGTCTTAGTCTATTACGAGAAGTGCTCCTCTGTTCAGCCAAGGTGAATGCAGAGGGTGAGAAACTTTGTTCAGCATTGCCAGGATTTTCTATAGGGTCCTTTGCTGTACCCCAGCCTCCAGTGGGTCCAGTTTGACTCCCACAACAGAGCCAGCCTTTCTCATCAGTTTATTGATGGCTGTTGGCATCTCCTGTTTTGATGCCATTGCCCCAGCACACCACTGCGTAGAAGCTTGTACTGGCAACAACAGGCTGGTAGAACATGCGAAGGAGAGGCCTACATACTCCAAAGGACCTCAGTCTCCTCTGGAAGTAGAGGTGACTCTGGCCCTTCTTGTACACAGCTTGTATGTTGGTGTTCCATTCAAGTCTGTCATCCAGGTGCATCCCCAGGTGCTTGTCTTCACCACATCCACATCCTCACCATCAATAGTAACAGGGAGAAGTGCAGGCTTGGTCTTCCTAAAGTCCATCACCATCTCCTTTGTCTTACTGATGTTGAGCTGCAGATGATTTCGCTTGCACCATTTGACAAAGTCCTCCACCAGGACCCTGTATTCATCCTCCCTTTATACACCCAACAATTGCTGAGTCATCAGAGAATTTCTACAGATGGTACAACTCAGTGTTGAATTGAAGTCTGGAGTATACAGGATAAACAGGGAAAGAGCCAATACTGTCCCCTATGGGGCCCCAGTTTTGCTTATAACCATGTCTGACACACAGCTCTGAAGCCACACAGACTGTGGTCTGCCAGACAGGTAGTCCATTATCCAGGATACAATGGAAGTGCCAACGTGCACTGAGCGGAGCTTTTCCCCAGCAATGAGGGCTGTATAGTATTGAAGGCACTTGAGAAATCAGAAACGCGATCCTCACTGTGCTGCCCTGCTTATCCAAATGGGAGCAGACTCTGTTCAGCAGGTAGATGACAGCATCATTGACTCCAACGTACTCCTGGTAGGCAGGCTGCAGAGGATCGAGGGCTGATATGACTAGAGGTTGGAACTGAGCCAGGACCAGCCTCTCTAGAGTCTTCATGATGTGTGAGATCAGGGCCACTTGGCTGTAGTTATTCAAGACTTTCAGCTGGCTCTTCTTGTGTACTGGGACCACTCATGCAGTTTTCACACAGTCGGGACCCTTTCCAGACTGAGACTCAGATTGAAAATGTCCTGGAGAACTCCACACAGCTATTCAGCACACTCCTTCAGGACCTGGGGTTCACACCTTCTGGTCCTAATGCTTTGCTGTGTCTGAATTTCCCCAGAGTCCTTCTCACCTACTCAGTAGTGAGGGTGAGTCCGTGACTGGGAAGACTGAAGGTAAGACGGGGGAGTTAGTGGAAGGTGGGGTTGAAGATCAGGATGATAGCAGTTGGTATGTGGAGGTGTGGATGGTAGATGCAGGGAAAGGAAGGATGTAGACAGTGGTAGCTGCTGTTGTTCATTCACGTGCTGAACTGGAGGGGGAGGGGGAGGAGGGGGAGATGGGTGTGCTGAGGGGGAATGTGAACAGGAAGGCAACTGTCAAACCTATTGAAGAATTAGTTAAATTCATTAACCCATTCACGGCTGCATTCTGAGGCTCTACGGCCATGCTGATTGAAGCCAGCATGTTCTTCATGCCTCTCCACACCTCCCATGTGCTACTTTGCCCAAGCTTGTTCTCCAATTCTCTCCTTTAGCCACCTTGACCTTCTCCTTTAGCCCCCTCTGCACATGTTTCAATTCCTTCCTGTCTCCTGATCTCTTTCTGTGGTTGTGAAGAGCCCTTAAATCACTGGTGACCCATGGTTCGGTTGCAAACAGTCCTTAATGGTATTACAATCAGAAAGTCCGTTAAAGTCCTCCCCATATGGTTCGCAAAGCACATTCCAGTCAGTAACCTCAAAGCAGCCCATCAAAACCTCGATGGCCTCTGGAGACCATGACTTTACTATCTCAGTGGTGGTTAGCTGTTGCTGTACTTTGGGCTAATACAAGGGCATGAGATGAACCAGGTTGTGATCTGATCTTCCAAGTGGGGAGAGCTGTGGAGCTGTATGCATCTTTGACATTTGCAGACAAGAGATCCGGTGTTCTATTTTGTCTTGGATGACACTTGACAATCTGATCAAAGGTGAATAGGGTTGTCGAGAGAGAAACATAGTTCAAGTCTCCAGATACTGCAATGAACACATTGGGGTGTCGAGTCTAAAGTCTCGCAATGGTGGTGTGTCTGACATCACACACAACATTGAGAGAAAACAGAAGAAATTCACTGGGATGTTACTTGAAATGGAGGGTCCCACTTACAAGGCTGGATGAGCTCGGCTTATTGTTACTGTAGTACGTGTGATTGAGTGGCCTTGTAAAGGATTACAAGGATTGCTATAAGGGGCAAGCTGATCAGGGTCTTCTTCCCATGATATTTTGATTGTTTGAATGTTATTTGCTGCTTAGTAGCTCAATCCCAAATGATGTCCAGGTCCCACTCAGTATGACTCAAGCTGTTTTCTTTTAGGGGTTGCAAATGTAACTGAACATTGTACAATTGTCAGTAAGTTGACCCATTACTGGTTTTACGATGAAGTAGAAAAAGATAGTTAGGGTTTGGATTCTGCAATAAGGTAGTCCTGCACTGAAACCCTGAGGTGATTTGTCTCCAAAATTAATCTTGCAGATATTAGGCATTACATCCAGTCAGTATTTTTCCTCGAATTTCCATTTGCAAAGGACATTCTCCTACTATAAAACTAAAAATGCAACCAAATACGGTTCAGTCATCACTGAAACTTGACTCCTTACTGTCTCATGCTAATAATGTCTCAGGATTCACTCATTGACTGCTTCATTTGTCTTTTAATGATGCTCCCTTAGAGAAATCATTCACACACTTAATCATCTTCGAAATGTGCACTGATGCCATTATTCTTCTCAATTCATTTCCATCATTATGCTGTCTGATTGCCAATGCAATACCAAGGTATGAATAGAAAAGCTGGAAAAAAAACCTTGAAGTTTTTTTCTCCACAACTTCTGCCATCCTCAGGGTTCACTCCCTCTGCAATTCCCTTGTCCCCTTCATCCCTTCTCACTAATCTCCCTCCGGGCACTTACCCCTGCAGGTGACCTAAGTGCCACATTCGCCCATACACCTCCTCCCTCACCTCAAATTAGGGCCGCAGTCGGTCCTTCCACATGAGACAATACTTCACCTGCAGATCCGCTGGGGTCTTCTCTTGTGCACGGTGATCCAAAAGCGGCCTCCTCTGGATTGGTGAGACCCACTCTAGTTGTAGAGACCACTTTGTTGAGCATATCTCCACTATCCACCACAAGCAGGAATTCCCGGTGGCCAAACATTTCAATTCCAATTCCCATTTCTGTTCAGACATGTTGATCCACGTGAAGATGAGACCACCCTCAGGGTGGAGGAGCAATACCTTATATTTCAGCCGGGTACCCTCAAACCTGATGGTGGGAACATTGAGTTCTCCCTCTGCTGAATGAATTCCCCTTCCCCTTCCTCTATTCTCCACTCTGACCTTTCACTTCTTGTCACCTGCTTATTACTTACCCCAGGTCCCCTCCTGCTTCCCTTTCTCCTATTGTCCATTCTCCTCTCCTAACAGATGCTTCCTTCTCCAGCCCTTGAGCTTTCCCACCCACTTGGCTTCACCTATCACCTTCCAGCTTTTTATTCTGGCATCTTCCACCTTGCTTCTCACTCCTGAAGAAGGTTCTCTGCTCAAAACTTCGACTGTTTATTCATGTCCATAGATGCTGCCTGATATGCTGATTTTCTCTAGCACTTCATGTGTGTTGCTTTGGATTTCCAGCATCTGCAGACTCCCCCGTGTTTATAACCCAGAAGTTAGTTTATTTCCCACTCCTTAGGGAATACAAAGCTCTCATACATTACAGATAGAGAGGAAATTTCCCAAGGAGGTTTACCCTGTTCATGGTATTTTTGTTTAAGAAATTAAATCGATTTCCATTATCCTGCTCTTTTTCATTCTTGTACCCCACTCTGTTTAAAATTTGACTACTAACCACTCAGTGAAGTACTGTCCCAGAATTTATAGTTGCCTGCTCAGTGACATTTGAAAAGAGATTGAATTTACTTTAGTTTGATACCCCAGTGTTAAAAGAGACTTGTTCACCTGTCCATTTGCAGCAATAGGATGCTTCTGAAACAATTTCATTTGCATGTGTGTGCTTGTTTTGGGGGTAATAAACAACAGCCCAAGGACTATTGTTGACTCCATAAATACTCCTGCTCTCTAAACTGAAATAAAATATGACAGCTACTCAAAACCATGTCCAGTGCCTTTGCAGGTTGTCAAATATTAGATGTTTCTGAATGTCAGAAACATTTAAGGACAATTAAACATAATTCACACTATTAACTACCGATTAAAATTTTATGTAAATAGTAACAGCACTTAAGAAATTAAAATTGTTTTAACAACTTTAATTAAAATCTAATGTTAATAAGAAATACTTATCTGCTGTGGAAAATGAACCACTATTTAGCTGATTTATGTGCTGATCCAAATTAAAAGATCAAAGACTCGAGGCTGAGGGCAAGGAGGAACAGTGTTCAGCTCACTACTCGCTTCAGAGCTGAACTGACTCTGCAGCTGTGGCCTGCGACCATTGGGCTCCTGGAGCAGCCTACTCACCTTGGCACTGAACAGGTTCCCTGGCTGTGGACTCACTTTCAGTGTGTTGTTTGTTTACTTTTTCACTGCTTGCAGGATTTGCTCCTTTTTTTTGCACGTTGTGTGTTAGACAATAATCATTGTGTGGGTTATTTTTAAAATGAGTCCTATTGTGTTTCCTTACAAGAAGACAAATCTCAAAGGTTGTATACAGGATACATTGTTTTATAATACATGTACTTTGAACTGAACTTGAAATTTGAACTTTATACTTGAGGGAAACCATGTGGCACAGAGGGTTGTGTTGCTGCATTACAAATCCAGTGACACATGTTTCTTCCTGCTCTCAAGTGTTATTTGTGTGGAGTTCATGGGCTTTCATTGGGTGTCCTGGTTTTCTCCCCATTGAAAGGTATGCAGGTAGGTTAAATCACTTACTCCTAGTGTAGGGGGATAGTAGGAGGTTAGCTAAGGAGAGATAATGAGTTCAAGGGTTTATGGGAGTGAACAGATTGCAGGAAAATGTGAGGGAAGGGGACTGATGGGGATGCTTTGGGAGCCTATATGGACTTAATGGGGTGAATTGTCTCCCTCTATATTGTAAGGAAATATGAATTAAGACCAAGTGTTCCCAATATGAAGCCAAACTCCATTGTATTTAATGGAGAAGCTGTCCAATATGGAATTAGATGTTCCTGTGGATTTCTCAAATTCACAATATCTGTGTTTGTTTCAATACCTGTTGTAGCTGTCAATATGTGGGAACATCTCAACGGTTCACTTCCTTAGTAAATATGCAAATGTTTCCTCACATCCTGGCCAAGTCTGTCTGAAGTTTCCTAATTACAATCTCACACTGATGCAGGTAGTCGTGTGAGATCTTAGCTTGGAGACCTTCAAGTTTGAATTACTTGGTCAGATTACATGTCAGTTTTTTTCACTTTCACTGAGGACTGTTTCATGTTTCTGTGTCTCATCCTGTATGTTCTGTCGTACAATTCTTCTACTTAGTTCCTTTTCTGACTCAGGTACCTCTTTTTTCCATTGTAAGTTTTAGAATTGCTCAGCTGGGAAAGGGAAAATAAAAGAGAAATAATCTATTTAATTTCTATGATTACTTTCAATTCCCTTTGTCCTACATGACCACAGATATCCCAATTGTATCTGTTTTAATCCTCAATCCCTTTTCTGACGTATTTTTTAGCCATACCTCAATCGACTCTTCATTCCACCACTGTCTATTTTACATGCAACTTACTTTTAAGGGACACTAAATTAAAATTAAGCAGGATGTAAAACAAGCCACTGGCCAGACATCCCCTATTCTCACCAAGTAGATTTAACTAAAAGTGCTCCCTTAACTTTGCTGTGGCAACAGAAGCTGTGGCTATATATTGAAGCACTTCAGCCTCCAAATCGGTTTATCTTTGCCAGTTCACACAATTTAAGTCTGCTCTCTCCTCTTCTCTATCCCTGGCTTTTGTCTTTACATTTGCCTTGGTGACACTGTTGCTGTTACTCTCAGCTAGCTGTTTGTTCTTTCATTTAGAATAGATTTGCAGCCTCCTCTGTTCCAGGAACCAGATGCCGCAGTAACACTTCAGAATTTTGCTTTTTGTTTTTCAGTTACTGTCTAGCCCTCCTGCATTTTCTGCTAATCTCTTTTTTTGCCTGATTTCCAGTCAAAGCAAGTTAGATATCAATGTTGAAGTGCTTAAAATATAAGTAGGATAACACTTTCAAGTTTACTTATTGAGCTATTAAAATTAATTTCTGTGGATAACCGAATCCCCATTTGTTTTGTTCTCCTTGTCCTCATCCTCAGCAACTCAAAATCACCATCTCTTCAATACACCTTTGTATGCCTCCTCAAGTATTTTCCCAACTCCTTTAATGCCCAGTCCCTCATTCTGAAGCATATTTTCATATTAAGCATTGCAAAAGGAATACATTTATATCTAGGTTATCTTGGGTCCCCATGGTGTAAGTTAGTGACCCAGATTTAGCATTCATAATTATACAGCTGAATAAAATTCCTTACAGCCTATTGGTAAGGATGGTATTTAACCAGACACAGTTTTTCTACTACAGGCTAGTGTGCTTCATGATATTTTCCTACAGGTGCTTCACCACATGAGGACTCTCGGAATACTCTGTACATTCTGTTGACAGGGATATGTTACAATAGCAACCTGTGGGAAAGCATGTAATTTTGGTTTGACTTCAGCTCACCGTGCAAATACATGTCACTTTTTAGAAAGCTGCATTTTTTATTCTGCACTTCCTATTACATTGAGGAGACTTTTCAGAATTTTAAATTAAAGAAGTCCTTTCTGAAGATCAGTACACAACTTGCTATTTTGATTACAGTGAGCATTTTAACCTCCTTACCTGGTTCAGCCCATGCCGTTGCCAACCCTGCATCATTCCGGGTGGGTTTGTTTTTGCTACATCATTCAGTATTAGAATTACATGTAAGGTCAGATGCTAAAGTCACTTACTCTTGACGTCATGAGGCTCCTGGGTTTTGAATTTTTAATAGGGAGATAAGCGACTGGCCAGCAGGTTAGAATCCACTGAGCTAGCTGCAGTGTACTCTTTATTTTGGGGCTTCTCTGAGAAAATGAATCCTTGGAGCTTGCTCAAGGACATTGACAGCAGATTACTGTCATAATTGTTACTGGATGCAAAATAAAATCAGTTTTTATTTTGTGGAACAAATTGGCTTTATTATAACAGGTGACAATTCCTCATAAATCTTCATTATTAACATTCAGGCAGTAATGCCCAGAGGTATTGTGAATAAAAGGATCCTTTTTACTTAGTCACAATCATGTTGTTTTATGAACTGCTGCAGCAACCCAGTAATTGATGTTTTATCGTTATTGTGTCTCATTTAGGTACTATGGGTAAAAATTTTCCATTAGGATTACATTATAGGGCAGCATCATCCAAACATAATGCAGTGTCAAATTTATGCCTTTTTTTTGCAGAATCATGAAATAATAAATATGACTTTTGTTATAGGTGACGTTTTCCTATCATCTCAGACCTCATTTTATTTGAAATCTTTCAGGTCATCTTACCTTTTTGTACACAGCAGTGCTTTAAAGCTTTGCACTTCTTAAATCGCAACACATTGTGATCTGTTTGCTCTGTTGGTGCAGAGTGCTAATTACCCACTCTTTTTATATAACACAGAGTGTTGTATGACTGCCTCATCACCTGCTGCCATGCTTATTCTTTGATAAGGACATATTTCAGTAGCTACACTGGAGGAACAGGCCCCACCCCCAGTCAATGGTCTGTGAGGATAGAATATCTACAGACGCTGTGTGAGTCAGTAATATGTGAACTGCTACACTGGCAGCTCTTATCCACTTTAGACATTCAGCCTCAACCGGTCAATGCCTGCTGCCACAGCTGACCTGACAGGAAAAGGGCCGATTGGACAGGAAAATTAGTATTTGCTTCCCTAGCTGAAAATTTATTTGACAGATATCTGAGGTAAATCAAAAGGATTTTATTTCAAGACAAGTGGGACAGCAGCCTGCAGTCTGAACTGTGGAACAAGTTTTCTGTTACAGACACCTCTCCTAATCTCTCTATTTTTGCACGAAGAATTTAATCCAGGCTAGCATGAGTGGCTGTAGGAAAAGGTGTAAGCGTGAAATTGTGAAATTTGCTCAGTACCTGTTCAGGTTTATTACCGGCTCGCTAAGCACAGGTAATTCTGTGGGTTTTCTTTTTATAAATCAGTCTTACTTGTAAAATGTTATTTCAGCAGAATGGTGTTAAAATGTGCTTTTGGGACTGTTTTACTTGTGTTTTGTTCTGGTTTGATACTTGTTATTCTCTGAAGGCTGAACACATGGTTCTGTTAACTGTATTGCAGTGAAGATTTTAAATGTAATAAGAGCTGTTCAGGATTACTAGATAATGTGTATTCATTCCAGTAGACGTAGAGTGTGAAATGAATTTGTAACATAAACATAGTTATATTAGATAAAAGTAGATTGTGTATACTCCTTCATATTCATTATGGATAAGGAAGCACAATGTTTATAAAGCTGCTGTAGAGTTGGATCAAACTTGTTGCATTAAATGGTGCTTTAAGTAAGTTATTAATATTTGAAATGTTATGTGAATGATCCTGTTTAATTCATCCTAAATCTTAACTATTGAACTGATCATTTTTACAACTTGCTGCATAAGTTGAGCAGAGCAGAAATGCTACTCTACAAGCTTTGTAATACACTTATAACAAAACATTGGGATGTTTATGTGATAGCCTTTACTTCTCAGAACAGCATGTTCAGTAAATCTCCATACAAAATATTTAATTGAAAAGCTTTGTGGCAAGAAACGTCTAGCCAATGGCATATTACTCAACAAATTTAAAAATATGTTTAACTAATCTAAAATAGTTTGTTTACATTATCAATTTGTATTAAAATTATCATTGTATATGATGTAGTATTATAGAGGTTCTTGACATGTCACATCTACAGTGCTGGATAACAGGGCAGAAAGTATTGTTCTCTGCAATAGTGTTTTATATTTAGAGTTTTCTCAGAGTGGGGAAATCTGTAAGTAGTTGGATGTTGCACCATTTTAATGAACTGATTGTCAGTTAAGAACTATGACTGATGTCTCTTCTCCAGCCACAAAATATTCTTTAGTACTTAAAAACATTGTTTTAGGGTATTACAAATGAACTTACACCACAAAATAATTCATTATGTTAGCATATTTATTTGTTCTTTACTTTATTTCTCACATAGGAATAACTACGGCTTCACTATAATCATGTGACACCATTTCCAAATTGTGGTTAGGTGTGTGATGACGTCACAGTTATAATGCAGTCAGACAATAATCCTGCTGTTGTGATTTAGTAATAGAGCACTAACAGAAATCTACAAATACATTTATCCTGATGACTTTACAGAAATCACCAGTCTTTATTCCTATCTTGTCCAGTAAGTCAAGGAATACAATATAAAGTGTCATGAATCTTCACCCATAATATTGTCTGCTTTTAATTTTTGCAGTAATATTTTTGATAAGGGTTTACAACTTGAATCTAGGTCATTGCAAATTATTATAGCATTGGCTTCATAAATGCAAGAGGGTACTGTCTTTTCACATCTTCTGCATTTTCTGATATGCATATAGTGTTTCTCAGTAGGCTCAAAGAGATGTTAATCTCTTCTTGATTTTAACTGTTCAAAATTTATAATGCAAATAAATAAGACTTGTATTATTTATTATCTCATTCTGTAAACAGAAGTAAATTATAACAAAACACCAACTTCACAGACTCTGAAATGTTTAATCATGAGTATAAAACAACGCAATAAAGCAATGACCTGTCCATTAGGTGCAGTGCCAAGCACATTTAAAGGTATGATATGCATGAAGATAGGAGATAGACCGTTCAATGATATATTTAGAGCTTTTTGTTGCTCATCACATTCTATTGAGGAACACAAAATATCTTTGTTATTACTTTCTGTAGTCAACTGCTATTTACATACTTTGTATATAATATTATTGCATCCTTGTTTATTCTGTTGTCTTAAATAGATTGGCCATCAGAGCCTACTAACTTGTAATTAAATTAAAATACCCAAGTTGCTGATGAAGAAGTGTGAAATTTGCTCCCCTGGTAACTATGATAGTTGAGTTATCAACCATTTATGGGAAATGCCTGCTTGCAAACTACAGCCACAAATCTCTATCTCATTACTGCAATCTGGATGAAGATTTTGCATCTGCTCTTTGCTATCTTGTAAAACAGTTTGTAAAACACATACCACAGTTTTGTATTTATAGTTGTGTGTTGCCTTAGCAACAAAACAAACTATTAACCCTTTGAGCATGTGATAAGTCTTGCATGAAAAGCTTCCTTAAAATGGGACATTGCACAACACCATTGCCATAACTTACTCGTACTCTTTATGCTTGGGCTGCATCTACGTAATTTAAAGATGGTATTTATAAAGGCTTCAGCTTAAACTCTATTTTCTTCACACCACTGGTGTACTTTAAACATTTGTATATTGTAATATTTCTAAGCAGTAGATGATAAACAAATTCTGGAGTTGATTCTGGTGTCAGTTTCAGCATCCTTACATCAATGAACTCTGTCTCTCTGCAATCTTGCCATGTGCTGGAGTGATTGGTTCTGTTACATGATTGCCAATCTGAAATGTTAACTCTGTTTTTCCCTCTAGAGATCCTGTCTGACCTGTTAAGTATTTTTGGATTTCTTTCATCTAGATTTTATTTTTGCTTTTAGATTACAATGAAAATGGCCTATAAATGTGCTAATTTGTAGCTTCCTTATGTTCCCACTTTATGGCAAACATATATAATATCTGAAGACATTTAAATGAATGATCTTCATGTTAAACCATAGCTCAAATTAAATGCACTTGCTATGAAATAAATACAGAAAACACTAGGAATTTTTAGCAGGCCAGGAAGCATGCATGGAGAAAGATGTTTCAGGTTGATAACTTTTCACATAAATTGTTCATTAGACTTAACCTGATAAAAGAAAATCATTGGCCAGAAACATTAACGCACTTTCTCCCTCCACACTTGCAACCCGACTGGTTGAGTCTTTCCAGAGTTTTGTTATTTTTATTTCACGTTTCCGTTTTTTGTTTTGCTTTCTAGTTAGAGGTGATATTGTTTGCTTTAGTGCTGTCACTAATCTTAGTCATATACAGTTAATTGGGAATCAGATGTGCAAATTATATTTTTGAGAGCATCATCATATGTATGTTGATCTTCTGTTTTTGGTCAGTAAAATGATAAGACAAAAGTAGAGTGTGAAAGTATCTTAGTCATCAGTTAGTTACCTAAATATTTGTGGTACAGGAAAGAAAAGAAACGCAGCAATATGGAAACACTGGCAGCTTTGTAAGGATGTAAAAACCATGACAGTGATCAGATAATTGCTTAAGAAAGCAACTGATAAAGTCAGTTACAAAAAGACATTGCAAGAAAGTAGCACCCATTTATGATTTGTTTGGAGACCAAGGAGAATGTGAGTCTGGTGTGTTTTATAGTATATGACAACATTCTCAGCAATTGCTTGAAATGAAATAAATGTCTATTGAAGCTGCAGATACAGCAGAATGCTGCCTTGTGAATGCACAATTCTCGGGAAGTCCGTGGAATAATTTTAAATGACGTTGAAGTAAGAAACATCCATGCAACAATGGTGGATTAAAGAAAGTTTTAAACATCAGTTTTATTTGTCACATATACATTCAAACATCAAAACATACACATGGAATGTGGAGGAAACCCACGTGGGGTGAATGTGCAAGCTCCTCTTTAAATAAACATAAACACAGTGGAATTACAATTGCCTGCATTCATCATGGTAATTTTACACTACAAATACAGATACTTTATTGTCACCAAACGATTGATACTAGAGCGTACAATCTTCACAGTGATATTTGTTTCTGCGCTTCATTTCGCTAACATTTGTACATATGATGGCATTGGCATCATCAAGCTGAGTTTTTTCAAGCTAGATCAGCAATTTCACTTACAACACCCGTTTTCACGATGAAAGCTCTAATTGAGATCCACAGATCTGAGCAGCTTAATCCATGACTTTCAAAATAATTGCAAGTAGTAGTTCAAGTTGCAAAAATATTATCTATCAGAATCTTAGTTTCTTTGTGTCATAACAAATTTTGGACCAGTAACTGATTTTTGGTTTTGTAAGGCTATTTCAATTATGCTTCATGACTAATTAAGTACTACAGGTAGCAGCTAAAATTGTTTAGATTTTGATTCAGATTCATATTCACATATATTTATCATGAGTATTGGGACGTAATGAAATGCAGCAACAACCAACACATCTCAGGGTGCTCTGGGGACAGCCTGTAAGTAGGTAGGCCTCCGTTAGTCTCGATAAACCATGGATTTGCGCCTTGGAAAGTTTTCAGGGCACAAGCCTGGGCAGGGTTGTATGGGAGACCAGCAGTTGCCCAAGCTGCAAGTCTCCCCTCTCCACGCTACCAATGTTGTCCAAGGACCCATAAAGCTTGGCACCGGTGTCATTGCAGAGCAATGTGTGGTTAAGTGCCTTGCTCAAGGACACAACCACGCAGCCTCAGCCAAGGCTCAAACTAGCGAGCTTCAGAACACTAGACTGACGCCTTATCCACTTGTAAGTATTGCCAAGATAGCATGCCAGCACTGTGCGACAGAACCGCACAGAGCACAACAAGTGACAAGATAACAGAACAAAACGAGACCTGCTATTCCCTAAATGCACTCTCACAGTCCTCCTACCCCAGGACACGTTGTCTTTGGCCTCCAGCCTCCACGGACTCAGACTTGCAGACACGGGGCCTGCTGACTCCCAGAGATTTGCAGAGTCAGGGTCCAGCTATCAGAAGTTGACTTCCAGACTAGTGATAAACCTTTGCCAATGACAACCCATGATGAGGACCCAAACAGCAGGCATTAAACTCCGACTTGTCTATGACAGAGCCCTGAGCAGTAGACCTTGAACACCAGTCTCATTGACCTGCAAACCAACAGTATTTGATAGCTCCCATTTATTTCTTAGCAGCTTTCAAAGTTCAATTTAAATTTATTACCAAAGTACATATAAATCACCATATACAACCCTGAGATTCAGTTTGTTACAAGCCTACTCAGTAAATCCAAGAACTATAATAGAATCAGTGAAAGACTGCCCCCAACAGGGCAGACAAACAACCAATGTACAAAAGACAGCAAACTCTGCAAATACAAAAGAGAGAAAAAAATATAATAATCATAATAATAATAAATAAGCAATAAATATCAAGAACATGAGATGGTAAAATCCTTGAAATTGAGTCCTTGGGTTGTGGAAGCAGTTCAGTGATGGGGCAAGGGAAGTTGAGTGAAGTTAACCCCACTGGTTGAAGAGCCTGATGGTTGATGGTTGAGATTTGTAGAATGGAAACATGCTTTTCAGTTTCACGTGATAACAATGAGTGGCTAGTGAACTGAGTACAGTATTGTCCCAGGCAAAATGTGGTGGGATGACTTGACTGAATCTCCACAAATCAATGAGGCAATTGAATTGTTTCTACACAGATCGAGTAAATACAAAAACAAGCTGCTGGGTTTCCAAAGTGTTACATCTGAGTTTGACTTCTGAGCTTGGTGCTTTTTAAATCAACGATTAGAATTAGTTGTCCCTTTACCCTGCCTGTTCACTGGAATAAAGTGTAAGGCTTTGTCTTGCAGATTTACCCAAGGGGGAATCTTGGCCCTTTAAACAAGAGTTAGTTACATATAATAAGACTTTTGGATATCTACATACTGTATCTACAATCATTAATGAGCATAGAATTTCTATCACTCATCTCTTTGAAACTTTACCCAATTCTATATCTGAAACAATTTTCCATTTTCTCAACTGCAGAGTAGTGCTGTGCCTTTTCTATCTATGCCTATCATCCCTACTGAATAAAAAGCTATAAAATTCCTCTTATCCTAATTGAGCGGTGAAACCCTACTACTCATCTCAGAGAAGAACTTTGGCTTGACTGTTTTCACACCAGTCTCACTATAAGATCAATGATTAATGTGTTCTTTCCTAACCTGTTCGCTCTTCACACACTTTCACTTATGTTTACTAATGTCATTAATGATACTGTATACTAATCAGCGATAATGAAGGATCATTGTTGAGGGAACTTATTTGTTATTGTTGAGGAACATATTCATGCTAGATTGATCAGAAGGCTACATCTTCAGTCTTTACCTACTTGATTTCAGAAGTAAAGAGGTAGTGTGTCATTTCTCCTGGTGTTCCGATCATACTTACAGTCCATTTTCTGCCTTCAAATCTTATTCACCTGCTAATGATATTGCTTCTCCACTCCCTCTCTCTCCTTTCCCATTCATTGTCCTTGCCTTCCTCCTGCACCCTTGTCAGCAACTGTTCAGGGTATAAAATGTGCACAAGTGTTTATTATTTCACATCCCTTGCTTTGCCAATGAAGGCTAATTTCATTCCTGACCAGGCCCATTTGGCATATTGTCCATTCTGCATGTTCTGTGACTAATCTTGTCATTTCACTTAGTTTACATCCTGTCAAAATTACAACTTTCTCTAGATTATTGAGACTACAGTAGATCCAATTGTGACCCATTAGCTTGTCACCTTCTGTGTACCATTGCCACACAATGTAACTATTTTCTTCCACAGATGTACATATTACTCTGTTTTTGTCATCATCAGCAGCAGTATAAAACAAAGGATATGAAAAGATGTTTGAACAGGGTTACTGTTATTCAAATAAGTAACTAATTTTATTTGGAAACTGTAGAACTGTGTTCATTGATGTGAGGTTTTTAAGGTTTCTAATGAAGTCTAATTTAAAAATGAATGAAGGTAGAATGCAAATTACATAATTAATGTCCTGTTTTAGTCCCATAAACAGTACTTTAGAATCTTGTGAATCCTGTTCAGTTTTTGTCTGATGCATTCAGATGCCAGTGGCGTGTTATTGTCAAGTTGTATTTTATCTGCACAGTCAGGTTCCCGACTGATAGAGCATTTTACTATCACCATCTGAATGTGTAATTTAATCACTGCATCCGCTGAACTACCGACAGTGATTGCTCAGAACTAATCAACTGCCTACAGGTTGGAATTCTTGTGGCGGATGTATTATCCTGAAAGTAGTTGTACTTCCATTTTATTGGCTTCAATTGCTAACTAATTATTCTCAATGGAATAAACAAGAGGGAATACTGCAAAGCACTTATAACCTTCACAAGAAGATAACTGTTTGTATGATGTTCCATCGAGACTGACGCTATTTACTATGGATGAAGAGATTCATGAGGTACTTGAACTACATACGCTGGAGCAGAAATACTAGGATTATTCACGTTATCAATTTAGACTGAATGACAAAGGTGGCAGGAATGACAGTTTATTTTGTTGAAGTCTATTTTAAATGAATATAGGAAGAAAGGAGAGATGGAAAGAGAATATTCCTTAAATGGGTTATGATAACATGAAACATTTTTTTCACAGTGATTAGATAAGGCAAAGATTAGAGCAGATTGGATCAATGAATCAAAGCATAAGAAGAGACAGTTATTTGGAGAAAGTGCTGAGTACTTGAAATTTCATATTTCTGGTGAGCACAGTTGAATACTTGTATTGGACTTTAGAGTCGAAGAGTTGTACACCACAGAAACAGCCCCTTTTCAATGCAGAGTTGTACACCACAGAAACGGCCCCTTTTCAATGCAGAGTTGTACACCACAGAAACGGCCCCTTTTCAATGTAGAGTTGTTCACCACAGAAACGGCCCCTTTTCAATGCAGAGTTGTTCACCACAGAAACGGCCCCTTTTCAATGTAGAGTTGTACACCACGGAAACAGCCCCTTTTCAATGCAGAGTTGTACACCATGGAAACAGCCCCTTTTCAATGCAGAGTTGTACACCACGGAAACAGCCCCTTTTCAATGCAGAGTTGTACACCACGGAAACAGCCCCTTTTCAATGCAGAGTTGTACACCACGGAAACTGCCCCTTTTCATGCACTTGTGTTGCTCATCGGTAAATGTGTGTTGTTTACACCTTATTACTATTTTTAACATTGAGTCTTTTGGAATGCATTTCTAGTCACTATTTGGAAATTAAAATTAACATCAATTTAGATGATCTGTTCTTCTTATATGTAATAGAAGAAATAACCTTTGTACCGCAACCTGTAAGGTAGTCCAAAGCTCCAAGAATTAACCTGCTCATTTATTTGTTGAGAGACAGCACAGAGTAGGTCCTTCCATACCTTCGATCTGAGCTGCGCTGGCCACCAAGCCCCAATTTAACCCTAGCCCAATCACGGGACGATTTACTGTGACCAATTAACCTATCAACCAGTATGTCTTCTGACTATGGAGGAAACCCGTGTAGCCATGGGGAGAACGTACAAACTCCTTTCAGACTGCGGCAAGAATTGAACCTACCTGTACTCTGAAGTGTTGTGCTAACCACTGTGTTACTGTGCCGTACCAATCAATGAGTCAGCAGTCTCAGGAGTTATGTTGATTGTGCTGATTGTGAATATTCATTGCTGAATATTCTGTAATTAGGCAGAGTCTTCCCATTCTGCATTGTAATGGCAAGCACTCAGTTGTCCAGGCACTATCTTGCATAATGCATTGCCATCAAGTACAATTAGTGGGTTTCGCTTGACTATTCTATGGAGTTAGCAGTTTTCTTTCCCTGGGCTGGTGATTGGAAATAACATCCTGCTTCAGTGATCCCTATACTTCAAAGGAAGCAAAGAAAGTAGAGTTTCTCCTCAGGAGGCTGGGAGACCACTGCAACCAGTGTTAGAACTCAATAGGCCAGAATACTCTCTATGGTAAGGTGAGAAAATAGGAATAGCTCCCACTGACTGTTTGCAGTTTCTCTACTAATTCTTTTAATAGATCATACCAATGTCACTTAAACTTCCTGACATCATGATCACATCAAATGAGCTATACTGATATATTTCAATTGATTTCAGTTACTTCACTCATTTTGCTATGTAATTCAAAGTTAAAATGATCAGCAGTGTTTAATATCTCCAATCACAGTGAACTTCAAAGAAAGTTGGTGGTATATTCAAGAGAATGTGCTCCAATTCATTATTCAGTTCCTCAAACCATATGAAGATAAAAATTAGGTACGGTATGGTAATTTTTTCTAATAATTGGATTTTTTATTACAAAATTAATACACAGTCTTCCTTCTTCACCATACATCTTGGTCAGATTCTAATATTCATTCTACTGTAACACCCTGGGGAAGGTTTCACTGCTAACATAATGGTCTTTCGGTAGAAGTAATGTTTGGGTTATGGTTAGAGATAACGGGCATTTTGGAATGTGAACCATCCAATCAAGGGAATGGGTTTTTGTGTTGTGTGTCTGACACTGGTGTGAGCTGGGTTCTTTCGTTCAGCGAGCAATGAAGAGAGAAAATGCTGGAGAGGACTAGCTGTTAGATCGACCCGCTGGGGGACTGTGATTTGATGGAGCAAAATTTTCACCGAAGATCAGTGAAAATGAATTTTGGAAGAGTTGACTCCAACTTGTGCATAGTTGACTGTTTAATGGGCCTTTCCTTTCTTTCTTTTCTTTACTAAACCTTTAGTTAAGCTAAGATACATAAATTTGATTTGTTAATAGCATGCAGTATGCTGTCAGTTATTTCTTGGCACTGCGTTGTAACAGGGTAGCAAATTACAGAGCACCCACACAAACAGGGGTTTGGGGTGGGAGAGCTGTCTCAATCTCATGGGTTTGGTGGAACTGGAGGGTGTATTCCTCAGACTTACACAGCCAAGGAAACCAGCAGGGTTTCATGTGATTCCTGAAGCAAACCATGTGGTAGACATTCTAATTTCTCAAGCCTTCTCCAGATAAGTATTTTCTCCCTGTTCTTCTCTGTTTCTTGGTAAGTCTTTTAAATTCATGACCAATTCTTTCTGGCTCCTAATTCACTGTTAAATCCCTTCATAATTTTTAAAAACTGTTTACTGAATCCTTTAAGCCTTTCTGCGTCACTAAGAAAGTTCTGGGCTCTGAAGGTTAATCCAACATCTAAGCTCAGGGAGCATGCTGAACCCGAATGAGAGGTCACAAACACTTGTACTTGACCTCTTGCTTCTGTATTTGAATGAACAGATGTGAATTCAGAGGTAGGCTGACTTATGGCTATGGAGAGGATGTTCCTAGTCATAATGCGGACCAAAGTCGGCGCATGCTTGCTGCATCCTCAATTGTTCACTCTGGGCCTTTTAACAATTAGCATTCAGCTCAGTGGAGCTCAATATTTTTTTGGAAGGAGGACCAGATTGATAAAGTGAAGCATTCCAAGGACCACTCATAAGAAGCAGGTATTATTTTAGCTATCAATAACCAGTTATCTATACTTTTAGACACATAAAGACATAGTTTGTTGAAAGTTAACATTTGAAGATTAATTATCACAGCAGTACAATAACAGCTCATTGGCTGGCTTCCTTACTACACTCTACACTCCAATTTGTGACTCCACTGCTCCTTTTCACCACCTCGATACATCTATATCACCAGTGCTCTTTTCAAAAGCACAGGAGGTTCTCTCAGTTAAGCGGAGACTACAACTTAAAATGGTTGAAGATGCCAAGTGCTGTGCACATCAGTTTCAACTGATTGGACTATTCAAAAATATGTGCATTATTCTTCTAACCAATCAACATTGGAATTCCAACTCAATAAGCCTTAAGACCTCCTAGACTGTTGGGTGTTGGATGGACAAACAGAAACGAACCTTGTAGAATACTGAACTCCATTAGTGCCAGGTGAACACATCTGCAGGCAAGATCTTGGAGGTGGCAGAGTTTCAGTTACAGACCGTCTTCCAGCGGTATATGTTTTCCTCTATCAAGGCACTTAATTTATTTTAAATACCTTTGTAAAGTCTACATTTAAACTTTTTCTGCTCAAAAGAGAGCAATTCAAACTTCATAAGTTTTATTGTGTCTCTGGTATCATCCCAGTGGATCTTGTCTTGTTGCTGGCACAGCTAGTATTATTTCCTATTTCTTGATGGGCAATAAATCTCAACTGTCCTTGAGAAGTTGATGGTGAGCCACCTTTCTAAGCCACTGCAGTCCTGCCAATGAAGTTGTTGAAATATGATTCTGCTATTAGTAATCGTGACTGATGGATGTCCCTTTGACCTGCCTGATTTGTTCTGAATCCATCCCATTTAGCATGATGGTACTCACACACAATATAATAGAGAGAGTCCACTGTGTGAAGACTGAAATGGACTTCAAAGATAGATTTTATTATATGGATGTGGCTATGCAGCACATGATGCACTACTGATCAGAAATTAATTTCTGGGCTTTTATCTCTAATCATAGAGTCATAGAGAAATACAGCATAGAAACAGGCCTTTAAATCTACCTAGTCCATGCTGAAACCATTTAAACTGCCTAGTCCCATCAACATGCACCAGGACCATAGCCCTCCATACCCCAAGCAAAGATGTTTCCTCTCATATTCCCCTTAAACCTCACCTTTCACCCTTAAGACATGACCTGTGGTTGTTCTCCCACCCAACCATAGTGGAAAAAGCTCACTTGTGTTTACCCTATCTATACCCCTCATAATTTTGTAAACCTCTATCAAATCTCCTCTCAGTCTTCTATGTTCTAAAGAATATAGTCCTAACCTATTCAAACTTCCTTTTAACTCAGCAATATCCTTGTAAAATTTCTCTGTACTCTTTCAACCTTGCTTACTGTAGGTAGGTGACCAAAATTGCACACAGTGCTCCAAATTAGGCTTCACCAATGTCTTACACAACTTCAACATAACATCCCATCTCCTGTACTCAGTATATTGATTTATGAAGGCCAATGTGCCAAAAGCTTTCTTTATGACCCTATCTAGCTGCAACGAGTTATGGATCTGCATTCCCAGATCTACCAAGTGTTGAAAGCACTAGATAGGGTGGATGTGGAGAGGATGTTTCCTGTGGTGAGGGTATCCAGAACTAGAGGGTGCAGCCTCAAAACTGAGAGGTAAACTTTTAGAACAAAGGGAAGGAGGAACTTTTTAGCTAGAGAGTAGGGAATCTGTGGAATGCTCTGCCACAGACTGCGGTGGAGGCCAACTCTGTGGGTATATTTAATGCAGAAGGTGATTGTTTCCTGATTGGTCAGGGCATCAAAGAATATGGCGAGAAGGCAGGTGTATGGGGTTGAGTGGGGTCCAGGATCAGCCATGAGGGATTGGTGGAGCAGATTCAATTGGATGAATGGCCTAATTTTGCTCTTACGTCTTGTGGCCTTATGGTCTTATCCCTTTGTTCTATCTCAATCCTCAGAGCTTCACCGTTTACTGAGCAAGACCAACTCTGGTTGCAATGAAGTGCAAAACCTCGCACTTGTCTGCATTAAATTCTGCCATTTTTCAGCCCATTTTCCCAGCTGATCCAGATCCCTCTGCAAGTCATGATAGCTTCACTCTTCATTACACCCTAAACCTGGTGTAATCCACCAATCTGTCGATCCAGCTAACCACATTATCATCCACATCATTGATATAGATGACAATCAACCAACAATGATCTGCATCCTCAATATGATTGTCTAGCTCATGGATATTTTATATAGCTGTTAACAATTAATACATTTTTACTTAATATTTTACTTAATTGAATATCAATTTATTTACATCCCACCAATTATTTGTGAGATTCCTGATATATTAAATGTCAAAGAGTACTAAACCATTGATCTGCCTCTCTATTTGATGGTTAAATGCATAACTCTTCATAGATCAAATATTAATTGTCTGATATAAATGAATCTGAATTGGCATTTCTGATTTCCACCCAGGAAAAGTTCAAATTTATCTGGGATATAAAATGAATGGGAGTTAATTATTGCATGTTAGCATCTAAAACCCATTATCTCTGTTTGGAAATAGAAAGGAAATAATTGGGAAGGATGTACTGTGCACCAAGCCAGTGTCCTTATAATACTTGTATAGTTAAATATTCACCAAATAATGTGCAATGTACAGAATGCAGAAACACAGATATTTGTTTTTCTGTAAACAACTATTGCTGGCCATAGTGCAGAATAAAAGATAATGATTTGCAGTTTTAGAGCTGTCCAGTCTATTCCCCAGGGTGTATTAGCATGTACTTTGGAATGGTTCAGTGGCCTAGTGATATGTACATTGCTGATCCACCTGAAGGCCACTTGAATCTTCCACATTGTTTCACAGAATTAGTAATCACATCTTCCTTCTTGTTTCCCTGTTAATTATCACTTCCATGGCACTGAGAGTGTTTTGTTCCACTTCTGCATATGCCAAGGAATGCAGCAAACCTTGTATGATAGTTTCTGTTATTGCCTTGGTGTAATCATATTGAGGGCACCTTTTTGTCTTATTGGCATATGACATTGAAAACATCTGTTTCTATCATTCATACATTCCCAGTTAAATGGTGCTGTTAGACCAGTTAGCTGAAAGCAGATATTAAATGAGCAAGAATTTTATTCAGTTCAAAATTATGAAATTAAACTGAACTTCTCATCAGAAATTCTGTCTTAGTTTATAACTTGGCTACTTGGTCAAGATCCTGCACAGGCTCAAATGCATGTTAAACCCAGAATTAAGCTTCACACTCTATGGGTAAACAGTCATGTTGGGAAGAATGCTGGAAAGAGAATCAAATAGCTTCTAACTAAATAAATGGGCTGAATGTCCACATTTTGTGACTTAATGTTTCACTATTTATTCTGTTATTTTTCTTACAATTTTGCCACAGGGATGTGTGTTGGATCCACGACTATTCACCATGTTGAGCAAAGATTTAACAAGATACCTTGTTTTTCTATAGAGGCAAAGGTATTCTTGCCAATAGTTTAGGTGAAAGTATTAAATTAGAAATGTTAATAAACTACTTCAGCAAAATTGTGGCAATTGAATGCCATTTTATGCACATATAAGGTCATCCATAATCTATCTAAATTGGAATGAATAAATGGGCTTTCTAAATGAAGGAATAAAAGCTGTGGAAGGCAAAGAAATCTTTAGGGTCCATGTTTGCAGATCATTTTATTTTCTTGTGTGGGTAGAGAGCATAATTAAAAAGGCTAATGAAATTTGGTTCAAAGATTTCTATAGATGGTAACTGCAGCCACAAAATTAAACGGTGCTTAGTTCTGGGGAGGGCAGCAGTAGCAAATTTAGTTAAAATACCGAAGAGCAGAGACATAATATTGTCTACGAAGATTGGTGTAGTCAAGTCTATGGTCTATGGTATTTCTAGCTGTGATGCTGGACTATTAGTAAGGCTGAATACAAAAGAATCAATGCCTTTGAACTTGGATTCTAGAGGAGAGTGTTAAGAGTTCTTTGGACAGCAAGAAGATCCAACAAGTCAATACTTGAGGAAATACAGCCAGACTGCTCACTAGGAGGCTTGATCATGAGACAAAAGCTCAAATATTTTGGCCACAACATGAGAAGACAAGATTCCTTGGAGAAGACTCTCATGTTAGAAAAAAACAGAAGGTAAAAGAAGGAGAGGCGACAGAGGCTACAATGGATAGATAATATCACTCAGACCTTGGGGGATCTTAGAGAGGCAGTTTCCAACCAGAAGGCTTGGCGTGCAGGAGTCCACGAGGTCATGAAGAGATGGACTCGACTTAATGACTGAACAACAATGAAACTCTGAACTAAGATACAGAGGGACTGAAGTCATGCTACAACTATACAAAGTTCTGGTTAAACGAGCAATACCTGAGGAAATATGTTTTGGTAGTGAAGGGTGGGAACATAGATTTATGAAAATAATGGCTGGTATTTTAAGTTTCATTTATAAGGAGAAATTGCATAAATAGTGAGACATAATTCCTTGCAATTATGTTGAGATTTTAAAGATATTAAATGATGATAGAATTAATGTTAAAAATCTACTTTCTTGGCTTAGGAGCTGAGACTACAGCTTGTGGTCTAAAAATTGGAATCAGTATTTTCAGAATGAATTTAAGAAGTGTTTCTACATGCAAGGACAGGAGAACTCTTTCATAAATGTTGGTTAATACCAAGTAAGTTGATTTAAAGTCTGTGTTTGACAGAGTTTTGTTAAGCAAAGATCCACGAGATATTAGCCTTGGTCAAGTTCATGAAGTAAGGACACAGATTAGTAATGATCTCTTTGAATAGTAAAATAAATTCAATGCATTGAATGGTTTAGTCCTGTTCATTTGCTTATTTGACTTTCCCAATGAATCCTTTATCCACTCTTTTCTTCCCCGTCCAATACCTTTTCACTCTTGAATATTGCATGATCATTTTTCAGAGTAGGTGTGCAGATGCAGACTGGGATTCGTTTAGACAGATTGTTTGATGGGTGGTTTAGTATATAAAAACTTTCAAGGATAATGTGAGGATGAGGTATAAAATTAATATCCTGCAGTATGCACTTAATCACCACTGAGTAGTTACTCAAGTGTACACTGAAATTAATGTCAATACTTTCACATCTGAAAAGAAATACAGTGCTCAGTGATATTGACTGAAAATATTTCTGTCTTGAAGATATTCCTAACAGTGACTAATCACTTCCCTTCGAAAACTTAACTTTAGTTGCAATTATAGAGTCATAGAAAAGTACAGCACAGAAACAGGGCATTTGGCCCATTTAATCCATGCTGAACCATTTAAACTGCCCACTTCCATCCACCTGCACCAGGACCATAGTCCTCCAAACCCCTGCCAACCATGTACCTCTCCAAACTTCTCTTAAATGTTGATAGAAGACATAGAAAACATAGAAGACCTACAGCACAATACAGGGCCTTCGGCCCACAAAGTTGTGCTGAACATGTCCCTACCTTAGAAATTACTATGCTTACCTATAGCCCTCTATTTTTCTAAACATGTACCTATCCAAAAATCTCTTAAGAGACCCTATCGTATCTGCCTCCACCACCGTTGCCGGCAGCCCATTCCACACACTCACCACACCTTGAGTAAAAAACTTACCCCGACATCTCCTCTGTACCTATTCCCAAGCACCTTAAACCTGTGTCCTCTTGTGGCAACCATTTCAACCCTGGGAAAAAGCCTCTGACTATCCACACGATCAATGCCTCTCATCATCTTATACACCTCTATCAGGTCACCTCTCATCCTCCATTGCTCCAAGGAGAAAAGGCCGAGTTCACTCAACCTATTCTCATAAGGCATGCTCCCCAATCCAGGCAACATCCTTGCAAATATCCTCTGCACCCTCTCTATGGCTTCCACATCCTTCCTGTAGTGAGGCGACCAGAACTGAGCACAGTACTCCAAGTGCGGTCTGACCAGGGTCCTATATAGCTGCAACATTACCTCTCGGCTCCTAAATTCAATTCCATGATTGATGAAGGCCAATACACCGTATGCCTTCTATACACTGTACACCTTCTTAACCACAGGTATTGGTATTGAGCTTGAATGCACCACTTGTGCTGGCAGCTCAGTTGACACTTTCATGACCCTCTGAGTGAAGAAGTTTCCCCTCTTGTTCCCCTTGTAAGAGTTCTCCCTTAGATAGGTACTCTCTTTAAATTTGTTGTCATCAACCAATGTCTTAAACATACCTTTGACCTCTCAGTTCTTACAAATTACTGTTCCACCTCAATTCTTCTTCCCTCTTCCAAGTCCTTGAAAATGCTGTAGCCTCCTAATCATGCCGAGCATACCTGGAATTTCCTGCTTGAATTCAAATTAGGTTTCCATCTTTATCATATTACCAAGAGAATTCAAATTATAGCTGCTAATCATACTCATTGTCGTTTTTATGATAGCAATTATCTCTCCTGATTGATCCCTAGCCAGCTTCTTCTTTTGACCTGGGCAAACACTTCCAACCTTACCCCGTGGTTGGCCATCTGGGTGAGTCACTCTCACTGGACATCACTCTTACCATAACCAAAGATGCACCAGCAATGACCTTCCGAACCACCCTTACTTAAGATGCCATTTTGCCTTTCACGTATCTTTCCTGAGATACCTGCTGTCCCCAGACAACATAGTCCAATCAATGTAGAAAAGAAGCAGTCAATGTTTGTTGTGGACCTTTTATCAGAACTGGGAAAAGGAGAGGAGGGGAGGCAGGGATGGGATAGGTAGAACAATAAACTGATCCTTGATAGTGTGAGCACTATTTTTTCATTTTGTCTGTGCAATAGAACAGTACAATACAGTGCTGGCCCTTCAGTCCACGATGTTGTGCTAACCTTTTAACTTACTCCACAATCAATCCAACCATTCTCTCTTATTTGGCCCATAATCCTCCACTTTTATTTCATTCATGTGGCTATATTAGAATCTCTTAAATGGCTCTATTGTATGAAAGGCACTGGCTATCCATTGTATTTATGCTGTTTGTAATCTCAGTAAATATTGAGGCTGTTGGACATCCTCAGCTCACCAGACTATACAAGTAGAGAATAAAATCTCTGGTTTCAGCATATTAGCTTAATGGCCAAACATTGGGATGAGCCAAATATTTTAAACTAACATGCAGAAAGAAATTCCTGAGGGAATATAGTGCCAATATGGCATGTGATGACTTGCAGACTCAGCAAATAACATTTAATCATTGGTAAGGTTTCACGTGGGAGCTTGGTCAATAAACTTAGTGCTCAGAGAATGGGGGTAATATACTGACATGGACTGAGAATTTGATTCATGGGACTGAAAGCAAGGAGTTGGATTAAATGTGTATTTGTCAAATTGTCAGCGTGTGTTTAGTTGGATACGGCAGTGAGCAGTGCTTGGGTATCAGCTCCTCAGGATCTCAATGACTTGGCTGAGAGGAGCAAATGAAATATTTCCAGATCAGCTGATGAAATTGAGAGCTTAGAGGAGTCTGGCCCATTCCAGTTACTATTTCTTGTACTGTACTGTACTGTTATGTTCTAAACAACTTCACAACTTTTTCCCTTGCTGGCTTGGTTTCAACCTTTGAATTAAGTGATATTTATTATTGTGATATCAGAGCTTTCCTGTTCCTGTAATTAGGTTTCATGTTTCTTATCCTTTTCATTTGGAGGCCGGGGTTAGGTAAATTAAATAAAACTAATGCAGTTACTGACATTCTGGATATGAGTATGGATGCGCCTCCTGCCAACCCCCAATTCAGGTCAGCCTTACCTGTATTAATGATCCAAAGTGACAAGGGGCAGAAGATTTTTCTGGAGAACGGGATGTGGAAATTGCAGAAATAATAAACCACTGTCCCAGCAGCAGCGGTCATTGATGCGCAGACTGCGACACACAAGCAAAGTCCTAAACTTATCACTTAGTCTTCAGGCCACAGCCACAGTCACCAATTACCATACTGCAGAGACCTTGCTGATGTCACTGCCTGATCACTTGACAACCCAGCCTGCTCCACCCATCAATCTTCCTGCCAGTCATCACTAAAGATACCCTGCTCTCCACTCTATCCAGTTAATCTGGTGACTGACCCTATCCTATCCTATCTTGGCTGTCTATCTGATCAGTGGCCAGATCTCGGGCTTGAGAGTTCCTTTTCTCTTACAATCCTTCTCTCCTTCTGCACGGCTCTTGTGTGGCCCCTGAAAAATACAAGCCTTCATCAGTAGACCAATTTTGTGCATCTCATCACCCTTCAGAATTTGTGGGCTGTAATATCTTATCATACCATTTGGAAATCCATATTCACTACGTTGCACTATGTTCAGCAACTTCTCCATTGTATGTTCAGATACACAATTGAGTTTGTCAAGAGCACAAGGGTAGTTACACATGAAGCAAATTTAGTAACACTCATCTAGAAATACGTATTT
This sequence comes from Hemitrygon akajei, assembly GCF_048418815.1. Taxonomy (NCBI): domain Eukaryota; kingdom Metazoa; phylum Chordata; class Chondrichthyes; order Myliobatiformes; family Dasyatidae; genus Hemitrygon; species Hemitrygon akajei. Next base: position 77,286,154 of record NC_133136.1, read on the forward strand.
TAATTTGAAATTGTTCCTAAATTTAGGAGTGTCACCTCCATCAGTTTATGTAAGATCTATTTGGTGTTTGTCATTTAGGTCAGACTAAGGACTTCCAGATTTCCATTCAGATGTAACTTTTATTATTATAAATGCTTGTTTCATGCCCTGCACCTATAGTTTAAAGGGTCAGCTTCCAGGGGCCATTTCCAAGGTTGAGTAGCATCAGTTCTTTTTTCCTAACACTTTAGTTTTGTGTCTTTGCTCTGCACTCCCTGCAGTGTTAAACCTTTTTGGCAGTGAGAACCAGATGCAGTGGACTGATGGAAGTCCAATACTATCTGATCATTATGTTATACTTTATCAAGACATTGCTCAAGGAGGTTAAGTATCTGCTTGTTCTGTTGATTGGTACACTGCAGTAGGCTGAGTGGCCTTACATTACTAAGCATCTTACAATTTCCAAAAGAAAAATTGGGAATTGAAAAAGTGTCTTGTGCATTTTTCCTCCTCTCTGTGGAAACTGGGTCTATGTCCATCTGAAATTCCGTCCATAACTGAGCTGTTTATTTAAATATTTTGTTTATTTTCTTTAAAATGTGGGAGTAGGTACAGGGGAGATGTCACGGGTAAGTTTTTTACTCAGAAAGTGGTAAGTGCGTGGGATGGGCTGTCGGCAATGGTGGTGGAGGCAGATACGATAGGGTCTTTTAAGAGGGTCTTATTAGATAGGTACATTAGGCTTAGAAAACTAGAGGGCTATAGGTAAGCCTAGTAATTTCTAAGGTAGGGACATGTTCGGCACAACTTTGTGGGCCAAAGGGCCTGTATTGTGCAGTAGGTTTTCTATGTTTCTATGTTCTATGTTAACATATTTTGTAATTGTTTCACTATTCTTTAATTTCATTGCTCATGAATATTATACTCTTTTAGAAGAACCGGTTCACTTTGTATGTCTTTGTATATCTCGTAAGTCCAGAACAGCTGTTGTACTATGGTACTGTGGAGCAATCTCTTCATGAATTATCGATCCTCCTCAGCCTCCAGTCTAACTATTGAACTTGATGTTCTCTATTACCTAGTGAATTTTTCGTCCTTTCATCAAATTGAACCTTAATCAACAGGGCTTTCAGAACTATGCTGCTAACGAGAACAAAGAAAAACTAAGGAGTCCAAATCATGATCACGATCACAATTTAATTGGATTAGCAAACTATTAGCTCTTGGTAGAGGTTGAGAAAAAGTTGTCTCATCAGGGAAAGGGCAGAAAAAGGGCTCCTCCTCTGCACCAACCGCAAGCTGTGTGTACACCGGAAGAGAAGATAACATTCCAACAACAAATCAGCAAGCACCAAAGGTTCAAGATTTATTGCAGAGGCAGACTGAGATTTCTTCTCTGCGATCCTATAAAAATCACTCTCTGGCCCTGGTCTCTTAAACCATGAAGGCAAGGTTGTTAAAGAAGCAAATTACCTCTGGACTCTTCTTCTAAATAAATTAAAAATTGAGAACGTTGAGATCCTTCAAACAGAAAAAATACACTGTTTTAACTATTTAGATAAAGCTTTTACTTGATTTTTTGTTGCTGTAAGTACATGTCGATTTAAGCCCCACTTTGGCATGTCATCAGCAGGCGTTCTCCAATCCTTTATTGGATGTGACTCTAATTTTCAGATGAATGAAAGGAACATAATTCCCTGTAGTATTCTTCATGCAGAAAAATATCCAAGGAGAACATGCAGTTTAAATAGTCTGGAGTTTGGGGTGTTGTCATCGGCTAGTCTGAGGGTCAATACCAAGAACTGAAGCCTGAAATCGATGGGGATCTGGAAGTCGGAGCCTGATAGCTGAAAAATGGAGACTGAAGGCCCAGATTGTCAAATATAACCAAATGTTCATGTTATCTTAGATCTTTGATTACTTCATATTTTATTTGCAGAATTTTGCCCATTTGAGTGAGAGATGTTGATGGGTGCCGTTGTCATGACCAGATAGTGTGGCATTTTATGGTTACATCAATTAATGATGTGTAGTTTTATTCATTGAACTGGATTTTGACTTAGGGAAAGAGTACAAAGCCAAGTTCTAGAGAGTTGGTATCATGGTGTACAATATTTTACAATTTTAATATTTAATTTTGATTGAATACTTTCCTAAACTAGCCATTTATTGTGAGATAAGTGAGAACATAAGAACATAAGAAATAGGAGCAGGAGTAGGCTGATCTGGCCATGGACTCATCTCCACCTACCTGCCTTTTCCCCATAACCCTTAATTCCCCTACTATGCAAAAACCTATCCAACCTTGTCTTAAATATATTTACTGGCATAGCCTCCATTGCTTCATTGGGCAAAGAATTCCACAGATTCATCACTCTCTGGGAAAAGCAGTTCCTCCTCATCTCCATGCTAAATCTACTCCCCTGAATCTTGAGTCTATGTCCCCTAGTTCTAGACTCACCTACCAGAGGAAATAACTTTCTTGCCTCTCTCTTATCTATCCCTTTCATAATTTTATGTTTCTGTAAGATCTCCTCTCATTTTTCTGAATTCCAGTGAGTTCAGTCCCAAGCGACTCAGACTCTCCTCATAGTCTAGCCCCCTCATCTCTGGAATCAACCTGGTGAACCTCCTCTTCACTGCCTCCAAAGCCAGTATATCCTTCTTCAAGTAATAAGCCCAGTAAAGGACGCAGTACTCCAGAAGCGGCCTCACCCGTACCCTGTACAGTTGTAGCACAATCTCCCTGCTCCTAAATTCAATCCCTCTAGCAATGAAGGCCAACATTCCATTTGCCTTCTTGATAGCCTGCTGCACCTGCAAACCAACCTTTTGTGATTCATGCACAAGCACTCCCAAATCCCTCTGCACAGCAGCCTGTTGCAATTTTTTATCATTTAAATGATAATCTGCTCTTTCATTTTTCCTTCCAATGTGGATGACCTCGCATTTACCAACATTGTACTCCGTCTGTCAGATCCTTGCCCACTCACTTAATCTATCTATATGTCTCTGCAGACCCTCCATATCTTTTGCACAATTTGCTTTTCCACTCAATTTAGTATAATCATCAAATTTAGATACACTACACTCGGTCCCCTCTTCCAGATGGTTAATGTATATCGTGAACAGTTGTGGGCCCAGCACAAACCCTGCGGCACACCACTCACTACTGTTCGCCAAACAGAGTAACACCCATGTATCCCAACTCTCTGATTTCTACTAGTTAACCAAGCCTCTATCCATGCTAATACATCACCCCAAACTCTATGCATCCTTATCTTATAGATAAGTCTTTAATGTGGCACCTATCAAATGCTGGAAATCCAAGTAAATAATGTTCATCTGTTTCCCTCTATCCATTGCGCTCATTATATCCTCAAAGAACTCCAGTAAGTTTGTCAAACAAGACCTGCCTTTGCTGAATCCATGCTGTGTATGCCTGATGGATGCACTTCTTTCCAGATGCCTTGCTATTTCTTTTTTAATGATAGCTTCAAGCATTTTCCCAACTACAGATGTTAAATTAACTGGCCTATAGTTACCTGTCTTTTGCATACATCCTTTTTTTGAACAGTAGCATGACATTCGCCATCTTCCAATCTGCCGGGACCTGCCCAGAGTCCAGAGAACTTTTGTAAATCATCACCACAGCCTCTACTATAACTTCTGGCATTTCTTTCAGTACCCTGGGATGCATTCCATCAGGACCAGGGGACTTATCTATCTTCAGGCCCACAAGCTTTCTAAGCACCATCTATTTAGTGATACCTATTGTATTGAGGTTCTCACCTCCCATCACATCCATAACATCTCTCTTTGGCATGTTAGATGTGTCGTCCACTATGAAAACTGACACAAAATAGTCAGTCAAAGCCTCGGCCAATTCCTCATTATCCAATATCAATCTCCCTTTCTCATCCTCCAAGGGACCTACATTCATTTTACTTTATATTCACTTTAGCCACCCTTTACTGCTTTATATAATTATAAAAACTTTTACTTTCTCATTTTCATATTTTGTGCTAGTTTATTTTCATAATCTAGCTTCCCTTTCTTCATTGCTTGCTGAGTGATACTTTGTTGCTTTTAAAATTTTCCTCAGTCTTCCAGTTTCCCACTACTCTTGGTGACTTTGTATGCACGATCTTTTAGCTTAATGCCTTCTTTTATTTCCTTAGTTATCCAAGGCTGGCTCTCCCCACCCTTACTGTCCTTGCTTTTATCTAGAATATACTTTTGTTGAGCACTGTGAAAAATCTCTTTGAAAATCTTCCACTGTTTCTCATCTGTCCCACCATATAGCCTGTATTCCCAGTCTACACTAGCCAAATCCTCCCTCATCCCATTGTTCAGGCATAATACACTGGTTTTAGATTGAACTATTGCACCCTCCATATGTATGAGAAATTCAGTCATACTGTGATCAAACTTTCCATGAGGACCCCTAACTACAAGATCACTAATTTTACCTGTTTCATTGCACAGGACCAGATCTAAAATAACATGTTCCCTTGTAGGTTCAGTAACATGTTGTTCAAGAAAGCCATCATGTATGCACTCCATGAAGTCCTCCTCAGGACTGCCTCAACCAACTTGATTCACCCAACCTATGTGCAAGTTAAAGTTCCCATGATAACTGCTGTTCCATTCTTACATGCCTCAGATATTTCTGTTTATTGCCTATGCCATTGTAATGTTATTATTCAGTGACCAATAGACAACTCCCACCAGTGATTTTTTCCCTTTACTATTCCTAATCTCTACCCAGATGGATTCAACATTCTGCTCCTTAGATCTTTTATCGTCTCACTATCGCCCTGATCTCATCTTTAATTAAGAGTGCTATCTCACCTCCCTTACCTTCCTGCCTATCCGTCCATATTACCTGATATCCTTGGATATTTAATTCCCAATTCTCTCCATCCTGCAAACACATCTCTGTAATGGCCACTAACTCATACCTCATTGTACTGATTTGAGCCATAAGTTCACTGACCTTGTTTTGAATACTACCGGCATTCAAATAAAGTATGCTTACACTCATTGTGCTGTTAAAATCTAATAATTTTTTACTCTTTTGTACTTGACTTTCCTTCACTCCACTCATACTTTTCTCTTTTTTATCTTTTGTTTTTATTTTTATCTTTATCCACACTTAACTTTTTTTTACTTTATCCATTCTTCTCCAATCTGTTGAAACTACCCCACTTTTATTTAGTTTAAAGCCCTATCCACAGCCTTAGTTATGCAATTCACTATGATCCAGGTCCCATCATGGTTCAGGTGGAGCCCATCCCATTGGTACAGCTCCCTTTTTCCCCAATACTGGTGCCAATTTCCCATGAATTCAAACCCACTTCTCCCACACCAATCCTTGAGCCATGCACTTAACAATCTACTTTTCTTGACCTGATGCCAATTTGCATATGGCTCAGGTAATAATCCAGGGACTACTACACTTTTGGTTCTGCTTTTTAATTTCATCCATAACTGCTCAAATTCCCTCGGCAGAAACTCTTTCCTCATTCTACCTATGGCTATGGTACCCACATAGACCACGACAACTGGATCTTTCTTGTCCCACTGCAAATTCCTCTGCAGGTCCGATAAGATATCCCAAACCCAGCCAGCAGGCAGGCAACACAGCCTTTGGGACACACTATCCTCACAACAGAGAAATCTGTCTATTCCCCTGACCCTACTATCCCCAATTACCACTAAATTCCTCTTCTTTCCCCCTTCCTGAATGCCCCCTGAACAATGATGCCACAGTTAGGTTGCTCATCCTTCCTACAGCCCCCACTGTCACCCACACAGGGAGCAAAAATCTCAGACCTGTTGGACCAGCTCAAGGGCTGAGGTTCCTCCAGCAATGTCTCTTGGATTTCACTACCTGCATCACTCACAGTCACACCATCTTGTCCCTGACCACAGACTGAATTTGAGGCAGCTATTCTAATGAGTGTGACTGCCTCCTGAAACAGAGAATCTAGGTAACTCTCCCCCTGCCTGATATGCCACAGTGTTTGAAGCTCAGATTCCAGGTCATCAACTTTTGAGCCTGAATTCCTCGAGCAGCCAACACTTGCCGCAGGTGTGGTCACCAGAAACCACAAAGGGGCCATGTAGCTACAGCACATCACATGATCCTGCATCATCCATTTATTTAATTAGCTGTAATTTACTGACTTTTTATTCAACCACTACAAAAGCCTTACTTGCTATGCCTCCTTGCCAAAGCCTTAAGTTCCCACTCCTACACTGGTCCCCTCACACTGTGGCCGCTCTGCTTTGACCCTGTCTTACTTTTATTTGCTCCTGATAATGAATCACGAATCGATTGGTCTGCCATTAAAGCACCGATCCCTGTGAAGCACTCCTTTTTAAAACTTTTCTCCCTGACCTGTGCGAAGCTCGCTCTCTCTGCGAATTGATTGGTCCGTCGCTAACGAGATAGAAAGGTATATAGAACTACAAGCAGTTTTCTGCTACAAACCAATCCCTGATTGGAATTGAATTGATAATACTCAGATTTATAAAGTTTAAAAAATGAGCAGTAATCCATAAAAGCATAAGCTGTATGAGCAGAATTAGGCTGTCTCGCCTGTCGAGTCTGTCCCGCAATTCGATCATAGCTGACTTATTATCACTCTCAACCCCATTCTCCATAACCTTCGATAACCTTACAAATAAAGTTCCTACTAACCTCCTCTTTAAATATCCCGATGACTTGGTCTCCACAACCATGTGTGGCAAGTAACTCCATAGTGTCACCATCCCCTGACTAAAGGACTTCCTCCCCATCTCTATTCTAAAAAGACATCCATCGCAAGTGGAGTATGCAATTTTGATTTCAATGTTTAAGAGAAGTTTGGGCAGATACATGGATGGGAGGGGCATGGAGGAATATGACCTGGGTGCAGGTCAATGGAACTAGGCAGCTTAAGTGTTGCAGCACAGATTAGATGGGCTGAAAGGCCTGTTTTGTGTTGTAGTTTTCTATGACTCAATGACTCTATTCTGAGTCTATGCCCTCTGGTCCTATACTCTCCCACTTTTGGAAGCATACTCTGCACGTTGACTCTATTTCAGCCTTTCAATATTCAAATGAGATCACCCTCTATTCATCTAAACTTCAGTGAATACAAGCCCAGAGCCATCAAACTCCCCTCATCCATTAAACCTTTCATTCTTGGGATCATTCTCGTAAACCTCTGCTAGACACTTTTCACTGCCAGAACATCTTTTCTTAGATATAGATCTTAAAACTACTCACAAACTCCAGGTATGCTCTGACCAATAATTTATAAAGCGTCAACATTACATTTTTGATTTTATTTTCTAGTGCTCTTAAAATGAATGTTAACATTGCATTAGTATTCCTTACTACTGACTCAACCTGCAAGTGAACCTTTAGGGAATCCTGCATAAACATAATTCCAGTAATTGCCCTTCCCCCACTTCACTGCTCCCCATCCCCATTTCCCTCTCACACCTTATCTCCTTACCTGCCCATCACCTCTCTCTGGTGCTCCTCCACCCTCCCTTTCTTCTATGGCCTTTTTCCCACCCATATCAGATTCCTCCTTTTCCAGCCCTTTATCTCTTTCACCAATCAGCTTTTTACTTCACTTTGCCTCCTCCCAGTTAGCCCTATCACCTACTACCTTCTACTTTTTTCTCCACTCTCCCCATCTTCTTACTCTGACTTCTCAGCTTTCCTCTCAGTGCAAAACATTGACTGTTTACTCTTTTCCATAGATGCCGCCTGGCCTGCTGAGTTCCTCCAGCATTTTGCGTGTGTTGCTTGGATTTCCAGCACCTGCAGATTTTCTCTTGTTTGAAGTCCTGCATGAGGACTCCCAGGTTCTCTCACACTGCACCTCCAATTTCTAAATTTGCTATCCATTTAAAAAGTAATTTATGCCTTTAATACTTCTACCAATGTGAACGATCTTTAATTTCCTTGCACTGTATTCTATTTGCTGCTTCTTTGCTCTTTCTTCTAAACTGTCCAAGTCCTTCTGCATTCTCCTTGCTTCCTCCATATTACATGCCCTTCCACCTATCTTTGTATCATCTGCAAACTTGGTTACAAAACCATCCATTCCATCATTGAGATCATTAACATATAACATGAACTGTAGCTGACCCAACACTGAAACCTGTGGAACACCACTAGTCATTGGCAGAAAAACCCTCCTTTATGCTCACTCTGCTTTCTGCCAGTAAGCCTATCTTCTGCCCATGCTAGTATCTTTCCTGTAATATGACCTTTTTTTTTAAACTTGTTTTAGCAGATTCATGTATGGAACCTTGTCAAAGGCCAAGTATACACCATACACTGACTCTTCTTTGACTATCCTGCCTGTAATTTCCTCAAAGAATTCTAACTGATTTGTTAGGCAAGATTTCCTCTTAAATACACCATGCTGATGTTGGCCAATTTCACTGTGTGTCTCCAAATACCCTGCAATCTCACCCTTAATAATGGTCTTTAATATCTTGCAAGCCACCCGTCTGGGTGGAGCGACTTCTGTGACTTTCCAGTTCCACAGAACCATTCAAGAATCTGCTGGTTCTGGTAGGTAACTGTGCTGTAAGATAGATGAACTTGCAGCACAGATGCAGATTGTCAGGTATGATGTTGTAAGCATTATTGGATCATAGCTGAAAGATTATAACTGGGAGCTTAATGTCCATGGATACACATTGTATCAAAAGGATAGGCTGAAGGCAGAGTGGGTGGCATTGCTCCGTTGGTAAAAATGAAATCAAATCATTAGAAAGAGGTGACATAGGTTAGGAACGTGTTGAATCATTGTGGATAAGGAACTGCAAGACCCCAAACAGTAGTAAGGATGTGGCCAACAAAATACAATGGGAGGTAGAAAATGCATGCCAAAAGAGCAATACTACAATATCATGGGGGACTTCAATGTGCAGGTAGATTGGAAAAATCACATTGGTGCTGGATTCCAGGAGGGTGAATTTCTAGAGTGCCTATGAGATGGCTTTTTAGAGCAGCTCATGGTTGAGCCCACTAGAGGATCAGCTATTCTGGATTGGGTGTTGTGCAATGAACCAGAATTGATGTGAGATCATATGATAAAAGTACCCTTAGGGCCAAATCATCATAATATGATCAAATTTGCCCTGAATTTTGAGAAGGAGTAGCTAAACCAAATGTATCAGTATTACAGTAGAGAAAGGAGAATTACAGAGGCAGGAGAGAGGAGTTGGCCAGAATTGTTTGGAAAACACTGGCAGGGATGACAACGGAGCAGCAATGTTGGGAATTACTGGAAGCAATTTGGAAGGCACAGGATATATACATCTCAAAGAGGAAGAAGCATTCTAAATGAAAGATGACACAACTGTGACTAGTAAGAGTAGTCAAAGCCAACATAAAAGCCAAGGAGGGGGCATATAATAGAGCAAAAATTAGTGGGAAGTTAGAGGATTGGGACATTTTTAAAAACCAACAGAAGGCAACTAAAAAGTCATTAAGAAGGTGAAGCTGGAACACGAAAGTAGGCTATCCAATAATATTAATGAGAACACAAAGCATCTTTTCAGATACATAAAGTGTAAAAGAGAGGTGAGAGTGGATATTGGACCACTGGAAAACGATGCTGGACAAGTGGTAATGGACAACAATATGGCAGATGAACTGAATAGACACTTTGCATCACTCTTCACTGTAGAAGATACTATCAGTATGGTGGAAGTTCCAGATGTCAAGGGCATAAAGTGTATGAAGTTAGCGTAACTAGCAAGAGTGTTCTTTGGAAACTGGAAGGTCTGAAGGTAGAGCGGTACCTGGACCAGATGGTGTATATCGCAGAGTTCTGAAAGAAGTGGCTGAAGAGGCATTACTAATGATCTTTCAAGAATTTCTAGATTCTGAAATGAATCGGGAGGACTTGAAATCGCAAATGTCACTCCACTCTTCAAGAGGGGAGAGAAGCAGAGGAAAGGAAACTATAGACCAGCTAGTCTGACCTCAGTGGTTGAGAAGGTGTTCAGTCGATCGTTAAATATGAGGTCTCAAGCACTTGGAGGTACATGATAAAATAGCCGCAGTCAGCATGATTTCCTCAAAGGAAAATCTTGCCTGATAAATCTGTTGAAATTCTTTGAAGAAATAACAAGCAGGATAATCAAAGGAGAATCAGTTAATGTCATGTACTTGGATTTTCAGAAGGCCTTTGACAAGGTACCACACATGAGGCTGCTTAAGTGACGAGCCCATGGTATTACAAGCAAGATTCTAGCATGGATAAAGCAATGGCTGATTGGCAGGAGGCAAAGAATGGGAATGAAGGGAGCCTACTCTGCCTGGCTGCCGGTGACCAGTGGTGTTTCATGAGGGTTTGTGTTGGAACCGATTATTTTTATGTTATATGTCAATGATTTGGATGATGCAGTTGATGACTGTTGCAAAATTTGCAGAAGATATGAAGGTAGGTGGAGGGGCACCTGCCCTACACCTCCTCTCTTACCACCATTCAGGGCCCCAAAAGGTCCTTCCAGGTGAGGCAACACTTCACTTGTGAGTTTGTTGGGGTAATCTATTGAATCCGGTGCTCCCGGTGCAGCCTCCTCTACATCGGCGAGACCCGACGCAGATTGGGGGACCGCTTCGTTGAGCACCTACACAACTGTTTGTCCACCACAACAGACAGGATCTCCCATTTGCCACCCACTTCAACTCTGCTTCACATTCCCATTCGGATATGTCCATACATGGTCTCCTCTACTGCCATGATGAGACCAAACTCAGGTTGGAGGAGCAACACCTCAAATACCGTCTGGGTAGACTCCAGCCCCATGGCATGAACATTGAATACTCCAACTTCTGGTAATTCCCTCACTCTCCCTTCCCCCATCCCACTTTCACACTGCCTCCTCCTCCAGCTGCCTATCACCTCGCTCATGATTCTGCCTTCTTCTACTACCCATAGTGCTTTCCCCTTACATTCCTTCTTCACCTTTCCTGCCTATCCCCTCCCTGCTTCCCCTCCCCCACCCTTTGATCTTTCCCCTTACTGGTTTTTCACCTGGTACCTACCAGCCTTCTCCTTCCCTCCCTCCCCCCACCTTCTTTATAGGGCCCCTGTCCCCTCCTGCTTCAGTCCTGACGAAGGTCTCGGCCCAAAATGTTGACTGCTCGTTTCCACGGATGCTGCCCGACCTGCTGAGTTCCTCCAGCGTGTTGTACGTGCTCCCTAAAGGTTAATTTGCAGGTTGAGTCTATGGTGAGGAAGGCAAATACAATGTTAGCATTCATTTCAAGACAACTCCATTATAAAATCAAGGATGTAATGTAGAGACTTTACAAAGCACTGGTGGGAATATTGTGAGCAGTTTTGGACCCTTTATCTTAGAAAGGATGTGCTGAAACTGGAGAGGGTTCAAAGGAGGTTCATGAAAACGATTCCAGGATTAAATGGCTTGTCATTTGAAAGGTGTTTGATGCCTCCGGGCCTGTATTCACTAGAATTCAGCAGAATGAGGGGTGACCTCATTGAAACCTATCAAATTGTGAAAGGCCTTGAAAGAGTGCATATTGAGGGGATGTTTCTTATGGTGGGAAAGTCTAAGACCAGAGGACATAGCCTCAGAATCAAAGGGCATACTTTTTGAATGGAGATGAGGAGGGATTTCTTTAGCCAGACAGTGGTGAACCTGTGGAATTCTTTACCACAGGCAGCTGTGGAGGCCAAGTCTTTATGTATATTTAAAGCAGAGGTCAATAGATTCTTGATTGGTTTGAGGCATGAAGGGATATGGGGAGAAGGCAGGAGATTAGGGCCAAGAGGAAAATTGGATCAGCCATGATGAAATAGCAGAGCAGACTCAATGATCCATATGGACTAATTCTGTTCTTATATCTTACGGATTCTTAAAAGATCATTACAGTTCCTCCAGAATCTCTTCAGCTACATCTTTTTGAAATCTGGGATGTAGTCCATCTGGTCCAAGTTACTTATCCACCCTTAGACCTTTAACTTTTCCAAGCACCTTGTCCTTAGTAATAGTAACGACAGTCATTTCTGCCCCTGACACTCTTGAATTTCTGATGTACTGCTGGTGTCTTCCACAGTGAAGACTGATGCAAGGCATCACCTAAATTAGCATCATCTGTCTGAATATTGTTGTCCTCACAAGCAGACAAAAATAATGATCAGTGGGAAACTAGCTAAAAAAAATTGAACAGATTTGAAGGACATTTCTCTTGTTTATCATTTGTAATTACTCTTTCAATATGTATTTAAAATATTTCAAGATTCAAGATTCAATATTGTATATTGTCGTTCTTTAGTATATGGGTGTAAAAGAGAATGAAATGTTTGTTAATCTGGATACACTGCCATAGAACGAATATGATAAGCAAAAAAAAAAACAATGTAAGTATGAAAGATATCCGCTAATACACAATGTAAAAGTATCTGTTGAATGTAGCCTTACATACACAAGATTAGGTTATATACACACACGCACACACGCACACGCATACGCATGTATATAGACTAATTGTATGCACAATGGGATGCTAGGTGCAGGTGAACGTAACATGACTCTTACAGGAAATGGTCAGGTGACAAAGCAACTCCTGTCAAGAGGATCTCTTCTAGGTAGTAGCACGGCCCATAAAACCTGGAGTGGTGGTATGGGTTAATGGGTGGAGGTGTTTGTGATGGAATTGGGTTTGCTGACTGTGAGGTTGTAAACTATAATGAAGACCAAGTCCTATTGGAGATAAATAGCCACAACATATACTCTTAAATCCAAACAACATTCTTAAGACACATTTAGAACTTACAAGTCACAAAGAATTTCCAAAACATAGATACAAATCCTATAAACTATACACATAACAACAATGCAGACAAACTATCATTCATTGCAGAAACTGAAACCAGAGGACTGGATTCTAGTTCACCCTGTGTTTCCTTCATGCTTCTTGATATTCCTTAGCTCCAGTCCGAGGAAGCCTGAACTGCTCTCTATATTTCTGCTGTTTCTTTGCCACTTGGGTAACTTCACACGCATATTTCCTCAGATACCTTTTTAGTCTAAAAGCTTTTTGAAGACACAGACCCCAACTATCCATCATTAATACCGTGAAGCTAACTTCTCTGAGTACATAAAACTCCAACTATAAATATATCAGTTATTTGATATGCTTAGTGTTTGTTTCCATCTAGTCTTGAAGTAAACAACTTTGCCAGTATTATTCATTTTGCAACAATTCAAGTTAAATAACTTATAATCTTAGACTGCACTTCTTCAGTAGTTAGATGGTGCTATGGGCTAGTAGACTATGGGCTTGTTTGCAAAGATGGTCTCATAACCTTAAGCTGATTACTGTTTTCCACTTACATTTTAAGAATGTAATTTTAAGGATCCTGTTCACAATCAAAAAGCTAAACAATGTTAGTTGGATGTTTACTTACAATTGTTTGATCTTACAAATGAGCTTGGCAGAATATGAGGCCCATTGGCCCATGCTGTGAATATCTATCACATGCTGATCAGGCTAATGGCTTGATTTCTAGAAAATCAAGCTGCCGTTTATTCCCGCTCTTTGCCTCATGTGTGGTATCTTGTCAAAGGCCTTCTAAAAATTCAAAATAAACAAGATCCACTGATTCTCCTTTGCCTATTCTGTCTTTTACGTATTTCCTCAAAGAATTCCAATAGATAAGCCAGGTAATATTTTCCCTTTAGAAAACCATGCTAACTCTGACCTATTTTATCATGTGCCTCCAAGTACCCCGAAACCTCATCCTTAATAATAGATTCCAGTATCTTTCCAACCACTGAAGTCAGGCTAATTGGCCTATAATTTCCTTTCTTTTGCCTCCCTCCTTTCTTAAAGAATGAAGTGATATATGCAATATTCCATTCCTCAGGAACCATTCCAGAATCTAGTGACTCTTGAAAGATTATTACTAATATCTTCACAATCCCTTCAGCTAACTCTTTCAGAACCCTGGATGGTGGTCCGTCTCGTCCAGGTGGCTTATTTACCTTCAGACTTCTCAGCTTCCCCAGCACCTTCATAGCAATGACACTCACTTCTGCCCCCTGCCACTCTGCTAGTGTCCAACACAGTGAAGACTGACACAAAATACTTATTAAATTCCTCCACCAGTTCTCTGTCCCCACTACTACTTCTCCACCGTCTTTTTCTAATGATCTCATATCTGCTGGTGTCCCTCTTTTAGTCCTTATATATCTGAAAAGCTTTTTGTATCATCTTTCAAATTATTTTGTCAAGTTTACCTTCATATTTCATCTTTTTCTCTTTATACTTTTTTAGTTGCCTTCTATTGTTTTTTGATCTTCCCATTCCTCTATATTTCCACCAATTTTTGCCAAACTATATGTCCTCTCTTTAGTTTTTCTGTTGTCTTTGACAGCCCTTTGCAGCCATAAGACCATAAGAGATAGGAGTAGAAGTAAGCCATTCAGCCCATCGAGTCTGCTCCACCATTCAATCATGGGCTGATCCAATTGTTCCAGTCATCCCCACTCCCCTACTTTCTCCCCATACCCTTTTGATACCCTAGCTAATCAAGAACCTATTTATCTCTGCCTTAAGTGGACCCAATAACTTGGCATTTACAGCTGCTTATGACAACAAATTCCACAGATTTACCACCCTCTGATTAAAGTAATTTCACCACATCTCTATCCTAAATGGACGGCCTTCAACCCTGAAGTCGTGCCCTCTTGTCCCAGACTCTCCTACCATGGAAAATAATTTTGCCATATCTAATCTGTTCAGGCCTTTTAACATTCAAAATGTTTCAATGAGATCTCCCCTCATTCTCCTGAACTCCAGGAAATACAGCCCAAGAGCTGCCAGACATTCCTCATGTGCCATTGTAATTTCCTTTATTCCACTGCAATACCAACACTTTGGAATTTAGATTCTTCTTCTCAAATTTCAAAGTGAACTTGATCATATTGTGATCACTGTTCCCTAAGGGTTCCTTAACCTTAAGCTCTCTTATCACCTTCGGATCATTGCACAACACCAGGTCCAGCACAGCCAATCCCCTAGTGGGCTCAACAACAAGCTGATCTAAAAAGCCATCCCTTGTACATCCTACAAATTCTCTCTCTTGAGGTCCAGTACTGGCCTGGTTTTCCCAATTTACTTTCATGTTAAAATCCCCAACAATGATCTTGACATTGCTCTTCTGACATGTGTTTTCCATCTCCTGCTGTAATTTGTAATCCACATCTCGGATGTTGTTTGGAGGCCTGTATACAACTGCCATTTGGGTCCTTTTACTTTGCCATTTCTTAACTCAACCCATAGAGACTCTACACCTTCCAATCCTACGACATCCCTTTCTAATAATTTAATATTGTTTCTTATACACACGGCCACACCACTCCCTCTACTTACTAACCTATTTTTCTGATACACCATATATCCTTGGACATTCAGCTCCCAATGACAGCCATCCTTTAACCAAGTTTCTGTTTTAATTGCACCATGCCTTTATTGCCCTGTAAATCATCCCACTGACTGTGATTATGCCTCATCTCCTGCATATCTATCATTTCTATCATCTCTGTTGCATGTTATCTTTGATTTATTTCTGTTTTCCCCTTCCTCAGCTCTATCACTCCAGTTCCCATCTCTCTGCCAAATTAGTTTAAAACTTCCCTAACAGCTCTATTAAACCTGCCTGCTAGGATATTGGACCCCTTTGGGTTCCGGTGTAACCTGTCCTTTTTGTACAGGTCGTACCTCTCACAGAAAAGGCTGCAATGATCCAGGAACCTGAAGCCCTGCCCCCTACACCAGTCTCTCAGCCACGCATTAATATGCCTGATCATATTATTCTTGCACTGGTTAGCATGTGGCACAGGCAGCAATCCTCAGATTACTATCCTGGAGGTCTTGCTTTTCTCCTTCCTACCCGACTCTCTGAATTCTCTCTTCAGGACCTCCTCCTTTTTTCTACCAATGTCATTGGTAACAACGTGTACCAAGAATTCTGGCTGTTCACCCTCTCCCTTCAGAATACTCTGCACCCGATCCGAGACATCCCGTACCCTGGCACCTGGGGAGCAACAACCATGCGGGTATCTCTATCAGGCTGACAGAACTTCCTGTCTGTTCCCCTCACTATGGAATCCCCTATGGCTACCACATTCCTCATCTTCTCTCCTTTTTGCACCGTGGAACGAGGCTCAGTGCCAGAGACCCGATCACCATAGTCATCCTCTGTCAGGTCACCCCCTCAACAGCATCCAAAACGAGATAACGATTACTGATGGGGCTGACCATATGGGTGCTCTGTACTATCTGAGCTCTTCCCATCCCTTCCCTGACAGTCACCCACTTGTCTAACTCCTGCAGCCTTGGGGGACTAACTCCTGTAGCTCCTATCTATCTCCTGCTCACTTTCCCTAATAAACTGTAGGTCATTGAGTTGCAGCTTCCGATCACTAACATGCTCTCTCAGGAGCTGCATCTTGGTGCACCTGGTGCAGATGTGGCCATCTGGGAGACTAGGAAATTCCCAGGATCCCACGTCCGACACCCAGAGCAAAGCACTAATCCTACAGACATGCTCTCTTTTCCTCAAAAAATGCAAGGAAAAATGAAGTCACTCACTTACCTCGCCGAAGCCGGAATGAACCAAAACTCTACCACTCTGACTCAGACCACTCCGTAGATGACCGCTCCACTAGGCAGTGTCTTCCTTTTATGCCTGAACCTTCCCTGCTCTCCAACTCATGATTGGTGCGCCAGTTATAGCCAAGTTCCCGCAAAGCTTTCCCCTCTTAAACTTTGCCCTCGGACCTGTACTTGCCTCCTCTCTTGTAGCTCTCCTACTCACGATTGGTGTGCCGGTTATAGCCAAGTTCCGGTGAAGCTTAAGCCTTTTAAACTTCACCTCTGGACCTATACACTGCCTCCTCTCTCATAACCACAGTTCAACCTCAAGCAGAAGCACTGACATAGCTTCTACATGATTGTGTCATTGTGTTTGGTGCACAATAAATCCTCTGAGATGTTGAGATGACACGCCCAGGGATTTAACATTGCTCAACCTTTCCACTGCTGGTCTCCTAATAAAAATGGTAGTGTGAATCCTCTTGACTTCCCTTTCATGACCAAAAACAGCATCAGGTTGAACATCACAGTAAGATGCATATCCAAAAGTAATTCAATCAGTGGTGCAAAAAGAGAGGGAAAAGTACTGAGGAAATGTTCATGGTTTCATTGTCCATTCTGAAACCTGATGGTGGAGGGAAACATTGAGCATGCTTCATGCACCTGTTCCTGCTCTTTGAATGGTAGCAATGAGAAGATGGCACGTCCTACGTGAAGGGTGTCCTGAATGATTGATGCCACCTTTTTGAGGCATCACCTTTTAAAGACGTCTTGCAGGCACAGGAGGCTAGTGCCCATGATAGAAATGGCAAGTTTACAACTTTGTGTAGCTTTTTCTGATCATGGGCAGTCGCCCCTGCATAGCAGTCATATTTGTGTAAAATATCCAATGTTCAATTGTAATATTCTGTATTAGGCAACAAGTGATTGTTGCCTGCTGGAGATATTCAGACACAGAATATGCCTTCAGTCTGGTTTGTTCAGTGATCATCTATGAGCCTATCTCCCATGAGATTAGCTTTCATCCCTTAATCTTTACTAACAACGGCTGTCCATTAATGGCCAGACATAGTCGTCATTGATTCTGGTGGTCAAAATTGATATTGCTACTTCAAACCACATGTGACCTTTTCCCTCCAACTACATCAACTACATGAGGTGGTTCAGTTGTTTTCTTTTATCATTATAATAATTACAAATGTACTTAATCTTCTTGGTTTCACTCAGACAGCTATTCTATTTCATCGTTATTAGAAATCTTTTTGCTCGATCCAGTCTGCTGTTATCCCATAGATTGCCTTAGATTATAAAAGTTTAAAAGGGATGTATAAAGGAATTTACTGCGAACAGAGCTTCACTAGCCACACTGAAGCAAAAGAATATATCTTCATATTCCTTCTGCTGTGTTCAACAACTTAAGGACAGGACCATATTTTTCTGTTAAATGTGACAGATAAAACAACAGAACCAGAAAATTTCCCCAGTCACATGGTGATCTGTTATCTGCAAATTATTACAAAATAACAAGCTTTCAAACTGAGTTTGTTTATTTCATCCCCTCAAAATATGATTCTTCCTAATACCACATAAAACAATAATGATTTGCAAGATAAACAATAAAGCTATAAAAACTGATAAACAGTGCAAGCAAAACTTTTAATCTTGAAAATAAATAGTGCAATATTTTTGTTTGATCATAACCTGTTTGATCAATTCACTGCAGTGGATCTTATAGACTCCATAGACTGCTTTGCTGCCTTCAAGTTTATTATGTTTCACTGCATCCCAACAGCTTCCCTTTTGCTCCACTTGTAGCAAAGGACATCATTCTGGTTTATAAAGTTTTAATTTGGTAATCAGCATTCAACTAGTGGAGAATACTAGTGGAGTCACTCTCATGTGGTTTACTTCCATGTTCCATTAAGAAGTTTCACAATTGTTTTGGTCCAAGCTAACACAGGGGCACAGCGGTTTTTATTTGCAGTGTCCACTCCACTTTCATGCTGCCTTCAGCAATTATGAAGATCAATATCCAATGGACAGATTCCTCAACAATGCTCTTGGTATAGCTTTTGGCTCAGCCCAGCTACCTAAGCTTAAATAAACAGCATCTAACAAATTAACAGTGAGAAAAAGTGAAAATAAATTCATATCATCAGTTCAGTGTCACCTGATGAGTCATTATACACAAAGGATCTGAGAGAAAAAAGTAATTGGACAGACCTGAGTTGTTGGTTGGACAAACTTAGGTTGTTTCTTCTGGAGTGGCAGAGTCTAAGGGAAGACTTGATAGATGATAAAATAGACAGCTGGTTCCTTTCTCCTAGGGTCAAAATGTCTAATACTAGAAGGCACATGTTCTATTTAAGGTGGGGGGGTATATTCAAAAGGGATATGTGGGATAATACTGCCAGGTGTAATAGTGGAGCAAAAACAATAGAGGCATTTAAGAGGTTCTGTGATTGACACATAGATGGGCAGGAAATGGAGGGGTATGGGCATGTTGTGGACAGGAGGGATTAATTTTGTTAGGAGTTTAATCAAGTTTATCTTTACTGTCATGAAATTCATTGTTTTGCAACAGCCATGTGCTGCAATTCATAAAAATAACTATAAGTTTCAAAATTAAATATATAGTGCAAAATTGAATAACAGGATAGTGTTCATGAATTCATGGACCATTCAGAAATCTGTTGGTGAAGATGAAGAAGCTGTTTCTAAAATATTAAATGTTGGTCTTCAGTCTCCTGTACCAACTCTGTAATTGGAGTAATGCGAAGAGGGCATGTCTGAAATGGTTAGAGTTGTTAATGATGGATGCTACCTTCTTGAGGCACTGCCTGTGACGATGTCCTTGATGGTGGGGAGATGGTGCCTATAATGCAATTGGGTGAGTCTACTCCCTTTGCAAACTTTTTCAATCCTGTACGTTTGGGTTTGCCATACCAGACAGTGATACAATCAGTCAGAATGTTCTCCAAAGTGCATTTGTAGAAATTTGTAAGAGTCTTCGATGGCAGACCAGCACTCCTCAAAATCCTACTGAAGCAGGGTCACTGGCAAGCCTTTTTTTGTCATTTCATCAATATATTCTGCCCAAGATAGGTCCCCTGAGATGTTGCCACCCAGGCCCATAGAACTTAAGACTGCTGACCCTTTCCATCCCTGACCCCTTAATGGTGATAGGTGTGTGTGTCCCTGGCTTCTTCTTCCTTAAGTCCCCAGTTCATGTCTTAGCCTTTCTGATGTTCAATGTGATTTAACAACTCACATTTAACAACCCTATCTCACTCTTGAACGCCTCCTCATTGCCATCTGAATTCTGCCAACAGCGAATTTATAAATGCCAATGGTAGTGTCAACAGCAAATTTATAAATGCCAATGATAGTGTCAATGATTTATAAATCAATTTCCACACAGTCATTAGTTTAGCACAATGTTATGGACCAGATGGCTTGTTCTTCTGCTGTATTGTTCTGTGTTTCAATGATATAACAGGCACTAGAAGGCTAAGGGCAATGAGGGGAGGGTGACATTTCATTCTGTACATTCAGTCCTCATGGTCTTTCCTCAAAAGACCAGAGGACATGGGTGCAGAGTTCAACCATTCAGCTCCTGCAGACTTTTCCATCATTTGATCATGGCTGATTTATTTTCCTTCTTGTCCCCATTCTGCTGCCTTCTCCCCATTAATTTTGATGCTCTTACTAATTAAGAATCTATCAACCTCCACCTTAACTATACCCAGTGACTTGGCCTCTACAGCCATCGGTGAATTCCACAGATTCACCATACTTTGACGAATGCAATTCCTCCTCATCTCTGTTCTAAAGGGAAATCCTTCAATTCAATGTGCATACCCGCTCGTCCTTTCAATATTTGGTATGTTTCAATGAGATCCCTCCCCCCCCCCAATTCTTCTAAACACCAGCAAGTACAGACCCAGAGCCATTAAATACTCCTCATGCATTAACCCTTTCATTCATGTGATCATTCTCATAAAACTCCTTTGGACTCTTTCCAATGCCATTACAATCTTCCTTAGATTATGGGGCACAGAAGCTACTCACAAGTCTGACCAATGTCTTACAAAGCCTCAACATTATTCCTTGCTTTTATATTCTAGTCCTCTCAAAACAAATGCTAATATTGCATTTGTCTTCCTTACAATTGACTTATCCTTCGTTAACTTTGAGGGAATCCTGCATGAAGACTCTTAAGTCCCTTTGCATCTGATTTCTGAATTTGTCCCCCATTTATATAATAGTCTGCGTCTATATTCCTTTTACCTAAGCGCATGACCATATACTTTCCTCCACTGTATTCTGTTTGCCACTTCTATGTCCATTCTCAGTCCAAGTGCTTTTGCAGAATCCCTACTTCCTCAACATTACTTCTCTCTCCCCACCCCCCCCCTGTCATCTTTGTGTCATCCACAAACCTGGCCACAAAGTCATCAACCCCTTCATCCAGATTATGAGCAGCTGACCCAACACCAACCACTGCGGTCACAAAAGGTCCCCTTTATTCCCACTTTTTGCCTTCTGCCAGTCAACTAATATTCTGCCCATGAAAGTATATTTTTGCAATACCATAGGCTCCTATCTTGTTTCATTTTTAGAAATTTTATTGATACGTAATCATCAAGAGCTATAAAATGATACAAAAGTTTAACAGATTAATATGCATACAATTAATAAAGCTGAAGAAAAAAGCTGATCTTGAATATAAAAATGGAAAAAAAAATTATATATAGAAAAAAGGGGAAAAAAAGAACCCCATCTCCTAAAAAAAACCCACCAACTATAAAAAAAAAACATTAGGAATCAACTCCCCCCCCTGGAGCAATACGTTTGACCATCATCTAAATATATTTTTAAAAAGAGTTATCAACTGTCATTTCATATTTATATATTATAAAAATAAAATTGGAAGGAAACCACATAACTTAATTCAAATTAAATGATAATGTTTGGCAAAAGAACCCCATCTTCTCTCAAAATCAAATCGAGGATCAAAAGTTCTACTTCTGATTTTTTCCAAACTAAGACATAACATCACTTGAGAAAACCATTCAATTAACGTAGGGGAAGAAATATCTTTCCATTTTAATAGAATAGCTCTTCTTGCCAGCAGTGTTACAAATGCAATTATATGTTGATCTGAAGATGAGATACCCTGAATATGATGTGGAACTATTCCAAATAGGACAGTCAATCTATTAGGTTGTAAATTAATTTTCAAAGCTTTAGAAATTGTAGAAAATAAAGATTTCCAAAATGATTTTAAAGAAGAACATGACCAGAACATATGTGACAAAGTAGCTACTTCAATTTTACATCTATCACAATAGTTATCTATACTAGGAAATATTTTAGATAGTCTCTCCTTTGTTAAGTAATAACGGTGTACAATTTTAAATTGAGTTAAACAATGGTTGGCACATACAGAAGAAGAACTTACATTTTTCAAAACTCAAAGCCAATCTTCATTAACAATGATCATATTAAGTTCTCTCTCCCAATCTTGTTTAATCTTTAGTGATAAGTTCTCTTTTTGCAGCAAAAGTAAATTATAAATTCTGCTAATGGAACCTTTCACTAAGGGATTCAATTTCAAAATGGTATCCAACAAATCAGATTATCGTAAATATGGAAACTTAGGTAAATATTGTTGTAAAAAATGTCTAACCTAAAAAATATTCAAAAAATGTGTATGAGTGAGAGAACATTTATTAATTAACTCCTCAAAAGTCATCAATCAACCATCACAAAATAAATCTGTAAAAGAATGAATTCCTTTATTTTTCCATAGAAGAAAAATGGGGTCAGTTGTTGAAGGGTTAAATAAAAAATTTCAATATAAAAAACTAGATAACTTAAATTGTTTAGCAGCCCCTATCTTGTTTAGCAGCATCATATATGATACTTTTCCAAAGGCCTCCTGAAAATCCAAATAAACAGCATTCATTGACCCTCTTTTGTCTATCCTGCCTATTACTTCCACAAAGAATTCCAACAAAGAACTGGGCACTATCATCTTCCTTTGGGATGGTCTGCAACATTCTGATGTACACCAGAATAACAAGGGACCTCCTTGTCATTTGCTAGTTGCTGTAAAATTTGAGCCAGTTATCCATGCTTTGGAGACCTTGAATACCTTGGATACTATCAGAAAGAAAACCTTTTAAATATTTTATTGATTATTTTAGAGATGACATGAGATCATAATTTCTCCTAAATCCATTGTTGCTGCCCTTGTTCATGTGTTTTTAAATCACTTTTTATATCATAAATTAATAATGTTACTTTTGCTTAAGATGGAAATGCTGAATACCATGTGTGGTTTTCCATAATTCAGTTAGTATGCAGAATTTCTGTAAAAGTTTTATGGTCTCTTGTTACAACTTCAAGAGAAGAACAGGGGAAGACAAGAAGGTTTCATACAAATTTTATCCTGATATATTTATAAAGGTGCTCTTATTTCTTTGAGATTATGAGGTAAACTGGAAAATTTGAGAAAATTAATTGTGAAAGAAAATTGTATGAAAAGTAATGGTTCATGTCTGACAGATAACAAGTGAGTAAGGTGGCAAAGAAGGTATATGGTATTTTTGCTTCATTGTTTGGGATATTGAATACAAAAGTTGGAAATTCACAGTATCAAGGTTTAAGACACAGCTAAAGTATTGTGTGCTGTTCTGATTGCCACATTATAAGAATGATGTGAAGGCTTTGCAGAAGTTCACCAGTCTGCTGCCTGGATTGCATAGTAATAGCTAGATAAAATTAGTTTTGATTAGTTTTCATTTGTCACATGTACATTGAAATAGACAGTGAAATGCATAAAGTGTGTCAATGAACAACAGTCCAAGGATGCATTGTGGGCAGCCCAGAAGCGTCACCACACTTCTGGCGGTAAGACAGTATGCCCACAGTTTACTAACTCTAACCCGTACATCTTTGGACAACTTGAATTGTTCTCTCTGGATCATTGGAGGCTGAGGTGCAAACGTATACAAAATTATGTGAGACAGATGGTGTAAGGTAGTCAGTCTTTTTCACATGGGGGTGATATAAAATATTAGAGGATGTCGATTTAAAGTGAGTGAGGGAAAGTTTAAAGGAGATTTATGTGGCAAGTTTTATTTACTCAGAGAGTGGAAGGAGCTCGGTACTTACTGGTGGTGGAAACAGATACAATGTCAACATTTAGACAGGAACAAGAGCAGGCAGCAAGTTGAGGGATAGAAACCATCTGTAGGCAGCTGGGTGAGTTAGACATGCGTCACGGTCAACACAAACATAATAGTCCAAAAGGCCACTTCTTGTGCTTTACTCTTCTGTGTTCTGTGTTGGGATTATTTAAAGTAAAAACACTATCAGATATTTCTGATTTAGAACGGCTATATTTTAAAAAGTCCAAATAAAATTGTAGTATTTATGATTGCATTGAGAAGCTGTTATATTTGAATATGCTTATTTAAAATCCTGGATAATTAAAGAAGAATTCTCTGGAAGGCATCCTCATTTTACACAGTTTTTGATCACAGTACAGTGACTGTGCCTTGCTTAAAGACTTACTCGATTTTTTGGGTTATTTTTCAGATCAGTTCTTTTGAGCTTAATACAATAGATAAAAGATCATGCAACAATTAAAACATAAATTAGCATCTTTCAGTAGTATTTATCAAAACTTGGGTTTACCCTTAACTTGTTATAAAATAAAGTATTGTATAGAAATAATACACAAAAAATGGTGGACGGACTGCGCAAGTCAGGCAGCATCTATGCACGGGAATAAAGAGTCAATGTTTAAGACTGAGACCTTCATCAAAATGGAAAGGGAGTGGGCAAAATCTGGAATTAGAAAGTGGGGGGCGGGGGGAAGAGGAAGGGGTACAACTTGGTAAAGAGATAGGTGAAGGAGAAGTGAGTGGATGGTGGAGGGAAGGGATGAAATAAGAAGTTGGGAGGTGATAGGTGGAAGTGCTGAAGGGCTGGAGATGAAGAAATCTATTAGAAGAGGACAGCGGAAAATGGAAGAAACAGGAGGAGGAATACCAGAGGGAGACGATGGAAGGTGAAGGAAAGACAGAGGAGAGACACTAACCAGAAAAGGGAATGGAAAAAGAGAGAAGTGGAGGGAGGGGAGAATGATTGCCAAAAGTTTGGTTGGAGGCTACCCCGACAGAATATGAGGTGCTGCTCCTCCAGTCAGATGACATGAATGTCACTTTCTCTAACATCCAGTAATACTCACCCCTCCCCATACTTTGGCCTCACTGTGGCAGTACAGGAGGCCATAGACAGACATTTCAGAGTGGGAATGGGAAGCAAAATTGAATTGGGTAGTCACAAGGTAGAAAATGGTGCTATTTTATTAAGTAAAATTTTCAGGAAACTAATGAAGATCGACAGTGATTAAAAACCGGAAATGGGTTTTGGCTTCATTAATTAAATGATACTGAATTATTAATTTTCAAAGTTCAAAGTAAATTTATTATCAAAGAACATGCATATCACCGTATGCAAACCTGAGATTCGTTTCCTTGTGGGCATGCTCAATAAATCCAATAACCGTAACAGAATCAATGAAACATCACATCCAGCAGGGCGGACAACCAGTGTGCAAAAGACCACAAACTGTGCAAATACAATACAGAACAAAAGAGAAAAAAATAATAAATTAACCATCAATAAATAAAGAGTCCTAGTGATGGGACAACTGTAGTTGCAGGAAGTTATTCCCCTCTGGTTCAGGAGCCTGATGATTGATGCGTAATCACTGTTCCTGAACCTGGTGGGGTAGCTTCTTCCTGATAGCAGTAGTGAGAGGAGAGAATGGCCTGTGTGGAAAGGGTGCCTAATGATGGTTACTGCTTTCCTGCGACAACACTCTGTGTAGATGTGCTCAATGGTAGGGAGGTTTTTACTTCGCTTGAGAAGTGGCTTGGATACATTCCAACTTGCCTACCGGCACAACAAGTCCACAGGAAATGCCGTTTCATTGGCTCTTCACTCAAACCTGGAACATCTAGGTAGCAAAACTGCATACATCAGGATGCTCTTTATCAAATACAGTTCTGCATTCAATACTTTCATCCCCTCAAAACTAATTATAAGTTTCAAGACCTTGGCTTCAATGCCTCCTTGTGTAATTGGATCCTTGATTTCCTCACTTGCAGACCCTAGTCATTTTGGATTGGCAATAACACCTTCTCCACAATCTCCATCAGCACAGGCAAACTGTAGTGGTTTCTTTAAAGCAAACCAAAACCGCTGAGAGACTAAGCCAGGAGATTGACCCTGTATGATGCACTTCCAAATAATGAAGTTCCAAAGTCGAGAATGGTGCTTTCAATCCTTTATTATTAAACCAGCAAAATGATAAAAAACTAACAGAACTAAATAAGCGATATTGTGAACTTTGCATTTAAATCAGCATAACTACACATTCTAATTAGTGATATCAGAATTAGCATTCTATATGTATTTAAGTGGTCAACAAACAAAATATCATTCCCTGCCTGCCTCTAACAACTAACTAAGCACGATTACATGTACTCATTTGCTTCCACCACAACCCAGCGCATGTGACAGATTACCATAATAAATATGGCACAAAATACAATACAGTTGTAAAATAGATACATGCCTCTTACATGCAGCCCAAGGCCGTATGCTTATCCCCCTGCTCTACTTGTTTTACACTTATGACAGTGTGCACAAGCACAACTCCAATGCCATGTTTAAGTTTGCTGACAACACCACTGTTGTTGGCCAAATCAAAGGTGGTGACAGATCAGCATATAGGAGGGGGTTTGAAAATTATTTAAATAAATGACAAAATATTTTCCATCCCAATGAATGCTTTTAAGGCAAAATGTAAACAAACTATCACCATGTAAATGAATTTGAGCAGAAATATGGAAGCTATAAATATTTTAATATAAAATATAATTTCCTAAGTGGGTACAATTTGAATACTGCTTGTATACTAATTGATAACTTTGCTCAAAGTCTGTAGACTGCTCCTTAAGGTAAAACTGATTATACTTGAGAAAGCAGAGAGCACAGTAATTCATTAAGAGGTGAAAAGAACTTTTTATCCAAACGATTGAAAGGCTATGGATGTGGATGAGACAGAAACCATGTCAACATTTTAAGAATAGGCCTTATGAATAGAAGTTTGAAGGAAGATAAGTGGATGGAACCTTATATTCTGAAAGTTCTCATGTTGAGATATAAATTGTATTTGTTGCATTAACTTGTTTGATTCAAGTTGTAGCTACCTGTAATATTTTATCAGAAATCTGTTAAATTCTAGTTACTACAGGGAAAATTGGCACAATTATGGAATAGAACTCGTTCTAGTGCATTAAAAGTATAGATAGGTAATTGAAATATCAGAGAATGACAAAAAAATTGTTGAACATGTCAGTATTTTCTTGGGGTTCTGTGGCAGAAGCTTAAAAATAGTAACTTACACATTCTTCAGGACTCATTTTCAATCTCTTATCAACATTACAGCCTGGGGTCTGCAGAATTTCTAGAGATCAGAGATCTTTATTCTAGGTTCTTTTTAATGGTGTGGGATTCATCAATAAAAGTAGGTTGGTACCTGCGTTTCAATATCTTCAAATAATCATCAAAGAAACACATGCTGTGTTTGGCCTGCCATTCTGGCATGCTGGAGTTAGGAAACTCCACTACACATTTGCAATAAAAAAATAATCAGAAAATTAATTAATCATGAAATTGGCACTTCAGTCTCAAAATTTTCAGTTATGCTTCCAGATCCTCTTTGTGTATGGAGATGCCTGAATATGCACGGTTGCATCCATCTGAGGGAAATGCATCAAAAAATGTTACTTTAACATAATTTACTTGTGTACTTCCATCCACACAGAAACAGGCATCCACAAAGAATATACAACCTGCTTGGATGAGACTTAACCGAGCAGGTACCAACACATGAAGACAGGGTTGGGAACAGTTTACTGTGGGATATTCTTCAGGGTTAAAACTCTATAAATGTTACGGCTCGCACTTAAGACTTTCAATTTTCACATCCCTACCATCACATCTCAACTCTGACTACAATCTCAATTTGATTCCCACCCTGCAAACTGACCACATTAATTGAGAAAATGAGGACAGGCCTTTGGGAATGTTAACTACATTGGAACTGTTGCTCAAAGTGTCCCAAATATTGGCTGACTAGGCACTGCACAGTTAACACTTTGTTCCGGCTGTTAAAATACATCCAAGCACCTCCGGCAATGTCCCTTTTAAAGTACTATTCTTTTTACTTCTATTCCTTGTGCATTTGACAAAATTGGAATCTGCATTGTTATTGCATTGGGAGGTTATTTCTTTCACAGAAGCAGATGCTCCAATTTTCAAATCAGTTTTATTTTGGATGTGTGCAGCACAATTAGTGCAGGCAAATAGTAATTCAGTATTACACCACACCAGGGCTTTGTTGTTCATGCATCGATCTTCTAGGGTTTCTGTTCCTGGGTTCAAGATGTTTTTCCACTGTACCCTATTTCTCTAGGTTGTTCAGTAACTGCAAACACATTACAATTGATATATTTCATGTGCACTTCTATACATTTTCATTAAAGTGCACCTAAAACATTTAAATGTTTTAAATAAGAGAAGACAAAAAATTGTTTAATTGACTGGAGAAAAAAAATTGCAGATGCTAGAAACCTGTAAAAAAAGGCAGGAAGTGTTTAGCAGCATCCGAGGGAAGAGGGGTCTGATGTTTTGGATTAAGCACCTTTCATTGAGACTGGAGACAACAAATGTGTTCTAAGTTGGAGAGCGAGTGGTGAAAAGATAGAAGAAAATGTGCAGAATACTATAGGAACTCAGCAGGTCAAGCAGTATCTATGGGGAGAAATGGATAGTCAATGCTTTAGGTCAAGACCCTTCACTTGGACTGAAAGGTAGAGGGGAAATGGGCCAGTATAAAATAAACAAGGGAACAGGTGAAACAAAAGCTGGCAGGTGGTAGGTAGATAGAGCTGGCAAAGGAAGAGTGGAAGTAGCACCAGACACTGGGAGGCGATGGGTAGAAGTGACAAAGGGTGATGCAATTTGGTAGGAATGCAAGGGGAGCATGGAGTCAAAGGAGGAAGATGGGGAGGAAAAAAACAAAGAGACATTGGAAAAGTCTGTGATGGGGTGCACACCAAGATGACAAAGCAACAATTACTCCTAAAACTAGATGTTGGCACAGAGTAAGACAAGGACAAATTGAAGTCGAGATACAACCACATCTGTGAAATTTCTAACTCAAGTATCAACTCCCAAGAATTAAGAAGTGCTTAGTTGGCATATGAGATACTCTGGCTTACTTGACACTGTAGTGTCCAATATTGCTCCGACAATGCCCAAAGTCTGAGAATCAGCCCCTCAGCTAGCAATTTATAAGAGAGTTGATATTTTGACAAGTCTGCAGTCTATCATAGTCTTCTCTTCTGTTCCCCCCCCCGCAACTGAAACCATGCTTCTTACCTCTCTGGCTCTGATAAAGTATCCTTGACATGAAACATTGACTCTGTTTCTCTTGCCACTGATGAATTCTTTAATTGGCACTGACAATAGCTGCCAGACAGCCTGCAGCATCAGCAATTGGTAAACAGGCTGACGGAGTGATGGCAATGTTGATTGACATGAAAATTACTTCAAGGCCTAAACTGCATTGTTCAACTTCATTTAATATTTTAATTAGACCCCTTACCTCTACCCCTTTCCAATTAGCTTGGAAATGAAGCAAGAATCATCTCATTGGACTAGGATGTTAATTATATGAAATAGTCTCAGTCCTACTGAGGATATCAAGACCTCCACTGGGGGGATCTGTAATTAAGTCTCATTCCTGGTGGACTTGCTTATTTGGGATTTGTCCGTGCTAATTGGATTTAACAAATGTGTTTCTGATCTCTTGCACTTATTCAGAGATAACCCACGGGGCATTATTACCAACTTCATGTTTTGCTTGCTTTGTTGCACTTCTATATCAGCCCAAAGCTGTGTTTATTTGAGATTCAGTATTAATAACCTGAATGTCAATTGTGATTATAGCAGTTTGAAATTATTTGTCTGGTGGTGGACAGACTGTCTCTCCACTCTGTATTAACCAATCCCAAGAATGAAGTAGTATGAAACTTATCATGTGCTTAAAAATAAAGTTAAAACTAAGTTTAATTCAAAACACAAATGTGGAAATAGGCTCACATAGAGTTTCTGGTACAGACAATTCCTCAGAAAGAATAATAATTAAAAACTGGATCACTCTCATGTACAACTAAATGAACTTGACTAGTTCTTAGCAAAAGCATCTTACTATACGAGGGAGGGAAATATGTCTAAAATATGTAGGATATACAGTAAACAAAAAGATATGTATCCAAATTGAAGACTCCTGTGCAAAAGAGTAAAAACATGTATTAATTCCCATCATGATTCACATTGCTGACATACCTCTAAAAAGGTAAAGGAGTGTGTCTTAAATATATGGAATTGATTATGTCAAAAGGTCTTCAAATGATAAAAAACATTTATTTATAGATTATATTATACCAGTAAAGAAACAGTTTTTAACTGATAATAATAATGAGAATATAGAAGGCATAAATGAAAGACAAATTAGTTTATTTGGAATGTGGTAGGAAACCGATGTGATCACAGGGAGAATGCTATTATTTTTTTTTCTTTTTTTTTTATTTTATTATTTAATTATGTGGGCATGCTCTCTCATACGGGTGAGGGCTGGGCCTCAAGCTGTAGTATTGACTGGTGGTGGGGGGGGCAGGGGTCGGGTCGGGACTCCTTTATTCCGTGATTGCAATCTTGTGTGTGTTGTACTGTTGGTAATATGTTTGACTTTGTAGTAACGCTCAGAATGCTATTATTAATAGTTAAATTCTTACTTTATTGAACCCAAATAGTAAACTTTTTAATTACAGTAGCAACATTTAAAAACATACTTAGCAGTGTGCAAAATTAACTAATATTAAAGTACACAATAATAATAATGTGCAATAATAATGTACCAAATAATAAAACAGGGAATATTGTACTATGATGTATGTTCTCCTGTCGCACAGAGATGAACTGTTGTATATGCTTATTGCATTTGGTAGGAAAGATTTTCTGCAAACAATACTTGTAACAGTGGAGCTGAATGAGTCTGCTTATTCAGTAGGTCATGGAGAGGATGTGCTATAGAGAGAGAGAGACAGACAGAGAGAGAGCAAAAAAAGCAGTTTACACCTGAGAACATCATTCATAACAGCTCAACATAAGGAAGTATTGCAGTTGTGAAAGAATGATCACAGTATGATTGAATTTCGCATTCAGATGGAGGATGAAATAGTTAGATCTGAAACTAGAGTATTATGCTTGAACAAGGGAGACTACAACAGGATGAGGGCGGAGTTGGTTAATGTGGATTGGGAGCACAGGCTATTTGGTAGGACAGTTGAGGAACAGAATACTTTCAAAGAGATTTTTCACAGTGCTCAATAGAAGTATATTCCAGTCAAAAGTAAGAGCAGTGAGTGTGGGGAGAGCCAGCTTTGGATAACTACAGAAATAAAAGACGGTATCAAATTAAAAGCTCTTGTGTACAAAGTTGCAAAGAGTAGTGGGAGACTGGAGGATTGGGAAAACTTTAAAAAGCAACAAAGAACAACTAAACATGAAATAAGGAAAGGGAAGATAGAGTAGGAAAGAAAATTAGCACAAAATATAAAAACAGATAGCATAAGTTTTTATAAATATATAAAGCGGAAGAGGGTGGCTAAAGTCAACGTAGGTTCCATGGAAGACAAGAAGGGAAAATTGTTATTGGGTGATAAGGAAATGGCTGAGGCATTGAACGGCTATTTTGTGTCGGTCTTCATGGTGGAGGAGACGTCTAATATGCCAAAGAAGGATGTTATGCACGAAAAGGGAGGTGAGGACCTCCATAAAATCACTTTCACTGAAGATATAGTGATGAGCAAATCAGATGGCCTAAAGGTGAATACGTCCCCTGGTCCTGATGGAATGCATCCGAAGTTGCTGAGGGAATTGGCGGAGGTTATAGTGGACACATTGGTAATCATTTATCAAAACTCTCTAAACTATGGGCAGGTCCCAGCAGATTGGAAGACAGCAAATGTCATGCCATTTTTTAAAAAAGGATGTAGGCAAAAGATGGGCAACTATAGGACAGTTAGCTTAACATCTGTAGTCGGGAAAATGCTTGAAGCTGCCATTAAGGAAGAAATAGCGAAACATTTAGAAAGGAGTGGTTCCATTAGACAGACACAACATGGATTCAGAAAGAGCAGATCCTGTTTGACAAACTTACTGGAGTTCCTTGAGAACATAATGAGTGCAGTGGATAAAGGGGAACAGGTGGATGTCATATACTTGGATTTCCAGAAGGCATTCGATAAGGTGCCTCACAAGAGACTTATAAATAAGATACGGATGCATGGAGTTGGAGGAAGTGTATTGGCATGGATAGTGGATTGGTTAACCAATAGATGGCAGAGAGTTGGTAAAAATGGGTGTTTCTCAGGTTTGCAGTCAGTGGTGAGTGGGGTGCCGCAGGGGTCATTGCTGGGTCTGCACCTGTTTACCATTTACATTGATGATTTAGAAGAGGGGACTGAGTGTAGTGTAGCAAAATTTGCTGATGACACTAAACCTAGTGGAAAAGCAAATATGGAGAGCAAATAAAGATGTGGAGAGTCTGCAGAGAGTTATAGATAGGTTAAATGAATGGGCCAAGGTCTGGCAGATGGAATACAACGTTGGTAAATGCAAGATCATCCACTTTGGAAGGAATAATAGAAGAGCAGGTTATTATTTAAATGTTAGAAGAGTTCAGCATGCTGTTGTGAAGAGGGACTTGGGAGTGCTTGTGCATGAATCGCAAAAAGTTGGCTTGCAGGTACAACAGGTAATTAAGAAGGCAAACAGAATGATGGCTTTCATTACTAGAGGGATTGAATTCAAGAGCAGGGAGGTCATGCTGCAACTATACAGGGTACTGGTGAGGCTGCACCTGGAGTACTGTGTGCAGTTCTGGTCTCCATACTTGAGGAAGGATAAACTGGCTTTGGAGGTAGTGCAGAAAAGGTTCACTAGGTTGATTCCAGAGATGAAGGGGTTGACCTATGAGGAGAGATTCAGCCACCCGGGACTATACTCTCTGGAGTTTAGAAGAATGAGAGGGGATCTTATAAAAACATACAGAATTTTGGATAGGATAGATAAAATAGAATTAAGAAAGTTGTTTCCATTGGTAGGTGAGATTAGAACTAGGGGATATTGCCTCAAGATTACATAGTAGGGGAAATAAGGGTTATAGGGAAAAGGCAGGTAGATGGAGCTGAGTTTACGGACAGATCATCCATGATCTTATTGAATGGTGGGGCAGGCTCGATGGGCTGGATGGCCTACTCCTGCTCCTATTTCTTATGTTCTTAAGTGATTATGTAATTTTCATTATACCACATTTTGTGTTCATTGTCTTGTTTTTTGCCTGTCAAAGTATTTTAGATATAAAAGAAAATTTCAAAATGATGAACAGATTGAGTCCACTGGTCTGAAGTTAAATGGGTTATTGAAGGAGAACAAAATAAATTGTTCATATCTTAATAACTTAGTTTTGAAAATTTCCTCTATGGTACCCTTTGATTGGCTGCTATGAGTGTCTCTTTCCTGTCTGACATGTACATATTGGAAACACAATTCACACCGTCCATCACACTGGTAATGACAGTATCATATGTGATGCTGTTGTATACTGAAGATAAGCAGAGTGTGGAGTTCATGATTTGAAAGAAATGGCATTGTATTGGATTTAAGTAAAGCAGCTGACGCTGTGCTTTCAATTTTGTTTAGCAGTAGAATGAAATCATCTTGCACAACCACCTTCCTGTGTTACTTACTGGGATTATCAATTACATTCAGGTTTGGTAGTAAGTTACTGGGTTATACAGAACTGAGATAAACCTGTTGGTTCACATTGTCCATGGCAATCATCAATTACCCATCTAAACTAATCCTATTTACCAGCACATTGTCTGTAACCTTCAACTATGTGAGAATTCAAAGAGTTAACTGGATACTTCTCAAATCCTATTAGTATATCCTCTTCCACTATCCAATTTCAGATTCCAATCATCTTCTGAGTGAAAAAATTCTTCCTCTGATCTTCTCTAAACGTCTTCCCCTTAACCTAATCTATATTCTCTAATGTTTGACACTTCTGTTAGAGGGTAAAGCTTTCTACTCTGTATCATATCTGTGCCCCTCATAAGTGAGGGCCTCTGCCTATAAGTGAAATGCTCAATCCCAGGAGACAACATGGTGAGTCTCCTCTGCATCCTCTCCAGTCCAGTTATGTTCTTCCTATAGGTTAGTGACTAGAACTAAAACACAGTCATTCAGTTGTAGCTTAACCAGTTCTATCAAAGTCCCTGTTCTTATATTCCATGCCCTGGCTAATGGGGCTAATGGACGGCAGCATCCTGGATACCTTCTTCACTACCTTACTTACCTGTTCTATCATGATCAGGGATCCAAAGATTTGTGCATTGTGGTCCCTAGGAGCACTAAGGATGGCCTATCCATGTTAACCCTCACAAATTGCACTACCTGAAATAGATCAGAATTAACTTCCATCTGGCATTGCTTTGCCCATTTACAAACTGATCAAATATCTTCCTATAATCAAAGACTATCCTTCTTACTATCAACAACATCACTAGTTTATGTGATAGCTGCTACCTTACTAATCATGCTCCCTACATTGACGTACAAATTTTAATGTCTGTGACAAAAAGTAAGGATCCTGTCACCAGCCCCTTTGGTACGCCATTGGTCACAGGTTCAGCCCTGATGCAGAGTTTTGACCTGATAAGTTCACAATCCCTTTGCCTCCATCAATGCTGCCTGACTGGCTGAGCCCTTTCAGAAGTTTGTTTGTGTTCTTTGCTACAAGCTCCAGCACCTGAAGTCTACTGTGTCACCACAAAAACAGACTTCCTTTGCCATTCACCAAGCCAATTTTGGGTCCAATTTGCCAACCTGCCTTGGATTCTAACCTTTTGGACTAGAGTCCCATGATGGACCTTGTCAAAAGCCTTGGTCTGCATGGGCATGATGGGCTGCTAGGCTAGCGTCTGTGCTGAATAACTCTATGAATCTATAAATCCATAATGACAACTTTCAGAATGGGGTAGCACATCAGCAGTGGAAGCCTCAATTAGCAGAGATATTTATAAAGTATGCTTTTCATGTGACTTTCTGTGACAATGTATGGGAATACTGCTTCATTTAGAAATAGAGTTATATGTAACTATTACATCTGCAACAAGAAAATGGACAGGTCAGCATTGACAATGACTGTGGTAATTGTAGTCTATTCAATATTCCAGTAATATTTAAGAAATAGTGCAAATATATTGATTGTTTGTTTACATAATTCATTGCCATAAGACCGTAAGATATCGGAGCAGAATTTGGCCATTTGGCAAATCGAGTCTGCTCGCCATTTAATCATGTTTGATCCATTTTCCCTCCCATTCTCCTGCCTTCTCCCCATGTCCCTTCATATTCTGACTAATCAAAAATCTATCAACCTCTGCCTTAAGTATACCTAAAGACTTCGCCTCCACAGCCACCCTGTGGCACGAATTCCACCGATTCACCACGCTCTGGCTAAAGAAATTCCTCCTCGTCTCCATTCTAAAGGGACACCCCTCTATTCTGTGGCTGTGTTCCCTGGTCTTAGACTCCCCAAGCACAGGAAACATCCTCTCCACATTCACTCTGTCGAGGCCTTTCAACATTCAAAAGGTATCAATGAGATCACCCCTCATTCTTCTGAATTCCAGTGAGTAGAGGCCTGGAGCCATCAAACACTCCTCATACGACAAACCTTTCAATTCTGGAATCACTTTCATGAAATTCATTTGAACTCTCTCCAATGTCAGCACACCCTTTCTTTGATAAGGGGCCCAAAACTGCTCACAATACTCCAAGTGAAGCCTTACCAGTGATTTATAAAGCCTCAACATTATACAACACACACAAAAAGCAGGTGGAACGCAGCAGGCCAGGTAGCATCTATAGGGAGAAGCGCAGTCGACATTTCGGGTTGAGACAATGCTGTCTGGCCTGCTGTTTTCCACCAGCATTTTGTGTGCGTTGCTTGAATTTTCAGCATCTGCAGATTTCCTCTTGTTTGCGTTCTCAACATTACATCATTGCTTTCATATTTTAGGCCTCTTGAAATGAATGCTAACGTCACATTTTCCATCCTCACCACTAACTCACCCTGCAAATTAAACTTCAGGGAATCCTGCACGAGGACTTCCAAGTCACTTTGCACCTCAGATCTTAGATTATTCTTTCAATTTAGAAAATAATCTACGCTTTTATTTCTTCTACCACAATGCACAACGATCCACTTCCTGACATTGAATTCCATCTGCCTCTTCTTTTCCCATTCTCCTAATCTGTCTAAGACCTTTTGTAGCCTCTCTACTTCCTCAAAACAACCAGCCCCTCCACCTATCTTTGTATTGTCTGCATTCTTGGCCACAAAGCCATCAATTCCATCATCCAAGTCATCGGCATATAACCTGAAAAGAAGCGGTCCCAACACAGACCCCTGTGGAACACCACTAGTCACCAGCAGCCAACCAGAAAGGGATCCCTTTATTCCCACTGCTTGCCAATCAGACAATGCTTTATCCATGCCGGTATCCTTCCTGTAATACCATGGGGTCTTAACTTGCTCAGCAGCTTCATGTGTGGCACCTTCTCAAAGGCCTTCTGAAAATCCAGGTATACATCTTCCACTGACTCTCCTTTGTCTATCCTGCTTGTTATTTCTTCAATGAATTCCACAGGATATGGGTTATATGGAAGAAGTATGTGAATGGCACGTATCATTATGCCATGTCATATTTGAGTGCCTCGCTATAGAGAAAATAAGCATAAATGAGTTACCTTGGGCTCCTGTGGTTTTCTTTTAATTAGATTATGGAGTTATCATACATTGCAGTAGCGACAAGGTAGTTTTAAAATGAACCCGAGATGGTTACCCACCTGCTGAAGTGCAGCAAGATGTACAGATTAAAGTAAAGCACATTTGTTTCTTCACAGAGGAGAGAGACAGTTGAGTTAAAAGCAGGCAGAAGATGAACAAAATTTATGGGTTCATAAACAGTGAGCTGTGGATGATAATAATAATAAATAAAATACTGCAGATATAGCTGGCTACATCTGAAAAAGAGATGCTTTTTATTGCATGATGTATACTGAACAAATTGTGCACTATTTTATAGCAAATGGAATATCCGATAAGAAAAGAATGCTAGCTTTGTTGAGTGCAATCGGTGGAAGGGTATATAGTTTGCTTAGAACCAAACAACTCAGCTGAAATGAGTTTTGCTGATATCGTGAATGTAATGCAGTAACATTTAGAACTAAAGCCATTGTTGATTGCAGAACATTTTATGTTTCCTAAGTAGAATCAAAAGGAGTGGGAGTCCATTTCAAAGTACATGGCTGAATTGAGGAGTTTGTCTGAGCATTGTCCGTTCAGTGGTGCACTAAGAGATCATTTTTACAAGAATGCATTCAAGAACAGCTCCTAACTGAAGCACAACTCCTATTTAAAAGAGCAGGTGAAATTGCTATATCAGTGGAAACAGCAGGCAGAGACACAATTGAGTTGCAGCCAGGAATAAAATTGAGCAAAACCAAAATTGCAGCATCTGAACTGAAACATGCCTGGCTGAACAAATTGTGTTTCCATTGTAGCAAGGGCTCACATACACCACATCATTGCAGATTTAAAGGCAAAACTTGCAGATAAAAGGTGGGACACATGCAAAGAGCATATCAGGCAAAGTAAATGAACTGCACAGAGAAAAGAAAAAGATAAAAAGTCAAGTTGCAGTTTCAAAAGTAGCACTAATCTGCATGATGTTGATGAAAAATCTGATAATGATGATAGTAGCCTTAAGATTTACATTGTGAAAACTAACAACAGACAAACAAAATGGCTAACACCAGAAGTGATGACAAATTAATTAAAATGGAATTGGACACTGGCTTGGCTGTTTCAGTCATTCCACGTAATGAATTTGAAAGGCATTTTAAAGATACGGAATTGAAGCCTGCAGATATCTAATAAGATACTGGAACAAAAGATAATCCTGTGGGAATGACGTTCACAACAGTGAAATACAACAATCAACTAGTCTCATTGGGCTTGTATGTGGGATACCTGGGGATACGAATAGACAATAAACTGGACTGGTCAAGGAACACTGAGGCTGTCTACAAGAAGGGTCAGAGCCATCTCTATTTCCTGAGGTCCTTTAACATCTGTTGGACGATGCTGAGGATGTTCTATGAGGTTGTGGTGGCCAGTGCTATCATGTTTGCTGTTGTGTGTTGGGGCAGCAGGCTGAGGGTAGCAGACACCACCAGAATCAACAAACTCATTCGTAAGGATAGTGATGATGTGGGGGTGGAACTGGACTATCTGACAGTGGTGTCTGAAAAGAGGATGCTGTCCAAGTTGCATGCCATCTTGGACAATGACTTACACCCACTCCATAATGTACTGGTTAGGCACAGGAGTACATTCAGCCAGAGACTCATTCCATTGAGATGTAACACTGAGCGTCATAGGAAGTCATTCCTACCTGTGGCCATCAAACTTTACAACTCCTGCCTCGGAGTGTCAGGCACCCTGAGCCAATAGACTGGTCCTGACTTATTTCCACTTGGCATGATTAACTTATTATTATTTAATTATTTATGGTTTTATATTGCTATATTTCTTCACTATTCTTGGTTGGTGCGGCTGTAACAAAACCCAATTTCCCTCAATAAAGTATGTCTGTCTGTCTGTAAAAACAGAAGGGCAGAATTATGGTGCTATGATTGTCCGAGACAATTACCACTTGGTTGGAGATCCAACCAGATATGCAACATCTCTTACAATAGAGTCAACTGAAAGCAAATAAGAAAATTACTGGATGATGCCACAGCAGTGTTCAAGGATGGCATTGGAAAATTCAAAATAGTGTTAAATGAAAGTGGCACACCTACAGTTTACAAAACCCATCCAGTCCTTTCTACCACCTGTAATAAAGTAGGCAGTGAGCTAGATCGCATGAAGGCTGAAGGAATTCTTTCCAAGGTTCAATGGTGCCCAAGGGCAATGCCAGTGGTCCCAAAAGCCAAGAAGGATGGGTCTGTCAGGATCTGTGGTGATCTTAAGGTCTCCATCAACCCAATACTGAAAGTAGATCAATATCCTCTGCCCAGGGTAGAAGATATATTTTCAAACTTTCCTGGAGGAAAAAAAACTGCAGCAAAGCGAACTTAACTGAGGCCTACCATCAGATGGTGATGGAATAAGAGTCCAAAGTTTTTTTCAACATAAACACACACAAAG
Source organism: Hemitrygon akajei (assembly GCF_048418815.1). Taxonomy (NCBI): domain Eukaryota; kingdom Metazoa; phylum Chordata; class Chondrichthyes; order Myliobatiformes; family Dasyatidae; genus Hemitrygon; species Hemitrygon akajei. Next base: position 77,325,294 of record NC_133136.1, read on the forward strand.
GGCTTTATCACTAAATTGGCTTATTTTTTGGAGTAGCATTTGTACCTGCTCTCTGGCAGATGGCTTTGGACCAGGTGCTGCAAGGTTGTCCAGTCTCTCAGTGTTATTTGTATGACATTACTGTTACTGGTGAGGATGACAAGAAGCATCTCCAAAATCTCAAGACAGTGTTAAAAAGATTCGAAGCTCAGGAGCTCAGAGCATGATGTGACAAGTATAAACTCTTTAAACCAGACATCATCTACTGTGTTCACACCATTGACACATAAGATTACACAATCATGAATTATTCAAGCAGTAGTAATTTGGGGTGTACAATGTTTCAATTAGTACTTGTATGGAGAGATTTTACTCTTATTACTGATCATCAACCACTAAAGTCTATTTTCAACCACAGAAAGGTGAGCCACCCACAGCAGCAACACAAATGCATAGATGGGCTCTTTTTTTCAAGAGGAAATTATTATAAGATCGAGTTCAAGAGGCCGATTAATCACGGAGATGCTGATGGATTGTCCCATTTATCCTTGCAAAAGGAAATACCTGAAAAATTTACGAACGCTGTCACTCTTCTTGACATATTCTCCCTAATACGAATCAAAATTATGGCAGTGATGTTCCAAAGGAAAAGATTGCACCCTGTCTCAGGTTCACGTGGCCATCCAAAACAGCTTGACAGGAGTTGCCTTATATGGGAATTAAAAGCTGATATACTATCCAAGCAGAGAGTTACAGAACATACCAGTATTTTTTTTTCTTTATAGAACTGGAGAGGAAGATTTCCAAACTCTGTATGAGGTTGGAACTGGTTTTTCCATGCTTTTTTAAAATAGCAAACACAAACTCAGGTGGATCAGCCAGTGTGCCAAGCATTTAATTAACTCCAGCTGGCAGACATTTGAAATCTTCACTTGAGCCTTCTGTGGCAGAATTCAAATGTGGCCCCACACTCTGGTATCTGATCTACACTTCATTCTGTTTATGTTCAATTGCACACTAGAAGTAAATGTCACATCTAAGCTTCTCTGGGCAGTTTCCAAAGTGTCAGTACTTGAGGTTGTGGCTGGGAGAATTGGATCAAAGACCCAATATCTTTATTGTGCTGCTGCAAAGAAGCTGCCTCACCAGGCTGTCCCTCTTCAGTAAAGAAAATGAGTGGCAGTGCTGGGTTATAGTGTCAAAGGTCTGGGGCGGGGGAAGTTCGAAGCTTACAAAAATGGGCAAAGAAATAGCAAATGGAATATAGTGTAGAAAAGTATACGGTCATGCATTTAGGTAGAAGAAATAATGGCATAGACTGTTTTGTAAACAGGGAGAAAATTTAAAAATCACAGGTGGACTTGGGAATCCTTGTGCAGGATTCCCTTAAGTTTAACTTCTAAGTTGGGTCAGTGGTTATGAAGGCAAATGAAATGCTAGTATTTATTTTGAGAGGACTAGAATATAAAAGCAAGGATATAATGCTGAGGCTTTATTGGTTAGACTCTGAACATCCTCTACATAGCACCATCCAGAGACAGAGAAGCAGTTTCAGCGACAGGTTACTATCGATGCAATGCTCCTCAGACAGGATGAAGAGGTCAATACTCCCCAATGCCATTAGGCTTTACAATTCTACCGCCAGGACTTAAGAACTTTTTAAAAGCTATTATTAATGCTTTTTGAGATAGTGATTTAGATGCATATCATATTTTTTTTTACTGAGTTAAGTATTGTATGTAATTAGTTTTGCTACAACAAGTGTATGGGACATTGGAAAAAAGTTGAATTTCCCCATGGGGATGAATAAAGTATCTATCTATCTATCTATCTAGACCGCACTTGGAGTATTGTGAGCAGTTTTGGGCCCCTTATCTAAGAAAAGATGTGCTGGCATTGGAGAGGGCCCAGAGGTAGTTCACGAGAATGATTCTGGGAATGAAAAGGTTAATGTATGAGGTACATTTGATGGCTCTGGTCTTGTACTTGCTGTGGTTTGGAAGAATGATGGGGGATCTCAATGAAACCTATTGAATATTGAAAGGCCTAGACAGAGTAGATGTTGAAAGTTTGTTTGCTATAGTCTGGGACAGGGCACAGAGGGCATAGCCTCAGAATAGAGGGACATCATTTAGAATAGAGATAAAGAAGAATTTCTTTAGCTAGAAGGTAGTGAATCTGTTGAATTCATTGCCACAGATTGCTGTTGGGCACAAGCCATTGAGTATACTTAAAGTAGAGGTTGGTAGTTTCTTGATTAGTCAGGGAGTCAAAATTTATGGGGAGAAGACAGAAGATACCCTCCATTGATGCTGATGAATTACTGAGATCCCCTAGCATGTGTTGCTTAAGTATGAGATACTGCCAACTGCAACATTTTCAGTTTCAACACTGTTCACTGCTCCATTGATGACTTGTATTTCTCCTTAGCTGAGGCATAGACAGGGAATAAGACATTGTGTTCATGTTTATTTCTGTCAGTTTGATTTTATTGGTAGTAAGCACATGTCAGTTTGTCTTGCTGAGAACAGAACAGTAGCTTGAGTGAGTGTTGCACATTGAACTTGAGTGAAGTGCTTTTCACAATGGAACAGTTGCAGTATTTGCATCCTGTGAGGTATGAGTGAAAAGTTTAGACCAGTGGAAATGTGTAATGGTGTAGTGGCATATGAACATTAGAACGAAGTGGTGATTGACATAGATTCCCGAAAGATAACATACAGGGCTCAGACCAGTATCAACATTGGTAGGAGATGGCATAGGTTTACATATGTGTCAGGTTATTATACTTATTACTCTCTTCTCTGCTGCCACTTTAACACTCTAGTCTCCTGTGCTTAGAGGACCACTCTTCTCTGAATTTCATCTGCCATTTCACTTTTAATGATGCATTAAAAATCCGGAGGATTCCTTCTTGTCTGCATTTAATCATAGGCAATTTATAAGCAGAACTAAGCAAACCTCAGAACTAACACTAACCATTATGATGAGTTAAAACTATTAGAAATTCAGTTCCATAGTTCGATGAAATCCCAGCAATGACCATGCTTAAACTTGGGTCAACAAGTTCATCACAATACTACCGTCCAGTTTAGTTCCCTCGTGTATTTCTCTGGAAAACAGTGATGTTATAGTTACAAAAGGTCATATCCTCTCTTCATTGCATAAAAAAATCAAACTACGTGCACAATGTGGATAGCTTTGATTTATTGAAGTTTCTCTTCACTTTGGAAGGAAGCCAACTTATGTTGCACTTTATAAGTACCGGCAGATGAACGACGAGTATGTTTATTAATAAGGTAATTGGGCCAAGGATACATTTGAAAAATAGGGCAAGACGTTGAAGGTGGCGTCTTACCGAAAGTGTAAGATGGTAACATTTGGAATACATACACAAGTGCTTTCTCAGGATTATTTAAACATTGTAGTTTTGCAGAACTTGAAGATGCAGAGAAGCAAAATATTGTAATGCAGAGCATTATTTTTTTATCAAAATCCATTGCCATAGCTATTATAAAACAATGGTCTTTATATTCAAACTTTAACTAAAAATAAGTATCATTTTAAAATTCTTTCATATCTCTTCATTATTCCAGCAAAATCCCAGAATTGATGGGTTATAGGTTAAGGCTGTGAAATCATTTGAGGGCAATAAGCAGGGGAGGCCTGTATTATAAGTATTTCAGATACAGTGTGATCTGTGCATCCTCTGATAAATAGAGTCAAAATATCCATTATAAACCTCCAACAAATGGAGCACCTTAATTGATGTTTCTGATTGAAAACTTTCATTGGAATTGTTCGGATGAAAGGTAATGACCTGAAACATTAACATTACTTTTTGACCCACGAATGCTAACCTATGAGGATTTCCAGATGAGAGGTGTAAATATTGTTTGAACTACTGTAAGAGTCTGATTATCACTGACATGTGTACATAAATCTTTGGTTTCGCTTTTCTTTTGGTATGGCAAACTGTCATGGCATTTAGTGCTAAGACCAATTTAAGGCAACTCCAATTTATGGTATGGCGACTGCTCTGCCTGAGACAGCTAGAAACTATATACAGTTGTGGACATATCTCAACATATTACAGAAACCTCTCTCCATGGACTCTGTGTATACTTCTCACTTTTTCAGTAAAGCAGCCAGTATAATCACCCACCCACCCTGCCCATTCTCTCTTCTTCCCCCCTCCTGTTGGGTGGAAGATGCAAATGTCTGAAAGTACACACCACCGGTCTCAAGTGTAACTTCTATCCCACTGTTATAAGTCTATTGCATAGTCCCCTAGTACAATAAGATTCACTCTTCACCTTACAACCTACCTCGCAGAGCAGTTGCAATGTATTGTCTGCCTACACTTTCTCAGTAACTGCAACCCTTTATTCTGCATTCTGATATTGCTTTTCCTTTGTACTACCCCTAGGCACTGATGTGATGAAATGATCTGTAAGAATGGCATGCAAAACAAAGTTTTTCACTGCACTTCATTATATGTGACAAAAATAAACCAATATGGCAGTTTCCCAATTTAGATCCCCCAGTGACAGAAGCATTCACTATAACAGACCTACTTCATTCCAGATGGGACAGTAACTATGCACAACATCCATTGAGTGCATGGGTATGTTTGCAAATAGGGTATCAGTGTAAAGGCATATTCTGCAAGGCATGCAAAGAGCAACTGTCTCAAAGTGGGAGTGAACCCCTAGATTTAGTGAAAGATCTGGCTGTTTTCATTCAACAGAAATTCATGCTTTATCCACACAATCAGTAACGGCACACATAAATTTCGTATCTGCACAAAGATGGTCAGAACTGCGGATCTTGAAGAACAGTTGAAGCAATACATTTGTTGGTTGGTGTCTGAAAGTTGGCACAGGTTCACAAGCAAAGTAACATGTGAGTGATCATTAGGCATCGTAGGGGCTCTTTTATCTAATTATTGCTGGGGTACATTGAAGTGTAGAGTGGCTCATTTGGTTTTCTTTAGGGACTATGGATAGGCTTCTTAATAGAAATATTCCTCTATTTTTCTTGGCTCCTCTGCTGAGCCAGGAGATGATGCAAGAGAGCACACGAGGACTGGAAAATTGCAAGTGATACACTATTGCTGAGAAATGAACGATGATGAAAGATTGTTTTTCAGACTGGAGTGAAATGTGCATTTAGAAGAGCAGTGGAATTGGCACAAGGATTCTGGCCTTTGCAGAGGTCACATTATATTTGTAATCATCTGATATGGTATGAATAACTGTGAGAGGCCAAGTTGCCCTTGTTCTCTCAGCTCTACCCCCTTCAACTGGCCGCTGATGTCACTGCATATCAATTGGTGGCACTTGAGGAAGGATCATGCATATAGACTGGTAATACAGCAATTCTTCTGGTGGTTGTCCACCATCTGAACATGGGTGCCGGCAAATTTCAATGCCTGATATGTTTCCTAATCTCACTGAAGTCAAAGTGGATGTCGTTATTTCTCTGCTGATGCAGTGCCTGGGTGACCTCTCTGATGCCACGAATTGGGAGGTACGACAGAGATCTGCTGTGGCTCCCTGAAAAGATCCTGTGGTGGAGGAAGCTAAACACTGACATGACCTTGGCCTCGGCAGAGGGAATAGCCTAAGCACAAAACCATTCTGGGCTGTTCCTTCTAGTCTCATTTGCTTGCTGCAACAACAAAACAAAAGCCTGAATTTGCAAATACTTTGATCGACAGGGTGCCCCAGATAGGGTATTGTATCCCTGAAGATTCTCTAGGACTGGGATCTTCTGAGATGAGTGAACTTCAGCCCCTGCAGAGATGTTGTTGTATTTGTAATCATGTGTAGTGGTAGAAGTGTGAATTGGTGAGAGGAGCACCAATGTCTGGATTGCCCTGTTCCATCCTGAATGATGGACATGGCCATGCCAGCATCTCTAGTCATGGAATGCTGCTAGGAATGTCACCACCCAGGCACACAAAGTTGAATGCTGGATTAAGAACACTCCTTGCTGGTAAATAGGAAATGTTCCCATTTTCAATCAGTCTGACAGTGCCCGCTTAGGTCTCCAGATTTCAAAGCAACAAACTAGTTGTACTAGATCTGTTCCCCGGCAATTAAGTGGTTGCACTTTTAAGATCCAAGGTACATCATGAAGGCCAGCATCAGGTTTTGCATGAGTGGTGACATTATGACTTGCATATCGGACATTGAAAAAAATGATGGATGCAGTA